>NC_090973.1:935106-2252558 GCF_040807025.1 Struthio camelus | reverse complement strand
CACCCTCAGGCAGTGGCCCTCTGCGATATCTGCCATGGGGGAGCTGCCTGGTGCTCTCCGTTTCCAAGTGCCCAAGGCCCAGGGCTGAGGTCCCCTCCAACGCCTGCACTGCGTTCAGCCCTGGGCCCTGGATGCAGAGCGAGGAGGGAAGGGGCGACCCCAGCAGCAGCCCCCTCCCACACCCAGCGAGCCAGCCCCCTTCTGCCACGCACCCAGCTGCCTCTGTTCCCCCCTGCCCGTCACAGCCCCCAGCCCAGCCCTGCTGCTATGGCCCCACGACAAGCCTTGTCCCATCTCTGTGCCACCCGCAGGTCCCTTCCCTTGGGACTCACAGCTCTTGGCAGCATCCCACAACCCCAAACCCTTCCGCACATCCATCCCGGGGCAGCACTGTCCTGAGCATCACCAGCTGATGGCACACGGTGTGTGGGCTTGCTCTCCCCGTGCAGGTTGCCTCTGAGCCCAAAGAGGAGAAGTCATCCCCTATCTTCAGACAAGCACCAGAGGTGGACCCAGGTACGTACCCAAGTCAAGAGCCCTTCTGGGCACGGCGGGCCCGTCCCAGCACAGCGAGCGGCACCGGGGCCGGCAGCAGTAAGCGCTCGGGGGCTGGCCGTGCCGAGGCCATGACCCCTCAGGAAAGGCCTTGGTGGTGGCGACAGGCAGGTCCTGCACCCCCACAGCCCCTCGCCCACGCCTCTCCTTCCCCCACAGGCATCACCACCCTCCCGGACGCCGCAGCGCCCAGGCGACGGCCCTCGCTGCTCAGGACGGTGCTTCGGGCTCTGCGCAGAGCTTTCTGCTGCAGCTGTGCCACGGGGCAGTGAGAGCAACGGCGCCAGGAGGCCAGTGCCCGGCAGGTGCCCTGAGATGGGGGCTGGCACAGAGCAGAGAGGCAGAGCGACGGAGACTGTCCCGGCTGCTACAGAAATGCTGCCCCATCATGTCCTGTAGCACCCATGTGCCCACACCAACCCTAGTTGGTGACAGCCGTTTTCTTGCTCAAATAAAACCCTCGGAAGCTTTTTTTCCCCCCTTTGTTACTTGTTACAGGCAAATCTCCATGGCAAGACTAGTGCAGGCAATGCCACTGAAGCCAGGCAGGTCTGGAGAGAAAGCCGTTGAAGCAGTCACAGAGTCAGAGAGCAGCTGGGGTGGGAAGGGGCTTCTGGAGGTCTTGGCAGCTGGAGGCGGCCAGCAGGGGTTTCCCAGGGCCCGGCAGGGTCAAGCTCTGTCTCTGTTGCACCACCCTCAGGCTTCACAGGCTTTTGGACCTCTCTCAGGGGAATTTTCCCTGCTGCCACTTGTGTCGTGGCCCCTCGTCCTGTCCCCAGGCACCTCGGGAAGGGTCTGGCTCCATCGTCTCCCCACCCTCCCCTTCATGGTGTGCGCTTAGGGCTCGCCGGGAGGCAAGTGAAGACCCGGAGCGAGGAGAAGCTGCAGAACATCTGCAAGGGTGAGCGTGGACAGTGGTGCATCAGCTGGGGCTGGCGGGCAGGAGGAAGGAGCCTGGGCAGTGAGCTCAGTTCCCTGGCCTGCCCCAAGCAAGGAAGGCTTGGGCTGCCTGGGTGGAGGGGACAGGGGCATTTGGGGGGCATTTGGGACATTCCTGCCCAGCAACTTCCAGCTGAACCACTTGTGCCACCTGCTCCCTCCTCCCCATGGGAAGAGCTGGCTGGGGCTGAGCCTGCGTGGAGGGGCTGGCTGAGCTCTCTGCAGAGACAGGTGGCTGAGCTCTGCTCCGTGGCTTTCTCTCTCAGTCCTCCAGCCCCTCGAGAACGACAGCCAACCCGCCATGCGTTCCCTGGCGACACAGACCATCCTGATCCTGACATCTCCAGGGAAAAAGTGCCCATCAGGATCCAAGCTGCAAGCCCTGCGCTCCTGGATGCAGAGAGGGTGGGACAGGTGGCACCGTTGTGGGGGAGATGGCTCTGCCTGAGCAGAGCCAGAGCAACGCTCCTGATGCCCTGCTGCTGCCCGCTGGGACACACTGGCTCCCTGTGCTGGGCACACTGGCTCCTGGCTGGCATCTCGCCCTGCCCACAGGACAGCGGCATGCCGCAGGCACATCCCGCCCCATCACCAAGCTCCCCCTTCACCCCTTGCCTTTTGTGCTTTCCACAAAGAAGCAGCCCTGTTTCTTTACCACGTGGGCCTGTCATTTCTTTAGGGAGACCAAGGCAAGGGGCACAATGCAGCCCTGCAACAAACTAGCATCGCCCTGAAAGGGGCAGGAGCCCTCCGCTCTTCCCCGCAGCCCGGCACAGCACAACACATCCTCACACACTTTGTCTCTGCTGCAAAGCACCAGCTGCTCTGTCAGGCCACCAGGCCTGTTGCTGGCACTGAGGCCTTGCAGCACTCTCACATGGGAGAGAGTGAGGTTACACAGGAAAACACTCTTCCACAAAGAGCTTAAGAACAGAGGAGAGACTGCAGGGATCAGGCTCAGGCCTCAGTCGGACAAGAGTAACACCAGCAGCTGCTTCCACACCACTGACCCCTTTCATCGCCCCCTCCCCTCTGTTTTCCCATCTCCCACATACTCACCTCAGTTGTCTTTCCCCTTCAGATCAGTCGCCAGGTTCAGGCCCACTCTCCTTAGGTTCGAGCTGGAGCAGTTTCTGCAATGGCCCAGCCAGCAGGGCCGAAGAGTTCAGCTCTTCCTCACTGCCTCCCTCATCTCTGCTCATTAGGGCTATGGAGCTGCATGTTCAGCACTTCCCTGCCACTTGGCCTGTCCTTTACACTGAACCAGGCCTTAAGCAGGACCCTGAACCAGGTCCCAGGGGCTCTCACACTGCACGTTCCCTTGCACATACCAGGCGCCAGGCAAACACCAAAACCAACCTGTAGTCTACCTTTGCTCTCCTGCCAGGCCTGGGACCGAGCCGTCAGGCTGCTCAGGCACGTAACCGTGGTTTGTATGACACCTCGGAGGAGTCTTGCAGGTGCGTGAACCCTGTTGTTGCTGACAGGCACTTCTCCAGCATGCTCCTAGCCCTGAACACAGGTGGCTCAGGAAGCATTGAAATCGCTCTGCCTGCCCTATGCTCATGAGGATAAGGAAGGGCTGCTGAGGATAAGGAGGTGCAGGGCACCTTGTCTCAAGTAAGGGAAGCTGGCTGAAAAGAGCAAACAGATGTCCTGAGCACATCACTGCCTCTCTCCCGAGCCCTCACTCCTCTGCAGGGGCTCAGGCGGCAGGATGGGGATGCTGCGGTAGGGGGACCCTGCCTGCCAGAGGGGCTCCTGCAGGCACGAGCCCTGCTCCAGCACCCGCGCTCCCGGCTGCTCCAAGACCATTCGCCATGGCAGGCCTGCCCGTCAGCCAGCTGGCCGCCCGTGCCTGGCAGAGCTGAGCCAGGGAGAAGCTGAGGCACCACCTCTGCTCCCAGCACAGCACCTCCAGGCAGGGCAGCAAGAACACAGCACACCTGAGCGAGCCGCAGGTAGGACACGTCTGGCTGGGCCTCAGGGAAGCCCCTGCCCCAAAGCACCACCCTTCCTCCTCTCCTTCCTGTTGGCCTTGCAGGGTAGTGCGGGCCGAGTCCAGCGCTCTTGCTTTCTAGCTGCAGGTCTCACTGTGCACAGCAACAGCAGCACTGCTGCAGGTGGGACTTGACTCTCCAGAGCTAAAGAGAGGGACAAAAAAAACGCACCTTCCCTTCTGCTGGCAGGGGAACAAAATCCCCTGGCTCCCTTCCAGCCCTCTGCTGCAGCACTCACCGGAAACATGCAGGCTGGGAAGAAATGGCATTTTCACTCTTTTCACCCCCTAACCCCTCAACCCTGCCCCTCCCCCCCCAGAAAAAAAAACCTTAAGGAAGATGCCGGCATCTCTGAAGCAAAGTCTGCACACCCCAGGCAAGAGCCGAGAGCTCTAAAGGTCGAGCACCTGCAGCTCGCCTTGCCTTGGCCACACATGGGCACGACCTTGGTCCCAAACCCCTGCTCTGTTCAATGAAACTGTGAAGAGAACCCGAGGAGCTCTGCAAGCAGGCAGGCAGAGCACGTACACCATGGCTTGACCTTACCTTGGACTGCTGCGAGGCTCCGGGTGATGGTGCAGGCAAGGAACATCTCCCCCTGCCCTCCACGCTTCTCTCTCACCTGCACAGGCCAAAAGCACTCCACAAACCCCTTGCAGGCTGCCCACACGTAACCGGCACCAACACGAGTGCTTTCCACCACAGAGAGAACAGCCACTTTGCGTCACACTTTGTCTCCTGGGACTGCCTGCGAGCCCAAGGGATCAGCAAGGGCAACGCCAAAGACCCCACTGCAGAGCGGGGCACCACAAGGCATTGCTCTAGCAGCAGCCAAACCCCCCCAGGCAGCGGTCGACCAGAGAGGCCTCGCAGCCTTCTCCACTGCCACATCCAGAACCCTCCAAACACGGAGCAAGCCACGAGGCAGCAACTGGAGCTTGGCTTCCCAGTGATGCGTCTGTGTGAGAAATGCCATTGGAAAGACCTGAGGATGTAACCAGGTGTAATTATTGTTGTAGATAATGCTTGGCTGAGCACCCACAGCTCCAGGAAGAAGCTCATTACTCAGTCTTTCACAGAGAGTTAACAAAACAAGGCCTTGAAGAAAGCAGCAAGACGACACCATAAGTCGGCCAGATAAGGGAGTAGCCACATGAGCTTGAAGAGAACAAAGACAGCTGATAAACCAAAGAAAACTGCTTGAACTGCGGGTGAACTCTCCGAATTAGCAGAGTAAAGCACCCATCCAGGAGCAGGGAAGCCCCCCCTAACAACCAAAGCCCCTTCCCCATAGAGCATGCGTGCGTAGCAGAAAAGGAGGATACTGTAATGTTAAACGAAGATGAGACGTAGCAGGAACCAATGGGAAAGAGGATGACTGAATGGAGTTGTAAAATGTCCTGATAACCGTAGCTCAAACTGTATGAAGTGTCGGCTGTGTAGTAATGAGGTGTGCCTGGTTTGTGGAATTGTAGACAATTACTTACTTATTGTAATCAATGGTGGCCGTTACAGCCGCTGTGGAAGATCAGGAAAAATGGCCTAAAAATGGAGCTTGGACTTATAATACCATTTTACAGTTGATGTTGTTCTATAGACAGAGAGGAAAATGGGATGAAGTACCGTATGTTGATATGTTCTTTGAGTTCCAAAATGATTACAAGAGCAGGAAAAAAATGTGGATTAATGGCAAAAGAGACGAATGTGTTAGTTTTAGAGAACGAAGGAGACAGAGGAATGGCAAAGCGTTGTTGTTCTGCATGCAGTATTGGGAAATGGAGTAAAAAGCTGAAAGACCATCCCGAGGAGGAAGAGGATGTTGAATTCCTGGTAGCTCTGAGAAGAAGGGGCAGAGGCGGGGATGGTGGAGAAAAGGAAGAGGAGGAAGCGGCGCCACCGCCCTCCTGCAGAGAAGAGTGATCCTGATGGGGAGGATGATTTGTCTAGCCCTGTAGCAAGGCGTCCTCGGAGAGGAGGTGCGGTTCTGCAAGCACTCCGGAGACAGGCTGGAGGACCCAGCAGAAATGCAGGGGATGTGAAAGTCCCTTTTTCCACAATGGATTGAGGGTCTTGGAAGGAAATGGCAGGAAACCATAGGGAGGATCCGGGTAAAGTAGTTAAAGTTTTAGAAACGGTAATAGACAATCATAATCCTGATTGGCGAGATTTGCAGGTAGTATTTTGCAGTAGAGATTTCCAGAGGAAGCCCCCGAGCAGCGCAGCCAGGGAGGAGCGAGGGGAAGCGCTGGGATGCTGCTGCTGGGGGAAGCCCGGGGCAGAGGCAGACAGGCCCTCGGGACAGCCGTGCCCCCCCCCGCAGCGCCCCCCAGCTCCCCGTGGAGCCCTCGAGGGCCGTCGCTCTCAGCCCCGTGCTGGGGTGGCGGGAGCCAGGCCCGCGGCAGGAGCGATGCCCCTCTCCTCTGCCGGAGGTCTGGCCGCAGAGCAGGTGCCTCCTGACTTGTGTGTGTCTGACACGGCTTGCAAGCGTTGTCTTACATCGTGTTCCTTTCTCTTCCCTCTGCTCTTCGTTCCTGTGTCTCTTTTCCCCCCACCCCCCCTCCCCATGTATGCTTTCTGAACCTTAGCATGCTGCTGAAGCAAAGGAAAGAAACTAGGGTTGGGGTGTGTGTGGGAGGCAGGGGAGAGAGGGGCTGCTTAAAAGGAGCAGAAGGCAGCTATTAAAAACTGGGGAACCCCGTTAAAAGATCCCGATTTTCTGCTTTCTTGTTATGGGACACAGCAGGAAATTGAGGGGCAGAACAGAAAAGAACCTTTTTTTCTGAAAGGAAAGTCAGTAGGTTGCCTATTATTTGCAATTAATTCATGGTATTAACTCCATTCCCGCACCCTTCTCGCTCCAGGGCTGACTTTCATTCGGAGTGTGCCGGGGGCCCGATGGGAAAGGGCAGAGTGAAGGGGCTTTGGGCTGGCTCTTGAGTGCAGCCCCAGGACAGGGGGCTGGGGGTAGTAAAGGAGTGTGGGGAGAAACAGGTCCATGAACCTCAGCACTAGAGATGAGCTTTTTTGTCTCTTGTTATGGTGTCGGGTTAGGGGTAGGTGTCACATGGGGCTGAGGGGAGGTAAAGGCATGCTGCAGCAGCGCATGGTCCATTGCCTACAGTCCTGCTCTTAGCTTGTGACAGTCCTTGCAGTTTTGTGGTGAGAGGGATTTCTAGCTGAAAAAAAGCCCCATGAGCAGGAAGAGGATGAGAGGAGAGGGCAGCTCGTGCTTCCCCATCTGGCCTGGGGTTCCAGCAGCTGGAGGAGGTGCTGAAAGCCGAGCCCACAGCAAGGGACTGAGGCTGCGGGTTGTCTCACTTCATTTGGAAGGAGAGTGTTCCCATCTGCTGACCTGATGGTCAACCAGGTGGCTGAGCTGGAGAGGGAAGCCTTAAAATGGGAGCAACTGTGGGGAGAGGGTGAGTCAAAAAAGAGGGAGGAAGTGCTGGCCTGGGCTGGCAAGGAAAAGGTGCAGGGAGATGTGGACAAGAGAAACCCCAGAGAGAGAGCAGTGGGAATGCAGGGAGCTCTGCCTAGGGATGGACGATGGGCCTGTCGAGAGCTATGAGTGAGGATTAGCAGGCAGACCAAGAGGGGTGGAGCCTTGTAGTGGATGTGTGCTATGGAGTGCCTGAAGAGGGGCAGCCTCTGCAAGGCCTGAGGAGTGTAGAGTTGAGAAGAAAACTCTTCCTGCTCCCCAGACACCAGCTCTCAGGTAGGCTCAGAAGCTGAGACCAGAGGCATGGAGGCAATATCATGGTGCTGTGTGTCCCCAGGGGGACAGCCATGGCATTGTGATGGGGGTCTCTATGGCAACCACCAAGGCACTGTGATGGGGTCCCCACGGCGACCACCAGGGCTTTGTGATGGAGGTGGCATCATGGCCACAAGGCCATTGTGATGGGGCGGTCGCCATGGTGACCGTATCCCTACTGGGACCAGAGCCCCCAGGGGTCCCCACTCTGAGGAGAGCAGCTCGACCAGGAGGGAGCAGCTCCCCCTTGGTGCCAGAGTAGCAAGTCCTCACGAGTAGATCCTGGAGATGGACAAGGAGCAGCAGGCGAACGCCTGCTCCCAGTCCACGGATGGGCACCCAGGCACGCAGGAGTGCAGGAGGAAGGTGAGTGGTGGGGCTGGAGGGAGAGGCAGGCAGCAGGGCTGGGACCTGCATGGAGAGCACGAGGATGGTGGGGAAGGGGAGGTGGGGCAAGACAGCCAGGCATGAGCTCGCCCAGTGAGGGGGCATTTATTCGTGGCCCTGGGGATTTTCTCTCAGATAAAGCACACACCGACCTGGATACTCCAAGGCCCACAGGGACCCCGTGAGCTCTGCACTGAGGGGCAGAGAGAAGCTGTGGGCTAAGTGCAGCTGGGCCATGCGTGGCCATGAGGTTCCCTTTGACATGGGGCTGGGGTTTCCTGTGCTTCAGGGGCTGCTCGTACCAACACAACCACCTCCATCATGTGCTTCCTCCTTCCCGCAGGTGGGCCAGCAGGAGCTGCACGCAGTGATGCAGCGCAGCCGGACCCCGGCTTCGTCCCACCAAAGGGACAGGCTGCCTTCGCTCCCCGGCCCACAGAGCTCGTGGGCCTCTGAACGCGGCATCGTTGCAAAGGTACAGAGCTGAGCAGCGATGGTGGCAAAGCCTCTGCCTGACTCCCCGGAGGCGCCAAGAAGCGGGTGGGAAGTGCTGGGAGAGACCAGGAGGTCTCTGCCCCCAGCAGGCTGACCGCATGCTCTGCACAGCAGTCTGCAAGGACATGCCTCGGGTGTCTGAGGGAGCTGCCTTTGCCTGTCTCTTGCCCCACGGTGACAAACCCTCTCCCCACCCGGCCTTTGGGAGCAGGGGGGAAGCTGCCCATATGGGAGAGTGCAGTCTTTGTCGAGGGCGTCAGGGGTGACAGGAAGTTTCCATGTGGGAAGGATGGAGGGCAGGGGGGAGGATGGCAGGAACTTAGCCTTTCCCATGGGCTTTGATTGCAGGTGGTGGAGGACACTGCCAGGGACGTTCCCATTGTGGCACAAGCTCTGCATCCCTCCACCGGCCTTGTAAGGAAGGCTCCTCTGGGGCACAGGGAGACACTGCCTGGCAGGACTCATGCAAGAGCAGGGACACCACATCTGCCTGGCTTACCACCTCTCCCAACCAAGGCAGCTAGGCAGGCCCATGGAGGCCTGGAGACCTCTGCAGGTGAAACTGCAGGATCTACAAGACGAACGAAGCTGCCTGCTCTCAAAACATCCGGCAGGTCTTCTCCCCGAGGCAGGGCCAATGCCATGGACACCAAAGGGGTGGCCAGGAGAACCCTGGAGAGAGAGACCAAGGGATTAGAGAAGCTGGCAGTGAATTCCAGCACAGCTGCTGCCAGGGAACCCTTCCCACCTGGTAGTGGTGCTGGGAAGGCTGTGGACTCAGGGAAGAGCCTGGCAGAGGAAGAGCTAAAGCCATGCCCTCTTTCCTTGCCTCCCCTTCCAAAACACAAGCAGGAAGCTCACAGTCCCACCTGGGCAATGCAAGAGCTCGTCCACTGCTTGCCTGAGCCCAGGCCTGGCTCTTGTGCATCAGCCCTGGGAAAAGCAAGGCTCTTGCTAGACGACAGTACCAGGACAACTCTTCTCCTGACAAGCCAGCAACTCTCTGGAAGCTCCTCCTTTGTCCCAGGAGCACAGGCCATTCCTGAAAGGGAGATGCGAAGCACACCAGCATACAAGGAGCGGGACGAGCTGCTTTCTGCTCCCGGAGATGCCTGTGCGCAGGAGGTCAAGGCACACTGTTCAGGCACGCTGGTGCAGAGGCAGGACTTGGTGCTAAGCAAGTCCTCAGTGTCCCAAGGTGCAGAGCTGCAGCCTCGTGAGCTGCAGGTGCCCCCTGCTGAGACGCGCCAGGGAGAAACAGCCTCTTCTGCCCCGCATGATGCCCTGCAGTGTGCGACAACAGCCACAGGTGTTTCAGAGGAAGCTGGACTGCCCATGCCCTGCTGTGCAGAGGTGTCACCTGGCTTTGAAGAAGACATCCCTGCCATCTCCCACAGTGACATGGCCCCACCATCGCCTTCCGTGCCTGAGCCTGCCAGCCTTGTGCAGAACGTCCTTGGAGAAGCTGGCCTGGAAATGATGGCTGAGAGCCAGGGCCCTGCCCCACAGGGCCCTGCCCCGCCTGCTGGGGCTGTGGAGGGTGCAGGCCTGGGGCTGGAGTCTGCTGCCTTGAGCCGTCCTGATGACAGGAGCCCTGGACCTGGCCGGCATCCAGCACAGCCTGATGTGAACAAAGCCACGAAGGAGCTCAGTGCAGCCGTGCCAAAAAGAACGTCATCGGCACAAACCAGCAGTCTGGCAGTACCAGCAAGCCCAGGCCAGGACGAGCCCACAGAGCAGGACAAAAGCACAGCCCCTGCAGCTCAGCAAGGGCCTGATGCCCCTGCTGGTGGGGGCAAAAGGGAGGTCAGCGGGGCCGGTGCACCCGCTTCCCCAGGCAAGGGCGGTGCGCGAGGGACACCACGATGCCCCCGGGCAGAGCAGGGCCCAAACCAGCAGCCTTTGGGCATCATCTGCCATGTGCAAGGACAGCCTCTGCGCGTGCACCCCGACAACACCTCGCAGTATCTCGCAGTGCTCTCCATCAAAACAGAGCCGCTGGAGGAGCTCGAGAGGAGCAGCCTGGCGCGCACCGGGCACACCTTGGCGCAGCTGCGAGAAGCCTGTTTCCAAAGGAAGAAGCTGAGCCTGAAGGAAAGCGAGGGCGAGGAGGCCAAGGGGAAACGTTTCTCCCTGACAGCGTCAGGATCCCTCAACGTCAAACGCAAGGAGGTGAGTGCCAAGGATGGGCTGGGCCAGGTGGTAACCCTGCCTGTGCTGGGGCCAGCCGCTGCGCCCCACTGCAGCAGCATGACTGTCCCAGTGGGAGCAGGGCCCCGGGAGGCCTTTCGTGGTGGGAAAAGCAGCGCCCTTCACAAATGTGCCTCTCTTCTTTTAGCTGCTGGCCAGAAATTCCTTCTATAACTTGTGGAAACCTGAGATAACGCGAGTGGAGCTCCTGAAGGATGCCAGGTGCAAGTGGGAGGTGCTGGAGCGGCTGTATGCCCATGCCCCCAGGAGGGAGCGGGAGGTGGGAGCCAGGAAGAGAGTCCTGGGAGCGGCGCAGGAAGAGCAAGGGGACTGGAGCACTGAGGAGGAGGAGGAGGACGCTGATGAAGAGCTTCTGCAAAGCGAGGAGCTGGAGGAAAACACGTCCTTGCGCGAGATCTGGGTCAGACCTAGCCTCAGGAGCCTCTTAGCAGACAAGGAAACGTGCCCCCAGAAGGTGCCTTGCTCGCCCAGCGTCAAGGCTGGAGACACTGCCAGGGAGGCAGCCGGTGACATGGAGAATATGCCTCCGGACCCAGCAGTGCTCGGAGGAGCCGAAGCAGGGGCATGTGCTTTGGGGGATGGCTTTCAGGAGGCAGGGGACAGCGTGTCTCTGGCGCCATCAGAGAGACCAGAAACAAAGCCAGAGGCCTGGCCTGCAGCCCGAGACCCTCAGAAGGCAGAGGAAAAAGTGCCTGCCTCTGCAGCAGAAGCTGTGCCAGAGGCCCGTCGCTTGGCTGGAGGCCCTTGCGAGGAGAACATCAGCCTGCCTCTCGAAGCACCACTGCAGGAGGAAGGAAAAGCAGTGGCTTCTGCCTTGTGTGGAGGCCCTCCTCCCCAGGTGAGCAAGGAGCACATCATCGGTCTCCACCATCAAAGGGGTCTGCTGTGTGAGCTGTGTCTGGGGTGTGCAGGGTGGGGGCAGAGAGTTGCCCCGTCCTGTGGGATCCCCCTACCCGTGGTGCCATGCTGTCACCCTCAGGCAGTGGCCCTCTGCGATATCTGCCATGGGGGAGCTGCCTGGTGCTCTCCGTTTCCAAGTGCCCAAGGCCCAGGGCTGAGGTCCCCTCCAACGCCTGCACTGCGTTCAGCCCTGGGCCCTGGATGCAGAGCGAGGAGGGAAGGGGCGACCCCAGCAGCAGCCCCCTCCCACACCCAGCGAGCCAGCCCCCTTCTGCCACGCACCCAGCTGCCTCTGTTCCCCCCTGCCCGTCACAGCCCCCAGCCCAGCCCTGCTGCTATGGCCCCACGACAAGCCTTGTCCCATCTCTGTGCCACCCGCAGGTCCCTTCCCTTGGGACTCACAGCTCTTGGCAGCATCCCACAACCCCAAACCCTTCCGCACATCCATCCCGGGGCAGCACTGTCCTGAGCATCACCAGCTGATGGCACACGGTGTGTGGGCTTGCTCTCCCCGTGCAGGTTGCCTCTGAGCCCAAAGAGGAGAAGTCATCCCCTATCTTCAGACAAGCACCAGAGGTGGACCCAGGTACGTACCCAAGTCAAGAGCCCTTCTGGGCACGGCGGGCCCGTCCCAGCACAGCGAGCGGCACCGGGGCCGGCAGCAGTAAGCGCTCGGGGGCTGGCCGTGCCGAGGCCATGACCCCTCAGGAAAGGCCTTGGTGGTGGCGACAGGCAGGTCCTGCACCCCCACAGCCCCTCGCCCACGCCTCTCCTTCCCCCACAGGCATCACCACCCTCCCGGACGCCGCAGCGCCCAGGCGACGGCCCTCGCTGCTCAGGACGGTGCTTCGGGCTCTGCGCAGAGCTTTCTGCTGCAGCTGTGCCACGGGGCAGTGAGAGCAACGGCGCCAGGAGGCCAGTGCCCGGCAGGTGCCCTGAGATGGGGGCTGGCACAGAGCAGAGAGGCAGAGCGACGGAGACTGTCCCGGCTGCTACAGAAATGCTGCCCCATCATGTCCTGTAGCACCCATGTGCCCACACCAACCCTAGTTGGTGACAGCCGTTTTCTTGCTCAAATAAAACCCTCGGAAGCTTTTTTTCCCCCCTTTGTTACTTGTTACAGGCAAATCTCCATGGCAAGACTAGTGCAGGCAATGCCACTGAAGCCAGGCAGGTCTGGAGAGAAAGCCGTTGAAGCAGTCACAGAGTCAGAGAGCAGCTGGGGTGGGAAGGGGCTTCTGGAGGTCTTGGCAGCTGGAGGCGGCCAGCAGGGGTTTCCCAGGGCCCGGCAGGGTCAAGCTCTGTCTCTGTTGCACCACCCTCACGCTTCACAGGCTCTTGGCCCTCTCTGAGGGGAATTTTCCCTGCTGCCACTTGTGTCGTGGCCCCTCGTCCTGTCCCCAGGCACCTCGGGAAGGGTCTGGCTCCATCGTCTCCCCACCCTCCCCTTCACGGTGTGCGCTTAGGGCTCGCCGGGAGGCAAGTGAAGACCCGGAGCGAGGAGAAGCTGCAGAACATCTGCAAGGGTGAGCGTGGACAGTGGTGCATCAGCTGGGGCTGGCGGGCAGGAGGAAGGAGCCTGGGCAGTGAGCTCAGTTCCCTGGCCTGCCCCAAGCAAGGAAGGCTTGGGCTGCCTGGGTGGAGGGGACAGGGGCATTTGGGGGGCATTTGGGACATTCCTGCCCAGCAACTTCCAGCTGAACCACTTGTGCCACCTGCTCCCTCCTCCCCATGGGAAGAGCTGGCTGGGGCTGAGCCTGCGTGGAGGGGCTGGCTGAGCTCTCTGCAGAGACAGGTGGCTGAGCTCTGCTCCGTGGCTTTCTCTCTCAGTCCTCCAGCCCCTCGAGAACGACAGCCAACCCGCCATGCGTTCCCTGGCGACACAGACCATCCTGATCCTGACATCTCCAGGGAAAAAGTGCCCATCAGGATCCAAGCTGCAAGCCCTGCGCTCCTGGATGCAGAGAGGGTGGGACAGGTGGCACCGTTCTGCGGGAGATGGCTCTGCCTGAGCAGAGCCAGAGCAACGCTCCTGATGCCCTGCTGCTGCCCGCTGGGACACACTGGCTCCCTGTGCTGGGCACACTGGCTCCTGGCTGGCATCTCGCCCTGCCCACAGGACAGCGGCATGCCGCAGGCACATCCCGCCCCATCACCAAGCTCCCCCTTCACCCCTTGCCTTTTGTGCTTTCCACAAAGAAGCAGCCCTGTTTCTTTACCACGTGGGCCTGTCATTTCTTTAGGGAGACCAAGGCAAGGGGCACAATGCAGCCCTGCAACAAACTAGCATCGCCCTGAAAGGGGCAGGAGCCCTCCGCTCTTCCCCGCAGCCCGGCACAGCACAACACATCCTCACACACTTTGTCTCTGCTGCAAAGCACCAGCTGCTCTGTCAGGCCACCAGGCCTGTTGCTGGCACTGAGGCCTTGCAGCACTCTCACATGGGAGAGAGTGAGGTTACACAGGAAAACACTCTTCCACAAAGAGCTTAAGAACAGAGGAGAGACTGCAGGGATCAGGCTCAGGCCTCAGTCGGACAAGAGTAACACCAGCAGCTGCTTCCACACCACTGACCCCTTTCATCCCCCCCTCCCCTCTGTTTTCCCCTATCCCACATACTCACCTCAGTTGTCTTTCCCCTTCGGATCAGTCGCCAGGTTCAGGCCCACTCTCCTTAGGTTTGAGCTGGAGCAGTTTCTGCAATGGCCCAGCCAGCAGGGCCAAAGAGTTCAGCTCTTCCTCACTGCCTCCCTCATCTCGGCTCATTAGGGCTATGGAGCTGCATGTTCAGCACTTCCCTGCCACTTGGCCTGTCCTTTACACTGAACCAGGCCTTAAGCAGGACCCTGAACCAGGTCCCAGGGGCTCTCACACTGCACGTTCCCTTGCACATACCAGGCGCCAGGCAAACCCCAAAACCAACCTGTAGTCGACCTTTGCTGTCCTGCCAGGCCTGGGACCGAGCTGTCAGGCTGCTCAGGCACGTAACCATGGTTTGTATGACACCTCGGAGGAGTCTTGCAGGTGCGTGAACCCTGTTGTTGCTGACAGGCACTTCTCCAGCATGCTCCTAGCCCTGAACACAGGTGGCTCAGGAAGCATTGAAATCGCTCTGCCTGCCCTATGCTCATGAGGATAAGGAAGGGCTGCTGAGGACAAGGAGGTGCAGGGCACCTTGTCTGAAGTAAGGGAAGCTGGCTGAAAAGAGCAAACAGATGTCCTGAGCACATCACTGCCTCTCTCCCGAGCCCTCACTCCTCTGCAGGGGCTCAGCCGGCAGGATGGGGATGCTGCAGTAGGGGGACCCTGCCTGCCAGAGGGGCTCCTGCAGGCACGGGCCCTGCTCCAGCACCCACGCTCCTGGCTGCTCCAAGACCATTCGCCATGGCAGGCCTGCCCGTCAGCCAGCTGGCCGCCCGTGCCTGGCAGAGCTGAGCCAGGGAGAAGCTGAGGCACCACCTCTGCTCCCAGCACAGCACCTCCAGGCAGGGCAGCAAGAACACAGCACACCTGAGCGAGCCGCAGGTAGGACACGTCTGGCTGGGCCTCAGGGAAGCCCCTGCCCCAAAGCACCACCCTTCCTCCTCTCCTTCCTCTTGGCCTTGCAGGATAGTGCGGGCCGAGTCCAGCGCTCTTGCTTTCTAGCTGCAGGTCTCCCTGTGCACAGCAACAGCAGCACTGCTGCAGGTGGGACTTGACTCTCCAGAGCTAAAGAGAGGGACGAAAAGAACGCACCTTCCCTTCTGCTGGCAGGGGAACAAAATCCCCTGGCTCCCTTCCAGCCCTCTGCTGCAGCACTCACCGGAAACATGCAGGCTGGGAAGAAATGGCAGAGGGGAATCACTGGTTGGAAGAAGGAGTTTCAGGCATTAACTGCTCCCCCGTCACCACCACCTCCTTCCCCCCCCTAAAAAACCCAACCCCCAAAGCCCAAAGGCCCAGCTGAGGAGGAGAGCTCATCCTCAGATGATTTCTAACGCCATTCCCATATTCACTTTTAAGATGGCAGAGTCACATTTTCACTCTTTTCACCCCCCAACCCCTCAACCCTGCCCCTCCCCCCCAAAACCCTTAAGGAAGAGTCCGGCATCTCTGAAGCAAAGTCTGCACACCCCAGGCAAGAGCCGAGAGCTCTAAAGGTCGAGCACCCGCAGCTCGCCTTGCCTTGGCCACACATGGGCACGACCTTGGTCCCAAACCCCTGCTCTGTTCAGTGAAACTGTGAAGAGAACCCGAGCAGCTCTGCAAGCAGGCAGGCACATCACGTACACCATGGCTTGACCTGACCCTCGACTGCTGCGAGGCTCCGAGTGATGGTCCACGCAAGGAACATCTCCCCCTGCCCTCCACGCTTCTCTCTCACCTGCACAGGCCAAAAGCACTCCACAAACCCCTTGCAGGCTGCCCACACGTAACCGGCACCAACACGAGTGCTTTCCACCACAGAGAGAACAGCCACTTTGCGTCACACTTTGTCTCCTGGGACTGCCTGTGAGCCCAAGGGATCAGCAAGGGCAACGCCAAAGACCCCACTGCAGAGCGGGGCACCACAAGGCATTGCTCTAGCAGCAGCCAAACCCCCCCAGGCAGCGGTCGACCAGAGAGGCCTCGCAGCCTTCTCCACTGCCACATCCAGAACCCTCCAAACACGGAGCAAGCCACGAGGCAGCAACTGGAGCTTGGCTTCCCAGTGATGCGTCTGTGTGAGAAATGCCATTTCAAAGACCTGAGGATGTAACCAGGTGTAATTATTGTTGTAGATAATGCTTGGCTGAGCACCCACAGCTCCAGGAAGAAGCTCATTACTCAGTCTTTCACAGAGAGTTAACAAAACAAGGCCTTGAAGAAAGCAGCAAGATGACACCATAAGTGGGCCAGATAAGGGAGTATCCATTCACATGAGCTTGAAGAGAACAAAGACAGCTGACAAACCAAAGAAAACTGCTTGAACTATGGGTGAACTCTCCGAATTAGCAGAGTAAAGCACCCATCCAGGAGCAGGGAAGCCCCCCTAACAACCAAAGCCCCTTCCCCATAGAGCATGCGTGCGTAGCAGAAAAGGAGGATACTGTAATGTTAAAGGAAGATGAGACGTAGCAGGAACCAATGGGAAAGAGGATGACTGAATGGAGTTGTAAAATGTCCTGATAACCGTAGCTCAAACTGTATGAAGTGTCGGCTGTGTAGTAATGAGGTGTGCCTGGTTTGTGGAATTGTAGAAAATTACTTACTTATTGTAATCAATGGTGGCCGTTATAGCCGCTGTGGAAGATCAGGAAAAATGGCCTAAAAATGGAGCTTGGACTTATAATACCATTTTACAGTTGATGTTGTTCTATAGACAGAGAGGAAAATGGGATGAAGTACCGTATGTTGATATGTTCTTTGAGTTCCAAAATGATTACAAGAGCAGGAAAAAATGTGGATTAATGGCAAAAGAGACGAATGTGTTAGTTTTAGAGAACGAAGGAGACAGAGGAATGGCAAAGCGTTGTTGTTCTGCATGCAGTATTGGGAAAAGGTGTAAAAAGCTGAAAGACCATCCCGAGGAGGAAGAGGATGTTGAATTCCTGGTAGCTCCGAGAAGAAGGGGCAGAGCCGGGGTTGGTGGAGAAAGGGAAGAGGAGGAAGCGGCGCCACCGCCCTCCTGCAGAGAAGAGTGATCCTGATGGGGAGGATGATTTGTCTAGCCCTGTAGCAAGGCGTCCTCGGAGAGGAGGTGCGGTTCTGCTAGCACTCCGGAGACAGGCTGGAGGACCCAGCGGAAATGCAGGGGATGTGAAAGTCCCTTTTTCCACCATGGATTGAGGGTCTTGGAAGGAAATGGCAGGAAACCATAGGCAGGATCCAGATAAAGTAGTTAAAGTTTTAGAAACTGTAATAGACAATCGTAATCCCGATTGGCGAGATTTGCAGGTAGTATTTGGCAGTAGAGATTTCCAGAGGAAGCCCCCGAGCAGCGCAGCCAGGGAGGAGCGAGGGGAAGCGCTGGGATGCTGCTGCTGGGGGAAGCCCGGGGCAGAGGCAGACAGGCCCTCGGGACAGCCGTGCCCCCCCCGCAGCGCCCCCCAGCTGCCCGCGGAGCCGTCGAGGGCCGTCGCTCTCAGCCCCGTGCTGGGGCGGCGGGAGCCAGGCCCGCGGCAGGAGCGATGCCCCTCTCCTCTGCCGGAGGTCTGGCCGCAGAGCAGGTGCCTCCTGACTTGTGTGTGTCTGACACGGCTTGCAAGCCTTGTCTTACATCGTGTTCCTTTCTCTTCCCTCTGCTCTTCGTTCCTGTGTCTCTTCCCCCCCTCCCCATGTATGCTTTCTGAACGTTAGCATGCTGCTGAAGCAAAGGAAAGAAACTAGGGTTGGTGTGTGTGTGTGTGGGAGGCAGGGGAGAGAGGGGCTGCTTAAAAGGAGCAGAAGGCAGCTATTTAAAACTGGGGAATCCTGTTCAAAGATCCCGATTTTCTGCTTTCTTGTTATGGGACACAGCAGGAAATTGAGGGGCAGAACAGAAAAGAACCTTTTTTTCTGAAAGGAAAGTCAGTAGGTTGCCCTTTAATCGCAATTAATTCACGGTATGAACTCCATTCCCCCGTCCTTCACGCTCCAGGGCTGACTTTCATTCGGAGTGTGCCAGGGGCCCGATGGGAAAGGGCAGAGTGAAGGGGCTTTGGGCTGGCTCTTGAGTGCAGCCCCAGGGCAGGGGGCTGGGGGTAGTAAAGGAGTGTGGGGAGAAACAGGTCCATGAACCTCTGCACTAGAGATCAGCCTTTTTGTCTCTTGTTATGGTGTCAGGTTAGGGGTTGGTGTCACATGGGGCTGAGGGGAGGTAAAGCCATGCTGCAGCAGCACATGGTCCATCGCCTACAGTCCTGCTCTTAGCCCATGCCAGTCCTTGCAGTTTTGTGGTGAGAGGGATTTCTAGCTGAAAAAAAGCCCCATGAGCAGGAAGAGGATGAGAGGAGAGGGCAGCTCCTGCTTCCCCATCTGGCCTGGGGTTCCAGCAGCTGGAGGAGGTGCTGAAAGCTGAGACCACAGCAAGGGACTGAGGCTGCGGGTTGTCTCACTTCATTTGGGAGGAGACTGTTCCCATCTGCTGACCTGATGGTCAACCAGGTGGCTGAGCTGGTGAGGAAAGCCTTAAAGTGGGAGCAACTGCGGGGAGAGGGTGAGTCAAAAAAGAGGGAGGAAGTGCTGGCCTGGGCTGGCAAGGAAAAGGTGCAGGGTGATGTGGACAAGAGAAACCCCAGAGAGAGAGCAGTGGGAATGCAGGGAGCTCTGCCTAGGGATGGACGATGGGCCTGTCGAGAGCTATGAGTGAGGATTAGCAGGCAGACCAAGAGGGGTGGAGCCTTGTAGTGGATGTGTGCTATGGACTGCCTGAAGAGGGGCAGCCTCTGCAAGGCGTGAGGAGTGTAGAGTTGAGAAGAAAACTCTTCCTGCTCCCCAGACACCAGCTCTCAGGCAGGCTCAAAAGCTGAGACCAGAGGCATGGAGGCAACACCATGGTGCTGTGTGTCCCAAGGGGGACTGCCATGGCATTGTGATGGGGGTCTCCATGGCGACCACCAAGGCACTGTGATGGGGTCCCCACGGTGACCACCAGGGCTTTGTGATGGAGGTGGCATCATGGCCACAAGGCCATTGTGATGGGGCGGTCGCCATGGTGACCGTATCCCTACTGGGACCAGAGCCCCCAGGGGTCCCCACTCTGAGGAGAGCAGCTCGACCAGGAGGGAGCCGCTCCCCCTTGGTGCCAGAGTAGCAAGTCCTCACGAGTAGATCCCAGACATGGACAAGGAGCGGCAGGCGAACGCCTGCTCCCAGTCCACGGACGGGCACCCAGGCACGCAGGAGTGCAGGAGGAAGGTGAGTGGTGGGTCTGGAGGGAGAGGCAGGCAGCAGGGCTGGGACCTGCGTGCAGAGCACGAGGATGGTGGGGAAGGGGAGGTGGGGCAAGACAGCCAGGCATGAGCTCCCCCAGTGAGGGGGCATTTATTCGTGGCCCTGGGGATTTTCTCTCAGATAAAGCACACACCGACCTGGATACTCCAAGGCCCACAGGGAGCCCGTGAGCTCTGCACTGAGGGGCAGAGAGCAGCTGTGGGCTAAGTGCAGCTGGGCCATGCGTGGCCATGAGGTTCCCTTTGACGTGGGGCTGGGGTTTCCTGTGCTTCAGGGGCTGCTCGTACCAACACAACCACCTCCATCATGTGCCCCCTTCTTCCCGCAGGTGGGCCAGCAGGAGCTGCACACAGTGGTGCAGCGCAGCCGGACCCCGGCTTCGTCCCACCAAAGGGACAGGCTGCCTTCGCTCCCCGGCCCACAGAGCTCGTGGGCCTCTGAACACGGCATCGTTGCAAAGGTACAGAGCTGAGCAGCGATGGTGGCAAAGCCTCTGCCTGACTCTCCAGAAGTGCCAAGAAGCGGGTGGGAAGTGCTGGGAGAGACCAGGAGGTCTCTGCCCCCAGCAGGCTGACCGCATGCTCTGCACAGCAGTCTGCAAGGACATGCCTCAGGTGTCTGAGGGAGCTGCCTTTGCCTGTCTCTTGCCCCACGGTGACAAACCCTCTCCCCACCCGGCCTTTGGGAGCAGAGCAGCAGCCGCCCACATGGGAGAGTGCAGCCATTGGCGAAGGCATCAGGGGCCACAGGAAGTTTCCATGTGGGAAGGATGGAGGGTAGGGGGGAGGATGGCAGGAACTTAGCCTTTCTCATGGGCTTTGATTGCAGGTGGTGGAGGACACTGCCAGGGACGTTCCCATTGTGGCACAAGCTCTGCATCCCTCCACTGGCCTTGTAAGGAAGGCTCCTCTGGGGCACAGGGAGACAGCGCCTGGCAGGACTCGCGCAAGAGCAGGGACACCACATCTGCCTGGCTTACCACCTCTCCCAACCAAGGCAGCTCGGCAGGCCCCTGGAGGCCTGGAGACCTCTGCAGCTAAAACTGCAGGATCTACAAGTCGAACGAAGCTGCCTGCTCGCGAAACATCCTGCAGGTCTTCTCCCCGAGGCAGGGCCAATGCCATGGACACCAAAGGGGTGGCCAGGAGAACCCTGGAGAGAGAGACCAAGGGATTAGAGAAGCTGGCAGTGAATTCCAGCACAGCTGCTGCCAGGGAACCCTTCCCACCTGTTAGTGCTGCTGGGAAGGCTGTGGACTCAGGGAAGAGCCTGGCAGAGGAAGAGCTAAAGCCATGCCCTCTTTCCTTGCCTCCCCTTCCAAAACGCAAGCAGGAAGCTCACGGTCCCACCCGGGCAATGCAACAGCTCGTCCACTGCTTGCCTGAGCCCAGGCCTGGCTCTTGTGCATCAGCCCTGGGAAAAGCAAGGCTCTTGCTAGACAACAGTACCAGGACAACTCTTCCCCTGACAAGCCAGCAACTCTCTGGAAGCTCCTCCTTTGTCCCAGCAGCACAGGCCATTCCTGAAAGGGAGATGCGAAGCACACCAGCATACAAGGAGCAGGATGAGCTGCTTTCTGCTCCCGGAGATGCCTGTGCGCAGGAGGTCAAGGCAGACTGTTCAGGCACGCTGCTGCAGAGGCAGGACTTGGTGCTAAGCAAGTCCTCAGTGTCCCAAGGTGCAGACCTGCAGCCTCGTGAGCTGCAGGTGCCTCCTGCTGAGACGTGCCAGGGAGAAACAGCCTCTTCTGCCCTGGATGATGCCCTGCAGTGTGCGACAACAGCCACAGGTGTTTCAGAGGAAGCTGGACTGCCCATGCCCTGCTGTGCTGAGGTGTCAGCTGGCTTTGAAGAAGACATCCCTGCCATCTCCCACAGTGACATGGCCCCACCATCGCCTTCCGTGCCTGAGCCTGCCAGCCTTGTGCAGAACATCCTTGGAGAAGCTGGCCTGGAAATGATGGCTGAGAGCCAGGGCCCTGCCCCACAGGGCCCTGCCCCGCCTGCTGGGGCTGTGGAGGGTGCAGGCCTGGGGCTGGAGTCTGCTGCCTTGAGCCGTCCTGATGACATGAGCCCTGGACCTGGCCGGCATCCAGCACAGCCTGATGTGAACGAAGCCACGAAGGAGCTCAGTGCAGCCGTGCCCAAAAGAACGTCATCGGCACAGACCAGCAGTCTGGCAGTACCAGCAAGCCCAGGCCAGGACGAGCCCACAGAGCAGGACAAAAGCACAGCCCCTGCAGCTCAGCAAGGGCCTGATGCCCGTGCTGGTGGGGGCAAAAGGGAGGTCAGCGGGGCCGGTGCACCCGCTTCCCCAGGCAAGGGCGGTGCACGAGGGACCCCACGATGCCCCCGGGCAGGGCAGGGCCCAAAACAGCAGCCTTTGGGCATCATCTGCCATGTGCAAGGACAGCCTCTGCGCGTGCACCCCGACAACACCTCGCAGTATCTCGCAGTGCTCTCCATCAAAACAGAGCCGCTGGAGGAGCTCGAGAGGAGCAGCCTGGCGCGCACCGGGCACACCTTGGCCCAGCTGCGAGAAGCCTGTTTCCAGAGGAAGAAGCTGAGCCTGCAGGAGAGCGAGGGTGAGGGCGAGGAGGCCAAGGGGAAACGTTTCTCCCTGACAGCGTCAGGATCCCTCAACGTCAAACGCAAGGAGGTGAGTGCCAAGGATGGGCTGGGCCAGGTGGTAACCCTGCCTGCGCTGGGGCCAGCCACTGCGCCCCACTGCAGCAGCCTGACTGTCCCAGTGGGAGCAGGGCCCCGGGAGGCCTTTCATGGTGGGAAAAGCAGCGCCCTTCACAAACGTGCCTCTCTTCTTTTAGCTGCTGGCCAGAAATTCCTTCTATAATTTGTGGAAACCAGAGCTAACGCGAGTGGAGCTCCTGAAGGATGCCAGGTGCAAGTGGGAGGTGCTGGAGCGGCTGTATGCCCATGCCCCCAGGAGGGAGCGGGAGGTGGGAGCCAGGAAGAGAGTGCTGGGAGCGGCGCAGGAAGAGCAAGGGGACTGGAGCCCTGAGGAAGAGGAGGAGGACGCAGATGAAGAGCTTCTGCAAAGTGAGGAGCTGGAGGAAAACACGTCCTTGTGCGAGATCTGGGTCAGACCTAGCCTCAGGAGCCTCTTAGCAGACGAGGAAACGTGCCCCCAGAAGGTGCCTTGCTCGCCCAGCGTCAAGGCCGGAGACACTGCCAGGGAGGCAGCCGGTGACATGGAGAACATGCCTCTGGAGCCAGCAGTGCTCGGAGGAGCCGAAGCAGGGGCATGTGCTTTGGGGGATGGCTTTCAGGAGGCAGGGGACAGCGTGTCTCTGGCGCCATCAGAGAGACCAGAAACAAAGCCAGAGGCCTGGCCTGCAGCCCGAGACCCTCAGGAGGCAGAGGAAAAAGTGCCTGCCTCTGCAGCAGAAGCTGTGCCAGAGGCCCGTCTCTTGGCTGGAGGCCCTTGGGAGGAGAGCATGAGCCTGCCTCTCGAAGCACCACTGCCCGAGGGAAGAAAAGCAGTGGCTTCTGCCTTGTGTGGAGGCCCTCCTCCCCAGGTGAGCAAGGAGCACATCATCGGTCTCCACCATCAAAGGGGTCTGCTGTGTGAGCTGTGTCTGGGGTGTGCAGGGTGGGTACAGAGAGCTGCCCCGTCCCGTGGGACCCCCCTGCCCATGGTGCCAAGCTGTCACCCTCAGGCCTTTGCCCTCTGCGATATCTGCCATGGGGGAGCTGCCTGGTGCTCTCCGTTTCCAAGTGCCCAAGGCCCAGGGCTGACATCCCCTCCAACGCCTGCACTGCAGTCAGCCCTGGGGCCTGGATGCAGAGCGAGGAGGGAAGGGGCGACCCCAGCAGCAGCCCCCTCCCACACCCAGTGAGCCAGCCCCCTTCTGCCACCCACCTGGCCACCTCTCTTCCCCCCTGCCCGTCACAGCCCCCAGCCCAGCCCTGCTGCTACAGCCCCACGACAAGCCTTATCCCGTCTCTGTGGCACCCACAGGTCCCTTGCCTTGGGACTCACAGCTCTTGGCAGCATCCCACAACCCCAAACCCTTCCGCACATCCATCCCGGGGCACCAGTGTCCTGAGCATCACCAGCTGATGGCACGTGGTGTGTGGGCTTGCTCTCCCCGTGCAGGTTGCCTCTGAGCCCAAAGAGGAGGAGAAGTCATCCCCTATCTTCAGACAAGCACCAGAGGTGGACCCAGGTACGTACCCAAGGCAAGAGCCCTTCTGGGCACGGCGGGCCCGTCCCAGCACAGCGAGCGGCACCGGGGCCGGCAGCAGTAAGCGCTCGGGGGCTGGCCGTGCCGAGGCCATGACCCCTCGGGAAAGGCCTTGGTGGTGGCGACAGGCAGGTCCTGCACCCCCACAGCCCCTCGCCCACGCCTCTCCTTCCCCCACAGGCATCACCACCCTCCCGGACACCGCAGCTCCCAGGCAACGGCCCTCGCTGCTCAGGACGGTGCTTCGGGCTCTGCGCAGAGCTTTCTGCTGCAGCTGTGCCACGGGGCAGCGAGAGCACCGGCGCCAGGAGGCCAGTGCCAGGCAGGTGCCCTGAGATGGGGGCTGGCACAGGGCAGAGAGGCAGAGCGATGGAGACTGTCCCGGCTGCTACAGAAATGCTGCTCCATCGTGTCCTGTAGCACCCATGTGCCCACACCAACCCTAGTTGGTGACAGCCTTTTTCCTGCTTTGAATAAAACCCTCGGAAGCTTTTTTCCCCCTGTGTTACTTGTTGCAGGCAAATCTCCATAGCAAGACTAGTGCAGGCAATGGCAACGAAGCCAGGCAGGTCTGGAGAGAAAGCCGTTGAAGCAGTCACAGAGTCAGAGAGCAGCTGGGGTGGGAAGGGGCTTCTGGAGGTTTTGGCAGCTGGAGGCGGCCAGCAGGGGTTTCCCAGGGCCCGGCAGGGTCAAGCTCTGTCTCTGTTGCACCAGCCTTAGGCTTCACAGGCTTTTGGCCCTCTCTCAGGGGAATTTTCCCTGCTGCCCCTTGTGTCGTGGCCCCTCGTCCTGTCCCCAGGCACCTCGGGAAGGGTCTGGCTCCATCGTCTCCCCACCCTCCCCTTCGCGGTGTGCGCTTAGGGCTCGCCGGGAGGCAAGTGAAGACCTGGAGCGAGGAGAAGCTGCAGAACATCTGCAAGGGTGAGCGTGGACAGTGGTGCATCAGCTGGGGCTGGTGGGGAGGAGGAAGGAGCCTGGGCAGTGAGCTCAGTTCCCTGGCCTGCCCCAAGCAAGGAAGGCTTGGGCTGCCTGGGTGGAGGGGACCGGGGCATTTGGGGGGCATTTGGGACATTCCTGCCCAGCAACTTCCAGCTGAACCACTTGTGCCACCTGCTCCCTCCTCCCCAGGGGAAGAGCTGGCTGGGGCTGACCCTGTGTGGAGGGGCTGGCTGAGCTCTCTGCAGAGACAGGTGGCTGAGCTCTGCTCCGTGGCTTTCTCTCTCAGTCCTCCAGCCCCTCGAGAATGACAGCCAACCCGCGATGCGTTCCCTGGCGACACAGACCATCCTGATCCTGACATCTCCAGGGAAAAAGTCCCCATCAGGATCCAAGCTGCAAGCCCTGCGCTCCTGGATCCAGAGAGGGTGGGACAGGTGGCACCGTTCTGCGGGAGATGGCTCTGCCTCAGCAGAGCCAGAGCAACGCTCCTGATGCCCTGCTGCTGCCCGCTGGGACATACTGGCTCCCTGTGCTGGGCACACTGGCTCCTGGCTGGCATCTCGCCCTGCCCACAGGACAGCGGCATGCCGCAGGCACATCCCGCCCCATCACCAAGCTCCCCCTTCACCCCTTGCCTTTTGTGCTTTCCACAAAGAAGCAGCCCTGGTTCTTTACCACGTGGGCCTGTCATTTCTTTAGGGAGACCAAGGCAAGGGGCACAATGCAGCCCTGCAACAAACTAGCATCGCCCTGAAAGGGGCAGGAGCCCTCCGCTCTTCCCCGCAGCCCGGCACAGCACAACACATCCTCACACACTTTGTCTCTGCTGCAAAGCACCAGCTGCTCTGTCAGGCCACCAGGCCTGTTGCTGGCACTGAGACCTTGCAGCACTCTCACATGGGAGAGAGTGAGGTTACACAGGAAAACACTCTTCCACAAAGAGTTTAAGAGCAGAGGAGAGACTGCAGGGATCAGGCTCAGGCCTCAGTCGGACAAGAGTAACACCAGCAGCTGCTTCCACACCACTGACCCCTTTCATTGCCCCCTCCCCTCTGTTTTCCCATATCCCACATACTCACCTCAGTTGTCTTTCCCCTTCGGATCAGTCGCCAGGTTCAGGCCCACTCTCCTTAGGTTCGAGCTGGAGCAGTTTCTGCAATGGCCCAGCCAGCAGGGCCGAAGAGTTCAGCTCTTCCTCACTGCCTCCCTCATCTCGGCTCATTAGGGCTATGGAGCTGCATGTTCAGCACTTCCCTGCCACTTGGCCTGTCCTTTACACTGAACCAGGCCTTAAGCAGGACCCTGAACCAGGTCCCAGGGGCTCTCACACTGCACGTTCCCTTGCACATACCAGGCGCCAGGCAAACACCAAAACCAACCTGTAGTCTACCTTTGCTCTCCTGCCAGGCCTGGGACCGAGCCGTCAGGCTGCTCAGGCACGTAACCATGGTTTGTATGACACCTCGGAGGAGTCTTGCAGGTGCGTGAACCCTGTTGTTGCTGACAGGCACTTCTCCAGCATGCTCCTAGCCCTGAACACAGGTGGCTCAGGAAGCATTGAAATCACTCTGCCTGCCCTATGCTCATGAGGATAAGGAAGGGCTGCTGAGGACAAGGAGGTGCAGGGCACCTTGTCTGAAGTAAGGGAAGCTGGCTGAAAAGAGCAAACAGATGTCCTGAGCACATCACTGCCTCTCTCCCGAGCCCTCACTCCTCTGCAGGGGCTCAGCCGGCAGGATGGGGATGCTGCAGTAGGGGGACCCTGCCTGCCAGAGGGGCTCCTGCAGGCACGAGCCCTGCTCCAGCACCCGCGCTCCCGGCTGCTCCAAGACCATTTGCCATGGCAGGCCTGCCCGTCAGCCAGCTGGCCGCCTGTGCCTGGCAGAGCTGAGCCAGGGAGAAGCTGAGGCACCACCTCTGCTCCCAGCACAGCACCTCCAGGCAGGGCAGCAAGAACACAGCACACCTGAGCGAGCCGCAGGTAGGACACGTCTGGCTGGGCCTCAGGGAAGCCCCTGCCCCAAAGCACCACCCTTCCTCCTCTCCTTCCTCTTGGCCTTGCAGGATAGTGCGGGCCGAGTCCAGCGCTCTTGCTTTCTAGCTGCAGGTCTCCCTGGGCACAGCAACAGCAGCACTGCTGCAGGTGGGACTTGACTCTCCAGAGCTAAAGAGAGGGACAAAAAGAACGCACCTTCCCTTCTGCTGGCAGGGGAACAAAATCCCCTGGCTCCCTTCCAGCCCTCTGCTGCAGCACTCACCGGAAACATGCAGGCTGGGAAGAAATGGCATTTTCACTCTTTTCACCCCCTAACCCCTCAACCCTGCCCCTCCCCCCCCAGAAA
This sequence comes from Struthio camelus, assembly GCF_040807025.1. Lineage (NCBI taxonomy): Eukaryota > Metazoa > Chordata > Aves > Struthioniformes > Struthionidae > Struthio > Struthio camelus. The sequence goes on along the minus strand of NC_090973.1, from coordinate 2,225,939 downwards.
AAAAAAAACCTTAAGGAAGATGCCGGCATCTCTGAAGCAAAGTCTGCACACCCCAGGCAAGAGCCGAGAGCTCTAAAGGTCGAGCACCCGCAGCTCGCCTTGCCTTGGCCACACATGGGCACGACCTTGGTCCCAAACCCCTGCTCTGTTCAGTGAAACTGTGAAGAGAAACCGAGGAGCTCTGCAAGCAGGCAGGCACATCACGTACACCATGGCTTAACCTGACCCTCGACTGCTGCGAGGCTCCGAGTGATGGTGCAGGCAAGGAACATCTCCCCCTGCCCTCCACGCTTCTCTCTCACCTGCACAGGCCAAAAGCACTCCACAAACCCCTTGCAGGCTGCCCACACGTAACCGGCACCAACACGAGTCTTTCCACCACAGAGAGAACAGCCACTTTGCGTCACACTTTGTCTCCTGGGACTGCCTGCGAGCCCAAGGGATCAGCAAGGGCAACACCAAAGACCCCACTGCAGAGCGGGGCACCACAAGGCATTGCTCTAGCAGCAGCCAAACCCCCCCAGGCAGCGGTCGAGCAGAGAGGCCTCGCAGCCTTCTCCACTGCCACATCCAGAACCCTCCAAACACGGAGCAAGCCACGAGGCAGCAACTGGAGCTTGGCTTCCCAGTGATGCGTCTGTGTGAGAAATGCCATTGGAAAGACCTGAGGATGTAACCAGGTGTAATTGTTGTAGATAATGCTTGGCTGAGCACCCACAGCTCCAGGAAGAAGCTCATTACTCAGTCTTTCACAGAGAGTTAACAAAACAAGGCCTTGAAGAAAGCAGCAAGATGACACCATAAGTCGGCCAGATAAGGGAGTATCCATTCACATGAGCTTGAAGAGAACAAAGACAGCTGATAAACCAAAGAAAACTGCTTGAACTATGGGTGAACTTTCCTAATTAGCATAGTAAAGCACCCATCCAGGAGCAGGGAAGCCCCCCTAACAACCAAAGCCCCTTCCCCATAGAGCATGCGTGCGTAGCAGAAAAGGAGGATACTGTAATGTTAAACGAAGATGAGACGTAGCAGGAACCAATGGGAAAGAGGATGACTGAATGGAGTTGTAAAATGTCCTGATAACCATAGCTCAAACTGTATGACGTGTCGGCTGTGTAGTAATGAGGTGTGCCTGGTTTGTGGAATTGTAGAAAATTACTTACTTATTGTAATCAATGGTGGCCGTTATAGCCGCTGTGGAAGATCAGGAGAAATGGCCTAAAAATGGAGCTTGGACTTATAATACCATTTTACAGTTGATGTTGTTCTATAGACAAGAGAGGAAAATGGGATGAAGTACCGTATGTTGATATGTTCTTTGAGTTCCAAAATGATTACAAGAGCAGGAAAAAATGTGGATTAATGGCAAAAGAGACGAATGGGTTAGTTTTAGAGAACGGGGGAGACAGAGGAATGGCAAAGCGTTGTTGTTCTGCATGCAGTATTGGGAAAAGGTGTAAAAAGCTGAAAGACCATCCCGAGGAGGAAGAGGATGTTGAATTCCTGGTAGCTCCGAGAAGAAGGGGCAGAGGCGGGGATGGTGGAGAAAAGGAAGAGGAGGAAGCGGCGCCACCGCCCTCCTGCAGAGAAGAGTAATCCTGATGGGGAGGATGATTTGTCTAGCCCTGTAGCAAGGTGTCCTCGGAGAGGAGGTGCGGTTCTGCTAGCACTCCGGAGACAGGCTGGAGGACCCAGCGGAAATGCAGTGCATGTGAAAGTCCCTTTTTCCACAATGGATTGAGGGTCTTGGAAGGAAATGGCAGGAAACCATAGGGAGGATCCAGATAAAGTAGTTAAAGTTTTAGAAACAGTAATAGAAAATCATAATCCCGATTGGCGAGATTTGCAGGTAGTATTTTGCAGTAGAGATTTCCAGAGGAAGCCCCCGAGCAGTGCAGCCAGGGAGGAGCGAGGGGAAGCGCTGGGATGCTGCTGCTGGGGGAAGCCCGGGGCAGAGGCAGACAGGCCCTCGGGACAGCCGGGCCCCCCCCCTGCAGCGCCCCCCAGCTCCCCGCGGAGCCCTCGAGGGCCGTCGCTCTCAGCCCCGTGCTGGGGCGGCGGGAGCCAGGCCCGCGGCAGGAGCGATGCCCCTCTCCTCTGCCGGAGGTCTGGCCGCAGAGCAGGTGCCTCCTGACTTGTGTGTGTCTGACACGGCTTGCAAGCGTTGTCTTACATCGTGTTCTTTTCTCTTCCCTCTGCTCTTCGTTCCTGTGTCTCTTTTCCCCCACCCCCGCCCCCCCATGTATGCTTTCTGAACCTTAGCATGCTGCTGAAGCAAAGGAAAGAAACTAGGGTTGGTGTGTGTGTGTGTGGGAGGCAGGGGAGAGAGGGGCTGCTTAAAAGGAGCAGAAGGCAGGTATTAAAAACTGGGGAACCCTCTTCAAAGATACCGATTTTCTGCTTTCTTGTTATGGGACAAGGCAGGAAATTGAGGGGCAGAACAGAAAAGAACCTTTTTTTCTGAAAGGAAAGTCATTAGGTTGCATGTTAATTGCAATTAATTCATGGTATTAACTCCATTCCCCCGTCCTTCCCGCTCCAGGGCTGACTTTCACTCTGAGTGTGCCAGGGACCCAATGGGAAAGGGCAGAGTGAAGGGGCTTCGGGCTGGCTCTTGAGTGCAGCCCCAGGGCAGGGGGCTGGGGGTAGTAAAGGAGTGTGGGGAAAAACAGCTCCATGAACCTCAGGGCTACAGTTCAGCTTTTTGTCTCTTGTTCTGGTGTCAGGTTAGGGGTTGGTGTCACATGGGGCTGAGGGGAGGTAAAGCCATGCTGCAGCAGTGCATGGTCTGTTGCCTACAGTCCTGCTCTTAGCCCATGCCAGTCCTTGCAGTTTTGTGGTGAGAGGGATTTCTAGCTGAAAAAAGGCCCCACGAGCAGGAAGAGGATGAGAGGAGAGGGCAGCTCCTGCTTCCCCATCTGGCCTGGGGTTCCAGCAGCTGGAGGAGGTGCTGAAAGCCGAGCCCACAGCAAGGCACTGAGGCTGCGGGTTGTCTCACTTCATTTGGGAGGAGAGTGTTCCCATCTGCTGACCTGATGGTCAACCAGGTGGCTGAGCTGGAGAGGGAAGCCTTAAAATGGGAGCAACTGTGGGGAGAGAGTGAGTCAAAAAAGAGGGAGGAAGTGCTGGCCTGGGCTGTCAAGGAAAAGGTGCAGGGTGATGTGGACAAGAGAAACCCCAGAGAGAGAGCAGTGGGAATGCAGGGAGCTCTGCCTAGGGATGGACGATGGGCCTGTCGAGAGCTATGAGTGAGGATTAGCAGGCAGACCAAGAAGAGTGGCCTTGTAGTGGATGTGTACTATGGAGTGCCTGAAGAGGGGCAGCCTCTGCAAGCTCAGAGCTGAGGAGAAGAAAACTCTTCCTGCTCCCCAGACACCAGCTCTCAGGCAGGCTCAGAAGCTGAGGCCAAAGGCATGGAGGCAATATCATGGTGCTGTGCGTCCCCAGGGGGACCGCCATGGCATTGTGATGGGGGTCCCCATGGCGACCACCAAGGCACTGTGATGGGGTCCCCACGGCAACCACCAGGGCTTTGTGATGGAGGTGGCATCATGCCCACAAGGCCATTGTGATGTGGCGGTCCCCATGGTGACCGTATCCCTACTGGGACCAGAGTCCCCAGGGGTCCCCACTCTGAGGAGAGCAGCTCGACCAGGAGGGAGCAGCTCCCCCTTGGTGCCAGAGTAGCAAGTCCTCACGAGTGGATCCTGGAGATGGACAAGGAGCGGCAGGCGAACGCCTGCTCCCAGTCCACGGACGGACACCCAGGCACACAGGAGTGCAGGAGGAAGGTGAGTGGTGGGGCTGGAGGGAGAGGCAGGCAGCAGGGCTGGGACCTGCGTGCAGAGCACGAGGATGGTGGGGAAGGGGAGGTGGGGCAAGACAGCCAGGCATGAGCTCGCCCAGCGAGGGGGCATTTATTCGTGGCCCTGGGGATTTTCTCTCAGATAAAGCACACACCAACCTGGATACTCCAAGGCCCACAGGGACCCCGTGAGCTCTGCACTGAGGGGCAGAGAGCAGCTGTGGGCTAAGTGCAGCTGGGCCATGCGTGGCCATGAGGTTCCCTTTGACATGGGGCTGGGGTTTCCTGTGCTGCAGGGGCTGCTCGTACCAACACAACCACCTCCATCATGTGCCCCCTTCTTCCCGCAGGTGGGTCAGCAGGAGCTGCATGCAGTGATGCAGCGCAGCCGGACCCCGGCTTCGTCCCACCAAAGGGACAGGCTGCCTTCGCTCCCCGGCCCACAGAGCTCGTGGGCCTCTGAACACGGCATCGTTGCAAAGGTACAGAGCTGAGCAGCGATGGTGGCAAAGCCTCTGCGTGACTCCCCGGAGGTGCCAAGAAGCAAGTGGGAAGTGCTGGGAGAGACCAGGAGGTCTCTGCCCCCAGCAGGCTGATCACCTGCTCTGCACAGCAGTCTGCAAGGACATGCCTTGGGGTGTCTGAGGGAGCTGCCTTTGCCTGTCTCTTGCCCCACGGTGACAAACCCTCTCCCCACCCGGCCTTTGGGAGCAGGGGGGAAGCTGCCCATATGGGAGAGTGCAGTCTTTGTCGAGGGCGTCAGGGGTGACAGGAAGTTTCCATGTGGGAAGGATGGAGGGTAGGGGGTAGGATGGCAGGAACTTAGCCTTTCTCATGGGCTTTGATTGCAGGTGGTGGAGGAGACTGCCAGGGACGTTCCCACTGTGGCACAAGCTCTGCATCCCTCCACCAGCCTTGTAAGGAAGGCTCCTCTGGAGCACAGGGAGACAGCGCCTGGCAGGACTCGCGCAAGAGCAGGGACACCACATCTGCCTGGCTTACCACCTCTCCCAACCAAGGCAGCTCGGCAGGCCCATGGAGGCCTGGAAACCTCTGCAGCTAAAACTGCAGGATCTACAAGGCAAGCCAAGCTGCCTGCTCACGAAGCATCCTGCAGGTCTTCTCCCCGAGGCAGGGCCAATGCCATGGACACCAAAGGGGTGGCCAGGAGAACCCTGGAGAGAGAGACCAAAGGATTAGAGAAGCTGGCAGTGAATTCCAGCACAGCTGCTGCCAGGGAACCCTTCCCACCTGTTAGTGGTGCTGGGAAGGCTGTGGACTCAGGGAAGAGCCTGGCAGAGGAAGAGCTAAAGCCATGCCCTCTTTCCTTGCCTCCCCTTCCAAAACACAAGCAGGAAGCTCACAGTCCCACCCGGGCAATGCAAGAGCTCGTCCACTGCTTGCCTGAGCCCAGGCCTGGCTCTTGTGCATCAGCCCTGGGAAAAGCAAGGCTCTTGCTAGACGACAGTACCAGGACAACTCTTCCCCTGACAAGCCAGCAACTCTCTGGAAGCTCCTCCTTTGTCCCAGGAGCACAGGCCATTCCTGAAAGGGAGATGCGAAGCACGCCAGCATACAAGGAGCGGGACGAGCTGCTTTCTGCTCCCGGAGATGCCTGTGGGCAGGAGGTCAAGGCACACTGTTCAGGCACGCTGGTGCAGAGGCAGGACTTGGTGCTAAGCAAGTCCTCAGTGTCCCAAGGTGCAGACCTGCAGCCTCGTGAGCTGCAAGTGCCCCCTGCTGAGACGTGCCAGGGAGAAACAGCCTCTTCTGCCCCGCATGATGCCCTGCAGTGTGCGACAACAGCCACAGGTGTTTCAGAGGAAGCTGGACTCCCCATCCGCTGCTGTGCAGAGGTGTCACCTGGCTTTGAAGAAGACATCCCTGCCATCTCCCACAGTGACATGGCCCCACCATCGCCTTCCGTGCCTGAGCCTGCCAGCCTTGTGCAGAACATCCTTGGAGAAGCTGGCCTGGAAATGATGGCTGAGAGCCAGGGCCCTGCCCCACAGGGCCCTGCCCCGCCTGCTGGGGCTGTGCAGGGTGCAGGCCTGGGGCTGGAGTCTGCTGCCTTGAGCCGTCCTGATGACATGAGCCCTGGACCTGGCTGGCATCCAGCACAGCCTGATGCGAATGAAGCCACGAAGGAGCTCAGTGCAGCCGTGCCCAAAAGGACATCATCGGCACAGACCAGCAGTCTGGCAGTACCAGCAAGCCCAGGCCAGGATGAGCCCACAGAGCAGGACAAAAGCACAGCCCCTGCAGCTCCGCAAGGGCCTGATGCCCGTGCTGGTGGGGGCAAAAGGGAGGTCAGCGGGGCCGGTGCACCTGCTTCCCCAGGCAAGGGCGGTGCGCGAGGGACCCCACGATGCCCCCGGGCAGGGCAGGGCCCAAAACAGCAGCCTTTGGGCATCATCTGCCATGTGCAAGGACAGCCTCTGCGCGTGCACCCCGACAACACCTCGCAGTATCTCGCAGTGCTCTCCATCAAAACAGAGCCGCTGGAGGAGCTCGAGAGGAGCAGCCTGGCACGCACCGGGCACACCTTGGCGCAGCTGCGAGAAGCCTGTTTCCAGAGGAAGAAGCTGAGCCTGAAGGAGAGCGAGGGTGAGGGCGAGGAGGCCAAGGGGAAACGTTTCTCCCTGACAGCGTCAGGATCCCTCAACGTCAAACGCAAGGAGGTGAGTGCCAAGGATGGGCTGGGCCAGGTGGTAACCCTGCCTGCGCTGGGGCCAGCTGCTGCGCCCCACTGCAGCAGCGTGACTGTCCCAGTGGGAGCAGGGCCCCGGGAGGCCTTTCGTGGTGGGAAAAGCAGCGCCCTTCACAAATGTGCCTCTCTCCTTTTAGCTGCTGGCCAGAAATTCCTTCTACAACTTGTGGAAACCAGAGCTAACGCGAGTGGAGCTCCTGAAGGATGCCAGGTGCAAGTGGGAGGTGCTGGAGCGGCTGTATGCCCATGCCCCCAGGAGGGAGCGGGAGGTGGGAGCCAGGAAGAGAGTGCTGGGAGTGGCGCAGGAAGAGCAAGGGGACTGGAGCACTGAAGAGGAGGAGGAGGACGCAGATGAAGAGCTTCTGCAAAGCGAGGAGCTGGAGGAAAACACGTCCTTGCGCGAGATCTGGGTCAGACCTAGCCTCAGGAGCCTCTTAGCAGACGAGGAAACGTGCCCCCAGAAGGTGCCTTGCTCGCCCAGCGTCAAGGCCGGAGACACTGCCAGGGAGGCAGCCGGTGACATGGAGAACATGCCTCCGGACCCAGCAGTGCTCGGAGGAGCCGACCCAGGGGCATGTGCTTTGGGGGATGGCTTTCAGGAGGCAGGGGACAGCGTGTCTCTGGCGCCATCAGAGAGACCAGAAACAAAGCCAGAGGCCTGGCCTGCAGCCCGAGACCCTCAGGAGGCAGAGGAAAAAGTGCCTGCCTCTGCAGCAGAAGCTGTGCCAGAGGCCCGTCTCTTGGCTGGAGGCCCTTGCGAGGAGAGCATCAGCCTGCCTCTCGAAGCACCACTGCCCGAGGGAAGAAAAGCAGTGGCTTCTGCCTTGTGTGGAGGCCCCCCTCCCCAGGTGAGCAAGGAGCACATCATCGGTCTCCCCATCAAAGGGGTCTGCTGTGTGAGCTGTGTCTGGGGTGTGCAGGGTGGGTGCAGAGAGCTGCCCCGTCCCGTGGGAGCCCCCCCTGCCCGTGGTGCTGTCACCCTGAGGCCTTTGCCCTCTGCGATATCTGCCATGGGGGAGCTGCCTGGTGCTCTCCGTTTCCAAGTGCCCAAGGCCCAGGGCTGACGTCCCCTCCAACGCCTGCACTGCATTCAGCCCTGGGGCCTGGATGCAGAGCGAGGAGGGAAGGGGTGACCCCAGCAGCAGCCCCCTCCCACACCCAGCGAGCCAGCCCCCTTCTGCCACCCACCCGGCCACCTCTGTTCCCCCCTGCCCGTCACAGCCCCCAGCCCAGCCCTGCTGCTACGGCCCCACGACAAGCCTTGTCCCATCTCTGTGCCACCTGCAGGTCCCTTCCCTTGGGACTCACAGCTCTTGGCAGCATCCCACAACCCCAAACCCTTCCCCACATCCATCCCGGGGCACCAGTGTCCTGAACATCGCCAGCTGATGGCACGCGGTGTGTGTGCTTGCTCTCCCCTTGCAGGTTGCATCTGAGCCCAAAGAGGAGGAGAAGTCATCTCCAGCCTTCAGGCACTCACCAGAGGTGGACCCAGGTAGGTACCCAAGTCAAGAGCCCTTCTGGGCACGGCGGGCCCGTCCCAGCACAGCGAGCGGCACCGAGGCCGGCAGCAGCAAGCGCTCGGGGGCTGGCCGTGCCGAGGCCATGACCCCTCGGGAAAGGCCTTGGTGGTGGCGACAGGCAGGTCCTGCACCCCCACAGCCCCTCGCCCACGCCTCTCCTTCCCCCACAGGCATCACCACCCTCCCGGACGCCGCAGCTCCCAGTCGACGGCCCTCGCTGCTCAGGACGGTGCTTCGGGCTCTGCGCAGAGCTTTCTGCTGCAGCTGTGCCACGGGGCAGCGAGAGCAACGGCGCCAGGAGGCCAGTGCCCGGCAGGTGCCCTGAGATGGGGGCTGGCACAGGGCAGAGAGGCAGAGCGATGGAGACTGTCCCGGCTGCTACAGAAATGCTGCTCCATCATGTCCTGTAGCACCCATGTGCCCACACCAACCCTAGTTGGCGACATTTTCTGCTGTGAATAAAACCCTCAGAAGCCTTTTTTCCCCCTGTGTTACTTGGTGTCAGGCAAATCTCCACAGCAAGACTAGTGCAGGCAATGGCAACGAAGCCAGGCAGGTCTGGAGAGAATGCCGTTGAAGCAGTCACAGAGTCAGAGAGCAGCTGGGGTGGGAAGGGGCTTCTGGAGGTCTCGGCTCCAAGGTCCTGCTGCAGGTGGAGGCAGCCAGCGGGGGTTTCCCAGGGCCTGGCAGGGTCCAGCTCTGACTGTCCCTGTTGCACCACCCTCAGGCTTCACAGGCTCTTGGTCCTCTCTGCTGGGAATTTTCCCTGCTGCCACTTGTGTCGTGGCCCCTCGTCTTGTCCCCAGGCACCTCGGGAAGGGTCTGGCTCCATCCTCTCCCCACCCTCCCCTTCGGCAGCTGCAGGCAGCAGCGAGATCCCCCTGCGCCTTCTCTTGTCCCGCCTGAACAGACCCAGCGCCCTTGGTCTCTCCTCAGACGTCCTGTGCTCCAGCTCCCGACCAGCTCGCGGTTGTCCACTGGGCTCGTGCCAATGTGTCCATGTCTGTCTGGGAGTGGGGAGCCCTACCTGGACCCTGTGACCAGATGTGGTCTCTCCTGTGCCGACCCCAGGGCAGGAATGCCTTCCCTCGCCCTGCCGGCTGCTCTCTGCTAACACAGCCAAGTGTGGGGCCGGCCTTGCTGCCCAGGCACGCTGCTGACCCCAGCTCAGCTTGTGCCCAGGACCTGCAGGACTTGATCTGCGGAGCTGCTCTCCAGGGACCAGGCCCCTGCCCAGCCTGCTGTGGGGCTTTTACTTTTCCCAGCAGCCCATTTCGATGTCCTGTCAAGGTCCCTCGGAAGAACAGCCCTAGGTACCTGCTGCTTTTGTGACCATCCGAGAGTGCCCTGCCCACTTTATGCTGTGAGCTTCCCCTAAAAGTGTCCTAGCTCCACCCACTGCTGGGAGCTTCCTCTGACGGTGCCCTGCACCCACATGGTGTTTCCACCCAGGCTGGTTCCCTGCCCAGGCACCTCCACAGCAACAGTGACATGAGTCTCAGCTCCTCTGCTGTGGCATTATATGCAGCAACATTTCCCTGGCCTCTGTGGAGGGCCGGATCGAGAGCTGGGCATGGACATCCTGGCTCCGCACAGCCTCAATTACCGCCCCGCAGGGCTTGGCACATGGCTGTGCTGCAACCCCAACTGTCCCTTTGGCTCTAGTGGCTGCCCCCACGGGGTTCCCCAGGCCTCCCCCACACCTGGGCACACCTTTGCATCCCAGGGCTCTCCCGACAGTGCTGGCTGTGACCCAGGCTACCCACGAGGGCCTCTGCTGAGGTGCCTGTGAGACCTGGCCCTCCCATGGTGAGCGTGGGACACCTAGATTGGGATCCCTCACAGTCAAGCTGTGCCACCCTAGGGACCTGGTGTTCAGCACAGGGCCGGTCGACCCCTCCTCGTGTGTCCCGTCCTGCTGGGAGGGCAACAGAGGGAGAGCGAACAGCCTGAGTCTGCCCTGGGCAAGTGTGGGACATTTTGGGAGGGAGGCAACTGCAACAGCTGCCACGCTGCAGCAGCACCAGCTGTGTCCCCTCCCTGCAGCCCCTGCCACAGCCCTGCCCACCCCTGCCCCTGCCAGGGCTGCTGCCCCCTCACTCCCAGCCCCCAGCCCCTCTCCTGCCACCGTGGGGACCAGCTCTACAGGCAGGAGCTCCCCAGCCCCTGGCCCTCCCCACCTCTCCCCACACCAGCCATCCAGCCCCAGCTGGATGCCCACCTGCCTCCGGCTTTCCATTCATGGAGTCCCAGAAGAGTTTTGGTGGGGAAGGACCTCTGGAGGTCTCCAGTCCAACCTCCCATGCAAAACAGGGCTGCTTGGAGCCCTACGGTCTCAGCCTTATGGTGATCACTGGGCTGTGCCTGACCCCGGTTACCATCCCCAAACCTGCTCTGCTCCTCTTGCCCACGCACTGCGGGACAGCACCCCTCATCGGTGGGGCACTGCCCTCCTGCCTTGCCAACACCCTCAGCTCCCGCTTCCCCTTCCCGTACGAAGCAGCCCCACCCTTGCTGCTCCCAACAACAGACTCTTTGGAGCAAAACCATTGGAGCTGTGATACAGCAAAACCTGCCCTCCTGGCTACCCATCATCAAATCAGTTCCCACGTGGCTGCCCTCCCCGCTAAGGCTCTGTGTGCAGTGTTACCTGGCTAGGGGGTCCAAATCTGAGGCACTCCTTACACCTTTCAACTGGCTGTCAGGCAAGGGTTGCTGTTTTGCATATATGGTCACCTTGGGGACCTACAAGCTGCTTCTGCTTGCATCCCAACTTCCCTTGCCAAGGCTTTCTTGACTGTAGTGAGGGGGCAGGTCCAAGGCAGAGATGGGGAGTCAGGTCAGGAGGCCGGGGACAGGGTCAGGTCAGCACCCGAGGGTCAGGACCGGGCACAGGCATGTCCATGACATAACTCAGGCCAGGCCCAAGGACAGGAGCAGCAGCTCCCCAGCAAGGGGGAGGAGGCCCCACAATACACTGGTCACTTTCTGTCTGCCCTGCTCTTGTGCCCAGGAGATCCCCCTCCCTGTCTGCCTGCAGCCCCTCCATGCCCACCCTGCTCCCCAGCACAGCACAACAGCCCTGGCCCTGCAGCCCCTCCACAGCTCCTGCTGACCCAGGAACAGAGCAACCTAACCTGAGCTGGTGCCCAGAGAAACCTGTTTCTTCTTCTCTTTTTCTACCTGAATGCTGCCCTGCTTTTCTCTAGGGAGGTTGCTGCTCCCCAGAGAGCTTTTCCCCAGGTGAGTGTGTCCGTGCTGGCCTGGCTGGATGTTCCTGCACCCCTCCCCTGTGCTCCCTGCAGGGCCTGGGCTGGCATTGCTGCTCTGCAGAGCGAACGAACTGTGGGGCCACAAGGCCACGAGGTGACTCCTGACTTCACACTGGCCATGCTGCTTGGGGCAGGAAGCAGACCCCACCAGACAGGGCTAAACACTCATGACACTGCTGGCACATCTCTGTGCTCTTGGATGGTGCTCAGAATGACACCAGGCTGTTTGCAATGGCAGGAGATGTGTCTGGGTGTGCACTAGCTCCAGCCTGTGGTTTTTGCCTGAGGGTGCATGAATCACTCTCCAGTTCCCCTTCCCTGGGCTTCCTGGGTCCCTACTGCCTCTCCAGGGATTGCAGAGCCCTCATTCCCCTGTGCATACCTGGATTTAGTGCTTTACCTTCTGGTTACTCCACCATGGACTGTCTCTACTTTGTGAGACTCCACTCACTGTCCATCCCCAGGCACACACTATGCCTTGAGATCTCTGAGCTCTCCTGGGGGGCTCAGATTCCCCTCCAGCAGGATGGGCATCTGTCATCAGCACTGTCACCTGAGAGACAGCCCTCAGCAGACATTTCAGAGACCATTCTCCATCTCCACTGGCACTGGTTGTCTCACTTCATTTGGAAGGGGAGTGTTCCCATCTGCTGACCTGATGGCTGACCAGGCATCCAAGCTGGTGAGGGAAGCCTTAAAGTGGGAGCAACTGTGGGGAGAGGGTGAGTCAAAAAAGAGGGAGGAAGTGCTGGCCTGGGCTGGCAAGGAAAAGGTGCAGGGTGATGTGGACAAGAGAAACCCCAGAGAGAAAGCAGTGGGAATGCAGGGAGCTCTGCCTAGGGATGGACGATGGGCCTGTCGAGAGCTATGAGTGAGGATTAGCAGGCAGACCAAGAGGGGTGGCCTTGTAGTGGATGTGTACTATGGAGTGCCTGAAGAGGGGCAGCCTCTGCAAGCTCAGAGCTGAGCAGAAGAAAACTCTTCCTGCTCCCTGGACACCAGCTCTCAGCTAGGCTCAAAAGCTGAGACCGGAGGCATGGAGGCAATAGCATGGTGCTGTGTGTCTCCAAGGGGACTGCCATGACACTGTGATGGGGGTCCCCATGGCGACCACCAAGGCACTGTGATGGGGTCCCCACGGCGACCACCAGGGCTTTGTGATGGAGGTGGCATCATGCCCACAAGGCCATTGTGATGAGGCGGTCCCCATGGTGACCGTGTCCCTACTGGGACCAGAGCCCCCAGGGGTCCCCACTCTGAGGAGAGCAGCTCGACCAGGAGGGAGCCGCTCCCCCTTGGTGCCAGAGTAGCAGGTCCTCACGAGTGGATCCCGGAGATGGACAAGGAGCGGCAGGCGAACGCCTGCTCCCAGTCCACGGACGGGCACCCAGGCACGCAGGAGTGCAGGAGGAAGGTGAGTGGTGGGGCTGGAGGGAGAGGCAGGCAGCAGGGCTGGGACCTGCGTGCAGAGCACGAGGATGGTGGGGAAGGGGAGGTGGGGCAAGACAGCCAGGCATGAGCTCCCCCAGTGAGGGGGCATTTATTCATGGCCCTGGAGATTTTCTCTCAGATAAAGGACACACCAGCCTGGATACTCCAAGGCCCACAGGGACCCCGTGAGCTCTGCACTGAGGGGCAGAGAGCAGCTGTGGGCCAAGCACAGCTGGGCCATGCGTGGCCATGAGGTTCCCTTTGACGTGGGGCTGGGGTTTCCTGTGCTTCAGGGGCTGCTCGTACCAACACAACCACCTCCATCATGTGCCCCCTTCTTCCCGCAGGTGGGCCAGCAGGAGCTGCACACAGTGATGCAGCGCAGCCGGACCCCGGCTTCGTCCCACCAAAGGGACAGGCTGCCTTCGCTCCCCGGCCCACAGAGCTCGTGGGCCTCTGAACACGGCATCGTTGCAAAGGTACAGAGCTGAGCAGCGATGGTGGCAAAGCCTCTGCCTGACTCCCCGGAGGTGCCAAGAACCAAGTGGGAAGTGCTGGGAGAGACCGGGAGGTCTCTGCCCCCAGCAGGCTGACTGCCTGCTCTGCACAGCAGGCTGCAAGGACATGCCTTGGGGTGTCCGAGGGAGCTGCCTTTGCCTGTCTCTTGCCCCACGGTGACAAACCCTCTCCCCACCCGGCCTTTGGGAGCAGGGGGGAAGCTGCCCATATGGGAGAGTGCAGTCTTTGTCGAGGGCGTCAGGGGTGACAGGAAGTTTCCATGTGGGAAGGATGGAGGGCAGGGGGGAGGATGGCAGGAACTTAGCCTTTCTCATGGGCTTTGATTGCAGGTGGTGGAGGACACTGCCAGGGACGTTCCCACTGTGGCACAAGTTCTGCATCCCTCCGCCGGCCTTGTAAGGAAGGCTCCTCTGGGGCACAGGGAGACAGCGCCTGGCAGGACTCATGCAAGAGCAGGGACACCACATCTGCCTGGCTTACCACCTCTCCCAACCAAGGCAGCTCGGCAGGCCCCTGGAGGCCTGGAGACCTCTGCAGCTAAAACTGCAGGATCTACAAGTCGAACGAAGCTGCCTGCTCACGAAGCATCCTGCAGGTCTTCTCCCCGAGGCAGGGCCAATGCCATCGACACCAAAGGGGTGGCCAGGAGAACCCTGGAGAGAGAGACCAAGGGATTAGAGAAGCTGGCAGTGAATTCCAGCACAGCTGCTGCCAGGGAACCCTTCCCACCTGTTAGTGCTGCTGGGAAGGCTGTGGACTCAGGGAAGAGCCCGGCAGAGGAAGAGCTAAAGCCATGCCCTCTTTCCTTGCCTTCCCTTCAAAAGCGCAAGCAGGAAGCTCATGGTCCCACCCGGGCAATGCAAGAGCTCGTCCACTGCTTGCCTGAGCCCAGGCCTGGCTCTTGTGCATCAGCCCTGGGAAAAGCAAGGCTCTTGCTAGACAACAGTACCAGGACAACTCTTCCCCTGACAAGCCAGCAACTCTCTGGAAGCTCCTCCTTTGTCCCAGGAGCACAGGCCATTCCTGAAAGGGAGATGCGAAGCACGCCAGCATACAAGGAGCGGGACGAGCTGCTTTCTGCTCCCGGAGATGCCTGTGGGCAGGAGGTCAAGGCACACTGTTCAGGCACGCTGGTGCAGAGGCAGCACTTGGTGCTAAGCAAGTCCTCAGTGTCCCAAGGTGCAGACCTGCAGCCTCGTGAACTGCAAGTGCCTCCTGCTGAGACGTGCCAGGGAGAAACAGCCTCTCCTGCCCTGGGTGATGCCCTGCAGTGTGCGACAACAGCCACAGGTGTTTCAGAGGAAGCTGGACTCCCCATCCGCTGCTGTGCTGAGGTGTCACCTGGCTTTGAAGAAGACATCCCTGCCATCTCCCACAGTGACATGGCCCCACCATCGCCTTCCGTGCCTGAGCCTACCAGCCTTGTGCAGAACATCCTTGGAGAAGCTGGCCTGGAAATGATGGCTGAGAGCCAGGGCCCTGCCCCACAGGGCCCTGCCCCGCCTGCTGGGGCTGTGCAGGGTGCAGGCCTGGGGCTCGAGTCTGCTGCCTTGAGCCGTCCTGATGACAGGAGCCCTGGACCTGGCCGACATCCAGCACAGCCTGATGCAAATGAAGCCACGAAGGAGCTCAGTGCAGCCGTGCCCAAAAGGACATCATCGGCACAGACCAGCAGTCTGGCAGTACCAGCAAGCCCAGGCCAGGACAAGCCCACAGAGCAGGACAAAAGCACAGCCCCTGCAGCTCAGCAAGGGCCTGATGCCCGTGCTGGTGGGGGCAAAAGGGAGGTCAGCGGGGCCGGTGCACCCGCTTCCCCAGGCAAGGGCGGTACTCCAGACACACCACGATGCCCCCGGGCAGGGCAGGGCCCAAACCAGCAGCCTTTGGGCATCATCTGCCATGTGCAAGGACAGCCTCTGCGCGTGCACCCCGACAACACCTCGCAGTATCTCGCAGTGCTCTCCATCAAAACAGAGCCGCTGGAGGAGCTCGAGAGGAGCAGCCTGGCGCGCACCGGGCACACCTTGGCCCAGCTGCGAGAAGCCTGTTTCCAGAGGAAGAAGCTGAGCCTGAAGGAGAGCGAGGGTGAGGGCGAGGAGGCCAAGGGGAAACGTTTCTCCCTGACAGCGTCAGGATCCCTCAACGTCAAACGCAAGGAGGTGAGTGCCGAGGATGGGCTGGGCCAGGTGGTAACCCTGCCTGCACTGGGGCCAGCCGCTGCGCCCCACTGCAGCAGCGTGACTGTCCCAGTGGGAGCAGGGCCCTGGGAGGCCTTTTGTGGTGGGAAAAGCAGCGCCCTTCACAAATGTGCCTCTCTTCTTTTAGCTGCTGGCCAGAAATTCCTTCTATAACTTGTGGAAACCAGAGCTAACGCGAGTGGAGCTCCTGAAGGATGCCAGGTGCAAGTGGGAGGTGCTGGAGCGGCTGTATGCCCATGCCCCCAGGAGGGAGCGGGAGGTGGGAGCCAGGAAGAGAGTGCTGGGAGCGGCGCAGGAAGAGCAAGGGGACTGGAGCACTGAGGAGGAGGAAGAGGACACTGATGAAGAGCTTCTGCAAAGTGAGGAGCTGGAGGAAAACACGTCCTTGCGCGAGATCTGGGTCAGACCTAGCCTCAGGAGCCTCTTAGCAGACAAGGAAACGTGCCCCCAGAAGGTGCCTTGCTCGCCCAGCGTCAAGGCCGGAGACACTGCCAGGGAGGCAGCCGGTGACATGGAGAACATGCCTCTGGAGCCAGCAGTGCTTGGAGGAGCTGAAGCAGGGGCATGTGCTTTGGGGGATGGCTTTCAGGAGGCAGGGGACAGTGTGTCTCTGGCGCCATCAGAGAGACCAGAAACAAAGCCAGAGGCCTGGCCTGCAGCCCGAGACCCTCAGGAGGCAGAGGAAAAAGTGCCTGCCTCTGCAGCAGAAGCTGTGCCAGAGGCCCATCTCTTGGCTGGAGGCCCTTGCGAGGAGAGCAACAGCCTGCCTCTCAAAGCACCACTGCCCGAGGGAAGAAAAGCAGTGGCTTCTGCCTTGTGTGGAGGCCCTCCTCCCCAGGTGAGCAAGGAGCACATCATCGGTCTCCCCATCAAAGCGGTCTGCTGTGTGAGCTGTGTCTGGGGTGTGCAGGGTGGGTGCAGAGAGCTGCCCCGTCCCATGGGACCCCTCTTCCCATGGTGCCAAGCTGTCACCCCCAGGACTTTGCCCTCTGCGATATCTGCCATGGGGGAGCTGCCTGGTGCTCTCCGTTTCCAAGTGCCCAAGGCCCAGGGCTGAGGTCCCCTCCAACGCCTGCACTGCGGTCAGCCCTGGGGCCTGGATGCAGAGCGAGGAGGGAAGGGGCGACCCCAGCAGCAGCCCCCTCCCACACCCAGCGAGCCAGCCCCCTTCTGCCACCCACCCGGCCACCTCTGTTCCCCCCTGCCCGTCACAGCCCCCAGCCCAGCCCTGCTGCTACAGCCCCACAACAAGCCTTATCCCGTCTCTGTGCCACCCGCAGGTCCCTTCCCTTGGGACTCACAGCTCTTGGCAGCATCCCACAACCCCAAACCCTTCCGCACATCCATCCCGGGGCACCAGTGTCCTGAACATCGCCAGCTGATGGCACGCGGTGTGTGTGCTTGCTCTCCCCTTGCAGGTTGCCTCTGAGCCCAAAGAGGAGGAGAAGTCATCCCCTATCTTCAGGCACACTCCAGAGGTGGACCCAGGTACGTACCCAAGTCAAGAGCCCTTCTGGAGACAGCAGGCCCGTCCCAGCACAGCGAGCGGCACCGAGGCCGGCAGCAGCAAGCGCTCGGGGGCTGGCCGTGCCGAGACCACGACCCCTCGGGAAAGGCCTTGGTGGTGGCGACAGGCAGGTCCTGCACCCACGCAGCCCCTCGCCCACGGCTCTCCTTCCCCCACAGGCATCACCACCCTCCCGGACACCGCAGCTCCCAGTCGACGGCCCTCGCTGCTCAGGACGGTGCTTCGGGCTCTGCGCAGAGCTTTCTGCTGCAGCTGTGCCACGGGGCAGCGAGAGCAACGGCGCCAGGAGGCCAGTGCCAGGCAGGTCCCCTGAGATGGGGGCTGGCACAGGGCAGAGAGGCCGAGCGATGGAGACTGTCCCGGCTGCTACAGAAATGCTGCCCCATTGTGTCCTGTAGCACCCCTGTGCCCACACCAACCCTTGTTGGTGACAGCCATTTCATGCTTTGAATAAAACCCTTGGAAGCTTTTTTCCCCCTGTGTTACTTGGTGTCAGGCAAATCTCCATAGCAAGACTAGTGCAGGCAATGCCACTGAAGCCAGGCAGGTCTGGAGAGAAAGCCGTTGAAGCAGTCACAGAGTCAGAGAGCAGCTGGGGTGGGAAGGGGCTTCTGGAGGTCTCGGCTCCAAGGTCCTGCTGCAGCTGGAGGCGGCCAGCGGGGGTTTCCCAGGGCCTGGCAGGGTCGAGCTCTGACTGTCTCTGTTGCACCACCCTCAGGCTTCACAGGCTCTTGGCCCTCTCTGAGGGGAATTTTCCCTGCTGCCACTTGTGTCGTGGCCCCTCGTCCTGTCCCCAGGCACCTCGGGAAGGGTCTGGCTCCATCCTCTCCCCACCCTCCCCTTCGGCAGCTGCAGGCAGCAGCGAGATCCCCCTGCGCCTTCTCTTGTCCCAGCTGAACAGACCCAGCGCCCTTGGTCTCTCCTCATACGTCCTGTGCTCCAGCTCCCGACCAGCTCGAGGGTGGCCACTGGGCTTGTGCCAGTGTGTCCATGTCTGTCTGGGAGTGGGGAGCCCTACCTGGACCCTGTGCCCAGACGTGGTCTCTCCCGAGCCGACCCCAGGGCAGGAATGCCTTCCCTCGCCCTGCTGGCTGCTCTCTGCTAACACAGCCAAGTGTGGGGCCGGCCTTGCTGCCCGGGCACGCTGCTGACCCCAGCTCAGCTTGTGCCCAGGACCTGCAGGACTTGATCTGCGGAGCTGCTCTCCAGGGACCAGGCCCCTGCCCAGCCTGCTGTGGGGCTTTTACTTTTCCCAGCAGCCCATTTCGGTGTCCTGTCAAGGTCCCTCGGAAGAACAGCCCTGGGTACCTGCTGCTGTTGTGACCATCGTGAAGACTGCCCTGGCCACCCTTCTGTGAGCTTCCCCTAAAAGTGTCCTAGCTCCACCCACTGCTGGGAGCTTCCTCTGACGGTGCCCTGCACCCACATGGTGTTTCCACCCAGGCTGGTTACCTGCCCAGGCACCTCCACAGCAACAGCGACATGAGTCTCAGCTCACTTGCTGTGGCATTATGTGCAGCAACATTTCCCTGGCCTCTGTGGAGGGCCCGATCGAGAGCTGGGCATGCACATCCTGGCTCCGCACAGCCTCAATTACCGCCCCGCAGGGCTTGGCACATGGCTGTGCTGCAACCCCAACTGTCCCTTTGGCTCTAGTGGCTGCCCCCACGGGGTTCCCCAGGCCTCCCCCACACCTGGGCACACCTTTGCATCCCAGGGATCTCCTGACAGTGCTGGCTGTGACCCAGGCCACCCACGAGGGCCTCTGCTGAGGTGCCTGGGAGACCTGGCCCTCCCATGGTGAGCGTGGGACACCTAGATTGGGATCCCTCACAGTCAAGCTGTGCCACCCTAGGGACCTGGTGTTCAGCACAGGGCCGGTCGACCCCTCCTCGTGTGTCCCGTCCTGCTGGGAGGGCAACAGAGGGAGAGCGAACAGCCTGAGTCTGCCCTGGGCAAGTGTGGGACATTTTGGGAGGGAGGCAACTGCAACAGCTGCCACGCTGCAGCAGCACCAGCTGTGTCCCCTCCCTGCAGCCCCTGCCACAGCCCTGCCCACCCCTGCCCCTGCCAGGGCTGCTGCCCCCTCACTCCCAGCCCTCAGCCCCTCTCCTGCCACCGTGGGGACCAGCTCTACAGGCAGGAGCTCCCCAGCCCCTGGCCCTCCCCACCTCTCCCCACACCAGCGATCCAGCCCCAGCTGGATGCCCACCTGCCTCCGGCTTGGGGGGGTCTTTCTATTCATGGAGTCCCAGAAGAGTTTTGGTGGGGAAGGACCTCTGGAGGTCTCCACTCCAACCTCCCATGCAAAACAGGGCTGCTTGGAGCCCTACGGTCTCAGCCTTATGGTGATCACTGGGCTGTGCCTGACCCCGGTTACCATCCCCAAACCTGCTCTGCTCCTCTTGCCCATGCACTGCGGGACAGCACCCCTCATCGGTGGGGCACTGCCCTCCTGCCTTGCCAACACCCTCAGCTCCCGCTTCCCCTTCCCGTACGAAGCAGCCCCACCCTTGCTGCTCCCAACAACAGACTCTTTGGAGCAAAACCATTGGAGCTGTGATACAGCAAAACCTGCCCTCCTGGCTACCCATCATCAAATCAGTTCCCACGTGGCTGCCCTCCCCGCTAAGGCTCTGTGTGCAGTGTTACCTGGCTAGGGGGTCCAAATCTGAGGCACTCCTTACACCTTTCAATTGGCTGTCAGGCAAGGGTTGCTGTTTTGCATATATGGTCACCTTGGGGACCTACAAGCTGCTTCTGCTTGCATCCCAGCTTCCCTTGCCAAGGCTTTCTTGACTGTAGTGAGGGGGCAGGTCCAAGGCAGAGATGGGGAGTCAGGTCAGGAGGCCGGGGACAGGGTCAGGTCAGCACCCGAGGGTCAGGACCGGGCACAGGTATGTCCAAGACATAACTCAGGCCAGGCCCAAGGACAGGAGCAGCAGCTCCCCAGCAAGGGGGAGGAGGCCCCACAATACACTGGTCACTTTCTGTCTGCCCTGCTCTTGTGCCCAGGAGATCCCCCTCCCTGTCTGCCTGCAGCCCCTCCATGCCCACCCTGCTCCCCAGCACAGCACAACAGCCCTGGCCCTGCAGCCCCTCCACAGCTCCTGCTGACCCAGGAACAGAGCAACCTAACCTGAGCTGGTGCCCAGAGAAACCTGTTTCTTCTTCTCTTTTTCTACCTGAATGCTGCCCTGCTTTTCTCTGGGGAGGTTGCTGCTCCCCAGAGAGCTTTTCCCCAGGTGAGTGTGTCCGTGCTGGCCTGGCTGGATGTTCCTGCACCCCTCCCCTGTGCTCCCTGCAGGGCCTGGGCTGGCATTGCTGCTCTGCAGAGCGAACGAACTGTGGGGCCACAAGGCCACGAGGTGACTCCTGACTTCACACTGGCCATGCTGCTTGGGGCAGGAAGCAGACCCCACCAGACAGGGCTAAACACTCATGACACTGCTGGCACATCTCTGTGCTCTTGGATGGTGCTCAGAATGGCACCAGGCTGTTTGCAATGGCAGGAGATGTGTCTGGGTGTGCACTAGCTCCAGCCTGTGGTTTTTGCCTGAGGGTGCATGAATCACTCTCCAGTTCCCCTTCCCTGGGCTTCCTGGGTCCCTACTGCCTCTCCAGGGATTGCAGAGCCCTCATTTCCCTGTGCAGACCTGGATTTAGTGCTTTACCTTCTGGTTACTCCACCATGGACTGTCTCTACTTTGTGAGACTCCACTCACTGTCCATCCCCAGGCACACACTATGCCTTGAGATCTCTGAGCTCTCCTGAGGGCTCAGATTCCCCTCCAGCAGGATGGGCATCTGTCATCAGCACTGTCACCTGAGAGACAGCCCTCAGCAGACATTTCAGAGACCATTCTCCATCTCCACTGGCACTGGTTGTCTCACTTCATTTGGAAGGGGAGTGTTCCCATCTGCTGACCTGATGGCTGACCAGGCATCCAAGCTGGTGAGGGAAGCCTTAAAGTGGGAGCAACTGTGGGGAGAGGGTGAGTCAAAAAAGAGGGAGGAAGTGCTGGCCTGGGCTGGCAAGGAAAAGGTGCAGGGAGATGTGGACAAGAGAAACCCCAGAGAGAGAGCAGTGGGAATGCATGGAGCTCTGCCTAGGGATGGACGATGGGCCTGTCGAGAGCTATGAGTGAGGATTAGCAGGCAGACCAAGAAGAGTGGCCTTGTAGTGGATGTGTACTATGGAGTGCCTGAAGAGGGGCAGCCTCTGCAAGCTCAGAGCTGAGCAGAAGAAAACTCTTCCTGCTCCCTGGACACCAGCTCTCAGCCAGGTTCAAAAGCTGAGACCGGAGGCATGGAGGCAATAGCATGGTGCTGTGTGTCTCCAAGGGGACTGCCATGACACTGTGATGGGGGTCCCCATGGCGACCACCAAGGCACTGTGATGGGGTCCCCACGGCGACCATCAGGGCTTTGTGATGGAGGTGGCATCATGCCCACAAGGCCATTGTGATGAGGCGGTCCCCATGGTGACCGTGTCCCTACTGGGACCAGAGCCCCCAGGGGTCCCCACTCTGAGGAGAGCAGCTCGACCAGGAGGGAGCCGCTCCCCCTTGGTGCCAGAGTAGCAAGTCCTCACGAGTGGATCCCGGAGATGGACAAGGAGTGGCAGGCAAACGCCTGCTCCCAGTCCACGGACGGGCACCCAGGCACGCAGGAGTGCAGGAGGAAGGTGAGTGGTGGGTCTGGAGGGAGATGCAGGCAGCAGGGCTGGGACCTGCGTGGAGAGCACGAGGATGGTGGGGAAGGGGAGGTGGGGCAAGACAGCCAGGCATGAGCTCGCCCAGTGAGGGGGCATTTATTCATGGCCCTGGAGATTTTCTCTCAGGTAAAGCACACACCAACCTGGATACTCCAAGGCCCACAGGGACCCTGTAAGCTCTGCACTGAGGGGCAGAGAGCAGCTGTGGGCCAAGCGCAGCTGGGCCATGTGCAGCCATGAGGTTCCCTTTGACATGGGGCTGGGGTTTCCTGTGCTGCAGGGGCTGCTCGTACCAACACAACCACCTCCATCATGTGCCCCCTTCTTCCCGCAGGTGGGCCAGCAGGAGCTGCACACAGTGATGCAGCGCAGCCGGACCCCGGCTTCGTCCCACCAAAGGGACAGGCTGCCTTCGCTCCCCGGCCCACAGAGCTCGTGGGCCTCTGAACACGGCATCGTTGCAAAGGTACAGAGCTGAGCAGCGATGGTGGCAAAGCCTCTGCCTGACTCCCCGGAGGTGCCAAGAAGCGGGTGGGAAGTGCTGGGAGAGACCGGGAGGTCTCTGCCCCCAGCAGGCTGACTGCCTGCTCTGCACAGCAGTCTGCAAGGACATGCCTTGGGGTGTCCGAGGGAGCTGCCTTTGCCTGTCTCTTGCCCCACGGTGACAAACCCTCTCCCCACCCGGCCTTTGGGAGCAGGGGGGAAGCTGCCCATATGGGAGAGTGCAGTCTTTGTCGAGGGCGTCAGGGGTGACAGGAAGTTTCCATGTGGGAAGGATGGAGGGCAGGGGGGAGGATGGCAGGAACTTAGCCTTTCTCATGGGCTTTGATTGCAGGTGGTGGAGGACACTGCCAGGGACGTTCCCACTGTGGCACAAGTTCTGCATCCCTCCGCCGGCCTTGTAAGGAAGGCTCCTCTGGGGCACAGGGAGACAGCGCCTGGCAGGACTCATGCAAGAGCAGGGACACCACATCTGCCTGGCTTACCACCTCTCCCAACCAAGGCAGCTCGGCAGGCCCCTGGAGGCCTGGAGACCTCTGCAGCTAAAACTGCAGGATCTACAAGTCGAACGAAGCTGCCTGCTCACGAAGCATCCTGCAGGTCTTCTCCCCGAGGCAGGGCCAATGCCATGGACACCAAAGGGGTGGCCAGGAGAACCCTGGAGAGAGAGACCAAGGGATTAGAGAAGCTGGCAGTGAATTCCAGCACAGCTGCTGCCAGGGAACCCTTCCCACCTGTTAGTGCTGCTGGGAAGGCTGTGGACTCAGGGAAGAGCCTGGCAGAGGAAGAGCTAAAGCCATGCCCTCTTTCCTTGCCTTCCCTTCAAAAGCGCAAGCAGGAAGCTCACGGTCCCACCCAGGCAATGCAAGAGCTCGTCCACTGCTTGCCTGAGCCCAGGCCTGGCTCTTGTGCATCAGCCCTGGGAAAAGCAAGGCTCTTGCTAGACGACAGTACCAGGACAACTCTTCCCCTGACAAGCCAGCAACTCTCTGGAAGCTCCTCCTTTGTCCCAGGAGCACAGGCCATTCCTGAAAGGGAGATGCGAAGCACGCCAGCATACAAGGAGCGGGACGAGCTGCTTTCTGCTCCCGGAGATGCCTGTGGGCAGGAGGTCAAGGCACACTGTTCAGGCACGCTGGTGCAGAGGCAGCACTTGGTGCTAAGCAAGTCCTCAGTGTCCCAAGGTGCAGACCTGCAGCCTCGTGAACTGCAAGTGCCTCCTGCTGAGACGTGCCAGGGAGAAACAGCCTCTCCTGCCCTGGGTGATGCCCTGCAGTGTGCGACAACAGCCACAGGTGTTTCAGAGGAAGCTGGACTCTCCATGCCCTGCTGTGCAGAGGTGTCACCTGGCTTTGAAGAAGACATCCCTGCCATCTCCCACAGTGACAGGGCCCCACCATCGCCTTCCGTGCCTGAGCCTGCCAGCCTTGTGCAGAACATCCTTGGAGAAGCTGGCCTGGAAATGATGGCTGAGAGCCAGGGCCCTGCCCCACAGGGCCCTGCACCGCCTGCTGGGGCTGTGCAGGGTGCAGGCCTGGGGCTCGAGTCTGCTGCCTTGAGCCGTCCTGATGACAGGAGCCCTGGACCTGGCCGACATCCAGCACAGCCTGATGCAAATGAAGCCACGAAGGAGCTCAGTGCAGCCGTGCCCAAAAGGACATC
This sequence comes from Struthio camelus, assembly GCF_040807025.1. Classification (NCBI taxonomy): domain Eukaryota; kingdom Metazoa; phylum Chordata; class Aves; order Struthioniformes; family Struthionidae; genus Struthio; species Struthio camelus. Next base: position 2,202,070 of record NC_090973.1, on the reverse strand, counting down.
ATCGGCACAGACCAGCAGTCTGGCAGTACCAGCAAGCCCAGGCCAGGACGAGCCCACAGAGCAGGACAAAAGCACAGCCCCTGCAGCTCAGCAAGGGCCTGATGCCCGTGCTGGTGGGGGCAAAAGGGAGGTCAGCGGGGCCGGTGCACCCGCTTCCCCAGGCAAGGGCGGTACTCCAGACACACCACGATGCCCCCGGGCAGGGCAGGGCCCAAACCAGCAGCCTTTGGGCATCATCTGCCATGTGCAAGGACAGCCTCTGCGCGTGCACCCCGACAACACCTCGCAGTATCTCGCAGTGCTCTCCATCAAAACAGAGCCGCTGGAGGAGCTCGAGAGGAGCAGCCTGGCGCGCACCGGGCACACCTTGGCCCAGCTGCGAGAAGCCTGTTTCCAGAGGAAGAAGCTGAGCCTGAAGGAGAGCGAGGGTGAGGGCGAGGAGGCCAAGGGGAAACGTTTCTCCCTGACAGCGTCAGGATCCCTCAACGTCAAACGCAAGGAGGTGAGTGCCGAGGATGGGCTGGGCCAGGTGGTAACCCTGCCTGCACTGGGGCCAGCCGCTGGGCCCCACTGCAGCAGCGTGACTGTCCCAGTGGGAGCAGGGCCCCGGGAGGCCTTTCATGGTGGGAAAAGCAGCGCCCTTCACAAACGTGCCTCTCTTCTTTTAGCTGCTGGCCAGAAATTCCTTCTATAATTTGTGGAAACCAGAGCTAACGCGAGTGGAGCTCCTGAAGGATGCCAGGTGCAAGTGGGAGGTGCTGGAGCGGCTGTATGCCCATGCCCCCAGGAGGGAGCGGGAGGTGGGAGCCAGGAAGAGAGTGCTGGGAGCGGCGCAGGAAGAGCAAGGGGACTGGAGCACTGAGGAGGAGGAAGAGGACGCTGATGAAGAGCTTCTGCAAAGTGAGGAGCTGGAGGAAAACACGTCCTTGCGCGAGATCTGGGTCAGACCTAGCCTCAGGAGCCTCTTAGCAGACAAGGAAACGTGCCCCCAGAAGGTGCCTTGCTCGCCCAGCGTCAAGGCCGGAGACACTGCCAGGGAGGCAGCCGGTGACATGGAGAACATGCCTCTGGAGCCAGCAGTGCTTGGAGGAGCTGAAGCAGGGGCATGTGCTTTGGGGGATGGCTTTCAGGAGGCAGGGGACAGCGTGTCTCTGGCGCCATCAGAGAGACCAGAAACAAAGCCAGAGGCCTGGCCTGCAGCCCGAGACCCTCAGGAGGCAGAGGAAAAAGTGCCTGCCTCTGCAGCAGAAGCTGTGCCAGAGGCCCATCTCTTGGCTGGAGGCCCTTGCGAGGAGAGCAACAGCCTGCCTCTCAAAGCACCACTGCCCGAGGGAAGAAAAGCAGTGGCTTCTGCCTTGTGTGGAGGCCCTCCTCCCCAGGTGAGCAAGGAGCACATCATCGGTCTCCCCATCAAAGCGGTCTGCTGTGTGAGCTGTGTCTGGGGTGTGCAGGGTGGGTGCAGAGAGCTGCCCCGTCCCATGGGACCCCTCTTCCCATGGTGCCAAGCTGTCACCCCCAGGACTTTGCCCTCTGCGATATCTGCCATGGGGGAGCTGCCTGGTGCTCTCCGTTTCCAAGTGCCCAAGGCCCAGGGCTGAGGTCCCCTCCAACGCCTGCACTGCGGTCAGCCCTGGGGCCTGGATGCAGAGCGAGGAGGGAAGGGGCGACCCCAGCAGCAGCCCCCTCCCACACCCAGCGAGCCAGCCCCCTTCTGCCACCCACCCGGCCACCTCTGTTCCCCCCTGCCCGTCACAGCCCCCAGCCCAGCCCTGCTGCTACAGCCCCACAACAAGCCTTATCCCGTCTCTGTGCCACCCGCAGGTCCCTTCCCTTGGGACTCACAGCTCTTGGCAGCATCCCACAACCCCAAACCCTTCCGCACATCCATCCCGGGGCACCAGTGTCCTGAACATCGCCAGCTGATGGCACGCGGTGTGTGTGCTTGCTCTCCCCGTGCAGGTTGCCTCTGAGCCCAAAGAGGAGGAGAAGTCATCCCCTATCTTCAGGCACACTCCAGAGGTGGACCCAGGTACGTACCCAAGTCAAGAGCCCTTCTGGGGACAGCAGGCCCGTCCCAGCACAGCGAGCGGCACCGAGGCCGGCAGCAGCAAGCGCTCGGGGGCTGGCCGTGCCGAGACCACGACCCCTCGGGAAAGGCCTTGGTGGTGGCGACAGGCAGGTCCTGCACCCACGCAGCCCCTCGCCCACGGCTCTCCTTCCCCCACAGGCATCACCACCCTCCCGGACACCGCAGCTCCCAGTCGACGGCCCTCGCTGCTCAGGACGGTGCTTCGGGCTCTGCGCAGAGCTTTCTGCTGCAGCTGTGCCACGGGGCAGCGAGAGGACCGGCGCCAGGAGGCCAGTGCCAGGCAGGTCCCCTGAGATGGGGGCTGGCACAGGGCAGAGAGGCAGAGCGATGGAGACTGTCCCGGCTGCTACAGAAATGCTGCCCCATTGTGTCCTGTAGCACCCCTGTGCCCACACCAACCCTTGTTGGTGACAGCCATTTCATGCTTTGAATAAAACCCTTGGAAGCTTTTTTCCCCCTGTGTTACTTGGTGTCAGGCAAATCTCCATAGCAAGACTAGTGCAGGCAATGCCACTGAAGCCAGGCAGGTCTGGAGAGAAAGCCGTTGAAGCAGTCACAGAGTCAGAGAGCAGCTGGGGTGGGAAGGGGCTTCTGGAGGTCTCGGCTCCAAGGTCCTGCTGCAGCTGGAGGCGGCCAGCGGGGGTTTCCCAGGGCCTGGCAGGGTCGAGCTCTGACTGTCTCTGTTGCACCACCCTCAGGCTTCACAGGCTTTTGGCCCTCTCTGAGGGGAATTTTCCCTGCTGCCACTTGTGTCGTGGCCCCTCGTCCTGTCCCCAGGCACCTCGGGAAGGGTCTGGCTCCATCCTCTCCCCACCCTCCCCTTCGGCAGCTGCAGGCAGCAGCGAGATCCCCCTGCGCCTTCTCTTGTCCCAGCTGAACAGACCCAGCGCCCTTGGTCTCTCCTCATACGTCCTGTGCTCCAGCTCCCGACCAGCTCGAGGGTGTCCACTGGGCTTGTGCCAGTGTGTCCATGTCTGTCTGGGAGTGGGGAGCCCTACCTGGACCCTGTGCCCAGACGTGGTCTCTCCCGAGCCGACCCCAGGGCAGGAATGCCTTCCCTCGCCCTGCTGGCTGCTCTCTGCTAACACAGCCAAGTGTGGGGCCGGCCTTGCTGCCCGGGCACGCTGCTGACCCCAGCTCAGCTTGTGCCCAGGACCTGCAGGACTTGATCTGCGGAGCTGCTCTCCAGGGACCAGGCCCCTGCCCAGCCTGCTGTGGGGCTTTTACTTTTCCCAGCAGCCCATTTCGGTGTCCTGTCAAGGTCCCTCGGAAGAACAGCCCTGGGTACCTGCTGCTGTTGTGACCATCGTGAAGACTGCCCTGGCCACCCTTCTGTGAGCTTCCCCTAAAAGTGTCCTAGCTCCACCCACTGCTGGGAGCTTCCTCTGACGGTGCCCTGCACCCACATGGTGTTTCCACCCAGGCTGGTTCCCTGCCCAGGCACCTCCACAGCAACAGCGACATGAGTCTCAGCTCACTTGCTGTGGCATTATGTGCAGCAACATTTCCCTGGCCTCTGTGGAGGGCCCGATCGAGAGCTGGGCATGCACATCCTGGCTCCGCACAGCCTCAATTACCGCCCCGCAGGGCTTGGCACATGGCTGTGCTGCAACCCCAACTGTCCCTTTGGCTCTAGTGGCTGCCCCCACGGGGTTCCCCAGGCCTCCCCCACACCTGGGCACACCTTTGCATCCCAGGGATCTCCTGACAGTGCTGGCTGTGACCCAGGCCACCCACGAGGGCCTCTGCTGAGGTGCCTGTGAGACCTGGCCCTCCCATGGTGAGCGTGGGACACCTAGATTGGGATCCCTCACAGTCAAGCTGTGCCACCCTAGGGACCTGGTGTTCAGCACAGGGCCGGTCGACCCCTCCTCGTGTGTGCCGTCCTGCTGGGAGGGCAACAGAGGGAGAGCGAACAGCCTGAGTCTGCCCTGGGCAAGTGTGGGACATTTTGGGAGGGAGGCAACTGCAACAGCTGCCACGCTGCAGCAGCACCAGCTGTGTCCCCTCCCTGCAGCCCCTGCCACAGCCCTGCCCACCCCTGCCCCTGCCAGGGCTGCTGCCCCCTCACTCCCAGCCCTCAGCCCCTCTCCTGCCACCGTGGGGACCAGCTCTACAGGCAGGAGCTCCCCAGCCCCTGGCCCTCCCCACCTCTCCCCACACCAGCGATCCAGCCCCAGCTGGATGCCCACCTGCCTCCGGCTTGGGGGGGTCTTTCTATTCATGGAGTCCCAGAAGAGTTTTGGTGGGGAAGGACCTCTGGAGGTCTCCACTCCAACCTCCCATGCAAAACAGGGCTGCTTGGAGCCCTACGGTCTCAGCCTTATGGTGATCACTGGGCTGTGCCTGACCCCGGTTACCATCCCCAAACCTGCTCTGCTCCTCTTGCCCATGCACTGCGGGACAGCACCCCTCATCGGTGGGGCACTGCCCTCCTGCCTTGCCAACACCCTCAGCTCCCGCTTCCCCTTCCCGTACGAAGCAGCCCCACCCTTGCTGCTCCCAACAACAGACTCTTTGGAGCAAAACCATTGGAGCTGTGATACAGCAAAACCTGCCCTCCTGGCTACCCATCATCAAATCAGTTCCCACGTGGCTGCCCTCCCCGCTAAGGCTCTGCGTGCAGTGTTACCTGGCTAGGGGGTCCAAATCTGAGGCACTCCTTACACCTTTCAATTGGCTGTCAGGCAAGGGTTGCTGTTTGGCATATATGGTCACCTTGGGGACCTACAAGCTGCTTCTGCTTGCATCCCAGCTTCCCTTGCCAAGGCTTTCTTGACTGTAGTGAGGGGGCAGGTCCAAGGCAGAGATGGGGAGTCAGGTCAGGAGGCCGGGGACAGGGTCAGGTCAGCACCCGAGGGTCAGGACCGGGCACAGGTATGTCCAAGACATAACTCAGGCCAGGCCCAAGGACAGGAGCAGCAGCTCCCCAGCAAGGGGGAGGAGGCCCCACAATACACTGGTCACTTTCTGTCTGCCCTGCTCTTGTGCCCAGGAGATCCCCCTCCCTGTCTGCCTGCAGCCCCTCCATGCCCACCCTGCTCCCCAGCACAGCACAACAGCCCTGGCCCTGCAGCCCCTCCACAGCTCCTGCTGACCCAGGAACAGAGCAACCTAACCTGAGCTGGTGCCCAGAGAAACCTGTTTCTTCTTCTCTTTTTCTACCTGAATGCTGCCCTGCTTTTCTCTGGGGAGGTTGCTGCTCCCCAGAGAGCTTTTCCCCAGGTGAGTGTGTCCGTGCTGGCCTGGCTGGATGTTCCTGCACCCCTCCCCTGTGCTCCCTGCAGGGCCTGGGCTGGCATTGCTGCTCTGCAGAGTGAACGAACTGTGGGGCCACAAGGCCACGAGGTGACTCCTGACTTCACACTGGCCATGCTGCTTGGGGCAGGAAGCAGACCCCACCAGACAGGGCTAAACACTCATGACACTGCTGGCACATCTCTGTGCTCTTGGATGGTGCTCAGAATGGCACCAGGCTGTTTGCAATGGCAGGAGATGTGTCTGGGTGTGCACTAGCTCCAGCCTGTGGTTTTTGCCTGAGGGTGCATGAATCACTCTCCAGTTCCCCTTCCCTGGGCTTCCTGGGTCCCTACTGCCTCTCCAGGGATTGCAGAGCCCTCATTTCCCTGTGCAGACCTGGATTTAGTGCTTTACCTTCTGGTTACTCCACCATGGACTGTCTCTACTTTGTGAGACTCCACTCACTGTCCATCCCCAGGCACACACTATGCCTTGAGATCTCTGAGCTCTCCTGAGGGCTCAGATTCCCCTCCAGCAGGATGGGCATCTGTCATCAGCACTGTCACCTGAGAGACAGCCCTCAGCAGACATTTCAGAGACCATTCTCCATCTCCACTGGCACTGGTTGTCTCACTTCATTTGGAAGGGGAGTGTTCCCATCTGCTGACCTGATGGCTGACCAGGCATCCAAGCTGGTGAGGGAAGCCTTAAAGTGGGAGCAACTGTGGGGAGAGGGTGAGTCAAAAAAGAGGGAGGAAGTGCTGGCCTGGGCTGGCAAGGAAAAGGTGCAGGGAGATGTGGACAAGAGAAACCCCAGAGAGAGAGCAGTGGGAATGCATGGAGCTCTGCCTAGGGATGGACGATGGGCCTGTCGAGAGCTATGAGTGAGGATTAGCAGGCAGACCAAGAAGAGTGGCCTTGTAGTGGATGTGTACTATGGAGTGCCTGAAGAGGGGCAGCCTCTGCAAGCTCAGAGCTGAGCAGAAGAAAACTCTTCCTGCTCCCTGGACACCAGCTCTCAGCCAGGTTCAAAAGCTGAGACCGGAGGCATGGAGGCAATAGCATGGTGCTGTGTGTCTCCAAGGGGACTGCCATGACACTGTGATGGGGGTCCCCATGGCGACCACCAAGGCACTGTGATGGGGTCCCCACGGCGACCATCAGGGCTTTGTGATGGAGGTGGCATCATGCCCACAAGGCCATTGTGATGAGGCGGTCCCCATGGTGACCGTGTCCCTACTGGGACCAGAGCCCCCAGGGGTCCCCACTCTGAGGAGAGCAGCTCGACCAGGAGGGAGCCGCTCCCCCTTGGTGCCAGAGTAGCAAGTCCTCACGAGTGGATCCCGGAGATGGACAAGGAGTGGCAGGCAAACGCCTGCTCCCAGTCCACGGACGGGCACCCAGGCACGCAGGAGTGCAGGAGGAAGGTGAGTGGTGGGTCTGGAGGGAGATGCAGGCAGCAGGGCTGGGACCTGCATGGAGAGCACGAGGATGGTGGGGAAGGGGAGGTGGGGCAAGACAGCCAGGCATGAGCTCGCCCAGTGAGGGGGCATTTATTCATGGCCCTGGAGATTTTCTCTCAGGTAAAGCACACACCAACCTGGATACTCCAAGGCCCACAGGGACCCTGTAAGCTCTGCACTGAGGGGCAGAGAGCAGCTGTGGGCCAAGCGCAGCTGGGCCATGTGCAGCCATGAGGTTCCCTTTGACATGGGGCTGGGGTTTCCTGTGCTGCAGGGGCTGCTCGTACCAACACAACCACCTCCATCATGTGCCCCCTTCTTCCCGCAGGTGGGCCAGCAGGAGCTGCACACAGTGATGCAGCGCAGCCGGACCCCGGCTTCGTCCCACCAAAGGGACAGGCTGCCTTCGCTCCCCGGCCCACAGAGCTCGTGGGCCTCTGAACACGGCATCGTTGCAAAGGTACAGAGCTGAGCAGCGATGGTGGCAAAGCCTCTGCCTGACTCCCCGGAGGTGCCAAGAACCAAGTGGGAAGTGCTGGGAGAGACCGGGAGGTCTCTGCCCCCAGCAGGCTGACTGCCTGCTCTGCACAGCAGTCTGCAAGGACATGCCTTGGGGTGTCCGAGGGAGCTGCCTTTGCCTGTCTCTTGCCCCACGGTGACAAACCCTCTCCCCACCCGGCCTTTGGGAGCAGGGGGGAAGCTGCCCATATGGGAGAGTGCAGTCTTTGTCGAGGGCGTCAGGGGTGACAGGAAGTTTCCATGTGGGAAGGATGGAGGGCAGGGGGGAGGATGGCAGGAACTTAGCCTTTCTCATGGGCTTTGATTGCAGGTGGTGGAGGACACTGCCAGGGACGTTCCCACTGTGGCACAAGTTCTGCATCCCTCCGCCGGCCTTGTAAGGAAGGCTCCTCTGGGGCACAGGGAGACAGCGCCTGGCAGGACTCATGCAAGAGCAGGGACACCACATCTGCCTGGCTTACCACCTCTCCCAACCAAGGCAGCTCGGCAGGCCCCTGGAGGCCTGGAGACCTCTGCAGCTAAAACTGCAGGATCTACAAGTCGAACGAAGCTGCCTGCTCACGAAGCATCCTGCAGGTCTTCTCCCCGAGGCAGGGCCAATGCCATGGACACCAAAGGGGTGGCCAGGAGAACCCTGGAGAGAGAGACCAAGGGATTAGAGAAGCTGGCAGTGAATTCCAGCACAGCTGCTGCCAGGGAACCCTTCCCACCTGTTAGTGCTGCTGGGAAGGCTGTGGACTCAGGGAAGAGCCTGGCAGAGGAAGAGCTAAAGACATGCCCTCTTTCCTTGCCTCCCCTTCCAAAACGCAAGCAGGAAGCTCACGGTCCCACCCGGGCAATGCAAGAGCTCGTCCACTGCTTGCCTGAGCCCAGGCCTGGCTCTTGTGCATCAGCCCTGGGAAAAGCAAGGCTCTTGCTAGACAACAGTACCAGGACAACTCTTCCCCTGACAAGCCAGCAACTCTCTGGAAGCTCCTCCTTTGTCCCAGGAGCACAGGCCATTCCTGAAAGGGAGATGCGAAGCACGCCAGCATACAAGGAGCGGGACGAGCTGCTTTCTGCTCCCGGAGATGCCTGTGGGCAGGAGGTCAAGGCAGACTGTTCAGGCACGCTGGTGCAGAGGCAGCACTTGGTGCTAAGCAAGTCCTCAGTGTCCCAAGGTGCAGACCTGCAGCCTCGTGAACTGCAAGTGCCTCCTGCTGAGACGTGCCAGGGAGAAACAGCCTCTCCTGCCCTGGGTGATGCCCTGCAGTGTGCGACAACAGCCACAGGTGTTTCAGAGGAAGCTGGACTCCCCATCCGCTGCTGTGCTGAGGTGTCACCTGGCTTTGAAGAAGACATCCCTGCCATCTCCCACAGTGACATGGCCCCACCATCGCCTTCCGTGCCTGAGCCTGCCAGCCTTGTGCAGAACATCCTTGGAGAAGCTGGCCTGGAAATGATGGCTGAGAGCCAGGGCCCTGCCCCACAGGGCCCTGCCCCGCCTGCTGGGGCTGTGGAGGGTGCAGGCCTGGGGCTGGAGTCTGCTGCCTTGAGCCGTCCTGATGACAGGAGCCCTGGACCTGGCCGACATCCAGCACAGCCTGATGCGAATGAAGCCACGAAGGAGCTCAGTGCAGCCGTGCCCAAAAGGACATCATCGGCACAGACCAGCAGTCTGGCAGTACCAGCAAGCCCAGGCCAGGACAAGCCCACAGAGCAGGACAAAAGCACAGCCCCTGCAGCTCAGCAAGGGCCTGATGCCCGTGCTGGTGGGGGCAAAAGGGAGGTCAGCGGGGCTGGTGCACCAGCCTCCCCAGGCAAGGGCGGTGCTCCAGGGACATCACGATGCCCCCGGGCAGGGCAGGGCCCAAAACAGCAGCCTTTGGGCATCATCTGCCATGTGCAAGGACAGCCTCTGTGCGTGCACCCCGACAACACCTCGCAGTATCTCGCAGTGCTCTCCATCAAAACAGAGCCGCTGGAGGAGCTCGAGAGGAGCAGCCTGGCGCGCACCGGGCACACCTTGGCCCAGCTGCGAGAAGCCTGTTTCCAGAGGAAGAAGCTGAGCCTGAAGGAGAGCGAGGGTGAGGGCGAGGAGGCCAAGGGGAAACGTTTCTCCCTGACAGCGTCAGGATCCCTCAACGTCAAACGCAAGGAGGTGAGTGCCGAGGATGGGCTGGGCCAGGTGGTAACCCTGCCTGCACTGGGGCCAGCCGCTGCGCCCCACTGCAGCAGCGTGACTGTCCCAGTGGGAGCAGGGCCCTGGGAGGCCTTTTGTGGTGGGAAAAGCAGCGCCCTTCACAAATGTGCCTCTCTTCTTTTAGCTGCTGGCCAGAAATTCCTTCTATAACTTGTGGAAACCAGAGCTAACGCGAGTGGAGCTCCTGAAGGATGCCAGGTGCAAGTGGGAGGTGCTGGAGCGGCTGTATGCCCATGCCCCCAGGAGGGAGCGGGAGGTGGGAGCCAGGAAGAGAGTGCTGGGAGCGGCGCAGGAAGAGCAAGGGGACTGGAGCACTGAGGAGGAGGAAGAGGACGCTGATGAAGAGCTTCTGCAAAGTGAGGAGCTGGAGGAAAACACGTCCTTGCGCGAGATCTGGGTCAGACCTAGCCTCAGGAGCCTCTTAGCAGACAAGGAAACGTGCCCCCAGAAGGTGCCTTGCTCGCCCAGCGTCAAGGCCGGAGGCACTGCCAGGGAGGCAGCCGGTGACATGGAGAACATGCCTCTGGAGCCAGCAGTGCTTGGAGGAGCTGAAGCAGGGGCATGTGCTTTGGGGGATGGCTTTCAGGAGGCAGGGGACAGCGTGTCTCTGGCGCCATCAGAGAGACCAGAAACAAAGCCAGAGGCCTGGCCTGCAGCCCGAGACCCTCAGGAGGCAGAGGAAAAAGTGCCTGCCTCTGCAGCAGAAGCTGTGCCAGAGGCCCATCTCTTGGCTGGAGGCCCTTGCGAGGAGAGCAACAGCCTGCCTCTCAAAGCACCACTGCCCGAGGGAAGAAAAGCAGTGGCTTCTGCCTTGTGTGGAGGCCCTCCTCCCCAGGTGAGCAAGGAGCACATCATCGGTCTCCCCATCAAAGCGGTCTGCTGTGTGAGCTGTGTCTGGGGTGTGCAGGGTGGGTGCAGAGAGCTGCCCCGTCCCATGGGACCCCTCTTCCCATGGTGCCAAGCTGTCACCCCCAGGACTTTGCCCTCTGCGATATCTGCCATGGGGGAGCTGCCTGGTGCTCTCCGTTTCCAAGTGCCCAAGGCCCAGGGCTGAGGTCCCCTCCAACGCCTGCACTGCGGTCAGCCCTGGGCCCTGGATGCAGAGCGAGGAGGGAAGGGGTGACCCCAGCAGCAGCCCCCTCCCACACCCAGCGAGCCAGCCCCCTTCTGCCACCCACCCGGCCACCTCTGTTCCCCCCTGCCCGTCACAGCCCCCAGCCCAGCCCTGCTGCTACAGCCCCACAACAAGCCTTATCCCGTCTCTGTGCCACCCGCAGGTCCCTTCCCTTGGGACTCACAGCTCTTGGCAGCATCCCACAACCCCAAACCCTTCCGCACATCCATCCCGGGGCACCAGTGTCCTGAGCATCGCCAGCTGATGGCACGCGGTGTGTGTGCTTGCTCTCCCCTTGCAGGTTGCCTCTGAGCCCAAAGAGGAGGAGAAGTCATCCCCTATCTTCAGGCACACTCCAGAGGTGGACCCAGGTACGTACCCAAGTCAAGAGCCCTTCTGGGGACAGCAGGCCCGTCCCAGCACAGCGAGCGGCACCGAGGCCGGCAGCAGTAAGCGCTCGGGGGCTGGCCGTGCCGAGACCACGACCCCTCGGGAAAGGCCTTGGTGGTGGCGACAGGCAGGTCCTGCACCCACGCAGCCCCTCGCCCACGGCTCTCCTTCCCCCACAGGCATCACCACCCTCCCAGACACCGCAGCTCCCAGTCGACGGCCCTCGCTGCTCAGGACGGTGCTTCGGGCTCTGCGCAGAGCTTTCTGCTGCAGCTGTGCCACGGGGCAGCGAGAGGACCGGCGCCAGGAGGCCAGTGCCAGGCAGGTCCCCTGAGATGGGGGCTGGCACAGGGCAGAGAGGCCGAGCGATGGAGACTGTCCCGGCTGCTACAGAAATGCTGCCCCATTGTGTCCTGTAGCACCCCTGTGCCCACACCAACCCTTGTTGGTGACAGCCATTTCATGCTTTGAATAAAACCCTTGGAAGCTTTTTTCCCCCTGTGTTACTTGGTGTCAGGCAAATCTCCATAGCAAGACTAGTGCAGGCAATGCCACTGAAGCCAGGCAGGTCTGGAGAGAAAGCCGTTGAAGCAGTCACAGAGTCAGAGAGCAGCTGGGGTGGGAAGGGGCTTCTGGAGGTCTCGGCTCCAAGGTCCTGCTGCAGCTGGAGGCGGCCAGCGGGGGTTTCCCAGGGCCTGGCAGGGTCGAGCTCTGACTGTCTCTGTTGCACCACCCTCAGGCTTCACAGGCTTTTGGCCCTCTCTGAGGGGAATTTTCCCTGCTGCCACTTGTGTCGTGGCCCCTCGTCCTGTCCCCAGGCACCTCGGGAAGGGTCTGGCTCCATCCTCTCCCCACCCTCCCCTTCGGCAGCTGCAGGCAGCAGCGAGATCCCCCTGCGCCTTCTCTTGTCCCAGCTGAACAGACCCAGCGCCCTTGGTCTCTCCTCATACGTCCTGTGCTCCAGCTCCCGACCAGCTCGAGGGTGTCCACTGGGCTTGTGCCAGTGTGTCCATGTCTGTCTGGGAGTGGGGAGCCCTACCTGGACCCTGTGCCCAGACGTGGTCTCTCCCGAGCCGACCCCAGGGCAGGAATGCCTTCCCTCGCCCTGCCGGCTGCTCTCTGCTAACACAGCCAAGTGTGGGGCCGGCCTTGCTGCCCGGGCACGCTGCTGACCCCAGCTCAGCTTGTGCCCAGGACCTGCAGGACTTGATCTGCGGAGCTGCTCTCCAGGGACCAGGCCCCTGCCCAGCCTGCTGTGGGGCTTTTACTTTTCCCAGCAGCCCATTTCGATGTCCTGTCAAGGTCCCTCGGAAGAACAGCCCTAGGTACCTGCTGCTTTTGTGACCATCCGAGAGTGCCCTGCCCACTTTATGCTGTGAGCTTCCCCTAAAAGTGTCCTAGCTCCACCCACTGCTGGGAGCTTCCTCTGACGGTGCCCTGCACCCACGTGGTGTTTCCACCCAGGCTGGTTCCCTGCCCAGGCACCTCCACAGCAACAGCGACATGAGTCTCAGCTCCTCTGCTGTGGCATTATATGCAGCAACATTTCCCTGGCCTCTGTGGAGGGCCCGATCGAGAGCTGGGCATGCACATCCTGGCTCCGCACAGCCTCAATTACCGCCCCGCAGGGCTTGGCACATGGCTGTGCTGCAACCCCAACTGTCCCTTTGGCTCTAGTGGCTGCCCCCACGGGGTTCCCCAGGCCTCCCCCACACCTGGGCACACCTTTGCATCCCAGGGCTCTCCTGACAGTGCTGGCTGTGACCCAGGCTACCCACGAGGGCCTCTGCTGAGGTGCCTGTGAGACCTGGCCCTCCCATGGTGAGCGTGGGACACCTAGATTGGGATCCCTCACAGTCAAGCTGTGCCACCCTAGGGACCTGGTGTTCAGCACAGGGCCGGTCGACCCCTCCTCGTGTGTGCCGTCCTGCTGGGAGGGCAACAGAGGGAGAGCGAACAGCCTGAGTCTGCCCTGGGCAAGTGTGGGACATTTTGGGAGGGAGGCAACTGCAACAGCTGCCACGCTGCAGCAGCACCAGCTGTGTCCCCTCCCTGCAGCCCCTGCCACAGCCCTGCCCACCCCTGCCCCTGCCAGGGCTGCTGCCCCCTCACTCCCAGCCCCCAGCCCCTCTCCTGCCACCGTGGGGACCAGCTCTACAGGCAGGAGCTCCCCAGCCCCTGGCCCTCCCCACCTCTCCCCACACCAGCCATCCAGCCCCAGCTGGATGCCCACCTGCCTCCGTCTTTCCATTCATGGAGTCCCAGAAGAGTTTTGGTGGGGAAGGACCTCTGGAGGTCTCCACTCCAACCTCCCATGCAAAACAGGGCTGCTTGGAGCCCTACGGTCTCAGCCTTATGGTGATCACTGGGCTGTGCCTGACCCCGGTTACCATCCCCAAACCTGCTCTGCTCCTCTTGCCCACGCACTGCGGGACAGCACCCCTCATCGGTGGGGCACTGCCCTCCTGCCTTGCCAACACCCTCAGCTCCCGCTTCCCCTTCCCGTACGAAGCAGCCCCACCCTTGCTGCTCCCAACAACAGACTCTTTGGAGCAAAACCATTGGAGCTGTGATACAGCAAAACCTGCCCTCCTGGCTACCCATCATCAAATCAGTTCCCACGTGGCTGCCCTCCCCGCTAAGGCTCTGTGTGCAGTGTTACCTGGCTAGGGGGTCCAAATCTGAGGCACTCCTTACACCTTTCAATTGGCTGTCAGGCAAGGGTTGCTGTTTGGCATATATGGTCACCTTGGGGACCTACAAGCTGCTTCTGCTTGCATCCCAGCTTCCCTTGCCAAGGTTTTCTTGACTGTAGTGAGGGGGCAGGTCCAAGGCAGAGATGGGGAGTCAGGTCAGGAGGCCGGGGACAGGGTCAGGTCAGCAACCAAGAGGTGCAGGGCCAGGCACAGGCATGTCCATGACATAACTCAGGCCAGGCCCAAGGACAGGGGCAGCAGCTCCCCAGCAAGGGGGAGGAGGCCCCACAATACACTGGTCACTTTCTGTCTGCCCTGCTCTTGTGCCCAGGAGATCCCCCTCCCTGTCTGCCTGCAGCCCCTCCATGCCCACCCTGCTCCCCAGCACAGCACAACAGCCCTGGCCCTGCAGCCCCTCCACAGCTCCTGCTGACCCAGGAACAGAGCAACCTAACCTGAGCTGGTGCCCAGAGAAACCTGTTTCTTCTTCTCTTTTTCTACCTGAATGCTGCCCTGCTTTTCTCTGGGGAGGTTGCTGCTCCCCAGAGAGCTTTTCCCCAGGTGAGTGTGTCCGTGCTGGCCTGGCTGGATGTTCCTGCACCCCTCCCCTGTGCTCCCTGCAGGGCCTGGGCTGGCATTGCTGCTCTGCAGAGCGAACGAACTGTGGGGCCACAAGGCCACGAGGTGACTCCTGACTTCACACTGGCCATGCTGCTTGGGGCAGGAAGCAGACCCCACCAGACAGGGCTAAACACTCATGACACTGCTGGCACATCTCTGTGCTCTTGGATGGTGCTCAGAATGGCACCAGGCTGTTTGCAATGGCAGGAGATGTGTCTGGGTGTGCACTAGCTCCAGCCTGTGGTTTTTCCCTGAGGGTGCATGAATCACTCTCCAGTTCCCCTTCCCTGGGCTTCCTGGGTCCCTACTGCCTCTCCAGGGATTGCAGAGCCCTCATTTCCCTGTGCAGACCTGGATTTAGTGCTTTACCTTCTGGTTACTCCACCATGGACTGTCTCTACTTTGTGAGACTCCACTCACTGTCCATCCCCAGGCACACACTATGCCTTGAGATCTCTGAGCTCTCCTGGGGGGCTCAGATTCCCCTCCAGCAGGATGGGCATCTGTCATCAGCACTGTCACCTGAGAGACAGCCCTCAGCAGACATTTCAGAGACCATTCTCCATCTCCACTGGCACTGGTTGTCTCACTTCATTTGGAAGGGGAGTGTTCCCATCTGCTGACCTGATGGCTGACCAGGCATCCAAGCTGGTGAGGGAAGCCTTAAAGTGGGAGCAAGTGTGGGGAGAGGGTGAGTCAAAAAAGAGGGAGGAAGTGCTGGCCTGGGCTGGCAAGGAAAAGGTGCAGGGAGATGTGGACAAGAGAAACCCCAGAGGACAAGAGAAACCCCAGAGAGAGAGCAGTGGGAATGCATGGAGCTCTGCCTAGGGATGGATGATGGGCTTGTCGAGAGCTATGAGTGAGGATTAGCAGGCAGACCAAGAAGAGTGGCCTTGTAGTGGATGTGTACTATGGAGTGCCTGAAGAGGGGCAGCCTCTGCAAGCTCAGAGCTGAGGAGAAGAAAACTCTTCCTGCTCCCTGGACACCAGCTCTCAGCCAGGTTCAAAAGCTGAGGCCAGAGGCATGGAGGCAATAGCATGGTGCTGTGTGTCTCCAAGGGGACTGCCATGACACTGTGATGGGGGGTCCCCATGGCGACCACCAAGGCACTGTGATGGGGTCCCCACGGCGACCACCAGGGCTTTGTGATGGAGGTGGCATCATGGCCACAAGGCCATTGTGATGAGGCGGTCCCCATGGTGACCGTGTCCCTACTGGGACCAGAGCCCCCAGGGGTCCCCACTCTGAGGAGAGCAGCTCGACCAGGAGGGAGCAGCTCCCCCTTGGTGCCAGAGTAGCAAGTCCTCACGAGTGGATCCCGGAGATGGACAAGGAGTGGCAGGCAAACGCCTGCTCCCAGTCCACGGACGGACACCCAGGCACACAGGAGTGCAGGAGGAAGGTGAGTGGTGGGTCTGGAGGGAGAGGCAGGCAGCAGGGCTGGGACCTGCATGGAGAGCACGAGGATGGTGGGGAAGGGGAGGTGGGGCAAGACAGCCAGGCATGAGCTCGCCCAGTGAGGGGGCATTTATTCATGGCCCTGGAGATTTTCTCTCAGATAAAGCACACACCAACCTGGATACTCCAAGGCCCACAGGGACCCTGTAAGCTCTGCACTGAGGGGCAGAGAGCAGCTGTGGGCCAAGCGCAGCTGGGCCATGTGCAGCCATGAGGTTCCCTTTGACATGGGGCTGGGGTTTCCTGTGCTGCAGGGGCTGCTCGTACCAACACAACCACCTCCATCATGTGCCCCCTTCTTCCCGCAGGTGGGCCAGCAGGAGCTGCACACAGTGGTGCAGCGCAGCCGGACCCCGGCTTCGTCCCACCAAAGGGACAGGCTGCCTTCGCTCCCCGGCCCACAGAGCTCGTGGGCCTCTGAACGCGGCATCGTTGCAAAGGTACAGAGCTGAGCAGCGATGGTGGCAAAGCCTCTGCCTGACTCCCCGGAGGTGCCAAGAAGCGGGTGGGAAGTGCTGGGAGAGACCGGGAGGTCTCTGCCCCCAGCAGGCTGACTGCCTGCTCTGCACAGCAGTCTGCAAGGACATGCCTTGGGGTGTCCGAGGGAGCTGCCTTTGCCTGTCTCTTGCCCCACGGTGACAAACCCTCTCCCCACCCGGCCTTTGGGAGCAGGGGGGAAGCTGCCCATATGGGAGAGTGCAGTCTTTGTCGAGGGCGTCAGGGGTGACAGGAAGTTTCCATGTGGGAAGGATGGAGGGCAGGGGGGAGGATGGCAGGAACTTAGCCTTTCTCATGGGCTTTGATTGCAGGTGGTGGAGGACACTGCCAGGGACGTTCCCACTGTGGCACAAGTTCTGCATCCCTCCGCCGGCCTTGTAAGGAAGGCTCCTCTGGGGCACAGGGAGACCGCGCCTGGCAGGACTCATGCAAGAGCAGGGACACCACATCTGCCTGGCTTACCACCTCTCCCAACCAAGGCAGCTCAGCAGGCCCCTGGAGGCCTGGAGACCTCTGCAGCTAAAACTGCAGGATCTACAAGGCAAAGCAAGCTGCCTGCTCACGAAGCATCCTGCAGGTCTTCTCCCCGAGGCAGGGCCAATGCCATGGACACCAAAGGGGTGGCCAGGAGAACCCTGGAGAGAGAGACCAAGGGGTTAGAGAAGCTGGCAGTGAATTCCAGCACAGCTGCTGCCAGGGAACCCTTCCCACCTGGTAGTGCTGCTGGGAAGGCTGTGGACTCAGGGAAGAGCCTGGCAGAGGAAGAGCTACAGCCATCCCCTCTTTCCTTGCCTTCCCTTCAAAAGCGCAAGCAGGAAGCTCACGGTCCCACCCGGGCAATGCAAGAGCTCGTCCACTGCTTGCCTGAGCCCAGGCCTGGCTCTTGTGCATCAGCCCTGGGAAAAGCAAGGCTCTTGCTAGACAACAGTACCAGGACAACTCTTCCCCTGACAAGCCAGCAACTCTCCAGAAGCTCCTCCTTTGTCCCAGGAGCACAGGCCATTCCTGAAAGGGAGATGCGAAGCACGCCAGCATACAAGGAGCGGGACGAGCTGCTTTCTGCTCCCGGAGATGCCTGTGGGCAGGAGGTCAAGGCACACTGTTCAGGCACGCTGGTGCAGAGGCAGGACTTGGTGCTAAGCAAGTCCTCAGTGTCCCAAGGTGCAGACCTGCAGCCTCGTGAACTGCAAGTGCCCCGCGCTGAGACACGCCAGGGAGAAACAGCCTCTCCTGCCCTGGGTGATGCCCTGCAGTGTGCGACAACAGCCACAGGTGTTTCAGAGGAAGCTGGACTCCCCATCCGCTGCTGTGCTGAGGTGTCACCTGGCTTTGAAGAAGACATCCCTGCCATCTCCCACAGTGACAGGGCCCCACCATCGCCTTCCGTGCCTGAGCTTGCCAGCCTTGTGCAGAACGTCCTTGGAGAAGCTGGCCTGGAAATGATGGCTGAGAGCCAGGACCCTGCCCCACAGGGCCCTGCCCCGCCTGCTGGGGCTGTGGAGGGTGCAGGCCTGGGGCTGGAGTCTGCTGCCTTGAGCCGTCCTGATGACAGGAGCCCTGGACCTGGCCGGCATCCAGCACAGCCTGATGCGAATGAAGCCACGAAGGAGCTCAGTGCAGCCGTGCCCAAAAGGACATCATCGGCACAGACCAGCAGTCTGGCAGTACCAGCAAACCCAGGCCAGGACAAGCCCACAGAGCAGGACAAAAGCACAGTCCCTGCAGCTCAGCAAGGGCCTGATGCCCCTGCTGGTGGGGGCAAAAGGGAGGTCAGCGGGGCCGGTGCACCCGCTTCCCCAGGCAAGGGCGGTGCTCCAGGGACATCACGATGCCCCCGGGCAGGGCAGGGCCCAAAACAGCAGCCTTTGGGCATCATCTGCCATGTGCAAGGACAGCCTCTGCGCGTGCACCCCGACAACACCTCGCAGTATCTCGCAGTGCTCTCCATCAAAACAGAGCCGCTGGAGGAGCTCGAGAGGAGCAGCCTGGCGCGCACCGGGCACACCTTGGCCCAGCTGCGAGAAGCCTGTTTCCAGAGGAAGAAGCTGAGCCTGAAGGAGAGCGAGGGTGAGGGCGAGGAGGCCAAGGGGAAACGTTTCTCCCTGACAGCGTCAGGATCCCTCAACGTCAAACGCAAGGAGGTGAGTGCCAAGGATGGGCTGGGCCGGGTGGTAACCCTGCCTGCGCTGGGGCCAGCCGCTGGGCCCCACTGCAGCAGCGTGACTGTCCCAGTGGGAGCAGGGCCCCGGGAGGCCTTTTGTGGTGGGAAAAGCAGCGCCCTTCACAAATGTGCCTCTCTCCTTTTAGCTGCTGGCCAGAAATTCCTTCTATAACTTGTGGAAACCTGAGATAACGCGAGTGGAGCTCCTGAAGGACGCCAGGTGCAAGTGGGAGGTGCTGGAGCGGCTGTATGCCCATGCCCCCAGGAGGGAGCGGGAGGTGGGAGCCAGGAAGAGAGTGCTGGGAGCGGCACAGGAAGAGCAAGGGGACTGGAGCCCTGAGGAGGAGGAAGAGGACGCTGATGAAGAGCTTCTGCAAAGGGAGGAGCTGGAGGAAAACACGTCCTTGCGCGAGATCTGGGTCAGACCTAGCCTCAGGAGCCTCTTAGACAAGGAAACATGCCCCCAGAAAGTGCCTTGCTCGCCCAGCGTCAAGGCTGGAGACACTGCCAGGGAGGCAGCCGGTGACATGGAGAACATGCCTCTGGAGCCAGCAGTGCTCGGAGGAGCCGAAGCAGGGGCATGTGCTTTGGGGGATGGCTTTCAGGAGGCAGGGGACAGCGTGTCTCTGGCGCCATCAGAGAGACCAGAAACAAAGCCAGAGGCCTGGCCTGCAGCCGGAGACCCTCAGGAGGCAGAGGAAAAAGTGCCTGCCTCTGCAGCAGAAGCTGTGCCGGAGGCCTGTCCCTTGGCTGGAGGCCCTTGCGAGGAGAGCAACAGCCTGCCTCTCAAAGCACCACTGCCCGAGGGAAGAAAAGCAGTGGCTTCTGCCTTGTGTGGAGGCCCTCCTCCCCAGGTGAGCAAGGAGCACATCATCGGTCCCCCCCATCAAAGGGGTCTGCTGTGAGACCTGTGTCTGGGGTATGCAGGGTGGGGGCAGAGAGCTGCCCCGTCCTGTGGGACCCCCCCCGCCCGTGGTGCTGTCACCCTCAGGCCTTTGCCCTCTGCGATATCTGCCATGGGGGAGCTGCCTGGTGCTCTCCGTTTCCAAGTGCCCAAGGCCCAGGGCTGACGTCCCCTCCAACGCCTGCACTGCGGTCAGCCCTGGGGCCTGGATGCAGAGCGAGGAGGGAAGGGGTGACCCCAGCAGCAGCCCCCTCCCACACCCAGTGAGCGAGCCCCCTTCTGCCACCCACCTGGCCACCTCTGTTCCCCCCTGCCTGTCGCAGCCCCCAGCCCAGCCCTGCTGCAACGGCCCCACAACAAGCCTTGTCCCATCTCTGTGCCACCCGCAGGTCCCTTCCCTTGGGACTCACAGCTGTTGGCAGCATCCCACAACCCCAAACCCTTCCGCACATCCATCCCGGGGCACCAGTGTCCTGAGCATCACCAGCTGATGACACGTGCTGTGTGTGCTTGCTCTCCCCATGCAGGTTGCCTCTGAGCCCAAAGAGGAGGAGAAGTCATCCCCTATCTTCAGGCACTCACCAGAGGTGGACCCAGGTACGTACCCAAGTCAAGAGCCCTTCTGGGCACGGCGGGCCCGTCCCAGCACAGCGAGCGGCACCAGGGCCGGCAGCAGTAAGCACTCGGGGGCTGGCCGTGCTGAGGCCATGACCCCTCGGGAAAGGCCTTGGTGGTGGGGACAGGCAGGTCCTGCACCCGCACAGCCCCTCGCCCACGCCTCTCCTTCCCCCACAGGCATCACCACCCTCCCGGACACCGCAGCTCCCAGGCAACGGCCCTCGCTGCTCAGGACGGTGCTTCGGGCTCTGCGCAGAGCTTTCTGCTGCAGCTGTGCCACGGGGCAGCGAGAGGACCGGCGCCAGGAGGCCAGTGCCAGGCAGGTGCCCTGAGATGGGGGCTGGCACAGGGCAAAGAGGCCGAGCGGCGGAGACTGTCCCGGCTGCTACAGAAATGCTGCCCCATTGTGTCCTGTAGCACCCACACCAACCCTAGTCAGTTACAGCCATTTTGTGCTTTGAATAAAACCCTCAGAAGATTTTTTTCCCCCCGTGTTACTTGGTGTCAGGCAAATCTCCATAGCAAGACTAGTGCAGGCAATGCCACTGAAGCCAGGCAGGTCTGCAGAGAAAGCCGTTGAAGCAGTCACAGAGTCAGAGAGCAGCTGGGGTGGGAAGGGGCTTCTGGAGGTCTCGGCTCCAAGGTCCTGCTGCAGGTGGAGGCAGCCAGCGGGGGTTTCCCAGGGCCTGGCAGGGTCGAGCTCTGACTGTCCCTGTTGCACCACCCTCAGGCTTCACAGGCTCTTGGCCCTCTCTCAGGGGAATTTTCCCTGCTGCCACTTGTGTCGTGGCCCCTCGTCCTGTCCCCAGGCACCTCGGGAAGGGTCTGGCTCCGTCCTCTCCCCACCCTCCCCTTCGGCAGCTGCAGGCAGCAGCGAGATCCCCCTGCGCCTTCTCTTGTCCCACCTGAACAGACCCAGCGCCCTTGGTCTCTCCTCATACGTCCTGTGCTCCAGCTCCCGACTCATTCAGGAGCCTCCACTGGGCTTGTGCCAGTGTGTCCATGTCTGTCTGGGAGTGGGGAGCCCTACCTGGACCCTGTGCCCAGACGTGGTCTCTCCCGAGCCGACCCCAGGGCAGGAATGCCTTCCCTCGCCCTGCCGGCTGCTCTCTGCTAACACAGCCAAGTGTGGGGCCGGCCTTGCTGCCCGGGCACGCTGCTGACCCCAGCTCAGCTTGTGCCCAGGACCTGCAGGACTTGATCTGCGGAGCTGCTCTCCAGGGACCAGGCCCCTGCCCAGCCTGCTGTGGGGCTTTTACTTTTCCCAGCAGCCCATTTCGGTGTCCTGTCAAGGTCCCTCAGAAGAACAGCCCTGGGTACCTGCTGCTTTTGTGACCATCCGAGAGTGCCCTGCCCACTTTATGCTGTGAGCTTCCCCTAAAAGTGTCCTACCCCCACCCACTGCTGGGAGCTTCCTCTGACGGTGCCCTGCACCCACATGGTGTTTCCACCCAGGCTGGTTCCCTGCCCAGGCCCCTCCACAGCAACAGCAACAGCGACATGAGTCTCAGCTCACTTGCTGTGGCATTATGTGCAGCAACATTTCCCTGGCCTCTGTGGAGGGCCCGATCGAGAGCTGGGCATGCACATCCTGGCTCCGCACAGCCTCAATTACCGCCCCGCAGGGCTTGGCACATGGCTGTGCTGCAACCCCAACTGTCCCTTTGGCTCTAGTGGCTGCCCCCACGGGGTTCCCCAGGCCTCCCCCACACCTGGGCACACCTTTGCATCCCAGGGATCTCCTGACAGTGCTGGCTGTGACCCAGGCCACCCACGAGGGCCTCTGCTGAGGTGCCTCTGAGACCTGGCCCTCCCATGGCGAGCGTGGGACACCTAGATTGGGATCCCTCACAGTCAAGCTGTGCCACCCTAGGGACCTGGTGTTCAGCACAGGGCCGGTCGACCCCTCCTCGTGTGTCCCGTCCTGCTGGGAGGGCAACAGAGGGAGAGCGAACAGCCTGAGTCTGCCCTGGGCAAGTGTGGGACATTTTGGGAGGGAGGCAACTGCAACAGCTGCCACGCTGCAGCAGCACCAGCTGTGTCCCTTCCCTGCAGCCCCTGCCACAGCCCTGCCCACCCCTGCCCCTGCCAGGGCTGCTGCCCCCTCACTCCCAGCCCCCAGCCCCTCTCCTGCCACCGTGGGGACCAGCTCTACAGGCAGGAGCTCCCCAGCCCCTGGCCCTCCCCACCTCTCCCCACACCAGCCATCCAGCCCCAGCTGGATGCCCACCTGCCTCCGTCTTTCCATTCATGGAGTCCCAGAAGAGTTTTGGTGGGGAAGGACCTCTGGAGGTCTCCACTCCAACCTCCCATGCAAAACAGGGCTGCTTGGAGCCCTACGGTCTCAGCCTTATGGTGATCACTGGGCTGTGCCTGACCCCGGTTACCATCCCCAAACCTGCTCTGCTCCTCTTGCCCATGCACTGCGGGACAGCACCCCTCATCGGTGGGGCACTGCCCTCCTGCCTTGCCAACACCCTCAGCTCCCGCTTCCCCTTCCCGTACGAAGCAGCCCCACCCTTGCTGCTCCCAACAACAGACTCTTTGGAGCAAAACCATTGGAGCTGTGATACAGCAAAACCTGCCCTCCTGGCTACCCATCATCAAATCAGTTCCCACGTGGCTGCCCTCCCCGCTAAGGCTCTGTGTGCAGTGTTACCTGGCTAGGGGGTCCAAATCTGAGGCACTCCTTACACCTTTCAATTGGCAGTCAGGCAAGGGTTGCTGTTTTGCATATATGGTCACCTTGGGGACCTACAAGCTGCTTCTGCTTGCATCCCAGCTTCCCTTGCCAAGGCTTTCTTGACTGTAGTGAGGGGGCAGGTCCAAGGCAGAGATGGGGAGTCAGGTCAGGAGGCCGGGGACAGGGTCAGGTCAGCACCCGAGGGTCAGGACCGGGCAAAGGTATGTCCAAGACATAACTCAGGCCAGGCCCAAGGACAGGGGCAGCAGCTCCCCAGCAAGGGGGAGGAGGCCCCACAATACACTGGTCACTTTCTGTCTGCCCTGCTCTTGTGCCCAGGAGATTCCCCCTCCCTGTCTGCCTGCAGCCCCTCCATGCCCACCCTGCTCCCCAGCACAGCACAACAGCCCTGGCCCTGCAGCCCCTCCACAGCTCCTGCTGAGCCAGGAACAGAGCAACCTAACCTGAGCTGGTGCCCAGGGAAACCTGTTTCTTCTTCTCTTTTTCTACCTGAATGCTGCCCTGCTTTTCTCTAGGGAGGTTGCTGCTCCCCAGAGAGCTTTTCCCCAGGTGAGTGTGTCCGTGCTGGCCTGGCTGGATGTTCCTACATCCCCTCCCCTGTGCTCCCCACAGGGCCCTGGGCTGGCATTGCTGCTCTGCAGAGCGAACGAACTGTGGGGCCGCAAGGCCACGAGGTGACTCCTGACTTCACACTGGCCGTGCTGCTTGGGGCAGGAAGCAGACCCCACCAGACAGGGCTAAACACTCATGACACTGCTGGCACATCTCTGTGCTCTTGGATGGTGCTCAGAATGACACCAGGCTGTTTGCAATGGCAGGAGATGTGTCTGGGTGTGCACTAGCTCCAGCCTGTGGTTTTTCCCTGAGGGTGCATGAATCCCTCTCCAGTTCCCCTTCCCTGGGCTTCCTGGGTCCCTACTGCCTCTCCAGGGATTGCAGAGCCCTCATTCCCCTGTGCATACCTGGATTTAGTGCTTTACCTTCTGGTTACTCCACCATGGACTGTCTCTACTTTGTGAGACTCCACTCACTGTCCATCCCCAGGCACACACTATGCCTTGAGATCTCTGAGCTCTCCTGAGGGCTCAGATTCCCCTCCAGCAGGATGGGCATCTGTCATCAGCACTGTCACCTGAGAGACAGCCCTCAGCAGACATTTCAGAGACCATTCTCCATCTCCACTGGCACTGGTTGTCTCACTTCATTTGGAAGGAGAGTGTTCCCATCTGCTGACCTGATGGCTGACCAGGCATCCAAGCTGGTGAGGGAAGCCTTAAAGTGGGAGCAACTGTGGGGAGAGGGTGAGTCAAAAAAGAGGGAGGAAGTGCTGGCCTGGGCTGGCAAGGAAAAGGTGCAGGGTGATGTGGACAAGAGAAACCCCAGAGAGAGAGCAGTGGGAATGCAGGGAGCTCTGCCTAGGGATGGACGATGGGCCTGTCGAGAGCTATGAGTGAGGATTAGCAGGCAGACCAAGAGGGGTGGCCTTGTAGTGGATGTGTACTATGGACTGCCTGAAGAGGGGCAGCCTCTGCAAGCTCAGAGCTGAGGAGAAGAAAACTCTTCCTGCTACCTAGATAGCAGCTCTCAGCTAGGCTCAAAAGCTGAGACCGGAGGCAAGGAGGCAATAGCATGGTGCTGTGTGTCTCCAAGGGGACTGCCATGACACTGTGATGGGGGTCCCCATGGTGACCACCAAGGCACTGTGATGGGGTCCCCACGGCGACCACCAGGGCTTTGTGATGGAGGTGGCATCATGGCCACAAGGCCATTGTGATGAGGCGGTCCCCATGGTGACCGTGTCCCTACTGGGACCAGAGCCCCCAGGGGTCCCCACTCTGAGGAGAGCAGCTCGACCAGGAGGGAGCAGCTCCCCCTTGGTGCCAGAGTAGCAAGTCCTCACGAGTGGATCCCGGAGATGGACAAGGAGCGGCAGGCGAACGCCTGCTCCCAGTCCACGGACGGGCACCCAGGCACGCAGGAGTGCAGGAGGAAGGTGAGTGGTGGGGCTGGAGGGAGAGGCAGGCAGCAGGGCTGGGACCTGCGTGCAGAGCACGAGGATGGTGGGGAAGGGGAGGTGGGGCAAGACAGCCAGGCATGAGCTCGCCCAGTGAGGGGGCATTTATTCGTGGCCCTGGGGATTTTCTCTCAGGTAAAGCACACACCAGCCTGGATACTCCAAGGCCCACAGGGAGCCCGTGAGCTCTGCACTGAGGGGCAGAGAGCAGCTGTGGGCCAAGCACAGCTGGGCCATGCGTGGCCATGAGGTTCCCTTTGACGTGGGGCTGGGGTTTCCTGTGCTTCAGGGGCTGCTCGTACCAACACAACCACCTCCATCATGTGCCCCCTTCTTCCCGCAGGTGGGCCAGCAGGAGCTGCACACAGTGGTGCAGCGCAGCCGGACCCCGGCTTCGTCCCACCAAAGGGACAGGCTGCCTTCGCTCCCCGGCCCACAGAGCTCGTGGGCCTCTGAACACGGCATCGTTGCAAAGGTACAGAGCTGAGCAGCGATGGTGGCAAAGCCTCTGCCTGACTCCCCGGAGGTGCCAAGAAGCAAGTGGGAAGTGCTGGGAGAGACCAGGAGGTCTCTGCCCCCAGCAGGCTGACTGCCTGCTCTGCACAGCAGTCTGCAAGGACATGCCTTGGGGTGTCCGAGAGAGCTGCCTTTGCCTGTCTCTTGCCCCACGGTGACAAACCCTCTCCCCACCCGGCCTTTGGGAGCAGAGCAGCAGCCGCCCACATGGGAGAGTGCAGCCATTGGCGAGGCCATCAGGGCCACAGGAAGTTTCCATGTGGGAAGGATGGAGGGCAGGGGGGAGGATGGCAGGAACTTAGCCTTTCTCATGGGCTTTGATTGCAGGTGGTGGAGGACACTGCCAGGGACGTTCCCATTGTGGCACAAGCTCTGCATCCCTCCACTGGCCTTGTAAGGAAGGCTCCTCTGGGGCACAGGGAGACACTGCCTGGCAGGACTCGCGCAAGAGCAGGGACACCACATCTGCCTGGCTTACCACCTCTCCCAACCAAGGCAGCTCGGCAGGCCCATGGAGGCCTGGAGACCTCTGCAGCTAAAACTGCAGGATCTACAAGGCAAACCAAGCTGCCTGCTCACGAAGCATCCTGCAGGTCTTCTCCCCGAGGCAGGGCCAATGCCATGGACACCAAAGGGGTGGCCAGGAGAACCCTGGAGAGAGAGACCAAAGGATTAGAGAAGCTGGCAGTGAATTCCAGCACAGCTGCTGCCAGGGAACCCTTCCCACCTGGTAGTGCTGCTGGGAAGGCTGTGGACTCAGGGAAGAGCCTGGCAGAGGAAGAGCTAAAGCCATCCCCTCTTTCCTTGCCTCCCCTTCCAAAACGCAAGCAGGAAGCTCACGGTCCCACCCGGGCAATGCAAGAGCTCGTCCACTGCTTGCCTGAGCCCAGGCCTGGCTCTTGTGCATCAGCACTGGAAAAAGCAAGGCTCTTGCTAGATGACAGTACCAGGACAACTCTTCCCCTGACAAGCCAGCAACTCTCCGGAAGCTCCTCCTTTGTCCCAGGAGCACAGGCCATTCCTGAAAGGGAGATGCGAAGCACGCCAGCATACAAGGAGCGGGACGAGCTGCTTTCTGCTCCCGGAGATGCCTGTGCGCAGGAGGTCAAGGCAGACTGTTCAGGCACGCTGGTGCAGAGGCAGGACTTGGTGCTAAGCAAGTCCTCAGTGTCCCAAGGTGCAGACCTGCAGCCTCGTGAGCTGCAAGTGCCCCCTGCTGAGACGTGCCAGGGAGAAACAGCCTCTTCTGCCCCGCATGATGCCCTGCAGTGTGCAACAACAGCCACAGGTGTTTCAGGGGAAGCTGGACTCCCCATCCGCTGCTGTGCTGAGGTGTCACCTGGCTTTGAAGAAGACATCCCTGCCATCTCCCACAGTGACATGGCCCCACCATCGCCTTCCGTGCCTGAGCCTGCCAGCCTTGTGCAGAACATCCTTGGAGAAGCTGGCCTGGAAATGATGGCTGAGAGCCAGGGCCCTGCCCCACAGGGCCCTGCACCGCCTGCTGGGGCTGTGCAGGGTGCAGGCCTGGGGCTGGAGTCTGCTGCCTTGAGCCGTCCTGATGACAGGAGCCCTGGACCTGGCCGGCATCCAGCACAGCCTGATGCGAATGAAGCCACGAAGGAGCTCAGTGCAGCCGTGCCAAAAAGAACATCATCGGCACAGACCAGCAGTCTAGCAGTACCAGCAAACCCAGGCCAGGACGAGCCCACAGAGCAGGACAAAAGCACAGTCCCTGCAGCTCAGCAAGGGCCTGATGCCCGTGCTGGTGGGGGCAAAAGGGAGGTCAGCGGGGCCGGTGCACCCGCTTCCCCAGGCAAGGGCGGTGCACGAGGGACACCACGATGCCCCCGGGCAGGGCAGGGCCCAAACCAGCAGCCTTTGGGCATCATCTGCCATGTGCAAGGACAGCCTCTGCGCGTGCACCCCGACAACACCTCGCAGTATCTCGCAGTGCTCTCCATCAAAACAGAGCCGCTGGAGGAGCTCGAGAGGAGCAGCCTGGCGCGCACCGGGCACACCTTGGCGCAGCTGCGAGAAGCCTGTTTCCAGAGGAAGAAGCTGAGCCTGCAGGAGAGCGAGGGCGAGGAGGCCAAGGGGAAACGTTTCTCCCTGACAGCGTCAGGATCCCTCAACGTCAAACGCAAGGAGGTGAGTGCCAAGGATGGGCTGGGCCAGGTGGTAACCCTGCCTGCGCTGGGGCCAGCCGCTGCGCCCCACTGCAGCAGCGTGACTGTCCCAGTGGGAGCAGGGCCCCGGGAGGCCTTTTGTGGTGGGAAAAGCAGCGCCCTTCACAAATGTGCCTCTCTTCTTTTAGCTGCTCGCCAGAAATTCCTTCTATAACTTGTGGAAACCAGAGCTAACGCGAGTGGAGCTGCTGAAGGATGCCAGGTGCAAGTGGGAGGTGCTGGAGCGGCTGTATGCCCATGCCCCCAGGAGGGAGCGGGAGGTGGGAGCCAGGAAGAGAGTGCTGGGAGCGGCGCAGGAAGAGCAAGGGGACTGGAGCACTGAGGAGGAGGAGGAGGACGCTGATGAAGAGCTTCTGCAAAGGGAGGAGCTGGAGGAAAACACGTCCTTGCGCGAGATCTGGGTCAGACCTAGCCTCAGGAGCCTCTTAGACAAGGAAACGTGCCCCCAGAAGGTGCCTTGCTCGCCCAGCCTCAAGGCCGGAGACACTGCCAGGGAGGCAGCCGGTGACATGGAGAACATGCCTCTGGAGCCAGCAGTGCTCGGAGGAGCCGAAGCAGGGGCATGTGCTTTGGGGGATGGCTTTCAGGAGGCAGGGGACAGCGTGTCTCTGGCGCCATCAGAGAGACCAGAAACAAAGCCAGAGGCCTGGCCTGCAGCCCGAGACCCTCAGGAGGCAGAGGAAAAAGTGCCTGCCTCTGCAGCAGAAGCTGTGCCAGAGGCCCGTCTCTTGGCTGGAGGCCCTTGCGAGGAGAGCATCAGCCTGCCTCTCGAAGCACCACTGCCCGAGGGAAGAAAAGCAGTGGCTTCTGCCTTGTGTGGAGGCCCTCCTCCCCAGGTGAGCAAGGAGCACATCATCGGTCTCCCCATCAAAGGGGTCTGCTGTGTGAGCTGTGTCTGGGGTGTGCAGGGTGGGTGCAGAGAGCTGCCCCGTCCCGTGGGACCCCCCTACGCGTGGTGCCAAGCTGTCACCCTCAGGCCTTTGCCCTCTGCGATATCTGCCATGGAGGAGCTGCCTGGTGCTCTCCGTTTCCAAGTGCCCAAGGCCCAGGGCTGACGTCCCCTCCAACGCCTGCACTGCGGTCAGCCCTGGGCCCTGGATGCAGAGCGAGGAGGGAAGGGGTGACCCCAGCAGCAGCCCCCTCCCACACCCAGTGAGCCAGCCCCCTTCTGCCACCCACCCGGCCACCTCTCTTCCCCCCTGCCCGTCACAGCCCCCAGCCCAGCCCTGCTGCTACAGCCCCACAACAAGCCTTATCCCGTCTCTGTGCCATCCGCAGGTCCCTTCTCTTGGGACTCACAGCTCTTGGCAGCATCCCACAACCCCAAACCCTTCCGCACATCCATCCCGGGGCACCAGTGTCCTGAGCATCGCCAGCTGATGGCACGCGGTGTGTGTGCTTGCTCTCCCCGTGCAGGTTGCCTCTGAGCCCAAAGAGGAGGAGAAGTCATCCCCTATCTTCAGGCACTCACCAGAGGTGGACCCAGGTACGTACCCAAGTCAAGAGCCCTTCTGGGCACGGCGGGCCCGTGCCAGCACAGCGAGCGGCACCGGGGCCGGCAGCAGTAAGCGCTCGGGGGCTGGCCGTGCCGAGGCCATGACCCCTCGGGAAAGGCCTTGGTGGTGGGGCCAGGCAGGTCCTGCACCCCCACAGCCCCTCGCCCACGGCTCTCCTTCCCCCACAGGCATCACCACCCTCCCGGACACCGCAGTGCCCAGGCGACGGCCCTCGCTGCTCAGGACGGTGCTTCGGGCTCTGCGCAGAGCTTTCTGCTGCAGCTGTGCCACGGGGCAGCGAGAGCAACGGCGCCAGGAGGCCAGTGCCAGGCAGGTCCCCTGAGATGGGGGCTGGCACAGAGCAGAGAGGCAGAGCGACGGAGACTGTCCCGGCTGCTACAAAAATACTGCCCCATCGTGTCCTGTAGCACCCATGGGCCCACAACAACCCTAGTCAGTGACAGCCATTTCATGCTTTGAATAAAACCCTCGGAAGCTTTTTTCCCCCTCTGTTACTTGGTGTCAGGCAAATCTCCATGGCAAGACTAGTGCAGGCAATGCCACTGAAGCCAGGCAGGTCTGGAGAGAAAGCCGTTGAAGCAGTCACAGAGTCAGAGAGCAGCTGCGGTGGGAAGGGGCTTCTGGAGGTCTCGGCTCCAAGGTCCTGCTGCAGGTGGAGGCAGCCAGCGGGGGTTTCCCAGGGCCTGGCAGGGTCGAGCTCTGACTGTCCCTGTTGCACCACCCTCAGGCTTCACAGGCTCTTGGCCCTCTCTCAGGGGAATTTTCCCTGCTGCCACTTGTGTCGTGGCCCCTCGTCCTGTCCCCAGGCACCTCGGGAAGGGTCTGGCTCCGTCCTCTCCCCACCCTCCCCTTCGGCAGCTGCAGGCAGCAGCGAGATCCCCCTGCGCCTTCTCTTGTCCCGGCTGAACTGACCCAGCGCCCTTGGTCTCTCCTCATATGTCCTGTGCTCCAGCTCCCGACCAGCTCGAGGGTGTCCACTGGGCTTGTGCCAGTGTGTCCATGTCTGTCTGGGAGTGGGGAGCCCTACCTGGACCCTGTGACCAGACGTGGTCTCTCCCGTGCCGACCCCAGGGCAGGAATGCCTTCCCTCGCCCTGCTGGCTGCACTCTGCTAACCCAGACGGGGTTGGCAGCTGTCACAGCCACGCACAGGTGAAGTCTCATTGGAGCTGGGCAGAGCTGTGGCACAGGGGCCATCAGCACACACAGTCAGCCCAGTTGCTTTGGCAAGCAGAGCCCAGAACCAGCCCACAGAGCCTGACAAAACCTCACACCCTATCACTGACACTGCACATGAGGACATCTCGTGCAAAGCAGATCCCAGCATGATGTTGCCAGGGATGAAACCCACCCCAAGAGGCACGTGCCCGAGGCAGCAGCACTCGCTGAGGAGCTCTCCAGGTGCCAGGGAGCAGGACCTGCTAGTGACCGCCCTGCAGCAGTGCCCGGCACCCCCGGGGGCCCTAGTGCTGCTGGCGGGGCCGTTGCCCCAGCTGTCCTGGGCATGGGGGCCGGGCTGGGGCCCCAGGCAGGGAAGAGCTCAGGATAGCCATGTTTGAGCATCGTCCTCCACCTTGGAAGCCAGCCTCTGCAGATAAACCCCAGTCTCGTCTCAGAGCATCTGGGAGTCCCCTCGGGAAATGCAGAGTCTCTGGAGGAGCTCAGCAACAGCTGGATGGTCCGCACAGGGCTGAGCTTCCTCCAGCTCCCAAAAGCCCCTTTTCTGGGGAAGGGGGCAGCCCAAGAGAGAGCAGGCTGAGGGTCGTGAGAGCAAGAGGAAACATCTCTCTCTTGCCACAACTGGGTGACCCACTGCCAAACCAAAGGAGGTGAGGGTGACGGATGGTGTGGGGCAGGGTGGGTGAGGAAAGGGTGGCATCTCCCAGCACTGGTTTCAGGGGCCCCTTTTCCTTGTCGCCTCCCCTGTGCCTGGGGCCAGCTGCTCCGCCACGCTGGGACAGCCCCAATGTCACACATGTCCCAGTGCCCAGCACCCACTGCTGCAGGGTCCCCAGGAGGCGTTTCCCAGTGGGGCTGCGTGGGTCCCCAGCGCCCGACTCCTGGGGCTGCTGAATCCTCCCAGCCCAGCTCTGCTCAGCACTGCTCAGCTCCTGGGACAATGGGTCCCATTGCAGAGACTGGGGCAACACCTCGAATGAGGACAGGCCAGCTTGGGAGGGTTGGTGAAAGTCGACTACAGAAACACTTGTGGTAGCTGAGCCCAGAGCAGGGAGACACTGAAATACCATGGGAGCATGTCAGCTGCCCAAAACCAATGGCCCCAAACACAGCACGCAGCTGCTGGGGATTCCCATGGTGGACATGGACCCCGAAGGACATGGAAAGCCACAGGCACCTGCTTCAATATGGGCACAAGCACCTTGGCAAATGGTCATTCTCACACCCAGGCCATCATTGCATTCACCATGTTGCTTTGGGCCTGAGTCTGCCTGGAAATGGGGATAATGCAGGAGTGCCAAGAGGAAAAGGGACAATGTCGACAATGTTGACTGCTAAAGCCCGCACACATGCTTGCAAGTCTTCTTGGTGCCCGGTGGCCATCCCAGGCCCCAGGGAGAGGCAGAGCAGTGGTACTGGCAGCTCGTGTGGCCAACGCGAGGCCTGGACTCCTGCCCCAGCACCCAACTCACTGACTACTGCCCTCCCTCCTGTGGCACCAGGCTGCAGGCAGGTGGCCCCAGCCAGCTCTGAAAAAAACCCCTCCCTTCACACCTCTCCCTCTCGCATGTCAGGTCTTCAGCAGAAACTCATTCCCTGACTTGCAGAAACTTGATATCACACACCTGGAGCTCTTTGAGGACATGAACACCAAAGAGGACCTGCTGGAGCGGCTGATGGCCCATGTCCTCAAGAGGGAGCCGAAGCAGGGAGCGGGGAGGAGAGTCCCAGAAGGGATGCACAGTGAGGAACTGGACGAGACCAATGAGGAAGCACAGGAGGAAGAAGTTTTAAAAGGGGAGACCTCCTGCATTTATTGGAGCCAACAAGACATTGTGGCAAGCAAGGAGGAAGAGTTGGGAGCTGCTGCCAAGACCCCCCTGCCCCGCTCACCCCCCAGTACTGCCAGAGCAGCTGCCAGAGAGGCAGCCAGTGACCGCAGCAGCATGCCTCTCGCCCCACCAGCACCCCTGGGAGCCAGCCCAGAGGCTTCTGCCTTGGCTGGAGGCCCTCGGCACAGGTGACCTGGGAGTGAGTGGTCAGCACTGAGCACTAAACAGAGCCAGATGCATAAGCCTGGGGTTGTGCACAGTGGGTGTGGTGAGCTGACCCCTCCCACAGGCCACCAACCCTGCTTGCCCGCTGTGCCAAGCTGCCACCCTCAGCCCTTTGTCCCCTGCATTGTCTCCCATGGGGGAGATGCCCAGGCCTCTCCCTTTCAGCCTACCTGAGGTGACCATACCCTGTGCGCAAGGCTTGATGGCCCCTCCACCCCCTGCCCTGGCATCTGCCCTGCGCATGGGTGCAGAGTGAGGAGGGAAGCGGCAGCCCCACACAAGACACATCACACCACCAGCCAACTGGCCATGCATCCAGCTGGCTCCGTTTGCCTGTCATGGCCTCCAGCCCAGCCCTGCTGCGGTGGCCACACAATGAGTGTTGTCCCATTGGGGTGCCAGCTGCGGGTCCCCTCCCCTGGATGCAGGTGCCAGACAGGGGCCCTGAGGTTGGGGCTGCACCTCTAGGTGCACAGCACAAACAGGGAGAGCAAGAGAGATGCAAGTGATCATGCTGAAGGCATTCAGCTCACATCAGAGTTTAGAAAATGGCAATGAAGGCAGGCAGAGCAGGATAGAAAACCAGTCCCCTCTTTCATAGGCTCACAGGGTGGCTTAGGTGGGAAGGGACTTCTGGTGGTTTCTGCTCCCACCTCCTGCTCAGAGTGGAGCTGATTAGCTCAGGTGTCTCTGGGCCTTCTCCTGGTGTCAAGGTTTGACTGTCTCCCATGAGGGATTCCCCCCCAACACAGGGTGCCTGTTCCAGCACTTGGCCACAGTAATAATGGCTGGGAAGTTGTGTCTTCTCTTGGGTGGGAATTTCCCTTGTTGCAGCTGGTGCTGCTGCCTCTTGTTTTGTCCCTGGGCACCTCTGGGAAGGGGCTGGCTCCATCCCAACAGCCTCCCTTTAGGCAGCTGCAGACAGCACTAAGAGCCCTCTGCACCTTCTCTTCTCCTGGCTGAACTGACCCGTGCCCTTGGCCTCTCCTCGTGTGTCCTTTGCTCCAGCCCTGACCTGTTTGGGGACCTCCACTGGACTTGCTCCAGTGTGTCCCTGTGTGGTACTGGGGATCCCCAGAATGGGCCCAGTGCCCAACAGAGGGCAGCAACCTTCGCTGCATATGGCTTCACAGGAGACAGAAGGGCTGGCCTTTTATCTCCGGTTCCCCCACCACCCTCCAGCACATCTTCCTCTGCAGAACTTATCTTCATCCTCAGGAAGGCTGTGAGCACTGCCCTGAGAGCTCCCTCAAGCATGTGTGCCAGCTGCCCAGGACGAGGACAGTTTGGGTGCAGACAGCGATGCCGTTACTGAGAACGCTGCGCACTTGGGCTGGGCAAAGCTTTTGGCACAGTTTTGGTGTGCAGCCAGCAGTGCAGCAACGCATGACAAGCAGGTGCATGGTTCTCTCTGAGGCCATAAGCAGAGTCGTGTTTTGAAGGAGCTTGCCGGAGACTGGCTACAGACCTGTGTATGTGGAGAATTACTGCCTCAGCACTGGACAACGTGGCAGAGGAAACCCTGTGAGAGCTCACCAAGCCCTCCAGACTCCCAGGCCTTCACAACCAGCTATCTGGGACCTCTCTTCCCTCCTCACTGAAACACTTGCAGCCAAACTCGTAATGACATTTTAGTCCCTCTTTGCCAGCCAGAAAGCTTCCCTCAAAATGTTCATGTCTTGTTGACTGTGCCGTCCATTGGCACAGCCCTTTCTGCAGGTCAGAGATCTTCCCCTCATTCACTTTCTGTCCTGCCAGCAATTGTTTTTTTCTCCTTGGGCAGCATGCTGTCTACTCCATGATATGCAGGTTACGGAGGAGGGTCTACAAAACTTTGATTCTCAGCACTCTTTAAAAAATGGAGAAAATAGCCTTTGCAACCTTCAAACCCCAATGCTTAGGGGAGGCTTCTTGGTTTCATGGGTGAAGGGTTTAAGGGGGTCTATGAAGCATATACTCAGGCTAGGGACTTCTATGCATATGACACCCTGGCCGGTTAATGTCAGATCCTGTTTTTTTTGTTTTTTGCTTTTTGTTTTTCTTTTCAGAAGCTGACTAACATCAAAGGGGCCATCACAGCCTTTGGCATGTGAGGGGGTGGCCCTGAAACTTTGTGTCCATAAACAGCCAAAGAAAGTCCATGACACTCATGACCCTTTCCAACTCCCATTCCCGCTGAGCTTTCCTTTCCACCCCTTCTTCCAGTGCTAACTCCAGGAGAGATTTGGGACATTTGTTCCAGATTCCTGCATATGCCACATAGTGTAGAAAATACAGCCCTTCCCTAGGGGTTTCTAGGGGTTTGACCACACATGTCAAACACTGGTCCTGGCTGACATTCAAGATCTTTTCATGACACAAACCACATTCCCAGCATTTACCTATGTGATGCTTTTCCATGTAGACTGGGAACCTCTCACAAAATCATCGATAAACCATTTAAAGTATAGTAGCCAAGATCTAAACATAAGCTCGCAGTTAGGGCACCTTATTCTCGTGCCCATGTTATCTGCGCAGTCTCGCAGCAGGCAGAAGTGGCAATGATGCAGGTATGGAGATGTTGGTGCAATGTCTGACAAAGCTCACAAAAGTTTCTCAACATAAATACCTTCCCTCCATCGTTAATACAAGAGTAATGTTCATTGCATGAAAGGAGAAAATTGGTCTTGGGTTTTTTGCAATAGTTACTTGGATTAAAAATCCCCTTGCCTGTTTTTTTCCCTTGAACATGATAAAGATGTGTATAGTAATGTGTAACAGCTCCTCAGACAACGGAGTTTTGCTCAGCACCACTGTCCTGTTTGTGGACCACCAACAAAACAGTGGTCCTTGCCCTTGCTCTTTAGATTGACTAAACAGTGCTACTTTCTGTGGATGGTTCTAAAATGGGGGCTAGATCATATGGCCCTGCCTGTCCAACCCCAGCCCCTTTTACAATAGAGGCTGGCAGATAATAAGTCTGATCAAAAATTAAAAAAAAAACAATCTGCCTTTGACTCTGGGGGATCACTGACCCAAACACTTATAAAACCTCTGTGTTCATTTGGCTTAGATTAATAGTGAGGAAACAGAAAAATATGAGCCAAAGGTGGTCCTTCATGCTGCAATCCCAAAGGCTAAGCCTGTAGTCTCCTCTGGGTCCTCTGAGGGTCACAAGGTCATGGAGAAGCGGGTCCTCAACATCAAGATCAAGTAGCTGCAGCACCTCCAAGGCCTGCACTGTTAAAGGACGCTGAATCCGATGGATTTTTCAGTCCAGGGGATTCCTGCTTCCTGCACCTCTGGAAGGGAGACTGCTGCGGTTCTCTCTTTCCTGGTACTGCCAGCAGCGAGGCTGGGCATGTACTTCCAAGAGGCATACACACACTCTGCACGGACACGGTCGACCACCAAAACATCAACTCAGGCAGGGGCACAGTACCTTTACAGGCACCACACAGACACGAGCAGCGCTCATAAACAGGAACGATACAAAGGGCCTTGTCCTGTCCTTGCTCACCAGCTAATCAGGCTCAAAGCTTGCAGGAGACCTCACACGCACCCTCGCCCAGGTGTCTCTGGTAGCTGGCTGCCTTGACATCTGCAAGCCTTCCACACGTGCATACATGCTCACACAGAAAGTAGCTAGGAACAGGATTTAATACGATGATAGGATAGACTGCAGTGACCAGGCACACAGTTTGGCCAGACAAGTGTACTTGCCAGTGGCTTGCTTACACATGACTGGCCCCTTTTATTCCTTCTCCTTCCATTTTCCCATGCTTTTGCATCCATGATCCAGCTTGATCCCTCCCTTTCTCCAGCTTTATTTGCTTTGAAATAAACAGCCCATCTCTAAATATATATTTTTTCTCATTGGTCCCAGATTAACCACATGTATACTCCAATTTAAGCTTTCTGATAACTGTTAGCTAGGTAACCTCTGGATCATATGGTGCTTCTGATACCTTTGCCTCAGTACTGCTGGGGTTGCAGGTCTACTTCCCAAAGGATCCCTAATACAATTGTGTGTGAAGCTCCTCCTTTTCTCACAGAACTCTCCCTTAAGCACTGCTGAAATCCAGCCATCCCTCACAGTGCTGTCTGCTACTCGGCAGAGTCTCATTCTGTTACCTGCAATGCCCGGTGATTTCTCATGCTCACTAGTTTCTCACGTCCTGTTCAGTCAGCTCAACCTCAAGCCAGAGCCTAGTCATCTGCCTGCATACCCTAACCCCATGTTGCCGGTGGAGCTGTGAGCCTGGGTAGGAAGGTCCAGGGCCACCACATCCTTCACGGTGGTGCAGAAGGACCCAGCCCAGACCAAGACAACCGAGCTGCCCAAGAGCACCCAAGTGCTCTGCTGGGCTGAGCTTTGGTCACCTGACATGCCATAGCTTCCCTGGGGTCCCATCTGAGGAGATGGGCTGCAGAGATGCACCGGACCTGGTTTTCCTATAAAGAATTCACTCTTGTAGAATTCCCTTTGGAAATGGGACTCGCACACACAAAATTTTAAAAAGCTGCTAAAGGCAATTCTGAGAGGCCCTAACAAAATGAAATGCTGATCAGATAAAACTATAAAAGGAGTAAAACAATGGCCATATTTTCCCATCCTCTATTTTTTCCCCTTTGTGGAATGCAAAAAAAAAAAAGAGAAAAGCCACCTTTGTGTGTTGATTATTTCTCTAAAATATGTTTCCCTTTATCCATACTGCATGCTTCTGCCCTTTACTTTGCCGTGTAAAGACATGGATGGAGACAGAAGTGTAAAATAAGGAGGGGAATATATAATTTCACAGATGGACAGCTAGAAAATAGTGTGGTAGGGGCACACATAGTTTATTTGAAATAATTCTTGATCATGAAAAAGAAGAGAGAAAATCCCTAATTATCCAAGAAGAAATATCCTTTTTCTTTTTCCTTCTGAAGAATACATCCTAGAGTCATCAGTGGAGATAAAACAGGGTTTTAAACAGTGGACATGCTCACTGTGTTACAAACACATGAATTTTTAAGAAATCTCTCTGCAAAGTCAATCAACAAAGCTATCATCTGCATGCTATCACTGGCAAATCAGTGAGGCTGTCTTCATCACAGTAATGAAAGTGAGGAATGTTTCATGGATTTGAATCCAGTGCATTTGAGCCTGTTGCAATATGCAAGCTTAATTTTCGTGCTTGGCATCTTCTGTTATGCAGGGAGAGAAGGTGTTTTGAGCTTTTCTCCACTGCTCTTGGACATTGTCCCCAGAGTTTTCAGCTACATTTCCTGAGATCACTTATGAAAACTTCCTTGTGCCAGCACGCACTGGCAGTCTATGTCCTAGTCCTAAGAAGTCTGTGTGTTCAACACTTTATTAATGTCTTTTTGATTCTGTTTATAATAACCCCCTGTAACCAAGACTCACAATTCACATTCCTTCCTTTCAGCACTACATTCTCAGGAGAAAATAAATCTCCTGAGGCACCTGTATTTAGTAGCTGTGATGTGTGTGTGTGATGTAATATATGCTAAATAATTAGAATTGCTGTCCCGAGAAGCATCATGACTGGGAGAAAAGCCAAACCTTTGCACGGCCAATGGCTTCGTTCAGGGCCAGCTTCACAGTCTGGTTTCTGAGACTGTAGATGAAGGGGTTTAAGAATGGGTACAGGACAGTGTTCAGCAAAGCCACAGTTGTGTTGGTCTCTAAGGAAACATCTTCGGAGGGCCGTGCATAGAGAACAATGCAGCTTCCATACACGATGGCTAAGTTGATGAGATGGGAAGAACATGTAGCAAAAGCTTTCTTCCTCCCAGATGCTGCTGGCATGTGCAGAATACAGTGGAAGATGTAGATGTAAGATATCAGGACTAAACATAAAGAACTCAGCACTACAAACGATCTAAAAATGGAGTCTACTTTCCAAAGCAGGCTGGCATCAGAGCAGGACAGTTTGAATAAGGGGGAGTTGTCACAAAAAAAATGGTGGATCTTGTTGGGGCCACAGAAAGTCAGCTTTGAGAGCAGGACCAGGTGGTAACTTGAGAGTGTGAAGCCTGTGACCCAAGCAGCAACAACCAAGTGGGTGCAGAGCTGCCACTTCATGATGGCAGCATAATGCAAAGGTTGGCAGATGGCAACGTAGCGGTCAAAGGACATGACAACAAGGAGAATGAACTCTGCAAAACCCAGGGCAAAATAGAAATAGGATTGGGCAAAGCAGCTGCTTAATGAGATTGTTCTCTTACCAGAGCTCAGAACCACCAACAATTTGATAGTTGTGGAAGATGTGAACCAGATTTCCAGGAATGCCAGATTGCTGACGAAAAAGTACATGGGGGTTTGCAGGCGGTGATCCACACACACGAGGAAAATGATCATTGTGTTCCCCATCACTGTTGTCAGGTATATGAGTAGAAGAAGCAGGGAGAGGAACAGCTGTAGTCTTTGATCAAGCCCTGAGAAACCCTCGAGGATGAACTCAGCGACTACAGTTTCATTTCCTGGTCCCATGCCCAATTTCAGTCCATTCTGCTGGCAGGGGAGCATGAAGAAGCAAGTGGGAGAATTTCACAGTCCTTCCTTCTTTGTATCCTTGCTTGCTTCCTATGTAACATAGACAGAGATATTCCCCTCAGCCATTCATCGCACCCTGATTTCTCTGTTTCACATTTCAGTTAGAGTCCTCAGAGATTTTATTGTCTTCTTTCTACCTTTTCCAACCACTCACAAAGGATTCTTTCTCAAGCGCACAGTGTTTTAAAGAGGTTGTGAATTATTTCATGCCATGCCTGGGAAATTCCTAGTTCACTTTGACTTCTTGCAAACATCCATCACATCTCTGTTTCAAAAGCCAAAACAATCTCCCAGCAAAAATACTTCCTATTGTCTGCAGACGCCAGGCCATCCATTTAGATATGCATTTGGAAAGTTATTCCTTCTTTTTTTCAGTACTTGCCTTTTTTGACTCTGAACATCTGGGAGGATGTTGATTTCAAAACAAGTCAACACCCAGTATCTCTTTTGCAATCCCCTGATTTCTTCCACAGTTTCTTCCTCTCTGTTTCTCCAGAAAAGGAGTTCAGTTATTGGAAATGTCTGCATCAGACAGTCTCATCTGACATCATTGTGCACTGAAATAGCATTATTGCCAAACCGTTGCCAATTTCCGTTGTTATTAAATGTCCTGACCTAAATGCCTTGCTTTCCCTTTGGTGGAGGGAGGAGGTCTTCTTCTCATCTTAAAGAGCTTAATGGCTGTCCTTTGGATTATTTGAAATAGGAAGGGTCTGGAACAAACAAAATACTAAGCAGGGTTATAATTTAGATGCCTCAAAGTTGGACACTTCAGTTTGAGCAAGTTAGCTGACTCCCATCCTGTCAGTGCAGAGAGAAGAGTGTCTGGAGGAGACTGGTAACACTTCTTTCACCTGCCAATTATAGTCTGGGAGGACCCAGCCCCTAGAGCTCTCTCTCTGTCTTCATTGACTCTACAGGGAGCCAAGGGAAAATGAGTGCAAACTCCAGCCACTCACAAACACCTCCCATGAAGTAGATGAAAGTCAGTAGTTGGCCTCAAATCTCTTAATTAACTTAGTAGCTAATTTCTTGTTTAATCCAAAAAACATATCTAACAGAGGGAAGTTCAAGGAAAACATAGGCAATAAATACTGACATTTTTCCCTCCACTCTTGCATTTGGTTTTAGACATATAAAGAAATGGACCAGGTGACACCAACAATAGAATGCCTCAAAAATGCAAGGGGAGAGAAGGAGATGATGCATTTGAAGCAGTGAAACAGAGGTTCTCCACAGACTCTGTTCTCCCCACAGACCTCATGTCAGAAGGGGTGGCTCTTACACAGGGAGTAAAATGGGAAGCTCAATAATGGGCAATACTCCATGACGGCATTGGCATTTTAACTTGGGGCTCAGGTTAGTCGAGATGCCAAATGCCCTGTCTTGCTCTCTGCCTCTAGTCTGGCACAGGGGAACCTCTGGCCTGGGTTCCTCTGGAAGATTTGCTGAAATCAAACCTCTGGCTGTAATTATCTGAGCAAAAGCTCAAGGCCAGTCACCTCCAGCAATATCACTGGAGCCTCAGTGAATCAGAGGTGACAGTCCCAGCTTCCCATTTTCTGGGGAAGTTCTAACACTGTCTTCTTCGGCTGTGTCTTCTTAGTCTGCTGGATGGCACCTCAAATCATTCCTCTCCTGAATGTGCTTTCTTGGAGGAACCTGCAAAGCTGCTGATGGCTTACAGTGAAGCAGCTTCTCTGCTCCCCATGGGGGTAACCCTCTGTTGAACCCCTTTCTCAGGCTTTGGTTCAAAGGAGTTGCTGTATTCAGGCCCCACATAGCCAAAACTGGAGCTACCATATGTGATAGTGACTATGGCAGTGTGAGACATGGCAGGTGAAGAAGGCTTCGTGTGGCCTTCCCAGAGGGTATTCTTGGGCTAGTGCATCTAGTGCAGGCATAAGACACAGCGGTCTGTGTGAAGGAGCTCAGCCACACAGTGGAGGAGGGAACAAAGCTCGTGTTTCAGGATAGCTGGTGCCCGTGCAGGCTGCTCTCATCAAAGGGATGAGACACAGAAGAAAGAATCTCTTTACTGGGGACAGAGGGTACCTTGGTATGTAAGATGGTGTGGCTGAGCATGGATAGAGGTGTTAGCAGTCTGGGTAAAGAGGGGCATGGAGCACAAGCAGGGGTTCATAAAGATGTGATAGGTTGCAAATGGCCTTGCAGCCACTGAAAGACATCAGAACAAGGAGGTTGATCATAGCTGTGCCCAGGAAGATGGGGAGGAAGGTCTGGGAGTGGCAAGCAGCTGTGGGACGGTCTTAATCTCCAAGAGGAGGCTGGAGATTTTAGAGGCAAAGGGAACCCAATATCTAAGAAGGAGAAGCTGCTGGGGAAGAGATACACTAGGGGTGGAACTGGCAGTTGAGCCAAATGATGGATATCATGATCATATTCCCCGTGGCAGTGAGCAGATAAATCACCTGCAGCAGTGTGAAGAAGAGGATTTGCATTTCATGAGTGACTGAAAAGGCCTTCAGGAAGAATTTCCTCACTATGGTATGGTTGGGAGGATCCATTTCAGAACCTGGTCAGCTGAAGGTGTGGCAAGAGTAACTGTTGTCATGTGTGGTGAAATTCATCTTGTTACCTCCATCAACTTTCCCTTCCCTTTTCCTAGTCCTACTAGTCCTTTCTTGAGGTGGGAGATCAGAACCGCACAGGGGATTCTGATTCACTCTTTGTTTATATCACATGCCATGAAATAAATGTTGATTCATCCCACCTATCTTTACACACAGTAAACACCTCTCCTGCCTCACTTGCTTGCAGTGAGGTAGTCTGGGCTGCTAGCTAAGAACTGGTAGTTGTGGCAAAAGCTATGGAAATCGAGTTGCATGTATGAAATTCAGGTTTCTCTTAGAGTTGTAATTGTGGCATGGGTGGGTAACAGGCTATCAGGCCTGTGCCTGTGTGCGCATTCAGAGCACTCAAGTCATTAATCCTCTGGGTGGTCCAGGAACTCCTCCAGCTAGTAATCTGCACAGATGAGATGATGGATGGGTTTGAGAGTGGGGATGGACTTGAAACTCAGAGGTCGACTGAACTCCTAGCACCTTCCAAACTAAGTGTTGGACTGACTGGTGCAGGGCCTCTCCAAGTGGATATTTCCAACAGTTCGAGAGATTTCCAGAGGCAGATCGTGCTGTGCCTGGACCAATCCCTGTGCTTAACTGTGGTGATCACCATCACAGGAGGGGTACGTGCCTGTTTCAGAGATCCCTGCAGCAGCTCCAGCTGCACAACTGCTTAAATTGTAATTATTTAGGACCCTTGAAGATTGACAGTAGAAACTGCTCCTGCAAATGCGGATATGGACAGTCTTTTGTGCATTATTAGGAGAGTTAGGAGATGCTTTGGCATGTGGCTGAAGGTAATCGGTAGCAATGGAC
Source organism: Struthio camelus (assembly GCF_040807025.1). Classification (NCBI taxonomy): domain Eukaryota; kingdom Metazoa; phylum Chordata; class Aves; order Struthioniformes; family Struthionidae; genus Struthio; species Struthio camelus. Next base: position 2,159,999 of record NC_090973.1, on the reverse strand, counting down.
CATGCATATGCTGGAGAGGTCACGCAGGACCACAGGCCAGCTGGATTATCGAAATCCCCCAGAAGAACAGTTCAGGGAGACTTACCTGATCCAGTGGAAGCCACTGTTGGAAGGACCCTGCTGAAGGAGACTGCCGCCACCATCTGGACAGTGACCAACCACGATGTTCAAGAGATTTGATGCCCCCTGTGAGTGTCACCCTATGCCAAGACCCCATTAATTTGGGGGCTCGGGGTTTGGGGGATCTTTTTGAATAAGCACTGCGCCTGTGTTGAAGTTTGTGCAACAAGGGAAACGTGTCTAAGATGAAACAGCCAGCCCTCACAGGCCAAAGGTAGACTGCAGAGAGATTCTGCATGTCCCCAGAAAGGAGGATGCTCCCCTATTGCCTTTGGATTAGCCCTTGCAATCCTTGGTCAGTTTGAAAAACAAAAGAAAGAAGAGATCTACTACTGGTCTGCATGCAACAAGATTCATTTCACCTAACATTTCGCCATTAAAAATTGTGTTCCTTAAATTAAATAATTGAAGGTCTGTTAGACATCAAACTGGAAGAGAGAAGTACTCTTCTGTTGTAGCTGAAGGAGGAGCCTAGACGATTAGTTTAGATTTAGACTACTCAATTGCAGATACAGAGTTTAAATGACCGGAATAACTCCATTCACCTCCTTTAAAAGTTACAAACTCGAAATGTAACCAACCCAAGCCATTGCATTAGCGACGCTCACAAAAACAACAAATAGCTGATCAACAACATGAATTACCATATCTTTACAGTTTTTTTTTCCCCCTTGGAGAAAGGAAAATACAGTAAAATTGACTCCACTGAAAAAGTACAACATTTCACTAGAAATTTCAATTTTTTTTGTCGCAGTCTGCTTAAAAGTTATAACCTTAACATTTTTCTCAAGAGGACGGGGAGCATCACAAGTTTCACAATTTCATATTTCTTTCATTCATTTCTATATATATATATGTATATATATATATATATGTATGTATGTAAACATATATATGTATATATGTATATGTGTGTGTATATATGTATATATTTTAGGTAGCTGCACTACAAAACTTCTGAACCTGGTGGTATCACTGAGGAAGATACCTTGTGAACATAAAAAGAAGCTTATCTGAGTAAAGGACTTTGGAATAAGATTTTAGAGAGGAAAAATAACCTGGAACTAATCCAAAATGCTAGCTTTTAAAAGCTACCTGACCTGAGGTAAAAATTGTGATTAAGAAATAGATTCATTTTAGTAGCAACTACATAGCAGCAATTTCTCCTTCCCTTTAAGTAGATCCAGAACTGCATCTACCTAACTTGGCCAAGAGAGGATATTTTTACTTAAGGAAAAAAGAAAAGTTAAATTTAGTCCAGGCAATTACAAAATTAGGAAAAAAAAAGAAAAAGAAAAAGAAGAAAAAGGAAAAGGAAAAGGAAAAGGAAAAGAGGAAAAGAAAAAGAAAGAAGAAAAAAGAAAAAAGAAAAAGAAAAAGAAAAGGAAAGAGAAAAAAAAAGAAAAAGAAGTCATGCAATGAACTGATAGAAAGGCCACTGAAATAAATGTTGGATTTCCAGTGACTCTAACAGTCTTTGGCAAATCATTAAAAATGGCAGTTGAGAGATTGGTTCACTAATAACACACTTGGAAGCACTGATGGGATGAGATCAGCCCTATGCCCGACACTTTCTGAGATTCACATGCTTTCTTATTATTTTAAGAGCTTTCCTGATTAATTTAAAGGAAATCTAAATTAAAAACAAATACATAGAAATCTTTGCAGAACGTTAGGATTTTTGAAAACAAACAGCCAAACTGCCAAACTGCCTATGCCAATCTAGCAAGAGAATACCACTGCTTTATAATTAGATGGCAAAGCACAGTTTCCAGTGAGATGCCTCCATGCAGAGCCATATTCTGGAGAATACATTTACATTCCTTGCTTTAAAGCCTGTTCATGGCTTATACGGTCTCCAACATCCTGTGCAAGGGGATAAATTGTGAATTCACCTCCTTGCATTTAAAAATTATTTAGAATTGATTAAGGGGAACCAGCAGCTTCCTAACAGCCTATAAAATCATGCCTTCTCCCCCTCAGTGCAGAGAAAACAGGGTTAGCAGAGACGAAAATCAAATCAGAGGATGAACTGATGAGGTCATGACACGGAAAGTCCAACACATATTCAGAGCTCCTTACTTCATGTACCGTCACAATAGGTTTTGTTTGTGCAGTATTTACATCCCTTCTGTTTTATTCTCAGTTCTCAACTATCTCCCGTCCTGCTCTTAAATTAGATAACCCTTGTTGTGTCCTTCCAGGCTCCTCAACATTTCCTTCTCTGCTTCTCTCTTTACTTTACTTCAACATTTGTTCTGCCTTTCTTTAAGTTAGAAAGAGCTTTAGTCACTAACTATTTACCTTTCCCGGAGAGCCTCGTGAAGGGCCAAAACATTTCACCTGGCAGGTTTTGCTATTAGATTAAGAATTTCAGGCAAAAATTTCTCTTTGAAAAGTCAAGGTGAACTTGCTTTCCCTATCAAAAAGTCCTCTGGAACAAGTTACTCTTGAAGAAATGGGAACTGTCTCAAAGGAACTGATGCCTCCATTTGGAGACCCCTCTGGAGACCAGGCAAGGTTTGCTACGGTGCCTAAACAGTTTAGGCAATTGAATGCCATTGGATGCATTGGCCAAGAGTGCTTCCGTTGCCTACACATAATTCTCTGGTGCCATTTGAAGGGTATCCCTTCTGGCTTCCATACGCTACAGCAGAAGGCCACATACCTCTGTAGATCTGTATCACATTACGGTATGGTATGGTATGGTGTGGAATGGTATGGTATGGTATGGTATGGTATGGTATGGTATGGTATGGTATGGTGTGGTGTGGTGTGGTGTGGTGTGGTGTGGTGTGGTGTGGTGTGGTATGGTACGGTACGGTACGGTACGGTACGGTATGGTTTGGATGGTAGCAGCCCACTCCCATACTTCTGGAGTACTTCCATGCATCTCAGTGGGCTATCAGCGTTTCATCCAGAACCTTCTGCTGGTGGCTTGCTGGTGGGATTCCTCTCACCTGATGCCAGGTGACTGCATTGCAGTCATCCCCCTTTGCAGTCAGGGGAGAGAAACATGCCTTTCCAGGACATTTGACTGGCTGTGAAGATCTAACTTAGGATGTGATGTTTTCTCTCCCCTGAGTGGTGGCAGTCAATGTCAGAGGAGGAGAGGTACCATGGCAACTGCCTTCATCTAGTGAGATGAATCCCATTCTAGATGTGGGAAAGCATCGCCTGGTGGGAATGAACCCAATCATCTACCTCGAAACTACCTGTCTAATGGCTCCTAAAGTCCATGGGGAAAGATCTGCATTTCCAGAGGGCAAGCGTTCTCCTAAGTCAAGCACTATGATACAACAGACAAATCAGCAAAAGACCACCCAAGACAAAAAGCTTTAATGTTACCCACCAGCTGAGAAACCACAGACCACACCTCTAACGAATCACTCTTCATCATTCTCTGAGGCTTCAACAACTTTGGTCTCCCTCAGAACAGCCCTGAACTAGAAACAACTATTTTTAAAACATTAGTAGAATAAGTAACAAACAACACACCAGTTTCTCCTTCAGAATTTTGTCACCTCTGCTAAAAATAATAATAAAGGGACTTCAGGCAGCAGGCAGGTTTGAATCTCTTTACTGTCCTCTACGACATGTCCAGGAATTTGTGTGGAATTAGCCTCAAATAGTTAAGGAACAATTAGTAGAATAAACCTGTTGTTTAGTTAGAAGGGTTTTAATTTTAATTTCAGCGGTATAAACGGAGAGGACTGTAAATGACTGGATTCTTCACTGGAGGTAGTACGGCATAAAGGGCAATCACAGTGAGACCCCAAATTAACGACAAGGGAGAGGTGGGTATAACATAGGCAATGGTTCCCATGGAGATGAGCAAGAGAATCACAACGGGAAGAGATGGAAAAGACATGCCTTCCCTGCTTTGAGAAAACTGCAATCCCTGCAATAAAAGTGTTACCAAAAGACACTACTGTGAAAGGGAAGGCAATTAAAAACAAATGCACACTAACAACCAGAATAGCATGTTCATTGCTATAGGCATCAGAGCAAGAGAGTTTGAGCAGCTGTGGGATGTCACAGAAGAATTTATCAGTCGTGTCTGAACAGTAGTAAGACACCAGAACGTGTTAGCAGTGTGTGTTACTGAACACAGAAAGGGGCAGGGGCAGGCACTGGCCACTCTCTGGGCACACACTCTCCAGTTCATGACTGTGCTGCAGTGCAGTGTTTGGCCATGGTGAGGTAGCGGTTGGATGCCGTGGCGATGAGGAAGATGAAGATATCTGTAGCACAGAACAAGAAAAGCAACACGGGGGTGATGCATCTAGAGTAGGGAAGTCACATGTTGTTGAGTAAGGAATTCTCTGTGGGTTTGGGGGCAGTGATGGAGATGGAGCTGATGGGCAGATTCATCAGGAAGAAGGGATGTGAGGGTTTCAGCCATGGTGACAAAGAGATTCCCCATCAGGGCAAAAATATAGTCATTTAGGAAAAAACAAAATGTGAGATCTGTCAGTCTTGCTGGTCAGAGTTGGAGCAGAAGGAACGCAGTCCCAGTTGTTTGCTTGAACATTTGCCTTTTCTGCCCCAGCCTCAACTGAGAAGGAGAAAGCAATCACAGGTATCACAGGTATCGTGTCCTCACTGGCCTGGTCATAACATGGCATCAGTTTGAAAAAGTGCACAGAGGAGTCTGTCCTGTTTATGCCCCTGGTTTTATTATTGACTTTTTCACATGAACAGTCCTAACAGAACATTTACAGCTGTGTCAGAAAGCTCAACTCTAGTGCTGCCTGTCTGCAGTTGTGGTGAATGCCTAACACTCATGGCCATGGTTCTCTGGGAGCTGCAAATGTCCCACCTCCAGGACTACCCCATTTCTAATGTAATCTGGCATCACAAGAGATACTATCCCTGCTGCTAAGCCCCATGCAGTGCCTTAAAATGCTCTTCACCCTGTCTACACACATACAGACACCCCATGCACACAGCCCATGTAAAGAGATCCATCTCACCTAAACAATGGTGGGTTTCATCCAGACAATGTGCATGTCTCCATCTGAGCCAGCTAGCTAAAAACCTTTCTTGAAGGAATCGTTTTCTTCTATGGTTTGATCCAGCTCATGCAATGGTCACTATCTAAAACGGGGTAGAGGAACTGCACTGAAGATTTACCTCTTTCTGCCCAGTAACTGTCAAAGTTCTCTGCACTTCATCAGCAGGCCCTGTTTCTGGGAGCGTCTTTGCAACGGCCTCATTCAATCAAGCGCCTTGTTGTGACTTTGCCAAGAAGTTCACTCAATTATTCCACTGCAAAGCTGGTCTTTGTCTCATCTGGGCAGACGCTAACTGAGACAATCCCAGAACCCCCCAGGGAGAGATGGCTAAGTGTGTTGGGTGGGCACCCAGGCACAACCCTGATACACACAGCTGTGCCAGAACTGTAACTAGAGGGCAAACTTGAATTTCATCCTTCTATTATGATCATAACTAAAATTCTTTAGGTTTTGCTGCACCTCCAAGACTGCAATTACCAGAAGGAAAGAAACAGGATGAAACCATGGCCACGCTGTGTCCTGGGAGGGGATTCAAAGGGAACCTGTCCTGTCAGTGTCACCCTGTTTCCTCACAGAAGGAACTAGTTGCCTCATCCCAGAAGATAGCCCAAGGGGACCCAGCAGTGTGACAAGTAGGGGAACAAAGAAGCGAGTGGCCTGAGAAATGAAGTTATCTGACCATGTAGACTCACTCGTCCACATCAGCTCGTGTTCTGAACTCCCTTGTAGTCCCATTCTCTCCCATGTGGAGAGAAATGCATGTATCTAGGACAACACTCATTTCCTCTTAAAGCAGACATCTAAACCGGGTCAGGTTGATTGTGACCTGGGAGAGAGCCCAGTGGCTGTAGTCGGGCAGCTCACCTCAGTGACCCTTTAGGATTGGTACAATATCTGTATTTGGAGTGTTTCTATTTATTCAGATGAACTGCACCCTCGTGTTATTTGGATTTATCCTTCATTTGCACCTGGTCAGCAGAAATAGGATTCTGACCCTGAGATCTCTGTTTAACTTATTTCTTACACCTTATGTTGCCTTTTTCTTGTCCCTTTAAAGTGACTGGTTATATTCCAGGGAGCTAACCGCTGATCTTTGCATGGCCCCAACTCTGCTTATTTTTAGGAAAAACTGGAAATCTTTTGGAAATCAATAGCTTTTCCCTGTATAGTGTAAACTAACACTCCATTTACAAGTTTATTCCTCTACTTTCCATGAGAGAAAGAAATCAGTCAAGAATTATGAACTCAATAAATAAAAATTGTCAAGTAGTGTTGAGGCTCTGCTATGTTTCCTTCAATGCAAAGCCTTTTCCTTCTCTTAATAACTACAATCATTAAAAATAACTAAGAAGAATTGCCTCTTAGGAACACCCATTTTTCTCCTTTGAATGCAAATGCAATAGCTCAGGTGACAAATGTTAGAGGAGCTGAGTCACAACCCTTAAGTGCAGTATCTGGATTAGAGATGACATGTCGCCTAACCCTGTGATGTATTTCTGTGGGCACATTGCATTGCGATTAATCACCTTTTGGAGGGCCACATCTCCCTTTCCTCACAGCAACTGGACCTTGAGAAACTCTCTCTGGCTTGGACGGCTGATACCTGTCCTGGTTTTCCTGAAGCCTGTCCTGTGTCATGCGGTTGTCCTATGACAACAATAGGCAACAGAAAATATCTGGAAACTGTGGCTGAAATTCCTGAACCCTCTGAGAACACATAGGGTGAAAATAGAAATTCCTGATGTACCTTTAACAGGCTTATTGCTGTGCTAGCTTCAGGGACAGAGCTCAAGTGTGGAATCAGCTCCTCCGTTCCCTTGTGCCTCAGTTTTCCCATGAGGGAGCCAGTTAGGCTGTTCCGGGATAGGCACATGATGAAATCCATCACACGGACAATAGCAAATGCGGACTCAGTTTGTCAAGAGTGCACTCCTAGCATGTTGAAAAGTTCAGAGGTAAATGGGGAGCCTGAGGAAGGCATAGAGGTAGGGCCAGTTCTGCCTGGATCAGCTCACCCGTGTTTGCAAGAGTTTAAGAGACAAGAAACGCCACCTGTCCCCAGAAACAGAAATCATTACGTTTCTCTAGGCACTCTAGCAAAAGCTGGCATGGACCTAACCATGCTGTGCTCCTTGTTATTTAATGAGGTCTGGTGGGGTTCAGTCGCAGCTGGAAAACTTATGTCTAAATTTTAGAGTCAACACACAGGTATATGCAATCTGGCACTCTGAGCATAAGTCTCATGATCCCACCCCTCAAGGTGCTGAGCAGATGTATCTACAGCTGGCATTATCACAAGCTCAGTAATGTCACAGGGCTTGATTGCTTGGTCTTTCACTCCATGAAGCCACTAATTCTTCCTTCTCACCTGTTTCCAGTTATGGCTCAAGTGAATGCTCATGATGTTATGCTCCATCAAGTTTGAAGATGAATTCAACAGTGTAAGGGGAAGTTTCCCCGAGTACAGACAGTTTTGTAAGGAAGACTCATCTGAAAACCTTAAAACAGTCTCTTCAGGACTGAAATGTTCTCCTGTGACTGATACATGATCCTTGCTGATGGGAGAAGGGAAACAACTGGACCAGTTGTTAACAGGTATTCTGAGAAGGTTCAGCATACCCTTTGATATTTAAAAGCAATTAACATTCTCCCAGTCACACGGGAAATCAGGATGCCCTTGAAAACACACAGTTGCTGGTAGACCTTGCTGAGGTGGGTTTATGAGGACTGTGTCTTAGCATTTGTTCTTTGATGAAAATTACAGGAGCTATTGAGCAGCAATAACAACAGCAGCAAAAAGATAGTGGTAAGAGATGCTCTTCTTTCCTACAGGCTTTCTTCACGTTTGTTTGGTTTTTTCCTCATAGTTTCTATCAGGAGAGAAGTCTGAAATGTAATCATGGAGAGACAGAAGGTGCTTCTCAAAGGAGAATAAGCGGTCTTTGCTCCAAAACTCTCATCACCCTGCCAAGAGAGGAGGGAGAACTATTGCAACAGGAAAGGAAGCAGGGAAAAGCAATGCATAGACTTCAAGAACGGGCTTAAAAACATCATCACTTTCCTTCCTCGGGAATTAAATGCAATGTTTGATGGATTCTGGAGTGCGGTGCTATGTTCCATTATGACGTGAGTGGAGAGAGAGGTATTAATACCGTTGTAAGGGTGAGGGTCAATGGCTGTAGTGGTGCTAGGATTTAGCAGTTCACCATACTGTTAGTGAGAAAAATAGATGCCCAGTTTTAAGTGCACAGCCACTTCTTCCAGGCAAGACACTGAGCAAAGGTGTGAAAGCAGCAAGGAGCTGCTAATAAGGTACAGGTGACTCCCCAGAAAGTGTGGCTGGTGACAGGAGGAAGGGTAAGGGCAGTGGGGCTCATTTTACTTGTTCTTCCTCAGAAGTCATTTTCAAGGGCCAGATTCTTCCCACCTCACTTTTAGCCATGCGATGAAGATGCCTAAGTATAATCACAGTAGGTTTTGCCTTGAATCACCAACTAGCACCTCCAAAGGTGCTAACCAAGGCACTGAGAGACAGGAGTCACTCACTCATTGGACAGGTTGATCTTCATCCACTGGGGACATACTAAGACAATGTACTTGGACAAGGGGTAGGGTTCACCTGTCTTCATCAGCATGGGAGAAGTGTTTAGTCACAACACGTAACTCAAGTCTTTCATAGGTAGGGGAACCAGAGCAGCGTGTGCTAAGGGGAGAGGGAAGATGAGTGGAAAATGAACCAGAGACGAAAGAAAAAAGAAGAAAAATGCTGAAATGGGAAATAACCTTTGCAATGGGCTGTTATTCTTTACACTAAGGAAAGAAAGAGCCTTGCTTCTGTAAGGCAACTCATGAATGCATCTTCTCTGGCTATCTTTTTCCCCTCTCCAGAAGTGGAGGAAGCCCAGCTGCTACTGCATGGGTGATTAAGATTCAGGCACCAGTGAGATTAGAGGTTGTTATAGCCCTCTGTATTTTGTATGTTGCAGTTGCTGGGTCTCTTCTTTACAAATAGCAGGAGAAAAAGCCCACCACATGGAAATGTCCTCCAGGCAAATACCACATGATCCGCCTTCCAATGGAGATGGTAGGAGAAGACACGATGACCTTGAATAGCTCTGCTGTGTCTGGCTTCCTCCTGCAGGGTTTTTCTATCAGTGCTGAAGAGCAGATTTGGCTATTTGCTCTGCTGCTCCCTCTCCATCTGGTCATTCTGGTGGGAAACTTTTTCATTATCCTGGTAATCCTGTTGGATGCCACACTCCATAAGCCTGTGTATTTCTTCCTAGTGAGCTTGTCAGCCTTAGAGCTCGTTTCTTCCTCGGTAACTATTCCCAAGACACTAGTCAGCCTTTTATTGAGCAGCAAGTGTATTTCCCTCATGGCCTGTGCAGCACAAAGGTACCTTTTCCTTTCCCTGGGAAGCACAGAGTCTGCTTTATTGACGACCGTGGCTTATGACTGGTATGTAGCCATATGTCACCCCCTGTGATACCCCTCCCTAATGCACAAGAGGATGTGCATCCTGTTAGCAGTAACTTCCTGGACCATTGCCATTCCTGCTCAGATACTACAGACTGCATTGCTCTTCTGCCTACCTTTCTGCAGCTCCAACAAGATCAACCATTTCTCCTGTGACCCAGCAGCACTGCTGACATGGGCCTGCACTGATACATCTGTGAATGAAACTGTGATCTACATTATTGCTGCGTTCTTTGGACTGGTCCCCTTTAGTATGATCCTGGTTTCTTATTCCTCTAGTCTTATCACCATCCTCAAGATACCAACTGCCAAAGGTAGAAGAAAGGCCTTCTCTGCTTGTTCCTCCCACCTCACTGTGCTAGCATTATTTTATGTTTCTGCCTTCATCAACTATTTACAGCCCAAATCCAAAACACCTCCAGACACAGACAAACTTCTGTCCCTGTTCTATACTCTTTTCCCTGCAATGTTAAATCCTTTTCATCCAAGCTGCCCTGGAGAAAGTTTTGTGGTGCAAAACCATTCATGGGTAAATTTCTAAACTTCAAACCGTGACACTGCATTCATTTCATGTGACACGATCTGCCTAGAATCTGGGCAAGCAGGCTTGATTCAATCTGCTCCAATGTACTTGGGTGTTTAAGTTTGTTGACTGGACTCTTCTTTCCTCCCTCTGGAGAAAAACACAGTTCTTTCTTATGAACTACTGTAGTTGTCTGACTTAGGCTGAGAAAAGTCATGCTCCAAGACTGACCACACCATGTAGGATCCTGTCATAGCCATTGGAAAGAGACTGACACCTCCAGAGAACTCCTGCTGACCTCAGAGACATTTCTTCAGCTGAAGGGACATGCTCACTGGAGATGCCTATTCATCTCCATTTGGTTCTGCAGGAGCCCAAGCATCCAGACTTAGCAAACAGAGTTTTAAACATCACATGTAACTGGAAGTGACTCTTACCAACCATTCATAAAGTGCCTTATTAGCACTGTTAGCACTGCTGATGTTGTCTTTAACCATGCTGGTTTTGTTACTACAAGAGCTGCTGCTGCAGCTCACCTAAAACCAGACTGAAATAAATGGAATCAAACTGAAAAATGCAAATTTATTCATGCACTGTATTCATATCAGTAGCAAATACAACCCATATTGCCTTATTTAGATAAAGCAAAGAAGGTGGAGTAATCAAAGGCTTCAGGTAGGGTTCATGAGAGACCAAAAAATAAAAATACATGGCAGACCTAAGTCTAACATCATTTGTGAGCAGCAGAGTCTTTCCAGAAAAGTCTATACCAATGTAATTCAGCATGGACAGAGCTCATCTTGGTGCTCATAGAACATGAGGTTTTCCATTGCAATCCTTTTTCAAAGTACAGAACTTTCCTGATGAACTGAAGTTATACCAGTTGCAGTTATGTACCCTGTGCGTTGTGAAGATGTTCGTTCAGCCTTCTGTGTCTGTACATATCTTCCCTCGTGCTAATTAACTTGCCTTAAGGCCCTAATAACACTTCTTCAGAATATCACATGCAATTTCAGGGATCTGTATCCCAGCAGTCTCACTCTGTTGAGTACAGAGGGATTCTACATGCTTAAACTGCTCCTAGCAAATCCTTGCATGGGGTCCAAGTGTTGTCCCAAAGAAGGGTTCTTTCACCCGCTGTGCAATGAGCCAAAAAACACACAGAGTCAAGATATTTGTTTAACTCATTTCTGCGCAGGGATGGGTGCTAGCTGGTAATTCCACAAAGCTAGCACACCTAATTACTACACAGCTGACACTTTTATGCAGTTTAAGCAACAGTTATCAGTACAGTTTACAACTCCATTAAGTCATCCTTGTTCCCATTGGTTCTGTTAGGTCTCATCTTCATTTAAAGTCACAGTATTCTCTTTTTCTACTACGCATGCTCTATGGGGAAGGGGCTTTGATCAGCAGGGGCTTCCCTGCTTGTAGGTGGGTTTTTTATTATGCTAATTAGGGTAGTTCACCCGTAGTTCAAGTAGTTCTCCCCTGTTTATCAACTGTTTCTGTTCTCCTCAGGTTTATTTGGGTACTTCCTTATCTGGTTACCTTAGAGTGTTGTCTTGCTCCTTCCTTCAGGGCCTTGTTTTGTGAACTACCTGTGAAAGATGGAATAATGCCCTAATCTCCTTTTTTCCCATACCTCCAACAAAAGCACAGGAACATGCCAGTCTGACATGCAGGAAGTCAAGCAGAGCTTGGTAGGAAACCCACTGGAGTAAATCAAAAGCCCTGACTTAGGAGCTCAGCTGCAAGAAGAAAGCACCCAGAGGTGGAATGGGGGAAGAGGCTACCAGAAGGAAGGTAGAGGCATTGCCTGTGGGTGCAGAGATGAAGCTGGGAAAGCCAAAGTTCAGGTGAAGCTGGAATTGGAGCTCGCAAGTGTGGTGGTTGACAATCAGAAGGTCTTTTGTAAGAACATTAGCCGCACAGGTAAGGCAGCTAAAGAAAATGTGCTCTCACTGCTCAGTGGGGCAGGGGACATAGTGACAAAGAGGAGGAAAGGGCTGAGTTGCTCATTGTTTCTTCTACCTCGCATACTACTGGAAAGATGTGCCTCCAAGCCCCCCAAGGTCCCTGAGTGTCTTAGCAGCATCTTTGGTATTGACGCTTGACCCACGTGTGAAGAGGATGCAGTTGGGGAGCCCTTTTGCCAAGTGGGCCCACAGAAGCCCATGCACCCCGAGGTGCTGGGGGAGCTGGCTCATGTCATTGTGATGTTGCTCTTGACTGTCTTTGAAATGTCAGGGTGATCAGGGAGGTTGCTGAAATCTGGGAAAAGACAGAACTTGCACCCGTTTTCTAGAAGAGCAAGAAGGAAGGATCTGGGGAATGACAGGCTGGCCAGCTTCATCTCAGTCCCTGGGAAGCTGATGGAACAACCCCTCTGGAAACCATCTGCAAGCACATGAAGGGCAAGGTTTGGAAAAGCCATCATGGGCTGACGAAGGGAAAATGGAAATCTTGCCTGACCAACCTGATTGCCTTCTACCATAAGATGAATGGCTGTGTGCACAAGGGGAAAGCAGGGGTTTTGGTGTACCTTCACTTTAGCAAGGCCTTTGACACGGTTGCCCATAGTGTACCTATAGCTGAACTGGTGAGCTCCGCCCTGGATCAATGGACCACAAGGCAGGTGGAATATTGGGTGGTCCATCAGGCCAAAATTCTGTGATCAGTGGCACAAGGTCCAACCGCTGGCCAGTTACTGGTGGCATCCCTCAGTGATCAACACATGAAGCAACATTGTTCAACTTCTTCATTAATGGCCTGGTCCATGGGATGGAGTGCACTAAGCACAGCTGTGGACACTGTGTAATTGGGCTGAGCCCCCGAGCAGCCTCCTCTAGTTCCCTCTGCACTGAGCAGGGGTTTGGTCTAGATGCCGTCCAGAGGTCTTGTCCACCCTAAGTGCTGTGATTCAGTGAATCTTTCCCTGGAGAGCTCTGTAAAGACAGGATAGTGAGAGGCAGAAGAAAGGACAGAGAGGCAGAGGGGAAATATGTCAGTTTAAATATAGCAGTTCCTCAGAAGAAAGCTGCTCCATTCAGAGTGTTGGTAGGAAAGGTATTGTGATATACATATATAAAAATATATGCACTCACATAGCGAGAGTAATTACTATTGTGCATACCTATGGTGCTGTCAATAAAAAAAGAAAGAAACATATCATTAACGCTGTTAAAAAATGTTTGAAGTTCTGAAAATGAAGGATTTTTTTTCAGTTGTGGCATAGAGTTATTTTTTGAAGAACTTTAATTACGACGAGACTTTCACATTCAGGCTTTTATTCATTTGCCCACATGTAGAGCTATAGCTGCCTGAAATGCTCTGTGAAGCTGTATTCAAATGTGGTCCAGGAACTTTGGGAACTTCTCTGGAGCATTAGCTGGTCAAGACCTCTCAGTGAGACAACTTATTTTTCTTCCCTGAGTGGAAAGGGAAGTTCAGACAGCTGGGTTAGACAGCAACATCTGCACTGACAGTGTCTGGCATCAGCTGACATCAGTCTGATCCCTGCTATTGCCTAAAATGGAGTTGCACTTCATTGACAGTGCAGGGAATGACAAGGACGTGTGTGTAGCTGTTTAGGGACTCCTTTAAGATGTCACTGTAACACAGGTATGTTGAAACTGGTGCAAAAATGGCCATCCAAAAATATGGTATTTCATTGAAGCTGGTCACCTTGCTTTACTCTGTAAGTCAAGAGATCTCGACATGTCAGGGTGTGACTCACTCAGTGCAGACAGTGAGGAGTGGCATGGACAGCCCTGGGGGCACTGGGCTCTGTGTGAGATGCAGAAATATCTTTAATGGTGTAGGCCCAACTCTAAAAGAAATGTTTGGAAAATGTCAAGAAAAATGAAACAAGGAAGAATCTAAAGCAAAGAAATGTTTTATTACACTTTTCCCCTTTTAACACTCTTTGTGTCCTTATAGTCTTCCTGGATTTTTTTCTTTCCTTTTTTTTTTTTTATGCTGGTCTTCTGAGGAGATTTTGTGTGTGTATTTTTTTAAAGAAAGCAATTTTCAGATTTGGGATGGGATGCAGTTGGAGGGTCACAGATGTCTGGTGGTGCTGTAGGTGCCCTGGTCACCTCTGCCCAGCCTCCATCTGCAGCTCCGAAGGGCTCCAGTCTCCTGCTGGTCCCCTGGGAGAGCTGCCAGGCCCAGGCAGGGACCTCAGAGACACTGGGGCCTCTCCAAGTGCCACTGGATGCTTGTGGTTAGACACGTGAGCTCTGCCTGGAAAGGTGGAGAACAGTTTTCAACATTTAGAAAAATATGAGCACCTTTTCATCAGCTGAAATGCTTGACCAGTTTTAATAAAAATGTCCACTGCTCTGTCTGTTATGCTGTGGATTTAATCTCACTAATCTTTCACATATTTCCCCATGTCCTGATTAAAGGGATCATTTCTTAAGTCATCTTTGCATCAGACTTTCTGGGCGTATGCACTTTCCACATTTGTCCAGTCTTCCTCCTGCCCTTGCTCTTCATCCGTTCAGATACCTCTCATCTCTGCAGTTGCTGCTCTGAGCTTCCGGGAGTCAGAAGCTTCCCTTGTCTTTCAGGAGTCTGATTGTCTCTTTAGCCAGTGGCTTAACTGTGCTTCTGTCTAGCCTTTCCTACCTCTCTGCCTAAAACCTTTCTAGGCAGGCTATCCCTTGTGGAAAGTGGACCTCACTGCAGGCAGCTTGGACTTGAAATAGGGTTGAGGAGTGTATTTTGTTTTCTATTAAACTGTATCAGGTTTTATTTCTCTCTGATCACAATTAAGAACAACCCTTCTGTGTCTATTTGCAGCTAGTTCTCTAAGGAAAGCAGGTGGGAACTGGTGCACATGGGCTGTAAAATTCAGCTACAGACTTGAGTGGAAAAAACATTAGATTTTAACAAGAGTGATGTAGGTCCCCAGTGGCTGATGAGAGGAATGGCAGGGCTGGGGAGGTGAGGAGGAAGCTTGGCCATACATGTCTCATGTCCAAAATTCTCCTTTTCTTACGCATCAGGATTCATTAGGAGACCCTCTGGGTCAACCTCAGTTGGAGAACGTGGAAATCACTTATTCTTTAAGCTGAAAAATTAAGAAAAAAAATCTTTTCTTTTTTTTTTTTTTGGTGCTCATTGAAATCTTCCTCTTTTTAAATACACCTCTGAAACCTCTGCAATTAGCCACACAAGAATTAAAGAACTGAAGAAAATTGCGGGGAGTGACATGGGTTGTTAGGGCTTTGAGCATTTTAATGACCCCTCACGGGTGTAAGTGGTGCTGAGTCCATGAACCTCAGATGCTGAGAAGCGATTGAACAAACCTCTGCAGAAGTTAGAGTCAAAAGCAAATCCAAAGTTTCTTGGAGCGTTAATGGGTCCCACTGAGGGCCATTGCCAACAAAGGCTCCCCAGGGACTGCTCAGAGCAGAAAGCTGGAGGCCCTGATGGCAGGTAGGCAAAGGAAATGCACAGGTGGCTCCAATACCAAGTAAACCTTGATGTGTTTTATCGAGCAGAATGGCCAGGCACTGACACCCAACCCCTGGGTAGGGTGGTGCTTTCCCTTGTGCTCCGCTCAGGGCTCTTTGTGGGGGCCAGTATGAGCATCGGGGTGTGCAATGCCAAGTGCAGGACAACAATACAGCACCTCCTGGGCTCTCTGGGGGCAAGGAGGTTATGAGGACCTGGCGCTGTCAGGATAAGATGTCTCCTAGGCCTAAGCAGCAGAGACACCAGCCATAGCAAAGAGGACAAAGACCTCTTCTGTTGGAGGCTTTCAGCACTGGTAGTGCCCTCAGTTGTCTCCACCCCAAGCTGCCCTATGCTGTTCCACTCCTGTGCTTTTTTCCCTGCAACCTGTAGATACCTAACCTGCTTCCCCACCTTGCTCTCACCTGTGGATCTTCCCACCTTTACTGATGACTTTTTTCCCTCACTTGCTTTTCATTCAAACACAAAGCCACAGGCTCAACACAGACTCCCTCTGGGTGTCCTGTTGAACCACAGTGCGAGTAACATTTCATTTTCCAGAAGTTCAGTCTGAACCTCTCAAGCTGCATTGTTTTGTCTCTTTCCCCTTCTCTTGTTATTTCCTACTACCAAGAAAATCTCCATCACCTCTGAAACCACCCTTCAAGCAGTCACAGGCTACTGCTCTGCTGCCCTTAGCCTCCCTCCCCTTCACCAGGCTAAAGAGGCTCATGTCCCTCAGTCTCTCCATGAAGGCCTTGTGCTTCCGGTCCCTAAGCCCATCTTGGCAGACCTCTGGATCCTCTCCAGTTCCTCCCCATTCCTCCAGCACTGGGCGTACCACACTAGGACACACTCTTCCAGATGTGACCACACCAGTGCAGAGTCGAGGGAGATAATGATTGCCCTCATCTGTGTGGCCATGCTCTTCCTTAGGCATGTTAGAGTGCAACCATGCTCATGGCATGACTTTCTGCATGTGTTGCACTCATTTGGCATCATGTAGTAATGTACAGCTATGGTAGGCTGAGGATGGCCAATTCTGGACAAGTAGTCCTTCATAATTAAACTTTGAACTTAAAACCTTTCAGGCCCACAAGGCAACTTCACACCATTAGGAGATGATCGCTCTGGAGATACCATGTTTGATGCTAACTCACATGCAAAAACGCAGTGGTTATTGCCAGAGTTGACAGAATCGTCAAACCATTCAGGTTGGAAGGGACCTTGGAGGGTCTCTAGTCCAACCTCCCACTCACATCAGGATCAACACTGAACTCACACTGGCTTCCTCAGGGCTTTGTCCAACAGTGTCCTGAAAGCATCCAAGAACAGGGAGTCTGTAACTTCTCTGGACCTTTCTTCAAATGCTTCACTACTCTCATTGGTTTTTCTCCCTTATAGCCAATTTTAGCTGCATTTGTTTTAGCTTATAACTGTTCCTTCTCATTCTCCTGCCATAAATCTCTGTTAAAAGCCTGGTTCTTTATTGTTGGCAACCTGGAGTTGAGAAACTGCTATGAGTTCCTCCCAAAGACTTCCCTTCTCCATGCTGGACAAACCCCATTCCCTCAGCACCTCCTCACAGGGCAAATGTTCCAGCCCCCAACCACCTTGGGGCCCTGCCACTGAACTCACTCGGAGTGGTCAACAGTATTCTTCTACAGGGGGCCCCAACTGGATGCAGCATTTACTTGTGCTCTAACGAGGCTGGGTAGTGGAGGATAATCACTTCCCACGATCTCCTGGCTTTGCTACAGTTCAGGCAGCCCAGGATGTTGTGGCTTCCTTTGCTGCCAGGGCATGCTGTTGCCTGATGTTGAGCTCACTGCCCACAGAGACTCCCAGGTCCTCTTCTCCAGAGCTGTTCCCCAGCCAGGCGCTCCCCAGCCCAGATCACTGCAGAGTGTTGCTCTAGCCCAGGTGCAGGACCTGATGTTTGTCCTCATTGAATTTCATAAAGTTCCTGACAACCCATTCCTCCCACCTGCCGAGGTCCCTCTGAATGGCAGCCCGCAAGCATAGGGTTGTTCTGCCTGATTAGACGTCCCTTCAAATGAGATGAAAGTTGTGTCCTCCAGGTCACTGATGAATGTGTTAAGCAGGATAAGTGCCAAGTATAGACCCCTGCATACTCCACTTGTCACTGGCTTCCAGGTAGAGCACAACCTATTCACAAAAACCATCTGAGCCCCATCATCCAACCAGTGTTCTACCCATCTAGATGTCTACTCATTGAGACTGTAAGGTCCTTACTTGTACACAAGAATACTGGGGGAGATGGTGTCAAACACCTAGCTAGAATTGAGGTAAATAACATCCACTAATCTCCTCTCCTCCACAATTACACTTCTTTTATCATGGAAGGCAATCAGGTTGGTCAGGAAGGATTTACTTTCAGGAAATCCATGCTGACCAGTCTCTATCACCTTCTCCTTAACGTGTCCAGCAATGGGAACCGAGAGCATTTGCTCCAGGACACACTCTTCACCAAAGTGAGGCTGGACTGCCCATAGCTCCCCGGTTTGTCCTTGTGGTCTTTTTTGAGGATAGGCACAGCATATTCCTTTTTTGGCTCATTAGGATGTCCCCTCATCTCCACAACCTTTCAAAGATGCTAGAGAGCAGCCTTGCTATGACAGCAGCCAGCTCACTCAGAGTCCTTGGATGCCACCCATCCAGCCCCTTAGACTTGTATGGATTGAGTTCTTGCAAGTCATCCCTCACTCAAACCTCATCCACTCCCGGTCACCTTTTTCCTCCGGAGTCTTAGCTTTAGGCATAATGGTCCACGCGACCTTGTTGGTGAAGACTGAATCCAAGAAGGCACTGAGTTCCTCAGACCTATCTACATCTGCTCCTACTAGATTCCCTGCCCCATTCAGCAGTGAGCCCACATTTTTCTTTTCCTGCTTTTACTGCAGCTGAAGCATTAGAAGCACATCTTCATGCCCTTGACATCTCCAGCAAGTGTCAATCCTAGGGGAGCTTTGTCTTTCCTAACACCATCCCTACTTTGTTGGATGATATTTCTGAATTTCTCCTTTGCAGTCTCTCCCTCCTTCCCACTTCCATATTCTGCCTTACTGTACTGGAGCTCAGTCCTCAGTTCCCTCTTTAGCCAAGTTGGTCTTTCCCTGTTTAGCCAAGTCGGTCTTGTGAGATGTCTACTGATTTTACTGAGTACTGTAATGGACCATCCTTGTGCTTGGTGGATGCTGTCCTTAAAGACCTGCTGGCTTTCCTGAGCTACTCCTGAGCTTACCCTCGGGCACTTTCCCAGCAGCCACTCCAAAAGGGCATGGTTTCCCTGTAGGTCCCGTGGTCCATCTGCTAGAAACATGTGGCTGTACGGGATGCCCCAGGCCTCTGACATGACTCTGCTGGTCTATTATTATGCCACTGAAGCAAGGGTCTGCACTGAATTACATCAACGGTTTATACATCAAGGGATCTGCATGTTTCTCAGCTTCCTAGTGAGCGGAGTTCTAGCACTATTAGGCTTCTACTGTTCAGATGGCCAAGGAAATTCCCCACTTGGCCCCCACCTGATGCTCTAGAAGGATGTAGGTCTCACAATTGCTCCAGCAGAGCAAGCAGACACTGGCACATGCCTTGGACCACCTTTGTCTCTTCAACTGTCACCAGGTGGTTGTGGGTGGGCAACTGACTCACATGCCCTGTCTCCAGTTATTACAATGGGAGCTTAGACAAGGAGCTCACATGCAGGCATCTCTGTTGGGCTCACTTCATCTTTGGAAAGGAGAAATCCCACCCGTGTGTTTGTGGAGTTCACAGGAGGGATCTGAATCCCACTCCACCCCAGGGGCTGCTAAACCAGCATGAGATGCCTGGACTGACTCATTTGAATCAATACCTGAACCAAGGGAAAATGAACTCCCTTCTTGTCCCTGACTAGGTGTCCTGCCTAGTTAAAAGATGGGAGTAGCATCATTTAGAGTGGGACATTCCCAGCTCTCATAGATCACCCTCCTCTGATGAGACAAATTACAATGCTGGAATGGGTCTCTCTCCACTCTTTAGAGGGGGACCACAGATTATTATTTTGGTCTACTTCAGTGAACATTTCCCAGGAGGAGGGAGCACAAGGGACAGAGGAATTCATGCCTTCAGCTGGGCCTCTGCTTCTGAGCAGGGCTGGGCTCTTGGGACAGAGGGAGCTCCTGGCAACCAGGCAGCACTGCTGAAAGACAGCTCTGCCCAGGAGCAGCTCCTCTGCAAAGAGCAGCAGGGCTCCAGCTACTGCCTGCTCTTGCTGACAGAAGATGAGAGAAGACAGGGAGAAGTGAAAGGCAGTGTGGAGTGGGAGGACAGAGGAGAGCTCATTGTGGGGGAAATCTTCACAGCCCTTGACACGGTAAGTCTCTGGCTGAAGGGCAACACTACTGAGGTTCCTAGAGAGCTCTTCTAAACCCATCCTGTTACATTACTCTTTTTTAAAGGATTGCTCTCCTAGCTTCTCCAGTGTGGAGGAGGGAGAGATCATTCAGAGCAGGGATTGCCTGCCACACTGTCACAGGGACAGGGCATTTTGCTACCTTCTCACAAGGATGCCTGCAGGGGTGTGAAGCCAGGGTGTGCACACAGGTTTGCCCAGGGCTGTAATTCAGAGCAGTGTCCCTGCACCCCAAGGTGCTGAGTACCCAGGGCAGTGACTCTGCTGCCTGTGAGGATCAGCACTCAGCCTGCCTGGAGAACTTCACTCAGTGCTGCAGGGAGAAGCTCTGGATGGAAGGAGAGAGCCCTAGCAAGGCAGGTTCATTCTCCTATTGAGAGGGTGCTGCATGGGCCGGGGCTGTTCACAGGTCTAGCTCACCCGCAGGACATCTCTGGAGGGGGCTTTCTAAAAGGAAGATGACACTCATGTAGGCTGACCTGAAAGGGAAGGCACTCTCTTGAGTCTCTGCTTTTTTGTTGTATCTTTGGAAGGGCACAAACGGAAAAGGATATTTTGGATTTAGACAACTAAAGGAGAGTTCTGCAGTATTACTGTAAGGGATCAGTACTTTTGCAAGGATCCTCAGGAAGTTCTTTCAACCATCTTTTTGCCTGCAAGCAGCAGCAATATCACCTTTACAGTTCTCATCATTCTCATCCTACTGAGTCTCACCTGCTCGTTAGTCCTGTGAACACAGAGACACCCCTGAGCACTGCTCTTTTACTGGAAGGTCTCTGCAGGGCAGAGCCAAACACCTAGAGAGTGGGATGGGGTCTGTGAGCAGTGCCAAGGGAGAGATGCGGGGATGAAGAAAGCGCTCCTAGCGGGGACAGCTCCAGGCAGCTGAGAGATGGTCAGGGAACAATAGGAAAGTGCTCACAGAAATGCTGTGGTAGCCTGGATTCAGGTGACTTTCTCTTGGTCCTTCACTGTAGATGTCTTCCTCTGAGCAAGCCACCCTTTCCTCCTCTCCCACCAACAGAGCCCTCCCTCAGCTCTGAAGCTGATGGGGTCTAGGGCATCCACTTTCTGTGCAGTCAGATTTCCAGAAAAGGAGAGCTGCCTCTCCTGCCACATGCCCATTTCCCATTACAAGGCAAAGGAGAGGAGAAGGACTGCCCTGGGAGGACATGCTGTTTGGGAGGTGGCACGCAACCTCAGTAAGGTCCCCATCTGTCTCTCTCTCCTCCCTTGGCAGCAGGGTCATGTCTTTTCTCCTTGTTTCCCGGCCTCTCCTTTCTGCTCTTGTACTTGCTGTCAGGCTCTGTGGTGTGGGGATTCAGCTACAACTTCAGACACCCACCCTGAGGTCCTGCCATGGAAGTGTCTGCATAGGCGTGAGGTGCCCAAGCCCTGTTAGTCCAGTGTCTTTTTTAGAATAGCGTGTGTTTGCAGTCATCCTCTAGGTCACACAAGGGTGTGAACAGGGCAGCTGGCCACAAGACTGATGGACCCAACAGCTCTCCTGACTCTGCACTAAGCCACAGAGAGCCCATTTGCCTCTCTGGTCTTTTTAATGCTCATACTTCCACCAATCACAATGTCTGCCTGTAAAAGAACTATCACCAGATGTGACGGTGGAACCTAAAACTTTCCAGATAAAACAATTATAAACAAATGCTAAATGTCTCTGCTGTAGCCTACACTTTTTAGAATTGTGCGTGAGGATTATTTCCATTAAAGGTGGACATCCATTGTGAACATCAGCAATGTCACAAACCAGTTCCATGTTCCTAGTGGTGTAGAGCAGGACAGGACTCTGCTCCTCACAGCACACTCAACTAGAACTGAAGCTGGGTAGCTGAACAAAGGTCCTTCTGAGAAGGAGAAAGGAAATGTGTCTGTATTTGGGGAGGGGGGATTTCTGTGAAAATTTGAACGTTTTTCTTAGAGAAAACTGCTCTACCTTGTCACTGTCTTTTTCTCCTCAGACAGTTGCCCTGTGCCAAAAAGGTCCAAATGTCCAACAGCAGCTCCTTCAACGAGTTCCTCCTCCTGCCATTTGCAGACATGCGGGAGATGCAGCTCTTGCACTTCTCACTCTTCCTGGGCATCTACTTGGCTGCACTCCTGGGCAACGGCCTCATCATCACAGCCGTAGCTTGTGACCACCGCCTCCACACCCCCATGTACTTCTTCCTCCTCAACCTCTCCCTCCTCGACCTGGGCTCCATCTCCACCACTGTCCCCAAATCCATGGCCAATTCCCTGAGGGACACCAGGGCCATTTCCTACTCAGGATGTGCTGCCCAGGTCTTTCTGTTTCTCTTTCTGGTAGCAGCAGAGTATTCCCTTCTCACTGTCATGGCCTATGACCGCTACGTTGCCATCTGCAGACCCCTGCACTACGGGACCCTCCTGGGCAGCAGAGCTTGTGTCAAGATGGCAGCAGCTGCCTGGGGTACTGGTTTTCTCTATGCTCTCCTGCACACTGCAAACACATTTTCCATACCACTCTGCCAAGGCAATGTCGTGGAGCAGTTCTTCTGTGAAATTGCCCAGCTCCTCAAGCTCTCCTGCTCAGACTCCTACCTCAGGGAAGCTGGGGTTATTGTGGCTAGTCTTTGTTTAGTCTTTGGGTGTTTTGTTTTCATTGTGCTGTCTTATGTGCAGATCTTCACAGTTGTGCTGAGGATCCCCTCTGAGCAGGGACGACACAAAGCCTTTTCCATGTGCCTCCCTCACCTGGCCGTAGTCTCCCTGTTTGTCAGTACAGGCATGTTTGCCTACCTGAAGCCCCCCTCCATCTCCTCCCCAGCTCTGGATCTGGTGGTGGCAGTTCTGTATGCGGTGGTGCCTCCAGCAGTGAACCCCCTCATCTACAGCTTGAGGAATAAGGAGCTCAAAGATGCTCTGAGGAAACTATTCAATAACACAGTATTTCAGCATCTTTCTCAATGACTCCCAGAGTATCTCAGGAAAAGCCAAGCCTATCTTTTTTTCATATGTTTCTTCTTTTTTTGTTATACCTATGATAATTTCAATCCCACATGAATAATAATTATTCATCCTACTTCTTCTTAAGCATCTACCTATGTTTTCTCCCCCAAGTATCTCATGTACATAGGAAAGATGGCTTACTGCATAATCAAACAAAATAAAGGAATCAGCAGAAAATCACTGGTCTCAGCTTACACCCCTGCTGGCTTCTCTGGAGCTCAGGGAGCAGCCCCAGCATGCAGAAGAGGTTCAGGGGTGAAGAGTCCAGGCAGGGCATGGAGGAGCAGCCCCTGAGGCCCTCAGGGCTGTCCCGCACTGCCTTGGCAGGCAGTTCCCCTCTGCAGCCATCAAGTCAGGGCTGCTGCTTTCCTGGAACCACATCCGTTGACAGCAGCAGAACTTGGTTCAGAATGGCAGGAACTTGGCAGGAATTCATTTGTGCACTGTCCTGTTGTGCCCTGGTACTTGTGTCAGCCCTAAGGTCTCTTGTAGCTTGGTGACAGTAGTGCTTTGTCTACAGTCGTATTCCTACGACTACAGGCAGGAAGATGCAATGTGAACTACTGCATCAGAGCTGACCTCCCTACGAGCACCACTGTAAAGAAAGGGGCTCTCCTCAGTGCCATGCCAAGAGGCTGGATTCCTCTTCCAAAGCTGGTGTCAAGAATACACCCAATAAATTGACCCCTAAAAGGGACTCTTCCTCTTCTGGGATTCTCACAGGTTTGAGCGGAAGAACTCAGAGTCCCAGTGTGATCTGTTAGGGACCAGGAACTGGATGGAGAGCTTGCTTCGTGGTGGCAAGTGCCCGAGCAGAAAGCAACTGGTCTCTGGCTTATCCACTTGGGACTGCCCTCAGATGCAACAGGACTGAAATCAGATGCCCGTCCTAGAGTGGAAACTGTTGCTGCCATGAGGGCAGAGGGGATCTCCCAGGATAGCTTGTGAACCTGGGTGGGCAGTGAATGGGGCCTCACAAGAGGAGAGACAGCCCAAACTGGAGTTCTCCAAAGGCCACAAGCACATCAGGCAGGATAGGCTGGAAAGGGGATCAGGAACAGGGATCACTGTCTGGCTATATCTGCTTCCAGGACTGACCAGCACAGCCAGTGCAGAGTCACCCTGCAGCCCTGAAGCCCACTTGCTCTGTAGAGCAGCACCGCCAGCCCAGGACCCTGTGGGGAGCACAGGGGAGGAGCGCGGGAATGGCCAGCCAGGCCAGTATGGGCACACTCACCTGGGGAAAGGCTCTCTGTGCAGCAGGGACATCCAGGGGAAGGGTAGGGATGTGTGTGTGGGCAGGGAAGGAATAAAAAGAGAAACCCTTTCCTGTGTGCACCAGGTTGGGGCAGGCATCTCTATCACTGGGGCATCAGGATTTGCTTGAGGAGCCCCAGGGCAAGGATGCTGGTGCTGCCCTGGGGAGGGATTGGGGCTGCAGTGTGAGTGCCCAGGGCTCTGCAGCACCCTGCAGTGGGCAATGCTGTGGGGCCACCCCTAGACTGAGCTGTTCTGCTGGGCTGGGCTGGGCAGAGGGCAGGAGAGGTGGGGAGAGCCAGGGAGAGGCTGGGCTGGGTTGGAAAGGGCCCAGGAGAGGAAAAATGCCATCAGGTGGCTACTGTGTGCGAACAGACAGTGTGGGAGCACGCACCAGTGTGCTTGCTGGGCAAATGCAGGTCTCCTGGGAAAGACACCAGGACATGGAAGGTGCAGAAGAGAAGAGCCCAGGTTGCTCCCAGTGTTGCATGGACACACGGGGGAAGCTGCCCCAGGGCCATCATCCCAGACCAGCCCCTCACATCACCTCTTTCCAGAGCTGGCTGCTCCCCCCAGCTGTGGGGTGGTGCATGGCCAGCTCTGTCCTCCTGCAGGTCTTCATATCCCGATGGAGGGGAAACAGGCAGCCTTGCATGGCCTCTCTTCTGCACCAGACCCTGGCAGATCCCAGAGCACACCCGTCTGCTATCACCCACATGGGGCGCAGCCTGGGCTGGGCAGGGGCTGGATCCTCTCCTAGATCCCCCAGACTCTCCTAGGAAGCTTGGGGAACTGGGAGGCCTCAGGCAGAGCTTACCCAGGAGAGCTGAGGCAAAAAGTCATTTACTACCCCAAATCGTTTCCCTATCTGAAGTCACTGGGTCCCCTGCCCCACTGAGCAGCAGGCTCACATTTTCCTTAGCTGTTTTCCTTTCACTTTGACAGGAGGCCTTCTTGTTGCCCTCCCCTTCCCTTGCTGGTTCCAGCTCCAGCTGAGCTCTGGCTTTCCTCATTCAATCTCTGCATGGACGGAGAAGGTCTTCATGCTCTCCCCAGGCAGCTGGTGCCCTTTCCACCCTCTGTGCACGTTCACCCCGGCATCCTGAGCACTGGTGCTGCTGCCAGGCCAGAGGTGGAGGATGACCCAGAGCGGCTCCTCAAGGAGCTCCCAAGGGAAAAGTTGTCCCACACTCAGGCCACACCTGAATGGCTCCAGTGCAGCCCTTGAGGGAGCTGGAGCTGCCTCGGGCCCCGGGGAAGTCTGGCAGCAGGAGGGTTGGACATGGGCACAGCAGCAGTGGTGCCAGGAGCAGGGGTTGAAGGAGGGAAACTGAGGTGAAGACCCCTGCCCTTGGCTGCACGACCAGGGCACTGGACGGCTGATGCCTCTGTGGCCGGCCAGGCTCCAGGTTCAAGGTGGATGCCAGCTCAAGGGTAGGAGCACCAGGATTTTCATGGCCTTCCAGTGCAGCCGTGACTGTGGTGAAGGCAAGTGGGCAGACCCATGAACATGCAACTGCAAAGGCCAGTGCTGGAAAAGGCAGTGTGGGGCTGGAGAAGACCCTCCCTCTGCTCCCCAAGGGGAAGAGAGTCCCCAGGTGATGCTGGACTGTGCTTTGGTCGAGGGGAGGGGAGCAGGGGGCAGGGTGGAAGAGGCAGACGGAGCCTCTCGGGGTGCATGAGGGAGGTTTCCCAAAGCCCAGGGCTGAGCCAGGCACCTCTGGATCTTCCCCAACTCTCTCCCAGCTGGGCTCGCTCTGCCCTGCCCTAGGAGCTCTCGTCCCCATGCCAGCCGTGCCGGAGCAGAGGCCGAGGAGCTGGAGGTGCCTCCAGCCAAGCTATGCCAGCCCCGGGGAAATGGTCCTGAGCACGGGGCAGGCCGAGCCCCTCCTTGTGTGTCCCGTCCTGCTGGGAGGGCACCATGGGGATGGGGAACAACCTGTGTCTGCCCTGGGGGCAGTGTGGGACATTTGGGGAGGGAGGTGAAGGAAACAGCCACCCTCCTGAAACAGCAGCTTTTCTGGTGGCTCAGGTTCTCTTCCAGCAGGATGGACATCTGTCATCAGCACTGTCACCTGTGGGAAAGCCCTGGGCAGGCATTTCGGAGACCATTCCCCATCTTCGCTGGCACTGGTCACTGAGAAACGAGCCCTGGATGCAGCCTGCAGTCCCCAACAGATCACACTGGGACTCTGAGCTCATCCCCCGGAGCCCACAGGGCTCGCAGGGCTCACAGGCAGAGCAGCAGGCCCTTTTGTGGGGCAATCCCTTGCGGGTATTTTTTGACCACAGCTTCTGAAGAAAGGCCAGACTGGAGGCATGTCACAGAGCAGATCTACTTTTATTCTAGGAATGTTCTTCTGGAGGCCAGGTCTGGCACAAGGGTGCCCAACACCTGGTCCTGCCTGTGCTCACAGGACACATGCACATGGAAACACAACCCTGCCACCACCAGGTTATGAGAACTACTGGGCCATATACCCAGCACGGAGCACAGAAGGACACCATGGAAATGAAGAGAACAGCTCTAAAAAGAGAAATTCCTGTTGCTGTGGGTGGATGTGTCTCCAGGAAAGTGGAGCCACCACGTGAAGGCTGCAGCCAGGAAATGCCTGCTGTGGCAATGGGGGGATGGCCCTGTCAAGCACAGGGTCTGTCCCTGCAAGCATCTGCCTGATTCCCCTCCCCTCCACTCCTCCTCCCCTTTTGTAGTTTTGGAGCTGAGTGCTGGAGAGGGAAGGGATCAGCCCACAGTGACAGATGGCTGCCACCCTCGCAGGAGAGCGGTGTGACACCATACCCTGACAGTGGCCAGGGGTGTTGAGCTCTCCTAATGGACATGAGACAATCTTTACTCATCTGAGCCTGACTCTGTCCCCCTGAACTCCCTTTGTGTCAGTGCAAAAGAGACACTGCAAAGGGAAACTCCTCATTGCACTGAGGGCATCTGAGGGAGCTCAGATTAGCGGTCTCTGAGGCTCCCCCATATCTGCTGATGAAGGGGGAAGTCTGGCTTCCTGCTTCAACATGGTCTCTGGGTCACATTCAAATGAGAGATTCCTGAGGACAAGTGGCACGAACCATTTTCTTTTGTTGTTAAACAAGAATGTAATAGAGAAAAGCAAGGAAGAAAGATATGAAGAACACATAGCTTTGATGCCAAATGCGCTGTGAATGATGAGTGGATGCACATGAGACAGTTACTGGTGCTGATATTGTACCCATTGAACCAGTTTCCTCAGGGAATCCTTGAGCTCCTTGTTCCTCAAGCTGTAGATGAGTGGGTTCACTCCTGGAGGCACCACCGCATACAGAACTGCTACCACCAGATCCAGAGCTGGGGAGGAGAGGGAGGGGGGCTTCAAGTAGGCAAACGTGAGAGTGCTGAAAAATAGGGAGACCACGGCCAGGTGAGGGAGGCACATGGAAAAGGCTTTGTGTCGGCCCTGCTCAGAGGGGATCCTCAGCACAACTGTGAAGATCTGCACATAAGACAGCACAATGAAAACAAAACACCCAAAGACTAAACAAAGACTAGCCACAATAACCCCAGCTTCCCTGAGGTAGGAGTCTGAGCAGGAGAGCTTGAGGAGCTGGGCAATTTCACAGAAGAACTGCTCCACGACATTGCCTTCACAGAGTGGTATGGAAAATGTGTTTGCAGTGTGCAGGAGAGCATAGAGAAAACCAGTGCCCCAGGCAGCTGCTGCCATCTTGACACAAGCTCTGCTGCCCAGGAGGGTCCCGTAGTGCAGGGGTCTGCAGATGGCAACAAAGCGGTCATAGGCCATGACTGTGAGAAGAGAAAACTCTGCTGAAAAAAAGAAGAGAGCCATGAAGACCTGGGCAGCACATCCTGAGTAGGAAATGGCCCTGGTGTCCCACAGGGAATTGGTCATGGATTTGGGGACAGTGGTGGAGATAGAGCCCAGGTCGAGGAGGGAGAGGTTGAGGAGGAAGAAGTACATGGGGGTGTGGAGGCAGTGGTCACAGGCTACGGCTGTGATGATGAGGCTGTTTCCCAGGAGGGCAGCCAGGTAGATGCCCAGGAAGAGCGAGAAGTGCAAGAGCTGCAGCTCCCGCTTGTCCATGAATGCCAGCAGGAGGAACTCATTCAGGGAGCTGCTGTTGGACATTATGTTCTCTCCAAGCATGGGGGACTGTCCAAAGAAGAAAAGACATTGAGATGTTAGGAGAGATTTTGCAAGCAAAAAAAAAACCCACCATAATATTCCACTTCTCATAGACACACACCCCCACCTCGCCATTGCCTCTCTCTTTCCTCAGTTGGCTTTTGTGCAGCTCCCTTGCTTGAGCTCCACTGTGCACTGGCAGAGCCTGCTGTGAGGAGCTGGGGCCTCTGCCCATGGGCTCCAGAGGAGTCAGTCCTACTGTACAGTGGTGGGCATGAAGGAATGGGGATGACTAGCTCTCACATGCAGAATTTCTGTCAGGTGAACTCCACTCGTCATGTGGAAGGGCTTTTCAGCATCTTCATCACCAGTTCTAAAGAATGAGAGATGAGGAACAGAGGTTTAAGGACTTTATTTATTTATTTTCTTGTAGATGTCCTTGCCACTCCTGGGGAGTGTTCCTCAAAGGCATAAGTTTTTGCCATTTCTACTGAGAGTCCTGAGAGGAAAGGATTCACTGCCACTTGGTGCAGAGTGAGGACAGCTACTCTGTCTATTACTCTTGCTCACAGATGTCCTGTGCTTACACTTCTTTGAGCTGGAGGATGGTCACACTCATATGTTGCCCTAAAAAGAAACCAGCTACTGCTGAGAGCACAGAAGTCCAGTTTCAAAGTGCACATCTCCAAATTTCTCTCCCTTACTCAGGGCACTTGAGCGAGGTCTCCACACTCCCCTTCTAGCCAAGCACACACTGGGCTCTCTTCAGCTGCCCATTTACAACCTCCCACCCCCATTCCCACACTCTTCACATCTCTTGTCTCTCAGATCTCACAGAGATGCTATGAGACATCTGTGCCTTTTCTGGAGGGCAGCTCAAAGCCTGGCAGGAAGCAACAGGGAAACAGTCAAAGGACTGTTAGGACTGAAGATGGGCTCTCCTTAAGGGAAAGTCAGTTCATTTTCTGACTCCACAGACTGCATTTCCTGGAGCACTCCACAGACTGCATTTCCTGGAGCAGCACAGGCCAGAAGGGGGCTGGGGCAACCCTCCTCCCATGCAGACCCCTTCTGTTGTACATCTTGCAGTGTCGGTGTCTGAACTGCAGCTGGATCGCCCTAACCCCAGGCAGCCCATGAGAAGCATAGGAGCCCCATGGACAGGAGGGGAAATGAGGAGCAACACCATGATCCTTCTGCCAAGGGAGATCTTTCTGCCAAGGGAGGAAAGCACAGAGACACAGATGGGCACTCAGGAAAGCCTTCATCTGACCCCGGTGGGCATGCCACCTCACAGAAGGTGACATTGCAGGGCAATTCCACTTAGCCCTTTTGTCGGGCAGCACAAAATGGGCCCGGGGCAGGAGAGATGCCCCTCTCCTCTGCTGGGGGTCCGGCTGCAGAGCAGGTGGCTCATGCCCTGGGGTCCATGACTGTCAGGGCAGAGGCTCTGCTGAGGGGGAGAGGAGACACGGGGGCTTGCTCAGAGGAAGGTGTCTGTGTCAGAGGGACTGACCATGACTTGCCCAAATCCATCCTCCCATGATGAGTCTGTCGGCAATTCTCTCTCCTTCCCTGCCCATCTCTGCTGCCCGGTGCTGTCCCTGCTGAGAGCTGTTTCAAAGTCCCAATATCTTTCCCTGGTCAGTGCTCACAGATCCCATCCCACCCTGTGTGTTCTCAGCTCTTCCCTACAGAAACCTCCCGGGTCAGGGCACTGACCAGGGGCACCTCCGTGTTTGCAGGTCCTAAGGAGCAGGTGACACAAACCCTGACGAGGCCAGAGAAAGTGATGTTGGTGCTGTCTGTAGGTTGAGGTGGGCATGAAGCAGCTTGCTGATGTTTCTCACAGACCTAGTGATTTCTCAGAGTGAAGGTTTGGGAGTTCCTTGCCAAACCAGAAAACTCTTTCCTTTTTTCTCCCTGACAACATTAGAAAACTGAAAGTGCAGACACCAGAAGGAAAGCTCCTTCCCTTTCAAATAGCCTTTTAAAAAAAAAACTTTCCTCTGAAAAGATTCCTCAGAAATGTGCTGTGTATAAGCTGGAGGTGTGAGCAGCTCCAATCCATGCAGCACCCTCTCAATGGAGAATGAACCTGCCCTGCAGGGGGTCGATTCTCCCACCCAGAGCTTCTCCCCGCAGTGCTTTGGTGAGTTCTCCAGGCAGGCTGAGTGCTGACCCTCACAGGCAGCAGAGTCACTGCCCCGGGCACACAGCACCCTGGGGTGCAGGGACACTGCTCTGAATCACAGCCCTGGGCAGACCTCTGTGCACACCCTGGCTTCACCCCACTGCAGCATTGCTGGGAGAGGGTAGCAGCACATCCTATCCTTCAGACAGCGTGGCTGGGAATCCCTGCTCTGAAGCACCTTCACCTCCTCTGCCCTGGAGAAGACAGGAGAGACATCCTAAAAAGCCTATTCATCATGGGAAGGGCTGCATTTAGAAGACCCCTCCAGGAACCTCAGTAGCATCGCTCCACAGCCAGAGACTTACCGTGTCAAGGGCTGTGAAGACTTCTCCCACAATGAGCTCTCCTCTGTCCTCCCACTCCACACTGCCTTTCACTTCTCTCTGTCTTCTCTCATCTTGTGTCAGCAAGAGCAGGCAGTAGCTGGAGCCCTGCTGCTCTTTGAAGAGGAGCTGGTCCTGCACAGAGCTGTATCTTAGCAACGCTGTCAGGTGGCCATGAGCTTCCTCTGTCCCAGGTGCCTGGCTCCCCTTGGGAACAGTGGCCCAGCTGAAAGTGTGACTTTATTTGTCCTTTGTACTCCCTCCTCCTGGGAAATTTTCGCCGAGGCAGACTAAAATAATCATCTATGGTCTCTTTCTAAACAATGGAGACAGACAGATTCCAGCATTGCAATTTGCTTCATCAGAGGATGGTGATCTAAGAGAGGTGGAAATGCCCCACTCTGGAAGCTTCTATTCCCATGTCTTAACTAGGCAAGACACCTTGATGAGGACAAGAAGGGAGTTTATTTTCCCATGGTTCAGGTATTGATTCAGATGAGTCAGTATGGAGATCTTATGCCACCCTTATGCCAGGTGGAGTGGGATTCAGATCCCTCCCATGAACTCCACAAACACACAGGAGGTGGGACTCCTCTTGCCAAAGCTGAAGTGTGCACAACAGAGATACCTGCATGCAAGCTGCTTGCCTAAATTCCCACTGGAATCCCTGGAGATGGAGGCTGGGAGTCAGTTGCTCACACACAAACCCCTGGTGACATTGGAAGACACAGGGGTGGGCCAAGGCATGTGCCAGTGTCTGCTTGTTCGCATGGAACAATAGTGAGACCCATATCCTTCTAGAGCATCAGGTGGAGGCCAGATGGGGAATTTCCTTGGCCATCTGAAATGGCCCAAGAGGTTTACTACGACTACAGCTCCACTCACTTTGAAGGTGAGACAAAAGCAGATCCCTACATTCCAAACAGCTGATGCAATTTGGTGCAGACACTGATTTAATGACATAAAAATAGGCTATAGGCAGGCCCATGTCAGATGCGTGAGGTGTCCAGCTAAACCACACATTTCTAGCAAATACGGCATGGGACCAACAAGAAAGCCATGTCCTTTTGGAGTGGTTGCTGTGCAAGTGTCCCAGAGCCTCTCAGGTTTCCTACTTGGCCCCAACTGAATCCCACTGCTGCCTGTAGGCCCAGTCCATCCTATCTGCATCCAAGTATGCTGCATAAATGGGAGAGGCACATCACACCAAGGTCTCCGCTCATGTCTCTGCGCTCTCAAACTCTTCAAGCTCTTCTCACCCTGAACCTCTTCTCGCCCTCCAATGACATGAACAGGGACTGTGCTCATGATGTCCACAAAGTGGCTGGATCACAGGCTGTCCAGGCCCCAGGACTTCTTCAGGGGCACCTTGTCCTTGCTGCAGATCGGTTCACTTCTGTCACAGGGCACAAGGTGGTGCAGAGCAAGCTCGGGCAGCAAACCACTCTCCTGCCATTCCTGCACAGCCCTGCTCTGTTTCTCCTTGGCCTTTGGTACTGCAGGGTTTGCTCTCTCAGTGGGAACCTCCTTCCACCATTACATTGCCACCTCCTATCTATGCCAGTGTGCCACTGCTCTGAAGTGGGGCCATTGCAAACATGGGGTCCTTGGCTCTTGGTAACAGCTTTCACCATGATCAGTCTGTGCTCTGTGCCACAGCTGAGGTTCTGCAGCCCAAATATATGCAAATACATGCAGCCTAAGGCACAGATGGGAACAGATGGAGGTGTATAAGCTGTCACAGGAGTGAAACAGCAGAGTCCAAGCAGTCCAGGAGGTTTCTGGAGGGTGCCAGGGACAACTTCATAGCACAGCTGCCAGGTGGACCAAGAAGGGTGATGCTTTCCTGGATGTGGAAATTGGAAACAAGGAGGAATTGAGCAGGGGTGGGATAGTCAGCGTCAACCTTGCCTACAGTGACCATGAAAGAGTGGAGTTTCAGATCCTGAAGGGAGCCAGGAAGAACTGTAGCAGAGTACGGACCCTGGACTTCAGAGGAGTAGACTTGGGCTTCTTCAGGGGGCTGGTGGGGCAGCCCATGGGAGGCAGCTCTGAAGGGCCCAGCAGCTCAGCAAAAGCCAGCAGATCTATAAGGACAGCATCCACCAAGCACAAGAATGGCTCATACTCTTACTCAGTACAACTAGCAGACATCTCAGGGGACCAGCTTGGCTAAACAGGGAGCTGGCACCTGAGTTGCAGGGCAATAAGGCACCCTATGGGAAGGGGAAGGAGGAGAGGCCACAAAGGAGGCATTTAGAAATATTGTCCGGTGACATAGGCATGGTGTTAAGGGAAGCCAAAGCTTTCCTAGGATAAGACACTTAGAGGGGATGTCAAGGGCATGCACATGAGCTGCTACTGCTCCAGCAAGAATAAAAAGGGAAAGGTGGGATCACTGCTGAATGGGGCAAGGAGTCTAGCAACAGCAGAGGCAGATAGGTCTGAGAGACTCCACACCTTGTTAGCTTCACTTTTCCCAAACAAGGTCTCCCAGCCTGCTGTGCTTCCACTCAGGACTCTTGAGGAGAAAAGCAACCAAGAGTGGAGGAGGACTGGTGAGGGATTACTTGTGAGAACTCAAACTATACAAGTCAGTGGAGTTGGGCAGCTGCACACAAGGATGCTGGGAGGGCTCACTGCTGTCACAGCAAAGCCACTCGCTATCATCTTTGGAAGGGAGTGGAGACTGGGTGAGTTCCCAGTTTCTGAAGAAAGGCCAATATTAGATCCACCTTCAAAAAAGGCTAAAAGGACAACCTGGGGAGCTGCAGGCAGTTCAGCCTCACTTTGGTGAGCAGCATGTCATGGAGTGAATCCTCTCAGGTCACATTTCTGGGCACACGAGGCAGAAGAAGGGGATAGGGAATGGTCAGTATAGATTTACTCAGTGTAAATGGTGCCTCACTAACCTGAATGCGTTCTACGATTAAAAAACTGTATTTGTGGCTGGAGAAGAGTAATTGTCTTTTACGTAGACTTTAGCAAGGTGTTTGACGCTGTCTCCCACAATATTCTTGTATGCACGTTAGAACACTACAGTCTAGAGGGGTGGTTAACCACGTAGGTAGAAAGATGATGAGGCTCAGAGGGCAGTGGTGAATGGGTAGTACTCTTCCTGGAGGCCAGGGAGAAGTGCAGCACCACTCATCTCCCCAGGAACCTGTCCCTTTTATCATCTTGATTAGTGACACAGAGCAGGCAACACTCATCATGCTGGTAGATGACCCCAAACTCGAGGCAGGGGGGACCAGCCATATGCTTGAGGGCTGCCCTTCAAAGGGACCTAGACAGGCAGGAGGAAGAGGCTGTCAGGAATCTCCCAATATTCACCAAGGGCAAATGCCAGGTCTTGTGCCTGGGGTAATCCAACACCCTGCAGTGTTACAGGCTGGGGCGTAAGTGCCTAGGGAGCAGCTCTGTGAAACAAGACCTGAAGGTCCTGGCAGACAGGGGACAAAATATGAGCCATCAGCATTCCCTGGCAGCAAAGAAGGCCAAAAGCCTCCTGGGCTGTATGACCAGGAGCCCAGCCAGGAGGTCCAGGGAGATGATGATCCCCCTCTAGTCAGTATTCATTACACCCAGTACAGAATTGCAAGAAAGAGAAAGAGGTTGGTAACTGGGAATGAGCGTGGCAAGAGGGCTCTCAAGGTAGGTAGGGAGCTGAAGCACTTGCTCTGTGAGGAAATGGGGCTTGTTCAGCCTGGAGAAGAGATGGCTTTGGAGGAATCTCAGAGCAGCCTTCCAATGGCTATGAGGAGGTCATCAGGAAGATGGAGGCAGGCTCTTCACCGTAGTGCATGATGGGAGGCCAAGAGGCAATGGGCATAAGTTGAAAGAAGAGTCATTCATGCAGGAGATAAGGAAAAGCTTTTCCACTAAGAGGTGGGTCAAGCACTGGAAGTGGTTACCAAGACAGGCTGTGCAGTCTCCTCCCTTGGAGGTTTCCAAGACCAGACTGGATCAAGGCCAGAGTAACCTGCTCTGATGCCAGAGCTGATTCTGCTGTGAGCAAGGAGATTGGGCTAGAGACCTCCTCAGGTCCCTTCCACCTTGAAGGAATCTATGATTTGTCCTCCTCTGGGTCTTCACTTGTTGATGTCAGGGAAAGCATGCAGGTTCCCCATGACAGTGGAAGCAGGTCAGCTTTCTTGTCCTTCTCCAGTCAGACTTGTTCCGATGCAGGGCTTCTTGGCAGGGACCCCCAAAGCAGCCCTGATCAATCCTTTGCTTCACTTTTGATTTCCTTTTTTTTTTCTTTTCCCCCTTTTAAGTTCATCTCTTTCACCATCCTGATCTCCTCCCATACAGTTAGCCCACCCATGCTTATTCCCCCACATAATTTCCCCTTTGGTGCTACTGCACCAATTTTTTTTTTCTCCTCTCTTGGCACAGAAGAGCTTCAGTCCAAAAGGACCTTGGGAAATTTGGGTGATTCAGCTATGTCATGAAGATTTACCAGGAGAAGCGTCAAGTCCTGCACCTAGTGGGGAAAAACCTCATCCATGAGGAGAGGTGGAGAGATTAAGAAAGCCAATGTCACCCCAGTCTTCCAAAAGGGCAAGAAGGAGGAGCCAGAAAACTACAGGCCTGTCAGCCTCACCTCCATCCCTGGAAAGGTGATGGAACAGCTCATCCTGGAGGTCCTCACTCAGCGTCTGGAGGACGAGAGGGTGATCAGGAGTAGTCAGCATGGATTCACCAAAGGGTGACATTCATGCTTGACCAATCTGATAGCCTTCTGTGATGGAATGACTGGCTGGGGAGATGAGGGCAGAGCAGTGGATGTTGTCTACCTGGACTTCAGCAAGGCTTTGGACACTGTCTCCCATCACATCCTCCTAGGTAAGCTCAGGAAGTGCGGGCTAGATGAGTGGGCGGTGAGGTGGATTGAGAACTGGCTAGATGGCCGAGCTCAGAGCACTGCCAAGGTCAGTGGTGCAGTCTAGTTGGAGGCCTGTAGCTAGCGGTGTCCCCCAGGGGTCAGTCCTAGGTCCAGTCTTGTTCAGTGTATTCATCAGTGACCTGGAGGAAGGGACAGAGTGCACCCTCAGCAAGTTTGCTGAGGATACTAAACTGGGGGGAGAGGCTGACACCCCAGAAGACTGTGCTGCCATTCAGAGGGACCTGGACAGGCTGGAGAGCTGGGCGGAGAGGAACCTCCTGAAGTTCAACAAAGGCAAGTGCAAGGTCCTGCACCTAGGCAGGAATAACCCCATGCAACAGTACAGGCTGAGGGGGTGGACGTGCTGGGAAGCAGCTCTGCCGAGAAGGACTTGGGAGTCCTGGTGGACAAATTAAGCATGAGCCAGCAGTGTGCCCTTGTGGCCAAGAAGGCCAATGGCATCCTGGGGTGCATTAGGTAGTA
This sequence comes from Struthio camelus, assembly GCF_040807025.1. Taxonomy (NCBI): domain Eukaryota; kingdom Metazoa; phylum Chordata; class Aves; order Struthioniformes; family Struthionidae; genus Struthio; species Struthio camelus. The sequence goes on along the minus strand of NC_090973.1, from coordinate 2,123,716 downwards.
TTGCCAGCAGGTGGAAGGAGGCGATCCTGCCCCTCTCCTCAGCCCTGGTGGAGGTGATCCTGCCCCTCTCCAGCCTCACCTGGAGGACTGCATCCAGTTCTGGGCTCTCCAGGACAAGAGAGACATGGCACTACTGGAGAGAGTCCAGCGGAGGGCTACAAAGATGATGAGGGGACTGGAGCATCTCTCCTATGAAGAAAGGCTGAGAGAGTTGGGCATGTTCAGTCTGGAGAAGAGAAGACTGAGAGGCAATCTCATAAACATGTATAAGCAACTAAAGGGGGAAGTGTCAAGCGGATGAGGCCAATCTCTTCTCCATGGTGCCCAGCAACAGGACAAGAGGCAATGGGCAGAAACTGAACCACAGGAAGTTCCACCTAAACCTGAGAAAAAACTTCTTCACTGTGAGGGTGACAGAGCAGGGGAACAGGTTGCCTAGCAAGGTAGTGGAGTCTCCTTCGCTGGAGATATTCAAAACCCGTCTGGATGTGATCCTGGGCAATATGATCTAGAGGACCCTGCTTGAGCAGGGAGGTTGGACTAGATGATCTCCAGAGGTCCCATCCAACCTTAACCATTCTGTGATTCTGTGATTTGGGCCTCTTTATCCTGCTGAAGTGGAGGCGAAAGGCAGCAGAGTAGGAGCCTGTGACTGCTTGAAAGGTGGATTCAGAGATGGTAGGGCCTCTCTGGGTAGTGGCAAACAGCATGAGAAGGGGAAAGAGCCACACAGAGCAGCTTGAGAGGTTCAGACATGGTATTAGGAAATGGAAATGTCACTCAAAGGGTAGTGCTGTGCTGTGGTGCTACAGGTCACCCAGAAGGGAGCCTGTGATCAGCCCCTGACTTTGTGTTTCAAGGAAAAGCCTGTGAGGACAGGGAGACATCAGTAGAGGTAAGTTGATCCCAAGTGAAAGCAAGGTGGGGAAGCAGGTTGGGTGTCTACAGTCTGCAGGGAAACAGGCACAGGCATGGGAAAGCATAGGACAGCCTGTGGTGGAGACAAGCCAAGGGCACTGCCAAGGCTGAAAGCCTCCAACTGAGGTCTTTGTCCTCCTGCCTATGGCTGTTGTCTCTGGCACCAAGGCCTGTGACAAGATGCCATTTCCTTATAGCATAGTGGCTTTGCTGCTTCCTCATCCCCAGGGAGCCCAGGAGGTGCCGTGTCCTTGTCCTGCACTCAGTGGTGCACACCCCCCACCCTCACACTGCCCCAGCAAGAGCCCTGAGCAAAGCATGAGGGAGAAGATGACCCTACCCAGGGGCTGGCTGTCAGCACCTGGCCATTCTGCTTGATAAAACACACCAAGGGTTACTTGGCATCAGAGCCACCCACACAGTTCCTTTGCCTACCTGCAATCAGGGCCTCCAACTTGCTGCTCTAATCAGCCCCTGGGGAAGGTTTGCAAGTAATGGCCCTCAGTGGGACCTATTAACACTCCAAGAAAATGTAGAGTTTACTTCTGACTTCAACTTGTTGAGAGGTTTCTTCAGTCTCCTCTCAATAGCTGAGGTTCATGGACTCAGCACCAAATATATGACCCCGAGAGGGTCATTAAAATGCAAAAGCCCTAAGGAGCCCTGTCTCTTGTCATCATTTTCCTCAGCTCTTCAGTTCTTCTGTGGCTAATTGGAGAGGTTTCAGGAGTGCATTTAGAAGAGGAAGATCTCAATGAGCACCTGAAAAAGATGTTGGCTTCTTAAGCCTTCTTATTTCTTCAGAAGACGTGATATGCATATTCTCCGATTCAGACTGACCCAGAGCGTCTCCTAACCGAGTCAGGACATGTGGGAAAAGCAGTATCCTTGATGTGAGACATGTATGGACCACCTTCCTCCTCCCCTCCCCAACCCCACTATTTCTCTCTTCAGCCACTGGGCACTTAACATCACTCCTGTTAAAATCTAACCCTTTTGCCACTCCAGTCTGTACCTGAATGTTACAGCTTCTATGCAGCAATTCCCACCTCCTTTCCTTACAGAACCAGTTACAGGCACAAGAGAATTTTTCTTAATCGCAAACAAACAAAATAAAAGATGTTACAGTTTAATACAAAGTAAATACATTCCACAACTCTATGTGAAGTCCAAGCTGCCTCCACTGAGGTCCACTTTCCACAGGGAATAACCTTCCTTGAGCTGTTTTTGACAGGTATGTAGGAAAAGATAGATAGAAAGACAGCTAAGGAGCTGGCTGGAGAGACAATCAGACTCCTGAAAGATGAGGCAAGCTTCAGACTCCCTGGAGCTCAGAGCACCTACTACACAGTTGAGTGGTATCTGAATGGATGAAGAGCAAGGGCAGGAGGAAGACTGGAAAACAAGGGAAAGTGCATATGCCCAGATAGTCTGATGCAAAGGAAACTTTGGACATGACCAACTTAATCAGGACATGTGAAAACATGTGAGAGATGACTGAGATTACCTCCACAGCATAATAGGCAGAGCAGTGGTAACCCAAGCTGAGGGGCCTCTCAGTATTTCTTCGCCTGAGATTCATCCCCTTCCTCCAAATTCCCATGATTTTTTCCTGATGGGAAAACATTGACATGTGTATTAAAATTAGTCAATCATTTCAGCTGGTGAAAGTGTGTTTGTATGTTCTTCACCTTTCCAGGCAGAGCTCACGTGTCTACGCACAAGTATCCAGTGGTACTTGGAGAGGTCTCAGTGTCTCTGAGGTACCTGCCTGGGCCTGGCAGCTCTCCCAGGGCACCTGTGGGAGACCGGAGCCCCTCGGAGCTGCAGAGGGGACCAGGGCACCTACAGCAGCACCAGACATCCATGACCCTGTGACTGCATCACACCCCACTTCTGAAAAACACTTTCCTTTAAAAAAAAAAATCACAGTATATTAAAAAAGACAAAAAAGCCAAGAAGGATGATAAGAACACAAAGCAGTTCAAGAGCTGAAGAGTGTAACAAAACATTTCTTCACTTTAAAGCATCCCTCCAAGAAACCCTTTCTGAAAGACGACCTCTTTAATCCAAACACTCTAAGCTGCATGGTTATATGTATTTCACAAGAGAGCTGGGATATCTTACATCTTTGGCTAAACATCAACTCATGAGACAGGCAAACCCAAATCAAATAAGGGATGGAACTCAAGGAGAATAACAAAAATCAAACCAAAAAAAAAAAAAAGGACAAAGCGTTGTTTAGACATTTAACTTTATTTCACTACTTGCGGCATTTCCCAGCACCTCTCAATTATATTCAATGTTAGCAAATACACCTCTCATTTCTTTTCCTTCTTGGAGAGCCCATATTTCAAAATGGACAAGATGGCACTTCTGAGTGCTTGGTTTTTTGCTCTCCAACTCTTCATTGCATAAAGGAGTTACCATTAATCAGAAATGCATTTTTTTGGCTTCATACACTCTCGTTCTAATAAGTAGTACAGACTTACATTAACTGCGGTTCAGTACACCATAGCAGTCACAGTCTAAACTTTGCCCTCTTTCAATGTCTTTTCATCAAAAAGGGTGTACTCAATCTTATAAAGTGCATTTAAGAATACCTTGGAAAAGACCTTGTTCTTCCTCTCTCTTTCTGTTCTAGTTGAAAAATCAGAAATGGTGAATGAATAGTGGGCTGCTTTGCAGCTTGCGGACTAGATCTGAAGCACACAGTCACTGAGGTAGATTAATACATACCACATGAAGAGCTGAAAGTCACTAAACAAAACACTGCTTGTTCAGCCAACTACAACTCACATCTCACTGCCTACTAAGAGCCAGCACTTCTTGGCCAGGATAAGTCTATTACTGACAAGGTAAGTCAATGGACAGACATGTAAAGATGTAACGACAGCTTTGAAGCTGGAGTTGAGAAAATAAGTGCAGACAGTCACAGCGACCCACTGGCATAAGTAACACGACCTCGTCATAGTCTTTGTGTCCTTCAGGTGCTTCTGGGTCTTCCACTATGAGGAAAATATAGAAAATACAGCAAGCAAGAGACTAACTACCTCCAGGGAGAAACACTGGCTGCTATTTGGGGAGGGCAGTGTTTCATTCTTGGTGTCAGAAGAAGCCAAAAAAGCCAGACCAAAACTCAACACATTTCTGATCTCCGAGCAAAATAATCTCGGTTTTTAGGCAAGCTAATACTTGTTCTCTGTTTTCTCCATTAGTTCTAGCCAATGATTTTCTATGCATGTTTTCCAACCAGTAAACAGGAATAAATGCACAAGGGAAAAGCAAACTGCATTTTTATCAGAATGCACAATGATTTCCAAAGGTTGGTAGATGAATTTTATGGCAAGCCTGAGTCCCACGCTTCCCTGTGCAGTCCCTATCGCCACCAGAGACAAGATTTTCATTTGTTCCTATGCTGGCCCATGAGTGCTGGAAGGCATGAGCCTTCCACCTCCATGGCAGGCATTCCAGTAGAAGCTGCTCTCAATGCAAGGCCTTGCTCTCTCCCTGCACAAGGGCAAAGCCATCTCGTTGGCTTGCACTTAGGCTGCATCCACTAATTTCTCAGAGAGCTACTGTCCCCACCACTGGGAAAAGAAGAAAACAGCTTAACCACTGCTTTGCAGACTACAGACAAAAATCTGGGTGTCAGCTGCTTTGTGAAAGAAGGCATCAGAGACATAATTCAAATGAGAGTTCCTCACCTGAAGGTCATCACAGTGTTACTCTCACAAGGCACATTTAACCACAGCTGCTGCTGAGGCAGAAACATGCTTCAGCAGCCAGCTGCCACTTCTTCCAGGTGACAAAGCTCATCTGAAGAACACTCAACACCTGCCCCTTGCGGGGGGCAGCATGACTTTGCCCACCCCACTCTTAAATGCATGCAAGACAGGACAACCCAGCAAAACCACATTTCCTTCACTCACAACAACTCGCAAGCCCCTTAGTACAAGCTGCCTCTGGAAACAACCAGTGTTTTCACAGCTCCAAGGGTTAAACACATTTCCCCCCAGAAGACACAAAGACCAGACACATGGCAAAGCCACTGGCTCCAGTCCCTTGCTCCAGGGGAACTGCACAGCTCCTGCTGGGATGCAGCTACCAGAAAGCCAGACAGACAATCCAGCTCAGCCCTGGGAACTGCCAGCCCTGCTCCTAGTGCACCAAACTTGGAGAAGCTCCACAACCCCAGCTGGTTGGTATCTAAGAGCAAGGCAAGAACACCTAGTCCTGTGTTCAAGGGAGAAAACCTGAGCAATCCTTCTTGTGGGTCAAAGCAGAAAAGCAGTGGCGGAGCAGTTACTTGCAACAATGGTTCACAAGGCTTGCTGCCTTTCTGTCCCATCACATCAAAGCATTTCATGGTCTTCTTTCTGATATCTAGGACCTGGTATTACATGGCAATTGCTAAAAGAGACACAGCAATGGGCTTGGGCTGCAATCAGAAACAGCCCCAAATGGACTCTCCTTGCTTGCTTGTGCACCTCCTCCAGTTCTAAAGACAGTCCAGTTGGACTCACCACCACTGCCCGCTGCATTCTCCAGTGAATGGGCACCAGGATGTGGTCCTGCTGGGGGAGAGAGACACTCCTCCAATCCATCTTCTCACTGCTGTGTAGCCCCCCAGATAATTAGCTTCGGATAGAAGAAAGTACAGAAAGCTGGACAGCCTTGCTTCTTTTTTCTTTACACTATGAGATTCATGTAGGAATTTGTGATCTGTATGATTAAGAGTGAGCTTGAGATGGAAAGTACAACACTGGTTTACCAAATGAAAACATATAGCAACACTTCTCTGCTGGAGCAGGCAGCTGCCTCAGAGAACTCCAGCCACAGCTTCTGTTCGCAGACTTTTGTGCATGGTTACCTCTACAGAGTTTGCTAGGAAGACTTTTCATCCACCCCAACTGATCTGGACTTGAGCATGATTAATGCTGGGAAGCAGCGTTGTACAAGAAGTGCAGGTGCTTTCCAAAATACTGTGCCCTTCAAGGCTGAAAATCAGAACCCAAACACAGACACTTCGGAGATCTGCTGTTGGGGGCGGGGGGCAGCAAAGAACTTGGAAAAGAAAACTCACATACATGCTCAAGGGGTATTTCTCCATATACACTGCATGAGAACACCATTGCGCTGCAGCAAGTTCTACCTCATCCTTCAGCCAACCAAGCTTCCTTTAGTGTGTGGATGTCCTCATGGGGGACACTGAGGCTGACAGCACTGCTCATGATCTCCTCTAGCTTGCACACTTGGTTTGGAAGCTCTGCCATCATAAACATGCAAACAAACAAAAAACAATTACACACACACCAAACGGTTCCAAAGGGATTATTCAAGAGTCTTGTCTAAACTCTACATTAAGTAAAGTAAAGGGCATCTAAGGGGGCACAAGGAAGTTGTTATCTCCCTTTACTGCAAACATCCAGACACTACAAAGGTCACCCCTAGGAGAACACAGTTCCCTCTACAGCTAAGAAAGTCAGTGGCAAACTAAAGGCGCTCTCATACACTTCTAACACATATTTTCCCTTGGACAAACACCTTACAAAGCCACTTCAGCCAAGAACTAGCCATCAGGGTGTTTTCTTCCCTGATTTTTCTTTCTTTCTTTCCTTACAGAGGGAAAGCTGGTTTCATTCTACAGCTTCCAACAGAAGCTATATTCACATAAATGCTCTGGCTGATTTAGACTTCCTCGAGCAAAAGATTTTAGACTTCAGCTGAAATGCTCTCACTGCTGCCCACGGGCAGAGGCACACAACCAGAGAACAACACCTGGAGTCCAGGTCACTCTGCTGATGTCGGACCTCAACCGCTACCAGGAGAAGCAGTGTATCCTGTCACAGTCACTCAGCACAGATAATATCATGCCTAGGGCTTGCCCCCGCGACACCTCCTCAGGCCCCTGGCTGCACAAACGGTCACAAAGAGAAAAGAACGGATGAGAAACGAGACAACTTCAGTAACGATGACTTAGGAGAAGAACCCGAATTCTCCAAGGTACGTGACACCCAAGAACAATAAGGCATATTCATTCTCTGAATAACAGGTAACAGCTGATTTCTCCTCCTTGCTTGTGTCTAGCCAGGCTCTACCACACAGGGCTCAATGCTGAGGGAAAAACAGGTAGAACAGAATTTGGCAGCCACAAGATTAAGCCTTCCCTCCTCAAAGCAAGGAACATAATAAAGATTATAATCCTATTTACATACATATAGATGTATGTATGTATAGATACACACATATACACATCCACCCACATATTTGTATATAATATTTATATCTGTGTACATATATATATTATTCATAAACATAATAAAGCCATCTAAGGTCAGAAGCAAACACAAAAATCACTACCTTCTGTAAGCTCCAGAAAAAGACAAGCCCATGTAGGACACAAAATAAAAGACAGAAAAGCAACTCTCAGGCACCCACTTAAATAACATCCGGCTACAGTAACACGCAGCAACTAGGTCTCACAACCAATTCTCAGCTGCACACCTCCTCACCAGGCAGAAGGCAGCAGTCAGGGGACAGAGTTTGTCAGCTGATACAAAGAGGGAGTCTGGCAAATACTCCTGCTTCAGGAACAGAAACTGAAGGTGGTTTCTAAGGTTCCTTCCTAGTCTTTTTGAAAGCAAACAGAAAACACTGGAAGGATTCTTCAGTCTTTCTTCAACCAAATCCCTTCTTCTCAACTCTTATCCTCCCACACCAAGCTGGTACCATCACTACTGGATCATCCCCCCTTTTGTGTCAGGTACACCCAAACTTCCTACAACAGAAATGATGTCCTTCACAGAACACATGATGTTTGCTCTCAATATACTACCAAAATCGAGCACAAAATATTGGGGGGTAGATGGCAAATGCCAATCTATTCCTGTAAAAAAGCATTCTCATTCAGAACTTCCCATATTTCAGAAGGTAAAACTCAAGAAGGTAAAACGTTTCTGTGTCCTCCAGGTCAACTTTCAGCACAACGTTAGTTTCAGTCGAGCCGTCTTCAGGCACAACTTGCCAGCAGCAGCCTTCCAGCAGACACAAAGTACAACTCAACCTTCCCAATGTGACCTTCAGGGATAACTACCACTTAAATACCTGGCTACAGTTAACAACACCCTCTCTTGAACAGAAGCACATCCTGCTCCAGGTTTAGGAGAGCACTCACCATCTGCGAGAGTGCTGTCCTGTCCTTTCTCAAACCATTCGGGGTCAGATGTAGTTTGATCACACAGGAGGAGCCATTTTCTCTACATAATTCAGTAATAAACGAGGAAAGCTCGGATTTGCTAAAGAAGCCAGAGGCAGGGAGCACGGATGGACACAAGGCAGAAGCAAGGAAAAACACAGCTATGCTTAGATGCCTCCATCTCCAACAGCAACACCCACCTCGATGAGAGGGTGACGCTCTGCCTTTACAACTGGGGTTTCGCCAAGGGCCTGGGAGAAAGCAATGAGGACAGTGGTGTCGAGGAATACTGGAAACACCCGGGAAACCCGGGCCCTGACCTGTGAGTCCCCTGACAACGCTCCCCCCGCCAGGCCGCGCTCCCGGCCTGCTCCTCGGCCCGGCGAGGACAGCGCCCGCTCGGGGCCGCCCCTTCCCTTTCCCCCTCACACCCGCCGGAAGAACGGCAGCTCCCACACGAGGTGTCTCGCTCCACACACACTTCCCTCCGCCGAGGCCCTGCTCTGTCCCCAGCCCTCTGTCCCCGGCCCCGCACACGGCAGCTCCTCAGCCTCCAGCACCGGCAGCTGCAGCACCCCCAGCCCCGCCCCCCACACCGGAAGTGACGCCTCCAGCCCCAAAGTCCCGCCCACCCCACGCTCCCCCATTGGCTCCTGGGTGGTGGGGCGGGGCCTCCCGGGGTGGGACTGGCCGGTGGGGCAGGGGTGGCAGTGCGCATGCGGGGGAGGTGGGGCGGGGCCTGAGGGGCGGGGCCGGGTCGGAGCATGCGCGCTGGCGTGGAGGCGGGGCGGAGGGGTGGGGGCGGGGCGGGGCGGGCGGTGTCCTGCTGCACCGCAGGACGGTGTGGGAATAAGGAGAATAGCCCTGAAAAGACAAAGTCCTCCTGGTGATGCCGGATGTGTCCGCAGGAAAGCTGCAGCCCCTACGCGAAGGCTGCAGTGAGGACACGCCTGCTGTGGCAGCGGGGGTGGTTCGGGGGAGCACCGCGTCTGTCCCCACAAGCTGCGTCCGGACTCTCCTCCCCTCCGCTCCTGCTCTGCTCTGAGTGTTGGAGCACCGCAGAGGGAAGGGACCAGCCCGTGGTGACCGCTGGCTGCCACCCTCGCAGGAAAGGGTTGTGAGGTCACACCCTGACTGTGGCCAGGGGAGCTGAGCTCTGCTAATGGACATGGGACCCATGGTCTCACCCGTCTGTACCCACCCGAGCCTAACTCTGCCCCGAACACAGTGGGGGATCATTCATAGTTTTAAGGATTTTGTTTGTTTTCTTTTAGATTCCCCTGTCATCCCTGGGGAGGACTCTTGGTGACAGAGATCCTCAGCACTGCAACTGCACTTGGCAGTGATAAGCAGTGAAGAGCTGTGATTCCTGAGGGGCAAAAGGATTCACTGTGTCTTTGGTGCAGAGGGAGGAGAGCTGGCCTGCCCATCCCTCTTCTTCCCAGCTGCCCTGTGCCCCCAAAGTGGAGGACACTTGCACTCATGTTACCCTAAAAAGAAACAACACTGCAGAGAGCAGAGGAATCTAGTCCTAAAGTGTAGATCTCCAAACTCAGTAGCCCTTTTCAGAGCACCTGAGGGGGGTCTCAGCCCTCCCCTTCTAGCCAGGAACACATCAGGCTCATTCCAGCTGCCCACATCCAGCTGCCCAGAGCCCTGCTGATCTTTATAGAGGAGCTACACCTGCACAGAGCTGTCTCTCAGCAGTGCTGCCAGGTTGCCAGGAGCCCCGTCCATCCCAGAAGTCCCACCTGGGAACAGTGGCCCAGCTGAAGCTGTGATTTTATTTGTCCTTTGCACTCCCTCCTCCTGGGAAATGTTCACTGAGGTAGACTAAAATAATCCCCTATGGTCTCTCCCTAAACAGTGGAGAGAGGCTGGTTCCAGCATTGTAATTTGTCTCATCGGAGGAGGGTTATCTACAAGAGGTGGAAACATCTCACTCTGGAAGCCCCTATTCCCATCTCTTTACTGGGCAGGACACCTAGACTCGGACAAGAGGGGAGTTCATTTTGCCATGGTTCACATATTGATTCAGAGGAGCCAATCTGGGCATCTGATGTTAGGTTAGAAGCCCCTGGGGTGGAGTGGGATTCCACAACACACACACACAGGAGGTGGGATTCCCCTTGCCCAAGCTGAAGTGTGCACAACAGAGCTGCCTGCATGAGAGCTCCTTCTCTAAGCTCCCAGTATAATCCCTGGAGATGGAGGCTGGGAGTCAGTTGCTCACACACAAACATCTGGTGACATTTGAAGAGACAGAGGTGATCCAAGGCATGGGCCAATGTCTGTTTGCTCTGATGGAGCAACTGGGAGACCTGCATCCTTCTAAAGCATGAGGTGGGGGCCAGATGGGGAATTTCCTTGGCCATTTGAAATGACCCTAAACGCCTGCTACAACTACAGCTCCACTCACTAGGAAGGGCAGACACAGGCACATCTCCACATTGCAGACCACTGATGTAATTCAGTGCAGACACTTGATTTCATGACATAAAAATAGACTTGCAGAGCCATGCCAGGTGCCTGGGGTGTCCCATACAACTGCATGTTTCTAGTAGATGCTGCATGGGAAACCCTTCAGGAAAACCATGCCCTTTTGAAGTGGTTGCTGGGCAAGTGCCCCAAGGCATCTTGGAGTTCCTACCTGTGCCCACACAAAGGAATCCCACCACTTCCTTTAGGCATAGTCCAGCCCATCTACCTCCAAGCATGCTGCATAGATGGGAGGCACAGCACACCATGGTCTCAGCTACATGCCTACACTCTCAAACCCTTCTAATTCTCCTCTCCCTAGCTGTCTTCTCACCTCCAGAGGATATGAACAGGGACTGTGCTATTGGTGCCCATAGGGTAGCTGGATGGCAGGCTGCCCAGGCCCAGGGACTTTCTCAGTGGCACTACAGGGTTTACGCTCTTAGTGGCAACCTCATTTCACCATTACATCTGCTATCTATCTGCTCTCTGCTCTCAATCAAAGCCTTTGCATACATCGGGTCCTTGGTAGCAGGTTTCCCCAGGACAAACCTTGGGGCCTCGAGAACCTTGGGGATTTGGCCAACAAAAGCCTCATAAAGTTGTACAAGGAGAAGTGGCAAGTCCTGCATTAGAGGGGCAGAACACCACATGCATCTGGACGGGCTGGGTCCTGACCGGCAGAGGAGAAGGGCCTGGATGTTACGAGGGAGGCCATGTGAGCCAGTGGTGCGTGCTCACCACAAATGGGGCCAGCTGCATACGGGGCCACATTAGGAAGAGAGCGGCCACCCAGACAAAGGCAGTTATTATCCCCCTTGACTCAGCACTGGTGTGGCCACATCTGGAACAGCGTGTCCCAGTGTGGGATGCCCAGTGCTGGAGGAATGGGGAGGAACTGGAGAGGCTCCAGAGGAGGTCTGCCAAGAGGGGATTGGGGCCTAAGTGCATGGCCTGTATGGAGAGGCTGAGGGAGCTGCACTTCTTTAGCCTGGTGAAGGAGAGGCTAACGGCAGTAGAGGAAGAGCCTGTGACTGCTCAAAGGGTGGTTTCAGAGATGATGGCACTCTTCTTGGGAGTGGGAAACAGCAGGAGAAGGGGAAAGAGCCACATACTGCAGCTAGAGAGGTTCCGACATGACCTTAGGAGGAGGAAATGTCACTCCAAGGGTAGTGCGGTGGTGCTACAAGCCACCTGGAGGGAGTCAGTGATCAGCCCCTGGCTTTGTGTTTCAAGGAAAAGCAAGTGAGGACAGAGAGACATCAGCAGAGGTGGGGAGATTCCAGGGTGACAGCAAGGTGGGGAAGCAGGCTCAGTGTCTACAGTCTGCAGGGAAACAGGCACAGGCGTGGGACACTGTAGGACAGCTTGTGGTGGAGGCAGCCAAGGGCCCTACCAAGGCTCAAAGCCTCCAACACAACTGAGGTCTTTGTCCTCTTCCCTATGGCTGCTGTCTCTGCCACCAAGGCCTCAGAAAAGACACCGTGTCCTTTAAAATACAGTGCTGCCTTGCTGCCTCGTCGTCCCCAGGGAGCCCAGGAGGTGCCGTTTCATTGCCCTGCACTCGGCGTTGCACATCTTCTCACTGCCCCTGCAAAGAGCCCTGAGCAAAGCATTACGGAAAGCATCACCCTACCCAGGGGCTGGCGGTCAGTGCCTGGCTGATCTGCTTGATAAAACACATCAAGGTTTACCTGGCATCAGAGCCACCTAAATGTTTCCTTTGCCTTCCTGCAATCAGGGCCTCCAACTCGCTGCTCTCATCAATCCCTAGGGAGGCTTTGTGCATAATGGCCCTCAGTAGGGCTTCAGAAGAAACTTTGGGATTTACTTCTGACTTTGACTTCTTGAGAGGTTTGTTCCATCTCCTCTCAGTAGCTCAGATTCATGGACTCAGCACCAAATACACCAGAGGGGCCATTACAATGCCAAAACCCCTAACAACCCATGCCACTCCCCATAACTTTCCTAGTTCTTCAGTCCTTCGGGGGGCTCATTGGAGACGTTTCAGGAGTGTATTTACAAGAGCACGATTTCAATGAGCACCTAAACAAAAAAAGGATTTTTATTTTTAAAATTTCCTTAATGTTTCCACTTACAGAATAAGTCAGATCCACATTCTTCAACTGGCGTTGACCCAGAGGGTCTCCTAATGAAGTCCTGATGTGTAAGAAGAGTAGAATTTTTGGTAGCAGACGTGGGTGGACAACCTCCCTCCTCACCTCCCCAACTCTGCCCTTTCTCTCTTCAGCCACTGGGGACTTAACATCACTCTTGTTAAAATCTTCACTTTTTTCCACTCAAGTTGGTAGCTGAATGGTACAGCTCCTATGCACCAATTCCCACCTCCTTTCCTTAGAGAACTAGCTGCAGATATTAAGACAAGGATTTGTCTTAATTACAAATAAAGCAAAATAAAACGTGATACAGTTTATTAAAAAAAATACACTTCTCAACTGCCTGTGAAGTCCAAGCTGCCTCCACTGAGGTCCACTTTCCACAAGGAATAACCTTCCTTGACGTGTTTGAAACTGAGAGAGAGAAACACACCTAAGGAGCTGGCGAAAGACAAAATTAGACTCCTGAAAGACGAGGCAAGCTTCAGGCTCCCTGAAGCTCAGAGCAGCAACTGGAAACTTTCACCATATCTGAATGGGTAAAGAGCAAGGGGTGGAGGGAAACTATGGGAAGTGCATATGCCCAGGTAGTCTGGTGCAAAGAGAACTTCAGAAAGGATCAATTTAATGAGGACATGGGAAAAGAAGTGAAAGATGACTGAGATAACACCCAGAGCATAACAGACAGAGCAGCGGTAACACAAATTGAGGGGCAGATCAATATTTCTTCGCCTGAGATTCATACTCTTCCTCCAAATTTCCAGGTTCATCATGCAAATAGATTGATAGGAAAATTAGTCCAGCATTTTGAGCTGATGAGAGTGTGTTCGTATTTTTCAAATGTGGAAAATAGTTCTTCACCTTTCCAGGCAGAGCTCACGTGTCTACCCACAAGCATCCAGTGGCACTTGGAGAGACCCCAGTGTCTCTGAGGTCCCTGCCTGGGCCTGGCAGCTCTCCCAGGGCACCTGTGGGAGACTGGAGGCCCTTGGAGCTGCAGATGGAGGCTGGGCAGAGGGGACCGGGGCACCTACAGCGGCACCAGACATCCATGACCCTGAGACTGCATCCCACCCCACTTCTGAAAATCACTTCTCTTTTCAACCAAAAACATAACACAAAATCTCCTCCCCCACAAAGACGACTGTACGAAAAGGAAACACAGGAAGCATGATAAGAACACAAAGTATCCTAAAAGCTGAAAAGTGTAACAAAACATTTCTTCACCTTAGATCGTTTTCTTAATGACTTAGTTGTTTCATTTTTATTGACAGTTCTAAGCAGTTCTTTTATAATACATCCTACACCACCAGAAAAGATATTTTTGTGTCTCACACGGAGCCCAGGGCTCCAAAACCAGTCCCTGCCCAGGGCTGTCCAAGCCACCTCTCACTCTTTGCCCAGAGCGAGTCACATGCTGAGGTGTCAAGTTCTTGCAAATGATGGAGGAAAGCAAGGTGATCAGCTCCAATCAAACACTCCATTTATTGACGGCCTAATTTGCACACATCTCAACATACTTGTTTTATAGTGACATCTTAAAAGAGTCCCTAAACATCTAGCCACGCTGCCTTTTCGTTCCCTGCATGGTCAATGAAGCGTGACTCCATTTTAGGCAACAACAGGGATGAGACTGCTCTCACCCAATGCCAGGTCCCTTCCGCGCAGAGGTTTATCTCTAACTCAGTTGCCTGCTTTTCCCTTTCTAGTCAGGGGAGAGAAATAGGTTTTCTCACTGGTAAGGCTTCATAGACGACTTCTGGTGGCCAGCTAATGCTCCAGAAAGTTTCCCGTAGGTTCTGGGTCATGTATTCTTGGGCATTTATCCCATAGCTTCTGGGTCCCTTTTACTGACATTTTCTGAACATTTCCATTAGAATTGGGCCCACACCATCAGAAAAGATATTCTGGGCCTCACACAGAGCCCAGCACCACCTAAAACACTCCCTGCCCAGGGATGCCCATGCCATTCCTCCTTGCGCAAAGCACATCACACTGAGATGTTCAGCTCTCCCAAATCACAGTGGAAAGGAGGGTAAGCAGCTTCAGGGAAATACTCTGGTTTTGGATGGCCACATTTGTGCAATCTCAGCATATCTGGGCTACAGAGACATCTTAAAGCAGTCGCTAAACACCCTAGCCATGACCCCTTTTCAGTCCTTGCATGGGCAATGAAGCGTGACTCCATTTTAAGGGGCACAAAAGGGATGAGACTGGTCTCACCCTATGGGAATATCCATACCTATATACACACATACAGGAATTCATCCCAGTACATTTCCTACCGACCCTCTGAATGGAGAAACTTTCTTCCGAGGAACTACTATATTTAAACGGACATTTCCAACTCTTCTTCTGCCTCTCTGTCCTCTCTTCTTCCTCTGCCTATTCTCTCTCCCCAGAGCTCTCCAGGGAAAGGTTCACTGAACCACAGCGCTGAGGGTGGACGAGACCTCTGGGCACCACCTTGTCCAACCCCCCCGCTCAATGCAGAGGGAACTAGAGGAGGTTGCTCAGCGGCTCGCCCCAACTACGCATTGTCCACAAAGGCGCTCAGAGTGCGCTCCATCCCACGGTCCAGGCCACTGATGAAGAAGTCCAACCGTGTTGCCCCAAGTGTTGATCACTGGGGGATACCACTAGTAACTGTCCACCAGCTGGACCTCCGTCCCCTCCCAGAGCCCGGGCACCCTTCTCCACTCGGGACACTGCTGGGCAGAAACCGGAGACCTCGGGCCTCTTTTGGCCCCAGATGTGTCTCCATGTGGACACACGGAGGACAGAGACCCCGTCCAGACCGGGAAGGACACGTCCTCGTGGCCAGGACGTGCCGCTGCCCCACCACCCTGCCGAGAAAAGTCCTTTGCTCTCTGCTGGGTCGCACCAGCCCCCGGCCGGTGGGTTTAGCTCTCGGTCGGACCCGATTTCTGAGGTCAGATGAAATCGCTCCCATCTTCGAGCTCATTTAAACCGTTTGTGAACGTCTTGTGGCCTCTTTTGGTCTGGCTGGAGGGGGTTATTCTGCCTTCAGCTGATCCCCTTCCCTGGGGACGTAAATGAGCGAGACAGGAGGATTTTCCCCAGGAGCTTCCTGCAGGGCCGTTGCTGGACAGCTCACACGGCTGCTCCTGCTCGGCCGAGCTCTGGGAGCAGCCGGAGTTTGCTGCTTTTTCCCCATTTGAGGAGGCCTCTGCCAGCCCCAGCACAGGGGACAGGGACAGCCGGGCTGTACCACGGCTGGGGAGGGGGGTGACAGCTGGGACATACCACGGCTGGGGATGGGGTGACAGCCAGGACGTACCACGGCTGGGGAGGGGGGTGACAGCTGGGATGTACCACCGCTGGGGAGGGGGGTGACAGCTGGGCTGTACCACGGCTGGGGATGGGGGTGACAGCCGGGACGTACCACCGCTGGGGATGGGGGTGACAGATGGGCTGTCCCACGGCTGGGGAGGGGGGTGACAGATGGGACGTACCGTGGGAACGCAGCAGGGCAGCAGGAACAAGGGGCCGCCCCCACCTCCACCTGTGCGGCAATGTCATTGCTCTGTCTGCACGTCACTCAGGACACATCCCGCCCCTCCCAGGCATCGGTTGGCTCGCTCCCTCCAGCGCGCTAGCTGATTGGCCAGCCGGCCGGCAGGGCGGGGCCCTCCTGCAGGGCTGTGGAGCCCTCGGCCGCCCCGAGCGCTGCCTCCGCGGGGATATTCACCGCGCGGCGTCACGGCCTTTTCTGTGCGAGAAGACCGGAAAAGCGTGACGAGAGGCAGGAAACGCAGAGCCAGCTCCGCGAGAAACAAGTGGAAATGCCCGGGGAGCGATGGCGGGCGGCGTGTGTGACACTGGGCTCTGGGACAACGGGACCCATCTCCTGCCCGCCCCACGGCGCCATGGGGCGGCCGGGGGCGCCGTCCTCTCCCAGCCCCCGCCAGCCCGATCTGTGTCCAGGGCATTTCCAGCACCAGTGGAATGAAGAAAATGCTGCGTGTCTCCCTGCAGGCAAGGAAGATGCAGAAGGTGATCCCAGATGTGGTGCAGCGCCTGCAGGATGCCGATGGGGAGATGGACGCCAAGGCGCTGGCGGTGCTGCGCAACGTGCTGCACCACGCCAACCCACGGCAAACCAGCCGCCTGGCTGTGCAGCTGGCCCACAACCTCCTGTCCCTCTTCCCCAATGTGAGGACGGTGGCGGGGAGCTGCTAGGAGGCCCTTTGTGGTTCCCCCCAACCACCGCTGCTGAGGTTGCTGTGCTTGCCCTGGCAGGAGGTCAGCACGGTGCGGGAACTGGCCATGCGGCTCTTTGGGGAGCTGCTGGGCCGGGCAGTAGGCGGCGAGAGGCAGCGCATGAAGCAGCTGGCACGCCAGGGGCTGCTGCCCCTCTTCTTCCATCTGAGTGACCCACACCTCGGTGCGGCACAGGTACAGGGCACCGTGGTGAGCTGTGAGGCCACCCCAGTAGGCACCTCAGGCAGTGGCTGTGGGGGGGCTCTGGCCTGGCCGTGGTGCCATCACCCATCTCCCCACTCCTCCCCAGGCTGCCCAAGCAGCCCTCGTGGAGGCTGCAAAGCTCCTCAGGTGGAAGCAGCTCCGGAAGCTGGCCAAGACGCTGCAGACCTGGCGCATCGGCGAGTGCCTGGTGAGGAGGCCCCAGCAGTGCCAGGCCTGTCCTGGTGGTGCTGGCCCCTGTGCCAGTGGTGCCAGCACCTCTGCTGGTGGAGTCAGCCCCTCTCCCAGCAGTGCCAGCCCTTGTCCCAGCAGTGCCGGCATCTTTCCTGGAGGTGCCGGCCTCTATCCCAGCTGTACCAGGCCCTGCCCCGCAGGTGCCAGCACCTCTCCTGGTGGTGCCAGCCCCCGTCCTGGTGATGCCAGCCACTGTCCCTTCTGTGCCAACACCTTTTCCAGTAGTGACACCACCTGTCCTGGCTGTGTTAGCCCCTGTCCCGGTTGTGCCTGTGCCTGTCCTGGGAGGGAGGGTGGGCCCAGTGTTGCCAACACCTGTCCTAGAGGGGGACGGGTGTCTCAGGGAGGGGGACAGGCCTGGCAGTGCCAGCACCTGTACCAAGGGTCTCTGCAGCTGCGGGAGGCTGGGCCGGTAGCCAGCGAGTACGTGAGCTGCAGCTGCCGGTACCTGGAGGACCCCCGGGCCCCTCTGCGCGAGCAGGCTGTGCGCTTCACTGGTGAGACCCCCCCGCCCAGACACCCCCAACCCTCTCCCCACCCCCAAGGTCCTTCTCCTCAGGCCCCACGTCCCTCTCCCAAGTGCCCATGTTCCTCTCCTCAGTGTCTCTGACCCTCTCCCCAGCACTGGATCCCTCTCCCCAGCCCTTGGGTCCCCCTCCCCAGCCCCCAAGACTAACTCCTTAATGCTTAGATCCCTCTCCCCAACACCTGGGACCCTCTTCCAAGTCCCTAGGTCCTTCTCCTTAATGCCTGAGTCCTTCCCAGCCCCCATGTCCCTCTCCCAGGTGCCTAGGTCTCTCTCCTCAGAGTCTCTGACCCTCTCCCCATCACCAGGTCCCTCTCCCCAGCCCCTGGGTCCCCCTCCCCAGCCCCCAAGACTAACTCCTTAATGCTTGGAGCCCTCTCCCCAACACCTGGGACCCTCTTCCCAGTCCCTAGGTCCTTCTCCCCAACCCTCGAGTCCCTCTCCCCAAACCCCCGGTCCCTCACCCCAGCACTAGGTTCCTGTCCCAGTGCCCAGGACCCAAATCCCTCTCCCCTGACCGGATCTCGCCTTGTGATCGGCTGTGTGTGCCTAGGGCTTGCTGGGTGGCTCCTGGACTGGCGCGAGGAGAAACTGGAGGAGATGTGCAGCCGTGCGTAGGGCACGCGGGGTCGGCCGGGGCTGGCGGGAGGAGGCCGGGGCTGGAGACGGAGGGAGTTTCTTGGGTATTTGAGGGACAGTGTTTTTGACTATGCAGAGGACACCTAGGCCATGCGCCAGGCCGGAGGGCTCTTGCATACCTTTCCTGAAGGGAATCTGGGGGCATTTGGGGGATCACTGAGCTCAGACAGATCCCCTTGTGCCTTGCCCCCCCTTGGCCCTCCCTTGAGCAGGGGCCTGGGGTCTCCACTGATACAGAGCTTGATTGCTGCTCTCTTTCCTCCCATCTCAGTCCTTCAGCGCTTGGACAATGACAGCAGCCCCACAGTCCGCTGCCTGGGGATATCCACAATCTTCATCCTCCAAGCACCCCGGAAAGCATCCCCGTCAGGCTTCACCATCCGAGCCCTGTGCGCCCGCCTGCAGAGAGCCTGGCAGCGGTGGCACCCAGGCCCAGGTGCCGGTGTGGACTGAGCAACCCATAATTCGGCATCCCCCAATTGCCAGTCCACTCCCTGCGCAGAGCACATTCAGCAAAGCAGGTGGCTCTGGGCCATGTCCCACAGGGCTTGCACAAGAATGAAGACACCACAGTCTGCCTGGGAAATCCTGTTGCTGTGTTTGCCCACACCCATATTAAAAAGCTTTGTCTTGTGTTCACCTGGAAGACTGGGCCAGATGGGGCTGGTGAGGGCTGCAGGGTGAGTGTGGGAGGAGGAGCACAGATGCCATGGAGAGGGGGCCGATACAGCTGGAGAGCAGGAGGTGATGGAGGGCATGGGAGTGTGCGTGCTTTGTGGGGCCCTGTGGTGAACCCAAAGGCAAAGCAACTCACAGCCACCTCTGAGGCATCTCAAGGCACGTGAATTGCCCTGCAGCCCCATCAGGACACATCTGTGTGCCTTGTAGTACATCCCAGGTCCCTCTGTGCACCTTTTGGAGCTCCTTAGAACCCCAAGAATGGCCTGTTCGAACCCCCACTGAGCCTCCCCAAGCCCTGCTCCTCCTGCACAGTTGCCCCTGAGCCACAGGGCTCCCCAGGCCTGCACATGGCACTGGGTCCCATGTCTCCTCTGGCATCTCGCCAGACACCCACAGACGACATGGGGCTCTGGATGTCTCTAGCAGTGCCGCAGCAGACTGGTGCCTTCTCCTCCTCCTCCTCCTCTGGGTCGTAGGGGTTCCCCACAGCTCTCCTGGGACATGGGGTCCTTGGCGAGGTCCATGATGCTTCCTCTGGGGTTCCCCACAGGTTCCTCGGTGCCTCCTCCTCTGAGGTCCCCCTTGTCATGCCCAGAGCCAGGTGTAGCACCAGCCCCCATAAGCACGCAGCACCCCTTGGGGATGGACCCCCTCCATCCACCCGAAAAAACCCCTCCCCTGCTGAGGGCCCTGCAGATGTCCCCTCCCCCACAAACAAACCCCAAAGTCACAAATCCTGCCCAAAAGCCCTTCACAGCCCCCAGACCCTGCCCCAACACACCAGTTAGCCCCCACATGCCTCCAAGCTCTGACCCAACACCACCCTCAACTCCAGAACCTCCCCAAACCCTATCCCAAAGCCCCAAACACCCCCAAACTGCCCCCAAACCCTGCCCCAACAGCAGCAAGCTAGTCCTTGAATACATCCTTTAGTCTCAATTAACACACATGTCACTAGAATCAATTAGAGGAAACATGGGGGCCCAGCCTGGAAGCCCCACACCCTGCATGCCTCCCACACCAGCACAGCTGGATGCTGAGGTGCACAGGCCCAAAACACCCCCAAACCCTGCCCCAGCACCCCCAAACCCTCTCCTAGGATACCATTACACCCCAGGGTCCTCAAATCTTCTCCCAAAGCTCCCAACCCAACATGTACTGGGGGGAGTTATCTGCTAGTGTTAATGGCCCCTTGATTGTACCAATACATTAAGTCAGAAAAGGTGTTCTAGTAAATAGTGGCTGTGATCTGTTTCTCCCCTTTGACTCGGACTCCTTTGGCAGAAAAGGGAGTTTACAGCATCTTTTGGTGGACTAGGTTGATTAGTGGCCCACAGGTGACAAGAAGACTTTTCTCCTTTGCTTTCGAACCATTTCTCAGAACCTTCTGGACATGCAAGACGCCTCCCTAAAGGGGGCTGCTCTGGGATGATTGCACCGTGCACAATGGTTAATGAGGCCATGAAGATACAATTTCCGGCTGCAGAAATGAAAGCCTCAGGAAAAGTTGGAGAGGACACTGAAGGGCTCTGGCGAAGCCCCAGCCCTGCTGCAGGAAACAGCACAGCTTGTAAGCATGTCCTCAGGGAAGGAGAAAAGCATTGCTCCAGCCCATAGGACAACGAGTGCTAGTCAATACTACTTTTCATGACCAAAGTGTTGCAAAAGCAGAAAGGACTGCAGATGTCTTGCTCTTTGGGTAGCAGATTATGGAGCATTTGGCAAGTTAAAACACAAAACCAAAACCCAAAAAAGAAACATTTTAATGTAGCTTTGAGCAATGAGCTTTGAGGAACGGTTCCATGAGTCACACTTAAAGCTCTGGAGAAGTGCTCTGCACTTCTGAAAGCCTCATGGCCTCAACAGTTCTTTGGGACTGTTTTGCACGGTAACCCTTGGAAGGAGGATAACTGGAAGAGAAGCAGCAAGACCTAGTCATCCAGTCAGTCATTTCAGTCATCTCGGAGGAAGTCTGAAACAGAGGGAAGTAAATTAAGGGCGCTCACTACTTCAGCTGGAGAAAAACTGACAGAATGAAGGCTTAAGCAAGCATATATGAAGGCTTGAGAGAGAATACTGAACACTAGAATAATACTGAACCACAATACAAGTAATATTTTTATGGAAGATGGTAGAGGTAAGTATAAAGGATGCTCCTACCCACCTAACAACCACAGCTTAATTGCTGTATGGAAAGTTTCCAACAAGTTTGCTCCGTAATGCATGATGGCAAGCAATGTGTTCAGACCTTTCCTTTAAGGAAAACTGAAAAGAACATGGTAAGGAGGAAAAGACCATGCCTATATTGAAGAGTATTCATTTAAAAGAAAAATGCCAAGTCCCGGAGATGTCTTCTAGTTTTACCGAGTACTGGTATGAATCATTTTTGTGCTTGGCGGGTGCTGCCCTTAAAGACCTGACGGCTTTCCTGAGCTCCTGGACCCTTCAGAGCTCCCTCCCACGGGACCCCCCAGCAGTGCCCTGGAGAGGCCCAAGTCTGCCCCTCTGAAGTCCAAGGTCTGGACTCTGCTCCTGCCCTTCCTCAGTGCCTCCAGGATCCGGGACTCCATTATTTCACGGTCCCTGCTGTAGACAAGGCTGACTCTGCCAGCCCTGCTCAGTTCCTCCCTGTCTCCAGCTTCCCGACCCAGGGCAGCATCCCCCTTCTTGGCCCTGCGGCAGGGGCCGGGCCGGGCCGGGCCGGCGGGGCTGAGGGCGAGGGCCGGGCCGAGGGCCGGGGCGAGCGGGAAGGGGGCCAGCTGCGGGGCGGCTCCGCGGCCGGGCAGGGCCGGGCCGGGGCAGGGCTGGGGGCGGGTCGGGCTGCGGCCGGGGCCGGGCTCCAGGGCGGCGGCGCCAGGCCGGGCCGGGCCTGACAGCAGCGCTCCGCCTGCGCCCCGCCTGCCCCGCCCTCTGCGCTGGCGGGCCAATCAGCTGGCGAGGGCAGGCCGCGGGCCAACGGCAGGGCCGGGGTGAGCCGTGAGCGACACGCAGGCCGCCCAATGGCCGCCGCGCCTGGCCGTGGCGCAGCCCGTCTGCTCGCCCCCCCGCCGGGCCTCGGCCCCGGCCCGGGAGTTTGGTGCTGCCGCGGGCGAAGTCCTGGCTCTGCAGCTGCCCGGCCCGAAGGTCTCGGCCGCGGGGAGGGAGGCGTCGCGGGGCCGTGCTGGTGCCCCGCCGAGGCAGCTGCCGGGCGGGAGCTCTGGGCGCGAAGGCCGGAGGCTTTGGGGCAGCGCCGGCTCCGGCGTGCTCGGGGCTGGGGCTCGCCCAGAGGGATCGTCTCTCGGTGCCGAGCCCCGAGGAGCGGTTTGTCCTGGGCGTGCAGGTCCAGCCCCACCGCGGTGTCCGCGGGGCACCCGCGGGGGGATGGCTGTGGTGGTGGTGGGTGTCAAGGAGGTTGGTGTGGTGGGTCACAAGGATGGCTGAAGGGCTGGAGCGTCTCCCGTCGGAGAGAGGCTGAGGGAGCCGGGAGTGTTTCGCCTGGAAACCAGAGTGGTGGTGGGATGTTTTCCGGGTGTCCAAACAGGTGATGTAGGGAGGGTGTAAGGGGGACGGAGACCGTGGTTCTGAGTGGTTGTCAGTGGTGTGGAGTGAGAGGAGGAGAGGGAATGGGCACCAAGTGGCCAAGCAGGAAATTCCACCTTGTTCACTGTGAGGGTGGTCAGAGAGTTGAGCAGGTTCCCTGAGTGTCTGTGGGGTCTCAACTGTGTGAGATACTGCAAACCATCCTGACCTGGTCCTGGGCAACCTGCTGTAGGTGCCCCTGGTTGAGCAGGGGGTGGGAGAAGGGGATCTCCAGAGGTCCCTGCCAACATCATCTATTCTGTCACTCTGTGAAAACAACAAACTCAGAACAAAAGCAACTTTTTGAGGAAAAATGAGTAGCCGGAGAGTTACTAGCAGCAGGTAGACTGGCTGTGTTGTTTTCAGTGCTTGTGGATGGGAGGAGGAAAAAGAAATAGGATTTTCGATTCAAGGTCTTCATATCATGCTCATTAAGAAAAAGGAAAAAAAAACTCATGAGTTGGGCTTTCAGGATGGAGGCAGCTGTGATGTTGCTGATGGGAGGTGGAAGGACTACAGGGGAGGGGCCTGGAGGCAGCAGCCACCTCATCTGCCTCCTGCAGCAGAATTTATCCACGTGCTGGTGACCAGGACTTCCCTGGGGAAAGGCTCTCGCCCTCTCTGCTGAGTGAGGGAGCCTGGGAAAAGGAGTTTCTGAGCTGAGATGCCAAGCACTGAGTGCTGGGGGCTCTCGCTTGGTCTGCTCGAAGAACTGGATGCATTGGGAGGGTGGTTTTCTTTCTTTTGAGGGAACAATTTCCTCATGTGAGGAAGCAAGGACTAGTCCTAGACTAGAAGTGGTGTAGAATGGATGTCCATGAGTCTGTTTGGCACCTTCCTTAGTCCTGGCATTTCTGTTTCTTTGTGGCCAGATGCAAGGGCCCTTGGTACTTCCTTTTCCTCCTTTGGACACCTCATCTGATAGTGGTGGACCTTTCTCTCTACAGGGCCATGTTGGCCAAATCCTTGGCTCCCAGCAATCAATGCACTGCCATCAGTTCCTGCCTCCAGTCCCACTTCTCTCAGTGTGTCCTTGTCTGAGAGATGCTCCAGAGCCATGGTCATCTTTATGGCCCTTTCCTGGAGTCTGTGCAGCAGGCCCATGTCTTTCTTGTACAGGAGAGCCCACATTTGGACACAGCCCTCCAGGTGCAGCCTCACCAGTGCTGAGCAGGAGGGAAGGAGCTCTTTTCTTGACCTGCTGGCAAGGCTCTTGCTACTGCAGCCCAGGATACTGTTGGCCTCCTTTGCCATGAGGGTGCATTGCTGGCTGATGACCAGCTTGTCCACCAGGAGCCGCAGGTGCTTTCTCTGGAAAGCTGCTCCTCAGCCAGTCAGTCCCCAGCCTGTTGTGGTGCATGGGGATATTTCTTCCCATGTGCAGGACTTGGCGCTTTCGTTTGCTGACTGTCATGAGGTTCCTGTCTGCCCATTTCTCAGGTCCCTCTGAGTGGCAGCACAATCATGTGCTGAATCAGCCACTCCTCCCAATTTTCTGTCATCCACCAGCTTGCCTCGGATTCCTTTGGCCCCATCATCCAGATCATGA
Source organism: Struthio camelus (assembly GCF_040807025.1). NCBI lineage: Eukaryota > Metazoa > Chordata > Aves > Struthioniformes > Struthionidae > Struthio > Struthio camelus. Next base: position 2,099,372 of record NC_090973.1, on the reverse strand, counting down.
GTGAAGATCTTAAACAAGGTTTGCTACATTGCTCCCAGGATCCTTCCTGGACTGCCTCCATTCGGCTGTGCTCCCACACAGACCCAAGAGGTACCTGAAGGCAGAATTAGTCCACGTCCTGCTCTAATGAACGATGTGACTGGGATTTTATGGCATCGCCTTCCTCTGGTTTTCCTAGTCCTTGCAAAGGATGCCTGCTCTTGCCCCTCCTTCACTCCCAAACTAGACGCAAGGGCACACAACACGTGTCTTCAGGACAGTGTTGCAAATGCACCTCAGGCTCCGAGGAAACTGTCTTGCCATCTTGGGCACATAGGAAAGAACTATCACTGCTACAAAATGCTGGAAATGTCTTGCAATGTCATAAATGTAGGGAGACGACATGGGATGAAGAAGAAAGCTAGGAATTTGTTCCACACTACCGTAGCCCCAAAGAAAGTAAACATCTCCCTGGCCACTGGCCACCGGCAAGGAGGTCACAGGTTGCTCCTTGCTGACAGATGTGAAGAGTGCCACTCAGCAGACTCACACCCAGTCCCCAAAGGAGAGACACGGGCAGTCCCTGGAGGAGAATCAGCCTGGTTGTGAGGTAAATGTGGACCAGGCAGCAGTCGTGTATGTTATGGGTAGCGGGCTGGGGAGGGCTCTGGGGAAGGAGGTGCAAAGGCCAGAGGGGGAAATGCCGAGCTGTGGGTCTGTCCAAGTGCTGTGTGGGGCTGGTGTGTGCACATCAGCAGAGCTGCTTAGGCAAGAGCAATGCAGGCCTGAGCCCCTTGTGGCTAGTTGTAGGGGTCAGAAGGGATTGCTTGTTGGAGCACATCACAAGGCAGCTACAGGCACCGCTCCTGTGCGCGAGGCTCCTGCCTGCCCTTTTTGGGAAGGCAGGTACTGGGACGCCCGGCACAGACGCTCACTGCGAGCTCGCTGGGAAAGGTCAGCACTTTCTCTCCCGTTATGGCCAGAGGAGGAAGGCAGCTTTTCCCTGCCAGCAGGGTAGTGCGAGCACTGTGCATGCAACTGCGGAGACATTAGTTAGATGTAAAAACAGAAGCTGCCCCCCAAAGCGCTGTGTGTTCTGCTGCAGCCTGCCTGTTGCCTTGGGAGTTGCCTTCCAGGTGGAAAGTAGAGGGCAGCCGGGAGAGTAAATGCAAAGCAGGCAAAGTAAGAGCTGGTCAAGGCCACCCCTTTCTCTGTCCCTCTTAGGATCACTTGAGTGAGCTTTAATTCTGGAGGTGTTTGAGAAGGAGGCATTTTAAATAGCCCTGCAGACTTAGGAAACTCTCACCTTCAAAAACCAAGACGTTAACTTGCCCTCTTTTCTCTGTTCTTCAGATGATTATTTAGCTTCATTTGGAAGGGTACTTAATTTTTGGAGTAGGATATGCTCTTCTAGGACTGACTTTTTTGTGTGTTTGAATCTCCTCAGAGCTTAGGTGCTAGACTTATTCATTGATGATTAATAGTCACGGAGAAATTTTCAATGCCCTGTTGTCTAATAAGGCAAGAGAGAGAAAAATTTTGGAAGAGTTTCTTTAAAATGCAGCTCTTAACCCTCTGGCATCCAAACAGAAAGCCGGTGAAGATCTTCTCCAATTGCAAGTGTGCTAAGTGCATTTTGAACCAAGGAGGAGCTCCCTGGGAAGCACAACCCCATGAGAAGCCTGTAACAGCCCCCCATCCCGCGTGGGGACCAGGCCAGGGCAGCATCTCCCACGGGGCGGGCTGCGACGGGGGTCGAGCGGGGCTGCGGTGCCCCCCGTCAGGGGGTCCCGGCCTCCCCCCACAGAGGCGTCCCGGGAGGACAGTCGCAGCAGGGCCGAGGTCGGGCACCATCAGGGAGGGGTCTCTGCCCATTTTGGAGGCTGGACAGCATGGGGAGCCCCCGTCCTGTCCCCGAGGGGAGGCGCTGGGTCCCCCTGGGCCCGTGGTTCAGCCCGGCCCCGATTCCATCCCGGTGCGGCAGTTATCGCCATGGGAACGCGGATGCAGCGGGCTCCAGACGTGTTGCCCAGCACTGCGCCGGGCAGCAGGAGGATCTGGGCTCTCCCCAGAGCAGGCACTGCGCGGGGCAGCAGGAGGATCTGGGCTCTCCCCGGAGCAGGCACTGCACGGGGCAGCAGGAGGATCTGGGCTCTCCCCAGAGCAGGCACTGCGCGGGGCAGCAGGAGGATCTGGGCTCTCCCCGGAGCAGGCACAGGATCCCACCGCCCCTCGGCGCGAGCCATGGGGAGGCGAGTCAGAGTGCAGAGTTGGGTGCTGCAGCTGCAGCCGGTAGGAGGCGCTGGGTGGGATGGGAGGAAGGTCAGGGCCGTGGGGCTGGGAGCCGGGGTCGGTCCTCGTGATGTCTCCAGACCCCCGACGGGGGTGGTAGGCAGGGACCAAAGTGGTACCTTGGATGGTGTTGCCATGACAGCCGTCCTGTGCTGGGTCCCCACAGCTCTTCAGAGCTGACAGCCACAGACATCCCCTCCCTGTCCCCTCCCTGTCCCCTCCCCATCCCCATCCCCATCCTGGGAGAGCTCTCGGGGAAGGGTTTTTACACTCCTGCTGGCCAGGGTCCCTGTGGCACACACACAAAGCTGATGCTCTTTCAAATCCAAACAGCCCCTTTGGGTCCAGGCAAGTGGCAAGGGTACCCTTAGGGCAGGAGCTGTCTGTATCAAAAGAGGAAGAGCTTTTCCTTCAGTCCTAAAATCCCAGAAACTGCCTGGCCTCAGGCACACAAAGCCTCTGGGTGACAACAAGGCTGACACAATGGTGAAGGGGCGGGGGGTGCAGACCACTGCCAAGAGCCCTGGTGCAGGGTGCAGCCGCCAGGGCTGGGACAGCACGGGGGCTAGAGCTCCAGGCACACAGTCCCTCGCATGGCACCAGCCCCTTCGGGGGGCTGGGGATCACGGGACAGGGTTCCCTCCCTGGTGGCTGCACACTTGGGGCTGACAGCTCCATTGCGCAAGGGGCTCTTGTCCTGCTCACCTGGATCAGTGCGTCCCCTGTCCTTGAGCAAGGCCACCGCACATGCACAGAGCAAGGCCACAGCCGAGGCATGGGGACACTCAGTTCTGCCTTGTGCCGTTTCCCAGCAGGGCATCGTGAGACGGTTTCTCACCTTCGTGGGGACCATCCTTTGGAACTTGTGGCTGTGGTGTCTTATCCAACTGAAGACGTGGGGGAGAGGCGAGCAGCAAGGCAGCCGAGGAAGAGCAAGGCTCCAGTGTACTCAACTGGGTAAGAACCTCGTGGCCAGAAGTACCCTCAGCTTCTGGCAGCGGAGGCAATGGGGAAGGTGCCCTCCAGGTTCCTGACACAGGGTCTGGGGTCAGACTGTGGCATGGTCCTTGGGGACACGGGCCTGTTCCATTGTATCGAACATGGCCCTGCTCCTCCCACAAGGACAGACCCTTGTGGGGAAAGCCAGGTGTGGCAGCTGGGAGCCATGGCAGCCTCATCACATAGCACCCTGGTGTGTCTTGCAGGAGCCACATCCGACCGCCGTGTGCAGCCCCTCATCAAGAGACCAAGAGCTGCTCTCTCCTACAAGAAAGGGACAGGCTCCTTCGTGGCACAAGTCATCTCCGCCTTGGTGAGTGCCGGCCTCGTGTGGGCTCTGGTGCCCCACCAGTGCCGTGTCACTGATGCCAGCTCACTTGGTTTCCCACAGACCTGGGCTCCTGCCTCTGCTCAGAGGCGAAAACGCACACAGGCTTTTGGCATCCTGTGGCGAAGACCGCCAGATACCCGTATTCCCTGTGAGGTAGGGGAAAAGGCTGTTTTGTGCCCTTGTTCCTCCATCTTGGGGCCTTGGTGCCGTCCGTGCCTCAGTTTCCCCATCCTGGATCTAGCACTGGCCCACTGGCAGCCTGTGGGCTAAGTCAGAGGAGAGGCTAGCTGGAGGCTCTGCAAGCAGCAGGGTTTGAAAGAAAGGTGCTGGTCGAAGGCCAGGCGAGAGTGGGGCTCCTTGGGGTGTCTCCAGGGAGTTCATTTTGGGGCAGTGGTGGTATTGGAGAGGTGGGGGACAGTGCAGTGTAACAGTCTGAGAAGAGCGTGGGCAAAGGGGCTCTCTCTGGAGCCGTCATGGGCAGGAAAGAGCAGGCTCTGCCCAGGCATGTGTGGGATGAGGACTGTACTGCCAAAGGCCCGTTGGAGCAGGACAGAGACCAGGAGTGGGGTGGGGAGCAGGCTGAAGATTGTGAGGAGGCTGGAGAGTGGGATGAGGTGCTGAGGGCAGCCTGACAGCAGCAGTTAGGGACAATCTCCCCCCTCTGGTGCAGCAGGGGAGGCTGGGGTGAGGGCAGCCCCCCGGGGCAGGACAGGCTGCTTGTCCGTGGAGTCAGGGGAGGAGAGCCCAGGTGCGCACAGCACTATGTGGGGCATAAGTACAAAATTGGGAGCTCGGGAAATATGTGTCTCTTTCTAAAAAGTCCTGAATCGTCCCTCACAAAGGAACCTTTTGGGTGGGTGGCTCAACACCATTGCATTGAAAGTGGAAATAAGGTGGGTGCTTTGAGTGGATTGGAAAAGGGGGCCGAGGGAGCAGCTGCCTGTGTCTGTGGGAAGGCCTGGGGCTGCTGTGGGGCAGCATGCAGGGCACCGGGGCCCCCTGTCATGGGGCAGCATGTGGAGTGAGAGCTGTGTGATGCCGCCTGGGGAATGAGAGGGTTGTGGGCATTGCCAGGGCTGGCAGCTGCCCTTAGGGCAGCCTGTCCTGCAACCCCCGCATGTGGGGCCCTGCTTGGAGGGAGCCCTATCCCTCTGCCTCCCCACATCCCCCTTTGCTCAGCGTGGGGAACCGCGTGTCATTGCAGTCCCTGACAGCGAGCAGTGAGACGCCGAAGACCACGAGGACAACAGGCCGATGGGGAAACCTGGGGGGTACCGTGGTGTTGAGCACCAAAGCGCTGCCTCATCCCGTCTGTGTAAGAGGAGCACTCTGGGGCCAGGCTCAGTGGCAGCATGTGCCACTGTGCTGAGGAAGGGCTGTGGGAGTGGGGAGATGGGAGGGTTTGGGGGCCGAGGAGAGCCCTGAGGGGAGAGTGTGGTAGCCCATGCAACCTAGCCGCACGGGGTGGGAGGCCCAGTGCTGGGCGCTGCAGAAAATGGGAGAAAGGGGTGAGTGTGTGCCCACTTGTGGAGCTAAGGGGAGGGTTAAGTCAGGCTGTTCTGTGTGTGGAGCAAAGGAGTGGGCTCAATCAGGATGCTTGAGGGTGAAGCCTGGCCAGTGCTTTGGGGCAGTGAGCAGGTGGATTTCCAGCCTTCCCCATGTGCCGAGAGCATAATTCTCTTTCTCCTGTGAAAGCACCACAGAAGGCTACTTGTCACCGACTGACCTGACAGTTTCTCCTTTTGCAGAGTGTGGAGCCATGCAGGCTGTGGCTCCCAGTCCACCAAGCCAACGTGAAGAATGTAAGCGCTGCTCGCAGCCTCCCGAGTGCTCAGCTCGGGCCTGCTCTCCTGCCAGGCAGAGACTGTCCAGAGCTTGTCTCTGCAGTGACGGTGGCCCTGGGGGACACGTGTGGGGCACTGAGCTGTCGCTGCTTGAAGCGACCTTGTGTCTACGTAAGAGGAGCGGGCTAGGGGAACAAGGCATCAGGACAGCTGATTCCCCGCTGCAATGGAGGAAGGGTTTGGAGAGTGGAGGGGAGGGAGGCACTGGGGGTGGGGGGTGATGGACTTGTGAGCCCCAGCCATGTGGGGTGGGAGGAATGGTAGTGGGTGTTGGTGGAAGACGGGGGCTTAGGTCTGGATGCAGTCCTGGAGCAAAGGGGTGAGCTAGCTCAGGGTGTTTTCGGGATAGTTCTCGCCCCTGCTGCTTTGGTTGGTGAGCAGGTTTTGTGCAGCCTTCCCCATGGGCAGAGGTCAATAGGTAATAGAAAGGGAGGGTTTCACTCCCTTCTTGCCCGCTGGCAAGCAGCCCACTGGCACGCCAGGGATGAATGTGCCCAGGCAAGTCCTTTGGAAAGCCAGGGTCAGGGGAGGTTTCCCCAGAGGTGGGTGGGAAGGGGGATGTTATGTGCAGGGTGCTGGTCCCGTGCCTCGTTTCTGTGCAGTGCAGGGGTAGGTAAAAGCCTTAATTTTGATGGGGCCTGCCAGAGAGACGCAAGGAAGACGAGGGACATGACCACGCGCCCCAGACCAGCAGCTTTGCCAAGTCGAGCCAGGATCCCACAGCAGATTGCAGAGTGGACAAGGAGCCCTGAGCCACAGGCCTGCTCGCCCGATCCGATCGTCGTTGACGACGCACCAGGGACAGGCGAGGCTTGGGACACCATTTGGTGCTGGACCCAGGACATGAGCCAGAGCCTGGAGAAGCCTTCAGCCTCGCTTCAGGTGAAGGGGTTTCCCTGTCTTGATGGGACAGGTGGTGGGCAGCAGTGTGTGGAAGGGATCGGGACATAGAGGAAAGGCCAGGCTCCAGCAGCCCGAAGCAGCAGGGAAAGCAGGAGGGCAATGGGAGCAGTTTGGGGGGAGTCCTGAGAGACTTAGGGGTTCTTGGGTTGTTAGCTTGTGATTATTGCCTTGAGGTTGTATTCATTAGAGGTTATTGCTTTGAGGTGGGCTAGGCAAGTTGTCCCTGGGAGCTCCCAGCCGATCTGCAAAAGGGCCGAAGAAGGCTCCTTCGGACTCACTGTACCAACAATGTCTTCTGTTGTAGAGCCCGGAGAGCATCGCAGTGCTGATCCCAATCCCGGAAACAAGCAACAACGACGTAAGCACCGCTCGCAGCCCCCCACATGCTCACCGCCATGCTGCTCTGTGTCCATGCGCAGCTTGGCCAGGTTCTGCAGTTGGGATTGTTGGTGCAGGCTTTCTAGGCCACGTGAGAAAACAGGCCTGTTGAAAAGAGGGCGAAAAGTGCAGGCTGTGCAGCTGGTCTTCCTGTTAGAGAGAGGGCAAGAGCCCAAACCTAGGACTAGGAAATAGTCCAGGGGCCCCTTTTGTGGTGGATCTGAAGGAGAGGTGCAGAAGGTGGGCCCAGTGGGTGCCCCCAGCCCGCCAGTGTGATGGGGGTCGGAGCTAGTGTGTGCGTGGAGATGTAGAAGGCTGTGTGGGGGTGCTGGAGGCCCAGAAGGCTGTGCGGTGGCCACAGCACCTTGAGGGCTGTGCCGCGGCAGTGGGAGGGGCTGGGAGAGGCAAGGCTGGGGCAGCGACTGTAGGAGTTTGCCAGGTGGGGCAAGTGGTGCTGTTGGGGGTGCAGGAGGTCTTTGAGAGAGGAGCCTTTGCGTAGGCGTAGGGCAAATGTGGGCTGAGGCGTTGCTAGTGGAGTTGTGGAGGGAAGAGGCTGGGAGGTGAGAGCGGGGCTGCCTTGAGCGCAGCACCACCGATGGCCCCTTTGTCCCTGGAAGCGCTTGATGGCCAGGAGGGGTGTTGCCTGGAGGAGTAGGCGCCATGGTGGGAGGAGGGAGGCGGGAGCAAGGTGTCTTTGTGGGGAGAGGATGGTGAGTGGGTTGCGGGGAGGTGGGCCCGATGGGTGGGCCAGGGGTGGCAGTGGCGGGGGCAGTGCCAGGTGCCTGGCACCTGCGAGGGCACTCAGCACCACAGGGAAGACACTGCTTGTGGTGGGAAGGTGCAGGGCAAAAGCTGCCAAGTTGGTGTGGAGGGAAGGGAAGAGAGAGAGGCTGTAGTTGGCATGGGAGCAGAGGGGTGGGCTGGCTGTGGTGTGTGCTCACTTGTGGGCCCTTGGAAAGGGAGTGAGGCGAGGTGGGAGGCTGCTGAGCAGAGGGGCGCTGTTGCTGCTTGGCACCACGTGGGCCAGGAGTAGGGCTGGCGTGCTGCGTTGCGCTGCAAAGGCCTCCTTTGCTTTGTCAGGCTGTGGAGAGGGCCAGCAGGGCCGCCTCGGAGCCCGGGAGAGAGCAGGAGGCGGCGAGCAGCAGCGGCGGCATCGGTGCTCAGGTATGAGCTAAGGAGTGATCTGAGGCGCGAGAGGTTGTGAGGAAGGGCTTTGTTGGGGCTCTGTTGGTGGGCAGAGGTGGTGGTCTGCTGGGGGAGGGCGGTGTGAGGTTGAGCTGCTGCCCCCAAAAATGCTCCTGAGCCGAGCAGCCCTGGCGTGAGCAGAGAAGGAGCCCATGTTTGCTTCTCTCCCGGCTCCACCAAGCAGACCCATGATTCCCCCGCTTGGCCACTGGCTCCCCGAGACGGCAGCTTGGCCGCAGGCTTGGGGCAGGCGTGTGGTGCATGCAGGCCTTCCTGAAAGGAGCAGCTGCCTTTGCAGCTGGGGCCTGGCCGTGCAGCTGGGGCCCCCATTAGGCCCTCTGGGGAAAGGTGGTGCAAAGACTGTGCGCCAGCATGGTCTTCAGCCCCGCGTGCTGCCAGGCAGCTGCCCTGTGATGCAGGGAGCCCCTCAGGCAAGGCATCTGTTGTGCTTGTAAGGCTTTGCAGGGGGGCTACTTGGGGGCAGGCAGGCGGCAGAGGCCCGAGGCGAGGGCCAAGCAGGGAGGTGGGTGGGAACCCTTTGTGGTGGGAGTCAGGGCAAAGGGGTCGGGGCTCTTGGGCTCTTGGCTTGTGACTCTTGCCTGAAGGATTTGGGTGCCTTGAGGCATGTTGTGCGCGGGAGCTGCCTGGCAATGTGCCCCCAAAGGGCCAAAGGAGGCTCCTTCTGAGTGCCTGTGCCACCAATTTGTTCTCTTGTAGAGCCTGGAGAGCGTCCCACCTCCGGTCGCGGTCTCCGAAGCCAGCAGCAAGGACGTAAGTGCCACTCCTAACCCCCACGTGCTCAGGTGTGTGCTGCTCTGTGTGCACACGGAGCTTGGCCAGGTTGTGCCCGTGGGTTCCTCGGTGCAGGTTTTCTAGGCACACAGGAAAAACAGGCAGGCCTGTGGAAAAGGCATGCAACCTGAGCAGCAAGCGCCTGTCCCGAAGGTCCATGTCCTGTGTGGGGCTGGTCGTGTGGCGGCAGCGGTGCTGGGGATGCAGCAGCCCCTTGCCCTCGCTCTGCTGCTGATGCTCGGTGACAATGTGCCCTTGGTGCCTTGGCAGGTGGTGCAGAAGCAAGCTGGGAGCATGGTGAGGGAGAAACCGCGCAGGCTGCTGAGAAAGCAGCGCCTGGGAAGGCCTTGTGCTGTGGAGCCTCCAGAGCTGGTGAGGGCTGGGGCCAGGGCGGCAGAGTGTGGTGGCAGCTGTGTGCCACTGCTGTGGCAGGAGGTGGGAGCAGGGCCCCTTTGCTGTGGATCTGAAGGAGAGGTGGCCAAGCTGGGTGCAGAGGGTGCCAGTACATTGGCAGCGTGCTGGAGCTTGGAGCTAGTGTGTGCAGGGAGATGTAGAAGTCTGTGTGGGGGTGCTGGAGGCCCAGAAGGCTGTGCGGTGGCCACAGCACCTTGAGGGCTGTGCCGCGGCAGTGGGAGGGTCTGGGAGAGGCAAGGATGGGGCAGCGGCTGTTGGGAGTTTGCCAGGAAGGCTGGTGTGCAGTGCTGGTGGTGGGGGTGCAGGAGGTCTTTGAGGAAGGAGCCTTTGAGTAGGTGTAGGGCAAACGTGGGCTGAGACGGCCTCAAGACCTTATAGTGCATTTGTGGAGGGAAGAGGCCGAGGAGGTGAGAGCGGGGCTGCCTTGAGCGCAACATTGCCGACCACGCGTTTGCCCCTTGATGTGCTTGATGGCCAGGAGGGGTGTCACCTGGAGGACTAGGGGCGGGGAGGATGTCAAGGGCACTGCAGCATGTTGGTGTGCGGTGGGCAAGCAGGCGGTGCTGGAAGTGGTGGTGGGTGGCAGGCAGCAGGAGGAGGGAGCGGCAGTGTCGGTGGGGGCATGGGTGCCGTGGTAGGAGGAGGCAGGGGGGAGCGAGGCTGGTGTGTGGGTGTGTGGGGAGAGGAGGGCGAGTGGGTTGTGGGGAGGTGGGCCTGATGGGTGGGCCAGGCGCGGCAGCGGCAGTGGCAGTGGCGGCGACAGCTCTGTGCCACGTGCCAGGCTGCTCCTGCCCTCGGCACCGCGGGGAAGACAGTCTTTGCCGTGGGAAGGTGCAGGGCAAAAGCTACCAAGTTGGTGTGGAACGAAGGGAAGAGAGAGAGGCTGTAGTTGGCGTGGGAGCAGAGAGGTGGGCTGGCTGTGGTGCGGGCTCCCTTGTGGGCCCTTGGAAAGGGAGTGAGGCGAGGTGGGAGGCTGCTGAGCAGAGGGGCGCTGTTGCTGCTTGGCACCACGTTGGCCAGGAGTAGGGCTGGCGTGCTGCGTTGGGCTGCAAAGGCCTCCTTTGCTTTGTCAGGCTGTGGAGAGGGCCAGCACAGCTGCCTCGGACCCCGCAAAAGAGCAGGAGGCGGCGAGCAGCAGCGGCGGCATGGGTGCTCAGGTATGAGCTAAGCAGGGAGCTGAGGCGCGAGAGGTTGTGAGGAAGGGCTTTGTCGGGGCTCTGTTGGTGGGCAGAGGTGGTGGTCTGCTGGGGGAACACAGTGTCAGGTTGGAGCTGCTGCCCCCAAAAATGCTCATCAGAGCAGCCCTGGCGTGAGCAGAGAAGGAGCCCATGTTTGCTTCTCTCCGGGCCCCACCAAGCAGCCCCATCCTTCCGTCGCTTGCCCACTGGCTCCCCTAGACGGCAGCTTGGCCGCAGGCTTGGGGCAGGCGCGTGGTGCATGCAGGCCTTCCCGAAAGGAGCAGCTGCTTTTGCAGCTGAGGCCTGGCCGTGCAGCTGGGGCCCCCATTAGGCTCCGGGAAAAGGTGGCGCAAAGGCTGTGCGCCAGCGTGGTCTTCAGCCCCGCGTGCCAGGCAGCTGAGCTCTGAAGGCGGGGAGCCCCACAGCCAAGGCGCCTGTTGTGCTCATAAGGCTTTAGAGGCAGGCTACTTGGGAGCAGGCAGGCGGCAGAGGCCTGAGGCGAGGGCCAAGCAGGGAGGTGGGTGGGAGCCCTTTGTGGTAGGACTCAGCTGGAAGGAGCCGGGGCTCTTGGGCTCTTGGCTTGGGATTGCTGCCTGAAGGATTACGGTGCCTTTGCATGGGCTAGGCATGTTGTGCGTGGGAGCTGCCTGCCAGTCTCCCAAAGGGCTGAGGAAGGCTCCTTCTGAGTGCCTGTACCACCAATGTCTTCTGTTGTAGAACCTGGAGAGCACAGCAGCCGGGATGGCAGCCTCTGCACCCAGCAGCAACAACGTAAGCACCACTCCGAGCCCCCCACATGCTCACCCAGGTGCTGCCAGCTCGGCCAGGTTGCGCAGCTGGGTTTCTTGGTGCAGGCTTTCTAGGCCACGTTAGAAAAAAGGCCTGTTGAAAAGAGGGTGAAAAGTGCAGGCTGTGCAGCTGGTGTGGCTGTGAGAGGGCGGGCAGGAGGCAATGCTAGAGGCGGCGGTGGGCGAGTGCTGCATGGGCGTGGGGAAGGGCTGTGTTTGGGGGTGATGTGGCGAGGCCGTTGGTGCTGCGGGGTGTGAGGCGTTTGGAGGGTGAGGCTGGGCGGGTGGAGGTGGGAGCAGGGCGGTGTTGTGGTGGGTGGCGGCAAGTGGGCGAGGAGGAGTTGGTGTTGGGCGGGTGGGAGTGTTGGAGCGGGTAGGGGAAGAGGAGGTTTGCTGAGAATTGTTGGGAAAGGGTGTGTGTGTGGGGAGAGGTGGGCATGGTGGTGAGCGTAGGAGGGCGGCTGTGTTGGGTGGCCGTGGTGGAACCCCGTTGGCCCGAGCAGCATGAGGTGTAGGCAGGTAGGGAGGGGCCCCGCATGCAGCCTGATCAGCAAGTGCGCGTGGCGAAGGTGCGTCCGCTGTGCGGGGCTTGTGCCGAGGCCACAGTGGTGCTGGGGATGTAGCAGCAGGTTGCCGTCCCTGCGTGGGTGATGCTCGGTGACAATGTGGCCTTGGTGGCTTTGCAGGTGGCCGCCAGAGCAGCTGTGAGCACGGCCAGGGAGAAACCGCGGCGGTTCCTGAGGGCGCAGCGGCGGGGAAAGCCTCCTGGCGTGGAGCCACCAGAGCTGGTGAGGGCTGGGGCCAGGGCAGGGCAGTGTGGTGGCAGCTGTGTGCCAGTGCTGTGTCAAGAAATGGCCTGGGGGCCCCTTTGGTGGTGGCTCTGAAGGAGGGGCGGCCAAGGCAGGCCCAGTGGGTGCCCCCGCACCGGCAGCGTGATGGGGCTCGGAGCTAGCGTCTGAGCGGCCATGGAGAAGGCCGTGTGAGGGTGGGTGTTGGAGGCACAAAAGGCTCTGCAGTGGCCACAGCACGTTGGCGGCTGTGTGCCAGCAGTGGGCCGGGCCGGGCCAGGCAAGGATGGGGCAGTGGCTCTTGGAGTTTGCCAGCAAGGCTGGTGTGCAGTGCTGGCGGTGGGGGTGCGGGAGGTCTTTGAGGAAGGAGCTTCTGAGGATGTGCAGGGCAAATGTGGGCTGAGGCTGGTGAAGACGTTGCTAGTGGAGTTGTGGAGGGAAGAGGCTGGGAGGTGAGAGCGGGGCTGCTTTGAGCGCAGCACCACCAATGGCCCCTTTGTCCCTGGAAGTGCTTGATGGCCAGGAGGGGTGTTGCCTGGAGGAGTAGGGGCGGGGGGCTGCTAAGGGCACTGGGGTGGGTTGTTGTGCAGTGGGCAAGCAGGCGGTGCTGGAAGTGGTGGAGGGTGGCAGGCAGCAGGAGGAGGGAGCGGCAGTGTCAGTGGGGGCATGGGTGCCGTGGTGGGAGGAGGCAGGGGGGAGCGAGGCTGGTGTGTGGGTGTGTGGGGAGAGGAGGGCGAGTGGGCTGTGGGGAGGTGGGCCCGATGGGTGGGCCAGGGGCGGCAGCGGCAGTGGCAGTGGCGGCGACAGCTCTGTGCCACGTGCCAGGCCGCTCCTGCCCTCGGCACTGCGGGGAAGACAGTCTTTGCCATGGGAAGGTGCAGGGCAAAAGCTGCCAAGTTGGTGTGGAGCGAAGGGAAGAGAGAGAGGCTGTAGTTGGCGTGGGAGCAGAGAGGTGGGCTGGCTGTGGTGCGGGCTCCCTTGTGGGCCCTTGGAAAGGGAGTGAGGCGAGGTGGGAGGCTGCTGAGCAGAGGGGCGCTGTTGCTGCTTGGCACCACATGGGCCAGGAGTAGGGCTGGCGTGCTGCGTTGCGCTGCAAAGGCCTCCTTTGCTTTGTCAGGCTGTGGAGAGGGCCAGCACAGCTGCCTCGGACCCCGCAAAAGAGCAGGAGGCGGCGAGCAGCAGCGGCAGCATCGGTGCTCAGGTATGAGCTAAGCACGGAGCTGAGGCGAGAGAGGTTGTGAGGAAGGGCTTTGTCGGGGCTCTGTTGGTGGGCAGAGGTGGTGGTCTGCTGGGGGAACACAGTGTCAGGTTGGAGCTGCTGCCCCCAAAAATGCTCATCAGAGCAGCCCTGGCGTGAGCAGAGAAGGAGCCCATGTTTGCTTCTCTCCGGGCCCCACCAAGCAGCCCCATCCTTCCGTCGCTTGCCCACTGGCTCCCCTAGACGGCAGCTTGGCCGCAGGCTTGGGGCAGGCGCGTGGTGCATGCAGGCCTTGGGCAAAGGAGCAGCTGCTTTTGCAGCTGAGGCCTGGACATGCAGCTGGGGCCCCCATTAGGCTCCGGGAAAAGGTGGCGCAAAGGCCGTGCGCCAGCGTGGTCTTCAGCCCCGCGTGCCAGGCAGCTGAGCTCTGAAGGCGGGGAGCCCCACAGCCAAGGCGCCTGTTGTGCTCGTAAGGCTTTAGAGGCAGGCTACTTGGGAGCAGGCAGGCGGCAGAGGCCTGAGGCGAGGGCCAAGCAGGGAGGTGGGTGGGAGCCCTTTGTGGTAGGACTCAGCTGGAAGGAGCCGGGGCTCTTGGGCTCTTGGCTTGGGATTGCTGCCTGAAGGATTACGGTGCCTTTGCATGGGCTAGGCATGTTGTGCGTGGGAGCTGCCTGCCAGTCTCCCAAAGGGCTGAGGAAGGCTCCTTCTGAGTGCCTGTACCACCAATGTCTTCTGTTGTAGAACCTGGAGAGCACGCCAGCCGGGATGGCAGCCTCTGCACCCAGCAGCAACAACGTAAGCACCACTCCGAGCCCCCCACATGCTCACCCAGGTGCTGCCAGCTCGGCCAGGTTGCGCAGCTGGGTTTCTTGGTGCAGGCTTTCTAGGCCACGTTAGAAAAAAGGCCTGTGGAAAAGAGGGCGAAAAGTGCAGGCTGTGCAGCTGGTGTGGCTGTGAGAGGGCGGGCAGGAGGCAATGCTAGAGGCGGCGGTGGGCGAGTGCTGCATGGGCGTGGGGAAGGGCTGTGTTTGGGGGTGATGTGGCGAGGCCGTTGGTGCTGCGGGGTGTGAGGCGTTTGGAGGGTGAGGCTGGGCGGGTGGAGGTGGGAGCAGGGCGGTGTTGTGGTGGGTGGCGGCAAGTGGGCGAGGAGGAGTTGGTGTTGGGCGGGTGGGAGTGTTGGAGCGGGTAGGGGAAGAGGAGGTTTGCTGTTAGGTGGTGGCAAAGGGTGTGTGTGTGGGGAGAGGTGGGCATGGTGGTGAGCGTAGGAGGGCGGCTGTGTTGGGTGGCCGTGGTGGGAGCCCGTTGGCCCGAGCAGCATGAGGTGTAGGCAGGTAGGGAGGGGCCCCGCATGCAGCCTGATCAGCAAGTGCGCGTGGCGAAGGTGCGTCCGCTGTGCGGGGCTTGTGCCGAGGCCACAGTGGTGCTGGGGATGTAGCAGCAGCTTGCCGTCCCTGCGTGGGTGATGCTCGGTGACAATGTGGCCTTGGTGGCTTTGCAGGTGGCCGCCAGAGCAGCTGTGAGCACGGCCAGGGAGAAACCGCGGCGGTTCCTGAGGGCGCAGCGGCGGGGAAAGCCTCCTGGCGTGGAGCCACCAGAGCTGGTGAGGGCTGGGGCCAGGGCAGGGCAGTGTGGTGGCAGCTGTGTGCCAGTGCTGTGTCAGGAAATGGCCCGGGGGCCCCTTTGGTGGTGGCTCTGAAGGAGGGGCGGCCAAGGCAGGCCCAGTGGGTGCCCCCGCACCGGCAGCGTGATGGGGCTCGGAGCTAGCGTCTGAGCGGCCATGGAGAAGGCCGTGTGAGGGTGGGTGTTGGAGGCACAAAAGGCTCTGCAGTGGCCACAGCACGTTGGCGGCTGTGTGCCAGCAGTGGGCCGGGCCGGGCCAGGCAAGGATGGGGCAGTGGCTCTTGGAGTTTGCCAGCAAGGCTGGTGTGCAGTGCTGGCGGTGAGGGTGCGGGAGGTCTTTGAGGAAGGAGCTTCTGAGGATGTGCAGGGCAAATGTGGGCTGAGGCTGGTGAAGACGTTGCTAGTGGAGTTGTGGAGGGAAGAGGCTGGGAGGTGAGAGCGGGGCTGCCTTGAGCGCAGCACCACCAATGGCCCCTTTGTCCCTGGAAGCGCTTGATGGCCAGGAGGGGTGTTGCCTGGAGGACTAGGGGCGGGGGGCTGCTAAGGGCACTGGGGCGGGTTGTTGTGTGGTGGGCAAGCAGGCGGTGCTGGAAGTGGTGGTGGGTGGCAGGCAGCAGGAGGAGGGAGCGGCAGTGTCGGTGGGGGCATGGGTGCTGTGGTGGGAGGAGGGAGGTGGGAGCGAGGCTGGTGTGTGTGTGTGTGGGGAGAGGAGGGCGAGTGGGTTGCGGGGAGGTGGGCCCGATGGGTGGGCCAGGGGTGGCAGTGGCGGTGGCAGCGCCAGGTGCCTGGCACCTGCGAGGGCGCTCGGCACCGCGGGGAAGGCACTGATTGTGGTGGGAAGGTGCAGGGCAAAAGCTGCCAAGTTGGTGTGGAGCGAAGGGAAGAGAGAGAGGCTGTAGTTGGCGTGGGAGCAGAGGGGTGGGCTGGCTGTGGTTCGGGCTCACTCTTGGGCCCTTGGAAAGGGAGTGAGGCGAGGTGGGAGGCTGCTGAGCAGAGGGGCGCTGTTGCTGCTTGGCACCACGTGGGCCAGGAGTAGGGCTGGCGTGCTGCGTTGCGCTGCAAAGGCCTCCTTTGCTTGGTCAGGCTGTGGAGAGGGCCAGCACAGCTGCCTCGGACCCGCCGAGAGAGCAGGAGGCGGCGAGCAGCAGCGGCGGCATCGGTGCTCAGGTATGAGCTAAGGAGTGATCTGAGGCGCGAGAGGTTGTGAGGAAGGGCTTTGTTGGGGCTCTGTTGGTGGGCAGAGGTGGTGGTCTGCTGGGGGAGGGCGGTGTGAAGTTGAGCTGTGCCCCCAAAAATGCTCCTGAGCTGAGGAGCCCTGGCGTGGGCAGAGAAGGAGCCCATGTTTGCTTCTCTCCCGGCTCCACCAAGCAGACCCATGATTCCCCCGCTTGGCCACTGGCTCCCCGAGACGGCAGCTTGGCCGCAGGCTTGGGGCAGGCGTGTGGTGCATGCAGGCCTTCCTGAAAGGAGCAGCTGCCTTTGCAGCTGGGGCCTGGCCGTGCAGCTGGGGCCCCCGTTAGGCCCTCTGGGGAAAGGTGGTGCAAAGGCAGTGCGCCAGCATGGTCTTCAGCCCCGCGTGCTGCCAGCCAGCTGCCCTGTGATGCAGGGAAGCCTCTGAGGCAAGGCGTCTGTTGTGCTCGCAAGGCTTTGCAGGGGGGCTACTTGGGAGCAGGCAGGCGGCAGAGGCCCGAGGCAAGGGCCAAGCAGGGTGGTGGGTGGGAGCTCTTTGTGGTGGCACTCAGCAGAAAGGAGTCGGGGCTCTTGAGCTCTTGGCTTGTGACTCTTGCCTGAAGGATTTGGGTGCCTTGAGGCCTGTTGTGCATGGGAGCTGCGTGCCAATGTGCCCCCAAAGGGCCAAAGGAGGCTCCTCCTGAGTGCCTGTGCCACCAATTTGTTCTCTTGTAGAGCCTGGAAACTGTGCCACCACCGGTCCCAGTCTCCGCACCCAGCAGCAAGGACGTAAGTGCCACTCCTAAGCCCCATATGCTCAGCCGGGTGCTGCTGTCTGTGCACTCGGAGCTTGTCCAGGGTGTGCCCACGGCTTGCTCGGTGCAGGTTTTCTAGGCCCACAGGAAAAAGAGGCCTGTTGAAAAGAGGGCGAAAAGTGCAGGCTGTGCAGCTGGTGCGCGTGTTAGAGGGAGGGTAGGAGGCAAGAGTAGAGGCGGCGGTGGGCGAGTGCTGCATGGGCGTGGGGAAGGGCTGTGTTTGGGGGTGAAGTGGCGAGGCCGTTGGTGCTGTGGGGTGTGAGGCGTTTGGAGGGTGAGGCTGGGCGGGTGGAGGTGGGAGCAGGGCGGTGTTGTGGTGGGTGGCGGCAAGTGGGCGAGGAGGAGTTGGTGTTGGGCGGGTGGGAGTGTTGGAGCGGGTAGGGGAAGAGGAGGTTTGCTGAGAATTGTTGGGAAAGGGTGTGTGTGTGGGGAGAGGTGGGCATGGTGGTGAGCGTAGGAGGGCGGCTGTGTTGGGTGGCCGTGGCGGAACCCCGTTGGCCCGAGCAGCATGAGGTGTAGGCAGGTAGGGAGGGGCCCCGCATGCAGCCTGATCAGCAAGTGCGCGTGGCGAAGGTGCGTCCGCTGTGCGGGGCTTGTGCCGAGGCCACAGTGGTGCTGGGGATGTAGCAGCAGCTTGCCGTCCCTGCGTGGGTGATGCTCGGTGACAATGTGGCCTTGGTGGCTTTGCAGGTGGCCGCCAGAGCAGCTGCGAGCACGGCCAGGGAGAAACCGCGGCGGTTCCTGAGGGCGCAGCGGCGGGGAAAGCCTCCTGGCGTGGAGCCACCAGAGCTGGTGAGGGCTGGGGCCAGGGCAGGGCAGTGTGGTGGCAGCTGTGTGTCAGTGCTGTGTCAGGAAATGGCCCGGGGGCCCCTTTGGTGGTGGCTCTGAAGGAGGGGCGGCCAAGGCAGGCCCAGTGGGTGCCCCCGCACCGGCAGCGTGATGGGGCTCGGAGCTAGCGTCTGAGCGGCCATGGAGAAGGCCGTGTGAGGGTGGGTGTTGGAGGCACAAAAGGCTCTGCAGTGGCCACAGCACGTTGGCGGCTGTGCGCCAGCAGTGGGCCGGGCCGGGCCAGGCAAGGATGGGGCAGTGGCTCTTGGAGTTTGCCAGCAAGGCTGGTGTGCAGTGCTGGCGGTGGGGGTGCGGGAGGTCTTTGAGGAAGGAGCTTCTGAGCATGCGTAGGGCAAATGTGGTCTGAGGCTGGTGAAGTCGTTGCTAGTGGAGTTGTGGAGGGAAGAGGCTGGGAGGTGAGAGCGGGGCTGCCTTGAGCGCAGCACCACCGATGGCCCCTTTGTCCCTGGAAGCGCTTGATGGCCAGGAGGGGTGTTGCCTGGAGGAGTAGGGGCGGGGGGCTGCTAAGGGCACTGGGGCGGGTTGTTGTGCGGTGGGCAAGCAGGCGGTGCTGGAAGTGGTGGTGGGTGGCAGGCAGCAGGAGGAGGGAGCGGCAGTGTCGGTGGGGGCATGGGTGCCGTGGTGGGAGGAGGGAGGTGGGAGCGAGGCTGGTGTATGGGTGTGTGGGGAGAGGAGGGCGAGTGGGTTGTGGGGAGGTGGGCCCGATGGGTGGGCCAGGGGTGGCAGTGGCGGTGGCAGCGCCAGGTGCCTGGCACCTGCGAGGGCGCTCGGCACCGCGGGGAAGACAGTCTTTGCCGTGGGAAGGTGCAGGGCAAAAGCTGCCAAGTTGGTGTGGAGCGAAGGGAAGAGAGAGAGGCTGTAGTTGGCGTGGGAGCAGAGGGGTGGGCTGGCTGTGGTGCGGGCTCCCTTTTGGGCCCTTGGAAAGGGAGTGAGGCGAGGTGGGAGGCTGCTGAGCAGAGGGGCGCTGTTGCTGCTTGGCACCACGTTGGCCAGGAGTAGGGCTGGCGTGCTGCGTTGCGCTGCAAAGGCCTCCTTTGCTTTGTCAGGCTGTGGAGAGGGCCAGCAGGGCCGCCTCGGAGCCCGGAAGAGAGCAGGAGGCGGCGAGCAGCAGCGGCGGCATCGGTGCTCAGGTATGAGCTAAGGAGCGAGCTGAGGCACGAGAGGTTGTGAGGAAGGGCTTTGTTGGGGCTCTGTTGGTGGGCAGAGGTGGTGGTCTGCTGGGGGAGGGCGGTGTGAAGTTGAGCTGTGCCCCCAAAAATGCTCCTGAGCTGAGGAGCCCTGGCGTGGGCAGAGAAGGAGCCCATGTTTGCTTCTCTCCCGGCTCCACCAAGCAGACCCATGATTCCCCCGCTTGGCCACTGGCTCCCCGAGACGGCAGCTTGGCCGCAGGCTTGGGGCAGGCGTGTGGTGCATGCAGGCCTTCCTGAAAGGAGCAGCTGCCTTTGCAGCTGGGGCCTGGCCGTGCAGCTGGGGCCCCCGTTAGGCCCTCTGGGGAAAGGTGGTGCAAAGGCAGTGCGCCAGCATGGTCTTCAGCCCCGCGTGCTGCCAGCCAGCTGCCCTGTGATGCAGGGAAGCCTCTGAGGCAAGGCGTCTGTTGTGCTCGCAAGGCTTTGCAGGGGGGCTACTTGGGAGCAGGCAGACGGCAGAGGCCCGAGGCGAGGGCCAAGCAGGGTGGTGGGTGGGAGCTCTTTGTGGTGGCACTCAGCAGAAAGGAGTCGGGGCTCTTGAGCTCTTGGCTTGTGACTCTTGCCTGAAGGATTTGGGTGCCTTGAGGCCTGTTGTGCATGGGAGCTGCGTGCCAATGTGCCCCCAAAGGGCCAAAGGAGGCTCCTCCTGAGTGCCTGTGCCACCAATTTGTTCTCTTGTAGAGCCTGGAAACTGTGCCACCACCGGTCCCAGTCTCCGCACCCAGCAGCAAGGACGTAAGTGCCACTCCTAAGCCCCATATGCTCAGCCGGGTGCTGCTGTCTGTGCACTCGGAGCTTGTCCAGGGTGTGCCCACGGCTTGCTCGGTGCAGGTTTTCTAGGCCCACAGGAAAAAGAGGCCTGTTGAAAAGAGGGCGAAAAGTGCAGGCTGTGCAGCTGGTGCGCGTGTTAGAGGGAGGGTAGGAGGCAAGAGTAGAGGCGGCGGTGGGCGAGTGCTGCATGGGCGTGGGGAAGGGCTGTGTTTGGGGGTGAAGTGGCGAGGCCGTTGGTGCTGTGGGGTGTGAGGCGTTTGGAGGGTGAGGCTGGGCGGGTGGAGGTGGGAGCAGGGCGGTGTTGTGGTGGGTGGCGGCAAGTGGGCGAGGAGGAGTTGGTGTTGGGCGGGTGGGAGTGTTGGAGCGGGTAGGGGAAGAGGAGGTTTGCTGAGAATTGTTGGGAAAGGGTGTGTGTGTGGGGAGAGGTGGGCATGGTGGTGAGCGTAGGAGGGCGGCTGTGTTGGGTGGCCGTGGTGGGAGCCCGTTGGCCTGAGCAGCATGGCCGTAGGCAGGTAGGGAGGGGCCCCGCATGCAGCCTGATCAGCATCTGCCTGTGGCGAAGGTGCGTCCGCTGTGCGGGGCTTGTGCCGAGGCCACAGTGGTGCTGGGGATGTAGCAGCAGGTTGCCGTCCCTGCGTGGGTGATGCTCGGTGACAATGTGGCCTTGGTGGCTTTGCAGGTGGCCGCCAGAGCAGCTGCGAGCACGGCCAGGGAGAAACCGCGGCGGTTCCTGAGGGCGCAGCGGCGGGGAAAGCCTCCTGGCGTGGAGCCACCAGAGCTGGTGAGGGCTGGGGCCAGGGCAGGGCAGTGTGGTGGCAGCTGTGTGTCAGTGCTGTGTCAGGAAATGGCCCGGGGGCCCCTTTGGTGGTGGCTCTGAAGGAGGGGCGGCCAAGGCAGGCCCAGTGGGTGCCCCCGCACCGGCAGCGTGATGGGGCTCGGAGCTAGCGTCTGAGCGGCCATGGAGAAGGCCGTGTGAGGGTGGGTGTTGGAGGCCCAAAAGGCTCTGCAGTGGCCACAGCACGTTGGCGGCTGTGCGCCAGCAGTGGGCCGGGCCGGGCCAGGCAAGGATGGGGCAGTGGCTCTTGGAGTTTGCCAGCAAGGCTGGTGTGCAGTGCTGGCGGTGGGGGTGCGGGAGGTCTTTGAGGAAGGAGCTTCTGAGCATGCGTAGGGCAAATGTGGGCTGAGGCTGGTGAAGTCGTTGCTAGTGGAGTTGTGGAGGGAAGAGGCTGGGAGGTGAGAGCGGGGCTGCCTTGAGCGCAGCACCACCGATGGCCCCTTTGTCCCTGGAAGCGCTTGATGGCCAGGAGGGGTGTTGCCTGGAGGACTAGGGGCGGGGGGCTGCTAAGGGCACTGGGGCGGGTTGTTGTGCGGTGGGCAAGCAGGCGGTGCTGGAAGTGGTGGTGGGTGGCAGGCAGCAGGAGGAGGGAGCGGCAGTGTCGGTGGGGGCATGGGTGCCGTGGTGGGAGGAGGGAGGTGGGAGCGAGGCTGGTGTATGGGTGTGTGGGGAGAGGAGGGCGAGTGGGTTGTGGGGAGGTGGGCCCGATGGGTGGGCCAGGGGTGGCAGTGGCGGTGGCAGCGCCAGGTGCCTGGCACCTGCGAGGGCGCTCGGCACCGCGGGGAAGACAGTCTTTGCCGTGGGAAGGTGCAGGGCAAAAGCTGCCAAGTTGGTGTGGAGCGAAGGGAAGAGAGAGAGGCTGTAGTTGGCGTGGGAGCAGAGGGGTGGGCTGGCTGTGGTGCGGGCTCCCTTTTGGGCCCTTGGAAAGGGAGTGAGGCGAGGTGGGAGGCTGCTGAGCAGAGGGGCGCTGTTGCTGCTTGGCACCACGTTGGCCAGGAGTAGGGCTGGCGTGCTGCGTCGCGCTGCAAAGGCCTCCTTTGCTTTGTCAGGCTGTGGAGAGGGCCAGCAGGGCCGCCTCGGAGCCCGGAAGAGAGCAGGAGGCGGCGAGCAGCAGCGGCGGCATGGGTACTCAGGTATGAGCTAAGGAGCGAGCTGAGGCGCGAGAGGTTGTGAGGAAGGGCTTTGTTGGGGCTCTGTTGGTGGGCAGAGGTGGTGGTCTGCTGGGGGAGGGCGGTGTGAAGTTGAGCTGTGCCCCCAAAAATGCTCCTGAGCTGAGGAGCCCTGGCGTGGGCAGAGAAGGAGCCCATGTTTGCTTCTCTCCCGGCTCCACCAAGCAGACCCATGATTCCCCCGCTTGGCCACTGGCTCCCCGAGACGGCAGCTTGGCCGCAGGCTTGGGGCAGGCGTGTGGTGCATGCAGGCCTTCCTGAAAGGAGCAGCTGCCTTTGCAGCTGGGGCCTGGCCGTGCAGCTGGGGCCCCCGTTAGGCCCTCTGGGGAAAGGTGGTGCAAAGGCAGTGCGCCAGCATGGTCTTCAGCCCCGCGTGCTGCCAGCCAGCTGCCCTGTGATGCAGGGAAGCCTCTGAGGCAAGGCGTCTGTTGTGCTCGCAAGGCTTTGCAGGGGGGCTACTTGGGAGCAGGCAGGCGGCAGAGGCCCGAGGCGAGGGCCAAGCAGGGTGGTGGGTGGGAGCTCTTTGTGGTGGCACTCAGCAGAAAGGAGTCGGGGCTCTTGAGCTCTTGGCTTGTGACTCTTGCCTGAAGGATTTGGGTGCCTTGAGGCCTGTTGTGCATGGGAGCTGCGTGCCAATGTGCCCCCAAAGGGCCAAAGGAGGCTCCTCCTGAGTGCCTGTGCCACCAATTTGTTCTCTTGTAGAGCCTGGAAACTGTGCCACCACCGGTCCCAGTCTCCGCACCCAGCAGCAAGGACGTAAGTGCCACTCCTAAGCCCCATATGCTCAGCCGGGTGCTGCTGTCTGTGCACTCGGAGCTTGTCCAGGGTGTGCCCACGGCTTGCTCGGTGCAGGTTTTCTAGGCCCACAGGAAAAAGAGGCCTGTTGAAAAGAGGGCGAAAAGTGCAGGCTGTGCAGCTGGTGCGCGTGTTAGAGGGAGGGTAGGAGGCAAGAGTAGAGGCGGCGGTGGGCGAGTGCTGCATGGGCGTGGGGAAGGGCTGTGTTTGGGGGTGAAGTGGCGAGGCCGTTGGTGCTGTGGGGTGTGAGGCGTTTGGAGGGTGAGGCTGGGCGGGTGGAGGTGGGAGCAGGGCGGTGTTGTGGTGGGTGGCGGCAAGTGGGCGAGGAGGAGTTGGTGTTGGGCGGGTGGGAGTGTTG
This sequence comes from Struthio camelus, assembly GCF_040807025.1. Classification (NCBI taxonomy): domain Eukaryota; kingdom Metazoa; phylum Chordata; class Aves; order Struthioniformes; family Struthionidae; genus Struthio; species Struthio camelus. Next base: position 2,076,734 of record NC_090973.1, on the reverse strand, counting down.
GAGCGGGTAGGGGAAGAGGAGGTTTGCTGAGAATTGTTGGGAAAGGGTGTGTGTGTGGGGAGAGGTGGGCATGGTGGTGAGCGTAGGAGGGCGGCTGTGTTGGGTGGCCGTGGTGGGAGCCCGTTGGCCTGAGCAGCATGGCCGTAGGCAGGTAGGGAGGGGCCCCGCATGCAGCCTGATCAGCATCTGCCTGTGGCGAAGGTGCGTCCGCTGTGCGGGGCTTGTGCCGAGGCCACAGTGGTGCTGGGGATGTAGCAGCAGCTTGCCGTCCCTGCGTGGGTGATGCTCGGTGACAATGTGGCCTTGGTGGCTTTGCAGGTGGCCGCCAGAGCAGCTGCGAGCACGGCCAGGGAGAAACCGCGGCGGTTCCTGAGGGCGCAGCGGCGGGGAAAGCCTCCTGGCGTGGAGCCACCAGAGCTGGTGAGGGCTGGGGCCAGGGCAGGGCAGTGTGGTGGCAGCTGTGTGTCAGTGCTGTGTCAGGAAATGGCCCGGGGGCCCCTTTGGTGGTGGCTCTGAAGGAGGGGCGCCCAAGGCAGGCCCAGTGGGTGCCCCCGCACCGGCAGCGTGATGGGGCTCGGAGCTAGCGTCTGAGCGGCCATGGAGAAGGCCGTGTGAGGGTGGGTGTTGGAGGCACAAAAGGCTCTGCAGTGGCCACAGCACGTTGGCGGCTGTGCGCCAGCAGTGGGCCGGGCCGGGCCAGGCAAGGATGGGGCAGTGGCTCTTGGAGTTTGCCAGCAAGGCTGGTGTGCAGTGCTGGCGGTGGGGGTGCGGGAGGTCTTTGAGGAAGGAGCTTCTGAGCATGCGTAGGGCAAATGTGGTCTGAGGCTGGTGAAGTCGTTGCTAGTGGAGTTGTGGAGGGAAGAGGCTGGGAGGTGAGAGCGGGGCTGCCTTGAGCGCAGCACCACCGATGGCCCCTTTGTCCCTGGAAGCGCTTGATGGCCAGGAGGGGTGTTGCCTGGAGGACTAGGGGCGGGGGGCTGCTAAGGGCACTGGGGCGGGTTGTTGTGCGGTGGGCAAGCAGGTGGTGCTGGAAGTGGTGGTGGGTGGCAGGCAGCAGGAGGAGGGAGCGGCAGTGTCGGTGGGGGCATGGGTGCCGTGGTGGGAGGAGGGAGGTGGGAGCGAGGCTGGTGTATGGGTGTGTGGGGAGAGGAGGGCGAGTGGGTTGTGGGGAGGTGGGCCCGATGGGTGGGCCAGGGGTGGCAGTGGCGGTGGCGGCGCCAGGTGCCTGGCACCTGCGAGGGCGCTCGGCACCGCGGGGAAGACAGTCTTTGCCGTGGGAAGGTGCAGGGCAAAAGCTGCCAAGTTGGTGTGGAGCGAAGGGAAGAGAGAGAGGCTGTAGTTGGCGTGGGAGCAGAGGGGTGGGCTGGCTGTGGTGCGGGCTCCCTTTTGGGCCCTTGGAAAGGGAGTGAGGCGAGGTGGGAGGCTGCTGAGCAGAGGGGCGCTGTTGCTGCTTGGCACCACGTTGGCCAGGAGTAGGGCTGGCGTGCTGCGTCGCGCTGCAAAGGCCTCCTTTGCTTTGTCAGGCTGTGGAGAGGGCCAGCAGGGCCGCCTCGGAGCCCGGAAGAGAGCAGGAGGCGGCGAGCAGCAGCGGCGGCATGGGTGCTCAGGTATGAGCTAAGGAGCGAGCTGAGGCGCGAGAGGTTGTGAGGAAGGGCTTTGTTGGGGCTCTGTTGGTGGGCAGAGGTGGTGGTCTGCTGGGGGAGGGCGGTGTGAAGTTGAGCTGTGCCCCCAAAAATGCTCCTGAGCTGAGGAGCCCTGGCGTGGGCAGAGAAGGAGCCCATGTTTGCTTCTCTCCCGGCTCCACCAAGCAGACCCATGATTCCCCCGCTTGGCCACTGGCTCCCCGAGACGGCAGCTTGGCCGCAGGCTTGGGGCAGGCGTGTGGTGCATGCAGGCCTTCCTGAAAGGAGCAGCTGCCTTTGCAGCTGGGGCCTGGCCGTGCAGCTGGGGCCCCCGTTAGGCCCTCTGGGGAAAGGTGGTGCAAAGGCAGTGCGCCAGCATGGTCTTCAGCCCCGCGTGCTGCCAGCCAGCTGCCCTGTGATGCAGGGAAGCCTCTGAGGCAAGGCGTCTGTTGTGCTCGCAAGGCTTTGCAGGGGGGCTACTTGGGAGCAGGCAGGCGGCAGAGGCCCGAGGCGAGGGCCAAGCAGGGTGGTGGGTGGGAGCTCTTTGTGGTGGCACTCAGCAGAAAGGAGTCGGGGCTCTTGAGCTCTTGGCTTGTGACTCTTGCCTGAAGGATTTGGGTGCCTTGAGGCCTGTTGTGCATGGGAGCTGCGTGCCAATGTGCCCCCAAAGGGCCAAAGGAGGCTCCTTCTGAGTGCCTGTGCCACCAATTTGTTCTCTTGTAGAGCCTGGAAACTGTGCCACCACCGGTCCCAGTCTCCGCACCCAGCAGCAAGGACGTAAGTGCCACTCCTAAGCCCCATATGCTCAGCCGGGTGCTGCTGTCTGTGCACTCGGAGCTTGTCCAGGGTGTGCCCACGGCTTGCTCGGTGCAGGTTTTCTAGGCCCACAGGAAAAAGAGGCCTGTTGAAAAGAGGGCGAAAAGTGCAGGCTGTGCAGCTGGTGCGCGTGTTAGAGGGAGGGTAGGAGGCAAGAGTAGAGGCGGCGGTGGGCGAGTGCTGCATGGGCGTGGGGAAGGGCTGTGTTTGGGGGTGAAGTGGCGAGGCCGTTGGTGCTGTGGGGTGTGAGGCGTTTGGAGGGTGAGGCTGGGCGGGTGGAGGTGGGAGCAGGGCGGTGTTGTGGTGGGTGGCGGCAAGTGGGCGAGGAGGAGTTGGTGTTGGGCGGGTGGGAGTGTTGGAGCGGGTAGGGGAAGAGGAGGTTTGCTGAGAATTGTTGGGAAAGGGTGTGTGTGTGGGGAGAGGTGGGCATGGTGGTGAGCGTAGGAGGGCGGCTGTGTTGGGTGGCCGTGGTGGGAGCCCGTTGGCCTGAGCAGCATGGCCGTAGGCAGGTAGGGAGGGGCCCCGCATGCAGCCTGATCAGCATCTGCCTGTGGCGAAGGTGCGTCCGCTGTGCGGGGCTTGTGCCGAGGCCACAGTGGTGCTGGGGATGTAGCAGCAGGTTGCCGTCCCTGCGTGGGTGATGCTCGGTGACAATGTGGCCTTGGTGGCTTTGCAGGTGGCCGCCAGAGCAGCTGCGAGCACGGCCAGGGAGAAACCGCGGCGGTTCCTGAGGGCGCAGCGGCGGGGAAAGCCTCCTGGCGTGGAGCCACCAGAGCTGGTGAGGGCTGGGGCCAGGGCAGGGCAGTGTGGTGGCAGCTGTGTGCCAGTGCTGTGTCAGGAAATGGCCCGGGGGCCCCTTTGGTGGTGGCTCTGAAGGAGGAGCGGCCAAGGCAGGCCCAGTGGGTGCCCCCGCACCGGTAGCATGATGGGGCTCGGAGCTAGCGTCTGAGCGGCCATGGAGAAGGCCATGTGAGGGTGGGTGTTGGAGGCACAAAAGGCTCTGCAGTGGCCACAGCACGTTGGCGGCTGTGCGCCAGCAGTGGGCCGGGCCGGGCCAGGCAAGGATGGGGCAGTGGCTCTTGGAGTTTGCCAGCAAGGCTGGTGTGCAGTGCTGGCGGTGGGGGTGCGGGAGGTCTTTGAGGAAGGAGCTTCTGAGCATGTGTAGGGCAAATGTGGTCTGAGGCTGGTGAAGTCGTTGCTAGTGGAGTTGTGGAGGGAAGAGGCTGGGAGGTGAGAGCGGGGCTGCCTTGAGCGCAGCACCACCGATGGCCCCTTTGTCCCTGGAAGCGCTTGATGGCCAGGAGGGGTGTTGCCTGGAGGAGTATGGGCGGGGGGCTGCTAAGGGCACTGGGGCGGGTTGTTGTGCGGTGGGCAAGCAGGCGGTGCTGGAAGTGGTGGTGGGTGGCAGGCAGCAGGAGGAGGGAGCGGCAGTGTCGGTGGGGGCATGGGTGCCGTGGTGGGAGGAGGGAGGTGGGAGCGAGGCTGGTGTGTGGGTGTGTGGGGAGAGGAGGGCGAGTGGGTTGCAGGGAGGTGGGCCCGATGGGTGGGCCAGGGGTGGCAGTGGCGGTGGCAGCGCCAGGTGCCTGGCACCTGCGAGGGCGCTCGGCACCGCGGGGAAGGCACTGATTGTGGTGGGAAGGTGCAGGGCAAAAGCTGCCAAGTTGGTGTGGAGCGAAGGGAAGAGAGAGAGGCTGTAGTTGGCGTGGGAGCAGAGGGGTGGGCTGGCTGTGGTGCGTGCTCCCTTTTGGGCCCTTGGAAAGGGAGTGAGGCGAGGTGGGAGGCTGCTGAGCAGAGGGGCGCTGTTGCTGCTTGGCACCACGTTGGCCAGGAGTAGGGCTGGCGTGCTGTGTTGCGCTGCAAAGGCCTCCTTTGCTTTGTCAGGCTGTGGAGAGGGCCAGCAGGGCCGCCTCGGAGCCCGGGAGAGAGCAGGAGGCGGCGAGCAGCAGCGGCGGCATGGGTGCTCAGGTATGAGCTAAGGAGTGATCTGAGGCGCGAGAGGTTGTGAGGAAGGGCTTTGTTGGGGCTCTGTTGGTGGGCAGAGGTGGTGGTCTGCTGGGGGAGGGCGGTGTGAGGTTGAGCTGTGCCCCCAAAAATGCTCCTGAGCTGAGGAGCCCTGGCGTGGGCAGAGAAGGAGCCCATGTTTGCTTCTCTCCCGGCTCCACCAAGCAGACCCATGATTCCCCCGCTTGGCCACTGGCTCCCCGAGACGGCAGCTTGGCTGCAGGCTTGGGGCAGGCGTGTGGTGCATGCAGGCCTTCCTGAAAGGAGCAGCTGCCTTTGCAGCTGGGGCCTGGCCGTGCAGCTGGGGCCCCCGTTAGGCCCTCTGGGGAAAGGTGGCGCAAAGGCAGTGCGCCAGCATGGTCTTCAGCCCCGCGTGCTGCCAGCCAGCTGCCCTGTGCTGCAGGGAGCCCCTCAGGCAAGGCGTCTGTTGTGCTCGCAAGGCTTTGCAGGGGGGCTACTTGGGAGCAGGCAGGCAGCAGAGGCCCGAGGCGAGGGCCAAGCAGGGTGGTGGGTGGGAGCTCTTTGTGGTGGCACTCAGCAGAAAGGAGTCGGGGCTCTTGAGCTCTTGGCTTGTGACTCTTGCCTGAAGGATTTGCATGCCTTGAGGTGGGCTAGGCATGTTGTGCGTGGGAGCTGCATGCCAAAGGGCCAAAGAAGGCTCCTTCTGTGTGCCTGTGCCACCAATTTCTTCTCTTGTAGAGCCTGGAAAGCGTCCCACTTCCAGTCCCGGTCTCCGCACCCAGCAGCAAGGATGTAAGTGCCGCTCCTAACCCCCACATGCTCACCCTGGTGCTGCTCTGTGTGCACGCATAGCTTGTCCAGGTTGTGGCCACGGGTTCCTCGGTGCATGTTTTCCAGGCACACAGGGAAAACGGGCAGGCCTCTGGAAAAGGCATGCAGCCTGAGCAGCAAGTGCCCGTCCCGAAGGTGTGGCCGTTCCTTTGTGGGGCTTGTCATGTGCCCACAGTGGTGCTGAGGATGCAGCAGCCCCTTGCCCTCGATCTGCTGGTGATGCTCGGTGACAATGTGCCCTTGGTGGCTTTGCAGGTGGCGCAGAAGCAAGCTGCGAGCATGGCCAGGGAGAAAGCGAGGAGGGTCCTGAAAAAGCAGTGCCCGGGAAGGTCTTCTGCCCAGGAGAGAGCAGAGCTGGTGAGGGCTGGGGCCAGGGTGGCAGAGTGTGGTGGCAGCTGCGTGCCACTGCTGTGGCAGGAAGTGGGAGCAGGGCCCCTTTTCTGTGGATCGGTAGGAGAGGTGGCCAAGCTGGGTGCAGAGGGCGCCAGCACATTGGCAGCGTGCTGGGGCTCGGAGCCAGTGTGTGCACGGACATGTAGAAGGCTGTGTGGGGGTGTTGGAGGCCCAGAAGGCTCTTCAGTGGCTGCAGCACCTTGACAGCTCAGTATGCGGCATGTTCCGCTGGATGCCTGCAGTTCTGGAAGCAACCATGGTGTGGGCAGAGGAGGAGACCATCTTTGCTTCTCTCACAGCCCCACCAACCAGACCCATCCTTCCTCCACTTCCCCACCGCCTCACTGAGACGCCCCCTTCACCTCAGTCTTGGGGCAGGCGTGTGGTGCATGCAGCCCTTCCCAAAAGGAGTGCCTGCCTTTTCAGCTGGGGCCCATGACACTCTGGGAAAAGGCTGTGCCACAAAGACTGTGGTCTTCAGCCCCATGTGCCAGCCAGCTCACATCTGAGGTGGGGAACCCAACAACCAAGGCATCTGTTGCCCTTGTAGGCTTTTGCAGCCTCCCTCCTTTGGGCTCCCTTTGGGGCAATGGGCTACTGCCCTGAAGTAGGAGAAAAAAGGAGAAAACTGAGAGGTCACTACCTGACCAAGGAAGCCAAGAAGGTGAGAGCCTGCATATTGCAGCCATCAAGTGTACACAGGGCTGTGAGAGCTTCCCAGACACTCCTGTCCCTTTCCCAAGCCCTGTCAATCCCCTACACTGCTCACAGGACAGGGATGGACCAGGGTTGGCAGTTACCGATGACACAGGTCCCCTGGTAAGCAAGCACTGTGAGGCAGGGACTAGCCCCTATGCAGCCTGCAGTGAGACAGGCCCAGCACTGGCACACTCCAGGTTGCTCCTTCTCCCAAGGGCCATGTCACATAGAAGCCTGGCTGTGCTCCCCCAGCCCCTGGCACCAAGGCTGTGCTGCTGCCTGCGTGGTGGCAGTGGGCCTCAGAGGGACATGGGGGGATCGCGCTAGGCTCCTTCCCCAGTGCTGAGCCCAGCACTTGTGACGCACCTGGCGCTGATTTGTTTCTGCTGTAATTGTGAATACACTTCATGTACCTGCTTCCCAGCTAGCCTAAACACAGTATTTGTTCCAAAGCTACATTGCAACAGGAAAATATTACATCTCAGCTTGCTATTTCTCAGATCAGGTGACAGCAATCTGCTCAGGTTGGGAGTCTATCTCCTGAATGCATCTACTTTGTGCAGCTCACTTAACCTTATCTTTCTGGGACTGAAGACACACATTCAGACAAATGCGTGCATGCATGTTTAAATGCATCTTTTCCATTATGATATGAAAGATTAAAAAGAGCTGGCTGGGGATGGGATTACCAATGGCAACCCGAGCATCTTGATTAGAAGAGGCAGGGCTGTGTAAAAGACAGAGAACCCTTTGCTAGGGTTTGTCAGGGTGCTGGGTTTTGGTAAGAGATACACAGTCACCAGGCTGCTGCAGAAAGTTCTTACTACAGTGAGGTGGAAGGAGATGGCTGAGAAAGTCTTTCTGTGGCAGAAGGGGTTCCCAATCTCATGAATAGGATACTAACACATCCTATCCCTGGCAGGATTGAAAGGACCAGGAATGCTGCTCCGCAGTCACCAGCACAAAAACGTGGATATTCCCAAGGAGAATCATCGTACAGATAACTAGAACCAGCAGGAAGAGGAAGGCCTGAAATTCTGGGACATCAGTGCACCCTGGAAGGCTACATTTCATAACAGACGTCCCACTGTCCCACGCATATTACGTGCGATAGCACTAGATCGCCACTGGAAAAGGACATTCATGACGTTCATTTGAAACACGTTAGCATAACTTTGTTAGGCTTAAACATGAGAAACAAATGAAACCAGATTACATCATGTGCTCATTAAAAACTTTGTACTTAACAACACTCTTAAGTTCTCCTACTAGCCACCCTGCACATTAGAGGCAATGACAAGCTCACTGTGGTTCCCACACTCTTACAAGCTCCCAGGGGAAAGTCACACAGTGTGAAGTGAAATCACGGGAATAAAGTGTCTTGGAGGTTTAACGGGGCTTGCTGAGGGCTGTTAGAGATGGAGCTGGTGCCGGAAATCCATGTCCCTCCCCAGGCACTGATTAGACCAAAGCATCACAGGCATCGCTTGCAGGAAGATGAAAGGGACAAACGGCTCTGCCCTCAGCACTTTTGATGTGTGGCGGCTCTTCCATTAATGACACACACAGACACACACAGCTTTAATGGTTTGCTTCAGTGCAGTCGACACATCCCTGCTGCCCCAGCCCTGCGTAACTCTCCCCACATCATCCTCCATCCTCAAGCACCGCCTCGCAGTGCTGACATACAATCTCTGTAACCTCAACTTTCCTGATATTCCTCAGGCCTAGCCTGCAGCACCCCTGAAACCTGACCCCATTTGTTGGGGCCCAACGTCTTCACCAGGAACCCCATGCGAGAGCAAAAAACTGATCCCCAGCCCCCAAGTCCCGCTGTTTCAGTGGTGCCTCTTCAGCATAAATCACAAGCCACACTACACAACTCCTGCTCCCCTTATCCCTGAACTTCCCACTCACCACCTGCTGCAACAGCTAGATAACAGGTTGGACATCCTAGGAAATGTAAAATGGCACTCGATAGCTGCTGAAGCAATGGAAGCAATGGTCTCTGGAATTACTCCCCACTCCTCTGCACTGAGTACATTTCCAGGTGAGATTACTATCCAGCTCACAGGGAGGTACCTCCACACCAGCACCCACAGTTAGGTGTCCAGCTCTCTGCACTGAATCTCCTCCTAGGCATCTTCCTCGGGATGAATTGCATCCCACTGCAAAACCAACTTATTCTCTTCAGGGATGGCAAGGGTACACCAACCTGTGGCTCTCTGCACTTCAAACACCTCAGTTTAGCCAAGGCAGAGCCTCTTCCTGGGGTCTTCATTTTTCCAAGGACACAGAACACCTTTTCTGCCCAAAACCTCCACCTCCCTGCAGAAAATAAAATATTTATAAGAAACAAGATTTGAGAGCTGGAGAAAATGCTTTGCTGTGAGGGCTTCAGATTCTGCCACAGACACATGAACTTCCTCCCACAGAGCCACCTCCCCAGCTAGCAGGCAAGGGCAGGGACACGGTGGAGTAAGGAAATGTAGCTTGTGAGCTGTATGGTAGGACCTGTGAGAAGGGCTCAGATACCCGTGTCCTGTTTAATAAACTACAGTCACAAAACCATCAAGGAGACATTTTACCCTGAAGAACTTCAAAACAGGAGCCCTGAAGACAGCAGAATCTACAAAATTGAGAAGATCATTCCTGTAAAGGAAGAAAGAAACAGCTGCTGGTAAAGTGGCACGGCTGGTCCAGCAATTTATCAGTTGCACTGAAGCCTCCCAAGTCTGCACGTCTAGCTTTTGGGCTTGGAGCTGGGGAAATAAAAGGAGAGAGGACAGTGTTTTTAAGATCATACTGCCCAGCAATGACAGCCCCAGGATTTGCCACCAAACACAACTCAGACTTTGTCGTAGAGCAGGTGAGGCCCCCGGAGCACTCAGGCGAGTGAGACCTGGGGCTGGCAGAAGTACAATACCTGCACAGATGGGAAAAACATCAAAGGGAAACTACCTTTGAAACTGTGCTGCTGGGTATGACATGGCACTATCCTTCGCAGAGAGGCTGTTCACCACTCCTCTCCAGCTTGATGGAAAGTAGGAACAATCTTCTTAGCTCCCACAGCAAAGCTCCAACCATTGACTTCCCAGCCATAGTCCTGGTCTATGATTAAGAAAACAAAGCTTAAAACAGACAACAGTCTTCAAAGCTTGCGTACAGCCAGGGGCCTAGTGCAGGGGAATTAGCTGCCTGATTCAGAGATTAGGTCTCAGCTCAGACCTCAGCTTAGATTAAGCTCACACCTAAGCTTTAGACGCTCTGACAACTGCAATTAGGTGGAACATATTCACCTTTGTTAGCTCTCAATTTCTATTTCCTTCTTTCTGGGGGCATCAGGACCTTCATATCCCACACCCACCTACTTGATCCTTCCAGTCTTTTCGAAGGCAGCCACTTCTGGCTTTTTCCCCAAATGCCACCACAACTGACGCGTGAGAGAACACTGAGTTACCTGCCAAGGCTTACACTGTGCAGCAGGCAGGAGCCAGAGGCAGGACCTGCCAGGCACTTTTGGAGTTGCAGTATTGTCCCTCAAGTGTCCCACACGAACAGAGAGCAGCGTGACTCTCCAATAAGCGCATGGAACTACAAGGAGATCACACTCCCTATGATGCACTGAGGAGGAGTATAAACTGTCTCTCCTGTGTGGGCAACGCGCAGTATGTTAACCACACTTGGAACCAGAACAAGATGATGCCCAGGATGAGAGGAGAACTGCTGCATTTCTGAGCAAGAACGGAACAATTTGGCCCAAGCTTTTGGCTTTGCAAAACTGAGTTCTTATCTATTTCTTTGCTCTATCCAAGCACTGCGTGAAGGGAAACTGGACAGAACTTGTCCTGAGTGAAAGCATGTTGAGCCCCACTTCTAGAGCTAGAAGGGCAGCTCTGATGGGGAATGAGAAACAGAAGTGATAACTGCAAAGACCTAAAGAATGGAGGGGGTGCTATCAGTCTCCGACAATTGTATACACCTTGCAGAAAGGTGCAGAGTCTAAGCTGTTCTTCTGCACTTCCCCTGTGGCCAATGCAGAGAGCCTTCCTGAAGGAATCTATTGCTTTCTTATTCACTTGTGCAGAGCACCTCGGATAAATCACCCTCTTCCTCATTTTCCCCAGTGGCCAAGGGGACCATGTCTTCATCTGGAGGAAAGATGATGGTCCACAAAGGGACCGGATTCTTCTTTAGACTGTTTTCTGCTGCCCAGATGAAGTGGGATAAGTCATGCCTCCTAAATACTGCTTTTTCTTCATATATTCACAATGGCGTAGAAACAAAATAAATGACAGCACAAGACCTCTGGGAAAGTGCCATTTGTTGAAGAATGCTCCCCCTTCCCCTGGGAATAACACCTGGCATGAGAACATTCTTCACTCAACAGCATACAAGGAAGAGTGCAGGTATTTCTGGCTGAAAACAGTCAATCAGCTTTCCCTAAAAAGGAAATAAGAAACAACACAAGCTTACCCCTGCACTGGCTTGCTTCACTGGTTGATCCTGGTCACAAGCATTTTCTCCTGCTCTGTAATGCCTGAGAGAAGTAGAGAGAAAGACAGAAATGGGCTGTTTCCATGTTGTCACATTCAATTGTGAAGAAGCCACCTCCTGGGTAAGAAAGGCTTTTTGAAGAGCTGAATCTGGCTACCACCTCTGCTGCACACATGAACAAGGGAAAACATCCCGTCAGCTTGCAGCACCACTCTTCTGCAGCAGCAAAACTGGGAGAGCAGGGAGAGCTGGCGTCCTTCCCCACTTTCTTCCATCTACACATGGCAGAAGCCCTTTCCTTTCTCTGCATCAGTTTCACTAGCTGGAAGATGGGGAAGCCACCAGCTCCTCCTCCTTGGGCATCTATTGGGGAAGAATACTGAGAGTTAGGTGCTAACCTGCAAGGGAAAACATGAACATTTGCAACCATATCTGCATCCACGCAGAGCTAGCCCACTCAAACTAAACACCAGCACACTGAGCTGGCACCTTCAAGATGTTCACTTGCAGTTTAGAGGCTAGTCAGGAGACTGTCCCCATTTGGGAAGGAGTTCCCATTAAAACAACACAGGCTCTGATGATCAAGAAAACACACAGACATTGAAGGTCTCCTCATATACATCCCTTTTCCTCCAAAAACTCATATCTTCATTGTCACCAAAGATCCACCTTTTCAAGGGGCAGACCTACAACCGACACCCATGGTATCCCACGCTCATTGTGCTTTAAAGCCATTCAGTCCTGGATGGTAATAGAGACTCTGTACCCGATCAGATCCTTTCTCTGAGACCACTCTGGGCCCCAAGTTTCACCTCCCTTGATACCTGCCCTGACAGATGGGAAAGTGATAAGAGAAAAACCACCAGTCGACTTTCAGGGACAATTAAATGCATGGGTCTGGCAGGCTGACCATATTCCTAATACTGACTGGCTGGGTACGAAGTCTGAACTCTGGCAAACAGGCCCTTCAAACAGCATGTGAAAGTTTCTCAGAAACGAAGCAAGCAACTGGCTAGAGTTTCAAGTCCAAGATTCCACACTTGCCCTCATTAGTCGTTGTCTTATGACATGTGCTGGTCGCAGGTCACAAGCAGAGCTTGTCGTTTTGCAACACAAAACAAGCTTTCCCCAAATTCCTGGACCTCCTCTAAAATAATTACAAAACTCCTATGTTGGCATAAGAATGTGACAGGAATATTAAAAAAAGGACTTGGGACCTCTTATTTAAAGAAAAAAATGGAAAAAACCTCATAGGGACAACAGTAAGTTTATACACATGACATTTGAACAAACGGATGGATAGAGAAGAAAAACACCCGGGAAACCCGGGCCCTGACCCGTGAGTCCCCTGACAACGCTCCCCCCGCCAGGCCGCGCTCCCGGCCTGCTCCTCGGCCCGGCGAGGACAGCGCCCGCTCGGGGCCGCCCCTTCCCTTTCCCCCTCACACCCGCCGCAAGAACGGCAGCTCCCACACGAGGTGTCTCGCTCCACACACACTTCCCTCCGCCGAGGCCCTGCTCTGTCCCCAGCCCTCTGTCCCCGGCCCCGCACACGGCAGCTCCTCAGCCTCCAGCACCGGCAGCTGCAGCACCCCCAGCCCCGCCCCCCACTCCGGAAGTGACGCCTCCAGCCCCAAAGTCCCGCCCACCCCGCGCTCCCCCATTGGCTCCTGGGTGGTGGGGCGGGGCCTCCTGGGGTGGGACTGGCCGGTGGGGCGGGGGTGGCAGTGCGCATGCGGGGGAGGTGGGGCGGGGCCTGAGGGGCGGGGCCGGGTCGGAGCATGCGCGCTGGTGTGGAGGCGGGGCGGAGGGGTGGGGGCGGGGCGGGGCGGGCGGTGTCCTGCTGCACCGCAGGACGGTGTGGGAATAAGGAGAATAGCCCTGAAAAGACAAAGTCCTCCTGGTGATGCCGGATGTGTCCGCAGGAAAGCTGCAGCCCCTACGCGAAGGCTGCAGTGAGGACACGCCTGCTGTGGCAGCGGGGGTGGTTCGGGGGAGCACCGCGTCGGTCCCCACAAGCTGCGTCCGGACTCTCCTCCCCTCCGCTCCTGCTCTGCTCTGAGTGTTGGAGCACCGCAGAGGGAAGGGACCAGCCCGTGGTGACCGCTGGCTGCCACCCTCGCAGGAAAGGGGTGTGAGATCACACCCTGACTGTGGCCAGGGGAGCTGAGCTCTGCTAATGGACATGGGACCCATGGTCTCACCCGTCTGTACCCACCCGAGCCTAACTCTGCCCCGAACACAGTGGGGGATCATTCATAGTTTTAAGGATTTTGTTTGTTTTCTTTTAGATTCCCCTGTCATCCCTGGGGAGGACTCTTGGTGACAGAGATCCTCAGCACTGCAACTGCACTTGGCAGTGATAAGCAGTGAAGAGCTGTGATTCCTGAGGGGCAAAAGGATTCACTGTGTCTTTGGTGCAGAGGGAGGAGAGCTGGCCTGCCCATCCCTCTTCTTCCCAGCTGCCCTGTGCCTCCAAGGTGGAGGACACTTGCACTCATGTTACGCTAAAAAGAAACAACACTGCTGAGAGCAGAGGAATCTAGTCCTAAAGTGTAGATCTCCAAACTCAGTAGCCCTTTTCAGAGCACCTGAGGGGGGTCTCAGCCCTCCCCTTCTAGCCAGGAGCACATCAGGCTCATTCCAGCTGCCCCCCAGCCCCACATCCAGCTGCCCAGCAGCATTGTCACGGCCTTAACACCTAGATGGTCTCTCCATGGGGCACTGAGATGACACCCAGATGCAAGGGGAGAGCTGTGCCCTTCTGGAGGGCAGCTTGCAGCCCAGCCCGACACCCCAGGGAAATAGTCCAATGTCCTAAAGACATGGTGTGCTGAACAGAGAGTTGGCTCATTCCCAGCCCCCAATATGCATTGCCCAGAGCCCCACAGTCTAGAGGGGAACTTGGGCACCTCCATGTCAAGGACATGTCTGCATGGCAGGACCCGCAGGGCTGGTGTCTGAATTGCATCTGAACCTCCCCCTACCCAGAGAGTCCAAGGGGAAGGGCAAGAGCAGCACGGACAGGTGGAAAAGACAGAGCAACACTATGATATTTGTGCCAAGGGAGGCAAGGACAGGGAGAGACAAGGGGCACGCAGGGGAAAGTGGTTTTGGAGGTACAGTGGTTTCTTGCCCCAGAGACTCAGGACTCATGGATTCATGGGTGCATTTGGAGCCCCTCCTTGGGGCCAGGCAGGTCCTCCCCGAGACCCTGCCCTGAGGTGTGGGCACACACTGGGGTGAACGCCCCCACTGTGGGATGTATGCGCACACTTTGGAGTATGTGTGCACATGGTGGGGTGTGTGCGTAGTGTGATGTGTGATGTGTGTGTGTGTGTGTGTGTGTGTGTGTGTGTGTGTGTGTGTGTGTGTGCGTGCACATTTTGGAGTATGTGTGCACACTGAGGGGTGTGTGAGCACTGTGGTGTTTATGCAATATGCAAACTCCAGAGTATGTGTGCACATTTTGGGGTATGCACACACTACAGAGTGTTTGCACTACGTGTGTGTGTGTGTGTGTACACACACTTTGGAATATGTGTGCATGCTGTGGGGTGTGTTTGCAAAACGTGTGTGCACTGTGTGTGTGCGCACACTGGGTTGCCTGTGCACTATAGGTTGTGTTAAAACCCCCAGCCCCAGAGGCTGGTCACGGACAACCTTCAGCTTCAGCCCTACGAGGGGTGGGGAGGGCAGGTGTAATGATGGAGTGAGGCCAGCCCCAATCGCAAGGGTCTCTCACTGGGCCCCCAGTGAATGCGGTGCCTGGGGAGGTCGGGGCTGGGTCTGTGTGGTGCCTTCCCCTCTCAGTCCAGCCCCTCCTGGCCCCATCTCCTCCTGGGTGTTACCTTGCACGGCCATTAAAAGTACAATACTGGTATGTTTAGTTATTCAGAAATAAATATTTTTCTTTTTTTATCTACTTTATAATGGTGTTTATCTAGGAGGAGGCAAAAAGGCAAAACAGTGCTGCCTGAGCTTTTGGATCCAGCATATGCCCTGTTCATGATGATTCTTGGCTCACTAACAGCGGTCCCACCTGTTGCTGCTAGCAGGTGCTGAGGGAAAGTGTGCAAGAAACAAGGAGAACAAGAGAATGATTGTTGTTCTTCCCCCTCCAGCAGACTTTCCCTGTTTCCAGCAGCTCGAGGCTATGGGACGGGGGCCTGGAAGAGTGTCTGTACCATTGTGCTGAGGGGCTGGTGAAGCTCTTTGCTATCCATTTGTTTAACCTTCTGTGCAGCCTTGCACATGTTGCCCACCACAAAACCCTCACAGGAGGGGTGTGGGTTGTGTGAAGGAGCCCTGGAGGGCAGATGCCAGCGCTGGTCACTGTGGGACTTTGCTCTTAGCTTCCCTGCATGGTGAACGCTGTTAAGTGTTTCTTGACTGTGGTTTGACCTCTCCAGACAGGCACTGTACAACCACTTGACTTCTCCGTGAGGACTTTCCTCCTGCCCTGCTGTTTGCTTTCTTCAGTGGGGCGAGAGCCGGGGCAGGTGTCCAGGGGCCGGGGGGACGGGAGGGCCAGGAGCGCCCAGGCAGTGGGGTGCAAGTGGGGCTGATGGTCACCATCCTGCTGCTTGTCCCAACTGATGGGCACCATCCTTCTGCTCATCCCAGCAAATGGGCACTGTCCTGCTGCTCATCCCAGCAGATGGGCACCATCCTGCCGCTTGTCCCAACTGATGGGCACCGTCCTGCTGCTCATCCCGGTGCAGAGGGGCCAGGGAGGAGTTGCCCCCAGCTCGGCCCGGGGCCGCGTGCAGCAATGGCTGGGAGGGCTGTGGGTGCTCCTGGGGGTCACGTCCTGCTGCTGCACAGTGAGGGGCTGCTACAGAAACCTTTTTAAACCAAAAAGGAGTGCAAACCAAACACCCCACCCCACCCCACCCCTGCCCGCTGCAGGGCCCCCCCGGGTGGGTGCCCACTGCCCTCCCTTGCAGCCGGGTTCCCGCATGGGAACCACGGCTGGGGTGAGCGCAGCCACAGTGCCCAGCCCAGCCAGGACCCCGGTGGGGTTATCCCTGCCCCAGGGCCTGCGTGGGGCAGCGGCAGCCTCCCAACTGCCCACGCAGCCCCTGACTGCTGCAGGGCCAGCTCTGGCCCCCCGGGGCCCTGGGGTGAGGGGGGGCTGTGCCCCTCTGTGACATGGGCTGTGGTCACAGAGGACATCCCGGGTCACAGCCACAGCTCCCCTCTCCCGCCCGGCCACGGCCTCTCCCCACACGTCCCGGCGAGGCCGGGGGAGCCCAGGCGCTGGGGCTGCTCTCAGCACCGCTCTGCTGCCAGGAGCCGCCGAGCCCAGCAGGAGCCGGCGAGGGGAGGCCGGGGCAGTGTGGGGCTGCGGGACGTGTGGAGGAGGAGGAGGAGGAGGAGGAGGAGGAGGAGGAGAAGGAGGAGGAAGAGGAGGAGGAGGAGAGGAGCTGTTTCCTCATCACCTCCCGCTGCGGGGGTGACCCAGGGCGAGGAGGACAAGGATGGAGCTCTGGGACGCTGGCCAGGGGAGGCGGCGTGGGCAGGGGGTGCCAGCGCTCCCCCGCCAGGGTAAGGCCTTCAGGATCTCCTTCCTGGGAGCCGTGGCAGAGATCATTAACTCTGGACATGGCTGTGGAAACCCTGGGGCTGGGGGGAGGCTGGATGAGTTGGTGGGTGCCCCAAGAGCCCTGACTGACGTTCTCCTCTGGCTCAGGTGCCAGTGCGGCCACCAGGACTGCTGGGTCCTGGCCCTGATGCTGCCCCTGCCATCCTGGGGCCCCCTGGGCAGAAGTCCCTGCCCCAAGGGTCACTGCTGGCCTTGCAGTGGGGATGGCCCACCCGAGCTCCAGGTGGGGGAAGCAGCTGGAGATGCTCTGGTGGCCATGCAGAGCCTGTGTGTGCGGGGATCCCATACAGGGAAACTGGCCCCATAGGGGAGAGCCTGGGGATGCCCTGAGCCCCCGGACTACTGTGGGCACAGCACTGTGCTCTGAGGGGTGGAAATCCCTTGCCAATATCCCCAGGGAGGGATGAGGGGGAGATCTGCATCTGGAAGGAAAGGAGACCTGTGTGAAGGAGGCTGAGGGGTCCTGCAGCTCCTGCTGGGCTCTGGAGAGGCCGTCGGAAACACCTGTGCTGGAAATGAATCCTTGGCCTTTGACTCAGCTCAGTGGGGCTTTCTGTCTGGGAGACGGGCCCCTGCCTCTAGCTCCTTCCCACTGGGTCTCCTTGTGCCTCCAGACTGGCAGAGCAGGCTTTGAGCTCAGGGACACATTGTGGATGTCCCGTGGCAGGATGTGCATGTCCTAATGGCTCTGTTTCAGCTGCAGAGCCCTCCTGGGGGCAGACAAAAGGTTATAGCTTCAAGGCAGTGCCCACCCCAGCTCTGCCGCCCCTGCCAGGGAATGGGGTGTGTTTGAGGAGGGGGATGCGGTTTGAATATGCTTGCACTTATCATCTCCTTGCTTAGGCATGTGCTGAATGGTTTGAGCTGGCCCACCCAGAGCATGACATGTCTTTCACTTCTTTTCCAGAGACCCTTGCTGTCTGGGAAGGTGTGGCTAACTACATTGTTCATCAGCTGATGCTGAACCAGGTGGGTCTGCCATCCTGGGCCTCCCCAGGAAACCCTTCTTCTGCCTCTTATGTGTGTGAGGGATGACGTCTTGGCTTTGACTTGTCTTTTTGAGAGGGTGAAGAGGAGGGGGAGGAAAGCATCTGGAAAGTTCTTACAAAGAATTGCTCCAAGGCTTCTCCAAAGCTTTCCCAGAGTGCTCCATCTGTCCCCTTTGTATGGCAGGAGCAGGCAGGGCACCAAGCCCCATGCTCTGACAAGTCTCCAGCCTGTCCACCTAACAGTCTCGTAATTCTTCTCTTCCTTCCTCTTTTCAGGCAGTCAGAGTTATTCGTCTTGGGACCTTTGATATTGTGACTGAGCAAGTTGGTGGTGGGAAGCGTGGTCTTCTGACAGTTCGCAGACCCGTGTTCCGTCTTTCGAAGAATATTGCAGAGGTTCACGGCCTCACCTATGATGAGGCCTATGTTCCTGGTAAGGAGACAGGCTGAAACTTTGGCTTCCGCGTGGGACATCTGTGGGCTGTGCATAACTGCTGTTCAGTGTTAGACAGCCAGAGTTCCTTCACCAGGTCCTGAGAACACCTTCATTTGCTTTAATTATCCTGTCATCCTCATGTACAATACAAGTAGACTCCCTTTCTCTCGGCCTTGCTTTAACAGCTGGCTACACACCAGAGGTATTGGGGATGCTTCTTCTCATCAGATTTCATTAAAACCATTGGTCTGTGTTTACTGCCACACCAGACCTTGTAAAGGCAAATACCAGCATTCATGGTGGCTCTTGCACTCTCCTTCTACTTAGAAGTGGGTCCAAGGCAGCTGTAGAGAGCCTTGAAATGGAGATGGGGAAACTAGTGTGTTTGAAAAGCCGTCAGAGGCCAGCTTTGTGGAGATGGCTGGTCAGTGCTGCCAGCACTGCAGCGGTAGTGGACATTGGTGATGCCTGTGGGGCAGCAGGAGCTCCGAGCTGTGTTTGGAGTGGGTCTTTCTTTTGAAAGGACTCCATCTTCTCTGTGATGGCAACATCAGTCTGGCACTCCTTGGAGATGGACCTCTGGCACCAGAAGCAGGGATGTTTGCTGTGCACTTCTGAGGGTGGTGGGGGTGGCCAGAAGGATCTGAAGGGGTGTCATGCAGTGCTTGTGTTTTCCTTCCCCTCTTTCCTTCCTTGCGTTCATGTGACGTGGCACAGCTAAATCTCTCCCGCCCTGGAAGGCATTGAGTGTGGGCACAAGTATCATGACCTGGCACCCACTCCCTCAGCATGGGAACTGGCCCCCTTTCTCCTCTCCCTGTCCTGCCATCATGCCTCATGTTCCTACGAGATGGCTAGGGCCCTTTCTTTCTATGTCTGTAGGGAAGAAAGCATTGTGCTTGGCCCATTGCACTTTGTACATCCGGTTGTAGAGTGCTTTGAACTTCTCCTAGGGAGCAGTGATATCAGCTTCCTTCAGGAGCTTTCCCAGATGTTTAAAGACGACAGCTCTGTGGCAGGGTCTTGCTTGAAGACCTCAAAGCTGCCCATGCTCTGTGTTAGCCTGCTGCGCTTGTGACTTTGTTGCTCTTTTGCTACTTCCTAGGTCATAAGCTCTCTGAGCCCCTGAAGTATGCTTGCATAGCCTCGAACATCTCTGTTCCTTGGAAAGCAGTGGAGGCTTACATAGAAGAGTCCATGCATCTTTTCTCCTGTTGCCTCGAGAGCGGGAAGAATGCTGCCCTTGTGTTGAAGGACATTGGCATGCTTGTTATTCAAGGGGTAGATGTGAAAATGAGATTTTACAGAGACTTTCTGAGAAGGCTGAATGGGACCGAGCAGCTGCTAGAAGCTCTTCTTGGGGTAAGTTTTCCATTTCTGCAGTGCTACCTGTGGTCCTTTTGAAATCATGAGTGAATGCAATTCTATTAGCCTGCCATGACCTGTTTAGGCCCATGGACAGTCCTGGCCTGCAGTAACGCCAGCTCCCTGGACAGTTTGTCTTGAGCATTCAGAGGATTTGGCAGCAGAGAAGACCCTGGGAATAGGCTGTACTGGGTCCACCCAAAGATTCATGCAGCCACATGCACTGCTTGCATGTGCTTTGGGAAAAAGTCCAAGGAAAGGGCAGGTCTTGTGTGGTTTTTTTTCCCAGTAGACTTCCCATCTTCCAGACAGCCATGATTTAGTGCCCCCTTGTTTCAGGCTCACATTTGAACCCATGTGTCCTTTGGCCATGTCTGAGATGGTAAGGTAGTGAGTTCAACAGCTTCCCCTTAAGCGAGGTAACAATATTTCTAGGCATCAAGGGACATGTGCGTCCCTTTGGAAGCTTGGCCTGAGCCCTTCATGGGATGCCCTTGCACTGTGGTGTGGTGAAGGAACAGTGAGTTCCTTCCCTCCTCCTCCTGCCTGGGCCATCTGGGGTGTCAGACATCTCTGGCCAGTCTCTGGTGACTTCAGTCCTCTCTCTTTGAAGCTGGAGGGCCTGCGCATGTGTCTTCTTTCCCATATAGCAGCTGGCCAGAATATCTCCTCACTCTCATCCTCTTGCTCAGTGGTGTTTTTAGGTCTGTGTCTGTGTAGGTTTATTTGTGCAGAGATCGCTGCTCACCCCACTGTCTGGGCAGGAAGCAGAGGCACAGGCAGAGCAAGGCCCAGGTGGGGCCAGAGCCCTGTTGCTGCTGTTGCTGTGTTGGTCTAGTTGTGCTGACCAGCTCTTCCCAGGGCCCTACACTCTCACCAGCACACAGGGAGTCTTTCTGTCCTGAAGTGTGCACCTGCCCGCTGCTAGTGGTGGCTGCAGCATGTCACAGAGAGACTCACTGGAGCCCAATGTCCTTGCCCAGGTCTCTAGTGCAGCCCTGTGCTTCAGCCTGGGCTTTCAGGTGCAGCTGGAAAGGGGAGGTGTGGAAGCAGGCTGAGCTGAGCCCCTTGAGGGTTAAGCCAGAGATGCAAGCAGGCTGTAGCCCAGCCCTGCTTCCCAGCTCTGTCTCTTCCTTCTGACTTAGTCCGTGGTGCCTTCTCAGTCAATTCTCTGGGCCAGGGCCTTTTCTCCAGCCTTTGTTCCCAGTGGGTCCCAGAGCAGGACCCTCACCTGCCCCTTAAAAAGACACCAGAGACTTGGCCTTCATAGTTGGAACCCTCTGTGCAAAGGGAAAGGAAGAGCTGCCTCTCTCTATTCCTCCATGGAGCAGAGGCAGCCGTCTGAATGTTAGGAGAGACTGTGGGGGTTAACCCCACGTCTGAGCCCTTTGTTCTCAGCTCAGGAGGCATCAACTCAAGCCAGCAGGGAAAGAAAACGGAGCAGCCAGGACCCCCGGCTAGTGAAATGCCTTCCCCTGTGCTTGCCTCCATCGACTCCTGCATTAGGAAAGACCTGGTGTCTGGGCTGAGTCTCTGCATTCTCAGCCTTGCAAAAAGCAGTGTTCCTAGCCTTTCTCATGTATTTCCCTCCAGCCGCTCTGCTGTATAACTGAGGGGCTGCTGTGAGGAAGAGAGAGATTCAACATTTCAGAGAGGCAGCACCTTCTCTGAGCAGTGGAAAAGTTTGCTGCCCCTGTGAGCGATGAGATACTTTCCTTGGCCTCATCTCACATGTGTCTCTCACCTTAGCAGATGCCGGAGATGAGGGATTCAGTCCTCTTGGGCACTGAAACTGCAGCTTCTCAGACCTGGTCTGGTCATGTCATTGTCTTTCCTGAGTGAGTATGGTTTGTTGCTTCTTAGCCCCTGGCTGGCCAAGCAAGCAGCTTCTCATGGCATGTTTGGTAGCGTTGTGTTGCCAGTGCTTGTGAAGGCTGTTCAGAAAGTCATTTGAGAATAACTCTTTCCAATGTGAATTCAAGTACAGGTCCATACTAGTCACTGGCTTGGGACATTTCCATGTCTTCTGAGAGACCTGTGTGAATGAAATGTGTCCTGCATGTATTTTCTTGGGTCAAAGGTTTTTTTGATGGGAGGCCTGTCTAGGCCCAAGTGAAGCCAGTGCCCAGTGGGGTTTTTTGGAGAGCTTTGTGCTGGCTCCCATTGTGCTCAGTGTTTTGTTCCATTACCTGCCTGGGAGATGGAGGTTCCTTTTTACAGATGCACAAACATCAGCTTGGGAGGGCCTGCGAGTGTTTTGGAGGGTGAGAGAGGAGTTAGAAATGGTGCTGGGAAGCTGTAGGGAAGGAGAGTAGCCTGTTCTGCCTGGACATGAACATGAACAGGAGATGATAGATGGTCACAGTGGCAGCCCAGAGGATCTGGGTTAGAATGAGCTTTCCTACAAGGAAGGATAGGGAAGCTCTTGAAGAGCCTGAGGAGGAAACTCACACCCCTCCAGGCTCTGGAGGTCTTCATGATGTCACTCAGCTTGCTAGGATGCTCCTCCAGAATCTGGCATGTTCTGTATATTCTGCTTTGCAAAAAGGAGGACTTCACAGTAGCTCCCAAATGCCCCTGTGTCCCCCTTATTCACACAAGGTGCAAAGGAAGTGTGGTGTCCTTCGTTTGGACTGGTGCCTTTTTCCCTGTTTCCAGGTACAAGCTTGAGAGGAGAGCTAGAAAACCACCTGTGGCACCTGCGAAGCCCAGCCAGGAAGAGGAGATGGGAAAAGACAACGCGAGTGGCAAAAAGGGAGTGGAACAGCTGGTTCCTGGCAGGGGTTTGTGCCTTCTCCTCCTGTGCTGCTGGGTAGGGCATTGGAGCCAAGGCTCCAGTGCAATGGCTCCCAGGGGTAGCGTGAGGCACTGGAGGTGATGCTGCTTACCCATATGGGAACTCTCAAGGGACTCAGGATGGGAAAAGTCAGATGGTTAAAAAGTCTGGTAGCCTGTGCCAAGACTTCCTTTCATTTTCAAAGCAAGGTGTTCTAACCTTTCTTTCCTACTCTCTCCTACACATTCCCAAAACAGTGCCTTTGTGTTGACTGTGTCTACAGAGGAGTTGTAGGCATGTGAGATCAGTAGACTGATCCAAGGATCGGCTCACCTTGTGTGAAATGATGGCCCCCAGAGAGGCTCTGTTCGGTCACCAGGACATCCCAGCAAGCCCCCTTTTCCATCGAGTGAATGGGATAGAACATGAGAAAATCAATTCCACAAGAAAAGATATTGCCCAGTAAAAACGAAAAGACAGATAGTCTAAGCCAGTGTCTGGAAAGACCAAAGACCACCCAGGAAACAAGCTTTGAAAGGAATCAGCTTGAGGCCTGCCTCACAGATTTATCACAAGCTTGAGCGCATCTGCCTATCCTTCCTGTTCCAAAGGTCTCCACAATGCTGTCCTGAAGTGTTTTCTTGCCTCCTGCTTGCAGGAACTCTTCCTGCCAAGCGTCTCCTCTTCAGGGAGAGGCATCCTCCACCCGGAATAACAGCTACCAATATGCAGAAAGGAAAGGGGAAGAAAGCTGAGGTCAAAGCGTCTCGTGGCAGGTGAGACACTTGAAGGCATGGAGGAGGGTGATCCTGCAGCCTTGTGCTTTTTTGAGTGAGATGTTTCCTGTGGACACGAGGTTTAGGGCAGCTCTGAATGCCTTTTCTCACATGGCACAGTGACTCCTGATCCCACGATGGCAGGACTGCCTTTACACCCCTGATCACTTTCTCCTTCTTTGACCCTGGGTCTCCAGGAAGAATCAGTTTTCCATACCTAAGCGCAAGGTAGCTGGGACCATCGAGGAGTGTTTAATACATTTGCCAGGATGGGGTAAGTGTGTCTCACAGAGCCTGTCTTTGTAAAGGCCCCTGCTCCTCTCCTTGCTGCCTCGAGAGAGAGCCTGTGCCTGGGCATCCTGAGCGTTCCTTCAGGCACATCATGGAGCCCTGGGCGCTTCAGCTGGGGGTGATCTCTGTGTCTGTGGATGTGAACACAGGCAGTCGACCCCACATCATTCTGCTGCGGGACTGCCTTCTGCTGCAGAAGTAGGCGCCCAGCTTGGGAGCACAGAGTGGAGACCAAACTCGCGCTGTGCTCACACCACCTCCCCACAATGTGTATTTTCAGTGTGCTCCCAGCCATCGGAGGGAGCTCCTCACAGAAGGTGGAGAAGGGCAGGAGGAAGGACAGTGCTGACGCCATGCCCCCACCTGAGAAACTGGTTAAAAAAATCCAGAAGATGCCAAAACAGGTACGTGCTACTGGCTGAGGTCCTCCTTGTGCACTAAGGACTTCTAGGGGCAGGGGGTATGAAAGACCCCTTCCTGTGTGTTCATTTGGCCCTTGACCAGCCTTGTCCTGCTCTAGTTTTGCAATGCATTTGTCACTAGTGCGTTCTCAGGAAACACATCAGAAGGCCCTGTTTGGCCCTGTTTCTAGCGGGAATGTACCTGCTGGGCCTTTCAGGGACAGGGCATGGGCACTTTCTGTTTAGCTCAGTGATCATTTAGCTCCTTGGTCAGATCAAAAATGCCATTGTCAGACCTGCCAGTACTAGCTGAAGGGCATAAGAGTGCTGACAGGCAGGCTCAAGGCAAGGGGCAGAAGAGAGGGTGAGAAATGACCTTTGTGCCCTGGAAAACAACAGATGCCAGTAATAACCTTTGCTGTTTCTTTTCTGTGGCCCTCCAGGTGGAATATCACTTCAGAGTAATGGGGGAAGGGATTCTTGTCTTTCCTCCAATCTGAGCCCCTGGGAAGATCTTCCTTTCCTATGTATTTTGCTGACAAGACAAGCAAGGCAACTGAAGCCAGAAGAGCACCTTTGGAGAAGTCATGTGAAGAAACCACAGTATTTCCTCTGGAGCCATTTTCCAGACGTATCCGTAAGAGGCAAGGAACCCTGAGGAAAATGGGACTTGTGGTCCAAGTGAAGTCCCACTGTTACTAAAGGCCCGTAGTTGGGCTTTCGGCTGTTGGGGAAGCTCAAGTGAATGCTGATGCTGAGAGTAACAGCTGAGGTCATAAGGGATGTTCAGGCTCATTTGGTCTGACCTGCCAAACCTCAGAGAAGGATTGCATTAAAGGTTCCTGCTCTGCCAATGGTAATTTCTTCCCCTCATTTGCAATGCTATGGGAGATGTCTGATGGAGATAGGGGGTTAGTGGGCAGCCTGGCCCTTCCCTCCCCAAGGGCAGTGGGCCTGAGAAGGAGAAAATTGGGTTTATGGAAACAGAGGGGATTTGTAGCCCAAGAGACAAAGCACAGCACAGAGTGGGGGCTGTCCTTGGCATCCCAGCCACAGATGTAGAGGGACAAGTGCTGAATGCGAGTTGCAGGGAGGAAGCTGTTTAACCAGCTGCCATGCAGCAGGGACTTCAGTGAGAGCTATGTTTCCTACAAAATGCTGAATCTCTGGTTGTGATTAATTCCCCAAAGATTTCTTGGTGCTGGTGTTTGGAATCAGAGGTGTAAAAGGGAAGGGAAAAGCAGGATCTGATGTGGAAGAGAAACAGCAGAGAGGGCTCCATCTGGGACCCCTCATGAACATCCCTCTGAATCGGCTCCTTCCTGCTGAAAGGGCACAAGGCAGGACAGAAATGCAGTGACTCCCCTGCAGGAGTCTAGCAGGAGGCTAAAAGCTGACTGCAAAACTGTGACTTCACAACAGCCCCAGATCAGAGACCGAAGGTCATCTCTCCTGCACCTTGCACACAGACTTTGCTTTTATGTTCTCTGTCCCCTCAGCAGCAGCTCACAGCACAAACATCTCAAACCTCCCCAGTGTGTGTTTCCTTACCCAAACACACTCACACATCAGGCTGCCCTGTCCAGCCCAGCTGCAGCACCTTGCAGCTCCCCGTCCCTGCACAGAGCAAGAGGACCTGCTCCTGCAACCCCACAAGCTGCTTTGGTCCTCTTGCCAGCTGTTGCTGCTGCTGAACCCTACGCTCCCGTCAGGTCTCAGCTGCAGCTGTGACCCAGGGCATGCTGCTCTGTCTCCAGTCTCAGCCTCTCTCCAGGCAACAAGTCAGGCCAAGGATCGAGCACCGACTGGACTGAGAGGGCTGTCCTCTCCCCCGAGGTTGTGCTTGGGGTGGAGGAAGGCCTGACCCTGCCACAGAGGTCTCTGGCAGAGCTGTCTGTGCATCAGGCAGATGGCAGAATCTCTCCCACGTCCCCACGCACTTGCTGGGGCGAGGACTGACACAGCCTCTTTCACTGCCCCGTGGGACTGCACCCTCCCTTCTCCCCATTCAGGAACGAGATGTGCAGACAGGACCACCCAGCGCGGACACCTGCTGTTCCCTCTTCAGTCCTTTCCATCAAGGATGGGGAGGGCACAGCTCAGCTCAGCTCAGGGTCAACAGGACTCATGTGCATCCTCCGTGCTGCTCTCCAGCTTCTCTGGCCATCCCACATGGTCCAGAAAGGATGCCCCACAGCAACACGCATGTGCCAGCCACCAGCAGATCTGCTGTCCCAGAGCTGGCTCCCCAGGGATGTACCTCTGGAGAAGCTTGGCTTTTGTTGTGAGTGAACACAAATGGGAGGAGGGGTGAGAGGAAGGGGCTGTCCATGCAAACAAGGTGATTGTCTTGCCAGCTTTGAGAATGAGCTTGAAAATGCTAGTCTGTAGGGACAGTGACTACAGGACAGTCACTATCCCAAAAGACTCCTTCCAGGTGGGTCTTGAGCCAGAAACAGGATCATCTTTGATAAGGATGGGGTTTGAGCCCTGTGCACAGTGCAGAATACATTAGCAGTGCATCGCTGTAACCTCTTGGCCACGCCGTTGTTGTTCATCTGTGGCTGTTCATGTTTCCCTCTCTTCTCTTCTTTGGAGGATGACACAGGACAGAATGGACAGCATTCACTAAGCCCTGATTTATTGTATTTTAGCCATAGTATAGTGTATGTGTCTCGGGCTTGGTGCTGATCCTTACACTGTCAATCCCCCTTCCTTATTCCGTCCCAGTATAAAACCCGTCAGTAAGACCAACCTCTGCACACACACAGGTGTGAATGGGAAGGTCAGTGGCACCAGCCCCACCAGCAAGGACCCCTCTATTCACAGCAGCCCTGGTTCAGGAGACAGGTCCTTCCCTGAGCAATTCACCAGCCTGAGCCAGAGCCACGGGGTTACCACAGGTTTGTCTGTGCTAGTGCATGGGGACCATGAGCAAAAGCCAGGGTGCCGGGCAGCACAGTCCTCCAGGCACCCCACCAAGGGGCACCGTCCCTGGGTGGGCTCGAACCACCAACCTTTCGGTTAACAGCCGAATGCGCTGCCCTGCTGCGCCACAGAGACCCCACCTGGGGCTGTCCCCGGGCACCACTGGCATCAGGACAGTCCCCAGTGCTGCTGGAGTGGGAACGTCCCTGAGGCCAGGCACGTCCCCAGCCCCAGGGAAGGGGGTGCTGCCCTTCACCCACCACCAGGTGCTGGTGGTCAGAGCGGAGCAGGGGGAGGACTGGTGACCAGGTGAGGGGCTGTGGGCAGCTCCCTGCCCAGGATCACCTCTACCTGCTCCCATGGCCCCTCCACTGCACACCCCGGGGAGGGAGGGCAATTGGAGCTGTGGGCACCTCACCTGGGGAGGACATTTCCCTCAGCGTGTTCACTCCTGCTGTTGGTGTCAGGGACAGACGTGCTGCACACAGGAGTGCTGCACAGGGTGGCAGAGGAGACTCGGGGAAGGGATTTGTTCCTCTCCATAGACCTTCCCTGGGAGGGCCAGAGCGTGGGAGCAACGCCTGCAGCGAGTCTTCTCCTGCCCCCATCGACTGCAGAGATGTTGGAGGGGCAGTGTCCCATGGTGCAGCCCTGGTCCAGGACTAGTCCCCGCTGAGAGGCAATCTCCACTTCCCCCATCCCAGCCTGTGGCCCAGTAAGAGGGTTTGAATGCAGTTTTCTGCTGAGGATCTCAGAGCAGCAGGGGAGAACAGGGCTGTGCTTGTCAAGGGCATATCCTGGGACGAGTGTATGTCCCACCCTTCAGCAGGTTGTAAGGGGATGTAGCTCAGTGGAAGAGCGCCTGCTTCGCATGCAGGAGGTCCTGGGTTCGATCCCCAGCATCTCCAGGGGTGTTTTATGTCCTGACTCTCCATCCCCTTGGTCCTCTCCAGAAAGTGTAGGCTTACGGTAGTAGCAAGCCAGCACCTTGGAAAACCTGCTCAGCTGAAATGACATCCCTGGGCAAGGGGAGAGGGAGTTAAAACTGATGCTGTTGGGACATGGATTTTTGTGTCACTAA
The DNA here is from genome assembly GCF_040807025.1 of Struthio camelus. Classification (NCBI taxonomy): domain Eukaryota; kingdom Metazoa; phylum Chordata; class Aves; order Struthioniformes; family Struthionidae; genus Struthio; species Struthio camelus. The sequence goes on along the minus strand of NC_090973.1, from coordinate 2,049,263 downwards.
CTATTGCAACAAGCTGAGCGGCCAGCAGTAGGCAAACAGGCAGGAGCTGAGAGGTCATCCAGTGCATCAAAATGCCCTCTCAGGAGAGGGCTACATCCCCTTTCCTTTCACAGCAGCTGATTGGCCAGCAGTAGGTGGGCAGCCATGTGAGGTCATCAAGGGTACAGCAAAGCCCATGAGGAAGACATAAGAGCCTGGAGGGAGGAAGGAGGGAGAAGCAGGTAACATGACAGCACTGGCCTAGTGATTGTGAGATCACCTCTATGACTGCAGCTGATTGGGCACTGTGAGGTCCTCAGGGGCAGGAGAAAGCCCCCAGGAGAGAGGGCAGAGGCAGAGTCAGGCAAGGCTGGCCTGGCTGGGAGCTTGTTTGTGAGGTCACTTTTATTGCAGCAATCTGATTGGGTGGCAGGCAGGCAGGTGCTGTGAGGTCATGAGGCAGATGAGAAAACCTTCCCCATGGAGAAGAGAGCTTAGGGGAAGGGGAGAGGGAGAGGTGAGTGAGAGGGATGTGTCTAGGGCGTTGATTGTGAGGTCAATTCCTTACATCAGCCGGACTGGCCATTAGCATGTAGGTCAGCAGGAAGGCATTGTGAGGTCATCAAGAGCATCAGAAAACTGCCACCAGCAGAAAGGAGAGCTAAGGGGGAGGCAGGTAAAGGGGGGAAACAATGGGATGATGATGCAAACATCTTTTGCACTGTGGCAAGATCTTTGGAACTGAAGTTGTAACTGTGATACAAAGATGACATTCCCATTTGTTTAATACAGTCCTTTATCAATAGAAATGGATCATGCATGCTCTGGAGTGGTCACATAGGACCATAGGCCAGCTGGATAATAAGGATTTACTGGAACAACCCCATTCAGGGACTCTCACCTGCTCCACCTGAAGATGCTGTTGCAAGGACACCTGTGGCAGAGACTACCCTCAAAAGCCAGAGAGCAGCCAACTCTCCTGTTTATGGGATTTGGATTCCCCACATGAGCATTCCCTAAGCAAAAGTTCCCAATGGATTAGATTTTTTTTATATCTATATCTATACATATATATATGTGTATATAAACACTCTGTCCATGAATGTCTGTGAAGCAAACAGATCATTTGGATGCATCATGTTCTGGTTATGGACCTAGGCGCTCACGCTGTGCCCCTCAGCTCCCGCTATGGGCTCTGTGTGGAGCTTTAGAGCCAGCACGCTGTTTCCTACAGCCAAGGTGAGAGATCTGGCTGCGAGTCTGGTCCTGGTGCTGGCAAAAGTCTCCTGAGGATGCCAAAGACATCATCCTGGAGAGGGAGCAGGGGTATGTCTTCATTCTGTCACTCTTGGCCCATCTCTGGCCCGTGTCCATGTGTGTCTGTGTGGTGACGTTTTTGCAGCTGAGCAGAGGGGTCCCAGCCCTCAGGGAGAGGAGGGGTCCCAGCCCTCAGGGAGAGCGTGTCCTTTGGGTGAGGGCTGAGCCTGGCCCCACATCTCCCCATAGGGTAGGAGAGGGGCAGTGCCAGCCCTGGGGCTTGCTGAGCAGGTGGTCACCCCATGGCGGAGGGGCCATGGGATTGATCAGAGCAGGCACTGCTCTTCTGCACCCTGGCTGTTGGAAGCCCGCGTGAGAAAAGCATTCACAGAGCGAGACCCCACGGAGGTGGGTAACGCACATGGACACTGCAAACACAACCCTTGTTCCTGCCGGGGCTCAGGCTCCAGCCCCGCATCTCCCACAGGGAGAGATGGGCCAGGGCTAGGGAGGGAGGGGGCTGTCTCAGGGCAGGGGGCTGCCAGCAGGGAGGCTCCAGGTCGCGGGGCTGGAGGTGGTGTCTAAGGCCTGGCTGCCCCCAGAGCCTTCAAGGTCACCTTAGCCCTGCCCCACTGCTTCAGAGATTTGCTGGTGACACCATTGTTGTCACCATCAGCAGCACTGGTGCTTTTCCCTCATGCCTACATTGGGGATCCAGTGCCCTCCCATAATCACTTCCCACTTCTGCACACATGGCCCAGCCCTCCTGCAAGGTCCCCAGCACCAGTGCTCCATCCTGGATAGGAGCAGGGATGTCCACAGCTCTGGGACGTGCTGCTGCCCGTGGAGGGTCAGCGCAGGGCCTGGCACTGGAGGAGCTCCCAGTGGGGCACGGGGAAACGCTGCTGCGGGAGAGGGTGCTGGTGACAGCCACGGGCTCCCTCCTCTCCTCGAGGGCAGTAGCCTGCTGTTTGCAGTGCTGCCGAGCCCTGGCTGTTCCTGGCGGGGAGCCTGGCTTTGCCCTGTCCTGGCTGGAGGAAGAAGGGGGCTCACACAGCCCTCACTGCTGGGCTGTGGCTTGGCTGCTGGGGGAGAGGAGAGCTGCCCCTCTCCTGGGAACCAGAGCTGAAACCCTCCTGCAGAGCAGTCAGCGCTGGGCAGAACTGGGACTGGTGGAGTTACCCTTTGCCTTCTCGAGAGAGGCACCAGACCCTGGGCAGACAGGTCTGATTTTGTCTGGTGGCCTGACAGTGCCGGCTGCAGGGGAAGAGGTGAGCTGTGCTCAGGCAGCTGGGCAGGGAGAGCTGGCGGCAGCTGCACGGCCCCATGCTTGCCTGGTGCTGGGAAGGCTGAAACCAGTAACTGAGTGGAGGATGGGTGCATAAGTAGTGGGAGGAGGGGATGATGAAGGAAAGAAAAAAATGCAAAGGAAAAAATAGGGTACATAAATAATTTCAATGTAGGAAAAGAAAATTAAAGCAGGAAAAAATGCTACTCTCAAAAACTGCCAGTTTAGTCACAGAATCTCAACATTTTTTACATATAGATATTAACATAGACCCTATAGATCCAGACACAGAGGCATTTGGTGACTCTTCCCCATTGCAGGAGATCTCTCTGAGTAGAGCAGGTGTCAGCTCAGTGCGGGAAAGGAAATGAGCCAGGACAAAGGTCGAGTGTGTTTTTGTGTGCTCGGCCTTGGCCCCACTGCCCATCAGTGTGTGGTATGGGGAACCCCTCAGGAAGGGCCAGCGGGATGTGGAGATCGGAGACCTGCCCCCATCTGGAGGAGGGAGGGCAGTTTGGGTGCCAGATGCTGCACAACCACCGAACCCTCCTCCCCACTTGGCTCCTGTGTGAGAGGGTCTCACCTGTGGGCAGTGGGGCTCAGCCCATTAAAATCCCGGCCTAGGAACAGGGATCCTGTCTCAGCGCCCATCGGCACCAGCTTTAGGGATGGACATGAAATGTTTTCTGCCATTGAAATACGCCCTTATGAGCAGCCTCGGGGATGGGCCCGTCCCGAGGCTGGGGGCTGATCCATGACTTTGGGCTGGAGCCCGTGTGTTGGGGTGATCCCTTCTCCAGTCCCCTGCCCTCTTCCTCTTCTGCCTCCTGCCCTGCTGAAGGAAACGTCCCTTCCCACCGCTGCCTGCTCCTGTCCCCTGCGCCCTGCACACAGATATTCCCCTGCACAGACCCAACCTGGCACCCCAGACCAGGCAGCTCCTTCTCCTGCCCCTGCAGCCCAGCAGCAGGAGGGCAGAGGGGTGGGGGTGGATGGGAGCAGGAGGGGGGTCCCAGAGCGGCCCAGGGCCCTGGTGCCGCCTGCCGGGAAGGAGCCATCTCTGGGCTGTGCCAGGAGTGCTTGGGGATCCATGAGGGCCGCGGGAACCAGGAGCAGCCCCTGGAAACAGGAGTCCCTGCAGAGCCAGAGGAGGGGAAATCCCAGCCCCGGGTACCCAAACAAGCTGCTCTGTGCTGGGGTGCTGGGGCAGCGGGAAGCAGAGCTGCCTCCCAACCGCTGTGGGGAGGGGATCCCTGGGCAATGAGCCCTCTGGGGCTGGCTGGGGTGTTCAGGGCCCTGCTGTCACCTCCAGGCTCACTCCTGTGGGGCGGCAGAGCAGGGCTAACCCTGTCACTGCAGCTCTGTGGTGGCCACCATGCCTTGGGACAGGGAGGCCCAGGCAGAACCCCTGGGAAAAGAGCAAGCGGGGGCACTCCCGGGGTGAGGAGACTGGACCTCCCTGCCCAGAGGGGCATTACGGGACCCTGCATTACAGAACCCTGCGGAGAGACCCACTTTGGCTGGAAACTCTTGTGTGTGGGTTGCAGGATGGAAATGTCTCTGCCAGCAGGAATATCCTCCAGCTGGGCTGCTCACTATTCCCACCCTCCAGGGACCATGGGCACTTGCAGGCACACAGCCTGTCTCAGAGCCTGCTGCTCCCAAGACGTGCCCCTTCCCTGCTGCAGTTTCTTGGTGCTTTGCTCTCCCTGATCAGCCTCAAGGAGACACCCCAACACGTGGGGAGGGAAGCACCAGCTCTGGATCAAACTCCCAAATGGTTTTAATAAGAACAAATACCAATGCATGGCGTAAAAGTAGAGACATGAAAATAGAAAAAAATGCTCTAATAGAAAAAATTTTGACACCAGTGGGAGAAGGGAGACTGGTGTCTGGCACTCAGGGCTCTCCCAGCTGCACAGACCTCTCTTCCATCCCAGGAGCTCCCAACCGCATGGCAGAGGTGGGCTCCCCTGGCCCCAGGCTCAGGGACCTTTTGGCACCAGGGTCCAGTCTCACAGCCTTGGTGTCCTCATGGGGATGTGCCAGAGACGCCTCTTCAGCATCATCGTACCCCGTGTCCATGGGGGGCAGGGATAGGGCAGCTCTCTCGGCTCCGGGGGCCCTGTCACTTTCGCGGGAGTGCAGGCTCTCCCCTGGAAGCAGCAAGGTCGGTGTGTTGCAGTTGGCCCCGTGCGTGTGCCCCTCCTGGGCTGTAAATCCCCTTCCTCCCCCTCCTCTCACTTCCCCGGGATTTTCAGCCTGTTATCTCCCCCCAGTTTCCCCACTAGGAAAACTCCTGGGGCAGGTTCCCTCCCCATCCCGACAGGTCGAGCTCTCAGAGTGCAGCGACTCTTCGGACTCCACGGACGGCACCCCAGGCCCCAGCCCCACTGTGTTTCCCCCTCACCTCTCTGGGCCTCCCCAGGTCCAACTCCCTCCTCCGCTTCCCTAGGTGCTTCCCAATCTCCCTGCCCAGGAACAAGATCCTCCCCAGGGTCAGAGACTTCCCTGGCATCATCATAGCCGTCTGCTGGGTCACCTCTGGGCAGAACAGGGACATCTGAAAGGAGAGGGGAGCAGGTGGCAATGAGAAGAGCCCTCCCGCAGAGCAGAGGAAGCAAGGGCGTGCAGGAACGAGGAGGGGCTGAGCTGCTGGTGTTGGTGGGGTCACAGGAGATCCAGCATCCTGCCCACCTCCCCTGGGGTCGCAGGAGCGTGTGTGTGACAGCAGGGACCCCTCTCGCCCAGCTGCAGGGTCGGCAGTGCCAGGCTCTGCACCAGAGCTGGCTGTGGAGACTCCCTGTGTGCTTGGGGAGATGCCGGTGCCTTGCAGCTCGGCTCCTTGGGGCGAGCTTGGGGCCTGCTGGAGGCAGGGACAGGTCAAGCCCAGGAAGTCCCCCTGTGACCCCATAGGGCACAGGGCTGCAGGCACCCAGCTCAGATGGGCACGTCTGACCCTCGCCCGCTCTGTACGGCTCTGGAGACGCTCCCGAGGGCGATTCCTCCCCACCCCGATGGTGACATTCAGTGACACTGCTGCTGGTCACACAGCTACAGGGAGGAGAGACCGACCTCTCCTCTGTCTCCCCCTCCATTACCTGGTGCTGACCCAGGACCATCCTCCTCCTCACTGTCTCTAGGCTCGGGTTGCAGCTTGGTCAGGGACCTCTCTGAAGAGGAGCCTGGCAAGAGGAGCAGCAGGTGTTATCGGAGTGAGCCCTGATGACCCTGCTCATGGCCAGTGCTGCTGGGGATGGGCACCCACACAGCAGGGACTGCACGGGGAGGAGGGCTCAGGGACTCCTCCTGCTCCCATGGGACAACCTCATCTCAAAGGGCCTTTCCAAGCTGCCTGGGGACAGCCCCCTCCCTCACCCACCAGGCACAACCTCGGGGTGCAGTGGGGCAGGCAGGGAGGCGCTGTGCCCTGGGCTGGGACAGGCAGAGCTGGTGGGGAGGCAGCTCCTCTCCTGAGCCCAGCACTGCGCTGCTCTCCCCTCAGACCCCCATGGCCCAGCGCTGCGGGGATCGCTGGCCTGGGGGCTGCCAAGGTCCTGCCCTGGGTCAAGGCCAGGGGAAAGGGCCCTGCAGACGTGCTCCCTCCCACGAGGGACCCACACTGACCTGAGTGACTGAACCGCGCCTCCTTCTCCCACGCCCAGCTGTAGTCGATCTCCTGGTACACGGCCTCAGAGAAGGGCTCCAGAGACCTCCTGGAGCCTGAGACAGAGGCAGGGTTGGCACAGGGACATGGGGACAGGAGATCAGACCCCGACGCGGTCACCCAGCCCTTCCCCCTGGGCTAGCCCAGGACTGACCTCACAGCCCAACCCCACTGCTCTGTCTAGGCAGCACAGCCACGTCCCCAATGACAACAGCATCCCTGGGGAGATGGCCTGGGGCAATGTCACCCTCATGCTATCTCTTCAGAGACAGCCCCATGCCCCTTTTGGCCCAGGGTCTGGTCCCTGGTCTGACCCTGGAGCAACTCCTAAGTCTCCTCTCCCCAGGGAGCTCCCCTCTCTCTGCCAGATGGGCCCATAGCATGGCCCCTGCCCCACCACGGGTGGGCAAGGCTGGATGGAGGGAGCAGCCCAAGGACTGGACAACCACACCGAGAGATCCCCCTGCCCTGCGCTCCTCCCGGCACCACTCCTGCCCCACAGCCTCCCCTCCAGCGCCGCCCAGAGCATGGACAGCAGCATCCTCAGATGTCTTTTGCTGCTCCCATCTCCCCCAGCCCCTTGCTGCAATCTATCTCCTCACTCATCACCATCTCCTCCCAGGTTTGGGCTCTCTCCTCTCCTGGTTGCTGGTGTCCCACAGCCAGACAGTGAAGGGACAGGGAATAGGACAGGAGGCAGCACCCCTACCCCAGCTCTGTTTGTGCCCCTCATGGACAACCTACAGCACCCGTGGGGCTGCCAAGAGGCATCGTCCACCCTGCGACCAATGAGGAAGGACCCACCTCTGCGCTGAGCCCTGGCACTTTGCACTTGCCCCACCAGGAGGGCCAGGAGCAGGCAGAGCAGGGCCCCCAGGATGATGCAGATGACAACAGGCACCGAGACTCTCCCGCTCTCCCTCGCACGGACCTGGGTAGCATCTGCATGGGCAAGGACATGGACGAGGCAGCCTCTGGCCTGGGGGAGGTAGGGGCCCAGGGACACCCCACTCCTGACCCTCCCACACATGGCAGCATGGGGAAGGGGCACAGGGGTGGGTCAGGGGCAACTCCACACTGCCGGGTGAATCACAGCCCTCCCCAAAGCCACCCACTCCCACCCCAGAGCCTCTTCTCTGTGGCTTCGCACCCCAGCACAGAGCCCCTTCCCTCTGGCTGCAGGTCACAGCCTGGCCCTCGGGAGATCAACCCCCAGGGAACAGGGGAGATTACCTGCTCGGAGGGGTGATGTTGTCATCATCCTGGGTGCTGCTGCAGAGCAGAGAGAGAGAGAGAGAGAGAGAGAGAGAGGAAGAAAGATGCATTTGTGTGTGTGTGTGTGTGTGTGTGTGTGTGTGTCTGTGTCTGTGTCTGTGTCTGTGTCTGTGTCTGTGTGTGTGTCTGTCTGCAGGTGTTCCCTACAAGTCCCATCTGAACTGTCCTTCTCTGGGTCCCCGTGAGAGGCCCAGGGCCCTCTACTCTGGGCCATGGGGACAACAGCACCAGCAGCCCAGGGGATGTGCCTGGGGGACGGGATGCAGGAGTCCCATGGCCAGAGGCCTGACGACACCTGGCCCCACAACAGCTGCTCCCACAACAGCTGCTCCCCACCTGGCACCAGACACCTGACCTCCCCAGGGACATCCTTCCTCTGACGAGCTCTGGGGCCTTGTGAGGACCCAATTGGGAAACATGTCCCAAAATGAGGGATGAAGTGCTGCCACTCACCAGAGCAATTCACAGAAGCATCTTCCTTGTGCTGGCAGGCATCGCTGTCCCCAGGCCAGGCACAGCAGTCCCAGAGAGATAGCTCTGTCCCTCTGCACTCCACCTGCTTCAGCCAGATGGGACCCATCCCCTCCCCAAACACAGCCTCCCCCACGACAGACATGGCAGGGCCACAGCCCAACTGCCTGCATGCAACCTCGGCGTCCTTCGTGCCCCAGGAGTCGTCGCATACTGTCCCCCAGGAGCCACGGTGCCAAACCTCCACTCTGCCCGAGCACCGGTCCTCTCCTCCCACGGCACGAATCTTCTCCATCTCTGGAAAAGGTAGAAACCCCCACATCACTGGGGCAGCTGGGAGAGCCTGGCCAGGGAAGAAGGACACACAGAGGAGCAGTACCTGTGCAGCTCGTAGAGTTGGGGCACTTGGCCACTGGGGCTGAGGAGGTTTCTGGTTGTCTCCCTGCAGAAGGAAATACTGTGCTGAAGGGGCTGCTTCACGGGGGTCATGCAGGTGGGAGCAGGACTGACCTGTGCGTGAACCTCCCACTGCCTCCTTGGTCATGGACACAGCTGAAACTCCCAGTAATGCAGTGTATAACAGCGCTGCGTTCCAGGGCTACCCTTGACTGTTCACCCTCCAAGGGCTAATGACTAGCAATGGAGCAGATGGATGTTCCCAGAGTGGAGGCTTGTCTGAGCTCCGGTGCCAGCAGTACCCTTGCCGGGGCCTGTTTCCTACAGAACCCTCAGCCACCAGGACTGGTTGCACTCTCTCCCTTCCCATTCCCTCAGCAAACCACAGCCATGAGTGGGATGCTCTGCATGGACTTCCCAAGCTAATAGGTGGTTGTCTGGGCCCTCTCTACGGGCAACAGAGAGCAACAGGCACCTCCGGAAGTGTCCAAGGTAAGGTGGAAGAGGCATCACCTGGAGGTGCCTCTGCCTCTGCCTCTCCTTGGGCTATGCAGGGAGCTCAGGACAGCTATTGCTGATGGATGTGTGTCACTCTGAGAGCTGATGTTGTGTTTGTGTCACTGACAGCAGAACGGCCTGAAACGCAAAGTAAAAGCCACTCCAAGCTCTTTCTCTGCGTTGCACCTTGCTGAACAGGGAGCAAGACCTGGTGTGAGCCTTTGTGCTCAGGTAGCTCCAGCCTTACCATTGCAGGTGATGTGGGTCTCTTCTCGTTGGTCATCGCATGACTGTGGGTTCCAGGGAGCAGAGGGGCACTGCCAAAAGGAGCTGTTTGTCTTCCCACACTCAACATGATCCAGCCACGTGGGGCCAGACACCCTGCCACTTGGAACATTTATTTCAATGAACCCTCCATCTCCACAGCCCAGCTCTTTGCACACCAGGGACACGGTGTCAGGAGTCATCGAGTTGGAACAAACACTGCCCCATGTCCCGTTGTAGAAAACCTGCAGGCGCCCAGAGCAGCCATCGCTGTTCTCCAACCTCAGGGCCATGAACTCTGGAAGGAAAGGCACAAAGTTGGAGGGAACAAGCTGGTCCGGGGGTGAGGAGAGAGAAACCTAAAGCACCCCTGACAATGCCCCAGGTTATTCTGCAGCATCCATGGGCAGGAAGGGTTACTCCAAGAAGCAGGGACCCTTCTGGCTACCTCAGGGCTCAGAGAGGCAGAGGGCACTGCTGGCAAGTCACCCTTTCACCCAGGGAGCAGAGAGAAATCCCTGAGGTGCAGCAGTGCCCTCCCCTCTAACCCTTGCGGACGGCTGGGCTCTCCCTATAACCCTCACGAGGTCCAATGGGGACAGTGCACAGGTGTCCCCAGGACGGGGGCAGGAAGGGGGCTCGGGGCAGCCAGGGACAATCTCGGCCATGCCCTGCTCTCCCCTCATCCCTACCTCCCCGGGCACCAGGCTCCCATCACCACTCCCAGCACAGACCTGAGCAGACGACTCCTGCGTCCTCTTTGTGCCTGCAGTTGTGCTGCCCCCAGCCCCCATGAGGGCAGACCCAGAGAGCAGCTTCACCCCCGGAGCAGTTCACGTCGTCCAGCCAGATCTGCCCAGAGCCTCCCCCGAAATGAGCAGAGCCGGTCGCCTGCACAGCCACCCCACAGCCCAGCTGACGGCAAACGACGGTGGCGTCGGACAGGTCCCAGGAGTCATCGCAGATGGTCCCCCAGGTGCCCTGGTAGTAGATCTCCACTCTTCCAGCACAGCGCCCCGTCCCATTCACCAGCCGGACCCGCCGGCTCCCTGCAGCCAGGAGAAACCCCATTCGTCAGGCCTTGCGGCACGGGGCAGTGCAGTGCTTCGGGAACTGTCAGAGCGACTCACCCGAGCAAACCACCCCCACGTCCTCAGCAATTCCTGCTAGCGCTGCCTCAGGCAGCGAGGTGTTGCAGAGGGTCAGGCGAGTCTCCTTCCCTGCACACTGGACCCTTCTCAGACCCACAGGGCCCCTCCCTCGCTCCGGCTTTGGTGGGTTGTAGGCCTGCTCTGCCTCTCCGCACTGGAGCTGCCGGCACACCACGCTGGCATCGTTCATGTCCCACTGGTCATCCAGGACTCTGCTCCACGTCCCATGCAGGGGCATCTCCACTCGCCCATCACACCGGCTCCCTCCATCCATCAGCCGCAGGGAGCCAGAGGGCCCTGCCCAGAGAGAGAGGGGGAATGCCCTGGACTCTCTGTGACACCGAGGAGCCCTGCACCCTGCCATGTGTCTCCCATTCCTGATGCCTTTGGACACCCTGGAGCTCACCCATCCGTATCCAGCTCACAGTGAGGAGCTCAAGGATGGCAGTTTTCCAAGGGATTTGTTGTCTTTTTTCACTCTAATCATGCACAGGATGAACATGAGCCTTGCTCCGTCTCCACGCTGGGACTGGCCCCTGCTGTGACACCCAGGGGAGAGCCCACACATCTCTGCCCCTCTGCATCCTCTTATGGATCGGGGACTGGGAGCTGGTGTCCTCAGCCGGAAGCAGGAGGAGGGGGTCTTTCTGACAAAACAGCATGAGTTTGGAACGCATACTGACAAGAAGCGAGGGCACATCCCAGCCCTGCTGTGCAGCTCAGCCTCAGGCACTGCTCCTGCCAGATGCACCCAGGGCAGCCCCTGCGGGCAGTGGGATCGTGGTCTGCAGCACTCTCTGCAGGTCTAGGATGGGGCTGTTTGCTAGAAGGAGGGAACTGTGTCCTGCAGCCTCATCCTGTGCCTGTGCTGCAGGAGGAGAGTAGAGGAGCCCAGGCCTCATGCTCGCCCCCGGTACTTGAACTATCTGCCCTGGGGAGGCAGAGATGCCTCCTCTGTGCTCACTCCTCCTTTCTCACCAGGTAAAATGGTCTGCCTGCTGGCAAAGCCCTTTGAACCCCTCCACTGGAAGCCAGGGCTTCTCCAGGAAAAAATTTAGTTTGTCATTGCTTTGGGTTGCTGTGTCACACACAAGGGGCAGGTTTAGTTAATCCTGCATTTTCCCTGAACTCACCTGAGCAAACAACACCAGCATCATTGTCATGTGAGCATGGGAAGGCCCCCAGGGCAGTCACAGGGCACTGTCCCAAATGGGATTTGGTCCCGTCACAGTGGAAGGTGTCTCTCCAGACAGGGCCAGTTCCTCTCCCAAAATGCCCTCCTCCAGGAACGGACTCAGCAAACCCACAATTGAGCTGATGACAGAGAACGTGCGCATCGGAGATGTCCCAGCGAGAGTCACAGAGGGTTCCCCAGGTCCCCAGCACCTGGATCTCCACCCGCCCCGAACACGCCGTGCTGCCATTCACCAGCCTGAATCCTGGGGAAAGAGGAGAAAAAGTGAGGAGGGCTTTGTGCTCTTGCACCCTCAGGTGTTCAAGGAGACACCAAAGGGATAGCAGCCCTTTCTCCTCCTTCCACACCATTTTAAGATTGCAGGCAACGACTCCACCCCTCCTGGACTCACACCACGCTGAGCACAGTCACTTCCCTCCTCCCCTATCCCACAGTGCATGGCTCACGGGAGGCATTTCACACCTCCTCCCTGAATGCTCACGTGTGCAGGTGACACCAGCATCATTCGCATGGGTGCAGGTCTGGTTGCTGAGGGACATCCTGGGGCAGGAGGAGAGGAGGGATTCATTCCCCACACACTGCAGCTCTTTGTCCCAGATGGGACCGACCCCCTCTCCAAAGGGAGCTGCTCCAGGGACGGACAGGGCTGTGCCACACTGCAGCTCCCTGCAGATAACGTTGGCAGCTTTGAGATCAAAGTGTGAGTCACAGACTGTTCTCCACTGGTCTCCATCTCTGATCTCCACACGTCCTGAGCAGGGGCTGTCTCCTCCAACCAGCTGGACAAATCCTGGAAAAACCCACCGATGACAGGGAGTTCACAGAGGCTTCTGGCAGTTATATACCTGCATCCCACATGATTCCCAAGGCAGACACATCCAAAATGCTCCACAAACATCCCAGCAGCAGCTGTCAGTAGGTGTTGATGACACAAACCCCTCAGGGCCCCTTGCACCTCCTCTCACCCCCACACAGCACCCAGGACTAGTGACTATCCCAGACCCCACAGCCACAGGTGCTGCTCAAGGAAATGCTGCTGCCCCAGACGCCCAGCCCTGCCTGGCACAGGCCCTGGGCACTGCAGCGCCTGGTCCAGGAAAATGGGCCCAGGTGTTCATGGCTGCTGCAGCCTGCTCAGCCCTCAGCCTCTGGGGAGCTCAGGGCCAGGCTAGGAATTTGTCTTGGAGCAGCCCAAAATGCAACCTGTTCCCGGGGGTGTCCTGGAGTGTTGGGGTGTCTGTGCAGGGAGACATGTCCCAGGCACAGAAATGGTGCAGCTGTAACCAGGTCTATGTCTGGGCCAGCTGCCCCCTCTGACACGAGCCCGGGGAGGGGTGTCCCCAGGCAGGGCCACAGCGCGCTGCCTGGGGTGCATATGTCACAGGCCAGCAACCAGGCAGAGGAGCAGGGGACCTGTGTACAGCCCTGGGCCGACACCGGTGCACACTGCAAAAGCAGGAGCAGATGAGTGTCAGTGCATGCAGGCAAAGCCCTGTGGCATTGGGCAGTGTGGGGAGCTGGGGGCCAGCAGGAGTGGCTGGACAGTGGGTCAGCACCGCCTGGACTGGTTGCATTCCCCACGGGGCTGTGATAGCCCTGGGGACCCTGCAAGGCTGGCCTGAGCATGCGGTGACATGGGAGGGAGCAGCCGACAGCCCTGCAGCCACCAAGCCCTGAGCCCGCACGGGACCAGTCCTCGTGGGGCAGCCCTGGGCATGGGGTGCGAGGTGCTGCATTCCACCCTGCTCCTCTGCCCCAGGCCCTGCTCTTCTCCCCTCTGAAAAGCCCTTTGGTTCAACCGAGGGACTTGCATTGGTGAGGGGAATGACCCAAGTGACCCTGGCCATCTCCTGTCATTCCCTGGCTGTGGGGTGCCGAGCAAGTCATACCTGGTGATTGGGGCATGGGCACCCCCAGCACTGCCAGCCAGGTCCTGGCAGAACGGGAAGAGATTGATGGAGACCAAGAGAGGCCCCCTCGCACAGGGATGGGGGATTCATCTCCCAGCTTGAAGCACCGCCTGAGGGTGGGCTGAGCCCCCCAGGACCTTCACGAGGTCTGTGCAGCACTGCAGTGGGATCACCCGGGGCTTTCCCCAAGGACATCAGCAGCAACAGTCCCAGCTTGGCAGCCAGAATAGCCATGTCAGGGCCTCCTCTGGTGCCCATGCATTTCTCCTTCAGGGCACAGCCTGGTTAGTCCCCTGATCCCAGGCCCAACCCCAAAAGTGAGGCAATGTCTGACTCCTTACCTGAACAAATCACTCCAGCGTCCCAAGCATGAATGCAGTTATGTTCACCCCAACCGGCATGACTACACTCGGACAGGGCAGTCTCGGTGCCTTGACAGTCAAGACGTCTCAGCCAAATTGGGCCAGATCCTGGCCCAAAATATCCATACCTAGGGGCTTGGAGAGCAGATCCACAGCCCAGCTGCTTACAAACTACAGCAGCATCTTTCATGTCCCAGCCATCGGCACACACTGTCCCCCACTGGCCCTCGTGTTTCACCTCCACTCTCCCAGCACAGCGCCTGCCTCCAGCCTCCAGCCTCACCTCCGCAGCACCTTCAAACACAGACACGGGTCCTGTTAGGAGAGTACCCAGCCCCAGCACTGTGGCTGTGCAGGGTCCCCTGCCTGGGCTTGAGTCCCAGGCACCAGGGTGTGAGCCCTCTCCCCTCTGGGCTGTCCTGGGCCAATGTGGTTTTCTACTGAGAAACGCTCAGACATTGTATCAGGCTCTTTGAATATTATTGTCACTTTCTTTTTTCACATTACTGTATTATGTTCCTCTTCCATGTGATGCTGCCTTATCCTCTCAGGAGCACCTTTCATTCAATATATTTACCTTCTCAACAGGCACATGGTTTGGATACTGACTGTGAGGACACTGCTGCCTGAGTGCCTGATAGGTCAGCAGCAGGCACATGGGTGGGACATGTGCTTTTGAGGTCATTCCTGCTGGAGAAACTGAGAGGCCAGCAACAGGGACGTGGCTTGAATGCCATCAGGTCAGTGCTCCCTGAATACCTCATAGGCCAGCAACAGACACAGGGCTTGGATCTTGATTCTGAGATCACTTCTGCCAGAGCCCTTGATCGGCCAGCAGAATGCACATGGCATGGAAGGTGATTGAAAGGCCACAGTTCCCTGTGATTTGGAGGTCACTGCTGCCTGAGTACCTGATAGGCCAGGAGCAGGCACTTGGCTTGCAGGTTGATTGAGGCCACTTAGGCCTGAGTATCTCATAGGCAAGGAGCAACCACAGGGCTTGGCTGCTGACTGCGAGATCACTTCTTCCTGAGTACCTGATAGGCCAGTAGAAGGCACATGGCTTGGATCTTGAGTCTCAGGTCTCTGCTGCCTTAGCATGGTGCATCAGGGACACAGACGGGACCGGACTAGACATGGCAGCAGGCAGGGCCCCCAAAGGCCTGGAAACACAGCAAGGCCAACTCTCCATCCCTTGAAGTTGCTTTTATTCCCCCAAAGGCTTTGAAAGTGGGCTTTCTCAGAACATTCCTTTTCAGCCCTGGTCATGTTCAGTTCCAACCTCAGAGAATCAGATGAAGTGGTCCCAAGGGGCTTCACTTGGCCACATCTTTCCTCTCTCTTGTGCCTCTTCTGCTGCCAAAAAGAGGCCTCTCTAGACATTTTTCTCATGCCTTTCTTTGGGGGTGACATTACCTCTGTCTCCTCCAAGAGCCTTTACACCCATTCTCCAATCAGAACGTAGCAGATTGGACAGAGAAGCAGAGATGTCGAACATGTTACAGTCCCAAAGGTGATATTAAAGCAGGTGTACACATAAGAACAGGGACCCAGTGCAGACCTCGTAGGAAAACCTAACAAGCTCCCTGCTGTTGAACAGGGCAATTTCTACAGCACAAAGGCCCTGGAAAGCAGAGATTACTAATGCCACTGCTCACACCAGCTCTGGATTCATTTAGTGGCCTATAAAAGTCTTGCTGGCTCCCTGGCAGGCTTAACAGGATGTACAAAGTCACACTCAATGTCCATGTTTGCCAGAGTATAACATCTTCATTTTAAATGTGCTAGTACTAAATAATGATGATGGAGTGGAATAAATTCATGTGCATGCTGCTGGCCTATGAGCTGCTCTGACAGAAGTGACCTCACAGCCAACATCCAAGTCTTTTGTCTCAGAACTGACCTCCCAAGTGCTTACCCCCACCATATACCTTCTGCTGACCTCTAGGCTTCAGGGACAGAAGTTTCCTTAAAAGAATATCCCCTGCCATGAACATGCTGCCGGCCTACCAGCTTCTCCCACAGAAGGGACCTCACAGTGACATTTACATTTACATGTGCCTGTTGCAGGCCTATAGGCTGCTGGGACAGGAGTGACCAAAAAGTCAATTCCCAGCCATGTGCTTTTGCTGCTGGCCCATCAGAGACTTGGAAAGAGGTGACCTCACAGTTACCTTCACAACAATGTGCCTGTCCCTGGCCTATGAGCCTCTGAGACAGCAGTTACCGCACTATAACTTCCCTTGCCAATGAGACATGCTGACCTATCAGCTGCTCAGGCAGAAGTGATCTCCAGAGCACATATCCCAGCCATGTACTTGCCGCTGCCCTACCAACTGCTCAGCTAGAATTGACTCACATTCACATTTCCAGCCATGTGTCTGCTGTGATCCAACCAGTTCAGCACTCGGCAGTGACCTCACAACCAACAGCCAAGCCTTGTTCCTGCAGCTGGCCTATCAGCTACCCTGGCAGAAGTCACCTCATCATCAATAGCCGAGCCATGTGTCTCCTGCTGGCCTGTCAGCTACTGGCAAAGAACTGATTGGACAAAGGTGATTTTCTGGCATAGCTCTTGTAGACAGCCACGACCTCACTACCCACATCCCGGCCATGCAGCTAGTGCCCCCTGCAGCTGCCCCTGCCCTCCCCCAAGGCTGAGCCAGCTCCTGAACGGCCTCCCTGGTTCACCTTGTGGCATCACACAGTGCAGCAAAACACCCATTTTGTACAGTTACTACCCCAAAAGAAGATCAGCATCTGCTCTGTATTACCTACCCCTAGTCTGTGACACTTAGGAACTGGAGAACAGCCTGCAAGTAATTCTCGGCACCATTTTCTAGTGGCAGGATTGCACGGGAGCTGCGCTCATGAAGCTGCAGACAGTGGGGCCTCACGTCCCAGGCAGAGGGAGAAGCCTTCCCACAGCTCAGCAGTCTGGTTCCTTCCCCAGGGCTGAGCAAACCCGGCAAATCATCAAGGGCAACAAGCATTCTCCTGTTCTGCGGTCTGACCTTCGGGAGCTCCTGGAGGAAAGCAGCCCGGCCGCCAGCACCGCTGCCCCCGCCCCAGCGCCAGGGCACCCGCCGGCGTTTCAACGCCCGCGCAGCCCCCCAGACCCGCTCGCACCCGCTCTCTCCCGCTCTCTCCCCTCCCGCTTTTCTCCCGCTCCTCTCTCACACCCGCTCGCCCAGGGACCCGTCGCGGGTCGGGGCTCGACCCTCCTCTCCCCGGGGGTGGCTGCAGAGCAGCGCAGCGCCCTGCCCCGGGCGGAGGCCTGGCTGCGGAGGAAGCCACCCGGCCGGGCTGTCGGCGCCGAGGGGCCTCGCTCCCGACGCTGCTGCCTGAGGGGCTGTTTGCGCCCTGCCCCGAGCGACCGTCCCGGCTCTGCGCTGCCCTGCTCGCTCGCGCCTCCGCTCTCCTCTCCCCTTCCTCTCTCCCTCTTCTCGTTCACGTCTCTCTTTCACACCTTTTCTTTCCCTCCCTCCCCCTCGCTCCCTCTTTCTCTCCTCTCTCCTCTCTCCCCCTGCTCCTCTCCCTGAGGATGCACCCATGCTGGTCTCTGATTGGCTGATAGAGCCGTCACTCCAAGGGATCTCCGCCCTCCTCCTCTTGCTGGCCAATGGGAGGCCCGCACTGGGGGCGATGCCATGGCAACGTCCTGACCTCGTGACCCAGCGGCTGCTTTCCCCTCCGCGATGGCGCCATCTTGGTGGCCGCTGGCGGGGTGAGATGCTCCTTCAGCGCTGATCAGCTGCCGTCCCGGGCGGACGCGAGTGGAAATGCGGCTCGTGCCCGGGTCGAGTTCGGACACTGAAGACGGGACCGCAGCCCCGCTGAAGGAGCCCTGGCGTTTCTCCGTTCCTGTCTGTGCCTCGGTGCTCGAGGCAGCCCGCGCGGGCGCTGTCTCCTCGGAGCCCGGCAGCGCGGGAGAGCCGAGCGGTGGCCTGTCTGACACGTACAACCACGGGAGACCCGCCTGCAGTTTACACCGCAGGAGAGACCAACGCCTCTCCCTGTCGGACGAGTGCTGTTAGCTCCAAGTGATTTATTACTATCGTGCTGAGCAGTTTAAGTACTGTTACAATTTACCATAATTTCTTTCTCCTATTTTACTACCATCTTAAGAATTTCTCTTTTTCTAATACAAAAGGTGGCTTTTTCACTGCACTCAGTGGGAGGGAAAATGAACCTACATGCAGTGTGTGATTGGAAAGTCTCAAACACTTGTTCTGAAATGTCTCTATCAAAGGTGAACATTTGAACAACTTCTTTTAGCTTTGAAGAACCTGGCTCAGTGTCAATTTGACTTTGTCATTATGCACATTCTCTATTGAGATGTCCTACTGCTTGTAGGCATTGTTTCAAACCTTTCTAATTCACCTGAAATACCTTCTTCCAGAGAGTGTCACAGTCTGAGAGAACTGTTTTTTTCCCTCTCTATTTACAAGAGACAAGTTGATAGGTATGACCATACTAGAGGTATCCTCTGAGCAGGGAAGACTTATCTTCTTCCTCAGAAAATGTGAAATAACAGTGAGAAGGTGGTGTATGCACCTTGTGCTGCATTCTCTGATTTGCTTTTTTGTGATTGTTGAATGGATGCTCTGTTTACAAGCAGCTGCTCCAGGACTTGGTCGTTCAGTCTAAAACCTATCAAAAATAACAGCTGGGGTTGCAAGATGCAAAAAGACTGCCTGACGCCTCTGTCGCATAGGTGCAGCCAGCTGTTAATCTGTTGTGATTTTGCTCCTCGGTTACTAAATCTTATTGTCCATCGTGCACTGAAGAATGATGTTTGCCTGGGGCGTGAGGTTAGACTACAGGCTGAAAGGGGCTGTGAAGCTTCCTGTGCTTGTCCCAGTGACTCAGCTTTGGATTCATCTCATCACCTCCCAAAGAATCTCCCGGGTCCTGTGGTTTAGTCACCTGTCACAGGACAATGTGTCCTAGAATCGTTATCATAAATGGACTTAAGCTCCCTTGTGACCGTCTCCCTTCATTGCGAGCCAATTCCAGAATTTCCTTGTCATGTATTTGAGGCCTTCTCAAAGCCAAACTGCTTTTAGGGATGGCAAATCTACGTGTATTAGTGCCTGTGACAGCATTGCCTCTGAGCGCAACTGGTTCCCTGTCCGTAGAGCTACTTCTGTTATCTAGACTACCCATGTTTCCTCTATCTTTGCTTTACTCCATTACATTAAATTCTCCTAGTGTCCTTTTGAATGATAGGGACTTCGTTTTTGGATCACATTCTTAAGCTGCTGTTGTTGCTTTTTGTTTTAATTTCAGTTCTCTTTTTTTTTTTCTTCAAGAGAGATCAGAATTATCCACAATATTTTATATGATCTCCCTCAAGTGCCACTGTGAATACTTGTGTCTGCTGGGTAAGTATTGCTTTTTTCATGATTCTGCTGGTGCATTATTAGCCTGTGACTAGCTGACACACTCAATTTTGTATCTGAATAAGAAATTCACGGTGACTTCCACATTTGCTAAACCCTGGTTTAGAGCAGAAATTCTTGTGCTTAATGCTGGGTGCCACAATGATGTTCCTGTTCTCTCCTCCTGGGTGCTCCCTGTGGGTACCACTGCCCTGCCCTTTGAGAACTCTAGGGTAAAAAGGAAAGATAGATTCATATAATTCAGGAATCTCTGTGGTTGTCCTCCTTTTTACTTTGTTAATCACTTTTTTTTTTTTTTTTTTTTTTGGTTAACATGTCCTGGGCCATGAATAAACATGTTAACAGGGAGGCAAAGTAGGCCATGACCTCAATTGAAAAGTACAGGTTTTCTTGCATTAAAATATGCATCCATTTTCTCATCTCTATTAGATTAAAAGAGATAAGCCTACAGTAGAATGTCTCGAGTCTCTAGTAGGTAAACCTAGATGGTTGTATTCCAATGGTCCTTCCTTGCTTTCTGCATGGCAGACCTGTGAGCTAATCTTTTGTGTATCTGCAGCTCCTCGATAAAGTTACTATGTTGCAGAGCCTGAACAAAGTTACCCTGTAGGCGTCAAGTGTGCACACATTAGCTCTTCTGCATGTTTGTCTCTGATCTTGCTTGTCTTTTCATTAGGAAAACCTTGATATGTACTCCTGAGGAGGAAAGAACAAGACTTGATGATGAAATTGCTGACAATGAAGATGGCAGTGTAGGTTAGTTCTGGCTTTCAATTTTCTTTACTGTGTTCTGGCCAAAAGCTTTGCCTTCAACAGTGGAAATGAGCTGAACTACTGGACATTTGTCATCTATTCACATTTGTGTATAGCCTTAGAACTTACAGGCCATAGTCATGGATGGACTCCAGGGCCCTGCTAGTAAGCTCAGGAAAGAGAATCAGAAAAAAAAAAAAAAAAAATCAGTCCTTTCCCCAAATGCTTACAACTAGCAGAAGAGAAGGGCAACAAATGCAGGTGGGAATACAAGGCAATGGGGAGTCTTATTCTGAATGATAAGCACTGCTCTCACTGCAGCAGTAGCCTGATATTTTTCATGGGTTTTGAGCATCCCAGCAAGAATTTTCAGGAGGTAATAGGAATATGATGCATCTGGAAAGCTCCTCCCAAGTGTGAAGACAGTAGGGGAGAAGGGAACATGCTTCTGCATTTTTGCGTTGAGCAGGCAGAGAGTGGGAGCTGCTGTCAGGGCTGGCTTGGAAGTCAGAGCTGTCCTCTGGGTACTTAGTGGGAAGCAATATAGGAAGGAGGAGAAGTCGTGCAAGCCCTTAGCAACTTTGGTCTTGCTATGACAGAAGAAACTTGAAGGGTTTCAGGAGAACGCTCTTTGTGTTTCAGGCAGTAAGTTCAGCATATGATCTCTGTAGCAACTTTCAGAATGGAGCTGAGTGGGGCAAGGCTATATTTCAGGACAGAAAAGCATGCTGCAGTAGTTTAGGTGATCAGGCCTTGCTTAGGAGATGTAATTATGCAATACCTCATGAAAGCAGGCTCTCACAAAAGTTTTGCAGCCTGTGCCAGACTTGAACAGTGGAAATGAAAAGCTACAAAAAGATACAAGCCAAATGCCCATGAAAGCAGTATTAATTATCCCTGGGGTAATCTTTGCAGAATCCCAGAGTGGAAGGAGACTCTACAACCTCTCTGGGCAACCTGTTCCCGTGCTCTGTCACCCTCACAGCCAAGTTTTTCCTCATGTTCAGATGGAACTTCTTGTGTTTCAGTTTGCACCTATTGCCTCTTGTCCTATTGCTGGGCACCACAGAGAAGAGTCTGGCCCCATCCTCTTGACACCCTCCCTCCAGATACTTGTACACATTGATGAGATCACCTCTCAGCCTTCTCTTCTCCAGGCTGAACAGGCCCAGCTCTCTCAGCCTTTCTTCAGAGGAGAGATACTCCAGTCCCTTCATCATCTTCATAGCCCTCCGCTGGACTCTCTGCAGTAGTGCCATGTCTCTCTTGTCCTGGGGAGCCCAGAACTGGACACAGTCCTCCAGGTGTGGCCTCCCCAGGGCTGAGGAGAGGGGCAGGATCATCTCCCTCAACCTGCTGGCAACACTCTTCCTAATGCAGCCCAGGATGCCATTGGCCTTCTTGGCCACAAGGGCACATTGCTGACTCATGGTTAGCTTGTTGTCCGCCAGGACTCCCAAGACCTTCTCCACAGAGCATTCCTCCCTAGGTGCAGGACCCTGCCCTTGCCTTTGTTGAACTTCAGGAGGTTCCCCTCTGCCCATTTCTTCAGCCTGTTGAGGTCCTTCTGAATGGCAGCACAGCCCTCTGGGGTATCAGCCACTCCTCCCAGTTTAGTGTTGTTGCTCGTTTTGAAGCAGACTCTCTAAGCGTACAAACAAAGTCGTGTTTAGGGAGTAGACATTGCTTTATTTTGTGCAGGGTGCTCAGTGGATAATTCCACAAATCAGGCACACCTCATTACTACACAGCCGACACTTCATACAGTTTGAGCTACAGTTATCAGTACAATTTACAACTACATTAAGTTATCCTCATTTCCATTGGTTCCTGCTAGGTCTCGTCTTCTTTTAAAGTTACAGTATCCTTCTTTTCTACTACGCATGCTCCATGGGGAAGGGGCTCTGGTTGTTAGGGGGGAGCTTCCCTGTTCATGGGTGGGTTCTTTACTATGCTGATTAGGATAGTTCACCTGTAGTCCAGGCAGTTCTCTTCAGTTTATCACCTGTCCTTGTTCTCTTCAAGCTCATGTGGATACTTATCTGGCTGACTTATGGTGTCATCCTGCTGCTTTCTTCAAGGCCTTGTTTTGTTAACTCTCTGTGAAAGACTGAGTAATGAGCTTCTTCCTGGAGCTGTGGGTGCCCAGCCAAGCATTATGTACAATAATTACACCTAGTTACATCCTCAGGTCTTTCAAATGGCATTTCTCACACAGATACCTCAATATGATCAGCAAACTTGCTGCAGGTGCACTCTGTGCCTTCATCGAGGTCATTATTGAATAGGTTGAACAGGATTGGACTGAGTGTTGACCCCTGGGGCACACTGCTAGCTACAGGCCTCCAAGTAGACCCTGTGCCATTGATCACAGTCCTCTGAGCTCTGCCATTCAGCCAGTTCTCAATCCACCTGACTGCCTACTCATCTAGCCTGCACTTCCTGAGCTTGCCTGTGAGGATGTGATGGGAGACAGTGTCAAAAGCCTTGCTGAAGTCAAGGGGGACAACATCCACTGCTCACTCCTCATCTATCCAGCCAGTCGTTCCTTCATAGAATTCTTCCCAGGCATCAAGGTGAAGCTGCCTGGCCTGTAGTTGCCCAGCCCTCTTTCTTGCCTTTTGTGAAGGTGGGGGTGGGAGGGCATTTATTTTCTTCCAGTGCTCAGCAACCTCTCCTGATCAGCATGACCTTTCAGAAAGAGTCAAGAGTGGCTTTGCAATGACATCAGCCAGCTCCCTCAGTACTCATGGGTGCCTCCCATGAGATCCCATGGACTTGTATATGTCCATTTTTTTGAAGTGCTTCCTCACCAGGTCTTCCTCCATTGAGGGCAAGTCTTCCTTTCTGCTGGCTTCTTCTCAGGTCTCAGGGGCCTGGGATTTCTGAGGGCTGCTCTCACCAGTAAGACTGAGGTGAAGAAGGCATTCGATACCTCTTCCTTTTCTGTGTCCTTTGTCACCAGGGCAAGTGTCCCATTTAGCAGCAGGCTCACCTTTTCCTTAGCCTTGCTTTAGCCGCTTATGTTCTTAGAGAAGCCTTCCTTGTTGCCCTTCATATCTCTTGTCAGATTCTGCTTCAGGTGGGCTTTAGCTCTCCTGACCCCACTGCTGCATGCTTGGACAACGTTTCTGTATTCCTCTTGGGTCACCTGTCCCTGCTTCCCCCTCTTGTACACTTCCTTTTTATATTCGAGATAGTCAGGAGCTCCTCGTTCATCCATGCAGGCCTCCTACCACCTTTGCTTGATTTGCTGCTTGTTTGGCTAGACCATTCTTGCACTTGGAGGAGGTGATCCTTGACTGTCAGCCAGCTTTCTTGGACCACTCTTCCCTCTAGGGTCATCTCCCATGGGATTTGTCCAAGCAGGTCCCTGGACAGGCTAAAGTTTCCAGACTTTCCTGAAGTCTGGGATTCTACTCCTTTTTTTTTTGGCCTGCACCCTTCTCACAGGATCCTGAATTCTACCTCTTATGGTTGCTGCAGCCAAGGCTGCCCCTGACTTTCACCTCTCCGGCCTGTTCTTCACTATATGAGGTCCAGCAGAGAGACACTTCTCCTGAGACTCTTCTGAGTCCTTGTCTCTGCTGGACCCCACATTCAACATCCCAGCCACATCCCCTTTACTGGCATCTCCCTTTCCCCTGTTGCCAGTGGGATTACAGACACATGGGACAACACACCTGGTGGGATTGAAATGGGCTCCTGAGGAAGGCAGGCTGAAAGAGCAAGAGGGGGAGGTGTGCTCTTTTCAAAGAGGTGGCTGGAATGCACATAGCTTTGCCTTGGAATGGGTCATGAGCCAGATGAGAGCTTGTGGTAAGGATAAGAGGACCCACTAGTATGGCTGATGCTGTGGTGGGTGTTTGCTAATGGCTTCTGAAGAGGGAGAGGAAGTAGCCAAAGCCTTTTCAGGCAGCTGCAGGAAGCCTCATGGTCACAGATCCTGGCTCTCACAGGGGAGTTTAACCACCCCGAAATGTGCAGAAAGGGCAGTAGGTCTGGAGACAAGGAGCCCAGGAGATTCCTGGAGGGCATTGAAGAGAATTTCTTGGACATAGGGAATCAATGAGCCAATGAGGTCTGGACTCTGTTGTTGACAAAGAAAGAAGAACTGGATGGGGATGTGAAGGTTGAGGTGGCTGCAATGACCATGAGAGGGTGGAGAAGTAAGACAAAGAAGAGGATCACAGCTCAGGACTGCAGGAGAGCAGCTTTCAGCTAGTTCAGGACTGGCTGGGCAGGATCCCATAGGAGACTGTCTTGGAGGGCAGAGTGGCCACAGATCCCTCTTCCATCTTCAGGGCAAACATTCTCAATGCAAAGGAATACACCAGTATGATGTACGGGGAGTCGCGCAAGGCCTGGAGGGAAGCCTCTGTGGATGGAAAGGGATGCCCTGACTTAGGAGGCTGAAAACCAAGAAGCAAGTGCCCAGAAGGTGGAAGGGAGAAGAGGCAGCCCAGGAGGCAGATTGAGATACTGCTTGTGGGTCAGGGATGGAGCTGGGAAAGTCAAAGCTCAGCTGGAGCTGGAGCTGGAGCTCGCAAGAGGTTGAGAGGGCAACAGGAAGGCCTTCTGAAAGTACACCATGAGCCCAAGGAAGGCAGCCAACGAAAATGTGGTTTCACTGCTGAGTGGGGCAGGGGACAAGGTGACAAAGACAGGGAAAAGGCTGAGGAACTCCTTGCCTCTTTCACCTTGTATTTTCCTGGTAAGATCTGCCTCCAGGCCCCGTAAGTGGGGCCATCCTAAGTGCTGTGATTCAATGACTCTTTCCCCGGACAGCTCTGTAAAGACAGACTAGGTGGGGTTTGAGAGTGTAGGCATATAGTGGAGATCATGGTGTGATGTGCCTCCCATCTCTGCAGCACTCTTGGATGCAGTTGGGATGGACTTTGCCTGAAGGCAGTGGTGGGATTCAGTATTTTGGGGACAAGTAAGAAACCTGAGATGGCCTGAGTTATTTGCCCAGCCACCTCTCCAAAAGGGCCTGAGTTACATGTAGGTCCCATGTAGCATCTACTAGAAACATGCAGTTGTATGGAACACCCCAGGCGTCTGACATGTCCCTGCAGATCTATTTTTATGTCATTAAACCAAGTGTCTGCACTGAATTACATCAGTGGTTTGCAATGTGGGGATCTGCATGTGTCTCAACTTCCTAGTGAGTGGAGCTCTCGGTTATAGTAGGCATCTAGCGTCATTTTAGATGGCCAAGGAAATTCCCCGTCTGGCCCCTCATCGAATGCTCTAGAAGGATGCAGATCTCTCTGCTGCTCCATCAAACACTGGCCCATGCCTTGGACCACCTCTGTCTCTTCAAACATCAGCAGGTGTCTGTGTGTGGGCAACTGACTCCCAGCCTCCATCTCCAGGGATTCTAATGGGAGCTTAGACAAGGAGCTCAGAAGCAGACAGGTGTATTGTGCACACTTCAGCTTGGGCAAGGGGAATCCCACCTCCTGTGTGTTTGTGGAGTTCACGAGAGGCAGCTGAATCCCACTCCATCCCAGGAGCTTCTAAGCTGGCATGAGATGTGCAGATTAACTCACCTGAAACAATATGTGAACCATGGGAAAATGAACTCCCTTCTTGTCCGTGTCTAGGTGTCCTGCCCAGGAAAGAGATGGGAGTAGGGGCTTCCACATTTTCATCTCTTGTAGATAAATGTCCTCTGATGAGATAAACTGCAATGCTGGAATCAGCCTCTCCCCACTGTTTAGAGAGAGACCATAGGGGATTATTTTAGTCTACCTCAGTGAACATTTCCCAGGAGGAGGGAGCACAAGGGACAAATTACATCACACCTTTGACTAGGCCACTTTTTGCAAGGTGGGGCAGGTTCCTGGGATGGAGGGAGCTCCTGGCAACCTGGCAGCACTGCTGAGAGACAGCTCTGTGCAGGAGCAGCTCCTCTGCAAAGAGCAGCAGGGCTCCAGGCACTGCCTGCAGGTGCCAAGAGGAGACAAGGAAGATGAGCAAGATGAGTGAGACAGAAAGAAGTTAAAGACAATCAAGAGTGGGTAGAGGGCTGAGAGCACACTGGAGGAGAAATCTGCACAGCCCCTAACACAGTAAGTCTCTGGCTGCAGGACAATGCGGGTGGGGTACCCTGAGGGGCCCTCTAAAGCTACCACATGCCATGGCTGATAGGGTCTGTCAGGTTGGGTATCCCAGTTCCTCTTGTGTGGAGTAGGATGTGCATTTGAGCAGGGATTCCTAGCCACACTGTCAGAGGGAAACAGTGTCCTGCTACCTTCTTCTACGGATGCTGCAAGGGTGTGAAGCTGGGATGTGCACAGAGGTCTGCCCAGGGCTGTAATTCAGAGCCATGCCCCTGCGCCCCAGGGTGCTGTGTGCCCAGGGCCGTGACTCTGCTGCCACCTGCAAGGGTCAGTAGTCAGCCTGGCCAGGGAACTCCCCACAGTGCTGCAGGGAGAAGCTCTGGGTGGGAGGATCAACCCCATCAAGACAGGTTCATTCTCCCATCAAGAGGGTGCTGCATGGGTCAGGGCTGCTCACAGCTCCTAATCACCCTGAGGGCATTTGTGGAGGGACCTTTCCAAAAGGAAGGTCAAGGCTGGGATACCTGAAAGGCAAGGAGCTTTCATGAGTGTCTGCTTTCAGTTTTCTTCTCTGTGGGTGGGATGAAATGTTAATAGATCTGTCAGGTTTAGACAGGGGACTGAGGCTCCAAAACAGTGACAGCGAGAGAGGAGGAGTTCTGGGAGGAACTCAGCAAATCCCTTCATCCACTCCTCAGCCTCCAGACAGAACCAGCATCACCTTTCCAGCCCCATCAAAGTTTGTCTCACAAGCTCCTTAGCCCCTGCAAACATGGAGGTGGCCCTGGGCAGTGCCCTGCACCTAGGAAGTTTTTGCAGGGCAGAGTGGAGCGCCCAGTGGGTGGGAAGGGGTCTGTGAGCTCTGACAGGGGAAAGACATGGGGAGAGAGAAACAGCTCCCCACAGGGACAGCTCCAGGCAGCAGAGTCATAGTCAAAGTGTAAGAAGAAACTGCAAACTCCAGCGCTCCCCTCCTCTCCTCTCCCACCCAGCACAGCCCTCTGCCCTCAAGGCAGTGGGGTCCAGGGCATGAGTCATTTCTCTGTCTGATGGGCATGCAGGAGAGGAAAACTCCTGAGTGTTCCCTGTCTCTCCCTGTCTCTTCCTCCTTTGGCAGAAATGTCATGATATTGCTCTATATTTCCCCACCTATCCGTGCTGCCCTTGTCCTTCCCCTTGGACTCTCTGGGCAGGGTCATTTCAGATGCAATTCAGATACCAGTCCTGTGGGTCCTGCCATGCAGAAGTGTCTTTGACGTTGAGGTGTCCAAGTCCCCCTCCAACCTTTGCAGCTGTCGGCGATGCAGTGCGGCAGCTGGGAATGAACCAACTCTCTTCAGGACACCCTGTCTTTAGGACATTTGACTATTCCTGTGGGTGTCCGACTGGGCTGCAAGTTGCCCTCTAGAAGGACACAACTCTCCCATTGTGTCTGAGTGTTATCTTGGTGCCCCATGGAGAAGCCACCTAGATACAAAGGCCATGGAAATGCTCCTGGGTGACTGGATGTGGGCAGCTGGAAAGAGCCTGATGTGTTCCTGGCTAGAAGGGAAGGGGCTGAGACCTCCTTCAGATACTCTGAGAAAGGGTGCTGAGTGTGGTGATCTGCTCTTTGAAACTGGATTCCTCTGCTCTCAGCAGTATTGTTTCTTGTTAGGGTAACATGAGTGCAAGTGTCATCCACTTCAGAGATGTGAGCACAGGGCAGCTGGGAAAAAGACTGATGGACGGAGCAGCTCTCCTCCCTCTGCACTAAAGCCAGAGTGAATCCTTTTGCCTCCCAGGATTCACAGCTGTTCCCTCTGAGTGCAGTAGAAGTGCTGGGGATTTCTAACTCTAAGAATCCTCCTCAGCTGTGACGGGGAAGTTAAAAGAAAACAAAGAAATCCTTAAAACTAGTAGTGAACCCACAATGTTTAGAACTGAGAGTGAAGTTGCTGAAAAGCGCTTCAGCATTATGAGTGGATGAAATCTGACTACAACTGTGAATATGAAAGTTTAGCCATCTTTGTTCCTGTGTACCCACAGCTGTAGGTCAGGACTGACTCCTCTGGAGCCCACAGGCAGAGGCCTCTGCTCCTCACCGCAAACTCAGGACAGCACAATCTGGAGCTCAAACCACGGAGCTTAGTGACGGTCCTGCTGAGATGAGGAGAGGTAATGGGCATGTGTCTGGGGGGAGGGGGAGAGGGTTCTGTGGGAAACAGAAAGTTTTGCTCAGAGAAGTCTGTCCTGACTTGTCAATGGTTTTTTCCTCCTTGGACAGTTCACCATGCTTGGAGAGAAGCAAATGTCCAACAGCAGCTCCCTCAATGAGTTTCTCCTCCTGACATTTGCAGACACGTGGGAGCTGCAGCTCTTGCACTTCTCACTCTTCCTGGGCATCTACCTGGCTGCCCTCCTGGGCAACGGCCTCATCATCACAGCCGTAGCCTGTGACCACCACCTCCACACCCCCATGTACTTCTTCCTCCTCAACCTCTCCCTCCTCGACCTGGGCTCCATCTCCACCACTGTCCCCAAATCCATGCCCAACTCCCTGAGGGACACCAGGGCCATTTCCTACTTGGGATGTGTTGCCCAGGTCTTTCTGCTTCTCTTCTTTTTTTCAGCAGAGTTTTCTCTTCTCACAGTCATGGCCTATGACCGCTTTGTTGCCATCTGCAGACCCCTGCACTACGGGACCCTCCTGGGCAGCAGAGCTTGTGTCAAAATGGCAGCAGCTGCCTGGGGCACTGGTTTTCTGACTGCTGTGCTGCACACTGCAAACACATTTTCCATACCACTCTGTGAAGGCAATGTTGTGGAGCAGTTCTTCTGTGAAATTCCCCAGATCCTCAACTCTCCTGCTCAGATGCATCCCTCAGGGAAGTTGGAATTATTGTGGTTAGTGTCTCTTTATCTTTGGGGTGTTTCATTTTCATTGTGCTGTCCTATGTGCAGATTTTAACAGTTGTGCTGAGGATCCCCTCTGAGCAGGGAAGACACAAAGCCTTTTCCATGTGCCTCCCTCACCTGGCTGTGGTCTCCCTGTTTGTCAGCACTGGCTTGTTTGCTTACCTAAAGCCCCCCTCCTTCTCCTCCCCAGCTCTGGATCTCGTGGTGGCTGTTCTGTATGTGGTGGTGCCTCCAGCAGTGAACCCCCTCAACTACAGCATGAGGAACAAGGAGCTCAAGGATGCACTGGGAAAACTGGTTCAATGGGTACAATATCAGCACCAGTAACCATCTCATGTATATCCACTCATCATTTCTGTCATTTGGCATTCAGGCCAGGTGCTGTTCATTTCTTATTTCTTATTTTTCTCTCCTACATTAATGGGAAAAAAGTTCCAGTTCATGGCAATTGTCCTCAGGAATCCCTCTCTTGAATTTGACCAAAAGACTGTGTTGAGGCAGGAAGCCAGGCTTCCCCCTTCATCAACATAGGTGGGGGAACCTCAGATCCCACCAGTCTGAGCTCCCTTGGATGCCCTCAGTGCAACGAGGAGAGTTTTCTTCTGCAGGGTCTCTTTTGGCATTGACACGAAGGGAGCTCAGTGGGACAGAGTCTGGCTCCAACGAGTAAAGATGGGGTGAGACCATGGGTCCTGTGTCCATTAGGAGAGCTCAGCTCTCCAGACCACAGTCAGGGTGTGATCTCCCATCCCTCTCCTGTGAGGGTGGCAGCCAGCTGTCACCATGGGCTGGTCTTTTCTCTCTCTAGTGCTCCAAAGCTACAAGTGGAGGGGGAGTGGAGGGGAGGGGAGTCAGGCAGCAGCTTGTGGGGACAGACTCCATACTTGACAGTACCATCCCCATGCTGCCACAGCAGGCATTTCCTCACTGTACCCTTCACATGGTGACTGAACCTTTCCTGGAGACATGTCCACCATCAACAACAGGAATTTCTCTTTTTAGAGTTGTTCCCATGCTATCCTTCTGCACTCTAACGTGGGTATGCAGCCCAGTAACCTAGTGGTGGTGGTAGGGTTGTGCTTCCATGTGTGTGTGTGTCCTGTAAATACAGGCAGGACAAGGCAATGGGCACTCTTATGCCCGACCTGGCCTCCAGAAGAACATTCCTATGATAAAAGAGGATCTCCTCAGTGGCATGCCTGAAGTCTGGGCTTTCTTCAGAAACGGAGGTCAAAAATACCCGCAAGGGATTGCCCCACAAAAGGGCCTGCTGCTCTGCCTGTGAGCCCTGTGGGCTCCAGGGGATGAGCTCAGAGTCCCAGCGTACTGTGTTAGGGAGCAAGAGCTGGATTCAGGGCTCATTTCTTGGTGACCAATGTCAGTGGAGATGGTGAATGGTCTCTGAGTTACCTGTGTGGGGCTGTCCCACAGGTGACAGCACTGATGACAGATGCCCATCCTTCTGGAGAGGAACCTGAGGAAGCAGGAAAGCTCAGGGGATCTCCAGGGACAGCTCTGTAATCCCTGGAGAGGCAGTGCGGACCCAGGAGGCCCAGGGAAGGGGGACTGGAGAGTAGTTGATGCACCCGTAGTGAAATACCACAGGCTAGAGGTAGTGCACACCCGAATACATCTTGTGCCATTGTGAACACCCTGGGGTCACTCTGAGTGCTATCTATGAGCACAGACATGTGCCAGTAGTATCAGTGGTGGTGATCTCTGTCTGTCTGAGTCTGCTTCCTGCCCCAAGCAGCACAGCCAGGGCAGATTCAGGAGTCACCCTGTGGTCCTAGAGCCCACTCACTTTGCAGAGGAGCACCACCAGCCCAGGGGCATGTGGGGAGCACAGGAGAAGGGTGCAGGAACAGATGGCCAGGCCAGCGCAGACACACTCACCTGGAGAAAGGTGCTCTGGGGAGCAGGGCTGTCTGAGGAGAAAAGCAGGGCAGCATTTAGAGTTAGAAAATGAGAACAAGAAACAGGTGTCTCTGTGCAGCAGGCTCGGGGCAGGCTGCTCTGTTCCTGAGGCAGCAGGAGCTGCTGGAGGAGCTGCAGGGCCAGCCAGAGCTCTTGTGCTGTCCTGGGGAGAGAGGTGGGCATGGAGGGGCTTCAGGCAGACAGGGAGGGGGATCTCCTGGGCACAAAAGCAGGGCAGATAGAGAGTGACTGACGTCTTTGTGGGGCCTCCTCCCCCTTGCCAGGGAGCTTCTGCCCTTGTCCTTGAGCCTTGCCTGAGTTACATTGTGGGCATGCCTGTGCCTGGCCCTGCACTGCTCGGGTGCTGACCTGACCCTGTCCCCAGCCTCCTGACCTGACTCCCCATCTCTACCGTGGACCTGCCCCCTCACTACAGTCAAGAAAGCCTTGGCAAGGGAAGCTGGGATGCAAGCAGAAGAAGCTTGTAGGTCCCCAAGGTGGCCATATATGCAAAACAGCAACCCTTGCCTGACAGCCAATTGAAAGGTGTAAGGAGTGCCTCAGATTTGGACCCCCTAGCCAGGTAACACTGCACACAGAGCCTTAGCAGGGAGGGCAGCCACGTGGGAACTGATTGGGTAGTCAGGAGGGCAGGTTTTGCTGTATCACGGGTCAAATGTTTTTGCTCCAAAGAGTCTGTTGTTGGGAGCAGCAAGAGTGGGGCTGCTTCGTACAGGAAGGGGAAGCAGGAGCTGAGGGTGTTGGCAAGGCAAGAGGGCAGCGCCCCACCGATGAGGGGTGCCGTCCCGCAGTGCAGGGGCAAGAGGAGCAGAGCAGGTTTGGGGATGGTAACCAGGGTCAGGAACAGTCTAGCGATCACCAGATAAGACTGTAGGGCTCCAAGCAGCCCTGTTTTGCATGGGAGGTTGGAGTGGAGACCTCCAGAGGTCCTTCCCCACCAAAACTCTTCTGGGACTCCATGAATGGAAAGACCCCCGCAAGCCGGAGGCAGGTGGTCATCCTGCTGGCTGGCTGGGGCTGGATCGCTGGTGTGGGGAGAGGTGGGGGAGGGCCAGGGGCTGGAGAGCTCCTGCCTGTAGAGCTGGTCCCCACGGTGGCAGGAGAGGGGCTGGGGGCTGGGAGTGAGGGGGCAGCAGCCCGGGCAGGGGTGGGCAGGGCTGTGGCAGGGGCTGCAGGGAGCGGACACAGCTGGTGCTGCTGCAGTGCAGCAGCCTCCTCCCCAAAACATCCCACACTTTCCCGGGGCAGACATAGGCTGTTCTCCCTCCCAGCAGGACAGGACACACGAGGAGGGGTTGACCAGCCCCGTGCTAAGGACCAGCTGCTCCCTGAGGCTGGCACAGCTTGACTGCAAGGGGTTGCCATCTAGGTGTCTTTGCCTCCAGCCCTCTGGGCCCGGTTTCTGAGCCCAGCTGGGAGCTGGTTTGTGGGGAAAAGGAAGAGCCTTCCTCTTCCCAGCTCTGTGCTCCCCCGTGCCTTGCCGAGGCAGCTGCTCTGCTTGTCTCCTGGGCTCTCCAGGCACTCACAGTGCCTGGGGAGGTCCCCACAGATGTGCTGGCCCAGGCTCACCATGGGAGGGCCAGGTCTCCCAGGCACCTCAGCAGAGGCCCTCGTGGGTGGCCTGGGTCACAGCCAGCACTGTCAGGAGATCCCTGGGATGCAAAGGTGTGCCCAGGTGTGGGGGAGCCCAGGTGTGGGGGAGCCCCATTGGGGGAGCTCCTGGGGGCAGAAAGGGCAGTTGGGGTAGCAGCACAGTCATGTGTCAGGCCCTGGGGGGGGGGGGGGGGATCAGCGAGGCTGTGCAGAGCCAGGATGACCCTACACAGCTCTTGGTTTGGCCCTCCACAGAGGCCAGGGAAATGTTGCTGCACATAATGCCACAGCAGGTGAGCTGAGACTCATGTCGCTGTTGCTGTGGAGGTGCCTGGACAGGGAACCAGCCTGGGTGGAAACACCGTGTGGGTGCAGGGCACCGTCAGAGGAAGCTCCCAGCAGTGGATGGAGCTAGGACACTTTTGGGGGAAGCTCACAGCATGAAGGGGACAAGGCACTCTCAGGGATGGTCACAACAGTGGTGGGTACCCAGGGCTGTTCTTCCGAGGGACCTTGACAGCACACCGAAATGGGCTGCTGGGAAAAGTAAAAGCCCCACAGCAGGCTGGGCAGGGGCCTGGTCCCTGGAGAGCAGCTCCGCAGATCAAGTCCTGCAGGTCCTGGGCACAAGCTGAGCTGGGGTCAGCAGCGTGCCCGGGCAGCAAGGCCGGCCCCACACTTGGCTGTGTTAGTAGAGTGCAGCCGGCAGGGCGAGGGAAGGCATTCCTGCCCTGGGGTCGGCTCGGGAGAGACCACGTCTGGGCACAGGGTCCAGGTAGGGCTCCCCACTCCCAGACAGACATGGACACACTGGCACAAGCCCAGTGCACACCCTCGAGCTGGTCGGGAGCTGGAGCACAGGACGTATGAGGAGAGACCAAGGGCACTGCTGCTTTACAGTTGCCACTAAAATGAATCTATTTCTTAATCACAATTTTTATCTAGCATTTAGGTCTAGCATTGCACCTCTCCTCGTTGGCGTCTCCACCACCTGAGTCAAGAAATTATCATCAATGCTTTGCAGGAACCTCTTTGACTGTTTGTGCCTAGCTGTGCTGTCTTGCCAACAGATGTCAGGGTGGTTGAAGTCTCCCATGAGAACCAGGGCCTGTGATCGTGAGGCTTCTTCCAGCTGTCTGTAGAAGGCCTCATCTATGGCTTCCTCCTGATCAGGTGGCCTGTAGTAGACCCCCACAACAGTGTCACTCATGTTACCCTGCCCTTTAATCCTTACCCATAGGCTCTCAACTTGCTCTTCATCCACCCCGAGGCAGAGCTCCATACATTCTAGTTGCTCCCTCACATAAAGAGCAACTCCACCACCTCGCCTTCCTGGCCTGTCTTTCCTAAAAAGCACATAGCCATCCATGACCGCATCCCAGTCATGTGAACTATCCCACCATGTCTCTGCAACCGCAATGAGATCATGGCCCTGTGACCGCACACAGATCTCTAACTCTTCCTGCTTATTCCCCATGCTGCGTGCATTGGTATACAGGCATTTCAGAGAGTCACTCAAGCACGCCACTCAAACACTCACAATCCTTTGTGAGTGGTTGGAAAAGGTAGAAAGAAGACAATAAAATCTCTGAGGACTCTAACTGAAATGTGAAACAGAGAAATCAGGGTGCGATGAATGGCTGAGGGGAATATCTCTG
Organism: Struthio camelus; assembly: GCF_040807025.1. Lineage (NCBI taxonomy): Eukaryota > Metazoa > Chordata > Aves > Struthioniformes > Struthionidae > Struthio > Struthio camelus. Next base: position 2,015,237 of record NC_090973.1, on the reverse strand, counting down.
TCTGTGTTACATAGGAAGCAAGCAAGGGTGCAAAGAAGGAAGGACAGTGAAATTCTCCCACTTGCTTCTTCATGCTCCCCTGCCAGCAGGATGGACTGAAATTGGGCATGGGACCAGCAAATGAAACCGTAGTCGCTGAGTTCATCCTCGAGGGTTTCTCAGGGCTTGATCAAAGGCTACAGCTATTCCTCTCCCTGTTCCTCCTACTCATATACCTGACAGCAGTGATGGGGAACACAACGATCATTTTCCTTGTGTGTGTGGATCACCGCCTGCAAACCCCCATGTACTTTTTCATCAGCAATCTGGCATTCCTAGAAATCTGGTTTACATCTTCCACAACTATCAAATTGTTGGTGGTTCTGAGCTCTGATAAGAGAACAATCTCATTAAGCAGCTGCTTTGCCCAATCCTATTTCTATTTTGCCCTGGGTTTTGCAGAGTTCGTTCTCCTTGTTGTCATGTCCTTTGACTGCTACGTTGCCATCTGCCAGCCTTTGCATTATGCTGCCATCATGAAGTGGCAGCTCTGCACCCACCTGCTTGTTGCTGCTTGGGTCACAGGCTTCACGCTCTCAAGTTACTGCCTGGTCCTGCTCTCAGAGCTGACTTTCTGTGGCCCCAACAAGATCCACCATTTTTTTTGCGACAACTCCCCCTTATTCAAACTGTCCTGCTCTGATGCCAGCCTGCTTTGGAAAGTAGACTCCATTTTCATATCGTTTGCTGTGCTGAGTTCTTTATGTTTAATCCTGGTGTCCTACATGTGCATCTTCCACTGTATTCTGCACATGCCAGCAGCATCCGGGAGGAAGAAAGCTTTTGCTGCATGTTCTTCCCATCTCACCAACTTAGCCATCGCGTATGGAAGCTGCATTGTTCTCTATGCACAGTCCTCCGAAGCTGTTTCCTTAGAGACCAACACAACTGTGGCTTTGCTGAACACTGTCCTGTACCCATTCTTAAACCCCTTCATCTACAGTCTCAGAAGCCAGACTGTGAAGCTGGCCCTGAACGAAGCCATTGGCCGTGCAAAGGTTCGACTTTTCTCCCAGTCATGATGCTTCTCAGGACAGCAATTCTAATTATTTAGCATATATTACATCGCACACACACATCACAGCTACTAAATACAGGTGCCTCAGAAGATTTATTTTCTCCTGGGATTGTAGTGGTGAAAGGAAGGAATGTGAATTGTGAGTCTCGGTTACAGGGGGTTATTATAAACAGAATCAAAAAGACATTAATAAAGTGTTGAACACACAGACTTCTTAGGACTAGGACATAGACTGCCAGCGCGTGCTGGCACAAGGAAGTTTTCATAAGTGATCTCAGGAAATGTAGCTGAAAACTCTGGGGACAATGTCCAAGAGCAGTGGAGAAAAGCTCAGAACACCTTCTCTCCCTGCATAACAGAAGATGCCAAGCACGAAAATTAAGCTCGCACATTGCAACAGGCTCAAATGCATTGGATTCAAATCCATGAAACATTCCTCAGTTTCACAGTACTGTGATGAAGACAGCCTCACTGATTTGCCAGTGATAGCATGCAGATGATAGCTTTGTTGATTCACTTTGCAGAGAGATTTCTTACAAATTCATGTGTTTGTAACACAGTGAGCATGTCCACTGTTTAAAACCCTGTTTTCTCTCCACTGATGACTCTAGGATGTATTCTTCTCAAGGAAACAAAAAAAGGGGGGGATATTTCTTCTTGGATAATTAGGCATTTTCTCTCTTCTTTTTCATGATCAAGAATTATGTCAAATAAACTATGTGTGCCCCTACCACACTATTTTCTAGCTGTCCATCTGTGAAATTATATATTCCCCTCCTTATTTTACACTTCTGTCTCCATCCATGTCTATACACGACAAAGTAAAGGGCAGAAGCATGTAGTACGGATAAAGGGAAACATATTTTAGAGAAATAATCAACACAAAGAGATGGCTTTTCTCCTTTTTTTTGCATTCCACAGAGTGGAAAAAATAGAGGATGGGAAAATATGGCCATTGTTTTACTCCTTTTATAGTTTTATCTGATCAGCATCCCATTTTGTTAGGGCCTCTGCAGGGCAGAATTGCCTTTAGCAGCTTTTTTAAATGTTGTGTGTGCGAGTCCCATTTCCGAAGGGAATTCTACAAGAGTGAACTCTTTATAGGAAAAGCAGGTCCGGTGCATCTCTGCAGCCCATCTCCTCAGATGGGACCCCAGGGAAGCTATGGCATGTCGGGTGACCAAAGCTCAGCCCAGCAGAGCACTTGGGCGCTCTTGGGCAGCTTGGTTGTCCGGGCTGCTCCGAGCTGGGTCCTTCTGCACCACCGTGAAGGATGTGGTGGCCCTGGGCCTTCCTACCCAGGCTCACAGCTCCACCGGCAACGTGGGGTTAGGGTATGCGGGCAGATGACTAGGCTCTGGCTTGAGGTTGAGCTGACTGAACAGGACGTGAGAAACTAGTGGGCATGAGAAATCACTGGGCATTGCAGGTAACAGAATGAGACTCTGCCGAGTAGCAGACAGCACTGTGAGGGATGGCTGGATTTCAGCAGTGCTTAAGGGAGAGTTCTGTGAGGAAAGGAGGAGCTTCACACATAATTGTATTAGGGATCCTTTGGGAAGTAGACCTGCAACCCCAGCAGTACTGAGGCAAAGGTATCAGAAGCGCCATATGATCCAGAGGTTACCTAGCTAACAGTTATCAGAAAGCTTAAATTGGAGTATACATGTGGTTAATCTGGGACCAATGAGAAAAAATATATATTTAGAGATGGGCTGTTTATTTCAAAGCAAATAAAGCTGGAGAAAGGGAGGGATCAAGCTGGATCATGGATGCAAAAGCATGGGAAAATGGAGGGAGAGAGAATAAAAGGGGCCAGTCATGTGTAAGCAAGCCACTGGCAAGTACAGTTGTCTGGCCAGGCTGTGTGCCTGGTCACTGCGGTCTATCCTATCATCCATCGTATTAAACCCTATTCCTAGCTATTTTCTGCATGAGCGTGCTCTCTGTTCTGTGTGAGTGCACGTGTGGAAGGCTTGCAAACGTCAAGGCAGCCAGGTACCAGAGACACCTGGGCGAGGGTGCGTGTGAGGTCTCCTGCAAGCTTTGAGCCTGATTAGCTGGTGAGCAAGGACAGGACAAGGCCGTTTGTATCGTTCGTGTTTATGAGCGCTGCTCGTGTCTGTGTGGTGCCTGTAAAGGTACTGTGCCCCTGCTTGAGTTGATGTTTTGGTGGTCGACCGTGTCCGTGCAGAGTGTGTGTATGCCTCTTGGAAGTACATGCCCAGCCTCACTGCTGGCAGGACGAGGGAAGAGAGAACCGCAGCAGTCTCCCTTCCAGAGGACCAGGAAGCAGGAATCCCCTGGACTGAAAAATCCATTGGATTCAGCGTCCTTTAACAGTGCAGGCCTTGGAGGTGCTGCAGCTACTTGATCTTGATGTTGAGGACCCGCTTCTCCATAACTTTGTAACCCTCAGAGGACCCAGAGGAGACTGTAGGCTTAGCCTTTGGGATTGCAGCATAAAGGACCACCTTTGGCACATATTTTTCTATTATTTCCTCACTATTAATTTAAGCCAAATGAACACAGAGATTTTATAAGTGTTTGGGTCAGTGATCCCCCAGAGTCAAAGGCAGAATTTTTTTTTTAATTTTTGATCAGACTTATTATCTGCCAGCCTCTATTGTAAAAGGGGCTGGGGTTGGACAGGCAGGGCCATATGATCTAGCCCCCATTTTAGAACCATCCACAGAAAGTAGCACTATTTAGTCAATCTAAAGAGCAAGGGCAAGGACCACTGTTTTGTTGGTGGTCCACAAACAGGACAGTGGTGCTGAGCAAAACTCCGTTGTCTGAGGATGTTACCCATTACTATACATGTCTTCATCATGTCCAAGGGGAAAAAAAGGCTGGGGGATTTTTAATCCAAGTAGCTATTGCAAATAACCCAAGACCAATTTTCTCCTTTTACACGATGAACATTACTCTCGTATTAAGGATGGAGGGAAGGTATTTAGGCTGAAAAACTTTTGTGAGCTTTATCAGACATTGCACCAACATCTCCATACCTGCATCACTGCCACTTTTGCCTGCTGAGACACTGCGCAGATAACATGGGCACGAGAATAAGGTGCCCTAACTGCGAGCTTATGTTTAGATCTTGGCTACTATATTTTACATGGTTTATCGATGATTTTGTGAGAGGTTCCCAGTCTACATGGAAAAGCATCACATAGGTAAAAGCTAGGAATGCGTTTTGTGTCATGAAAAGATCTTGAATGTCCGCCAGGACCAGTGTTTGACATGTGTGGTCAAACCCCTAGAAACAGGGAAGGGCTGTATTTTCTACACTATGTGGCATATGCAGGAATCTGGAACAAACGTCCCAAATCACATTTCTCTGCTGGAGTTAGCACTGGAAGAAGGGGTGGAAAGGAAAGCTCAGTGGGAATGGGAGTTGGAAAGGGTCATGAGTGTCATGGACTTTCTTTGGCTGTTTATGGACACAAAGTTTCAGGGCCACCCCCTCATGGCAGATAATGCCAAAGGCTGTGATGGCCCCTTTGATGTTAGTCAGCTTCTGAAAAGAAAAAAACAAAACAAAAAACAAAAAAAATCAGGATCTGACATTAACTGCCCAGGGTGTCATATGCATAGAAGTTCCTAGCCTGAGTATATGCTTCATAGACCCCTTAAACCCTTCACCCACGAAACCAGGAAGCCTCCCCTAAGCATTGGGATTTGAAGGTTGCAAAGGCTATTTTCTCCATTTTTTAAAGAGTGCTGAGAATCAAAGTTTTGTAGACCCTCCTCCGTAACCTGCATATCATGGAGTAGACAGCATGCTGCCCAAGGAGAAAAAAGCAATTGCTGGCATGACAGAAAGTGAATGAGGGGAAGATCTCTGACCTGCAGAAGGGGCTGTGCCAATGGACTGCACAGCCAACAAGATATGAACATTTTGAGGGAAGCTTTCTGGCTGGCAAAGAGGGAGTAAAATGTCATTACGAGTTTGGCTGCAAGCATTTCAGTGAGAAGGAAAGAGAGGTTCCAGATATCTGGTTGTGAAGGCTTGGGAGTCTGGAGGGCTTGGTGAGCTCTCACAGGGTTTCCTCTGCCACGTTGTCCAGTGCTGAGGCAGTAATTCTCCACATACACAGGTCTGTAGCCAGTCTCCGGCAAGCTCCTTCAAAACACGACTCTGGTTGTGGCCTCAGAGAGAACCATGCACCTGCTTGTTATGCATTGCTGCACTGTTGGCTGCACACCAAAACCGTGCCAAAAGCTTTGCCCAGCCCAAGTGCGCAGCGTTCTCAGTAACGGCATCGCTGTCCGCACCCAAACTGTCCTCGTCCTGGGCAGCTGGTGCACACACTTGAGGGAGCTCTCAGGGCAGTGCTCACAGCCTTCCTGAGGATGAAGATAAGTTCTGCAGAGGAAGATGTGCTGGAGGGTTGTGGGGGAACCAGAGATAAAAGGCCAGCCCATCTGTCTCCTGTGAAGCCATATGCAGTGAAGGTTGCTGCCCTCTGTTGGGCACTGGGCCCATTCTGAGGATCCCCAGTACCAGACAGGGACACACTGGAGCCAGTCCAGTGGAGGTCCCCAAACAGGTCAGGGCGGGAGCAAAGGACACACGAGGAGAGGCCAAGGGCACGGGTCAGTTCAGCCAGGAGAAGAGAAGGTGCAGAGGGCCCTTAGAGCTGTCTGCAGCTGCCTAAAGGGAGGCTGTTGGGATGGAGCCAGCCCCTTCCCAGAGGTGCCCAGGGACAAAACAAGAGGCAGCAGCACCAGCTGCAGCAAGGGAAATTCCCACCCAAGAGAAGACACAACTTCCCAGCCATTATTACTGTGGCCAAGTGCTGGAACAGGCACCCTGTGTTGTGGGGGAATCCCTCCTTGGAGACAGTCAAACCTTGACACCATGAGAAGGCCCAGAGACACCTGATCTAATCAGCTCCACTCTGAGCAGGAGGTGGGAGCAGAAACCACCAGAAGTCCCTTCCCACCTAAGCCACCCTGTGAGCCTATGAAAGAGGGGACTGGTTTTCTATCCTGCTCTGCCTGCCTTCATTGCCATTTTCTAAACTCTGAGGTGAGCTGAATGCCTTCAGCATGATCACTTGCATCTCTCTTGCTCTCCCTGTTTGTGCTGTGCACCTAGAGGTGCAGCCCCAACCTCAGGGCCCCTGTCTGGCACCTGCATCCAGGGGAGGGGACCCGCAGCTGGCACCCCAATGGGACAACATTCATTGTGTGGCCACCGCAGCAGGGCTGGGCTGGAGGCCATGACAGGCAAACGGAGCCAGCTGGGTGCATGGACAGTTGGCTGGTGGTGTGATGTGTCTTGTGTGGGGCTGCCCCTTCCCTCCTCACTCTGCACCCATGCGCAGGGCAGATGCCAGGGCAGGGGGTGGAGGGGCCATCAAGCCTTGCGCACAGGGTATGGTCACCTCAGGCAGGCTGAAAGGGAGAGGCCTGGGCATCTCCCCCATGGGAGACAATGCAGGGGACAAAGAGCTGAGGGTGGCAGCTTGGCACAGCGGGCGAGCAGGGTTGGTGGTCTGTGGGAGGGGTCAGCTCACCACACCCACTGCGCACAACCCCAGGCTTATGCATCTGGCTCTGTTTAGTGGTCAGTGCTGACCGCTCACTCCCAGGTCACCTGTGCCGAGGGCCTCCAGCCAAGGCAGAAGCCTCTGGGCTGGCTCCCAGGGTTGCTGGTGGGGCGAGAGGCATGCTGCTGTGGTCACTGGCTGCCTCTCTGGCAGCTGCTCTGGCAGTGCTGGGGGGCGAGCGGGGTAGGGGGGGTCTTGGCAGCAGCTCCCAACTCTTCCTCCTTGCTTGCCACAATGTCCTGTTGGCTCCGATAAATGCAGGATGTCTCCACTTTTAAAACTTCTTCCTCCTGTGCTTCCTCATTGGTCTCGTCCAGTTCCTCGCTGTGCATCCCTTCTGCGACTCTCCTCCCCACTCCCTGCTTCGGCTCCCTCTTGAGGACATGGGCCATCAGCTGCTCCAGCAGGTGCTCTTTGGTGTTCATGTCCTCAAAGAGCTCCAGGCGTGTGATATCAAGTTTCTGCAAGTCAGGGAATGAGTTTCTGCTGAAGACCTGACATGTGAGAGGGAGAGGTGTGAAGGGAGGGTTTTTTTCAGAGCTGGCTGGGGCCACCTGCCTCCAGCCTGGTGCCACAGGAGGAGGGCAGTAGTCAGGGAGTTGGGTGCTGGGGCAGGAGTCCAGGCCTCACATTGGCCACGCGGGCTGCCAGTACCACTGCTCTGCCTCTCCCTGGGGCCTGGGATGGCCACCGGGCACCAAGAAGACTTGCAAGCATGTGTGCGGGCTTTAGCAGTCGACATCGTCAACATTGTCCCTTTTCCTCTTGGCACTCCTGCATTATCCCCATTTCCAGGCAGACTCAGGCCCAAAGCAACATGGTGAATGCAATGATGGCCTGGGTGTGAGAATGACCATTTGCCAAGGTGCTTGTGCCCATACTGAAGCAGGTGCCTGTGGCTTTGCATGTCCTTCGGGGTCCATGTCCACCATGGGAATCCCCAGCAGCTGCGTGCATGTTTGGGGACATTGGTTTTGGGCAGCTGACATGCTCCCATGGTATTTCAGTGTCTCCCTGCTCTGGGCTCAGCTACCACAAGTGTTTCTGTAGTCGACTTTCACCAACCCTCCCAAGCTGGCCTGTCCCCATTCGGGGTGTTGCCCCAGTCTCTGCAATGGGACCCATTGTCCCGAGAGCTGGGCAGTGCTGAGCAGAGCTGGGCTGGGAGGATTCAGCAGCTCCAGGAGTCGGGCGCTGGGGAACCACGCAACCTGAATGGGAAACGCCTCCTGGGGACCCTGCAGCAGTGGGTGCTGGGCACTGGGACATGTGTGACATTGGGACTGTCCCAGCGTGGCGGAGCAGCTGGCCCCAGGCACAGGGGAGGCGACAAGGAAAAGGGGCCCCTGAAACCAGTGCTGGGAGATGCCACCCTTTCCTCACCCACTCTGCCCCACACCGTCCGTCACCCTCACCTCCTTTGGTTTGGCAGTGGGTCACCCAGTTGTGGCAAGAGAGAAATGTTTCCTCTTGCTCTCACGTCCCTCAGCCTGCTCTCTCTTGGGCTGCCCCCCTTCCCCAGAAAAGGGGCTTTTGGGAGCTGGAGGAAGCTCAGTCCTGCGTGGACCATCCAGCTGTTGCTGAGCTCCTCCAGAGACTCTGCATTTCCCGAGAGGACTCCCAGATGCTCTGAGACGAGCCTGGGGTTTATCTGCAGAGGCTGGCTTCCAAGGTGGGGGACGATGCTCAAACATGGCTATGCTGAGCTCTTCCCTGCCTGGGGCCCCAACCTGACCCCACGCCCAGGGCAGCTGGGGCAACGGCCCCACCAGCAGCACTAGGGCCCCCGGGGGTGCCGGGCACTGCTGCGGGGCGGTCACTAGCAGGTCCTGCTCCCTGGCACCTGAAGAGCTCCTCAGCGAGTGCTGCTGCCTTGGGCACGTGCCTCTTGGGGTGGGTTTCATCCCTGGCAACATCATGCTGGGATCTGCTTTGCACGAGATGTCATTGTCTGCAGTGTCAGTGATAGGGTGTGAGGTTTTGTCAGGCTCTGTGGCCTGGTCCGGGGCTCTGCTTGCCAAAGCAACTGGGCTGACTGTGTGTGCTGATGGCCCCCGTACCACAGCTCTGCCCAGCTCCAATGAGACATCACCTGTGTGTGGCTGTGACAGCTGCCAACCCCAGCTGTGTTAGCAGAGTGCAGCCAGCAGGGCGAGGGAAGGCATTCCTGCCCTGGGGTCGGCACGGGAGAGACCACGTCTGGACACAGGGACCAGTTAGGGCTCCCCACTCCCAGACAGACATGGACACACTGGCACAAGCCCAGTGGACACCCCCGAGGTGGTTGGGAGCTGGAGCACAGGATGTACGAGGAGAGGCCGAGGGCACTGGGTCTGTTCAGGCGGGACAAGAGAAGGCGCAGGGGGATCTCGCTGCTGCCTGCAGCTGCCGAAGGGGAGGGTGGGGAGAGGACGGAGCCAGACCCTTCCCGAGGTGCCTGGGGACAGGACGAGGGGCCACGACACAAGTGGCAGCAGGGAAAATTCCCCTCAGAGAGGGCCAAGAGCCTGTGAAGCCTGAGGGTGGTGCAACAGAGACAGAGCTCGACCCTGCCAGGCCCTGGGAAACCCCTGCTGGCCGCCTCCAGCTGCCAAGACCTCCAGAAGCCCCTTCCCACCCCAGCTGCTCTCTGACTCTGTGACTGCTTCAACGGGTTTCTCTCCAGACCTGCCTGGCTTCGTTGCCATTGCCTGCACTAGTCTTGCCATGGAGATTTGCCTGCAACAAGTAACACAGGGGGAAAAAAAGCTTCTGAGGGTTTTATTTGAGCAAGAAAACGGCTGTCACCAACTAGGGTTGGTGTGGGCCCATGGGTGCTACGGGACACGATGGAGCAGCATTTCTGTAGCAGCCGGGACAGTCTCCGTCGCTCTGCCTCTCTGCTCTGTGCCAGCCCCCATCTCAGGGGACCTGCCTGGCACTGGCCTCCTGGCGCCGGTCCTCTCATTGCCCCGTGGCACAGCTGCAGCAGAAAGCTCTGCGCAGAGCCCGAAGCACCGTCCTGAGCAGCGAGGGCCGTCGCCTGGGAGCTGCGGCGTCCGGGAGGGTGGTGATGCCTGTGGGGGAAGGAGAGGCGTGGGCGAGGGGCTGTGGGGGTGCAGGACCTGCCTGTCGCCACCACCAAGGCCTTTCCCGAGGGGTCATGGCCTCGGCACGGCCAGCCCCCGAGCGCTTACTGCTGCCGGCCCCGGTGCCGCTCGCTGTGCTGGCACGGGCCCGCCGTGCCCAGAAGGGCTCTTGACTTGGGTACGTACCTGGGTCCACCTCTGGTGCTTGTCTGAAGATAGGGGATGACTTCTCCTCTTTGGGCTCAGAGGCAACCTGCACGGGGAGAGCAAGCCCACACACCACGTGCCATCAGCTGGTGATGCTCAGGACACTGGTGCCCCGGGATGGATGTGGGGAAGGGTTTGGGGTTGTGGGATGCTGCCAAGAGCTGTGAGTCCCAAGGCAAGGGACTTGCGGGTGGCACAGAGACGGGACAAGGCTTGTTGTGGGGCTGTAGCAGCAGGGCTGGGCTGGGGACTGTGACGGCCAGGGGGGAACAGAGGCAGCTGGGTGGGTGGCAGAAGGGGGCTGGCTCGCTGGGTGTGGGAGGGGGCTGCTGCTGGGGTCGCCCCTTCCCTCCTCGCTCTGCATCCAGGGCCCAGGGCTGACCGCAGTGCAGGCGTTGGAGGGGACGTCAGCCCTGGGCCTTGGGCACTTGGAAACGGAGAGCACCAGGCAGCTCCCCCATGGCAGATATCGCAGAGGGCCAATGCCTGAGGGTTACAGCATGGCACCACGGGTAGGGGGATCCCACGGGACTGGGCAACTCTCTGCACCCACCCTGCACACCCCAGACACAGCTCACACAGCAGACCCCTTTGATGGTGGAGACCAATGATGTGCTCCTTGCTCACCTGGGGAGGAGGGCCTCCACACAAGGCAGAAGCCACTGCTTTTCTTCCCTCGGGCAGGGGTGCTGCGAGAGGCAGGCTGATGCTCTCCTCGCAAGGGCCTCCAGCCAAGAGACGGGCCTCTGGCACAGCTTCTGCTGCAGAGGCAGGCACTTTTTCCTCTGCCTCCTGAGGGTCTCTGGCTGCAGGACAGGCCTCTGGCTTTGTTTCTGGTCTCTCTGATGGCGCCAGAGACACGCTGTCCCCTGCCTCCTGAAAGCCATCCCCCAAAGCACATGCCCCTGCTTCGGCTCCTCCAAGCACTGCTGGCTCCAGAGGCATGTTCTCCATGTCACCGGCTGCCTCCCTGGCAGTGCCTCCGGCCTTGACGCTGGGCGAGCAAGGCACCTTCTGGGGGCACGTTTCCTCGTCTGCTAAGAGGCTCCTGAGGCTAGGTCTGACCCAGATCTCGCGCAAGGACGTGTTTTCCTCCAGCTCCTTGCTTTGCAGAAGCTCTTCACCTGCCTCCTCCTCCTCTTCCTCAGTGCTCCAGTCCCCTTGCTCTTCCTGCACCGCTCCCAGGACTCTCTTCCTGGCTCCCACCTCCCGCTCCCTCCTGGGGGCATGGGCATACAGCCGCTCCAGCACCTCCCACTTGCACCTGGTGTCCTTCAGGAGCTCCACTCGCGTTATCTCAGGTTTCCACAAGTTATAGAAGGAATTTCTGGCCAGCAGCTAAAAGAAGAGAGGCACATTTGTGAAGGGCGCTGCTTTTCCCACCACAAAAGGCCTCCGGGGCCCTACTCCCACTGGGACAGTCACGCTGCTGCAGTGGGGCGCAGCGGCTGGCCCCAGCGCAGGCAGGGTTACCACCTGGCCCAGCCCATCCTTGGCACTCACCTCCTTGCGTTTGACGTTGAGAGATCCTGACGCTGTCAGGGAGAAACGTTTCCCCTTGGCCTCCTCGCCCTCGCTCTCCTGCAGGCTCAGCTTCTTCCTTTGGAAACAGGCTTCTCGCAGCTGGGCCAAGGTGTGCCCGGTGCGCGCCAGGCTGCTCCTCTCGAGCTCCTCCAGCGGCTCTGTTTTGATGGAGAGCACTGCGAGATACTGCGAGGTGTTGTCGGGGTGCACGCGCAGAGGCTGTCCTTGCACTTGGCAGATGATGCCCAAAGGCTGCTGTTTTGGGCCCTGCCCTGCCCGGGGGCATCGTGGTGTCCCTGGTGCACCGCCCTTGCCTGGGGAAGTGGATGCACCGGCCCCGCTGACCTCCCTTTTGCCCCCACCAGCACGGGCATCAGGCCCTTGCTGAGCTGCAGGGGCTGTGCTTTTGTCCTGCTCTGTGGGCTCGTCCTGGCCTGGGCTTGCTGGTACTGCTAGACTGCTGGTTTGTGCCGATGACGTTCTTTTTGGCATGGCTGCACTGAGCTCCTTCGTGGCTTCGTTCACATCAGGCTGTGCTGGATGCCGGCCAGGTCCAGGGCTCATGTCATCAGGACGGCTCAAGGCAGCAGACTCAAGCCCCAGGCCTGCACCCTCCACAGCCCCAGCAGGCGGTGCAGGGCCCTGTGGGGCAGGGCCCTGGCTCTCAGCCATCATTTCCAGGCCAGCTTCTCCAAGGATGTTCTGCACAAGGCTGACAGGCTCAGGCACGGAAGGCGATGGTGGGGCCATGTCACTGTGGGAGATGGCAGGGATGTCTTCTTCAAAGCCAGCTGACACCTCTGCACAGCAGGGCATGGGGAGTCCAGCTTTCCCTGAAACACCTGTGGCTGTTGTCGCACACTGCAGGGCATCATGCGGGGCAGAAGAGGCTGTTTCTCCCTGGCACGTCTCAGCAGGGGGCACCTGCAGCTCACGAGGCTGCAGCTCTGCACCTTGGGACACTGAGGACTTGCTTAGCACCAAGTCCTGCCTCTGCACCAGCGTGCCTGAACAGTGTGCCTTGACCTCCTGCGCACAGGCATCTCCGGGAGCAGAAAGCAGCTCGTCCCGCTCCTTGTATGCTGGCGTGCTTCGCATCTCCCTTTCAGGAATGGCCTGTGCTGCTGGGACAAAGGAGGAGCTTCCGGAGAGTTGCTGGCTTGTCAGGGGAAGAGTTGTCCTGGTACTGTTGTCTAGCAAGAGCCTTGCTTTTCCCAGGGCTGATGCACAAGAGCCAGGCCTGGGCTCAGGCAAGCAGTGGACGAGCTCTTGCATTGCCCGGGTGGGACCGTGAGCTTCCGGCTTGCGTTTTGGAAGGGGAGGCAAGGAAAGAGGGCATGGCTTTAGCTCTTCCTCTGCCAGGCTCTTCCCTGAGTCCACAGCCTTCCCAGCAGCACTACCAGGTGGGAAGGGTTCCCTGGCAGCAGCTGTGCTGGAATTCACTGCCAGCTTCTCTAATCCCTTGGTCTCTCTCTCCAGGGTTCTCCTGGCCACCCCTTTGGTGTCCATGGCATTGGCCCTGCCTCGGGGAGAAGACCTGCAGGATGTTTCGAGAGCAGGCAGCTTGGCTTGCCTTGTAGATCCTGCAGTTTTAGCTGCAGAGGTCTCCAGGCCTCCATGGGCCTGCCGAGCTGCCTTGGTTGGGAGAGGTGGTAAGCCAGGCAGATGTGGTGGCCCTGCTCTTGCGCGAGTCCTGCCAGGCGCTGTCTCCCTGTGCCCCAGAGGAGCCTTCCTTACAAGGCTGGTGGAGGGATGCAGAGCTTGTGCCACAATGGGAACATCCCTGGCAGTCTCCTCCACCACCTGCAATCAAAGCCCATGAGAAAGGCTAAGTTCCTGCCATCCTCCCCCCTGCCCTCCATCCTTCCCACATGGAAACTTCCTGTGGCCCCGATGGCCTCGCCAATGGCTGCACTCTCCCATGTGGGCGGCTGCTGCTCTGCTCCCAAAGGCCGGGTGGGGAGAGGGTTTGTCACCGTGGGGCAAGAGACAGGCAAAGGCAGCTCTCTCGGACACCCCAAGGCATGTCCTTGCAGACTGCTGTGCAGAGCAGGCAGTCAGCCTGCTGGGGGCAGAGACCTCCTGGTCTCTCCCAGCACTTCCCACTTGCTTCTTGGCACCTCCGGGGAGTCAGGCAGAGGCTTTGCCACCATCGCCGCTCAGCTCTGTACCTTTGCAACGATGCCGCGTTCAGAGGCCCACGAGCTCTGTGGGCCGGGGAGCGAAGGCAGCCTATCCCTTTGGTGGGACGAAGCCGGGGTCCGGCTGCGCTGCACCACTGCGTGCAGCTCCTGCTGGCCCAACTGTGGGAAGGAGGAAGCACATGATGGAGGTGGTTGTGTTGGTACGAGCAGCCCCTGAAGCACAGGAAACCCCAGCCCCATGTCAAAGGGAACCTCATGGCCACGCATGGCCCAGTTGCACTTAGCCCACAGCTGCTCTCTGCCCCTCAGTGCAGAGCTCACGGGCTCCCTGTGGGCCTTGGAGTATCCAGGTCGGTGTGTGCTTTATCTGAGAGAAAATCCCCAGGGCCACGAATAAATGCCCCCTCACTGGGCGAGCTCATGCCTGGCTGTCTTGCCCCACCTCCCCTTCCCCACCATCCTCGTGCTCTGCACGCAGGTCCCAGCCCTGCGAGACAACCCGCAGCCTCAGTCCCTTGCTGTGGGCTCGGCTTTCAGCACCTCCTCCAGCTGCTAGAACCCCAGGCCAGATGGGGAGCTGCCCTCTCCTCTCTCTTCCTGCTCGTGGGGCTTTTTTTCAGCTAGAAATCCCTCTCACCACAAAACTGCAAGGACTGGCATGGGCTAGGAGCAGGACTGTAGGCAACAGACCATGCACTGCTGCAGCATGGCTTTACCTCCCCTCAGCCCCATGTGACACCTACCCCTAACCCGACACCATAACAAGAGACAAAAAAGCTCATCTCTAGTGCAGAGGTTCATGGAGCTGTTTCTCCCCACACTCCTTTACTACCCCCAGCCCCCTGCCCTGGGGCTGCACTCAAGAGCCAGCCCGAAGCCCCTTCACTCTGCCCTTTCCCATTGGGCCCCTGGCACACTCCGAATGAAAGTCAGCCCTGGAGTGTGAAGGACGGGGGAATGGACTTAATACCATGAATTAATTGCAATTAACATGCAACCTAATGACTTTCCTTTCAGAAAAAAAGGTTCTTTTCTGTTCTGCCCCTCAATTTCCTGCTGTGTCCCATAACAAGAAAGCAGAAAATCGGGATCTTTGAACAGGATTCCCCAGTTTTAAATAGCTGCCTTCTGCTCCTTTGAAGCAGCCCCTCTCTCCCCTGCCTCCCACACACACACACACCAACCCTAGTTTCTTTCCTTTGCTTCAGCAGCATGCTAAGGTTCAGAAAGCATACATATGGGGGGGGAGGGGGGGGAAGAGACACAGGAACGAAGAGCAGAGGGAAGAGAAAGGAACACGATGTAAGACAACGCTTGCAAGCCGTGTCAGACACACACAAGTCAGGAGGCACCTGCTCTGCGGCCAGACCTCCGGCAGAGGAGAGGGGCATCGCTCCTGCCGCGGGCCTGGCTCCCGCCGCCCCAGCACGGGGCTGAGAGCGACGGCCCTCGAGGGCTCCGCGGGCAGCTGGGGGGCGCTGCGGGGGGGGGGGGCCCGGCTGTCCCGAGGGCCTGTCTGCCTCTGCCCCGGGCTTCCCCCAGCAGCAGCATCCCAGCGCTTCCCCTCGCTCCTCCCTGGCTCAGCTGCTCTGGGGCTTCCTCTGGAAATCTCTACTGCAAAATACTACCTGCAAACCTCGCCAATCAGGATTATGATTGTCTATTACTGTTTCTAAAACTTTAACTACTCTATCTGGATCCTCCCTATGGTTTCCTGCCATTTCCTTCCAAGACCCTCAATCCATTGTGGAAAAAGGGACTTTCACATGCACTGCATTTCCGCTGGGTCCTCCAGCCTGTCTCCGGAGTGCTAGCAGAACCGCACCTCCTCTCCGAGGACGCCTTGCTACAGGGCTAGACAAATCATCCTCCCCATCAGGATCACTCTTCTCTGCAGGAGGGCGGTGGCGCCGCTTCCTCCTCTTCCCTTTCTCCGCCATCCCCGCCTCTGCCCCTTCTTCTCGGAGCTACCAGGAATTCTTCCTCTTCCTCCTCGGGATGTTCTCTCAGCTTTTTACACCTTTTCCCAATACTGCATGCAGAACAACAACGCTTTGCCATTCCTCTGTCTCCTTCGTTCTCTAAAACTAACACATTCGTCTCTTTTGCCATTAATCCACATTTTGTCCTACTCTTGCAATCATTTCGTAACTCAAAGAACATATCAGCATACGGTACTTCATCCCATTTTCCTTTCTGTCTATAGAGCAACATCAACTGTAAAATGGTATTATAAGTCCAAGCTCCATTTTTAAGCCATTTTTCCTGATCTTCCACAGCGGCTATAACGGCCACCATTGATTACAATAAGTAAGTAATTGTCTACATGTTCGGGGATCACCTCCAAATGTATTCCAATGATTCAAAATACAGCCCAAAGGTGAATTTGTGGTGATCCCCCCTTCGGTAGTTGTTACATTTCCAATTTGTATAAAATACACAAACAATAAGCCAAATAACAATGCCGCTTTTACAATTACCAAGATGCCAATGACCCAAATAACAATACCAAAAGTACCAAGATAACCAAGGAGTACTCCGTTACCCAAATCCTCGTGCTCCAGTCGTCACCATCCTAGTGCACAGGGATACCCAATATACCTCTTTTATACCAAGATACCAAGGAGTACTCCGTTACCAAACCCTCGTGCTCCGGTCATCACCGTACTAGAGCACGGGGATACCCAAAATTAAGGCGCCTCCAATACTCCACCGATCTGCACCCTAAGGTTGCGAGTTACTCTAGGAGGTCCCAAAAATATGGAAAGCAATGTCTTATAGAGATCTCGGTTAGAAAACTCCCCACACACCAGGGGATCGCAAGAGCGGAGTCCCCAGAGAAGTCCTCCGGTGCCAGCTGGAGTCCAATCTGCGATTCCCTCCGGCTGCGGCGGGCATCCAATCAAGATCCAGTCTGAAGTCAGTATCCCATCTGGGTTGCCAGAACTGTTGCTCGTTTCTCAGCAGACTCTCTAAGCATATACACAAAGTCGCGTTTAGGGAGTAGCCATTGCTTTATTCTGCGCAGGCTGCTCGGTGGACAAGTCCACAAACCAGGCACACCTCATTACTACACAGCCGACACTTCATACAGTTTGAGCTACAGTTATCAGGACATTTTACAACTCCATTCAGTCATCCTCTTTCCCATTGGTTCCTGCTACGTCTCATCTTCGTTTAACGTTACAGTATCCTCCTTTTCTGCTACGCATGCTCCATGGGGAAGGGGCTTTGGTTGTTAGGGGGGCTTCCCTGCTCCTGGATGGGTGCTTTACTATGCTAATTAGGAAAGTTCACCCATAGTTCAAGCAGTTTTCTTTGGTTTATCAGCTGTCTTTGTTCTCTTCAAGCTCATGTGAATGGATACTCCCTTATCTGGCTGACTTACTTATGGTGTCATCTTGCTGCTTTCTTCAAGGCCTTGTTTTGTTAACTCTCTGTGAAAGACTGAGTAATGAGCTTCTTCCTGGAGCTGTGGGTGCTCAGCCAAGCATTATCTACAACAATAATTACACCTGGTTACATCCTCAGGTCTTTGAAATGGCATTTCTCACACAGATGCATCACTGGGAAGCCAAGCTCCAGTTGCTGCCTCGTGGCTTGCTCCGTGTTTGGAGGGTTCTGGATGTGGCAGTGGAGAAGGCTGCGAGGCCTCTCTGGTCGACCGCTGCCTGGGGGGGTTTGGCTGCTGCTAGAGCAATGCCTTGTGGTGCCCCGCTCTGCAGTGGGCTCTTTGGCGTTGCCCTTGCTGATCCCTTGGGCTCGCAGGCAGTCCCAGGAGACAAAGTGTGACGCAAAGTGGCTGTTCTCTCTGTGGTGGAAAGCACTCGTGTTGGTGCCGGTTACGTGTGGGCAGCCTGCAAGGGGTTTGTGGAGTGCTTTTGGCCTGTGCAGGTGAGAGAGAAGCGTGGAGGGCAGGGGGAGATGTTCCTTGCCTGCACCATCACTCGGAGCCTCGCAGCAGTCGAGGGTCAGGTTAAGCCATGGTGTACGTGATGTGCCTGCCTGCTTGCAGAGCTCCTCGGGTTCTCTTCACAGTTTCATTGAACAGAGCAGGGGTTTGGGACCAAGGTCGTGCCCATGTGTGGCCAAGGCAAGGCGAGCTGCAGGTGCTCGACCTTTAGAGCTCTCGGCTCTTGCCTGGGGTGTGCAGACTTTGCTTCAGAGATGCCAGCATCTTCCTTAAGGTTTTTTTTCTGGGGGGGGGGGAGGGGCAGGGTTGAGGGGTTGGGGGGTGAAAAGAGTGAAAATGCCATTTCTTCCCAGCCTGCATGTTTCTGGTGAGTGCTGCAGCAGAGGGCTGGAAGGGAGCCAGGGGATTTTGTTCCCCTGCCAGCAGAAGGGAAGGTGCGTTTTTTTTGTCCCTCTCTTTAGCTCTGGAGAGTCAAGTCCCACCTGCAGCAGTCCTGCTGTTGCTGTGCACAGTGAGACCTGCAGCTAGAAAGCAAGAGCGCTGGACTCGGCCCGCACTACCCTGCAAGGTCAACCGGAAGGAGAGGAGGAAGGGTGGTGCTTTGGGGCAGGGGCTTCCCTGAGGCCCAGCCAGACGTGTCCTACCTGCGGCTCGCTCAGGTGTGCTGTGTTCTTGCTGCCCTGCCTGGAGGTGCTGTGCTGGGAGCAGAGGTGGTGCCTCAGCTTCTCCCTGGCTCAGCTCTGCCAGGCACGGGCAGCCAGCTGGCTGACGGGCAGGCCTGCCATGGGGAATGGTCTTGGAGCAGCCGGGAGCGCGGGTGCTGGAGCAGGGCTCGTGCCTGCAGGAGCCCCTCTGGCAGGCAGGGTCCCCCTACTGCAGCATCCCCATCCTGCCGCCTGAGCCCCTGCAGAGGAGTGAGGGCTCGGGAGAGAGGCAGTGATGTGCTCAGGACATCTGTTTGCTCTTTTCAGCCAGCTTCCCTTACTTCAGACAAGGTGCCCTGCACCTCCTGATCCTCAGCAGCCCTTCCTTATCCTCATGAGCATAGGGCAGGCAGAGCGATTTCAATGCTTCCTGAGCCACCTGTGTTCAGGGCTAGGAGCATGCTGGAGAAGTGCCTGTCAGCAACAACAGGGTTCACGCACCTGCAAGACTCCTCCGAGGTGTCATACAAACCATGGTTACGTGCCTGAGCAGCCTGACGGCTCGGTCCCAGGCCTGGCAGGACAGCAAAGGTAGACTACAGGTTGGTTTTGGGGTTTGCCTGGCGCCTGGTATGTGCAAGGGAACGTGCAGTGTGAGAGCCCCTGGGACCTGGTTCAGGGTCCTGCTTAAGGCCTGGTTCAGTGTAAAGGACAGGCCAAGTGGCAGGGAAGTGCTGAACATGCAGCTCCATAGCCCTAATGAGCCGAGATGAGGGAGGCAGTGAGGAAGAGCTGAACTCTTCGGCCCTGCTGGCTGGGCCATTGCAGAAACTGCTCCAGCTCGAACCTAAGGAGAGTGGGCCTGAACCTGGCGACTGATCTGAAGGGGAAAGACAACTGAGGTGAGTATGTGGGACAGGGGAAAACAGAGGGGAGGGGGCGATGAAAGGGGTCAGTGGTGTGGAAGCAGCTGCTGGTGTTACTCTTGTCCGACTGAGGCCTGAGCCTGATCCCTGCAGTCTCTCCTCTGCTCTTAAACTCTTTGTGGAAGAGTGTTTTCCTGTGTAACCTCACTCTCTCCCATGTGAGAGTGCTGCAAGGTCTCAGTGCCAGCAACAGGCCTGGTGGCCTGACAGAGCAGCTGGTGCTTTGCAGCAGAGACAAAGTGTGTGAGGATGTGTTGTGCTGTGCCGGGCTGCGGGGAAGAGCGGAGGGCTCCTGCCCCTTTCAGGGCGATGCTAGTTTGTTGCAGGGCTGCATTGTGCCCCTTGCCTTTGTCTCCCTAAAGAAATGACTGCCCACGTGGTAAAGAACCAGGGCTGCTTCTTTGTGGAAAGCACAAAAGGCAAGGGGTGAAGGGGGAGCTTGGTGATGGGGCGGGATGTGCCTGCGGCATGCCGCTGTCCTGTGGGCAGGGCGAGATGCCAGCCAGGAGCCAGTGTGCCCAGCACAGGGAGCCAGTGTGTCCCAGCGGGCAGCAGCAGGGCATCAGGAGCGTTGCTCTGGCTCTGCTCAGGCAGAGCCATCTCCCGCAGAACGGTGCCACCTGTCCCACCCTCTCTGCATCCAGGAGCGCAGGGCTTGCAGCTTGGATCCTGATGGGGACTTTTTCCCTGGAGATGTCAGGATCAGGATGGTCTGTGTCACCAGGGAACGCATCACGGGTTGGCTGTCGTTCTCGAGGGGCTGGAGGACTGAGAGAGAAAGCCACGGAGCAGAGCTCAGCCACCTGTCTCTGCAGAGAGCTCAGCCAGCCCCTCCATGCAGGGTCAGCCCCAGCCAGCTCTTCCCCTGGGGAGGAGGGAGCAGGTGGCACAAGTGGTTCAGCTGGAAGTTGCTGGACAGGAATGTCCCAAATGCCCCCCAAATGCCCCTGTCCCCTCCACCCAGGCAGCCCAAGCCTTCCTTGCTTGGGGCAGGCCAGGGAATTGGAGCTCACTGCCCAGGCTCCTTCCTCCTCCCCGCCAGCCCCAGCTGATGCACCACTGTCCACGCTCACCCTTGCAGATGTTCTGCAGCTTCTCCTCGCTCCAGGTCTTCACTTGCCTCCCGGCGAGCCCTAAGCGCACACCGCAAAGGGGAGGGTGGGGAGACGATGGAGCCAGACCCTTCCCGAGGTGCCTGGGGACAGGACGAGGGGCCACGACACAAGTGGCAGCAGGGAAAATTCCCCTGAGAGAGGGCCAAGAGCCTGTGAAGCCTGAGGGTGGTGCAACAGAGACAGAGCTTGACCCTGCCAGGCCCTGGGAAACCCCTGCTGGCCGCCTCCAGCTGCCAAGACCTCCAGAAGCCCCTTCCCACCCCAGCTGCTCTCTGACTCTGTGACTGCTTCAACGGGTTTCTCTCCAGACCTGCCTGGCTTCGTTGCCACTGCCTGCACTAGTCTTGCTATGGAGATTTGCCTGCAACAAGTAACACAGGGGGAAAAAAAGCTTCCGAGGGTTTTATTCAAAGCAGGAAAAAGGCTGTCACCAACTAGGGTTGGTGTGGGCCCATGGGTGCTACGGGACACGATGGGGCAGCATTTCTGTAGCAGCCGGGACAGTCTCCATCGCTCTGCCTCTCTGCTCTGTGCCAGCCCCCATCTCAGGGGACCTGCCTGGCACTGGCCTCCTGGCGCCGTTGCTCTCACTGCCCCGTGGCACAGCTGCAGCAGAAAGCTCTGCGCAGAGCCCGAAGCACCGTCCTGAGCAGCGAGGGCCGTCGCCTGGGAGCTGCGGCATCCGGGAGGGTGGTGATGCCTGTGGGGGAAGGAGAGGCGTGGGCGAGGGGCTGTGGGGGTGCAGGACCTGCCTGTCGCCACCACCAAGGCCTTTCCCGAGGGGTCATGGCCTCAGCACGGCCAGCCCCCGAGCGCTTACTGCTGCCGGCCCCGGTGCCGCTCGCTGTGCTGGGAGGGGCCCGCCGTGCCCAGAAGGGCTCTTGACTTGGGTACGTACCTGGGTCCACCTCTGGTGCTTGTCTGAAGATAGGGGATGACTTCTCCTCTTTGGGCTCAGAGGCAACCTGCACGGGGAGAGCAAGCCCACACACCACGTGCCATCAGCTGGTGATGCTCAGGACACTGGTGCCCCGGGATGGATGTGCGGAAGGGTTTGGGGTTGTGGGATGCTGCCAAGAGCTGTGAGTCCCAAGGCAAGGGACTTGCGGGTGGCACAGAGACGGGACAAGGCTTGTTGTGGGGCTGTAGCAGCAGGGCTGGGCTGGGGACTGTGACGGCCAGGGGGGAACAGAGGCAGCTGGGTGGGTGGCAGAAGGGGGCTGGCTCGCTGGGTGTGGGAGGGGGCTGCTGCTGGGGTCGCCCCTTCCCTCCTCGCTCTGCATCCAGGGCCCAGGGCTGACCGCAGTGCAGGCGTTGGAGGGGACCTCAGCCCTGGGCCTTGGGCACTTGGAAACGGAGAGCACCAGGCAGCTCCCCCATGGCAGATATCGCAGAGGGCAAAGGCCTCAGGGGGACAGCTTGGCACCATGGGCAGGGGGATCCCACGGGACGGGGCAGCTCTCTGCACCCACCCTGCACACCCCAGACACAGCTCACACAGCAGACCCCTTTGATGGTGGAGACCAATGATGTGCTCCTTGCTCACCTGGGGAGGAGGGCCTCCACACAAGGCAGAAGCCACTGCTTTTCTTCCCTCGGGCAGTGGTGCTTCGAGAGGCAGGCTGATGCTCTCCTCGCAAGGGCCTCCAGCCAAGAGACGGGCCTCTGGCACAGCTTCTGCTGCAGAGGCAGGCACTTTTTCCTCTGCCTCCTGAGGGTCTCTGGCTGCAGGACAGGCCTCTGGCTTTGTTTCTGGTCTCTCTGATGGCGCCAGAGACACGCTGTCCCCTGCCTCCTGAAAGCCATCCCCCAAAGCACATGCCCCTGCTTCGGCTCCTCCGAGCACTGCTGGGTCCAGAGGCATGTTCTCCATGTCACCGGCTGCCTCCCTGGCAGTGCCTCCGGCCTTGACGCTGGGCGAGCAAGGCACCTTCTGGGGGCACGTTTCCTCGTCTGCTAAGAGGCTCCTGAGGCTAGGTCTGACCCAGATCTCGCGCAAGGACGTGTTTTCCTCCAGCTCCTCGCTTTGCAGAAGCTCTTCACCTGCCTCCTCCTCCTCTTCCTCAGTGCTCCAGTCCCCTTGCTCTTCCTGCACCGCTCCCAGGACTCTCTTCCTGGCTCCCACCTCCCGCTCCCTCCTGGGGGCATGGGCATACAGCCGCTCCAGCACCTCCCACTTGCACCTGGCATCCTTCAGCAGCTCCACTCGCGTTATCTCAGGTTTCCACAAGTTATAGAAGGAATTTCTGGCGAGCAGCTAAAAGAAGAGAGGCACATTTGTGAAGGGTGCTGCTTTTCCCACCACAAAAGGCCTCCGGGGCCCTGATCCCACTGGGAGAGTCAGGCTGCTGCAGTGTGGCGCAGCGGCTGGCCCCAGCGCAGGCAGGGCTGCCACCTGGCCCAGCCCATCCTTGGCACTCACCTCCTTGCGTTTGACGTTGAGGGATCCTGACGCTGTCAGGGAGAAACGTTTCCCCTTGGCCTCCTCGCCCTCGCTCTCCTGCAGGCTCAGCTTCTTCCTTTGGAAACAGGCTTCTCGCAGCTGCGCCAAGGTGTGCCCGGTGCACGCCAGGCTGCTCCTCTCGAGCTTCTCCAGCGGCTCTGTTTTGATGGAGAGCACTGCAAGATACTGCGAGTTGTTGTCGGGGTGCACGCGCAGAGGCTGTCCTTGCACTTGGCAGATGATGCCCAAAGGCTGCTGTTTTGGGCCCTGCCCTGCCCGGGGGCATCGTGGGGTCCCATGCGCACCGCCCTTGCCTGGGGAAGCGGGTGCACCGGCCCCGCTGACCTCCCTTTTGCCCCCACCAGCACGGGCATCAGGCCCTTGCTGAGCTGCAGGGACTGTGCTTTTGTCCTGCTCTGTGGGCTCGTCCTGGCCTGGGCTTGCTGGTACTGCTAGACTGCTGGTTTGTGCCGATGATGTCCTTTTGGGCACGGCTGCACTGAGCTCCTTCGTGGCTTCGTTCACATCAGGCTGTGCTGGATGCCGGCCAGGTCCAGGGCTCATGTCATCAGGACGGCTCAAGGCAGCAGACTCAAGCCCCAGGCTTGCACCCTGCACAGCCCCAGCAGGCGGGGCAGGGCCCTGTGGGGCAGGGCCCTGGCTCTCAGCCATCATTTCCAGGCCAGCTTCTCCAAGGATGTTCTGCACAAGGCTGGCAGGCTCAGGCATGGAAGGCGATGGTGGGGCCATGTCACTGTGGGAGATGGCAGGGATGTCTTCTTCAAAGCCAGCTGACACCTCAGCACAGCAGCGGATGGGGAGTCCAGCTTCCTCTGAAACACCTGTGGCTGTTGTTGCACACTGCAGGGCATCATGCGGGGCAGAAGAGGCTGTTTCTCCCTGGCGCGTCTCAGCAGGGGGCACCTGCAGCTCACGAGGCTGCAGCTCTGCACCTTGGGACACTGAGGACTTGCTTAGCACCAAGTCCTGCCTCTGCACCAGCGTGCCTGAACAGTGTGCCTTGACCTCCTGCGCACAGGCATCTCCGGGAGCAGAAAGCAGCTCATCCTGCTCCTTGTATGCTGGCGTGCTTCGCATCTCCCTTTCAGGAATGGCCTGTGCTGCTGGGACAAAGGAGGAGCTTCCGGAGAGTTGCTGGCTTGTCAGGGGAAGAGTTGTCCTGGTACTGTTGTCTAGCAAGAGCCTTGCTTTTCCCAGGGCTGATGCACAAGAGCCAGGCCTGGGCTCAGGCAAGCAGTGGACGAGCTCTTGCATTGCCCGGGTGGGACCGTGAGCTTCCTGCTTGCGTTTTGGAAGGGGAGGCAAGGAAAGAGGGCATGGCTTTAGCTCTTCCTCTGCCAGGCTCTTCCCTGAGTCCACAGCCTTCCCAGCAGCACTACCAGGTGGGAAGGGTTCCCTGGCAGCAGCTGTGCTGGAATTCACTGCCAGCTTCTCTAATCCTTTGGTCTCTCTCTCCAGGGTTCTCCTGGCCACCCCTTTGGTGTCCATGGCATTGGCCCTGCCTCGGGGAGAAGACCTGCAGGATGTTTCGAGAGCAGGCAGCTTGGCTTGCCTTGTAGATCCTGCAGTTTTAGCTGCAGAGGTCTCCAGGCCTCCATGGGCCTGCCGAGCTGCCTTGGTTGGGAGAGGTGGTAAGCCAGGCAGATGTGGTGGCCCTGCTCTTGCGCGAGTCCTGCCAGGCGCTGTCTCCCTGTGCCCCAGAGGAGCCTTCCTTACAAGGCCGGTGGAGGGATGCAGAGCTTGTGCCACAATGGGAACGTCCCTGGCAGTCTCCTCCACCACCTGCAATCAAAGCCCATGGGAAAGGCTAAGTTCCTGCCATCCTCCCCCCTGCCCTCCATCCTTCCCACATGGAAACTTCCTGTGGCCCCGATGGCCTCGCCAATGGCTGCACTCTCCCATGTGGGCGGCTGCTGCTCTGCTCCCAAAGGCCGGGTGGGGAGAGGGTTTGTCACCGTGGGGCAAGAGACAGGCAAAGGCAGCTCTCTCGGACACCCCAAGGCATGTCCTTGCAGACTGCTGTGCAGAGCAGGCAGTCAGCCTGCTGGGGGCAGAGACCTCCTGGTCTCTCCCAGCACTTCCCACTTGCTTCTTGGCACCTCCGGGGAGTCAGGCAGAGGCTTTGCCACCATCGCCGCTCAGCTCTGTACCTTTGCAACGATGCCGTGTTCAGAGGCCCACGAGCTCTGTGGGCCGGGGAGCGAAGGCAGCCTGTCCCTTTGGTGGGACGAAGCCGGGGTCCGGCTGCGCTGCACCACTGCGTGCAGCTCCTGCTGGCCCACCTGCGGGAAGAAGGGGGCACATGATGGAGGTGGTTGTGTTGGTACGAGCAGCCCCTGAAGCACAGGAAACCCCAGCCCCATGTCAAAGGGAACCTCATGGGCACGCATGGCCCAGCTGCACTTAGCCCACAGCTTCTCTCTGCCCCTCAGTGCAGAGCTCACGGGCTCCCTGTGGGCCTTGGAGTATCCAGGTCGGTGTGTGCTTTATCTGAGAGAAAATCCCCAGGGCCACGAATAAATGCCCCCTCACTGGGCGAGCTCATGCCTGGCTGTCTTGCCCCACCTCCCCTTCCCCACCATCCTCGTGCTCTGCACGCAGGTCCCAGCCCTGCTGCCTGCCTCTCCCTCCAGACCCACCACTCACCTTCCTCCTGCACTCCTGCGTGCCTGGGTGCCCGTCCGTGGACTGGGAGCAGGCGTTCGCCTGCCGCTCCTTGTCCATGTCTGGGATCCACTCGTGAGGACCTGCTACTCTGGCACCAAGGGGGAGCTGCTCCCTCCTGGTCGAGCTGCTCTCCTCAGAGTGGGGACCCCTGGGGGCTCTGGCCCCAGTAGGGATACGGTCACCATGGCGACCGCCCCATCACAATGGCCTTGTGGCCATGATGCCACCTCCATCACAAAGCCCTGGTGGCCGCCGTGGGGACCCCATCACAGTGCTTTGGTGGTCCCCCTGGGGACACACAGCACCATGCTATTGCCTCCATGCCTCTGGTCTCAGCTTTTGAGCCTAGCTGAGAGCTGCTATCTAGGTAGCAGGAAGAGTTTTCTTCTCCTCAACTCTACACTCCTCAGGCCTTGCAGAGGCTGCCCTTCTTCAGGCAGTCCATAGCACACATCCACTACAAGGCCACCCCTCTTGGTCTGCCTGCTAATCCTCACTCATAGCTCTCGACAGGCCCATCCTCCATCCCTAGGCAGAGCTCCCTGCATTCCCACTACTTTCTCTCTGGGGTTTCTCTTGTCCACATCTCCCTGCACCTTTTTCTTGCCAGCCCAGGCCAGCACTTCCTCCCTCTTTTTTGACTCACCCTCTCCCCGCAGTTGCTCCCACTTTAAGGCTTCCCTCACCAGCTCAGCCACCTGGTTGACCATCAGGTCAGCAGATGGGAACACTCTCCTCCCAAATGAAGTGAGACAACCCGCAGCCTCAGTCCCTTGCTGTGGGCTCGGCTTTCAGCACCTCCTCCAGCTGCTAGAACCCCAGGCCAGATGGGGAGCTGCCCTCTCCTCTCTCTTCCTGCTCGTGGGGCTTTTTTTCAGCTAGAAATCCCTCTCACCACAAAACTGCAAGGACTGGCATGGGCTAGGAGCAGGACTGTAGGCAACAGACCATGCACTGCTGCAGCATGGCTTTACCTCCCCTCAGCCCCATGTGACACCTACCCCTAACCCGACACCATAACAAGAGACAAAAAAGCTCATCTCTAGTGCAGAGGTTCATGGACCTGTTTCTCCCCACACTCCTTTACTACCCCCAGCCCCCTGCCCTGGGGCTGCACTCAAGAGCCAGCCCAAAGCCCCTTCACTCTGCCCTTTCCCATCGGGCCCCTGGCACACTCCGAATGAAAGTCAGCCCTGGAGCGGGAAGGACGGGGGGATGGAGTTAATACCATGAATTAATTGCAATTAATAGGCAACCTATTGACTTTCCTTTCAGAAAAAAAGGTTCTTTTCTGTTCTGCCCCTCAATTTCCTGCTGTGTCCCATAACAAGAAAGCAGAAAATCGGGATCTTTGAACAGGATTCCCCAGTTTTAAACAGCTGCCTTCTGCTCCTTTTAAGCAGCCCCTCTCTCCCCTGCCTCCCACACACACACCAACCCTAGTTTCTTTCCTTTGCTTCAGCAGCATGCTAAGGTTCAGAAAGCATACATATGGGGGGGGGGGGGCGTGGGGGGAAAAGAGACACAGGAACGAAGAGCAGAGGGAAGAGAAAGGAACACGATGTAAGACAACGCTTGCAAGCCGTGTCAGACACACACAAGTCAGGAGGCACCTGCTCTGCGGCCAGACCTCCGGCAGAGGAGAGGGGCATCGCTCCTGCCGCGGGCCTGGCTCCCGCCGCCCCAGCACGGGGCTGAGAGCGACGGCCCTCGAGGGCTCCGCGGGCAGCTGGGGGGCGCTGCGGGGGGGGGGGGGCCCGGCTGTCCCGAGGGCCTGTCTGCCTCTGCCCCGGGCTTCCCCCAGCAGCAGCATCCCAGCGCTTCCCCTCGCTCCTCCCTGGCTCAGCTGCTCTGGGGCTTCCTCTGGAAATCTCTACTGCAAAATACTACCTGCAAACCTCGCCAATCAGGATTATGATTTTCTATTACTGTTTCTAAAACTTTAACTACTCTATCTGGATCCTCCCTATGGTTTCCTGCCATTTCCTTCCAAGACCCTCAATCCATTGTGGAAAAAGGGACTTTCACATGCACTGCATTTCCGCTGGGTCCTCCAGCCTGTCTCCGGAGTGCTAGCAGAACCGCACCTCCTCTCCGAGGACACCTTGCTACAGGGCTAGACAAATCATCCTCCCCATCAGGATCACTCTTCTCTGCAGGAGGGCGGTGGCGCCGCTTCCTCCTCTTCCTTTTCTCCACCATCCCCGGCTCTGCCCCTTCTTCTCGGAGCTACCAGGAATTCAACATCCTCTTCCTCCTCGGGATGGTCTTTCAGCTTTTTACACCTTTTCCCAATACTGCATGCAGAACAACAACGCTTTGCCATTCCTCTGTCTCCTTCGTTCTCTAAAACTAACACATTCGTCTCTTTTGCCATTAATCCACATTTTTTCCTGCTCTTGTAATCATTTTGGAACTCAAAGAACATATCAACATACGGTACTTCATCCCATTTTCCTCTCTTGTCTATAGAACAACATCAACTGTAAAATGGTATTATAAGTCCAAGCTCCATTTTTAGGCCATTTTTCCTGATCTTCCACAGCGGCTATAACGGCCACCATTGATTACAATAAGTAAGTAATTGTCTACAATTCCACAAACCAGGCACACCTCATTACTACACAGCCGACACTTCATACAGTTTGAGCTACAGTTATCAGGACATTTTACAACTCCATTCAGTCATCCTCTTTCCCATTGGTTCCTGCTACGTCTCATCTTCGTTTAACGTTACAGTATCCTCCTTTTCTGCTACGCATGCTCCATGGGGAAGGGGCTTTGGTTGTTAGGGGGGCTTCCCTGCTCCTGGATGGGTGCTTTACTATGCTAATTAGGAAAGTTCACCCATAGTTCAAGCAGTTTTCTTTGGTTTATCAGCTGTCTTTGTTCTCTTCAAGCTCATGTGAATGGATACTCCCTTATCTGGCCGACTTACTTATGGTGTCATCTTGCTGCTTTCTTCAAGGCCTTGTTTTGTTAACTCTCTGTGAAAGACTGAGTAATGAGCTTCTTCCTGGAGCTGTGGGTGCTCAGCCAAGCATTACCTACAACAATTACACCTAGTTACATCCTCAGGTCTTTGAAATGGCATTTCTCACACAGATGCATCACTGGGAAGCCAAGCTCCAGTTGCTGCCTCGTGGCTTGCTCCGTGTTTGGAGGGTTCTGGATGTGGCAGTGGAGAAGGCTGCGAGGCCTCTCTGGTCGACCGCTGCCTGGGGGGGTTTGGCTGCTGCTAGAGCAATGCCTTGTGGTGCCCCGCTCTGCAGTGGGGTCTTTGGCGTTGCCCTTGCTGATCCCTTGGGCTCACAGGCAGTCCCAGGAGACAAAGTGTGACGCAAAGTGGCTGTTCTCTCTGTGGTGGAAAGCACTCGTGTTGGTGCCGGTTACGTGTGGGCAGCCTGCAAGGGGTTTGTGGAGTGCTTTTGGCCTGTGCAGGTGAGAGAGAAGCGTGGAGGGCAGGGGGAGATGTTCCTTGCCTGCACCATCACTCGGAGCCTCGCAGCAGTCGAGGGTCAGGTTAAGCCGTGGTGTACGTGATGTGCCTGCCTGCTTGCAGAGCTCCTCGGGTTCTCTTCACAGTTTCACTGAACAGAGCAGGGGTTTGGGACCAAGGTCGTGCCCATGTGTGGCCAAGGCAAGGCGAGCTGCAGGTGCTCGACCTTTAGAGCTCTCGGCTCTTGCCTGGGGTGTGCAGACTTTGCTTCAGAGATGCCGGCATCTTCCTTAAGGTTTTTTTTCTGGGGGGGGAGGGGCAGGGTTGAGGGGTTGGGGGGTGAAAAGAGTGAAAATACCATTTCTTCCCAGCCTGCATGTTTCTGGTGAGTGCTGCAGCAGAGGGCTGGAAGGGAGCCAGGGGATTTTGTTCCTGCTAGTTTGTTGCAGGGCTGCATTGTGCCCCTTGCCTTTGTCTCCCTAAAGAAATGACAGGCCCACGTGGTAAAGAACCAGGGCTGCTTCTTTGTGGAAAGCACAAAAGGCAAGGGGTGAAGGGGGAGCTTGGTGATGGGGCGGGATGTGCCTGCGGCATGCCGCTGTCCTGTGGGCAGGGCGAGATGCCAGCCAGGAGCCAGTGTGCCCAGCACAGGGAGCCAGTGTGTCCCAGCGGGCAGCAGCAGGGCATCAGGAGCGTTGCTCTGGCTCTGCTCAGGCAGAGCCATCTCCCGCAGAACGGTGCCACCTGTCCCACCCTCTCTGCATCCAGGAGCGCAGGGCTTGCAGCTTGGATCCTGATGGGGACTTTTTCCCTGGAGATGTCAGGATCAGGATGGTCTGTGTCACCAGGGAACGCATCGCGGGTTGGCTGTCGTTCTCGAGGGGCTGGAGGACTGAGAGAGAAAGCCACGGAGCAGAGCTCAGCCACCTGTCTCTGCAGAGAGCTCAGCCAGCCCCTCCATGCAGGGTCAGCCCCAGCCAGCTCTTCCCATGGGGAGGAGGGAGCAGGTGGCACAAGTGGTTCAGCTGGAAGTTGCTGGGCAGGAATGCCCCAAATGCCCCCCAAATGCCCCTGTCCCCTCCACCCAGGCAGCCCAAGCCTTCCTTGCTTGGGGCAGGCCAGGGAATTGGAGCTCACTGCCCAGGCTCCTTCCTCCTCCCCGCCAGCCCCAGCTGATGCACCACTGTCCACGCTCACCCTTGCACATGTTCTGCAGCTTCTCCTCGCTCCAGGTCTTCACTTGCCTCCCGGTGAGCCCTAAGCGCACACCACAAAGGGGAGGGTGGGGAGACGATGGAGCCAGACCCTTCCCGAGGTGCCTGGGGACAGGACGAGGGGCCACGACACAAGTGGCAGCAGGGAAAATTCCCCTGAGAGAGGGCCAAGAGCCTGTGAAGCCTGAGGGTGGTGCAACAGAGACAGAGCTTGACCCTGCCGGGCCCTGGGAAACCCCTGCTGGCCGCCTCCAGCTGCCAAGACCTCCAGAAGCCCCTTCCCACCCCAGCTGCTCTCTGACTCTGTGACTGCTTCAACGGGTTTCTCTCCAGACCTGCCTGGCTTCGTTGCCACTGCCTGCACTAGTCTTGCTATGGAGATTTGCCTGCAACAAGTAACACAGGGGGGAAAAAAGCTTCCGAGGGTTTTATTCAAAGCAGGAAAAAGGCTGTCAGCAACTAGGGTTGGTGTGGGCCCATGGGTGCTACGGGACACGATGGGGCAGCATTTCTGTAGCAGCCGGGACAGTCTCCGTCACTCTGCCTCTCTGCTCTGTGCCAGCCCCCATCTCAGGGGACCTGCCTGGCACTGGCCTCCTGGCGCCGTTGCTCTCACTGCCCCGTGGCACAGCTGCAGCAGAAAGCTCTGCGCAGAGCCCGAAGCACCGTCCTGAGCAGCGAGGGCCGTCGCCTGGGAGCTGCGGCATCCGGGAGGGTGGTGATGCCTGTGGGGGAAGGAGAGGCGTGGGCGAGGGGCTGTGGGGGTGCAGGACCTGCCTGTCGCCACCACCAAGGCCTTTCCCGAGGGGTCATGGCCTCAGCACGGCCAGCCCCCGAGCGCTTACTGCTGCCGGCCCCGGTGCCGCTCGCTGTGCTGGGAGGGGCCCGCCGTGCCCAGAAGGGCTCTTGACTTGGGTACGTACCTGGGTCCACCTCTGGTGCTTGTCTGAAGATAGGGGATGACTTCTCCTCTTTGGGCTCAGAGGCAACCTGCACGGGGAGAGCAAGCCCACACACCACGTGCCATCAGCTGGTGATGCTCAGGACACTGGTGCCCCGGGATGGATGTGCGGAAGGGTTTGGGGTTGTGGGATGCTGCCAAGAGCTGTGAGTCCCAAGGCAAGGGACTTGCGGGTGGCACAGAGACGGGACAAGGCTTGTTGTGGGGCTGTAGCAGCAGGGCTGGGCTGGGGACTGTGACGGCCAGGGGGGAACAGAGGCAGCTGGGTGGGTGGCAGAAGGGGGCTGGCTCGCTGGGTGTGGGAGGGGGCTGCTGCTGGGGTCGCCCCTTCCCTCCTCGCTCTGCATCCAGGGCCCAGGGCTGACCGCAGTGCAGGCGTTGGAGGGGACCTCAGCCCTGGGCCTTGGGCACTTGGAAACGGAGAGCACCAGGCAGCTCCCCCATGGCAGATATCGCAGAGGGCAAAGGCCTCAGGGGGACAGCTTGGCACCATGGGCAGGGGGATCCCACGGGACGGGGCAGCTCTCTGCACCCACCCTGCACACCCCAGACACAGCTCACACAGCAGACCCCTTTGATGGTGGAGACCAATGATGTGCTCCTTGCTCACCTGGGGAGGAGGGCCTCCACACAAGGCAGAAGCCACTGCTTTTCTTCCCTCGGGCAGTGGTGCTTCGAGAGGCAGGCTGATGCTCTCCTCGCAAGGGCCTCCAGCCAAGAGACGGGCCTCCGGCACAGCTTCTGCTGCAGAGGCAGGCACTTTTTCCTCTGCCTCCTGAGGGTCTCTGGCTGCAGGACAGGCCTCTGGCTTTGTTTCTGGTCTCTCTGATGGCGCCAGAGACACGCTGTCCCCTGCCTCCTGAAAGCCATCCCCCAAAGCACATGCCCCTGCTTCGGCTCCTCCGAGCACTGCTGGGTCCAGAGGCATGTTCTCCATGTCACCGGCTGCCTCCCTGGCAGTGCCTCCGGCCTTGACGCTGGGCGAGCAAGGCACCTTCTGGGGGCACGTTTCCTCGTCTGCTAAGAGGCTCCTGAGGCTAGGTCTGACCCAGATCTCGCGCAAGGACGTGTTTTCCTCCAGCTCCTCGCTTTGCAGAAGCTCTTCACCTGCCTCCTCCTCCTCTTCCTCAGTGCTCCAGTCCCCTTGCTCTTCCTGCACCGCTCCCAGGACTCTCTTCCTGGCTCCCACCTCCCGCTCCCTCCTGGGGGCATGGGCATACAGCCGCTCCAGCACCTCCCACTTGCACCTGGCATCCTTCAGGAGCTCCACTCGCGTTATCTCAGGTTTCCACAAGTTATAGAAGGAATTTCTGGCGAGCAGCTAAAAGAAGAGAGGCACATTTGTGAAGGGTGCTGCTTTTCCCACCACAAAAGGCCTCCGGGGCCCTGATCCCACTGGGAGAGTCAGGCTGCTGCAGTGTGGCGCAGCGGCTGGCCCCAGCGCAGGCAGGGCTGCCACCTGGCCCAGCCCATCCTTGGCACTCACCTCCTTGCGTTTGACGTTGAGGGATCCTGACGCTGTCAGGGAGAAACGTTTCCCCTTGGCCTCCTCGCCCTCGCTCTCCTGCAGGCTCAGCTTCTTCCTTTGGAAACAGGCTTCTCGCAGCTGCGCCAAGGTGTGCCCGGTGCGCGCCAGGCTGCTCCTCTCGAGCTTCTCCAGCGGCTCTGTTTTGATGGAGAGCACTGCAAGATACTGCGAGTTGTTGTCGGGGTGCACGCGCAGAGGCTGTCCTTGCACTTGGCAGATGATGCCCAAAGGCTGCTGTTTTGGGCCCTGCCCTGCCCGGGGGCATCGTGGGGTCCCATGCGCACCGCCCTTGCCTGGGGAAGCGGGTGCACCGGCCCCGCTGACCTCCCTTTTGCCCCCACCAGCACGGGCATCAGGCCCTTGCTGAGCTGCAGGGGCTGTGCTTTTGTCCTGCTCTGTGGGCTCGTCCTGGCCTGGGCTTGCTGGTACTGCTAGACTGCTGGTTTGTGCCGATGATGTCCTTTTGGGCACGGCTGCACTGAGCTCCTTCGTGGCTTCGTTCACATCAGGCTGTGCTGGATGCCGGCCAGGTCCAGGGCTCATGTCATCAGGACGGCTCAAGGCAGCAGACTCAAGCCCCAGGCTTGCACCCTGCACAGCCCCAGCAGGCGGGGCAGGGCCCTGTGGGGCAGGGCCCTGGCTCTCAGCCATCATTTCCAGGCCAGCTTCTCCAAGGATGTTCTGCACAAGGCTGGCAGGCTCAGGCATGGAAGGCGATGGTGGGGCCATGTCACTGTGGGAGATGGCAGGGATGTCTTCTTCAAAGCCAGCTGACACCTCAGCACAGCAGCGGATGGGGAGTCCAGCTTCCTCTGAAACACCTGTGGCTGTTGTTGCACACTGCAGGGCATCATGCGGGGCAGAAGAGGCTGTTTCTCCCTGGCGCGTCTCAGCAGGGGGCACCTGCAGCTCACGAGGCTGCAGCTCTGCACCTTGGGACACTGAGGACTTGCTTAGCACCAAGTCCTGCCTCTGCACCAGCGTGCCTGAACAGTGTGCCTTGACCTCCTGCGCACAGGCATCTCCGGGAGCAGAAAGCAGCTCATCCTGCTCCTTGTATGCTGGCGTGCTTCGCATCTCCCTTTCAGGAATGGCCTGTGCTGCTGGGACAAAGGAGGAGCTTCCGGAGAGTTGCTGGCTTGTCAGGGGAAGAGTTGTCCTGGTACTGTTGTCTAGCAAGAGCCTTGCTTTTCCCAGGGCTGATGCACAAGAGCCAGGCCTGGGCTCAGGCAAGCAGTGGACGAGCTCTTGCATTGCCCGGGTGGGACCGTGAGCTTCCTGCTTGCGTTTTGGAAGGGGAGGCAAGGAAAGAGGGCATGGCTTTAGCTCTTCCTCTGCCAGGCTCTTCCCTGAGTCCACAGCCTTCCCAGCAGCACTACCAGGTGGGAAGGGTTCCCTGGCAGCAGCTGTGCTGGAATTCACTGCCAGCTTCTCTAATCCTTTGGTCTCTCTCTCCAGGGTTCTCCTGGCCACCCCTTTGGTGTCCATGGCATTGGCCCTGCCTCGGGGAGAAGACCTGCCGGATGTTTCGAGAGCAGGCAGCTTGGCTTGCCTTGTAGATCCTGCAGTTTTAGCTGCAGAGGTCTCCAGGCCTCCATGGGCCTGCCGAGCTGCCTTGGTTGGGAGAGGTGGTAAGCCAGGCAGATGTGGTGGCCCTGCTCTTGCGCGAGTCCTGCCAGGCGCTGTCTCCCTGTGCCCCAGAGGAGCCTTCCTTACAAGGCCGGTGGAGGGATGCAGAGCTTGTGCCACAATGGGAACGTCCCTGGCAGTCTCCTCCACCACCTGCAATCAAAGCCCATGGGAAAGGCTAAGTTCCTGCCATCCTCCCCCCTGCCCTCCATCCTTCCCACATGGAAACTTCCTGTGGCCCCGATGGCCTCGCCAATGGCTGCACTCTCCCATGTGGGCGGCTGCTGCTCTGCTCCCAAAGGCCGGGTGGGGAGAGGGTTTGTCACCGTGGGGCAAGAGACAGGCAAAGGCAGCTCTCTCGGACACCCCAAGGCATGTCCTTGCAGACTGCTGTGCAGAGCAGGCAGTCAGCCTGCTGGGGGCAGAGACCTCCTGGTCTCTCCCAGCACTTCCCACTTGCTTCTTGGCACCTCCGGGGAGTCAGGCAGAGGCTTTGCCACCATCGCCGCTCAGCTCTGTACCTTTGCAACGATGCCGTGTTCAGAGGCCCACGAGCTCTGTGGGCCGGGGAGCGAAGGCAGCCTGTCCCTTTGGTGGGACGAAGCCGGGGTCCGGCTGCGCTGCACCACTGCGTGCAGCTCCTGCTGGCCCACCTGCGGGAAGAAGGGGGCACATGATGGAGGTGGTTGTGTTGGTACGAGCAGCCCCTGAAGCACAGGAAACCCCAGCCCCATGTCAAAGGGAACCTCATGGGCACGCATGGCCCAGCTGCACTTAGCCCACAGCTTCTCTCTGCCCCTCAGTGCAGAGCTCACGGGCTCCCTGTGGGCCTTGGAGTATCCAGGTCGGTGTGTGCTTTATCTGAGAGAAAATCCCCAGGGCCACGAATAAATGCCCCCTCACTGGGCGAGCTCATGCCTGGCTGTCTTGCCCCACCTCCCCTTCCCCACCATCCTCGTGCTCTGCACGCAGGTCCCAGCCCTGCTGCCTGCCTCTCCCTCCAGACCCACCACTCACCTTCCTCCTGCACTCCTGCGTGCCTGGGTGCCCGTCCGTGGACTGGGAGCAGGCGTTCGCCTGCCGCTCCTTGTCCATGTCTGGGATCCACTCGTGAGGACCTGCTACTCTGGCACCAAGGGGGAGCTGCTCCCTCCTGGTCGAGCTGCTCTCCTCAGAGTGGGGACCCCTGGGGGCTCTGGCCCCAGTAGGGATACGGTCACCATGGCGACCGCCCCATCACAATGGCCTTGTGGCCATGATGCCACCTCCATCACAAAGCCCTGGTGGCCGCCGTGGGGACCCCATCACAGTGCTTTGGTGGTCCCCCTGGGGACACACAGCACCATGCTATTGCCTCCATGCCTCTGGTCTCAGCTTTTGAGCCTAGCTGAGAGCTGCTATCTAGGTAGCAGGAAGAGTTTTCTTCTCCTCAACTCTACACTCCTCAGGCCTTGCAGAGGCTGCCCTTCTTCAGGCAGTCCATAGCACACATCCACTACAAGGCCACCCCTCTTGGTCTGCCTGCTAATCCTCACTCATAGCTCTCGACAGGCCCATCCTCCATCCCTAGGCAGAGCTCCCTGCATTCCCACTACTTTCTCTCTGGGGTTTCTCTTGTCCACATCTCCCTGCACCTTTTTCTTGCCAGCCCAGGCCAGCACTTCCTCCCTCTTTTTTGACTCACCCTCTCCCCGCAGTTGCTCCCACTTTAAGGCTTCCCTCACCAGCTCAGCCACCTGGTTGACCATCAGGTCAGCAGATGGGAACACTCTCCTCCCAAATGAAGTGAGACAACCCGCAGCCTCAGTCCCTTGCTGTGGGCTCGGCTTTCAGCACCTCCTCCAGCTGCTAGAACCCCAGGCCAGATGGGGAGCTGCCCTCTCCTCTCTCTTCCTGCTCGTGGGGCTTTTTTTCAGCTAGAAATCCCTCTCACCACAAAACTGCAAGGACTGGCATGGGCTAGGAGCAGGACTGTAGGCAACAGACCATGCACTGCTGCAGCATGGCTTTACCTCCCCTCAGCCCCATGTGACACCTACCCCTAACCCGACACCATAACAAGAGACAAAAAAGCTCATCTCTAGTGCAGAGGTTCATGGACCTGTTTCTCCCCACACTCCTTTACTACCCCCAGCCCCCTGCCCTGGGGCTGCACTCAAGAGCCAGCCCAAAGCCCCTTCACTCTGCCCTTTCCCATCGGGCCCCTGGCACACTCCGAATGAAAGTCAGCCCTGGAGCGGGAAGGACGGGGGGATGGAGTTAATACCATGAATTAATTGCAATTAATAGGCAACCTATTGACTTTCCTTTCAGAAAAAAAGGTTCTTTTCTGTTCTGCCCCTCAATTTCCTGCTGTGTCCCATAACAAGAAAGCAGAAAATCGGGATCTTTGAACAGGATTCCCCAGTTTTAAACAGCTGCCTTCTGCTCCTTTTAAGCAGCCCCTCTCTCCCCTGCCTCCCACACACACACCAACCCTAGTTTCTTTCCTTTGCTTCAGCAGCATGCTAAGGTTCAGAAAGCATACATATGGGGGGGGGGGGGCGTGGGGGGAAAAGAGACACAGGAACGAAGAGCAGAGGGAAGAGAAAGGAACACGATGTAAGACAACGCTTGCAAGCCGTGTCAGACACACACAAGTCAGGAGGCACCTGCTCTGCGGCCAGACCTCCGGCAGAGGAGAGGGGCATCGCTCCTGCCGCGGGCCTGGCTCCCGCCGCCCCAGCACGGGGCTGAGAGCGACGGCCCTCGAGGGCTCCGCGGGCAGCTGGGGGGCGCTGCGGGGGGGGGGGGGCCCGGCTGTCCCGAGGGCCTGTCTGCCTCTGCCCCGGGCTTCCCCCAGCAGCAGCATCCCAGCGCTTCCCCTCGCTCCTCCCTGGCTCAGCTGCTCTGGGGCTTCCTCTGGAAATCTCTACTGCAAAATACTACCTGCAAACCTCGCCAATCAGGATTATGATTTTCTATTACTGTTTCTAAAACTTTAACTACTCTATCTGGATCCTCCCTATGGTTTCCTGCCATTTCCTTCCAAGACCCTCAATCCATTGTGGAAAAAGGGACTTTCACATCCCCTGCATTTCCGCTGGGTCCTCCAGCCTGTCTCCGGAGTGCTAGCAGAACCGCACCTCCTCTCCGAGGACACCTTGCTACAGGGCTAGACAAATCATCCTCCCCATCAGGATCACTCTTCTCTGCAGGAGGGCGGTGGCGCCGCTTCCTCCTCTTCCTTTTCTCCACCATCCCCGGCTCTGCCCCTTCTTCTCGGAGCTACCAGGAATTCAACATCCTCTTCCTCCTCGGGATGGTCTTTCAGCTTTTTACACCTTTTCCCAATACTGCATGCAGAACAACAACGCTTTGCCATTCCTCTGTCTCCTTCGTTCTCTAAAACTAACACATTCGTCTCTTTTGCCATTAATCCACATTTTTTCCTGCTCTTGTAATCATTTTGGAACTCAAAGAACATATCAACATACGGTACTTCATCCCATTTTCCTCTCTTGTCTATAGAACAACATCAACTGTAAAATGGTATTATAAGTCCAAGCTCCATTTTTAGGCCATTTTTCCTGATCTTCCACAGCGGCTATAACGGCCACCATTGATTACAATAAGTAAGTAATTGTCTACAATTCCACAAACCAGGCACACCTCATTACTACACAGCCGACACTTCATACAGTTTGAGCTACAGTTATCAGGACATTTTACAACTCCATTCAGTCATCCTCTTTCCCATTGGTTCCTGCTACGTCTCATCTTCGTTTAACGTTACAGTATCCTCCTTTTCTGCTACGCATGCTCCATGGGGAAGGGGCTTTGGTTGTTAGGGGGGCTTCCCTGCTCCTGGATGGGTGCTTTACTATGCTAATTAGGAAAGTTCACCCATAGTTCAAGCAGTTTTCTTTGGTTTATCAGCTGTCTTTGTTCTCTTCAAGCTCATGTGAATGGATACTCCCTTATCTGGCCGACTTACTTATGGTGTCATCTTGCTGCTTTCTTCAAGGCCTTGTTTTGTTAACTCTCTGTGAAAGACTGAGTAATGAGCTTCTTCCTGGAGCTGTGGGTGCTCAGCCAAGCATTACCTACAACAATTACACCTAGTTACATCCTCAGGTCTTTGAAATGGCATTTCTCACACAGATGCATCACTGGGAAGCCAAGCTCCAGTTGCTGCCTCGTGGCTTGCTCCGTGTTTGGAGGGTTCTGGATGTGGCAGTGGAGAAGGCTGCGAGGCCTCTCTGGTCGACCGCTGCCTGGGGGGGTTTGGCTGCTGCTAGAGCAATGCCTTGTGGTGCCCCGCTCTGCAGTGGGGTCTTTGGCGTTGCCCTTGCTGATCCCTTGGGCTCACAGGCAGTCCCAGGAGACAAAGTGTGACGCAAAGTGGCTGTTCTCTCTGTGGTGGAAAGCACTCGTGTTGGTGCCGGTTACGTGTGGGCAGCCTGCAAGGGGTTTGTGGAGTGCTTTTGGCCTGTGCAGGTGAGAGAGAAGCGTGGAGGGCAGGGGGAGATGTTCCTTGCCTGCACCATCACTCGGAGCCTCGCAGCAGTCGAGGGTCAGGTTAAGCCGTGGTGTACGTGATGTGCCTGCCTGCTTGCAGAGCTCCTCGGGTTCTCTTCACAGTTTCACTGAACAGAGCAGGGGTTTGGGACCAAGGTCGTGCCCATGTGTGGCCAAGGCAAGGCGAGCTGCAGGTGCTCGACCTTTAGAGCTCTCGGCTCTTGCCTGGGGTGTGCAGACTTTGCTTCAGAGATGCCGGCATCTTCCTTAAGGTTTTTTTTCTGGGGGGGGAGGGGCAGGGTTGAGGGGTTGGGGGGTGAAAAGAGTGAAAATACCATTTCTTCCCAGCCTGCATGTTTCTGGTGAGTGCTGCAGCAGAGGGCTGGAAGGGAGCCAGGGGATTTTGTTCCTGCTAGTTTGTTGCAGGGCTGCATTGTGCCCCTTGCCTTTGTCTCCCTAAAGAAATGACAGGCCCACGTGGTAAAGAACCAGGGCTGCTTCTTTGTGGAAAGCACAAAAGGCAAGGGGTGAAGGGGGAGCTTGGTGATGGGGCGGGATGTGCCTGCGGCATGCCGCTGTCCTGTGGGCAGGGCGAGATGCCAGCCAGGAGCCAGTGTGCCCAGCACAGGGAGCCAGTGTGTCCCAGCGGGCAGCAGCAGGGCATCAGGAGCGTTGCTCTGGCTCTGCTCAGGCAGAGCCATCTCCCGCAGAACGGTGCCACCTGTCCCACCCTCTCTGCATCCAGGAGCGCAGGGCTTGCAGCTTGGATCCTGATGGGGACTTTTTCCCTGGAGATGTCAGGATCAGGATGGTCTGTGTCACCAGGGAACGCATCGCGGGTTGGCTGTCGTTCTCGAGGGGCTGGAGGACTGAGAGAGAAAGCCACGGAGCAGAGCTCAGCCACCTGTCTCTGCAGAGAGCTCAGCCAGCCCCTCCATGCAGGGTCAGCCCCAGCCAGCTCTTCCCATGGGGAGGAGGGAGCAGGTGGCACAAGTGGTTCAGCTGGAAGTTGCTGGGCAGGAATGCCCCAAATGCCCCCCAAATGCCCCTGTCCCCTCCACCCAGGCAGCCCAAGCCTTCCTTGCTTGGGGCAGGCCAGGGAATTGGAGCTCACTGCCCAGGCTCCTTCCTCCTCCCCGCCAGCCCCAGCTGATGCACCACTGTCCACGCTCACCCTTGCACATGTTCTGCAGCTTCTCCTCGCTCCAGGTCTTCACTTGCCTCCCGGTGAGCCCTAAGCG
Source organism: Struthio camelus (assembly GCF_040807025.1). Taxonomy (NCBI): domain Eukaryota; kingdom Metazoa; phylum Chordata; class Aves; order Struthioniformes; family Struthionidae; genus Struthio; species Struthio camelus. Next base: position 1,975,435 of record NC_090973.1, on the reverse strand, counting down.
CACACCACAAAGGGGAGGGTGGGGAGACGATGGAGCCAGACCCTTCCCGAGGTGCCTGGGGACAGGACGAGGGGCCACGACACAAGTGGCAGCAGGGAAAATTCCCCTGAGAGAGGGCCAAGAGCCTGTGAAGCCTGAGGGTGGTGCAACAGAGACAGAGCTTGACCCTGCCGGGCCCTGGGAAACCCCTGCTGGCCGCCTCCAGCTGCCAAGACCTCCAGAAGCCCCTTCCCACCCCAGCTGCTCTCTGACTCTGTGACTGCTTCAACGGGTTTCTCTCCAGACCTGCCTGGCTTCGTTGCCACTGCCTGCACTAGTCTTGCTATGGAGATTTGCCTGCAACAAGTAACACAGGGGGAAAAAAAGCTTCCGAGGGTTTTATTCAAAGCAGGAAAAAGGCTGTCACCAACAAGGGTTGGTGTGGACCCATGGGTGCTACGGGACACGATGGGGCAGCATTTCTGTAGCAGCCGGGACAGTCTCCGTCACTCTGCCTCTCTGCTCTGTGCCAGCCCCCATCTCAGGGGACCTGCCTGGCACTGGCCTCCTGGCGCCGTTGCTCTCACTGCCCCGTGGCACAGCTGCAGCAGAAAGCTCTGCGCAGAGCCCGAAGCACCGTCCTGAGCAGCGAGGGCCGTCGCCTGGGAGCTGCGGTGTCCGGGAGGGTGGTGATGCCTGTGGGGGAAGGAGAGGCGTGGGCGAGGGGCTGTGGGGGTGCAGGACCTGCCTGTCGCCACCACCAAGGCCTTTCCCGAGGGGTCATGGCCTCAGCACGGCCAGCCCCCGAGCGCTTGCTGCTGCCGGCCCCGGTGCCGCTCGCTGTGCTGGCACGGGCCCGCCGTGCCCAGAAGGGCTCTTGACTTGGGTGCGTACCTGGGTCCACCTCTGGTGCTTGTCTGAAGATAGGGGATGACTTCTCCTCTTTGGGCTCAGAGGCAACCTGCACGGGGAGAGCAAGCACACACACCACGTGCCATCAGCTGGTGATGCTCAGGACACTGGTGCCCCGGGATGGATGTGGGGAAGGGTTTGGGGTTGTGGGATGGTGCCAAGAGCTGTGAGTCCCAAGGCAAGGGACTTGCGGGTGGCACAGAGACGGGACAAGGCTTGTCGTGGGGCTGTAGCAGCAGGGCTGGGCTGGGGGCTGTGACGGCCAGGGGGGAACAGAGGCAGCTGGGTGGGTGGCAGAAGGGGGCTGGCTCGCTGGGTGTGGGAGGGGGCTGCTGCTGGGGTCACCCCTTCCCTCCTCGCTCTGCATCCAGGCCCCAGGGCTGAACGCAGTGCAGGCGTTGGAGGGGACGTCAGCCCTGGGCCTTGGGCACTTGGAAATGGAGAGCACCAGGCAGCTCCCCCATGGCAGATATCGCAGAGGGCAAAGGCCTCAGGGGGACAGCTTGGCACCATGGGCAGGGGGGTCCCACAGGACGGGGCAGCTCTCTGCCCCCACCCTGCACACCCCAGACACAGCTCACACAGCAGACCCCTTTGATGGTGGAGACCAATGATGTGCTCCTTGCTCACCTGGGGAGGAGGGCCTCCACACAAGGCAGAAGCCACTGCTTTTCTTCCCTCGGGCAGTGGTGCTTTGAGAGGCAGGCTGTTGCTCTCCTCGCAAGGGCCTCCAGCCAAGAGACGGGCCTCCGGCACAGCTTCTGCTGCAGAGGCAGGCACTTTTTCCTCTGCCTCCTGAGGGTCTCTGGCTGCAGGACAGGCCTCTGGCTTTGTTTCTGGTCTCTCTGATGGCGCCAGAGACACGCTGTCCCCTGCCTCCTGAAAGCCATCCCCCAAAGCACATGCCCCTGCTTCGGCTCCTCCAAGCACTGCTGGGTCCAGAGGCATGTTCTCCATGTCACCGGCTGCCTCCCTGGCAGTGCCTCCAGCCTTGACGCTGGGTGAGCAAGGCACCTTCTGGGGGCACGTTTCCTCGTCTGCTAAGAGGCTCCTGAGGCTAGGTCTGACCCAGATCTCGCGCAAGGACGTGTTTTCCTCCAGCTCCTCGCTTTGCAGAAGTTCTTCATCTGCGTCCGCCTCCTCTTCCTCAGTGCTCCAGTCCCCTTGCTCTTCCTGCGCCGCTCCCAGCACTCTCTTCCTGGCTCCCACCTCCCACTTCCTCCTGGGGGCATGGGCATACAGCCGCTCCAGCACCTCCCACTTGCACCTGGCATCCTTCAGCAGCTCCACTCGCGTTAGCTCTGGTTTCCACAAATTATAGAAAGAATTTCTGGCCAGCAGCTAAAAGAAGAGAGGCACATTTGTGAAGGGTGGTGCTTTTCCCACCACGAAAGGCCTCCCGGGGCCCTGCTCCCACTGGGAGAGTCACGCTGCTGCAGTGTGGCGCAGCGGCTGGCCCCAGCGCAGGCAGGGTTGCCACCTGGCCCAGCCCATCCTTGGCACTCACCTCCTTGCGTTTGACGTTGAGGGATCCTGACGCTGTCAGGGAGAAACGTTTCCCCTTGGCCTCCTCGCCCTCGCTCTCCTGCAGGCTCAGCTTCTTCCTTTGGAAACAGGCTTCTCGCAGCTGCGCCAAGGTGTGCCCGGTGCGCGCCAGGCTGCTCCTCTCGAGCTCCTCCAGCGGCTCTGTTTTGATGGAGAGCACTGCGAGATACTGCGAGGTGTTGTCGGGGTGCACGCGCAGAGGCTGTCCTTGCACATGGCAGATGATGCCCAAAGGCTGCTGTTTTGGGCCCTGCCCTGCCCGGGGGCATCGTGGGGTCCCATGCGCACCGCCCTTGCCTGGGGAAGCGGGTGCACCGGCCCCGCTGACCTCCCTTTTGCCCCCACCAGCACGGGCATCAGGCCCTTGCTGAGCTGCAGGGACTGTGCTTTTGTCCTGCTCTGTGGGCTCGTCCTGGCCTGGGCTTGCTGGTACTGCTAGACTGCTGGTTTGTGCCGATGATGTCCTTTTGGGCACGGCTGCACTGAGCTCCTTCGTGGCTTCGTTCACATCAGGCTGTGCTGGATGCCGGCCAGGTCCAGGGCTCATGTCATCAGGACGGCTCAAGGCAGCAGACTCCAGCCCCAGGCCTGCACCCTGCACAGCCCCAGCAGGCGGGGCAGGGCCCTGTGGGGCAGGGCCCTGGCTCTCAGCCATCATTTCCAGGCCAACTCCTCCAAGGATGTTCTGCACAAGGCTGGCAGGCTCAGGCACGGAAGGCGATGGTGGGGCCATGTCACTGTGGGAGATGGCAGGGATGTCTTCTTCAAAGCCAGCTGACACCTCTGCACAGCAGGGCATGGGGAGTCCAGCTTCCTCTGAAACACCTGTGGCTGTTGTCGCACACTGCAGGGCATCATCCGGGGCAGAAGAGGCTGTTTCTCCCTGGCACGTCTCAGCAGGGGGCACTTGCAGTTCACGAGGCTGCAGGTCTGCACCTTGGGACACTGAGGACTTGCTTAGCACCAAGTCCTGCCTCTGCACCAGCGTGCCTGAACAGTGTGCCTTGACCTCCTGCCCACAGGCATCTCCGGGAGCAGAAAGCAGCTCATCCTGCTCCTTGTATGCTGGCGTGCTTCGCATCTCCCTTTCAGGAATGGCCTGTGCTGCTGGGACAAAGGAGGAGCTTCCGGAGAGTTGCTGGCTTGTCAGGGGAAGAGTTGTCCTGGTACTGTTGTCTAGCAAGAGCCTTGCTTTTCCCAGGGCTGATGCACAAGAGCCAGGCCTGGGCTCAGGCAAGCAGTGGACGAGCTCTTGCATTGCCCGGGTGGGACCGTGAGCTTCCTGCTTGCGTTTTGGAAGGGGAGGCAAGGAAAGAGGGCATGGCTTTAGCTCTTCTTCTGCCAGGCTCTTCCCTGAGTCCACAGCCTTCCCAGCAGCACTACCAGGTGGGAAGGGTTCCCTGGCAGCAGCTGTGCTGGAATTCACTGCCAGCTTCTCTAATCCTTTGGTCTCTCTCTCCAGGGTTCTCCTGGCCACCCCTTTGGTGTCCATGGCATTGGCCCTGCCTCGGGGAGAAGACCTGCCAGATGTTTCGAGAGCAGGCAGCTTGGCTTGCCTTGTAGATCCTGCAGTTTTAGCTGCAGAGGTCTCCAGGCCTCCATGGGCCTGCCGAGCTGCCTTGGTTGGGAGAGGTGGTAAGCCAGGCAGATGTGGTGGCCCTGCTCTTGCGCGAGTCCTGCCAGGCGCTGTCTCCCTGTGCCCCAGAGGAGCCTTCCTTACAGGGCTGGTGGAGGGATGCAGAGCTTGTGCCACAATGGGAACGTCCCTGGCAGTCTCCTCCACCACCTGCAATCAAAGCCCATGAGAAAGGCTAAGTTCCTGCCATCCTCCCCCCTGCCCTCCATCCTTCCCACATGGAAACTTCCTGTGGCCCCGATGGCCTCGCCAATGGCTGCACTCTCCCATGTGGGCGGCTGCTGCTCTGCTCCCAAAGGCCGGGTGGGGAGAGGGTTTGTCACCGTGGGGCAAGAGACAGGCAAAGGCAGCTCCCTCGGACACCCCAAGGCATGTCCTTGCAGACTGCTGTGCAGAGCAGGCAGTCAGCCTGCTGGGGGCAGAGACCTCCTGGTCTCTCCCAGCACTTCCCACTTGCTTCTTGGCACCTCCGGGGAGTCAGGCAGAGGCTTTGCCACCATCGCCGCTCAGCTCTGTACCTTTGCAACGATGCCGTGTTCAGAGGCCCACGAGCTCTGTGGGCCGGGGAGCGAAGGCAGCCTGTCCCTTTGGTGGGACGAAGCCGGGGTCCGGCTGCGCTGCACCACTGCGTGCAGCTCCTGCTGGCCCACCTGCGGGAAGAAGGGGGCACATGATGGAGGTGGTTGTGTTGGTACGAGCAGCCCCTGAAGCACAGGAAACCCCAGCCCCATGTCAAAGGGAACCTCATGGGCACGCATGGCCCAGCTGCACTTAGCCCACAGCTTCTCTCTGCCCCTCAGTGCAGAGCTCACGGGCTCCCTGTGGGCCTTGGAGTATCCAGGTCGGTGTGTGCTTTATCTGAGAGAAAATCCCCAGGGCCACGAATAAATGCCCCCTCACTGGGCGAGCTCATGCCTGGCTGTCTTGCCCCACCTCCCCTTCCCCACCATCCTCGTGCTCTGCACGCAGGTCCCAGCCCTGCTGCCTGCCTCTCCCTCCAGACCCACCACTCACCTTCCTCCTGCACTCCTGCGTGCCTGGGTGCCCGTCCGTGGACTGGGAGCAGGCGTTCGCCTGCCGCTCCTTGTCCATGTCTGGGATCCACTCGTGAGGACCTGCTACTCTGGCACCAAGGGGGAGCTGCTCCCTCCTGGTCGAGCTGCTCTCCTCAGAGTGGGGACCCCTGGGGGCTCTGGTCCCAGTAGGGATACGGTCACCATGGCGACCGCCCCATCACAATGGCCTTGTGGCCATGATGCCACCTCCATCACAAAGCCCTGGTGGCCGCCGTGGGGACCCCATCACAGTGCTTTGGTGGTCCCCCTGGGGACACACAGCACCATGCTATTGCCTCCATGCCTCTGGTCTCAGCTTTTGAGCCTAGCTGAGAGCTGCTATCTAGGTAGCAGGAAGAGTTTTCTTCTCCTCAACTCTACACTCCTCAGGCCTTGCAGAGGCTGCCCTTCTTCAGGCAGTCCATAGCACACATCCACTACAAGGCCACCCCTCTTGGTCTGCCTGCTAATCCTCACTCATAGCTCTCGACAGGCCCATCCTCCATCCCTAGGCAGAGCTCCCTGCATTCCCACTACTTTCTCTCTGGGGTTTCTCTTGTCCACATCTCCCTGCACCTTTTTCTTGCCAGCCCAGGCCAGCACTTCCTCCCTCTTTTTTGACTCACCCTCTCCCCGCAGTTGCTCCCACTTTAAGGCTTCCCTCACCAGCTCAGCCACCTGGTTGACCATCAGGTCAGCAGATGGGAACACTCTCCTCCCAAATGAAGTGAGACAACCCGCAGCCTCAGTCCCTTGCTGTGGGCTCGGCTTTCAGCACCTCCTCCAGCTGCTAGAACCCCAGGCCAGATGGGGAGCTGCCCTCTCCTCTCTCTTCCTGCTCGTGGGGCTTTTTTTCAGCTAGAAATCCCTCTCACCACAAAACTGCAAGGACTGGCATGGGCTAGGAGCAGGACTGTAGGCAACAGACCATGCACTGCTGCAGCATGGCTTTACCTCCCCTCAGCCCCATGTGACACCTACCCCTAACCCGACACCATAACAAGAGACAAAAAAGCTCATCTCTAGTGCAGAGGTTCATGGAGCTGTTTCTCCCCACACTCCTTTACTACCCCCAGCCCCCTGCCCTGGGGCTGCACTCAAGAGCCAGCCCAAAGCCCCTTCACTCTGCCCTTTCCCATCGGGCCCCTGGCACACTCCGAATGAAAGTCAGCCCTGGAGCGGGAAGGACGGGGGAATGGACTTAATACCATGAATTAATTGCAATTAATAGGCAACCTATTGACTTTCCTTTCAGAAAAAAAGGTTCTTTTCTGTTCTGCCCCTCAATTTCCTGCTGTGTCCCATAACAAGAAAGCAGAAAATCGGGATCTTTGAACAGGATTCCCCAGTTTTAAATAGCTGCCTTCTGCTCCTTTGAAGCAGCCCCTCTCTCCCCTGCCTCCCACACACACACCAACCCTAGTTTCTTTCCTTTGCTTCAGCAGCATGCTAAGGTTCAGAAAGCATACATATGGGGGGGGGGGGGCGTGGGGGGAAAAGAGACACAGGAACGAAGAGCAGAGGGAAGAGAAAGGAACACGATGTAAGACAACGCTTGCAAGCCGTGTCAGACACACACAAGTCAGGAGGCACCTGCTCTGCGGCCAGACCTCCGGCAGAGGAGAGGGGCATCGCTCCTGCCGCGGGCCTGGCTCCCGCCGCCCCAGCACGGGGCTGAGAGCGACGGCCCTCGAGGGCTCCGCGGGCAGCTGGGGGGCGCTGCGGGGGGGGGGGGCCCGGCTGTCCCGAGGGCCTGTCTGCCTCTGCCCCGGGCTTCCCCCAGCAGCAGCATCCCAGCGCTTCCCCTCGCTCCTCCCTGGCTGCGCTGCTCGGGGGCTTCCTCTGGAAATCTCTACTGCAAAATACTACCTGCAAACCTCGCCAATCAGGATTACGATTGTCTATTACTGTTTCTAAAACTTTAACTACTCTATCTGGATCCTCCCTATGGTTTCCTGCCATTTCCTTCCAAGACCCTCAATCCATTGTGGAAAAAGGGACTTTCACATCCCCTGCATTTCCGCTGGGTCCTCCAGCCTGTCTCCGGAGTGCTAGCAGAACCGCACCTCCTCTCCGAGGACACCTTGCTACAGGGCTAGACAAATCATCCTCCCCATCAGGATCACTCTTCTCTGCAGGAGGGCGGTGGCGCCGCTTCCTCCTCTTCCTTTTCTCCACCATCCCCGGCTCTGCCCCTTCTTCTCGGAGCTACCAGGAATTCAACATCCTCTTCCTCCTCGGGATGGTCTTTCAGCTTTTTACACCTTTTCCCAATACTGCATGCAGAACAACAACGCTTTGCCATTCCTCTGTCTCCTTCGTTCTCTAAAACTAACACATTCGTCTCTTTTGCCATTAATCCACATTTTTTCCTGCTCTTGTAATCATTTTGGAACTCAAAGAACATATCAACATACGGTACTTCATCCCATTTTCCTCTCTTGTCTATAGAACAACATCAACTGTAAAATGGTATTATAAGTCCAAGCTCCATTTTTAGGCCATTTTTCCTGATCTTCCACAGCGGCTATAACGGCCACCATTGATTACAATAAGTAAGTAATTGTCTACAATTCCACAAACCAGGCACACCTCATTACTACACAGCCGACACTTCATACAGTTTGAGCTACAGTTATCAGGACATTTTACAACTCCATTCAGTCATCCTCTTTCCCATTGGTTCCTGCTACGTCTCATCTTCGTTTAACGTTACAGTATCCTCCTTTTCTGCTACGCATGCTCCATGGGGAAGGGGCTTTGGTTGTTAGGGGGGGCTTCCCTGCTCCTGGATGGGTGCTTTACTATGCTAATTAGGAAAGTTCACCCATAGTTCAAGCAGTTTTCTTTGGTTTATCAGCTGTCTTTGTTCTCTTCAAGCTCATGTGAATGGATACTCCCTTATCTGGCCGACTTACTTATGGTGTCATCTTGCTGCTTTCTTCAAGGCCTTGTTTTGTTAACTCTCTGTGAAAGACTGAGTAATGAGCTTCTTCCTGGAGCTGTGGGTGCTCAGCCAAGCATTACCTACAACAATTACACCTAGTTACATCCTCAGGTCTTTGAAATGGCATTTCTCACACAGATGCATCACTGGGAAGCCAAGCTCCAGTTGCTGCCTCGTGGCTTGCTCCGTGTTTGGAGGGTTCTGGATGTGGCAGTGGAGAAGGCTGCGAGGCCTCTCTGGTCGACCGCTGCCTGGGGGGGTTTGGCTGCTGCTAGAGCAATGCCTTGTGGTGCCCCGCTCTGCAGTGGGGTCTTTGGCGTTGCCCTTGCTGATCCCTTGGGCTCACAGGCAGTCCCAGGAGACAAAGTGTGACGCAAAGTGGCTGTTCTCTCTGTGGTGGAAAGCACTCGTGTTGGTGCCGGTTACGTGTGGGCAGCCTGCAAGGGGTTTGTGGAGTGCTTTTGGCCTGTGCAGGTGAGAGAGAAGCGTGGAGGGCAGGGGGAGATGTTCCTTGCCTGCACCATCACTCGGAGCCTCGCAGCAGTCGAGGGTCAGGTTAAGCCGTGGTGTACGTGATGTGCCTGCCTGCTTGCAGAGCTCCTCGGGTTCTCTTCACAGTTTCACTGAACAGAGCAGGGGTTTGGGACCGAGGTCGTGCCCATGTGTGGCCAAGGCAAGGCGAGCTGCAGGTGCTCGACCTTTAGAGCTCTCGGCTCTTGCCTGGGGTGTGCAGACTTTGCTTCAGAGATGCCGGCATCTTCCTTAAGGTTTTTTTTCTGGGGGGGGAGGGGCAGGGTTGAGGGGTTGGGGGGTGAAAAGAGTGAAAATACCATTTCTTCCCAGCCTGCATGTTTCCGGTGAGTGCTGCAGCAGAGGGCTGGAAGGGAGCCAGGGGATTTTGTTCCTGCTAGTTTGTTGCAGGGCTGCATTGTGCCCCTTGCCTTTGTCTCCCTAAAGAAATGACAGGCCCACGTGGTAAAGAACCAGGGCTGCTTCTTTGTGGAAAGCACAAAAGGCAAGGGGTGAAGGGGGAGCTTGGTGATGGGGCGGGATGTGCCTGCGGCATGCCGCTGTCCTGTGGGCAGGGCGAGATGCCAGCCAGGAGCCAGTGTGCCCAGCACAGGGAGCCAGTGTGTCCCAGCGGGCAGCAGCAGGGCATCAGGAGCGTTGCTCTGGCTCTGCTCAGGCAGAGCCATCTCCCGCAGAACGGTGCCACCTGTCCCACCCTCTCTGCATCCAGGAGCGCAGGGCTTGCAGCTTGGATCCTGATGGGGACTTTTTCCCTGGAGATGTCAGGATCAGGATGGTCTGTGTCACCAGGGAACGCATCGCGGGTTGGCTGTCGTTCTCGAGGGGCTGGAGGACTGAGAGAGAAAGCCACGGAGCAGAGCTCAGCCACCTGTCTCTGCAGAGAGCTCAGCCAGCCCCTCCATGCAGGGTCAGCCCCAGCCAGCTCTTCCCCTGGGGAGGAGGGAGCAGGTGGCACAAGTGGTTCAGCTGGAAGTTGCTGGGCAGGAATGCCCCAAATGCCCCCCAAATGCCCCTGTCCCCTCCACCCAGGCAGCCCAAGCCTTCCTTGCTTGGGGCAGGCCAGGGAATTGGAGCTCACTGCCCAGGCTCCTTCCTCCTCCCCGCCAGCCCCAGCTGATGCACCACTGTCCACGCTCACCCTTGCACATGTTCTGCAGCTTCTCCTCGCTCCAGGTCTTCACTTGCCTCCCGGTGAGCCCTAAGCGCACACCGCAAAGGGGAGGGTGGGGAGACGATGGAGCCAGACCCTTCCCGAGGTGCCTGGGGACAGGACGAGGGGCCACGACACAAGGGGCAGCAGGGAAAATTCCCCTGAGAGAGGGCCAAGAGCCTGTGAAGCCTGAGGGTGGTGCAACAGAGACAGAGCTTGACCCTGCCGGGCCCTGGGAAACCCCTGCTGGCCGCCTCCAGCTGCCAAGACCTCCAGAAGCCCCTTCCCACCCCAGCTGCTCTCTGACTCTGTGACTGCTTCAACGGGTTTCTCTCCAGACCTGCCTGGCTTCGTTGCCACTGCCTGCACTAGTCTTGCTATGGAGATTTGCCTGCAACAAGTAACACAGGGGGGAAAAAAGCTTCCGAGGGTTTTATTCAAAGCAGGAAAAAGGCTGTCAGCAACTAGGGTTGGTGTGGGCCCATGGGTGCTACGGGACACGATGGGGCAGCATTTCTGTAGCAGCCGGGACAGTCTCCGTCACTCTGCCTCTCTGCTCTGTGCCAGCCCCCATCTCAGGGGACCTGCCTGGCACTGGCCTCCTGGCGCCGTTGCTCTCACTGCCCCGTGGCACAGCTGCAGCAGAAAGCTCTGCGCAGAGCCCGAAGCACCGTCCTGAGCAGCGAGGGCCGTCGCCTGGGAGCTGCGGTGTCCGGGAGGGTGGTGATGCCTGTGGGGGAAGGAGAGGCGTGGGCGAGGGGCTGTGGGGGTGCAGGACCTGCCTGTCGCCACCACCAAGGCCTTTCCCGAGGGGTCATGGCCTCAGCACGGCCAGCCCCCGAGCGCTTGCTGCTGCCGGCCCCGGTGCCGCTCGCTGTGCTGGCACGGGCCCGCCGTGCCCAGAAGGGCTCTTGACTTGGGTGCGTACCTGGGTCCACCTCTGGTCCTTGTCTGAAGATAGGGGATGACTTCTCCTCTTTGGGCTCAGAGGCAACCTGCACGGGGAGAGCAAGCACACACACCACGTGCCATCAGCTGGTGATGCTCAGGACACTGGTGCCCCGGGATGGATGTGGGGAAGGGTTTGGGGTTGTGGGATGGTGCCAAGAGCTGTGAGTCCCAAGGCAAGGGACTTGCGGGTGGCACAGAGACGGGACAAGGCTTGTCGTGGGGCTGTAGCAGCAGGGCTGGGCTGGGGGCTGTGACGGGCAGGGGGGAAGAGAGGTGGCCAGGTGGGTGGCAGAAGGGGGCTGGCTCGCTGGGTGTGGGAGGGGGCTGCTGCTGGGGTCACCCCTTCCCTCCTCGCTCTGCATCCAGGCCCCAGGGCTGACCGCAGTGCAGGCGTTGGAGGGGACGTCAGCCCTGGGCCTTGGGCACTTGGAAATGGAGAGCACCAGGCAGCTCCCCCATGGCAGATATCGCAGAGGGCAAAGGCCTCAGGGGGACAGCTTGGCACCATGGGCAGGGGGGTCCCACAGGACGGGGCAGCTCTCTGCCCCCACCCTGCACACCCCAGACACAGCTCACACAGCAGACCCCTTTGATGGTGGACACCAATGATGTGCTCCTTGCTCACCTGGGGAGGAGGGCCTCCACACAAGGCAGAAGCCACTGCTTTTCTTCCCTCGGGCAGTGGTGCTTCGAGAGGCAGGCTGTTGCTCTCCTCGCAAGGGCCTCCAGCCAAGAGACGGGCCTCCGGCACAGCTTCTGCTGCAGAGGCAGGCACTTTTTCCTCTGCCTCCTGAGGGTCTCTGGCTGCAGGACAGGCCTCTGGCTTTGTTTCTGGTCTCTCTGATGGCGCCAGAGACACGCTGTCCCCTGCCTCCTGAAAGCCATCCCCCAAAGCACATGCCCCTGCTTCGGCTCCTCCAAGCACTGCTGGGTCCAGAGGCATGTTCTCCATGTCACCGGCTGCCTCCCTGGCAGTGCCTCCAGCCTTGACGCTGGGTGAGCAAGGCACCTTCTGGGGGCACGTTTCCTCGTCTGCTAAGAGGCTCCTGAGGCTAGGTCTGACCCAGATCTCGCGCAAGGACGTGTTTTCCTCCAGCTCCTCGCTTTGCAGAAGTTCTTCATCTGCGTCCGCCTCCTCTTCCTCAGTGCTCCAGTCCCCTTGCTCTTCCTGCGCCGCTCCCAGCACTCTCTTCCTGGCTCCCACCTCCCACTCCCTCCTGGGGGCATGGGCATACAGCCGCTCCAGCACCTCCCACTTGCACCTGGCATCCTTCAGCAGCTCCACTCGCGTTAGCTCTGGTTTCCACAAATTATAGAAAGAATTTCTGGCCAGCAGCTAAAAGAAGAGAGGCACATTTGTGAAGGGTGCTGCTTTTCCCACCACGAAAGGCCTCCCGGGGCCCTGCTCCCACTGGGACAGTCACGCTGCTGCAGTGTGGCGCAGCGGCTGGCCCCAGCGCAGGCAGGGTTGCCACCTGGCCCAGCCCATCCTTGGCACTCACCTCCTTGCGTTTGACGTTGAGGGATCCTGACGCTGTCAGGGAGAAACGTTTCCCCTTGGCCTCCTCGCCCTCGCTCTCCTGCAGGCTCAGCTTCTTCCTTTGGAAACAGGCTTCTCGCAGCTGCGCCAAGGTGTGCCCGGTGCGCGCCAGGCTGCTCCTCTCGAGCTCCTCCAGCGGCTCTGTTTTGATGGAGAGCACTGCGAGATACTGCGAGGTGTTGTCGGGGTGCACGCGCAGAGGCTGTCCTTGCACATGGCAGATGATGCCCAAAGGCTGCTGTTTTGGGCCCTGCCCTGCCCGGGGGCATCGTGGGGTCCCATGCGCACCGCCCTTGCCTGGGGAAGCGGGTGCACCGGCCCCGCTGACCTCCCTTTTGCCCCCACCAGCACGGGCATCAGGCCCTTGCTGAGCTGCAGGGACTGTGCTTTTGTCCTGCTCTGTGGGCTCGTCCTGGCCTGGGCTTGCTGGTACTGCTAGACTGCTGGTTTGTGCTGATGATGTCCTTTTGGGCACGGCTGCACTGAGCTCCGTCGTGGCTTCGTTCACATCAGGCTGTGCTGGATGCCGGCCAGGTCCAGGGCTCATGTCATCAGGACGGCTCAAGGCAGCAGACTCCAGCCCCAGGCCTGCACCCTGCACAGCCCCAGCAGGCGGGGCAGGGCCCTGTGGGGCAGGGCCCTGGCTCTCAGCCATCATTTCCAGGCCAACTCCTCCAAGGATGTTCTGCACAAGGCTGGCAGGCTCAGGCATGGAAGGCGATGGTGGGGCCATGTCACTGTGGGAGATGGCAGGGATGTCTTCTTCAAAGCCAGCTGACACCTCTGCACAGCAGGGCATGGGGAGTCCAGCTTCCTCTGAAACACCTGTGGCTGTTGTCGCACACTGCAGGGCATCATCCGGGGCAGAAGAGGCTGTTTCTCCCTGGCACGTCTCAGCAGGGGGCACCTGCAGCTCACGAGGCTGCAGGTCTGCACCTTGGGACACTGAGGACTTGCTTAGCACCAAGTCCTGCCTCTGCACCAGCGTGCCTGAACAGTGTGCCTTGACCTCCTGCGCACAGGCATCTCCGGGAGCAGAAAGCAGCTCATCCTGCTCCTTGTATGCTGGCGTGCTTCGCATCTCCCTTTCAGGAATGGCCTGTGCTGCTGGGACAAAGGAGGAGCTTCCGGAGAGTTGCTGGCTTGTCAGGGGAAGAGTTGTCCTGGTACTGTTGTCTAGCAAGAGCCTTGCTTTTCCCAGGGCTGATGCACAAGAGCCAGGCCTGGGCTCAGGCAAGCAGTGGACGAGCTCTTGCATTGCCCGGGTGGGACCGTGAGCTTCCTGCTTGCGTTTTGGAAGGGGAGGCAAGGAAAGAGGGCATGGCTTTAGCTCTTCTTCTGCCAGGCTCTTCCCTGAGTCCACAGCCTTCCCAGCAGCACTACCAGGTGGGAAGGGTTCCCTGGCAGCAGCTGTGCTGGAATTCACTGCCAGCTTCTCTAATCCTTTGGTCTCTCTCTCCAGGGTTCTCCTGGCCACCCCTTTGGTGTCCATGGCATTGGCCCTGCCTCGGGGAGAAGACCTGCCGGATGTTTCGAGAGCAGGCAGCTTGGCTTGCCTTGTAGATCCTGCAGTTTTAGCTGCAGAGGTCTCCAGGCCTCCATGGGCCTGCCGAGCTGCCTTGGTTGGGAGAGGTGGTAAGCCAGGCAGATGTGGTGGCCCTGCTCTTGCGCGAGTCCTGCCAGGCGCTGTCTCCCTGTGCCCCAGAGGAGCCTTCCTTACAAGGCTGGTGGAGGGATGCAGAGCTTGTGCCACAATGGGAACATCCCTGGCAGTCTCCTCCACCACCTGCAATCAAAGCCCATGAGAAAGGCTAAGTTCCTGCCATCCTCCCCCCTGCCCTCCATCCTTCCCACATGGAAACTTCCTGTGGCCCCGATGGCCTCGCCAATGGCTGCACTCTCCCATGTGGGCGGCTGCTGCTCTGCTCCCAAAGGCCGGGTGGGGAGAGGGTTTGTCACCGTGGGGCAAGAGACAGGCAAAGGCAGCTCCCTCGGACACCCCAAGGCATGTCCTTGCAGACTGCTGTGCAGAGCAGGCAGTCAGCCTGCTGGGGGCAGAGACCTCCTGGTCTCTCCCAGCACTTCCCACTTGCTTCTTGGCACCTCCGGGGAGTCAGGCAGAGGCTTTGCCACCATCGCCGCTCAGCTCTGTACCTTTGCAACGATGCCGTGTTCAGAGGCCCACGAGCTCTGTGGGCTGGGGAGCGAAGGCAGCCTGTCCCTTTGGTGGGACGAAGCCGGGGTCCGGCTGCGCTGCACCACTGCGTGCAGCTCCTGCTGGCCCACCTGCGGGAAGAAGGGGGCACATGATGGAGGTGGTTGTGTTGGTACGAGCAGCCCCTGAAGCACAGGAAACCCCAGCCCCATGTCAAAGGGAACCTCATGGGCACGCATGGCCCAGCTGCACTTAGCCCACAGCTTCTCTCTGCCCCTCAGTGCAGAGCTCACGGGCTCCCTGTGGGCCTTGGAGTATCCAGGTCGGTGTGTGCTTTATCTGAGAGAAAATCCCCAGGGCCACGAATAAATGCCCCCTCACTGGGCGAGCTCATGCCTGGCTGTCTTGCCCCACCTCCCCTTCCCCACCATCCTCGTGCTCTGCACGCAGGTCCCAGCCCTGCTGCCTGCCTCTCCCTCCAGACCCACCACTCACCTTCCTCCTGCACTCCTGCGTGCCTGGGTGCCCGTCCGTGGACTGGGAGCAGGCGTTCGCCTGCCGCTCCTTGTCCATGTCTGGGATCCACTCGTGAGGACCTGCTACTCTGGCACCAAGGGGGAGCTGCTCCCTCCTGGTCGAGCTGCTCTCCTCAGAGTGGGGACCCCTGGGGGCTCTGGTCCCAGTAGGGATACGGTCACCATGGCGACCGCCCCATCACAATGGCCTTGTGGGCATGATGCCACCTCCATCACAAAGCCCTGGTGGCCGCCGTGGGGACCCCATCACAGTGCTTTGGTGGTCCCCCTGGGGACACACAGCACCATGCTATTGCCTCCATGCCTCTGGTCTCAGCTTTTGAGCCTAGCTGAGAGCTGCTATCTAGGTAGCAGGAAGAGTTTTCTTCTCCTCAACTCTACACTCCTCAGGCCTTGCAGAGGCTGCCCTTCTTCAGGCAGTCCATAGCACACATCCACTACAAGGCCACCCCTCTTGGTCTGCCTGCTAATCCTCACTCATAGCTCTCGACAGGCCCATCCTCCATCCCTAGGCAGAGCTCCCTGCATTCCCACTACTTTCTCTCTGGGGTTTCTCTTGTCCACATCTCCCTGCACCTTTTTCTTGCCAGCCCAGGCCAGCACTTCCTCCCTCTTTTTTGACTCACCCTCTCCCCGCAGTTGCTCCCACTTTAAGGCTTCCCTCACCAGCTCAGCCACCTGGTTGACCATCAGGTCAGCAGATGGGAACACTCTCCTCCCAAATGAAGTGAGACAACCCGCAGCCTCAGTCCCTTGCTGTGGGCTCGGCTTTCAGCACCTCCTCCAGCTGCTAGAACCCCAGGCCAGATGGGGAGCTGCCCTCTCCTCTCTCTTCCTGCTCGTGGGGCTTTTTTTCAGCTAGAAATCCCTCTCACCACAAAACTGCAAGGACTGGCATGGGCTAGGAGCAGGACTGTAGGCAACAGACCATGCACTGCTGCAGCATGGCTTTACCTCCCCTCAGCCCCATGTGACACCTACCCCTAACCCGACACCATAACAAGAGACAAAAAAGCTCATCTCTAGTGCAGAGGTTCATGGAGCTGTTTCTCCCCACACTCCTTTACTACCCCCAGCCCCCTGCCCTGGGGCTGCACTCAAGAGCCAGCCCAAAGCCCCTTCACTCTGCCCTTTCCCATCGGGCCCCTGGCACACTCCGAATGAAAGTCAGCCCTGGAGCGGGAAGGACGGGGGAATGGACTTAATACCATGAATTAATTGCAATTAATAGGCAACCTATTGACTTTCCTTTCAGAAAAAAAGGTTCTTTTCTGTTCTGCCCCTCAATTTCCTGCTGTGTCCCATAACAAGAAAGCAGAAAATCGGGATCTTTGAACAGGATTCCCCAGTTTTAAATAGCTGCCTTCTGCTCCTTTGAAGCAGCCCCTCTCTCCCCTGCCTCCCACACACACACCAACCCTAGTTTCTTTCCTTTGCTTCAGCAGCATGCTAAGGTTCAGAAAGCATACATATGGGGGGGTGGGGGGAAAAGAGACACAGGAACGAAGAGCAGAGGGAAGAGAAAGGAACACGATGTAAGACAACGCTTGCAAGCCGTGTCAGACACACACAAGTCAGGAGGCACCTGCTCTGCGGCCAGACCTCCGGCAGAGGAGAGGGGCATCGCTCCTGCCGCGGGCCTGGCTCCCGCCGCCCCAGCACGGGGCTGAGAGCGACGGCCCTCGAGGGCTCCGTGGGCAGCTGGGGGGCGCTGCGGGGGGGGGGGGCCCGGCTGTCCCGAGGGCCTGTCTGCCTCTGCCCCGGGCTTCCCCCAGCAGCAGCATCCCAGCGCTTCCCCTCGCTCCTCCCTGGCTCAGCTGCTCTGGGGCTTCCTCTGGAAATCTCTACTGCAAAATACTACCTGCAAACCTCGCCAATCAGGATTATGATTTTCTATTACTGTTTCTAAAACTTTAACTACTCTATCTGGATCCTCCCTATGGTTTCCTGCCATTTCCTTCCAAGACCCTCAATCCATTGTGGAAAAAGGGACTTTCACATCCCCTGCATTTCCGCTGGGTCCTCCAGCCTGTCTCCGGAGCGCTAGCAGAACCGCACCTCCTCTCCGAGGACGCCTTGCTACAGGGCTAGACAAATCATCCTCCCCATCAGGATCACTCTTCTCTGCAGGAGGGCGGTGGCGCCGCTTCCTCCTCTTCCTTTTCTCCACCATCCCCGGCTCTGCCCCTTCTTCTCGGAGCTACCAGGAATTCAACATCCTCTTCCTCCTCGGGATGGTCTTTCAGCTTTTTACACCTTTTCCCAATACTGCATGCAGAACAACAACGCTTTGCCATTCCTCTGTCTCCTTCGTTCTCTAAAACTAACACATTCGTCTCTTTTGCCATTAATCCACATTTTTTCCTGCTCTTGTAATCATTTTGGAACTCAAAGAACATATCAACATACGGTACTTCATCCCATTTTCCTCTCTTGTCTATAGAACAACATCAACTGTAAAATGGTATTATAAGTCCAAGCTCCATTTTTAGGCCATTTTTCCTGATCTTCCACAGCGGCTATAACGGCCACCATTGATTACAATAAGTAAGTAATTGTCTACAATTCCACAAACCAGGCACACCTCATTACTACACAGCCGACACTTCATACAGTTTGAGCTACAGTTATCAGGACATTTTACAACTCCATTCAGTCATCCTCTTTCCCATTGGTTCCTGCTACGTCTCATCTTCGTTTAACGTTACAGTATCCTCCTTTTCTGCTACGCATGCTCCATGGGGAAGGGGCTTTGGTTGTTAGGGGGGGCTTCCCTGCTCCTGGATGGGTGCTTTACTATGCTAATTAGGAAAGTTCACCCATAGTTCAAGCAGTTTTCTTTGGTTTATCAGCTGTCTTTGTTCTCTTCAAGCTCATGTGAATGGATACTCCCTTATCTGGCCGACTTACTTATGGTGTCATCTTGCTGCTTTCTTCAAGGCCTTGTTTTGTTAACTCTCTGTGAAAGACTGAGTAATGAGCTTCTTCCTGGAGCTGTGGGTGCTCAGCCAAGCATTATCTACAACAATAATTACACCTGGTTACATCCTCAGGTCTTTGAAATGGCATTTCTCACACAGATGCATCACTGGGAAGCCAAGCTCCAGTTGCTGCCTCGTGGCTTGCTCCGTGTTTGGAGGGTTCTGGATGTGGCAGTGGAGAAGGCTGCGAGGCCTCTCTGGTCGACCGCTGCCTGGGGGGGTTTGGCTGCTGCTAGAGCAATGCCTTGTGGTGCCCCGCTCTGCAGTGGGGTCTTTGGCGTTGCCCTTGCTGATCCCTTGGGCTCACAGGCAGTCCCAGGAGACAAAGTGTGACGCAAAGTGGCTGTTCTCTCTGTGGTGGAAAGCACTCGTGTTGGTGCCGGTTACGTGTGGGCAGCCTGCAAGGGGTTTGTGGAGTGCTTTTGGCCTGTGCAGGTGAGAGAGAAGCGTGGAGGGCAGGGGGAGATGTTCCTTGCCTGCACCATCACTCGGAGCCTCGCAGCAGTCGAGGGTCAGGTTAAGCCGTGGTGTACGTGATGTGCCTGCCTGCTTGCAGAGCTCCTCGGGTTCTCTTCACAGTTTCACTGAACAGAGCAGGGGTTTGGGACCGAGGTCGTGCCCATGTGTGGCCAAGGCAAGGCGAGCTGCAGGTGCTCGACCTTTAGAGCTCTCGGCTCTTGCCTGGGGTGTGCAGACTTTGCTTCAGAGATGCCGGCATCTTCCTTAAGGTTTTTTTTCTGGGGGGGGAGGGGCAGGGTTGAGGGGTTGGGGGGTGAAAAGAGTGAAAATACCATTTCTTCCCAGCCTGCATGTTTCCGGTGAGTGCTGCAGCAGAGGGCTGGAAGGGAGCCAGGGGATTTTGTTCCTGCTAGTTTGTTGCAGGGCTGCATTGTGCCCCTTGCCTTTGTCTCCCTAAAGAAATGACAGGCCCACGTGGTAAAGAACCAGGGCTGCTTCTTTGTGGAAAGCACAAAAGGCAAGGGGTGAAGGGGGAGCTTGGTGATGGGGCGGGATGTGCCTGCGGCATGCCGCTGTCCTGTGGGCAGGGCGAGATGCCAGCCAGGAGCCAGTGTGCCCAGCACAGGGAGCCAGTGTGTCCCAGCGGGCAGCAGCAGGGCATCAGGAGCGTTGCTCTGGCTCTGCTCAGGCAGAGCCATCTCCCGCAGAACGGTGCCACCTGTCCCGCCCTCTCTGCATCCAGGAGCGCAGGGCTTGCAGCTTGGATCCTGATGGGGACTTTTTCCCTGGAGATGTCAGGATCAGGATGGTCTGTGTCACCAGGGAACGCATCGCGGGTTGGCTGTCGTTCTCGAGGGGCTGGAGGACTGAGAGAGAAAGCCACGGAGCAGAGCTCAGCCACCT
Organism: Struthio camelus; assembly: GCF_040807025.1. Classification (NCBI taxonomy): domain Eukaryota; kingdom Metazoa; phylum Chordata; class Aves; order Struthioniformes; family Struthionidae; genus Struthio; species Struthio camelus. The sequence goes on along the minus strand of NC_090973.1, from coordinate 1,956,155 downwards.
GTCTCTGCAGAGAGCTCAGCCAGCCCCTCCATGCAGGGTCAGCCCCAGCCAGCTCTTCCCCTGGGGAGGAGGGAGCAGGTGGCACAAGTGGTTCAGCTGGAAGTTGCTGGGCAGGAATGCCCCAAATGCCCCCCAAATGCCCCTGCCCCCTCCACCCAGGCAGCCCAAGCCTTCCTTGCTTGGGGCAGGCCAGGGAATTGGAGCTCACTGCCCAGGCTCCTTCCTCCTCCCCGCCAGCCCCAGCTGATGCACCACTGTCCACGCTCACCCTTGCACATGTTCTGCAGCTTCTCCTCGCTCCAGGTCTTCACTTGCCTCCCGGTGAGCCCTAAGCGCACACCGCGAAGGGGAGGGTGGGGAGAGGATGGAGCCAGACCCTTCCCGAGGTGCCTGGGGACAGGACGAGGGGCCACGACACAAGTGGCAGCAGGGAAAATTCCCCTGAGAGAGGGCCAAGAGCCTGTGAAGCCTGAGGGTGGTGCAACAGAGACAGAGCTTGACCCTGCCGGGCCCTGGGAAACCCCTGCTGGCCGCCTCCAGCTGCCAAGACCTCCAGAAGCCCCTTCCCACCCCAGCTGCTCTCTGACTCTGTGACTGCTTCAACGGGTTTCTCTCCAGACCTGCCTGGCTTCGTTGCCACTGCCTGCACTAGTCTTGCTATGGAGATTTGCCTGCAACAAGTAACACAGGGGGAAAAAAAGCTTCCGAGGGTTTTATTCAAAGCAGGAAAAAGGCTGTCACCAACAAGGGTTGGTGTGGGCCCATGGGTGCTACGGGACACGATGGGGCAGCATTTCTGTAGCAGCCGGGACAGTCTCCGTCACTCTGCCTCTCTGCTCTGTGCCAGCCCCCATCTCAGGGGACCTGCCTGGCACTGGCCTCCTGGCGCCGTTGCTCTCACTGCCCCGTGGCACAGCTGCAGCAGAAAGCTCTGCGCAGAGCCCGAAGCACCGTCCTGAGCAGCGAGGGCCGTCGCCTGGGAGCTGCGGTGTCCGGGAGGGTGGTGATGCCTGTGGGGGAAGGAGAGGCGTGGGCGAGGGGCTGTGGGGGTGCAGGACCTGCCTGTCGCCACCACCAAGGCCTTTCCCGAGGGGTCATGGCCTCAGCACGGCCAGCCCCCGAGCGCTTGCTGCTGCCGGCCCCGGTGCCGCTCGCTGTGCTGGCACGGGCCCGCCGTGCCCAGAAGGGCTCTTGACTTGGGTGCGTACCTGGGTCCACCTCTGGTGCTTGTCTGAAGATAGGGGATGACTTCTCCTCTTTGGGCTCAGAGGCAACCTGCACGGGGAGAGCAAGCACACACACCACGTGCCATCAGCTGGTGATGCTCAGGACACTGGTGCCCTGGGATGGATGTGCGGAAGGGTTTGGGGTTGTGGGATGGTGCCAAGAGCTGTGAGTCCCAAGGCAAGGGACTTGCGGGTGGCACAGAGACGGGACAAGGCTTGTCGTGGGGCTGTAGCAGCAGGGCTGGGCTGGGGGCTGTGACGGGCAGGGGGGAAGAGAGGTGGCCAGGTGGGTGGCAGAAGGGGGCTGGCTCGCTGGGTGTGGGAGGGGGCTGCTGCTGGGGTCACCCCTTCCCTCCTCGCTCTGCATCCAGGCCCCAGGGCTGACCGCAGTGCAGGCGTTGGAGGGGACCTCAGCCCTGGGCCTTGGGCACTTGGAAATGGAGAGCACCAGGCAGCTCCCCCATGGCAGATATCGCAGAGGGCAAAGGCCTCAGGGGGACAGCTTGGCACCATGGGCAGGGGGGTCCCACAGGACGGGGCAGCTCTCTGCCCCCACCCTGCACACCCCAGACACAGCTCACACAGCAGACCCCTTTGATGGTGGACACCAATGATGTGCTCCTTGCTCACCTGGGGAGGAGGGCCTCCACACAAGGCAGAAGCCACTGCTTTTCTTCCCTCGGGCAGTGGTGCTTTGAGAGGCAGGCTGTTGCTCTCCTCGCAAGGGCCTCCAGCCAAGAGACGGGCCTCCGGCACAGCTTCTGCTGCAGAGGCAGGCACTTTTTCCTCTGCCTCCTGAGGGTCTCTGGCTGCAGGACAGGCCTCTGGCTTTGTTTCTGGTCTCTCTGATGGCGCCAGAGACACGCTGTCCCCTGCCTCCTGAAAGCCATCCCCCAAAGCACATGCCCCTGCTTCGGCTCCTCCAAGCACTGCTGGGTCCAGAGGCATGTTCTCCATGTCACCGGCTGCCTCCCTGGCAGTGCCTCCAGCCTTGACGCTGGGTGAGCAAGGCACCTTCTGGGGGCACGTTTCCTCGTCTGCTAAGAGGCTCCTGAGGCTAGGTCTGACCCAGATCTCGCGCAAGGACGTGTTTTCCTCCAGCTCCTCGCTTTGCAGAAGTTCTTCATCTGCGTCCGCCTCCTCTTCCTCAGTGCTCCAGTCCCCTTGCTCTTCCTGCGCCGCTCCCAGCACTCTCTTCCTGGCTCCCACCTCCCACTCCCTCCTGGGGGCATGGGCATACAGCCGCTCCAGCACCTCCCACTTGCACCTGGCATCCTTCAGCAGCTCCACTCGCGTTAGCTCTGGTTTCCACAAATTATAGAAAGAATTTCTGGCCAGCAGCTAAAAGAAGAGAGGCACATTTGTGAAGGGTGCTGCTTTTCCCACCACGAAAGGCCTCCCGGGGCCCTGCTCCCACTGGGAGAGTCACGCTGCTGCAGTGTGGCGCAGCGGCTGGCCCCAGCGCAGGCAGGGTTGCCACCTGGCCCAGCCCATCCTTGGCACTCACCTCCTTGCGTTTGACGTTGAGGGATCCTGACGCTGTCAGGGAGAAACGTTTCCCCTTGGCCTCCTCGCCCTCGCTCTCCTGCAGGCTCAGCTTCTTCCTTTGGAAACAGGCTTCTCGCAGCTGCGCCAAGGTGTGCCCGGTGCGCGCCAGGCTGCTCCTCTCGAGCTCCTCCAGCGGCTCTGTTTTGATGGAGAGCACTGCGAGATACTGCGAGGTGTTGTCGGGGTGCACGCGCAGAGGCTGTCCTTGCACATGGCAGATGATGCCCAAAGGCTGCTGTTTTGGGCCCTGCCCTGCCCGGGGGCATCGTGGGGTCCCTGGCGCACCGCCCTTGCCTGGGGAAGCGGGTGCACCGGCCCCGCTGACCTCCCTTTTGCCCCCACCAGCACGGGCATCAGGCCCTTGCTGAGCTGCAGGGACTGTGCTTTTGTCCTGCTCTGTGGGCTCGTCCTGGCCTGGGCTTGCTGGTACTGCTAGACTGCTGGTTTGTGCTGATGATGTCCTTTTGGGCACGGCTGCACTGAGCTCCGTCGTGGCTTCGTTCACATCAGGCTGTGCTGGATGCCGGCCAGGTCCAGGGCTCCTGTCATCAGGACGGCTCAAGGCAGCAGACTCCAGCCCCAGGCCTGCACCCTGCACAGCCCCAGCAGGCGGGGCAGGGCCCTGTGGGGCAGGGCCCTGGCTCTCAGCCATCATTTCCAGGCCAACTCCTCCAAGGATGTTCTGCACAAGGCTGACAGGCTCAGGCACGGAAGGCGATGGTGGGGCCATGTCACTGTGGGAGTTGGCAGGGATGTCTTCTTCAAAGCCAGCTGACACCTCTGCACAGCAGGGCATGGGGAGTCCAGCTTCCTCTGAAACACCTGTGGCTGTTGTCGCACACTGCAGGGCATCATCCGGGGCAGAAGAGGCTGTTTCTCCCTGGCACGTCTCAGCAGGGGGCACTTGCAGTTCACGAGGCTGCAGGTCTGCACCTTGGGACACTGAGGACTTGCTTAGCACCAAGTCCTGCCTCTGCACCAGCGTGCCTGAACAGTGTGCCTTGACCTCCTGCCCACAGGCATCTCCGGGAGCAGAAAGCAGCTCATCCTGCTCCTTGTATGCTGGCGTGCTTCGCATCTCCCTTTCAGGAATGGCCTGTGCTGCTGGGACAAAGGAGGAGCTTCCGGAGAGTTGCTGGCTTGTCAGGGGAAGAGTTGTCCTGGTACTGTTGTCTAGCAAGAGCCTTGCTTTTCCCAGGGCTGATGCACAAGAGCCAGGCCTGGGCTCAGGCAAGCAGTGGACGAGCTCTTGCATTGCCCGGGTGGGACCGTGAGCTTCCTGCTTGCGTTTTGGAAGGGGAGGCAAGGAAAGAGGGCATGGCTTTAGCTCTTCTTCTGCCAGGCTCTTCCCTGAGTCCACAGCCTTCCCAGCAGCACTACCAGGTGGGAAGGGTTCCCTGGCAGCAGCTGTGCTGGAATTCACTGCCAGCTTCTCTAATCCTTTGGTCTCTCTCTCCAGGGTTCTCCTGGCCACCCCTTTGGTGTCCATGGCATTGGCCCTGCCTCGGGGAGAAGACCTGCCGGATGTTTCGAGAGCAGGCAGCTTGGCTTGCCTTGTAGATCCTGCAGTTTTAGCTGCAGAGGTCTCCAGGCCTCCATGGGCCTGCCGAGCTGCCTTGGTTGGGAGAGGTGGTAAGCCAGGCAGATGTGGTGGCCCTGCTCTTGCGCGAGTCCTGCCAGGCGCTGTCTCCCTGTGCCCCAGAGGAGCCTTCCTTACAGGGCTGGTGGAGGGATGCAGAGCTTGTGCCACAATGGGAACGTCCCTGGCAGTCTCCTCCACCACCTGCAATCAAAGCCCATGAGAAAGGCTAAGTTCCTGCCATCCTCCCCCCTGCCCTCCATCCTTCCCACATGGAAACTTCCTGTGGCCCCGATGCCCTCGCCAATGGCTGCACTCTCCCATGTGGGCGGCTGCTGCTCTGCTCCCAAAGGCCGGGTGGGGAGAGGGTTTGTCACCGTGGGGCAAGAGACAGGCAAAGGCAGCTCTCTCGGACACCCCAAGGCATGTCCTTGCAGACTGCTGTGCAGAGCAGGCAGTCAGCCTGCTGGGGGCAGAGACCTCCCGGTCTCTCCCAGCACTTCCCACCCGCTTCTTGGCACCTCCGGGGAGTCAGGCAGAGGCTTTGCCACCATCGCCGCTCAGCTCTGTACCTTTGCAACGATGCCGTGTTCAGAGGCCCACGAGCTCTGTGGGCCGGGGAGCGAAGGCAGCCTGTCCCTTTGGTGGGACGAAGCCGGGGTCCGGCTGCGCCGCATCACTGCGTGCAGCTCCTGCTGGCCCACCTGCGGGAAGAAGGGGGCACATGATGGAGGTGGTTGTGTTGGTACGAGCAGCCCCTGCAGCACAGGAAACCCCAGCCCCATGTCAAAGGGAACCTCATGGCCACGCATGGCCCAGCTGCGCTTGGCCCACAGCTTCTCCCTGTCCCTCAGTGCAGAGCTCACGGGGTCCCTGTGGGCCTTGGAGTATCCAGGCTGGTGTGTGCTTTACCTGAGAGAAAATCCCCAGGGCCACGAATAAATGCCCCCTCACTGGGCGAGCTCATGCCTGGCTGTCTTGCCCCACCTCCCCTTCCCCACCATCCTCGTGCTCTGCACGCAGGTCCCAGCCCTGCTGCCTGCCTCTCCCTCCAGCCCCACCACTCACCTTCCTCCTGCACTCCTGCGTGCCTGGGTGCCCGTCCGTGGACTGGGAGCAGGCGTTCGCCTGCCGCTCCTTGTCCATGTCTGGGATCCACTCGTGAGGACCTGCTACTCTGGCACCAAGGGGGAGCTGCTCCCTCCTGGTCGAGCTGCTCTCCTCAGAGTGGGGACCCCTGGGGGCTCTGGTCCCAGTAGGGATACGGTCACCATGGCAACCGCCCCATCACAATGGCCTTGTGGCCATGATGCCACCTCCATCACAAAGCCCTGGTGGCCGCCGTGGGGACCCCATCACAGTGCTTTGGTGGTCCCCCTGGGGACACACAGCACCATGCTATTGCCTCCATGCCTCTGGTCTCAGCTTTTGAGCCTAGCTGAGAGCTGCTATCTAGGTAGCAGGAAGAGTTTTCTTCTCCTCAACTCTACACTCCTCAGGCCTTGCAGAGGCTGCCCTTCTTCAGGCAGTCCATAGCACACATCCACTACAAGGCCACCCCTCTTGGTCTGCCTGCTAATCCTCACTCATAGCTCTCGACAGGCCCATCCTCCATCCCTAGGCAGAGCTCCCTGCATTCCCACTACTTTCTCTCTGGGGTTTCTCTTGTCCACATCTCCCTGCACCTTTTTCTTGCCAGCCCAGGCCAGCACTTCCTCCCTCTTTTTTGACTCACCCTCTCCCCGCAGTTGCTCCCACTTTAAGGCTTTCCTCACCAGCTCAGCCACCTGGTTGACCATCAGGTCAGCAGATGGGAACACTCTCCTCCCAAATGAAGTGAGACAACCCGCAGCCTCAGTCCCTTGCTGTGGGCTCGGCTTTCAGCACCTCCTCCAGCTGCTAGAACCCCAGGCCAGATGGGGAGCTGCCCTCTCCTCTCTCTTCCTGCTCGTGGGGCTTTTTTTCAGCTAGAAATCCCTCTCACCACAAAACTGCAAGGACTGGCATGGGCTAGGAGCAGGACTGTAGGCAACAGACCATGCACTGCTGCAGCATGGCTTTACCTCCCCTCAGCCCCATGTGACACCTACCCCTAACCCGACACCATAACAAGAGACAAAAAAGCTCATCTCTAGTGCAGAGGTTCATGGAGCTGTTTCTCCCCACACTCCTTTACTACCCCCAGCCCCCTGCCCTGGGGCTGCACTCAAGAGCCAGCCCAAAGCCCCTTCACTCTGCCCTTTCCCATCGGGCCCCTGGCACACTCCGAATGAAAGTCAGCCCTGGAGTGTGAAGGACGGGGGAATGGACTTAATACCATGAATTAATTGCAATTAATAGGCAACCTATTGACTTTCCTTTCAGAAAAAAAGGTTCTTTTCTGTTCTGCCCCTCAATTTCCTGCTGTGTCCCATAACAAGAAAGCAGAAAATCGGGATCTTTGAACAGGATTCCCCAGTTTTAAATAGCTGCCTTCTGCTCCTTTGAAGCAGCCCCTCTCTCCCCTGCCTCCCACACACACACCAACCCTAGTTTCTTTCCTTTGCTTCAGCAGCATGCTAAGGTTCAGAAAGCATACATATGGGGGGGGGGGCGTGGGGGGAAAAGAGACACAGGAACGAAGAGCAGAGGGAAGAGAAAGGAACACGATGTAAGACAACGCTTGCAAGCCGTGTCAGACACACACAAGTCAGGAGGCACCTGCTCTGCGGCCAGACCTCCGGCAGAGGAGAGGGGCATCGCTCCTGCCGCGGGCCTGGCTCCCGCCGCCCCAGCACGGGGCTGAGAGCGACGGCCCTCGAGGGCTCCGCGGGCAGCTGGGGGGCGCTGCGGGGGGGGGGGCCCGGCTGTCCCGAGGGCCTGTCTGCCTCTGCCCCGGGCTTCCCCCAGCAGCAGCATCCCAGCGCTTCCCCTCGCTCCTCCCTGGCTCAGCTGCTCTGGGGCTTCCTCTGGAAATCTCTACTGCAAAATACTACCTGCAAATCTCGCCAATCAGGATTATGATTTTCTATTACTGTTTCTAAAACTTTAACTACTTTATCTGGAGCCTCCCTATGGTTTCCTGCCATTTCCTTCCAAGACCCTCAATCCATTGTGGAAAAAGGGACTTTCACATCCCCTGCATTTCCGCTGGGTCCTCCAGCCTGTCTCCGGAGTGCTAGCAGAACCGCACCTCCTCTCCGAGGACGCCTTGCTACAGGGCTAGACAAATCATCCTCCCCATCAGGATCACTCTTCTCTGCAGGAGGGCGGTGGCGCCGCTTCCTCCTCTTCCTTTTCTCCACCATCCCCGGCTCTGCCCCTTCTTCTCGGAGCTACCAGGAATTCAACATCCTCTTCCTCCTCGGGATGGTCTTTCAGCTTTTTACACCTTTTCCCAATACTGCATGCAGAACAACAACGCTTTGCCATTCCTCTGTCTCCTTCGTTCTCTAAAACTAACACATTCGTCTCTTTTGCCATTAATCCACATTTTTTCCTGCTCTTGTAATCATTTTGGAACTCAAAGAACATATCAACATACGGTACTTCATCCCATTTTCCTCTCTTGTCTATAGAACAACATCAACTGTAAAATGGTATTATAAGTCCAAGCTCCATTTTTAGGCCATTTTTCCTGATCTTCCACAGTGGCTATAACGGCCACCATTGATTACAATAAGTAAGTAATTGTCTACAATTCCACAAACCAGGCACACCTCATTACTACACAGCCGACACTTCATACAGTTTGAGCTACAGTTATCAGGACATTTTACAACTCCATTCAGTCATCCTCTTTCCCATTGGTTCCTGCTACGTCTCATCTTCGTTTAACGTTACAGTATCCTCCTTTTCTGCTACGCATGCTCCATGGGGAAGGGGCTTTGGTTGTTAGGGGGGGCTTCCCTGCTCCTGGATGGGTGCTTTACTATGCTAATTAGGAAAGTTCACCCATAGTTCAAGCAGTTTTCTTTGGTTTATCAGCTGTCTTTGTTCTCTTCAAGCTCATGTGAATGGATACTCCCTTATCTGGCCGACTTACTTATGGTGTCATCTTGCTGCTTTCTTCAAGGCCTTGTTTTGTTAACTCTCTGTGAAAGACTGAGTAATGAGCTTCTTCCTGGAGCTGTGGGTGCTCAGCCAAGCATTATCTACAACAATAATTACACCTAGTTACATCCTCAGGTCTTTGAAATGGCATTTCTCACACAGATGCATCACTGGGAAGCCAAGCTCCAGTTGCTGCCTCGTGGCTTGCTCCGTGTTTGGAGGGTTCTGGATGTGGCAGTGGAGAAGGCTGCGAGGCCTCTCTGGTCGACCGCTGCCTGGGGGGGTTTGGCTGCTGCTAGAGCAATGCCTTGTGGTGCCCCGCTCTGCAGTGGGGTCTTTGGCGTTGCCCTTGCTGATCCCTTGGGCTCACAGGCAGTCCCAGGAGACAAAGTGTGACGCAAAGTGGCTGTTCTCTCTGTGGTGGAAAGCACTCGTGTTGGTGCCGGTTACGTGTGGGCAGCCTGCAAGGGGTTTGTGGAGTGCTTTTGGCCTGTGCAGGTGAGAGAGAAGCGTGGAGGGCAGGGGGAGATGTTCCTTGCCTGCACCATCACTCGGAGCCTCGCAGCAGTCGAGGGTCAGGTCAAGCCATGGTGTACGTGATGTGCCTGCCTGCTTGCAGAGCTCCTCGGGTTCTCTTCACAGTTTCACTGAACAGAGCAGGGGTTTGGGACCGAGGTCGTGCCCATGTGTGGCCAAGGCAAGGCGAGCTGCAGGTGCTCGACCTTTAGAGCTCTCGGCTCTTGCCTGGGGTGTGCAGACTTTGCTTCAGAGATGCCGGCATCTTCCTTAAGGTTTTTTTTCTGGGGGGGGAGGGGCAGGGTTGAGGGGTTGGGGGGTGAAAAGAGTGAAAATACCATTTCTTCCCAGCCTGCATGTTTCTGGTGAGTGCTGCAGCAGAGGGCTGGAAGGGAGCCAGGGGATTTTGTTCCTGCTAGTTTGTTGCAGGGCTGCATTGTGCCCCTTGCCTTTGTCTCCCTAAAGAAATGACAGGCCCACGTGGTAAAGAACCAGGGCTGCTTCTTTGTGGAAAGCACAAAAGGCAAGGGGTGAAGGGGGAGCTTGGTGATGGGGCGGGATGTGCCTGCGGCATGCCGCTGTCCTGTGGGCAGGGCGAGATGCCAGCCAGGAGCCAGTGTGCCCAGCACAGGGAGCCAGTGTGTCCCAGCGGGCAGCAGCAGGGCATCAGGAGCGTTGCTCTGGCTCTGCTCAGGCAGAGCCATCTCCCGCAGAACGGTGCCACCTGTCCCACCCTCTCTGCATCCAGGAGCGCAGGGCTTGCAGCTTGGATCCTGATGGGGACTTTTTCCCTGGAGATGTCAGGATCAGGATGGTCTGTGTCACCAGGGAACGCATCGCGGGTTGGCTGTCGTTCTCGAGGGGCTGGAGGACTGAGAGAGAAAGCCACGGAGCAGAGCTCAGCCACCTGTCTCTGCAGAGAGCTCAGCCAGCCCCTCCATGCAGGGTCAGCCCCAGCCAGCTCTTCCCATGGGGAGGAGGGAGCAGGTGGCACAAGTGGTTCAGCTGGAAGTTGCTGGGCAGGAATGCCCCAAATGCCCCCCAAATGCCCCTGCCCCCTCCACCCAGGCAGCCCAAGCCTTCCTTGCTTGGGGCAGGCCAGGGAATTGGAGCTCACTGCCCAGGCTCCTTCCTCCTCCCCGCCAGCCCCAGCTGATGCACCACTGTCCACGCTCACCCTTGCACATGTTCTGCAGCTTCTCCTCGCTCCAGGTCTTCACTTGCCTCCCGGTGAGCCCTGAGGGTGGTGCAACAGAGACAGAGCTTGACCCTGCCGGGCCCTGGGAAACCCCTGCTGGCCGCCTCCAGCTGCCAAGACCTCCAGAAGCCCCTTCCCACCCCAGCTGCTCTCTGACTCTGTGACTGCTTCAACGGGTTTCTCTCCAGACCTGCCTGGCTTCGTTGCCACTGCCTGCACTAGTCTTGCTATGGAGATTTGCCTGCAACAAGTAACACAGGGGGAAAAAAAGCTTCCGAGGGTTTTATTCAAAGCAGGAAAAAGGCTGTCACCAACAAGGGTTGGTGTGGGCCCATGGGTGCTACGGGACACGATGGGGCAGCATTTCTGTAGCAGCCGGGACAGTCTCCGTCACTCTGCCTCTCTGCTCTGTGCCAGCCCCCATCTCAGGGGACCTGCCTGGCACTGGCCTCCTGGCGCCGTTGCTCTCACTGCCCCGTGGCACAGCTGCAGCAGAAAGCTCTGCGCAGAGCCCGAAGCACCGTCCTGAGCAGCGAGGGCCGTCGCCTGGGAGCTGCGGTGTCCGGGAGGGTGGTGATGCCTGTGGGGGAAGGAGAGGCGTGGGCGAGGGGCTGTGGGGGTGCAGGACCTGCCTGTCGCCACCACCAAGGCCTTTCCCGAGGGGTCATGGCCTCAGCACGGCCAGCCCCCGAGCGCTTGCTGCTGCCGGCCCCGGTGCCGCTCGCTGTGCTGGCACGGGCCCGCCGTGCCCAGAAGGGCTCTTGACTTGGGTGCGTACCTGGGTCCACCTCTGGTGCTTGTCTGAAGATAGGGGATGACTTCTCCTCTTTGGGCTCAGAGGCAACCTGCACGGGGAGAGCAAGCACACACACCACGTGCCATCAGCTGGTGATGCTCAGGACACTGGTGCCCCGGGATGGATGTGCGGAAGGGTTTGGGGTTGTGGGATGCTGCCAAGAGCTGTGAGTCCCAAGGCAAGGGACTTGCGGGTGGCACAGAGACGGGACAAGGCTTGTCGTGGGGCTGTAGCAGCAGGGCTGGGCTGGGGGCTGTGACGGGCAGGGGGGAAGAGAGGTGGCCAGGTGGGTGGCAGAAGGGGGCTGGCTCGCTGGGTGTGGGAGGGGGCTGCTGCTGGGGTCACCCCTTCCCTCCTCGCTCTGCATCCAGGCCCCAGGGCTGACCGCAGTGCAGGCGTTGGAGGGGACCTCAGCCCTGGGCCTTGGGCACTTGGAAATGGAGAGCACCAGGCAGCTCCCCCATGGCAGATATCGCAGAGGGCAAAGGCCTCAGGGGGACAGCTTGGCACCATGGGCAGGGGGGTCCCACAGGACGGGGCAGCTCTCTGCCCCCACCCTGCACACCCCAGACACAGCTCACACAGCAGACCCCTTTGATGGTGGACACCAATGATGTGCTCCTTGCTCACCTGGGGAGGAGGGCCTCCACACAAGGCAGAAGCCACTGCTTTTCTTCCCTCGGGCAGTGGTGCTTTGAGAGGCAGGCTGTTGCTCTCCTCGCAAGGGCCTCCAGCCAAGAGACGGGCCTCCGGCACAGCTTCTGCTGCAGAGGCAGGCACTTTTTCCTCTGCCTCCTGAGGGTCTCGGGCTGCAGGACAGGCCTCTGGCTTTGTTTCTGGTCTCTCTGATGGCGCCAGAGACACGCTGTCCCCTGCCTCCTGAAAGCCATCCCCCAAAGCACATGCCCCTGCTTCGGCTCCTCCAAGCACTGCTGGGTCCAGAGGCATGTTCTCCATGTCACCGGCTGCCTCCCTGGCAGTGCCTCCAGCCTTGACGCTGGGTGAGCAAGGCACCTTCTGGGGGCACGTTTCCTCGTCTGCTAAGAGGCTCCTGAGGCTAGGTCTGACCCAGATCTCGCGCAAGGACGTGTTTTCCTCCAGCTCCTCGCTTTGCAGAAGTTCTTCATCTGCGTCCGCCTCCTCTTCCTCAGTGCTCCAGTCCCCTTGCTCTTCCTGCGCCGCTCCCAGCACTCTCTTCCTGGCTCCCACCTCCCACTCCCTCCTGGGGGCATGGGCATACAGCCGCTCCAGCACCTCCCACTTGCACCTGGCATCCTTCAGCAGCTCCACTCGCGTTAGCTCTGGTTTCCACAAATTATAGAAAGAATTTCTGGCCAGCAGCTAAAAGAAGAGAGGCACATTTGTGAAGGGTGCTGCTTTTCCCACCACGAAAGGCCTCCCGGGGCCCTGCTCCCACTGGGAGAGTCACGCTGCTGCAGTGTGGCGCAGCGGCTGGCCCCAGCGCAGGCAGGGTTGCCACCTGGCCCAGCCCATCCTTGGCACTCACCTCCTTGCGTTTGACGTTGAGGGATCCTGACGCTGTCAGGGAGAAACGTTTCCCCTTGGCCTCCTCGCCCTCGCTCTCCTGCAGGCTCAGCTTCTTCCTTTGGAAACAGGCTTCTCGCAGCTGCGCCAAGGTGTGCCCGGTGCGCGCCAGGCTGCTCCTCTCGAGCTCCTCCAGCGGCTCTGTTTTGATGGAGAGCACTGCGAGATACTGCGAGGTGTTGTCGGGGTGCACGCGCAGAGGCTGTCCTTGCACATGGCAGATGATGCCCAAAGGCTGCTGTTTTGGGCCCTGCCCTGCCCGGGGGCATCGTGGGGTCCCATGCGCACCGCCCTTGCCTGGGGAAGCGGGTGCACCGGCCCCGCTGACCTCCCTTTTGCCCCCACCAGCACGGGCATCAGGCCCTTGCTGAGCTGCAGGGACTGTGCTTTTGTCCTGCTCTGTGGGCTCGTCCTGGCCTGGGCTTGCTGGTACTGCTAGACTGCTGGTTTGTGCTGATGATGTCCTTTTGGGCACGGCTGCACTGAGCTCCGTCGTGGCTTCGTTCACATCAGGCTGTGCTGGATGCCGGCCAGGTCCAGGGCTCATGTCATCAGGACGGCTCAAGGCAGCAGACTCCAGCCCCAGGCCTGCACCCTGCACAGCCCCAGCAGGCGGGGCAGGGCCCTGTGGGGCAGGGCCCTGGCTCTCAGCCATCATTTCCAGGCCAACTCCTCCAAGGATGTTCTGCACAAGGCTGGCAGGCTCAGGCACGGAAGGCGATGGTGGGGCCATGTCACTGTGGGAGATGGCAGGGATGTCTTCTTCAAAGCCAGCTGACACCTCTGCACAGCAGGGCATGGGGAGTCCAGCTTCCTCTGAAACACCTGTGGCTGTTGTCGCACACTGCAGGGCATCATCCGGGGCAGAAGAGGCTATTTCTCCCTGGCACGTCTCAGCAGGGGGCACTTGCAGTTCACGAGGCTGCAGGTCTGCACCTTGGGACACTGAGGACTTGCTTAGCACCAAGTCCTGCCTCTGCACCAGCGTGCCTGAACAGTGTGCCTTGACCTCCTGCCCACAGGCATCTCCGGGAGCAGAAAGCAGCTCATCCTGCTCCTTGTATGCTGGCGTGCTTCGCATCTCCCTTTCAGGAATGGCCTGTGCTGCTGGGACAAAGGAGGAGCTTCCGGAGAGTTGCTGGCTTGTCAGGGGAAGAGTTGTCCTGGTACTGTTGTCTAGCAAGAGCCTTGCTTTTCCCAGGGCTGATGCACAAGAGCCAGGCCTGGGCTCAGGCAAGCAGTGGACGAGCTCTTGCATTGCCCGGGTGGGACCGTGAGCTTCCTGCTTGCGTTTTGGAAGGGGAGGCAAGGAAAGAGGGCATGGCTTTAGCTCTTCTTCTGCCAGGCTCTTCCCTGAGTCCACAGCCTTCCCAGCAGCACTACCAGGTGGGAAGGGTTCCCTGGCAGCAGCTGTGCTGGAATTCACTGCCAGCTTCTCTAATCCTTTGGTCTCTCTCTCCAGGGTTCTCCTGGCCACCCCTTTGGTGTCCATGGCATTGGCCCTGCCTCGGGGAGAAGACCTGCCGGATGTTTCGAGAGCAGGCAGCTTGGCTTGCCTTGTAGATCCTGCAGTTTTAGCTGCAGAGGTCTCCAGGCCTCCATGGGCCTGCCGAGCTGCCTTGGTTGGGAGAGGTGGTAAGCCAGGCAGATGTGGTGGCCCTGCTCTTGCGCGAGTCCTGCCAGGCGCTGTCTCCCTGTGCCCCAGAGGAGCCTTCCTTACAGGGCTGGTGGAGGGATGCAGAGCTTGTGCCACAATGGGAACGTCCCTGGCAGTCTCCTCCACCACCTGCAATCAAAGCCCATGAGAAAGGCTAAGTTCCTGCCATCCTCCCCCCTGCCCTCCATCCTTCCCACATGGAAACTTCCTGTGGCCCCGATGGCCTCGCCAATGGCTGCACTCTCCCATGTGGGCGGCTGCTGCTCTGCTCCCAAAGGCCGGGTGGGGAGAGGGTTTGTCACCGTGGGGCAAGAGACAGGCAAAGGCAGCTCTCTCGGACACCCCAAGGCATGTCCTTGCAGACTGCTGTGCAGAGCAGGCAGTCAGCCTGCTGGGGGCAGAGACCTCCCGGTCTCTCCCAGCACTTCCCACCCGCTTCTTGGCACCTCCGGGGAGTCAGGCAGAGGCTTTGCCACCATCGCCGCTCAGCTCTGTACCTTTGCAACGATGCCGTGTTCAGAGGCCCACGAGCTCTGTGGGCCGGGGAGCGAAGGCAGCCTGTCCCTTTGGTGGGACGAAGCCGGGGTCCGGCTGCGCCGCATCACTGCGTGCAGCTCCTGCTGGCCCACCTGCGGGAAGAAGGGGGCACATGATGGAGGTGGTTGTGTTGGTACGAGCAGCCCCTGCAGCACAGGAAACCCCAGCCCCATGTCAAAGGGAACCTCATGGCCACGCATGGCCCAGCTGCGCTTGGCCCACAGCTTCTCCCTGTCCCTCAGTGCAGAGCTCACGGGCTCCCTGTGGGCCTTGGAGTATCCAGGCTGGTGTGTGCTTTACCTGAGAGAAAATCCCCAGGGCCACGAATAAATGCCCCCTCACTGGGCGAGCTCATGCCTGGCTGTCTTGCCCCACCTCCCCTTCCCCACCATCCTCGTGCTCTGCACGCAGGTCCCAGCCCTGCTGCCTGCCTCTCCCTCCAGACCCACCACTCACCTTCCTCCTGCACTCCTGCGTGCCTGGGTGCCCGTCCGTGGACTGGGAGCAGGCGTTCGCCTGCCGCTCCTTGTCCATGTCTGGGATCCACTCGTGAGGACCTGCTACTCTGGCACCAAGGGGGAGCTGCTCCCTCCTGGTCGAGCTGCTCTCCTCAGAGTGGGGACCCCTGGGGGCTCTGGTCCCAGTAGGGATACGGTCACCATGGCAACCGCCCCATCACAATGGCCTTGTGGCCATGATGCCACCTCCATCACAAAGCCCTGGTGGCCGCCGTGGGGACCCCATCACAGTGCTTTGGTGGTCCCCCTGGGGACACACAGCACCATGCTATTGCCTCCATGCCTCTGGTCTCAGCTTTTGAGCCTAGCTGAGAGCTGCTATCTAGGTAGCAGGAAGAGTTTTCTTCTCCTCAACTCTACACTCCTCAGGCCTTGCAGAGGCTGCCCTTCTTCAGGCAGTCCATAGCACACATCCACTACAAGGCCACCCCTCTTGGTCTGCCTGCTAATCCTCACTCATAGCTCTCGACAGGCCCATCCTCCATCCCTAGGCAGAGCTCCCTGCATTCCCACTACTTTCTCTCTGGGGTTTCTCTTGTCCACATCTCCCTGCACCTTTTTCTTGCCAGCCCAGGCCAGCACTTCCTCCCTCTTTTTTGACTCACCCTCTCCCCGCAGTTGCTCCCACTTTAAGGCTTTCCTCACCAGCTCAGCCACCTGGTTGACCATCAGGTCAGCAGATGGGAACACTCTCCTCCCAAATGAAGTGAGACAACCCGCAGCCTCAGTCCCTTGCTGTGGGCTCGGCTTTCAGCACCTCCTCCAGCTGCTAGAACCCCAGGCCAGATGGGGAGCTGCCCTCTCCTCTCTCTTCCTGCTCGTGGGGCTTTTTTTCAGCTAGAAATCCCTCTCACCACAAAACTGCAAGGACTGGCATGGGCTAGGAGCAGGACTGTAGGCAACAGACCATGCACTGCTGCAGCATGGCTTTACCTCCCCTCAGCCCCATGTGACACCTACCCCTAACCCGACACCATAACAAGAGACAAAAAAGCTCATCTCTAGTGCAGAGGTTCATGGAGCTGTTTCTCCCCACACTCCTTTACTACCCCCAGCCCCCTGCCCTGGGGCTGCACTCAAGAGCCAGCCCAAAGCCCCTTCACTCTGCCCTTTCCCATCGGGCCCCTGGCACACTCCGAATGAAAGTCAGCCCTGGAGTGTGAAGGACGGGGGAATGGACTTAATACCATGAATTAATTGCAATTAATAGGCAACCTATTGACTTTCCTTTCAGAAAAAAAGGTTCTTTTCTGTTCTGCCCCTCAATTTCCTGCTGTGTCCCATAACAAGAAAGCAGAAAATCGGGATCTTTGAACAGGATTCCCCAGTTTTAAATAGCTGCCTTCTGCTCCTTTGAAGCAGCCCCTCTCTCCCCTGCCTCCCACACACACACCAACCCTAGTTTCTTTCCTTTGCTTCAGCAGCATGCTAAGGTTCAGAAAGCATACATATGGGGGGGGGGGGCGTGGGGGGAAAAGAGACACAGGAACGAAGAGCAGAGGGAAGAGAAAGGAACACGATGTAAGACAACGCTTGCAAGCCGTGTCAGACACACACAAGTCAGGAGGCACCTGCTCTGCGGCCAGACCTCCGGCAGAGGAGAGGGGCATCGCTCCTGCCGCGGGCCTGGCTCCCGCCGCCCCAGCACGGGGCTGAGAGCGACGGCCCTCGAGGGCTCCGCGGGCAGCTGGGGGGCGCTGCGGGGGGGGGGGCCCGGCTGTCCCGAGGGCCTGTCTGCCTCTGCCCCGGGCTTCCCCCAGCAGCAGCATCCCAGCGCTTCCCCTCGCTCCTCCCTGGCTCAGCTGCTCTGGGGCTTCCTCTGGAAATCTCTACTGCAAAATACTACCTGCAAATCTCGCCAATCAGGATTATGATTTTCTATTACTGTTTCTAAAACTTTAACTACTTTATCTGGAGCCTCCCTATGGTTTCCTGCCATTTCCTTCCAAGACCCTCAATCCATTGTGGAAAAAGGGACTTTCACATCCCCTGCATTTCCGCTGGGTCCTCCAGCCTGTCTCCGGAGTGCTAGCAGAACCGCACCTCCTCTCCGAGGACGCCTTGCTACAGGGCTAGACAAATCATCCTCCCCATCAGGATCACTCTTCTCTGCAGGAGGGCGGTGGCGCCGCTTCCTCCTCTTCCTTTTCTCCACCATCCCCGGCTCTGCCCCTTCTTCTCGGAGCTACCAGGAATTCAACATCCTCTTCCTCCTCGGGATGGTCTTTCAGCTTTTTACACCTTTTCCCAATACTGCATGCAGAACAACAACGCTTTGCCATTCCTCTGTCTCCTTCGTTCTCTAAAACTAACACATTCGTCTCTTTTGCCATTAATCCACATTTTTTCCTGCTCTTGTAATCATTTTGGAACTCAAAGAACATATCAACATACGGTACTTCATCCCATTTTCCTCTCTTGTCTATAGAACAACATCAACTGTAAAATGGTATTATAAGTCCAAGCTCCATTTTTAGGCCATTTTCCTGATCTTCCACAGTGGCTATAACGGCCACCATTGATTACAATAAGTAAGTAATTGTCTACAATTCCACAAACCAGGCACACCTCATTACTACACAGCCGACACTTCATACAGTTTGAGCTACAGTTATCAGGACATTTTACAACTCCATTCAGTCATCCTCTTTCCCATTGGTTCCTGCTACGTCTCATCTTCGTTTAACGTTACAGTATCCTCCTTTTCTGCTACGCATGCTCCATGGGGAAGGGGCTTTGGTTGTTAGGGGGGGCTTCCCTGCTCCTGGATGGGTGCTTTACTATGCTAATTAGGAAAGTTCACCCATAGTTCAAGCAGTTTTCTTTGGTTTATCAGCTGTCTTTGTTCTCTTCAAGCTCATGTGAATGGATACTCCCTTATCTGGCCGACTTACTTATGGTGTCATCTTGCTGCTTTCTTCAAGGCCTTGTTTTGTTAACTCTCTGTGAAAGACTGAGTAATGAGCTTCTTCCTGGAGCTGTGGGTGCTCAGCCAAGCATTATCTACAACAATAATTACACCTAGTTACATCCTCAGGTCTTTGAAATGGCATTTCTCACACAGATGCATCACTGGGAAGCCAAGCTCCAGTTGCTGCCTCGTGGCTTGCTCCGTGTTTGGAGGGTTCTGGATGTGGCAGTGGAGAAGGCTGCGAGGCCTCTCTGGTCGACCGCTGCCTGGGGGGGTTTGGCTGCTGCTAGAGCAATGCCTTGTGGTGCCCCGCTCTGCAGTGGGGTCTTTGGCGTTGCCCTTGCTGATCCCTTGGGCTCACAGGCAGTCCCAGGAGACAAAGTGTGACGCAAAGTGGCTGTTCTCTCTGTGGTGGAAAGCACTCGTGTTGGTGCCGGTTACGTGTGGGCAGCCTGCAAGGGGTTTGTGGAGTGCTTTTGGCCTGTGCAGGTGAGAGAGAAGCGTGGAGGGCAGGGGGAGATGTTCCTTGCCTGCACCATCACTCGGAGCCTCGCAGCAGTCGAGGGTCAGGTCAAGCCATGGTGTACGTGATGTGCCTGCCTGCTTGCAGAGCTCCTCGGGTTCTCTTCACAGTTTCACTGAACAGAGCAGGGGTTTGGGACCGAGGTCGTGCCCATGTGTGGCCAAGGCAAGGCGAGCTGCAGGTGCTCGACCTTTAGAGCTCTCGGCTCTTGCCTGGGGTGTGCAGACTTTGCTTCAGAGATGCCGGCATCTTCCTTAAGGTTTTTTTTCTGGGGGGGGAGGGGCAGGGTTGAGGGGTTGGGGGGTGAAAAGAGTGAAAATACCATTTCTTCCCAGCCTGCATGTTTCTGGTGAGTGCTGCAGCAGAGGGCTGGAAGGGAGCCAGGGGATTTTGTTCCTGCTAGTTTGTTGCAGGGCTGCATTGTGCCCCTTGCCTTTGTCTCCCTAAAGAAATGACAGGCCCACGTGGTAAAGAACCAGGGCTGCTTCTTTGTGGAAAGCACAAAAGGCAAGGGGTGAAGGGGGAGCTTGGTGATGGGGCGGGATGTGCCTGCGGCATGCCGCTGTCCTGTGGGCAGGGCGAGATGCCAGCCAGGAGCCAGTGTGCCCAGCACAGGGAGCCAGTGTGTCCCAGCGGGCAGCAGCAGGGCATCAGGAGCGTTGCTCTGGCTCTGCTCAGGCAGAGCCATCTCCCGCAGAACGGTGCCACCTGTCCCACCCTCTCTGCATCCAGGAGCGCAGGGCTTGCAGCTTGGATCCTGATGGGGACTTTTTCCCTGGAGATGTCAGGATCAGGATGGTCTGTGTCACCAGGGAACGCATCGCGGGTTGGCTGTCGTTCTCGAGGGGCTGGAGGACTGAGAGAGAAAGCCACGGAGCAGAGCTCAGCCACCTGTCTCTGCAGAGAGCTCAGCCAGCCCCTCCATGCAGGGTCAGCCCCAGCCAGCTCTTCCCATGGGGAGGAGGGAGCAGGTGGCACAAGTGGTTCAGCTGGAAGTTGCTGGGCAGGAATGCCCCAAATGCCCCCCAAATGCCCCTGCCCCCTCCACCCAGGCAGCCCAAGCCTTCCTTGCTTGGGGCAGGCCAGGGAATTGGAGCTCACTGCCCAGGCTCCTTCCTCCTCCCCGCCAGCCCCAGCTGATGCACCACTGTCCACGCTCACCCTTGCACATGTTCTGCAGCTTCTCCTCGCTCCAGGTCTTCACTTGCCTCCCGGTGAGCCCTAAGCGCACACCGCGAAGGGGAGGGTGGGGAGAGGATGGAGCCAGACCCTTCCCGAGGTGCCTGGGGACAGGACGAGGGGCCACGACACAAGGGGCAGCAGGGAAAATTCCCCTGAGAGAGGGCCAAGAGCCTGTGAAGCCTGAGGGTGGTGCAACAGAGACAGAGCTTGACCCTGCCGGGCCCTGGGAAACCCCTGCTGGCCGCCTCCAGCTGCCAAGACCTCCAGAAGCCCCTTCCCACCCCAGCTGCTCTCTGACTCTGTGACTGCTTCAACGGGTTTCTCTCCAGACCTGCCTGGCTTCGTTGCCACTGCCTGCACTAGTCTTGCTATGGAGATTTGCCTGCAACAAGTAACACAGGGGGGAAAAAAGCTTCCGAGGGTTTTATTCAAAGCAGGAAAAAGGCTGTCACCAACAAGGGTTGGTGTGGGCCCATGGGTGCTACGGGACACGATGGGGCAGCATTTCTGTAGCAGCCGGGACAGTCTCCGTCACTCTGCCTCTCTGCTCTGTGCCAGCCCCCATCTCAGGGGACCTGCCTGGCACTGGCCTCCTGGCGCCGTTGTTCTCACTGCCCCGTGGCACAGCTGCAGCAGAAAGCTCTGCGCAGAGCCCGAAGCACCGTCCTGAGCAGCGAGGGCCGTCGCCTGGGAGCTGCGGCGTCCGGGAGGGTGGTGATGCCTGTGGGGGAAGGAGAGGCGTGGGCGAGGGGCTGTGGGGGTGCAGGACCTGCCTGTCCCCACCACCAAGGCCTTTCCCGAAGGGTCATGGCCTCAGCACGGCCAGCCCCCGAGCGCTTACTGCTGCCGGCCCCGGTGCCGCTCGCTGTGCTGGCACGGGCCCGCCGTGCCCAGAAGGGCTCTTGACTTGGGTACGTACCTGGGTCCACCTCTGGTGCTTGTCTGAAGATAGGGGATGACTTCTCCTCTTTGGGCTCAGAGGCAACCTGCACGGGGAGAGCAAGCACACACACCACGTGCCATCAGCTGGTGATGCTCAGGACACTGGTGCCCCGGGATGGATGTGCGGAAGGGTTTGGGGTTGTGGGATGGTGCCAAGAGCTGTGAGTCCCAAGGCAAGGGACTTGCGGGTGGCACAGAGACGGGACAAGGCTTGTCGTGGGGCTGTAGCAGCAGGGCTGGGCTGGGGGCTGTGACGGGCAGGGGGGAAGAGAGGTGGCCAGGTGGGTGGCAGAAGGGGGCTGGCTCGCTGGGTGTGGGAGGGGGCTGCTGCTGGGGTCACCCCTTCCCTCCTCGCTCTGCATCCAGGCCCCAGGGCTGACCGCAGTGCAGGCGTTGGAGGGGATGTCAGCCCTGGGCCTTGGGCACTTGGAAACGGAGAGCACCAGGCAGCTCCCCCATGGCAGATATCGCAGAGGGCAAAGGCCTCAGGGGGACAGCTTGGCACCATGGGCAGGGGGGTCCCACAGGACGGGGCAGCTCTCTGCCCCCACCCTGCACACCCCAGACACAGCTCACACAGCAGACCCCTTTGATGGTGGACACCAATGATGTGCTCCTTGCTCACCTGGGGAGGAGGGCCTCCACACAAGGCAGAAGCCACTGCTTTTCTTCCCTCGGGCAGTGGTGCTTCGAGAGGCAGGCTGATGCTCTCCTCGCAAGGGCCTCCAGCCAAGAGACGGGCCTCCGGCACAGCTTCTGCTGCAGAGGCAGGCACTTTTTCCTCTGCCTCCTGAGGGTCTCGGGCTGCAGGACAGGCCTCTGGCTTTGTTTCTGGTCTCTCTGATGGCGCCAGAGACACGCTGTCCCCTGCCTCCTGAAAGCCATCCCCCAAAGCACATGCCCCTGCTTCGGCTCCTCCGAGCACTGCTGGCTCCAGAGGCATGTTCTCCATGTCACCGGCTGCCTCCCTGGCAGTGCCTCCAGCCTTGACGCTGGGCGAGCAAGGCACCTTCTGGGGGCACGTTTCCTCGTCTGCTAAGAGGCTCCTGAGGCTAGGTCTGACCCAGATCTCACGCAAGGACGTGTTTTCCTCCAGCTCCTCACTTTGCAGAAGTTCTTCATCTGCGTCCGCCTCCTCTTCCTCAGTGCTCCAGTCCCCTTGCTCTTCCTGCGCCGCTCCCAGCACTCTCTTCCTGGCTCCCACCTCCCACTCCCTCCTGGGGGCATGGGCATACAGCCGCTCCAGCACCTCCCACTTGCACCTGGCATCCTTCAGCAGCTCCACTCGTGTTATCTCTGGTTTCCACAAATTATAGAAAGAATTTCTGGCCAGCAGCTAAAAGAAGAGAGGCACATTTGTGAAGGGCGCTGCTTTTCCCACCACGAAAGGCCTCCCGGGGCCCTGCTCCCACTGGGAGAGTCACGCTGCTGCAGTGTGGCGCAGCGGCTGGCCCCAGCGCAGGCAGGGTTGCCACCTGGCCCAGCCCATCCTTGGCACTCACCTCCTTGCGTTTGACGTTGAGGGATCCTGACGCTGTCAGGGAGAAATGTTTCCCCTTGGCCTCCTCGCCCTCGCTCTCCTGCAGGCTCAGCTTCTTCCTTTGGAAACAGGCTTCTCGCAGCTGCGCCAAGGTGTGCCCGGTGCGCGCCAGGCTGCTCCTCTCGAGCTCCTCCAGCGGCTCTGTTTTGATGGAGAGCACTGCGAGATACTGCGAGGTGTTGTCGGGGTGCACGCGCAGAGGCTGTCCTTGCACATGGCAGATGATGCCCAAAGGCTGCTGTTTTGGGCCCTGCCCTGCCCGGGGGCATCGTGGGGTCCCATGCGCACCGCCCTTGCCTGGGGAAGCGGGTGCACCGGCCCCGCTGACCTCCCTTCTGCCCCCACCAGCACGGGCATCAGGCCCTTGCTGAGCTGCAGGGACTGTGCTTTTGTCCTGCTCTGTGGGCTCGTCCTGGCCTGGGCTTGCTGGTACTGCTAGACTGCTGGTTTGTGCCGATGATGTCCTTTTGGGCACGGCTGCACTGAGCTCCTTCGTGGCTTCGTTCACATCAGGCTGTGCTGGATGCCGGCCAGGTCCAGGGCTCATGTCATCAGGACGGCTCAAGGCAGCAGACTCCAGCCCCAGGCCTGCACCCTGCACAGCCCCAGCAGGCGGGCAGGGCCCTGTGGGGCAGGGTCCTGGCTCTCAGCCATCATTTCCAGGCCAACTCCTCCAAGGATGTTCTGCACAAGGTTGGCAGGCTCAGGCACGGAAGGCGATGGTGGGGCCATGTCACTGTGGGAGATGGCAGGGATGTCTTCTTCAAAGCCAGCTGACACCTCTGCACAGCAGGGCATGGGGAGTCCAGCTTCCTCTGAAACACCTGTGGCTGTTGTCGCACACTGCAGGGCATCATCCGGGGCAGAAGAGGCTGTTTCTCCCTGGCACGTCTCAGCAGGGGGCACTTGCAGTTCACGAGGCTGCAGGTCTGCACCTTGGGACACTGAGGACTTGCTTAGCACCAAGTCCTGCCTCTGCACCAGCGTGCCTGAACAGTCTGCCTTGACCTCCTGCCCACAGGCATCTCCGGGAGCAGAAAGCAGCTCATCCTGCTCCTTGTATGCTGGCGTGCTTCGCATCTCCCTTTCAGGAATGGCCTGTGCTGCTGGGACAAAGGAGGAGCTTCCGGAGAGTTGCTGGCTTGTCAGGGGAAGAGTTGTCCTGGTACTGTTGTCTAGCAAGAGCCTTGCTTTTCCCAGGGCTGATGCACAAGAGCCAGGCCTGGGCTCAGGCAAGCAGTGGACGAGCTCTTGCATTGCCCGGGTGGGACCGTGAGCTTCCTGCTTGCGTTTTGGAAGGGGAGGCAAGGAAAGAGGGCATGGCTTTAGCTCTTCTTCTGCCAGGCTCTTCCCTGAGTCCACAGCCTTCCCAGCAGCACTACCAGGTGGGAAGGGTTCCCTGGCAGCAGCTGTGCTGGAATTCACTGCCAGCTTCTCTAATCCTTTGGTCTCTCTCTCCAGGGTTCTCCTGGCCACCCCTTTGGTGTCCATGGCATTGGCCCTGCCTCGGGGAGAAGACCTGCAGGATGTTTCGAGAGCAGGCAGCTTGGCTTGCCTTGTAGATCCTGCAGTTTTAGCTGCAGAGGTCTCCAGGCCTCCATGGGCCTGCCGAGCTGCCTTGGTTGGGAGAGGTGGTAAGCCAGGCAGATGTGGTGGCCCTGCTCTTGCGCGAGTCCTGCCAGGCGCTGTCTCCCTGTGCCCCAGAGGAGCCTTCCTTACAAGGCCGGCGGAGGGATGCAGAGCTTGTGCCACAATGGGAACGTCCCTGGCAGTCTCCTCCACCACCTGCAATCAAAGCCCATGAGAAAGGCTAAGTTCCTGCCATCCTCCCCCCTGCCCTCCATCCTTCCCACATGGAAACTTCCTGTGGCCCCGATGGCCTCGCCAATGGCTGCACTCTCCCATGTGGGCGGCTGCTGCTCTGCTCCCAAAGGCCGGGTGGGGAGAGGGTTTGTCACCGTGGGGCAAGAGACAGGCAAAGGCAGCTCTCTCGGACACCCCAAGGCATGTCCTTGCAGACTGCTGTGCAGAGCAGGCAGTCAGCCTGCTGGGGGCAGAGACCTCCCGGTCTCTCCCAGCACTTCCCACCCGCTTCTTGGCACCTCCGGGGAGTCAGGCAGAGGCTTTGCCACCATCGCTGCTCAGCTCTGTACCTTTGCAACGATGCCGCGTTCAGAGGCCCACGAGCTCTGTGGGCCGGGGAGCGAAGGCAGCCTGTCCCTTTGGTGGGACGAAGCCGGGGTCCGGCTGCGCTGCACCACTGCGTGCAGCTCCTGCTGGCCCACCTGCGGGAAGAAGGGGGCACATGATGGAGGTGGTTGTGTTGGTACGAGCAGCCCCTGAAGCACAGGAAACCCCAGCCCCATGTCAAAGGGAACCTCATGGGCACGCATGGCCCAGCTGCACTTAGCCCACAGCTGCTCTCTGCCCCTCAGTGCAGAGCTCACGGGCTCCCTGTGGGCCTTGGAGTATCCAGGTCGGTGTGTGCTTTATCTGAGAGAAAATCTCCAGGGCCACGAATAAATGCCCCCTCACTGGGCGAGCTCATGCCTGGCTGTCTTGCCCCACCTCCCCTTCCCCACCATCCTCGTGCTCTGCACGCAGGTCCCAGCCCTGCTGCCTGCCTCTCCCTCCAGACCCACCACTCACCTTCCTCCTGCACTCCTGTGTGCCTGGGTGCCCGTCCGTGGACTGGGAGCAGGCGTTCGCCTGCCACTCCTTGTCCATGTCTGGGATCCACTCGTGAGGACCTGCTACTCTGGCACCAAGGGGGAGCTGCTCCCTCCTGGTCGAGCTGCTCTCCTCAGAGTGGGGACCCCTGGGGGCTCTGGCCCCAGTAGGGATACGGTCACCATGGCGACCGCCCCATCACAATGGCCTTGTGGCCATGATGCCACCTCCATCACAAAGCCCTGGTGGCCGCCGTGGGGACCCCATCACAGTGCTTTGGTGGTCCCCCTGGGGACACACAGCACCATGCTATTGCCTCCATGCCTCTGGTCTCAGCTTTTGAGCCTAGCTGAGAGCTGCTATCTAGGTAGCAGGAAGAGTTTTCTTCTCCTCAACTCTACACTCCTCAGGCCTTGCAGAGGCTGCCCTTCTTCAGGCAGTCCATAGCACACATCCACTACAAGGCCACCCCTCTTGGTCTGCCTGCTAATCCTCACTCATAGCTCTCGACAGGCCCATCCTCCATCCCTAGGCAGAGCTCCCTGCATTCCCACTACTTTCTCTCTGGGGTTTCTCTTGTCCACATCTCCCTGCACCTTTTTCTTGCCAGCCCAGGCCAGCACTTCCTCCCTCTTTTTTGACTCACCCTCTCCCCGCAGTTGCTCCCACTTTAAGGCTTTCCTCACCAGCTCAGCCACCTGGTTGACCATCAGGTCAGCAGATGGGAACACTCTCCTCCCAAATGAAGTGAGACAACCCGCAGCCTCAGTCCCTTGCTGTGGGCTCGGCTTTCAGCACCTCCTCCAGCTGCTGGAATCCCAGGCCAGATGGGGAGCTGCCCTCTCCTCTCTCTTCCTGCTCGTGGGGCTTTTTTTCAGCTAGAAATCCCTCTCACCACAAAACTGCAAGGACTGGCATGGGCTAGGAGCAGGACTGTAGGCAACAGACCATGCACTGCTGCAGCATGGCTTTACCTCCCCTCAGCCCCATGTGACACCTACCCCTAACCCGACACCATAACAAGAGACAAAAAAGCTCATCTCTAGTGCAGAGGTTCATGGAGCTGTTTCTCCCCACACTCCTTTACTACCCCCAGCCCCCTGCCCTGGGGCTGCACTCAAGAGCCAGCCCAAAGCCCCTTCACTCTGCCCTTTCCCATCGGGCCCCCGGCACACTCAGAATGAAAGTCAGCCCTGGAGCGTGAAGGGTGCGGGAATGGACTTAATACCATGAATTAATTGCAATTAATAGGCAACCTATTGACTTTCCTTTCAGAAAAAAAAGGTTCTTTTCTGTTCTGCCCCTCAATTTCCTGCTTTTTCCCATTACAGGAAAGTATAGCATATGGATTTTTAACAGGGTTCCCTAGTTTTAAATACCTGCCTTCTGCTCCTTTTAAACACTTCCCCCTGCAACAGACACATACACACACACAACACACACACCCTAGCCTGCAGCAGACAACTTCCAGGACCAGCACAGAGCAAGGCAGGTAGCTTTATTGTGCTTCCCTTCTTATCTTAGCCCGCTGCCACTTTTCAGAAACACTTTTCCCATCAAGCTTTACAGGGAGTGAACTACAAGGAGAGTAAAACAAGAGAAATCATCACTTGTGCGCTTTCAGTTCGAAGCAACACACATGAGGGAAGGGAGAGTCATGAACAAACTGCTATCAGGGTACATGAATGCAATATGAATTACAGTATCCAAAATGTAGACTTAAAACCTGAATCCTCAGGACAGATTTCTTCCTCTTGCATCAGTGCACGCTCAGACCTGCATGGCTGCACCTGCTGGAAGCTTGTCATGGGCATCACTGTGGCGGGGCAAAGGCCACCCCCTGGGCACTGGCTGAAGCCCCCAGTCCCTCTTGCACTGACCCTCTCGTGCTCCACGGGGAAGCGGCACCATTGCAAAACGGTGCTCTTGTGCCAGCGGGCTGCTGGCCAGCGGCCCAAGCGTTGCTTGTGTCAGATGTACAAAACGTCCCCAGAACAAAGCTCTTCTCCTGAACTGCACCTTGCCTATCACACGCAGAACATTGGCTCTCAATAGGGTACTAAAGTCAAGCAGAAAAAATTGGGGAGGGGGGATTTTAAATGCAATCCCATCCCAATAAAAATACATTCTCAGTCAGCACAAGCTGCTATTTCGGAAGGTCAAACTCAAGGCGGCACGAAACGCCTGCGTCCTCCCGTCTAGCTCTCAGCCGGAGACACATTTCGTGCTGACCCGTCAGTCCCAGCTCCCCAGCATCGGTCTCCCAGCAGACACCAAGCACCACCCAGCCTTCGCCAGGCGACAGCCAGGGATCACCACAAACGGCCGGACGCGGGCTGGGGAAGCTCCGGGGAAGGAGCGGCCCCGGCAGGGCAGAGGGGCTGCGTGGGGCAGGGCTGCTCCCGGCTCCGCTGCCCCCAGCGCACTTCCCCCGGGGCTTCTCCGCAGGCAGCTCCAGGCAGGGCCGGCCCTGGAGGGAAGGAGCTTCCCTCGCTCGCGGCTTTCAGCTCCCGCCGCCGGGCTGGGGCCGAGGCAGAAGGGGCCGCCGGCAGAAGGGGCGCCGACGCGGGCGGCTCCCGGGCCGCAGGGGCCCCGGCCGGGCCGGGCCTTCCCCAGCAGCTGCTGGCAGACAGCCGGGCCGGGCCGGGCTCCGGCTGCCCCCGCGCCCGCCCCCCGCTGCTCGCTCTCCCCAGCCCCGGCCCCGGCCCGCGGCCCTCGGCCCCGGCGCGGCAGCTCCCGCCGCTCCGGCTCCAGGCTCCGGGCGACCCCGGCCCCGCCAGACGCTGCCCCGCGCGGCACCACCCGCCTCTCGGCCCCGCCCTGCCCGCAGGCCCCGCCCACCCCTCCACCCCTCCTCTGCACCAGCACGCATGCTCCGATCTGACCCCGCCCCCTCAGGCCCCACCCCACCCCTCCTTTCAGGGCCCCGCACTCAGCTCCCCTCCCTTCCCAGCCCCTCAGCTCCCTTGCAGAGCATGCGCACTGCCACCCCCTGCCTCTCCCGTCCCACCCCAGGAGGCCCCGCCCCACCAGCCAGGAGCCAATGGGGGAGCGCGGGGTGGGCGGGACTTTGGGGCTGGAGGCGTCACTTCCGGAGTGGGGGGCGGGGCTGGGGGTGCTGCAGCTGCCGGTGCTGGAGGCTGAGGAGCTGCCGTGTGCGGGGCCGGGGACAGAGGGCTGGGGACAGAGCAGGGCCTCGGCGGAGGGAAGTGTGTGTGGAGCGAGACACCTCGTGTGGGAGCTGCCGTTCTTGCGGCGGGTGTGAGGGGGAAAGGGAAGGGGCGGCCCCGAGCGGGCGCTGTCCTCGCCGGGCCGAGGAGCAGGCCGGGAGCGCGGCCTGGCGGGGGGAGCGTTGTCAGGGGACTCACGGGTCAGGGCCCGGGTTTCCCGTGTGTTTCCAGTATTCCTCGACACCGCTGTCCTTATTGCTTTCTCCCAGGCCCTTGGCGAAACCCCAGTTGTAAAGGCAGAGCGTCACCCTCTCATCGAGGTGGGTGTTGCTGTTGGAGATGGAAGCATCTAAGCATAGCTGCATTTGGGTTTGAGAAAGGACAGGAGAGCACTCTTGCAGATGGTGAGTGCTCTCCTGAACCTGGAGCAGGATGTGCTTCTGTTCAAGAGCAGGTGTTGTTACTGTAGCCAGGTATTTAAGCGGTAGTTATCCCTGAAGGTCACATTGGGAAGGTTGAGTTGTACTTTGTGTCTGCTGGAAGGCTGCTGCTGGCAAGTTGTGCCTGAAGACGGCTCCACTGAAACTAACGTTGTGCTAAAGGTTGACCTGGAGGACAGAGATGTTTTGCCTTCTTGAGTTTTACCTTCTGAAATATGAGCAAGTACTGAATGAGAATGCTTTTTTACAGGAATAGATTTGCATTTGCCATCTCCCCCCCTCCCAATATTTTGTGCTTGATTTTGGTCGTATATTGCGAGCAAACATCGTGTGCTCTGTGAAGGATATCATTTCTGTTGTAGGAAGTTTGGGTGTACCTGACACAAAAGGGGAGATGGTCCAATAGCGGTGGTACTAGCTTGGTGGGAGGATGAGAGTTGAGAAGAAGGGATTTGGTTGAAGAAAGACTGAAGAATCCTTCCAGTGTTTTCTAATTACTTTCGAAAAGACTAGGAAGGAACCTTAGAAACCACCTTCAGTTTCTGTTCCTGAAGCAGGAGTATTTGCCAGACTCCCTCTTTGTACCAGCTGACAAACTCTGTCCCCTGACTGTTGTCTTCTGTGCAGCTGAGAGTTGGTTGTGAGACCTAGTTCCTGAGCGTTGCTTTAGCCGGATGTTATTTAAGTGGGTGCCTGTGAGTTGCTTTTCTGTCTTTTATTCCGTGACCTGTGTGGGCTTGTCTTTTTCTGGAGCTTCCAGAAGGTAGTGATTTGTGTGTTTGCTTCTGACCTTAGATGGCTTAGTACTCTTTAGTCTCTTTGTTTCCTTGAGGAAGGAGGCAGGCTTTACGTCTAGGCCGGGGTGGTATGTTGTTGCTGGTAACAGCCAGAAACGTTGGGTGCGAGAAGGGGGTGTTAGTGGGAGGCATGTGAGAAAGAGGCCAAAGTCGCAGTGGTGGGAGTCACAGCTGTGTGTGAGCAGTCTGCTGCCTGGTTGAGGTGTGTGGGGTGTTGCTGAGATGCTGCCGTAGTGGCAGGAGGTGCTGCTGGAGAGACTCTGCCATGTGTGTGGGGGAGATGATCGGCGAGGTGCTGGGAGGGGAGAACTCAGGACCTGACGTGTAGCGTTGGGAGTCTGGGCGCTGCGCAGGGAAGTCGGTCTGTGCGAGACGTGTGTGTGGCTGCCCAGCCCTGTTCTGCCTGTTCTTTCCTCAGCATCGAGGCACGGGTGGAGGACCCTGGGCAGACTGAGGCAAGGGAGAGAACATCAGGAGTTGTACGTTTTCCAAGGAATTAGTATGCCTTATTGTTTTTGGGTGTTGTGTCCCGAGGAAAACTCTGGTTCTTCTCCTAAGTCATTGTTACTGAAATGGTGAGGCTTTTCATTCATGATGTTGTCTGTGCTGAGTGACTGTGACAGGATACACTATTTCTCCTGCCAGTGGTTGAGGTCCCATGTCAGCAGAGTGACCTGGACTCCAGGTGGTGTTCTCTGGTTGTGTGCCTCTGCCCATGGGCAGCAGCGAGAACATTTCAGCTGAAAGTCTCCAGTCTTTTGGTTGAGGATGTCTAAATCAGCTGGAGCTTTTTTGCTAATATAGCTTGTTATGGGAACAGTTTGACCCGAGGTTTCCAAGGAGCAGAGTCTCACACACGTATAGCAGCAAAATGAATGATTCATGTAAATGACAGTACAGCATAGTGACAGCTCGAGCTGGGTGCCTCTGGGAAGGGACCCCGAACAAAGAAATTCTGGGGTAATTATACCCTTTACAGTTTTATTTCCCTGCCTGCCAGGGAAGGTCTCCTCCAGTCGTCTTTACTGAGTCAGTTGTCTCTCTCCTTCTGACTGGTGTCTCTCTCCTTCTGACTGGTGTCTCTCTCCTTCTGACTGGTGTCTCTCTCCTTCTGTCTGATCTAGGCCTTTATCCCAGGCTGGCTGCCATGTCCTTGTTTCCCACAGTGCCTTCCCTTCTGGAAGGTCAACCACAACCCAGGTGCATCCCATCTTGTCCCCTGCATTCTACTTTGTATCCTCACTAGCTAGTTTTGTATTTGTATTAGCTGACTGTAATCTGTTTTGCAGTTACCTGGTGGGCAAAGTCACATCATCAGCAATGTTTCTGGAGTTCACTGACAGTTGGGCCTTGAGGCCTGCCGGCTTCATCTACTTCAGGCACTAATACTAAGCAAGAGTCAGACTTGGGCTAAGCTGAAGCTAAATCAGCTACAGTTCTCTTCTCTAACAAGCTTCTGTCAGGATCTATGGAATTAAGCAAGCTCCTTCTGGAAAGAATGACAACAAACCCCAAAACCCTGTTGGCTAGTTCTTGGCTGA
Organism: Struthio camelus; assembly: GCF_040807025.1. Lineage (NCBI taxonomy): Eukaryota > Metazoa > Chordata > Aves > Struthioniformes > Struthionidae > Struthio > Struthio camelus. Next base: position 1,925,287 of record NC_090973.1, on the reverse strand, counting down.
AGTGGCTTTGTAAGGTTTTTGTGAAAGTGAAGCTGCATGTTACAAGTGAATGAGAGAGCCTTTGGTGTGCCAGTGACTTTCTGAGGTGTAGGCTGAAGTCTGTTCTCCTAGGGGTGACCACGCAGTGCTTGGATAGAGCAAAGAAATAGGTAAGAACTCAGTTTTGCAAAGCCAAAAGCTTGGGCCAAATTGTTCCGTTCTTGCTCAGAAATGCAGCAGCTCCCCTCTCATCCTGGGCATCATCTTGTTCTGGTTCCAAGTGTGGTTAACATACTGCGCGTTGCCCACACAGGAGAGACAGTTTAGTACTCCTCCTCAGTGCATCATAGGGAGTGTGATCTCCTTGTAGTTCCATGCGCTTATTGGAGAGTCACACTGCTCTCTGCTCATACGGGACACTTGAGGAACAATACTGCAACTCCAAAAGTGCCTGGCAGGTCCTGCCTCTGGCTCCTGCCTGCTGCACAGTGTAAGCCTTGGCAGGTAACTCAGTGTTCTCTCACGCGTCAGTTGTGTGGCATTCGGGGAAAAAGCCAGAAGTGGCTGCCTTCGAAAAGACTGGAAGGATCAAGTAGGTGGGTGTGGGATATGAAGGTCCTGATGCCCCCAGAAAGAAGGAAATAGGAATTCAGAGCTACAAAGGTGAATATGTTCCACCTAATTGCAGTTGTCAGAGCGTCTAAAGCTTAGGTGTGAGCTTAATCTAAGCTGAGGTCTGAGCTGAGACCTAATCTCTGAATCAGGCAGCTAATTCCCCTGCACTAGGCCCCTGGCTGTACGCAAGCTTTGAAGACTGTTGTCTGTTTTAAGCTTTGTTTTCTTAATCATAGACCAGGACTATGGCTGGGAAGTCAATGGTTGGAGCTTTGCTGTGGGAGCTAAGAAGATTGTTCCTACTTTCCATCAAGCTGGAGAGGAGTGGTGAACAGCCTCTCTGCGAAGGATAGTGCCATGTCATACCCAGCAGCACAGTTTCAAAGGTAGCTTCCCTTTGATGTTTTTACCATCTGTGCAGGTATTGTACTTCTGCCAGCCCCAGGTCTCACTCGCCTGAGTGCTCCGGGGGCCTCACCTGCTCTACGACAAAGTCTGAGTTGTGTTTGGTGGCAAATCCTGGGGCTGTCATTGCTGGGCAGTATGATGTAAAAAACACTGTCCTCTCTCCTTTTATTTCCCCCAGCTCCAAGCCCAAAAGCTAGACGTGCAGACTTGGGAGGCTTTTGGGCAACTGATAAATTGCTGGACCAGCCGTGCCACTTTACCAGCAGCTGTTTCTTTCTTCCTTTACAGGAATGATCTTCTCAATTTTGTAGATTCTGCTGTCTTCAGGGCTCATGTTTTGAAGTTCTTCAGGGTAAAATGTCTCCTTGATGGTTTTGTGACTATAGTCTATTAAACAGGACACGGGTATCTGAGCCCTTCTCTCAGCTCCTACCGTACAGCTCACAAGCTACATTTCCTTACTCCACCATGTCCCTGCCCTTGCCTGCTAGCTGGGGAGGTGGCTCTGTGGGAGGAAGTTCATGTGTCTGTGGCAGAATCTGAAGCCCTCACAGCAAAGCATTTTCTCCAGCTCTAAAATCTTGTTTCTTTTTTTCTTCTTTTTTTTTTTTTTTTGGCAGCGAGGTGGAGGTTTTGGGCAGAAAAGGTGTTCTGTGTCCTTGGAAAAATGAAGACCCCAGGAAGAGGCTCTGCCTTGGCTAAACTGAGGTGTTTGAAGTGCAGAGAGCCACAGGTTGGTGTACCCTTGCCATCACCGAAGAGAATAAGTTGGTTTTCCAGTGGGATGCAATTCATCCCGAGGAAGATGCCTAGGAGGAGATTCAGTGCAGAGAACTGGACACCTAACTGTGGGTGCTGGTGCGGAGGTACCTCCCTGTGAGCTGGGTAGTTAATCTCACCTGGAAATGTACTCAGTTCAGAGGAGTGGGGAGTAATTCCAGAGACCAGCCTTCCATTGCTTCAGCAGCTATCGAGTGCCATTTTACATTTCCTAGGATGTCCAACCTGTTATCTAGCTGTTGCAGCAGGTGGTGAACCTGCTTCCGTTCAGGGATAAGGGGAGCAGGAGTTGTGTAGTGTTGCTTGTGATTTATGCTGAAGAGGCACCACTGAAACAGTGGGACTTGGGGGCTGGGGATCAGTTTTTTGCTCTCACATGGGGTTTCTGGTGAAGATGTTGGGTCCCAACAAATGGGGTCAGGTTTCAGGGGTCCTGCAGGCTAGGCCTGAGGAATATGTATGTCAGCACTGCGAGGCAGTGCTTGAGGATGGAGGATGACGTGGGGAGAGTTACGCAGGGCTGGGGCAGCAGGGATGTGTCGACTGCACTGAAGCAAACCATTAAAGCTGTGTGTGTCTGTGTGTGTCATTAATGGAAGAGCCGCCACATATCAAAGGTGCTACTTGAGGGCAGAGCCGTTTGTCCCTTTCATCTTCCTGCAAGCGATGCCTGTGATGCTTTGGTCTAATCAGTGCCTGGGGAGGGACATGGATTTCCGGCACCAGCTCTATCTCTAACAGCCCTCAGCAAGCCCCGTTAAACCTCCAAGACACTTTATTCCCGTGATTTCACTTCACACTGTGTGACTTTCCCCTGGGAGCTTGTAAGAGTGTGGGAACCACAGTGAGCTTGTCATTGCCTCTAATCTGCAGGGTGGCTAGTAGGAGAACTTAAGAGTGTTGTGAAGTACAAAGTTTTTAATGAGCACGTGATGTAATCTGGTTTCATTTGTTTCTCATGTTTAAGCCTAACAAAGTTATGCTAATGTGTTTCAAATGAACTTCATGAATGTCCTTTTCCAGTGGCGATCTAGTGCTATCCCATGTAATATGTGTGGGACAGTGGGACGTCTGTTATGAAATGTAGCCTTCCAGGGTGCACTGATGTCCCAGAATTTCAGGCCTTCCTCTTCCTGCTGGTTCTAGTTATCTGCATGATGATTCTCCTTGGGAATATCCACGTTTTTGTGCTGGTGACTGCGGAGCAGCATTCCTGGTCCTTTCAATCCTGCCAGGGATAGGGTGTGTTAGTATGCTATTCATGAGATTGGGAACCCCTTCTGCCACAGAAAGACAGAAGGCTTTCTCAGCCATCTCCTTCCACCTCACTGTAGTAAAAATTTTCTGCAGCAGCCTGGTCACTGTGTATCTCTTACCAAAACCCAGCACCCTGACAAACCCTAGCAAAGGGTTTTCTGTCTTTTACACAGCCCTGCCTCTTCTAATCAAGATGCTCAGGTTGCCATTGGTAATCCCATCCCCAGCCGGCTCTTTTTAATCTTTCATATCATAATGGAAAAGATGCATTTAAACATGCATGCACGCATTTGTCTGAATGTGTGTCTTCAGTCCAAGAAAGATAAGGTTAAGTGATCTGCACAAAGTAGATGCATTCAGGAGATAGACTCCCAACCTGAGCAGATTGCTGTCACCTGATCTGAGAAATAGCAAGCTGAGATGTAATATTTTCCTGTTGCAATGTAGCTTTGGAACAAATACTGTGTTTAGGCTAGCTGGGAAGCAGGTACATGAAGTGTATTCACAATTACAGCAGAAACAAATCAGCGCCAGGTGCGTCACAAGTGCTGGGCTCAGCACTGGGGAAGGAGCCTAGCGTGATCCCCCCATGTCCCTCTGAGGCCCACTGCCACCACGCAGGCAGCAGCACAGCCTTGGTGCCAGGAGCTGGGCGAGCACAGCCAGGCTTCTATGTGACATGGCCCTTTGGAGAAGGAGCAACCTGGAGTGTGCCAGTGCTGGGCCTGTCTCACTGCAGGCTGCATAGGGGCTAGTCCCTGCCCTCACAGTGCTTGCTTACCAGGGGACCTGTGTCGCCGGTAACTGCCAACCCTGGTCCATCCCTGTCCTGTGAGCAGTGTAGGGGATTGACAGGCTCGGGAAAGGGACAGGAGTGTCTGGGAAGCTCTCACAGCCCTGTGTACACTTGATGGCTGCAATATGCAGGCTCTCACCTTCTTGGCTTCCTTGGTCAGGTAGTGACCTCTCAGTTTTCTCCTTTTTTCTCCTACTTCAGGGCAGTAGCCCATTGCCCCAAAGGGAGCCCAAAGGAGGGAGGCTGCAAAAGCCTACAAGGGCAACAGATGCCTTGGCTGTGGGGTTCCCCACCTCAGATGTGAGCTGGCTGGCACGCGGGGCTGAAGACCACGCTGGCGCACAGCCTTTGTGGCCCAGCCTTTTCCCAGAGTGTCGTGGGGCCCCAGCTGAAAAGGCAGGCGCTCCTTTTGGGAAGGGCTGCATGCAGCACACGCCTGCCCCAAGCCTTAGGTGAAGGGGGCATCTCCGTGAGGCGGTGGGGAAGTGGAGGAAGGATGGGTCTGGTTGGTGGGGCTGTGAGAGAAGCAAAGATGGTCTCCTCCTCTTCCCATGCCATGGCTGCTCTGATGAGCATTTTCGGGGGCAGGAGCTCAACCCTCAACCTCACACTGTGCTCCCCCTGGAGCCCACCACCTATGCCCATGAGCAGAGCCCTGACAAAGCCCTTCCCGCCAACGTCTGTGGTCTCAGCTGTGTGCTTAGCTGGTACCTGAGCACCGATGCCACTGCTTGCTGTGTCCTACTCTGTGTGGGCGTCCGACAGGGCTCTCCTGGCCCTCTTCTGAGCCTGAAAAAGAAAAGGAATTATTTGCAGGGCAAGGGATGAAGCCAGCCCTAGTCCTGGAGAAGGGGTGAGGATCCCCCCTGCCCGGCCTACTCCTCCATGCAAGACTCTGGGGATCAATCGCATCAACAATCGCAATCGTGTTGGGTTGAAGGGAACCTCTTTCTCAGCTCCCAGTCTGTTGCTTCCAGAACTGCAGGCATCCAGCGGAACATGCTGCATACTGAGCCATGCTCTGCCTTGTCCTGTCTCTTGGTTAGCAAGGTCTAAAAAGGCCTAAGCCCAGATTTGGCCTACAGATACTCAGAGGCTCCTTCCGGAAAGACCTCCCTGACCCTGACCAGGAGCAGTGCACAGCATCTTTCCTGGGAAATGCACAGGCACTTTGCCATCCCTGCCCATCACATCTCACTGACTGGGCTACTGTTAAGGTGCTGTGAGTCCCGCAGAGCCTTCTGTGCCTCCAACACCCTGACACAGGCTCCTAGATGTCGGTGCAAGCACTAGCTCTGAGTCCCATCAGGCTGGAAGCATTGTGGGACCCACTGTGCCTTGATTTGGGCGCCCCTTGTTCAGCTCCACCAGGAAAGAGGCCCTGGTGCCATTTCCTGGGCCAGGAGTGCGGCAGAGCTGCCAGCATGCTGTGCTGCCCTGCCTGAGGCCTCACCGGCTCTGTATCCTCCTCTGCAAACGGCCATCTACGCTGCTTGTGCCTAGGAAGCCTCCATGGCGTCCTCATGGCTGTACTGGCAGGTTGTCTGTGCACTGCCTGCAAAGAGAGGAAGGCCAAATTATCAGGGAGAATCACCAGCTGTCAAGCTGCTGTGGCAACCGCACAGCCTTATGGGCCTCCAACACCCCCACACAGACTTCTACATGTCCCTGCACACACTAGCTCCAAGCTCCAGCACGCTGCCAATGTGCTGGCACCCTCTGCACCCAGCTTGGCCACCTCTCCTTCAGATCCACAGCAAAGGGGCCCTGCTCCCACTTCCTGCCACAGCAGTGGCACGCAGCTGCCACCACACTCTGCCGCCCTGGCCCAAGCCCTCACCAGCTCTGCTCTCTCCCGGGCAGAAGGCCTTCCCGGGCGCTGCTTTTTCAGGACCCTCCGTGCTTTCTCCCTGGCCACGCACCCAGCTTGCTTCTGCGCCACCTGCCAAAGCACCAAGGGCACATTGTCACCGAGCATCACCAGCAGATCGAGGGCAAGGGGCTGCTGCATCCTCAGCACCACTGTGGGCACATGACAAGCCCCACACAGGAAGTGCCACACCTTCGGGACAGGCGCTTGCTGCTCAGGCTGCATGCCTTTTCCACAGGCCGGCCCATTTTTCCTGTGTGCCTGGAAAACCTGCACCGAGGAACCCATGGTCACAACCTGCACAAGCTCCGTGTGCACACAGACCAGCACACGGCTGAGCATGTGGGGGTTAGGAATGGCACTTACGTCCTTGCTGCTGGGTGCGGAGACCGGGACCAAATGTGGGACACTTTCCAGGCTCTACAAGAGAAGACATTGGTGGGACAGGCGCTCAAAAGGAGCCTTCTTTGGCCCTTTGGCATGCAGCTGCCACGCACAACATGCCTAGCCCACCTCAAGGCACCCAAATCCTTCAGGCAAGAGTCACAAGCCAAGAGCCCAAGAGCCCCGACCCCTTTGCCCTGACTCCCACCACAAAGGGCTCCCACCCACCGCCCTGCTAGGCCCTCACCTCGGGCCTCTGCCGCCTGCCTGCTCCCAAGTAGCCCCCCTGCAAAGCCTTGCGAGCACAACAGATGCCTTGCCTGAGGGGCTCCCTGCATCACAGGGCAGCTGGCTGGCAGCACGCGGGGCTGGAGACCATGCTGGCGCACAGCCTTGGCACCACCTTTCCCCAGAGTGCCTAATGGGGGCCCCAGCTGCACGGCCAGGCCCCAGCTGCAAAGGCAGCTGCTCCTTTCAGGAAGGCCTTCATGCACCACACGCCTGCCCCAAGCCTGCGGCCAAGCTGCCGTCTCGGCGAGCCAGTGGCCAAGCGGGGGAATCATGGGTCTGCCTGGTGGAGCCGGGAGAGAAGCAAACATGGGCTCCTTCTCTGCCCACACCAGGGCCGCTCTGCTCAGGAGCATTTTCAGGGGCAGCAGCTCAACCTCACACCGTCCTCCCCCAGCAGACCACCACCTCTGCCCACCAACAGAGCCCCAACAAAGCCCTTCCTCACAACCTCTCGCGCCTCAGCTCCCTCCTTAGCTCATACCTGAGCACCGAGGACGCCACTGCTGCTCGCCGCCTCCTGCTCTCTAGGCGGGTCCGAGGCGGCCGTGCTGGCCCTCTCCACAGCCTGACAAAGCAAAGGAGGCCTTTGCAGCGCAAGACAGCACGCCAGCCCTACTCCTGGCCCACGTGGTGCCAAGCAGCAACAGCGCCCCTCTGCCCAGCAGCCTCCCACCTCGCCTCACTCCCTTTCCAAGGGGCCCACAAGGGACCACGCACCACAGCCAGCCCACCTCTCTGCTCCCACGCCAACTACAGCCTCTCTCTCTTCCCTTCCCTCCACACCAACTTGGCAGCTTTTGCCCTGCACCCTCCCACCACAAGCAGTGTCTTCCCCGCGGTGCCGAGCGCCCTCGCAGGTGCCAGGCACCTGGCGCTGCCACCGCCACTGCCGCCCCTGGCCCACCCATCGGGCCCACCTCCCCGCAACCCACTCGCCCTCCTTTCCCCACACACCCATACACCAGCCTCGCTCCCGCCTGCCTCCTCCCACCATGGCACCCATGCCCCCGCCGACACTGCCGCTCCCTCCTCCTGCTGCCTGCCACCCACCACCACTTCCAGCACCGCCCGCTTGCCCACCGCACACCAACGTGCCCCAGTGCCCTTAGCAGCCTCCTGCCCCTACTCCTCCAGGCAACACCCCTCCTGGCCATCAAGTGCTTCCAGGGAAAAAGGGGCCATCGGTGGTGCTGCGCTCAAGGCAGCCCCGCTCTCACCTCCCAGCCTCTTCCCTCCACAACTCCACTAGCAACACCTCAGCCCACATTTGCCCTACGCCTACTCAAAGCCTCCTCTCTCAAAGACCTCCCGCACCCCCACCACCACCACTTGCCCCACCTGGCAAACTCCTACAGCCGCTGCCCCAGCCTTGCCTCTCCCAGACCCTCCCACTGCCCCGGCACAGCCCTCAAGGTGCTGTGGCCACCGCACAGCCTTCTGGGCCTCCAGCACCCCCACACGGCCTTCTACAGCTCCCTGCACACACTAGCTCCGAGCCCCAGCACGCTGCCAATGTGCTGGCACCCACTGGGCCCGCCTTCTGCACCTCTCCTTCACACCCCACAGCAAAGGGGCCCTGCTCCCACCTCCTGCCACAGCAGGGGCACACAGCTGCCACCACACTCTGCCCTGCCCTGGCCCCAGCCCTCACCAGCTCTGCTGGCTCCGGTGTCGTGGAAGGCCTTCCCAGGCGCTGCTTTCTCAGCAGCCGCTGCGCTTTCTCCCTCGCCATGCCTACAGCTTTCTTCTGTGCAGCCTGCAAAGCCACCAAGGACACATTGTCATGGAGCATTAGCAGCAGAGCGACAGCAACGTGCTCCTGCATCCCCAGCATCACTGCCGCCACACGACCAGCCCCGCACAGCAGATGGATGCTCAGGACGGGCACTTGCTGATCAGCCTGCATGCGTGGCCCCTCCCTACCTGCCTACGCCTCATGCTCCTCCTGACAACGGGTCCCACCATGGCCACCCAACAAGGCCGCCCTCCTACACTCACCACCATGCCCACCTCTCCCCACACACATACCCTTTGCCACCACCTGACAGCAAACCTCCTCTTCCCCTACCCGCTCCAACACTCCCACCCGCCCACCACCAACTCCTCCTCGCCCACTTGCCGCCACCCACCACAACACGACCCTACTCCCACCTCCACCCTCCCAGCCTCACCCTCCAAACGCCTCACACCCCGCATCACCAACGGCCTCGCCACTTCACCCCCAAACACAGCCCTTCCCCACGCCCATGCAGCACTCGCCCACTGCCATCTCTACTCTTGCCTCCTGCCCGCCCTCTCACACGCACACCAGGGGCCCACAGCCTGCACTTTTCACCCTCTTTTCCACAGGCCGGCCTCTTTTTTCTGTGGGCCTAGAAATCCTGCACCGAGCAACCCGTGGGCACACCCTGGACAAGCTCCGTGTGCAAAGACAGCAGCACCCGGGTGAGCATATGGGGCTTAGGAGTGGCACTTACGTCCTTGCTGCTGGGTGCGGAGACCGGGACCGGACGTGGGATGCTCTCCAGGCTCTACAAGAGAAGAAATTGGTGGGACAGGCACTCAGAAGGAGCCTTCCGCGGCTCTTTGGCAGGCAGCTCCAACGCACAACATGCCTTGCCCACCTCCAGGCACCCAAATCCTCCAGGCAAGAGTCACAAGCCAAGAGCCCAAGAGCCCCGACTCCTTTGCCCTGACTCCCACCACAAAGGGCTCCCACCCACGGCCCTGCTAGGCCCTGGCCTCGGGCCTCTGCCGCCTGCCTGCTCCCAAGTAGCCCCCCTGCAAAGCCTTGCGAACACAACAGATGCCTTGCCTGAGGGGCTCCCTGCATCACAGGGCAGCTGCCTGGCAGCACGTGGGGCTGAAGAGCATGCTGGCACACTGCCTTTGCGCCACCTTTCCCCAGAGTGCCTAATGGGGGCCCCAGCTGCACGGCCAGGCCCCAGCTGCAAAGGCAGCTGCTCCTTTCAGGAAGGCCTCCATGCACCACACGCCTGCCCCAAGCCTGCGGCCAAGCTGCCGTCTCGGGGAGCCAGTGGCCAAGCGGGGGAATCATGGGCCTGCTTGGTGGAGCCGGGAGAGAAGCAAACATGGGCTCCTTCTCTGCCCACGCCAGGGCTGCTGGGCTCAGGAGCATTTTCGGGGGCAGCAGCTCAACCTCACACCGTCCTCCCCCAGCAGACCACCACCTCTGCCCACCAACAGAGCCCCAACAAAGCCCTTCCTCACAACCTCTCGCGCCTCAGATCGCTCCTTAGCTCATACCTGAGCACCGAGGACACCGCTGCTGCTCGCCGCCTCCTGCTGTCTCCCGGGCTCCGAGGCAGCTGTGCTGGCCCTCTCCACAGCCTGACAAAGCAAAGGAGGCCTTTGCAGCCCAACGCAGCATGCCAGCCCTACTCCTGGCCAACGTGGTGCCAAGCAGCAACAGCGCCCCTCCGCTCAGCAGCCTCCCACCTCACCTCGCTCCCTTCGCAAGGGCCCACAAGGGAGCCCGCACCACAGCCAGCCCACCTCTCTGCTCCCATGCCAACTACAGCCTCTCTCTCTTCCCTTCGCTCCACACCAACTTGGCAGCTTTTGCCCTGCACCCTCCCACCGCATGCAAGTGTCTTCCCCGCGGTGCCGAGCACTCTCGCAGGTGCCAGGCACCTGGTGCTGCCACCGCCACTGCCGCCCCTGGCCCACCCATCGGGCCCACCTCCCCGCAACCCACTCGCCCTCCTTTCCCCACACACCCATACACCAGCCTCGCTCCCGCCTGCCTCCTCCCACCATGGCACCCATGCCCCCGCCGACACTGCCGCTCCCTCCTCCTGCTGCCTGCCACCCACCACCACTTCCAGCACCGCCTGCTTGCCCACCACACACCAACGTGCCCCAGTGCCCTTAGCAGCCCCCCGCCCCTACTCCTCCAGGCAACACCCCTCCTGGCCATCAAGCACACCGAGGGGCAAAGAGGGGCTTGGCGGTGCTGCGCTCAAGGCAGCCCCGCTCTCACCTCCCAGCCTCTTCCCTCCACAACTCCACTAGCAGCGCCTCAGCCCACATTTGCCCTACGCCTACTCAAAGCCTCCTCTCTCAAAGACCTCCCGCACCCCCACCACCACCACTTGCCCCACCTGGCAAACTCCTACAGCTGCTGCCCCAGCCTTGCCTCTCCCAGCCCCTCCGACTACCGCAGCACAGCCCTCAAGGTGCTGTGGCCACCGTACAGCCTTCTGGGCCTCCAGCACCCCCACACAGCCTTCTACAGTTCCCTGCACACACTAGCTCCGAGCCCCAGCACACTGGTGGGCTGGGAGCACCCACTGGGCCCGCCTTCTGCACCTCTCCTTCCGATCCAACAGGAGAGGGGCCCTGCTCCCACTTCCTGCCACAGTAGTGGCACACAGCTGCCACCACACTCTGCCGCCCTGGCCCCAGCCCTCACCAGCTCTCGTGGCTCCGGGGTCGCGGAAGGCCTTCCCAGGCGCTGCTTTCTCAGGACTCGCCGCGCCTTCTCCCTCACCATGCACGCAGCTTGCTTCTCCTGCAAAGCCACCAAGGACACATTGTCATGGAGCATCACCAGCAGAGCGACAGCAACGTGCTCCTGCATCCCCAGCACCACCGCCGCCACACGACCAGCCCCGCACAGCGGATGGACGCTCAGGACGGGCACTTGCTGCTCAGCCTGCATGCGTGGCCCCTCCCTACCTGCCTACGCCTCATGCTCCTCCTGCCAACGGGTCCCACCACGGCCACCCAACACAGCCGCCCTCCTACGCTCACCACCATGCCCACCTCTCCCCACACACATACCCTTTGCCACCACCTGACAGCAAACCTCCTCTTCCCCTACCCGCTCCAACACTCCCACCCGCCCACCACCAACTCCTCCTCGCCCACTTGCCGCCACCCACCACAACACGACCCTACTCCCACCTCCACCCTCCCAGCCTCACCCTCCAAACGGCTGAGTCCCCACAGCACCAACAGCCTCGCCACTTCACCCCCAAACACAGCCCTTCCCCACGCCCATGCAGCACTCGCCCACTGCCATCTCTACTCTTGCCTCCTGCCCGCCCTCTCACACGCACACCAGGGGCCCACAGCCTGCACTTTTCACCCTCTTTTCCACAGGCCGGCCTCTTTTTTCTGTGGGCCTAGAAATCCTGCACCGAGCAACCCATGGGCACACCCTGGACAAGCTCCGTGTGCAAAGACAGCAGCACCCGGGTGAGCATATGGGGCTTAGGAGTGGCACTTACGTCCTTGCTGCTGGGTGCGGAGACTGGGACCGGTGGTGTGACAGTTTCCAAGCTCTACAAGAGAAGAAATTGGCGGCACAGGCACTCAGAAGGAGCCTTCTGCAGCCCTTTGGGCGACATTGGCACGCAGCTCCCATGCACAACAGGCCTCAAGGCACGCAAATCCTTCAGGCAAGAGTCACAAGCCAAGAGCCCGAGAGCCCCGACTCCTTTGCCCTGACTCCCACCACAAAGGGCTCCCACCCACTGCCCTGCTTGGCCCTCGCCTCGGGCCTCTGCCACCTGCCTGCTCCCAAGTAGCCCCCCGCAAAGCCTTACAAGGACAACAGATGCCTTGGCTGGGAGGCTCCCTGCATCACAGGGCAGCTGCCTGGCAGCACGCGGGCTGAAGAGCACGCTGGCACACTGCCTTGGCACCACCTTTCCCCAGAGTGCCTAATGGGGGCCCCAGCTGCACGGCCAGGCCCCAGCTGCAAAGGCAGCTGCTCCTTTCAGGAAGGCCTGCATGCACCACACGCCTGCCCCAAGCCTGCGGCCAAGCTGCCGTCTCGGGGAGCCAGTGGCCAAGCGGGGGAATCATGGGCCTGCTTGGTGGAGCCGGGAGAGAAGCAAACATGGGCTCCTTCTCTGCCCACGCCAGGGCTGCTGGGCTCAGGAGCATTTTCGGGGGCAGCAGCTCAACTTCACACCGTCCTCCCCCAGCAGACCACCACCTCTGCCCACCAACAGAGCCCCAACAAAGCCCTTCCTCACAACCTCTCGCGCCTCAGATCGCTCCTTAGCTCATACCTGAGCACCGATGCCGCCGCTGCTGCTCGCCGCCTCCTGCTGTCTCCCGGGCTCCGAGGCGGCCGTGCTGGCCCTCTCCACAGCCTGACAAAGCAAAGGAGGCCTTTGCAGCGCAAGACAGCACGCCAGCCCTACTCCTGGCCAACGTGGTGCCAAGCAGCAACAGCGCCCCTCTGCTCAGCAGCCTCCCACCTCACCTCGCTCCCTTCGCAAGGGCCCACAAGGGAGCACGCACCACAGCCAGCCCACCCCTCTGCTCCCACGCCAACTACAGCCTCTCTCTCTTCCCTTCGCTCCACACCAACTTGGCAGCTTTTGCCCTGCACCTTCCCACCACAAGCAGTGTCTTCCCCTCGGTGCCGAGCACTCTCGCAGGTGCCAGGCACCTGGCGCTGCCACCGCCACTGCCGCCCCTGGCCCACCCATCGGGCCCACCTCCCCGCAACCCACTCGCCCTCCTTTCCCCACACACCCATACACCAGCCTCGCTCCCGCCTGCCTCCTCCCACCATGGCACCCATGCCCCCGCCGACACTGCCGCTCCCTCCTCCTGCTGCCTGCCACCCACCACCACTTCCAGCACCGCCTGCTTGCCCACCGCACAACAACCCGCCCCAGTGCCCTTAGCAGCCCCCCGCCCCTACTCCTCCAGGCAACACCCCTCCTGGCCATCAAGCACACCGAGGGGCAAAGAGGGGCTTGGCGGTGCTGCGCTCAAGGCAGCCCCGCTCTCACCTCCCAGCCTCTTCCCTCCACAACTCCACTAGCAGCGCCTCAGCCCACATTTGCCCTACGCCTACTCAAAGCCTCCTCTCTCAAAGACCTCCCGCACCCCCACCACCACCACTTGCCCCACCTGGCAAACTCCTACAGCCGCTGCCCCAGCCTTGCCTCTCCCAGCCCCTCCGACTACCGCAGCACAGCCCTCAAGGTGCTGTGGCCACCGTACAGCCTTCTGGGCCTCCAGCACCCCCACACAGCCTTTTACAGCTCCCTGCACACACTAGCTCCGAGCCCCAGCACACTGGTGGGCTGGGAGCACCCACTGGGCCCGCCTTCTGCACCTCTCCTTCCGATCCAACAGGAGAGGGGCCCTGCTCCCACTTCCTGCCACAGTAGTGGCACACAGCTGCCACCACACTCTGCCGCCCTGGCCCCAGCCCTCACCAGCTCTCGTGGCTCCGGGGTCGCGGAAGGCCTTCCCAGGCGCTGCTTTCTCAGGACTCGCCGCGCCTTCTCCCTCACCATGCACGCAGCTTGCTTCTCCTGCAAAGCCACCAAGGACACATTGTCATGGAGCATCACCAGCAGAGCGACAGCAACGTGCTCCTGCATCCCCAGCACCACCGCCGCCACACGACCAGCCCCGCACAGCGGATGGACGCTCAGGACGGGCACTTCCTGATCAGCCTGCATGCGTGGCCCCTCCCTACCTGCCTACGCCTCATGCTCCTCCTGCCAACGGGTCCCACCACGGCCACCCAACACAGCCGCCCTCCTACGCTCACCACCATGCCCACCTCTCCCCACACACATACCCTTTGCCACCACCTGACAGCAAACCTCCTCTTCCCCTACCCGCTCCAACACTCCCACCCGCCCACCACCAACTCCTCCTCGCCCACTTGCCGCCACCCACCACAACACGACCCTACTCCCACCTCCACCCTCCCAGCCTCACCCTCCAAACGGCTGAGTCCCCACAGCACCAACAGCCTCGCCACTTCACCCCCAAACACAGCCCTTCCCCACGCCCATGCAGCACTCGCCCACTGCCATCTCTACTCTTGCCTCCTGCCCGCCCTCTCACACGCACACCAGGGGCCCACAGCCTGCACTTTTCACCCTCTTTTCCACAGGCCGGCCTCTTTTTTCTGTGGGCCTAGAAATCCTGCACCGAGCAACCCATGGGCACACCCTGGACAAGCTCCGTGTGCAAAGACAGCAGCACCCGGGTGAGCATATGGGGCTTAGGAGTGGCACTTACGTCCTTGCTGCTGGGTGCGGAGACTGGGACCGGTGGTGTGACAGTTTCCAAGCTCTACAAGAGAAGAAATTGGCGGCACAGGCACTCAGAAGGAGCCTTCTGCAGCCCTTTGGGCGACATTGGCACGCAGCTCCCATGCACAACAGGCCTCAAGGCACGCAAATCCTTCAGGCAAGAGTCACAAGCCAAGAGCCCGAGAGCCCCGACTCCTTTGCCCTGACTCCCACCACAAAGGGCTCCCACCCACTGCCCTGCTTGGCCCTCGCCTCGGGCCTCTGCCACCTGCCTGCTCCCAAGTAGCCCCCCGCAAAGCCTTACAAGGACAACAGATGCCTTGGCTGGGAGGCTCCCTGCATCACAGGGCAGCTGCCTGGCAGCACGCGGGCTGAAGAGCACGCTGGCACACTGCCTTGGCACCACCTTTCCCCAGAGTGCCTAATGGGGGCCCCAGCTGCACGGCCAGGCCCCAGCTGCAAAGGCAGCTGCTCCTTTCAGGAAGGCCTGCATGCACCACACGCCTGCCCCAAGCCTGCGGCCAAGCTGCCGTCTCGGGGAGCCAGTGGCCAAGCGGGGGAATCATGGGCCTGCTTGGTGGAGCCGGGAGAGAAGCAAACATGGGCTCCTTCTCTGCCCACGCCAGGGCTGCTGGGCTCAGGAGCATTTTCGGGGGCAGCAGCTCAACTTCACACCGTCCTCCCCCAGCAGACCACCACCTCTGCCCACCAACAGAGCCCCAACAAAGCCCTTCCTCACAACCTCTCGCGCCTCAGATCGCTCCTTAGCTCATACCTGAGCACCGATGCCGCCGCTGCTGCTCGCCGCCTCCTGCTGTCTCCCGGGCTCCGAGGCGGCCGTGCTGGCCCTCTCCACAGCCTGACAAAGCAAAGGAGGCCTTTGCAGCGCAACGCAGCACGCCAGCCCTACTCCTGGCCAACGTGGTGCCAAGCAGCAACAGCGCCCCTCTGCTCAGCAGCCTCCCACCTCACCTCGCTCCCTTCGCAAGGGCCCACAAGGGAGCACGCACCACAGCCAGCCCACCCCTCTGCTCCCACGCCAACTACAGCCTCTCTCTCTTCCCTTCGCTCCACACCAACTTGGCAGCTTTTGCCCTGCACCTTCCCACCACAAGCAGTGTCTTCCCCTCGGTGCCGAGCACTCTCGCAGGTGCCAGGCACCTGGCGCTGCCACCGCCACTGCCGCCCCTGGCCCACCCATCGGGCCCACCTCCCCGCAACCCACTCGCCCTCCTTTCCCCACACACCCATACACCAGCCTCGCTCCCGCCTGCCTCCTCCCACCATGGCACCCATGCCCCCGCCGACACTGCCGCTCCCTCCTCCTGCTGCCTGCCACCCACCACCACTTCCAGCACCGCCTGCTTGCCCACCGCACAACAACCCGCCCCAGTGCCCTTAGCAGCCCCCCGCCCCTACTCCTCCAGGCAACACCCCTCCTGGCCATCAAGCACACCGAGGGGCAAAGAGGGGCTTGGCGGTGCTGCGCTCAAGGCAGCCCCGCTCTCACCTCCCAGCCTCTTCCCTCCACAACTCCACTAGCAGCGCCTCAGCCCACATTTGCCCTACGCCTACTCAAAGCCTCCTCTCTCAAAGACCTCCCGCACCCCCACCACCACCACTTGCCCCACCTGGCAAACTCCTACAGCTGCTGCCCCAGCCTTGCCTCTCCCAGCCCCTCCGACTACCGCAGCACAGCCCTCAAGGTGCTGTGGCCACCGTACAGCCTTCTGGGCCTCCAGCACCCCCACACAGCCTTCTACAGTTCCCTGCACACACTAGCTCCGAGCCCCAGCACACTGGTGGGCTGGGAGCACCCACTGGGCCCGCCTTCTGCACCTCTCCTTCCGATCCAACAGGAGAGGGGCCCTGCTCCCACTTCCTGCCACAGTAGTGGCACACAGCTGCCACCACACTCTGCCGCCCTGGCCCCAGCCCTCACCAGCTCTCGTGGCTCCGGGGTCGCGGAAGGCCTTCCCAGGCGCTGCTTTCTCAGGACTCGCCGCGCCTTCTCCCTCACCATGCACGCAGCTTGCTTCTCCTGCAAAGCCACCAAGGACACATTGTCATGGAGCATCACCAGCAGAGCGACAGCAACGTGCTCCTGCATCCCCAGCACCACCGCCGCCACACGACCAGCCCCGCACAGCGGATGGACGCTCAGGACGGGCACTTCCTGATCAGCCTGCATGCGTGGCCCCTCCCTACCTGCCTACGCCTCATGCTCCTCCTGCCAACGGGTCCCACCACGGCCACCCAACACAGCCGCCCTCCTACGCTCACCACCATGCCCACCTCTCCCCACACACATACCCTTTGCCACCACCTGACAGCAAACCTCCTCTTCCCCTACCCGCTCCAACACTCCCACCCGCCCACCACCAACTCCTCCTCGCCCACTTGCCGCCACCCACCACAACACGACCCTACTCCCACCTCCACCCTCCCAGCCTCACCCTCCAAACGGCTGAGTCCCCACAGCACCAACAGCCTCGCCACTTCACCCCCAAACACAGCCCTTCCCCACGCCCATGCAGCACTCGCCCACTGCCATCTCTACTCTTGCCTCCTGCCCGCCCTCTCACACGCACACCAGGGGCCCACAGCCTGCACTTTTCACCCTCTTTTCCACAGGCCGGCCTCTTTTTTCTGTGGGCCTAGAAATCCTGCACCGAGCAACCCATGGGCACACCCTGGACAAGCTCCGTGTGCAAAGACAGCAGCACCCGGGTGAGCATATGGGGCTTAGGAGTGGCACTTACGTCCTTGCTGCTGGGTGCGGAGACTGGGACCGGTGGTGTGACAGTTTCCAAGCTCTACAAGAGAAGAAATTGGCGGCACAGGCACTCAGAAGGAGCCTTCTGCAGCCCTTTGGGCGACATTGGCACGCAGCTCCCATGCACAACAGGCCTCAAGGCACGCAAATCCTTCAGGCAAGAGTCACAAGCCAAGAGCCCGAGAGCCCCGACTCCTTTGCCCTGACTCCCACCACAAAGGGCTCCCACCCACTGCCCTGCTTGGCCCTCGCCTCGGGCCTCTGCCACCTGCCTGCTCCCAAGTAGCCCCCCGCAAAGCCTTACAAGGACAACAGATGCCTTGGCTGGGAGGCTCCCTGCATCACAGGGCAGCTGCCTGGCAGCACGCGGGCTGAAGAGCACGCTGGCACACTGCCTTTGCGCCACCTTTCCCCAGAGTGCCTAATGGGGGCCCCAGCTGCACGGCCAGGCCCCAGCTGCAAAGGCAGCTGCTCCTTTCAGGAAGGCCTGCATGCACCACACGCCTGCCCCAAGCCTGCGGCCAAGCTGCCGTCTCGGGGAGCCAGTGGCCAAGCGGGGGAATCATGGGCCTGCTTGGTGGAGCCGGGAGAGAAGCAAACATGGGCTCCTTCTCTGCCCACGCCAGGGCTGCTGGGCTCAGGAGCATTTTCGGGGGCAGCAGCTCAACTTCACACCGTCCTCCCCCAGCAGACCACCACCTCTGCCCACCAACAGAGCCCCAACAAAGCCCTTCCTCACAACCTCTCGCGCCTCAGATCGCTCCTTAGCTCATACCTGAGCACCGATGCCGCCGCTGCTGCTCGCCGCCTCCTGCTGTCTCCCGGGCTCCGAGGCGGCCGTGCTGGCCCTCTCCACAGCCTGACAAAGCAAAGGAGGCCTTTGCAGCCCAACGCAGCATGCCAGCCCTACTCCTGGCCAACGTGGTGCCAAGCAGCAACAGCACCCCTCTGCTCAGCAGCCTCCCACCTCACCTCGCTCCCTTCGCAAGGGCCCACAAGGGAGCCCGCACCACAGCCAGCCCACCTCTCTGCTCCCACGCCAACTACAGCCTCTCTCTCTTCCCTTCGCTCCACACCAACTTGGCAGCTTTTGCCCTGCACCCTCCCACCGCATGCAAGTATCTTCCCCGCGGTGCCGAGCACTCTCGCAGGTGCCAGGCACCTGGCGCTGCCACCGCCACTGCCGCCCCTGGCCCACCCATCGGGCCCACCTCCCCGCAACCCACTCGCCCTCCTTTCCCCACACACCCATACACCAGCCTCGCTCCCGCCTGCCTCCTCCCACCATGGCACCCATGCCCCCGCCGACACTGCCGCTCCCTCCTCCTGCTGCCTGCCACCCACCACCACTTCCAGCACCGCCTGCTTGCCCACCACACACCAACGTGCCCCAGTGCCCTTAGCAGCCCCCCGCCCCTACTCCTCCAGGCAACACCCCTCCTGGCCATCAAGCACACCGAGGGGCAAAGAGGGGCTTGGCGGTGCTGCGCTCAAGGCAGCCCCGCTCTCACCTCCCAGCCTCTTCCCTCCACAACTCCACTAGCAGCGCCTCAGCCCACATTTGCCCTACGCCTACTCAAAGCCTCCTCTCTCAAAGACCTCCCGCACCCCCACCACCACCACTTGCCCCACCTGGCAAACTCCTACAGCTGCTGCCCCAGCCTTGCCTCTCCCAGCCCCTCCGACTACCGCAGCACAGCCCTCAAGGTGCTGTGGCCACCGTACAGCCTTCTGGGCCTCCAGCACCCCCACACAGCCTTCTACAGTTCCCTGCACACACTAGCTCCGAGCCCCAGCACACTGGTGGGCTGGGAGCACCCACTGGGCCCGCCTTCTGCACCTCTCCTTCCGATCCAACAGGAGAGGGGCCCTGCTCCCACTTCCTGCCACAGTAGTGGCACACAGCTGCCACCACACTCTGCCGCCCTGGCCCCAGCCCTCACCAGCTCTCGTGGCTCCGGGGTCGCGGAAGGCCTTCCCAGGCGCTGCTTTCTCAGGACTCGCCGCGCCTTCTCCCTCACCATGCACGCAGCTTGCTTCTCCTGCAAAGACACCAAGGACACATTGTCATGGAGCATCACCAGCAGAGCGACAGCAACGTGCTCCTGCATCCCCAGCACCACCGCCGCCACACGACCAGCCCCGCACAGCGGATGGACGCTCAGGACGGGCACTTCCTGATCAGCCTGCATGCGTGGCCCCTCCCTACCTGCCTACGCCTCATGCTCCTCCTGCCAACGGGTCCCACCACGGCCACCCAACACAGCCGCCCTCCTACGCTCACCACCATGCCCACCTCTCCCCACACACATACCCTTTGCCACCACCTGACAGCAAACCTCCTCTTCCCCTACCCGCTCCAACACTCCCACCCGCCCACCACCAACTCCTCCTCGCCCACTTGCCGCCACCCACCACAACACGACCCTACTCCCACCTCCACCCTCCCAGCCTCACCCTCCAAACGGCTGAGTCCCCACAGCACCAACAGCCTCGCCACTTCACCCCCAAACACAGCCCTTCCCCACGCCCATGCAGCACTCGCCCACTGCCATCTCTACTCTTGCCTCCTGCCCGCCCTCTCACACGCACACCAGGGGCCCACAGCCTGCACTTTTCACCCTCTTTTCCACAGGCCGGCCTCTTTTTTCTGTGGGCCTAGAAATCCTGCACCGAGCAACCCATGGGCACACCCTGGACAAGCTCCGTGTGCAAAGACAGCAGCACCCGGGTGAGCATATGGGGCTTAGGAGTGGCACTTACGTCCTTGCTGCTGGGTGCGGAGACTGGGACCGGTGGTGTGACAGTTTCCAAGCTCTACAAGAGAAGAAATTGGCGGCACAGGCACTCAGAAGGAGCCTTCTGCAGCCCTTTGGGCGACATTGGCACGCAGCTCCCATGCACAACAGGCCTCAAGGCACGCAAATCCTTCAGGCAAGAGTCACAAGCCAAGAGCCCGAGAGCCCCGACTCCTTTGCCCTGACTCCCACCACAAAGGGCTCCCACCCACTGCCCTGCTTGGCCCTCGCCTCGGGCCTCTGCCACCTGCCTGCTCCCAAGTAGCCCCCCGCAAAGCCTTACAAGGACAACAGATGCCTTGGCTGGGAGGCTCCCTGCATCACAGGGCAGCTGCCTGGCAGCACGCGGGCTGAAGAGCACGCTGGCACACTGCCTTGGCACCACCTTTCCCCAGAGTGCCTAATGGGGGCCCCAGCTGCACGGCCAGGCCCCAGCTGCAAAGGCAGCTGCTCCTTTCAGGAAGGCCTGCATGCACCACACGCCTGCCCCAAGCCTGCGGCCAAGCTGCCGTCTCGGGGAGCCAGTGGCCAAGCGGGGGAATCATGGGCCTGCTTGGTGGAGCCGGGAGAGAAGCAAACATGGGCTCCTTCTCTGCCCACGCCAGGGCTGCTGGGCTCAGGAGCATTTTCGGGGGCAGCAGCTCAACTTCACACCGTCCTCCCCCAGCAGACCACCACCTCTGCCCACCAACAGAGCCCCAACAAAGCCCTTCCTCACAACCTCTCGCGCCTCAGATCGCTCCTTAGCTCATACCTGAGCACCGATGCCGCCGCTGCTGCTCGCCGCCTCCTGCTGTCTCCCGGGCTCCGAGGCGGCCGTGCTGGCCCTCTCCACAGCCTGACAAAGCAAAGGAGGCCTTTGCAGCGCAACGCAGCACGCCAGCCCTACTCCTGGCCAACGTGGTGCCAAGCAGCAACAGCGCCCCTCTGCTCAGCAGCCTCCCACCTCACCTCGCTCCCTTCGCAAGGGCCCACAAGGGAGCCCGCACCACAGCCAGCCCACCTCTCTGCTCCCACGCCAACTACAGCCTCTCTCTCTTCCCTTCGCTCCACACCAACTTGGCAGCTTTTGCCCTGCACCCTCCCACCGCATGCAAGTATCTTCCCCGCGGTGCCGAGCACTCTCGCAGGTGCCAGGCACCTGGCGCTGCCACCGCCACTGCCGCCCCTGGCCCACCCATCGGGCCCACCTCCCCGCAACCCACTCGCCCTCCTTTCCCCACACACCCATACACCAGCCTCGCTCCCGCCTGCCTCCTCCCACCATGGCACCCATGCCCCCGCCGACACTGCCGCTCCCTCCTCCTGCTGCCTGCCACCCACCACCACTTCCAGCACCGCCTGCTTGCCCACCACACACCAACGTGCCCCAGTGCCCTTAGCAGCCCCCCGCCCCTACTCCTCCAGGCAACACCCCTCCTGGCCATCAAGTGCTTCCAGGGACAAAGGGACCATCGGTGGTGCTGCGCTCAAGGCAGCCCCGCTCTCACCTCCCAGCCCTCCTGCTTCGGGCTGCTGGAGCCTGGCCTTTCCTCTATGTCCCAATCCCTTCCACACACTGCTGCCCACCACCTGTCCCATCCAGGCAGGCGAACCCCTTCACCTGCAGCGAGGCTGAAGGCTTCTCCAGGCTCTGGCTCATGTCCTGGGTCCAGCACCGAATGGTATCCCAAGCATCGCCTGTCCCTCGTGCGTCGTCAACGACGATCGGCTCGGGCGAGCAGGCCTGTGGCTCAGGGCTCCTTGTCCACTCTGCAGTCGGCTCTGGGATCCTGGCTCGACTCGGTAAAGCTGCTGGTCTGGGGCGCGTGGTCATGTCCCTCGTCTTCCTCGCATCTCTCTGGCAGGCCCCACCAAAATTAAGGCTTTTACCTACCCCTGCACTGCACACGAACGAGGCACGGGACCAGCACCCTGCACATAACATCCCCCACCCACCTCTGGGGAAACCTCCCCTGACCCTGGATTTCTGAAGGACTTGCCTGGGCACATTCATCCCTGGCGTGCCAGTGGGCTGCTTGCCAGCAGGCGAGAAGGGAGTGAAACCCTCCCTTTCTATTACCTATTGACCTCTCTGCCCATGGGGAAGGCTGCACAAAACCTGCTCACCAACCAAAGCAGCAGGGGCGAGAACCATCCCGAAAACCTTTGCTCTAGGATTGCGTCCAGACCTATCAGTAACCCCCCATCTTCCACCAACACCCACTACCATTCCTCCCACCCCACATGGCTGGGGCTCACACGTCCATCACCCCCCAACCCCCAGTGCCTCCCTTCCCTCCACTCTCCAAACCCTTCCTCCATTGCAGCGGGGAACCAGCTGTCCCGATGCCTTGTTCCCCTAGCCCGCTCCTCTTACGTAGACACAATGTCGCTTCAAGCAGCGACACCTCGGTGCCCCACACGTGTCCCCCAGGGCCACCGTCTCTGCAGAGACAAGCTCTGGACAGTCTCTGCCTGGCAGGAGAGCAGGCCCGAGCTGAGCACTCGGGAAGCTGTGAGCAGCGCTTACGTTCTTC
The DNA here is from genome assembly GCF_040807025.1 of Struthio camelus. Lineage (NCBI taxonomy): Eukaryota > Metazoa > Chordata > Aves > Struthioniformes > Struthionidae > Struthio > Struthio camelus. The sequence continues at coordinate 1,902,769 of NC_090973.1, read as the reverse complement.
ACGCTGGCTTGGTGGACTGGGAGCCACAGCCTGCGTGGCTCCACACTCTGCAAAAGGAGAAACTGTCAGGTCAGTCAGTCAGAAGTAGCCTTCTGTGGCGCTTTCACAGGAGCAAGAGAATTACACTCTCGGCACATGGGGAAGGCTGGAAATCCACCTGCTCACTGCCCCAAAGCACTGGCCAGGCTTCACCCTCAAGCACCCTGATTGAGCCCACTCCTTTGCTCCACACAGAACAGCCTGACTTAACCCTCCCCTTAGTTCCACAAGTGGGCAGACACTCACCACTTTCTCCCATTTTCTGCAGCGCCCAGCACTGGGCCTCCCGCCCCGTGCAGCTAGGTACCCACACTCTCTCCTCAGGGCTCTCCTCGGTCCACAAACCCTCCCATTTCACTACTCCCACAGCCCTTCCTCAGCACAGTGGCACATGCTGCCACTGAGCCTGGCCCCAGAGTGCTCCTCTTACACAGACGGGATGAGGCAGCGCTTTGGTGCTCAACACCATGGTACCCCCCAGGTTTCCCCATCGGCCTCTTGTCCTCCTGGGCTTCGGCGTCTCGCTGCTCGCTGTCAGGGACTGCAATGACACACGGTTCCCCACCCTGAGCAAAGGGGGAAGTGGGGAGGCAGAGGGATAGGGCTCCCTCCAAGCAGGGCCCCACATGCGGGGGTTGCAGGACATGCTGCCCTAAGGGGACAGCATGGCAGCCCTGGCAACGCCCACAACCCTCTCATTCCCCAGGCGGCACCACACAGCTCTCACTCCACATGCTGCCCCATGACAGCCCTCTCATCCCACACAGCTTCTCACAAGGGGCCCCGGTGCTCTGCATGCTGCCCCACGGCAGCCCCAGGCCTTCCCACAGACACAGGCAGCAGCTTCCTGGGCCCCCTTTTCCCTTCCAGTGAAAGCACCCACCTTATTTCCACTTTCAATGCAATGGTGTTGAGCCACCCACCCAAAAGGTTCCTTTGTGAGGGACGATTCAGGACTTTTTAGGAAGAGACACATATTTCCCGAGCTCCTAGTTTTGTACTTATACCCCACATCACGCTGTGCATGCCTGGGCTCTCCTCCCCTGACTCCACGGACAAGCAGCCTGTCCTGCCCCAGGGGGCTGCCCTTACTCCAGCCTCCCCTGCTGCACCAGAGGGGGGAGATTGTCCCTAACTGCTGCTGTCAGGCTGCCCTCAGCACCTCATCCCACTCTCCAGCCTCCTCACAATCTTCAGCCTGCTCCCCATCTCCTCCTGGTCCCTGTCCTGCTCCAACGGGCCTTCAGCAGTACAGTCCTCATCCCACACATGCCTGGGCAGAGCCTGCTCTTTCCTGCCCATGACGGCTCCAGAGAGAGCCCCTTTGCCCACGCTCTTCTCAGACTGTTACACTGCACTGTCCCCCTCCTCTCCGATACCACCACTGCCCCAAGATGAACTCCCTGGAGACATCCCAAGGAGCCCCACTCTCGCCTGGCCTTCGACCAGCACCTTTCTCTCAAACCCTGCTGCTTGCAGAGCCTCCAGCTTGCCTCTCCTCTGACTTAGCCCACAGGCTGCCAGTGGGCCAGTGCTAGATCTAGGATGGGGCACGGAGGGGAGGCACGGAGGGGAGAGTCAAGGCCCCAAGATGGAGGAACAAGGGCACAAAACAGCCTTTTCCCCTACCTCACAGGGAACACGGGTATCTGGCGGTCTTCGCCACAGGATGCCAAAAGCCTGTGTGCGTTTTTGCCTCTGAGCAGAGGCAGGAGCCCAGGTCTGTGGGAAACCAAGTGAGCTGGCATCAGTGACACGACACTGGTGGGGCACCAGAGCCCACACGAGGCCGGCACTCACCAAGGCGGAGATGACTTGTGCCACGAAGGAGCCTGTCCCTTTCTTGTAGGAGAGAGCAGCTCTTGGTCTCTTGATGAGGGGCTGCACACGGCGGTCGGATGTGGCTCCTGCAAGACACACCAGGGTGCTATGTGATGAGGCTGCCATGGCTCCCAGCTGCCACACCTGGCTTTCCCCACAAGGGTCTGTCCTTGTGGGAGGAGCAGGGCCATGTTGGAGACAATGGAACAGGCCCGTGTCCCCAAGGGCCATGCCACAGTCTGACCCCAGACCCTGTGTCAGGAACCTGGAGGGCACCTTCCCCATTGCCTCCGCTGCCAGAAGCTGAGGGTACTTCTGGCCACAAGGTTCTTACCCAGTTGAGTACACTGGAGCCTTCTTCTTTCTCGGCTGCCTTGCTGCTCGCCTCTCCCCCACGTCTTCAGCTGGATAAAACACCACAGCCACAAGTTCCACAGGATGGTCCCCACGAAGGTGAGAAACCGTCTCACGATGCCCTGCTGGGAAACGGCACAGGGCAGAACTGAGTGTCCCCATGCCTCGGCTGTGGCCTTGCTCTGTGCATGTGCGGTGGCCTTGCTCAAGGACAGGGGACGCACTGATCCAGGTGAGCAGGACAAGAGCCCCTTGCGCAATGGAGCTGTCAGCCCCAAGTGTGCAGCCACCAGGGAGGGAACCCTGTCCCGTGACCCCCAGCCCCCCAAAGGGGCTGGTGCCATGCGAGGGACTGTGTGCCTGGAGCTCTAGCCCCTGTGCTGTCCCAGCCCTGGCGGCTGCAACTTGTGCCAGGGCTCTTGGCAGTGGTCTGCACCCCCCGCCCCTTCACCATTGTGTCAGCCTTGTTGTCACCCAGAGGCTTTGTGTGCCTGAGGCCAGGCAGTTTCTGGGATTTTAGGACTGAAGGAAAAGCTCTTCCTCTTTTGATACAGACAGCTCCTGCCCTAAGGGTACCCTTGCCACTTGCCTGGACCCAAAGGGGCTGTTTGGATTTGAAAGAGCATCAGCTTTGTGTGTGTGCCACAGGGACCCTGGCCAGCAGGAGTGTAAAAACCCTTCCCCGAGAGCTCTCCCAGGATGGGGATGGGGAGGGGACAGGGAGGGGACAGGGAGGGGATGTCTGTGGCTGTCAGCTCTGAAGAGCTGTGGGGACCCAGCACGGGACGGCTGTCGTGGCAACACCATCCAAGGTACCACTTTGGTCCCTGCCTACCACCCCGTCGGGGGTCTGGGGACACTGCGAGGACCGACCCCGGCCCCCAGCCCCACGGCCCTGACCTGCCTCCCATCCCACCCAGCGCCTCCTACCGGCTGCGGCTGCGGCACCCAACTCTGCACTCTGACTCGCCTCCCCATGGCTCACGCCGAGGGGTGGTGGGATCCTGTGCCTGCTCTGGGGAGAGCCCAGATCCTCCTGCTGCCCCGCGCAGTGCTGGGCAACACGTCTGGAGCCCGCTGCATCCGCGTTCCCACGGCGATAACTGCCGCACCGGGATGGAATCGGGGCCGGGCTGAACCACGGGCCCAGGGGGACCCAGCGCCTCCCCTCGGGGACAGGACGGGGGCTCCCCATGCTGTCCAGCCTCCAAAATGGGCAGAGACCCCTCCCTGATGGTGCCCGACCTCAGCCCTGCTGCCACCGTCCTCCCGGGACGCCTCTGTGGGGGGAGGCCGGGACCCCCTGACGGGGGGCACCGCAGCCCCGCTCGACCCCCGTCGCAGCCTGCCCCGTGGGAGATGCTGCCCTGGCCTGGTCCCCACGCGGGATGGGGGGCTGTTACAGGCTTCTCATGGGGTTGTGCTTCCCAGGGAGCTCCTCCTTGGTTCAAAATGCATTTAAAGTTGGAATTGGAGAAGATCTTCACCTGCTTTCTGTTTGGATGCCAGAGGGTTAAGAGCTGCATTTTAAAGAAACTCTTCCAAAATTTTTATCTCTCTTGCCTTATTAGACAACAGGGCATTAAAACTTCTCTGCGATTATTAATCATCAATGAATAAGTCTAGTACCTAAGCTGTGAGGAGGTTAAAACACACAAAAAAGTCAGTCCTAGAAGAGCATATAAATAAGTACCCTTCCAAATGAAGCTAAATAATCATCTGAAGAACAGAGAAAAGAGGGCAAGTTAACGTCTTGGTTTTTGAAGGTGAGAGTTTCCTAAGTCTGCAGGGCTATTCAAAATGCCTCCTTCTCAAACACCTCCAGAATTAAAGCTCACTCAAGTGATCCTAAGAGGGACAGAGAAAGGGGTGGCCTTGACCAGCTCTTACTTTGCCTGCTTTGCATTTACTCTCCCGGCTGCCCTCTACTTTCCACCTGGAAGGCAACTCCCAAGGCAACAGGCAGGCTGCAGCAGAACACACAGCGCTTTGGGGGGCAGCTTCTGTTTTCACATCTAACTAATGTCTCCGCAGTTGCATGCACAGTGCTCGCACTACCCTGCTGGCAGGGAAAAGCTGCCTTCCTCCTCTGGCCATAACTGGAGAGAAAGTGCTGACCTTTCCCAGCGAGCTCACAGTGAGCGTCTGTGCCGGGCGTCCCAGTACCTGCCTTCCCAAAAAGGGCAGGCAGGAGCCTCGCGCACAGGAGCGGTGCCTGTAGCTGCCTTGTGATGTGCTCCAACAAGCAATCCCTTCTGACCCCTACAACTAGCCACAAGGGGCTCAGGCCTGCATTGCTCTTGCCTAAGCAGCTCTGCTGATGTGCACACACCAGCCCCACACAGCACTTGGACAGACCCACAGCTCGGCATTTCCCCCTCTGGCCTTTGCACCTCCTTCCCCAGAGCCCTCCCCAGCCTGCTACCCATAACATACACGACTGCTGCCTGGTCCACATTTACCTCAGCACCAGGCTGATTCTCCTCCAGGGACTGCCCGTGTCTCTCCTTTGGGGACTGGGTGTGAGTCTGCTGAGTGGCACTCTTCACATCTGTCAGCAAGAAGCAGCCTGCGACCTCCTTGCCGGTGGCCAGGGAGATGTTTACTTTCTTTGGGGCTACAGTAGTGTGGAACAAATTCCTAGCTTTCTTCTTCATCCCATGTGGTCTCTCTACATTTATGACATTGCAAGACATTTCCAGCATTTTGTAGCAGTGATAGTTCTTTCCTATGTGCCCAAGATGGCAAGACACTTTCCTCGGAGCCTGAGGTGCATTTGGAACACTCTCCTGAAGACACGTGTTGTGCGCCCTTGCGTCTGGTTTGGGAGTGAGGGAGGGGCAAGAGCAGGCATCCTTTGCAAGGACTGGGAAAACCAGAGGAAGGTGATGCCATAAAATCCCAGTCACATCATTCATTAGAGCAGGACGTGGACCAGTTCTGCCTTCAGGTACCTCTTGGGTCTGTGTGGGAGCACAGCTGAATGGAGGCAGTCCAGGAAGGATCCTGGAAGCAATGTAGCAAACCTTGGTTAAGATCTTCATTCATGACCTGGATGATGGGGCCAAAGGAATCCGAGGCAAGCTGGCGGATGACAGAAAATTGGGAGGAGTGGCTGATTCAGCACGTGATTGTGCTGCCACTCAGAGGGACCTGAGAAGTGGGCAGACAGGAACCTCATGACAGTCAGCAAACGAAAGCGCCAAGTCCTGCACATGGGAAGAAATATCCCCATGCACCACAACAGGCTGGGGACTGACCGGCTGAGGAGCAGCTTTCCAGAGAAGCACCTGCGGGTCCTGGTGGACAAGCTGGTCATCAGCCAGCAATGCACCCTCATGGCAAAGGAGGCCAACAGTATCCTGGGCTGCAGTAGCAAGAGCCTTGCCAGCAGGTCAAGGGAGGAGCTCCTTCCCTCCTGCTCAGCACTGGTGAGGCTGCACCTGGAGGGCTGTGTCCAAATGTGGGCTCTCCTGTACAAGAAAGACATGGGCCTGCTGCACAGACTCCAGGAAAGGGCCATAAAGATGACTACGGCTCTGGAGCATCTCTCATAGAAGGGCACACTGAGAGAGGTGGGACCGGAGGCAGGAACTGATGGCAGCGCATTGATTGCTGGGAGCCAAGGATTTGGCCAACATGGCCCTGTAGAGAGAAAGGTCCACCACTATCAGATGAGGTGTCCAAAGGAGGAAAAGGAAGTACCAAGGGCCATTGAATCTGGCCACACAGAAACAGAAATGCTAAATGAGTAAGGAAGGCGCAGAACAGACTCATGGACATCCATTCTATGCCACTTCTAGTCTAGGACTAGTCTTTGCTTCCTCACATGAGGAAATTGTTCTCTCAAAAGAAAGAAAACCACCCTCCCAATGCATCCAGTTCTTCGACCAGACCAAGCGAGAGCCCCCAGCACTCAGTGCTCAGCATCTCAGCTCAGAAACTCCTTTTCCCAGGCTCTCCCACTCAGCAGAGAGGGCGAGAGCCTTTCCCCAGGGAAGTCCTGGCCACCAGCACTTGGATAAATTCAGCTGCAGGAGGCAGATAAGGCGGCTGCTGCCTCCAGGCCCCTCCCCTGTAGTCCTTCCACCTCCCAGCAGCAACATCACAGCTGCCTCCATCCTGAAAGCCCAACTCATGAGTTTTTTTTCCTTTTTCTTAATGAGTATGATATGAAGACCTTGAATCGAAAATCCTATTTCTTTTCCCTCCTCCCATCCACAAGCACTGAAAACAGTGTAGCCAGTCTAGCTGCTGCTAATAACTTTCTGGCTACTCATTTTTCCTCAAAAAGTTGCTTTTGTTCTGAGTTTTGTTGTTTTCGCAGAGTGACAGAATAGATGATGTTGGCAGGGACCTCTGGAGATCCCCTTCTCCCACCCCCTGCTCAACCAGGGGCACCTACAGCAGGTTGCCCAGGACCAGGTCAGGACGGTTTGCAGTATCTCACACAGTCGAGACCCTACAGACACTCGGGGAACCTGCTCCACTCTCTGACCACCCTCACAGTGAACAAGGTGGAATTTCCTGCTTGGCCACTTGGTGCCCATTCCCTCTCCTCCTCTCACTCCACACCACTGACAACCACTCCGAACCACGGTCTCCGTCCCCCTTACACCCTCCCTACATCACCTGTTTGGACACCCGGAAAACATCCCACCACCACTCTGGTTTCCAGGTGAAACACTCCCGGCTCCCTCAGCCTCTCTCCGACGGGAGACGCTCCAGCCCTTCAGCCATCCTTGTGACCCACCACACCAACCTCCTTGACACCCACCACCACCACAGCCATCCCCCCGCGGGTGCCCCGCGGACACCGCGGTGGGGCTGGACCTGCACGTCCAGGACAAACCGCTCCTCGGGGCTCGGCACCGAGAGACGATCCCTCTGGGCGAGCCCCAGCCCCGAGCACGCCGGAGCCGGCGGTGCCCCAAAGCCTCCGGCCTTCGCGCCCAGAGCTCCCGCCCGGCAGCTGCCTCGGCGGGGCACCAGCACGGCCCCGCGACGCCTCCCTCCCCGCGGCCGAGACCTTCGGGCCGGGCAGCTGCAGAGCCAGGACTTCGCCCGCGGCAGCACCAAACTCCCGGGCCGGGGCCGAGGCCCGGCGGGGGGGCGGGCAGACGGGCTGCGCCACGGCCAGGCGCGGCGGCCATTGGGCGGCCTGCGTGTCGCTCACGGCTCACCCCGGCCCTGCCGTTGGCCCGCGGCCTGCCCTCGCCAGCTGATTGGCCCGCCAGCGCAGAGGGCGGGGCAGGCGGGGCGCAGGCGGAGCGCTGCTGTCAGGCCCGGCCCGGCCTGGCGCCGCCGCCCTGGAGCCCGGCCCCGGCCGCAGCCCGACCCGCCCCCAGCCCTGCCCCGGCCCGGCCCTGCCCGGCCGCGGAGCCGCCCCGCAGCTGGCCCCCTTCCCGCTCGCCCCGGCCCTCGGCCCGGCCCTCGCCCTCAGCCCCGCCGGCCCGGCCCGGCCCCTGCCGCAGGGCCAAGAAGGGGGATGCTGCCCTGGGTCGGGAAGCTGGAGACGGGGAGGAACTGAGCAGGGCTGGCAGAGTCAGCCTTGTCTACAGCAGGGACCGTGAAATAATGGAGTCCCGGATCCTGGAGGCACTGAGGAAGGGCAGGAGCAGAGTCCAGACCTTGGACTTCAGAGGGGCAGACTTGGGCCTCTCCAGGGCACTGCTGGGGGGTCCCGTGGGAGGGAGCTCTGAAGGGTCCAGGAGCTCGGGAAAGCCGACAGGTCTTTAAGGGCAGCACCCGCCAAGCACAAAAATGATTCATACCAGTACTCGGTAAAACTAGTAGACATCACCGGGACTTGACATTTTTCTTTTAAATGAATACTCTTCAATATAGGCATGGTCTTTTCCTCCTTACCATGTTCTTTTCAGTTTTCCTTAAAGGAAAGGTCTGAACACATCGCTTGCCATCATGCATTACGGAGCAAACTTGTTGGAAACATTCCATACAGCAATTAAGCTGTGGTTGTTAGGTGTGTAGGAGCATCCTTTATACTTACCTCTACCATCTTCCATAAAAATATTACTGGTATTGTGGTTCAGTATTATTCTAGTGTTCAGTATTCTCTCTCAAACCTTCATATATGCTTGCTTAAGCCTTCATTCTGTCAGTTTTTATCCAGCTGAAGTAGTGAGAGCCCTTAATTTACTTCCCTCTGTTTCAGACTTCCTCCGAGATGACTGAAATGACTGACTGGATGACTAGGTCTTGCTGCTTCTCTTCCAGTTATCCTCCTTCCAAGGGTTACCATGCAAAACAGTCCCAAAGAACTGTTGAGGCCATGAAGCTTTCAGAAGTGCAGAGCACTTCTCCAGAGCTCTAAGTGTGACTCATGGAACCGTTCCTCAAAGCTCATTGCTCAAAGCTACATTAAAATGTTTCTTTTTCAGGTTTAGGTTTTGTGTTTTAACTTGCCAAATGCTCCATAATCTGCTACCCAAAGAGCAAGACATCTGCCGTCCTTTCTGCTTTTGCAACACTTTGGTCATGAAAAGTAGTATTGAATAGCACTCGTTGTCCTATGGGCTGGAGCAATGCTTTTCTCCTTCCCTGAGGACATGCTTACAAGCTGTGCTGTTTCCTGCAGCAGGGCTGGGGCTTCACCAGAGCCCTTCAGTGTCCTCTCCAACTTTTCCTGAGGCTTTCATTTCTGCAGCCGGAAATTGTATCTTCATGGCCTCATTAACCATTGTGCCCAGTGCAATCATCCCAGAGCAGCCCCATTTAGGGAGGTGTCTTGCATGTCCAGAAGGTTCTGAGAAATGGTTCAAAAGCAAAGGAGAAAAGTCTTCTTGTCACCTGGGTGCCCACTAATCAACCTAGTCCACCAAAAGATGCTGTAAACTCCCTTTTCTGCCAAAGGAGACCGAGTCAAAGGGGAGAAACAGATCACAGCCACTATTTACTAGAACACCTTTTCTACCTTAATGTATTGGTACAATCAAGGGGCCATTAACACTAGCAGATAACTCCCCCCCAGTACATGTTGGGTTGGGAGCTTTGGGAGAAGATGTGGGGGCCCTGGGGTGTAATGGTATCCTAGGAGAGGGTTTGGGGGTGCTGGGGCAGGGTTTGGGGGTGTTTTGGGCCCGTGCACCTCAGCATCCAGCTGTGCTGGTGTGGGAGGCATGCAGGGTGTGGGGCTTCCAGGCTGGGCCCCCATGTTTTCTCTAATTGAGTCTAGTGACATGTGTGTTAATTGAGACTAAAGTGTATTCAAGGACTAGCTTGCTGCTGTTGGGGCAGGGTTTGTGGGCAGTTTGGGTGTGTTTGGGGCTTTGGCATAGGGTTTGGGGAGGTTCTGGAGTTGAGGATGGTGTTGGGTCAGAGCTTGGAGGCATGTGGGGGCTAACTGGTGTGTTGGGGCAGGGTCTGGGGGCTGTGAAGGGCTTTTGGGCAGGATTTGTGGCTTTGAGGCTTGTTTGTGGGGGAGGGGACATCTGCAGGGCCCTCAGCAGGGGAGGGTTTTTTTCGGGTGGATGGAGGGGGTCCACCCCCAAGGGGTGCTGCGTGTTTATGGGGGCTGGTGCTACACCTGGCTCTGGGCATGACAGGGGGGACCTCAGAGGAGGAGGCACCGAGGAACCTGTGGGGAACCCCAGAGGAAGCATCATGGACCTCGCCAAGGACCCCATGTCCCAGGAGAGCTGTGGGGAACCCCTACGACCCAGAGGAGGAGGAGGAGGAGAAGGCACCAGTCTGCTGCGGCACTGCTAGAGACATCCAGAGCCCCATGTCATCTGTGGGTGTCTGGCGAGATGCCAGAGGAGACATGGGACCCAGTGCCATGTGCAGGACTGGGGAGCCCTGTGGCTCAGGGGCAACTGTGCAGGAGGAGCAGGGCTTGGGGAGGCTCTGTAGGGGTTCAAGCAGGCCATTCTTGGGGTTCTAAGGAGCTCCAAAAGGTGCACAGAGGGACCTGGGATGTACTACAAGGCACACAGATGTGTCCTGATGGGACTGCAGGGCAATTCACGTGCCTTGAGATGCCTCAGAGGTGGCTGTGAGTTGCTTTGCCTTTGGGTTCACCACAGGGCCCCACAAAGCACGCACACTCCCATGCCCTCCATCACCTCCTGCTCTCCAGCTGTATCAGCCACCTCTCCATGGCATCTGTGCTCCTCCTCCCGCACTCACCCTGCAGCCCTCACCAGCCCCATCTGGCCCAGCCTTCCAGGTGAACACAAGACAAAGCTTTTTAATATGGGTGTGGGCAAACACAGCAACAGGATTTCCCAGGCAGACTGTGGTGTCTTCATTCTTGTGCAAGCCCAGTGGGACACGGCCCAGAGCCACCTGCTTTGCTGAACGTGCTCTGCGCAGGGAGTGGACTGGCAATTGGGGGATGCCGAATTATGGGCTGCTCAGTCCACACCGGCACCTGGGCCTGGGTGCCACCACTGCCAGGCTCTCCGCAGGCGGGCGCACAGGGCTCGGATGGTGAAGCCTGACGGGGATGCTTTCCGGGGCGCTTGGAGGATGAAGATTGTGGATATCCCCAGGCAGCGGACTGTGGGGCTGCTGTCATTGTCCAAGCGCTGAAGGACTGAGATGGGAGGAAAGAGAGCAGCAATCAAGCTCTGTATCAGCAGAGACCCCAGGCCCCTGCTCAAGAGACAGCCAAGGGGGAGCAGGGCACAAGGGGATCTGTCTGGGCTCAGTGATCCCCCAAATGCCCCCAGATTCCCTTCAGGAAAGGTATGCAAGAGCCCTCTGGCCTGGCGCATGGCCTAGGTGTCCTCTGCATAGTCAAAAACACCGTCCCTCAAATACCCAAGAAACTCCCTCCGTCTCCAGCCCCAGCCTCCTCCCGCCAGCCCCGGCCGACCCCGCGTGCCCTACGCACGGCTGCACATCTCCTCCAGTTTCTCCTCGCGCCAGTCCAGGAGCCGCCCAGCAAGCCCTAGGCACACACAGCCGATCACAAGGTGAGATCCGGTCAGGGGAGAGGGATTTGGGTCCTGGGCATTGGGATAGGAACCTAGTGCTGGGGTGAGGGACTGGGGGTCTGGGGAGAGGGACTCGAGGGCTGGGGAGAAGGACCTAGGGACTGGGAAGAGGGTCCCAGGTGTTGGGGAGAGGGCTCCAAGCATTAAGGAGTTGGTCCCTGGGGCTGGGGAGGGGGACCCAGGGGCTGGGGAGAGGGACCTGGTGCTGGGGAGAGGGTCAGAGACACTGAGGAGAGGGACCTAGGCACCTGGGAGAGGGACATGGGGGCTGGGAAGGACTCAGGCATTAAGGAGAAGGACCTAGGGACTGTGAAGAGGGTCCCAGATGTTGGGGAGAGGGATCTAAGCATTAAGGAGTTAGTGTTGGGGGCTGGGAAGGGGTACCCAGGGGCTGGGGAGAGGGATCCAGTGCTGGGGAGAGGGTCAGAGACACTGAGGAGAGGAACATGGGCACTTGGGAGAGGGACGTGGGGCCTGAGGAGAAGGACCTCGGGGCTGGGGAGAGGGTTGGGGGTGTCTGGGCGGGGGGGCTCACCAATGAAGCGCACAGCCTGCTCGCGCAGAGGGGCCCGGGGGTCCTCCAGGTACCGGCAGCTGCAGCTCATGTACTCGCTGGCTACCGGCCCAGCCTCCTGCAGCTGCAGAGACCCATGGTACAGGTGCGGGCACCGCCAGGCCTGTCCCCCTCCCTGAGACACCCGTCCCCCTCTAGGACAGGTGTTGGCAACACTGGGCCCATCTCCCCTCCCAGGACAGGCACAGGCACAACTGGGACAGGGGCTAACACAGCCAGGACAGGTGGTGTCACTACTGGAAAAGGTGTTGGCACAGAAGGGACAGTGGCTGGCATCACCAGGACGGGGGCTGGCACTGCCAGGAGAGGTGCTGGCACCTGCAGGGCAGGGCCTGGTACAGCTGGGATAGAGGCCGGCACCTCCAGGAAAGATGCCGGCACTGCTGGGACAAGGGCTGGCACTGCTGGGAGAGGGGCTGACTCCACCAGCAGAGGTGCTGGCACCACTGGCACAGGGGCCAGCACCACCAGGACAGGCCTGGCACTGCTGGGGCCTCCTCACCAGGCACTCGCCGATGCGCCAGGTCTGCACCGTCTTGGCCAGCTTCCGGAGCTGCTTCCACCTGAGGAGCTTTGCAGCCTCCACGAGGGCTGCTTGGGCAGCCTGGGGAGGAGTGGGGAGATGGGCGATGGCACCACGGCCAGGCCAGAGCCCCCCCACAGCCACTGCCTGAGGTGCCTACTGGGGTGGCCTCACAGCTCACCACGGTGCCCTGTACCTGTGCTGCACCGAGGTGTGGGGTCACTCAGATGGAAGAAGAGGGGCAGCAGCCCCTGGCGTGCCAGCTGCTTCATGCGCTGCCTCTCGCCGCCTACTGCCCGGCCCAGCAGCTCCCCAAAGAGCCGCATGGCCAGTTCCCGCACCGTGCTGACCTCCTGCCAGGGCAAGCACAGCAACCTCAGCAGCGGTGGTTGGGGGGAACCACAAAGGGCCTCCTAGCAGCTCCCCGCCACCGTCCTCACATTGGGGAAGAGGGACAGGAGGTCGTGGGCCAGCTGCACAGCCAGGCGGCTGGTTTGCCGTGGGTTGACGTGGTGCAGCACGTTGCGCAGCACCGCCAGCGCCTTGGCATCCATCTCCCCATCGGCATCCTGCAGGCGCTGCAGCACATCTGGGATCACCTTCTGCATCTTCCTTGCCTGCAGGGAGACACGCAGCATTTTCGTCATTCCACTGGTGCTGGAAATGCCCTGGACACAGGCACCAGCAGCAAGTGCTCACTCACTGTGGAGGGTCTTTCGGAGAGGGTGAGGAGGCCACGGAGTGCCAGCCAGCGCATGACCTGGCGCTCATTGCCCAGCCGCTCCTGGCAGAGGTTCAGCGCCACCTCATTGGCCAGCACACACAGATCAGGGCACCGCAGCAGCTGCAACGGCACAGGGCCGGGGTGGCACGAGGACTCATGGCCACCCCCAGGACCAGGACCCCAGCACATGGTATGGCATCCCTGCTGCCACCTCCCACTTGGCCCAGTCTCAGCCCCATCGGCAGCCCTGCATCCTCAGCCCTAGCCCCTACGCTTGTCTTCCTCCTCATCCCCTGGCCCCGGCCCTGGTCCCAAGTCCCCAGCCTGGGCCGCAGCCCCTTATCTCCAGCCCCATCTGAATCCCCTCATCATTGTTCCCTCGTCCACAACCCCTCCACCTTGTCCCTATTCCTGCATCCTACCTCGATGAGGAAGGCCATAGAGGGGATCTCCTGGCACTTGTCCTTGTGCCTCAGGGCCAGGCTCAGGTTCAAGAAGATCTTGGCACGCTCGGCCAGAGGGTTCCCCTGCATCTGCCTGGCAATGGACAGGAGAGGCACCATGGCAGCCAAGACAGATGGCAAACTGCACCAGGACCCCGTGGGGCTCCCAAGGTGGGATGAGGGGCCAAGGAGAGCAGGCGGCTTACCTGGCCAGCAAGGCAACCCCTGTGAGGTGGGTCTCGGGCCGGCTGATCATCTCCCAGCCACCCCGCTGCTGTATGGCAGTGACCTGCTCCCTGTAGCCAGTGCAGCACAGTAGTGCCTGCATGGCTTGCACCACCATCCTGCCCAGGGAGAAGAGCCCTGGTTTGTCCCCCCATACTCTGGCGTGGGCAGAGGGGCTGGACTGGAGGGACATGGTACCTGACAGGCCTGGGAGGCATGAGTTTGCCTTCGTGGCTGAAGGCAGGGATGTCCTCTTGCGCATGGATGAGGCTAAAGGACATCTGGAACAGGAGGGCCAGGAAGAGGCGGGGGAAGAGTGCCTTCACCTCCTGCTTGCAAGCGTGCTGCAGGAGGATGACGTTCAGTGCCCGGGTCGCCTGCAAAGACAGCAGTGACAGCCCCCGCTAGTGCCACAGCTGCATGCATGGGGAGGCCTTCCTCACCCAGTGAGCCTGTGGGGCAACTCACGGTCAGCGGGAGGAGGCAGGTGAGGTCCTGCATGGTGGTGCCCAGCTTGCAGAGGGGCCGGTCCTGCAGCACACAGAGCAGCTCCTGCAGCACCTTCTTAGCTACAAAAGACTGGGAAACCATCACCTCCCACATGGCCACGGCAACACTGTGAACCCGAGCCAGAAAGGGTCAGGTCAGCATCCTGGCATCCTGCTGACCTTTTCCAGGCCTGGCTGACCCAGTGGCTCTGTGGGGCTTAGAGAGAGCCCAGCTCCAGCCCTGGGGCTGCTGCACTCAGGCTGGCAACGTGGCAGGTGTACCTGTCACAGGTTGGGGAGCAGCTCAGCAGGCCACTGACCACCTCACTTGGGTAGTGGCATGTCAGGAGGAGAAGGAAGGTCTTGAGGATGTCCTGGGCTGCGGCCTCCTGGAGGCGTGGCAGGTTCTCATAGATATGTGCCACAGTCAGCTGCAGCTGGAAGGGATACAGGTTGGCACCAGCATGCTGCCACAGGGAAACCTCGGCCAGACTCAAATTGTGCTTGATAGCCCTGGGTTTGGGGACCAGTGCCAGCGGGCTGGAGGCTTACGTGCTCTGGCTTGGCGGCGCAGTATCCCATCATGTCCTCCAGCATATGGGTTGCTGCTGTGGTGTCGAAGGCACTCATGTTTTTCATGCCCTTGATGGGCACCCCCCTCCCCCAGCCATGGTACAGCCCGGCTGTCACCCCCATCCCCAGCGGTGGTACGTCCCGGCTGTCACCCCCATCCCCACCTATGGTACAGCCCGGCTGTCGCCCCCATCCCCAGCCGTGGTACGTCCCGGCTGCCACCCTCCTCCCCAGCCGTGGTACGTCCCGGGTGTCACCCCCATCCCCACCTATGGTACAGCCCGGCTGTCATCCCCCTCCCCAGCTGTGGTACAGCCCAGCTGTCACCCCCCTCCCCAGCCGTGGTACAGCCTGGCTGTCACCCGCATCCTCAGCCGTGGTACATCCCATCTGTCACCCCCATCCCCAGCCGTGGTACGTCCCAGCTGTCACCCCCATCCCCAGCCGTGGTACAGCCCGGCTTTCACCCCCATCCCCAGCCGTGGTACGTCCCGGCTGTCACCCCCATCCCCAGCCGTGGTATGTCCCGGCTGTCACCCCCTCCCCAGCGGTGGTACGTCCCGGCTGTCACCCCCTCCCCAGCGGTGGTACGTCCCGGCTGTCACCCCCCTCCCCAGCCGTGGTACAGCCCGGCTGTCCCTGTCCCCTGTGCTGGGGCTGGCAGAGGCCTCCTCAAATGGGGAAAAAGCAGCAAACTCCGGCTGCTCCCAGAGCTTGGCCGAGCAGGAGCAGCCATGTGAGCTGTCCAGCAATGGCCCTGCAGGAAGCTCCTGGGGAAAATCCTCCCGTCTCGCTCATTTACGTCCCCAGGGAAGGGGATCAGCTGAAGGCAGAATAACCCCCTCCAGCCGGACCAGAAGAGGCCACAAGACGTTCACAAACGGTTTAAATGAGCTCGAAGATGGGAGCGATTTCATCGGACCTCAGAAATCGGGTCCGACCGAGAGCTAAACCCACCGGCCGGGGGCTGGCGTGACCCAGCAGAGAGCAAAGGACTTTTCTCGGCAGGGTGGTGGGGCAGCGGCACGTCCTGGCCACGAGGACGTGTCCTTCTCGGTCGGGACGGGGTCTCTGTCCTCCGTGTGTCCACATGGAGACACATCTGGGGCCGAAACAGGCCTGAGGTCTCCGGTTTCTGCCCAGCAGTGTCCCGAGTGGAGAAGGGTGCCCGGGCTCTGGGAGGGGACGGAGGTCCAGCTGGTGGACAGTTACTAGTGGTATCCCCCAGTGATCAACACTTGGGGCAACACGGTTGGACTTCTTCATCAGTGGCCTGGACCGTGGGATGGAGCGCACTCTGAGCGCCTTTGTGGACAATGTGTAGTTGGGGCGAGCCCCTGAGCAACCTCCTCTAGTTCCCTCTGCATTGAGCGGCGGGGTTGGACAAGGTGGTGCTCAGAGGTCTCGTCCACCCTCAGCGCTGTGGTTCAGTGAACCTTTCCCTGGAGAGCTCTGGGGAGAGAGACTAGGCAGAGGAAGAAGAAAGGCCAGAGAGGCAGAAGAAGAGTTGGAAATGTCCGTTTAAATATAGTAGTTCCTCGGAAGACAGTTTCTCTATTCAGAGGGTCGGTAGGAAATGTACTGGGATGAATTCCTGTATGTGTGTATATAGGTATGGATATTCCCATAGGGTGAGACCAGTCTCATCCCTTTTGTGCCCCTTAAAATGGAGTCACACTTCATTGCCCGTGCAAGGACTGAAAAGGGGTCATGGCTAGAGTGTTTAGGGACTGCTTTAAGATGTCTCTGTAGCCCAGATATGCTGAGATTGCACAAATGTGGCCTTCCAAAACCAGAGTATTTCCCTGAAGCTGGTTACCCTCCTTTCCACTGTGATTTGGGAGAGCTGAACATCTCAGTGTGATGTGCTCTGCGCAAGGAGGAATGGCATGGGCATCCCTGGGCAGGGAGTGTTTTAGGTGGTGCTGGGCTCTGTGTGAGGCCCAGAATATCTTTTCTGATGGTGTGGGCCCAATTCTAATGGAAATGTTCAGAAAATGTCAGTAAACGGGACCCAGAAGCTATGGGATAAAGGCCCAAGAATACATGACCCAGAACCTCCGGGAACCTTTCTGGAGCATTAGGTGGCCAGCAGAAGTCATCTATGAAGCCTTACCAGTGAGAAAACCTATTTCTCTCCCCTGACTAGAAAGGGAAAACCAGGCAACTGGGTTAGAGAGAAACCTCTGCGCGGAAGGGATCTGGCATTTGGTGAGAGCAGTCTCATCCCTGTTGTTGCCTAAAATGGAGTCACGCTTCATTGACCATGCAGGGAACGAAAAGGCAGTGTGGCTAGATGTTTAGGGACTCTTTTAAGATGTCACTATAAAACAAGTACATTGAGATGTGTGCAAATTAGGCCGTCAATAAACAGAGCGTTTGATTGGAGCTGATGACCCTGCTTTCCTCCATCAGCTGCAAGAGTCTGACACCTCAGCATGTGACTCGCTCTGGGCAAAGAGTGAGAGGTGGCATGGACAGCCCTGGGCAGGGACTGGTTTTGGAGCCCTGGGCTCCGTGTGAGACACAAAAATATCTTTTTTGGTGGTGTAGGATGTATTATAAGAGAACTGTTTAGAACTGTCAATGAAAATGAAACAACTAAGTCATTAAGAAAACGATCTAAGGTGAAGAAATGTTTTGTTACACTTTTCAGCTTTTAGGATACTTTGTGTTCTTATCATGCTTCCTGTGTTTCCTTTTCGTATAGTCGTCTTTGTGGGGGAGGAGATTTTGTGTTATGTTTTTGGTTGAAAAGAGAAGTAATTTTCAGAAGTGGGGTGGGATGCAGTCTCAGGGTCATGGATGTCTGGTGCCGCTGTAGGTGCCCCGGTCCCCTCTGCCCAGCCTCCATCTGCAGCTCCAAGGGCCTCCAGTCTCCCACAGGTGCCCTGGGAGAGCTGCCAGGCCCAGGCAGGGACCTCAGAGACACTGGGGCCTCTTCAAGTGCCACTGGATGCTTGTGGGTAGACACGTGATCTCTGCCTGGAAAGGTGAAGAACTGTTTTCAACATTTAAAAAATACGAACACACTCTCATCAGCTCAAAATGCTGGACTAATTTTCCTATCAATCTATTTGCATGATGAACCTGGAAATTTGGAGGAAGAGTATGAATCTCAGGCGAAGAAATATTGATCTGCCCCTCAATTTGTGTTACCGCTGCTCTGTCTGTTATGCTCTGGGTGTTATCTCAGTCATCTTTCACTTCTTTTTGCATGTCCTCATTAAATTGATCCTTTCTGAAGTTCTCTTTGCACCAGACTACCTGGGCGTATGCACTTCCCATAGTTTCCCTCCACCCCTTGCTCTTTACCCATTCAGATATGGTGAAAGTTTCCAGTTGCTGCTCTGAGCTTCAGGGAGCCTGAAGCTTGCCTCGTCTTTCAGGAGTCTAATTTTGTCTTTCGCCAGCTCCTTAGGTGTGTTTCTATCTCTCAGTGTCAAACACGTCAAGGAAGGTTATTCCTTGTGGAAAGTGGACCTCAGTGGAGGCAGCTTGGACTTCACAGGCAGTTGAGAAGTGTATTTTTTTTTAATAAACTGTATCATGTTTTATTTTGCTTTATTTGTAATTAAGACAAATCCTGCTGTGTCTGCAGCTAGTTCTCTAAGGAAAGGAGGTGGGAATTGGTGCATAGGAGCTGTACCATTCAGCTACCGACTTGAGTGGAAAAAAGTTTTTTATTTTTTAACAAGAGTGACGTTAAGTCCCCAGTGGCTGAAGAGAGAAAGGGCAGAGTTGGGGAGGTGAGGAGGAAGGTCGTCCACCCACGTCTGCTACCAAAAATTCAACTTTTCTTACACATCAGGACTTCATTAGGAGACCCTCTGGGTCAACGTCAGTTGAAGAATGTGGATCTGACTTATTCTGTAAGTGGAAAAATTAAGGAAATTTTAAAAAAGAAAAATCCTTTTTTTGTTTAGGTGCTCATTGAAGTCGTGCTCTTGTAAATACACTCCTGAAATGTCTCCAGTGAGCCCCCCAAGGACTGAAGAACTAGGAAAGTTATGGGGAGTGGCATGGCTTGTTAGGGGTTTTGGCATTGTAATGGCCCCTCTGATGTCTTTGGTGCTGAGTCCATGAATCTGAGCTACTGAGAGGAGATGGAACAAACCTCGCAAGAAGTCAAAGTCAGAAGTAAATCCCAAAGTTTCTTCTGAAGCTCTACTGAGGGCCATTATGCACAAGGCTTCCCTAGGGGCTGATGAGAGCAGCGAATTGGAGGCCCTGATTGCAGGTAGGCAGAGGAAATGTGTGGGTGGCTCTGATGCCAAGTAACCCTTGGTGTGTTTTATCAAGCAAATCAGCCAGGCACCGACCGCCAGCCCCTGGGTAGGGTGATGCTTTCCGTAATGCTTTGCTCAGGGCTCTTTGCAGGGGCAGTGAGATGATGTGCAACTCCGAGTGCAGGGCAATGTACCGGCACCTCCTGGGCTCCCTGGGGACGACGAGGCAGCAAGGCAGCACTGTGTTTTAAGGACACGGTGTCTTTTCAGATACCTTGCTGGCAGAGACAGCAGCAATAGGGAAGAGGACAAAGGCCTCAGTTCTGTTGGATGCTTTGAGCCTTGGCAGTGCCCTTGGCTGCCTCCACCACAAGCTGTCCTACAGTGTCCCACACCTGTGCCTGTTTCCCTGCAGACTGTAGACACCCAGACTGCCTCCCCACCTTGCTGTCACCCTGGAATCTCCCCACCACTGCTGATGTCTCTCTGTCCTCACTTGCTCTTCCTTGGAACACAAAGCCAGGGGCTGATCACAGACTCCCTCTGGGTGCTTTGAGGAGCTCCCTCCGATGGCTGGGAGCACACTGAAAATACACATTGTGGGGAGGTGGTGTGAGCACAGCGCGAGTTTGGTCTCCACTCTGCGCTCCCAAGCTGGGCACCTGCTTCTGCAGCAGAAGGCAGTCCCGCAGCAGAATGATGTGGGGTCGACTGCCTGTGTTCACATCCACAGACACAGAGATCACCCCCAGCTGAAGCACCCAGGGCTCCATGATGTGCCTGGAGGAACGCTCAGGATGCCCAGGCACAGGCTCTCTCTCGAGGCAGCAAGGAGAGGAGCAGGGGCCTTTACAAAGACAGGCTCTGTGAGACACACTTACCCCATCCTGGCAAATGTATTAAACACTCCTCGATGGTCCCAGCTACCTTGCGCTTAGGTATGGAAAACTGATTCTTCCTGGAGACCCAGGGTCAAAGAAGGAGAAAGTGATCAGGGGTGTAAAGGCAGTCCTGCCATCGTGGGATCAGGAGTTACTGTGCCATGTGAGAAAAGGCATTCAGAGCTGCTCTAAACCTTGTGTCCACAGGAAACATCTCACTCAAAAAAGCACAAGGCTGCAGGATCACCCTCCTCCATGCCTCCAAGTGTCTCACCTGCCACGAGACGCTTTGACCTCAGCTTTCTTCTCCTTTCCTTTCTGCATATTGGTAGCTGTTATTCTGGGTGGAGGATGCCTCTCCCTGAAGAGGAGACGCTTGGCAGGAAGAGTTCCTGCAAGCAGGAGGCAAGAAAACACTTCAGGACAGCATTGTGGAGACCTTTGGAACAGGAAGGATAGGCAGATCTGCTCAAGCCTGGATCTGCTCAAAGCTTGCTTCCTGGGTGGTCTTTGGTCTTTCCAGACACTGGCTTAGACTATCTGTCTTTTCGTTTTTACTGGGCAATATCTTTTCTTGTGGAATTGGTTCTCTCATGTTCTATCCCATTCACTCGATGGAAAAGGGGGCTTGCTGGGATGTCCTGGTGACCGAACAGAGCCTCTCTGGGGGCCATCATTTCACACAAGGCGAGCCGATCCTTGGATCAGTCTACTGATCTCACATGCCTACAACTCCTCTGTAGACACAGTCAACACAAAGGCACTGTTTTGGGAATGTGTAGGAGAGAGTAGGAAAGAAAGGTTAGAACGCCTTGCTTTGAAAATGAAAGGAAATCTTGGCACAGGCTACCAGACTTTTTAACCATCTGACTTTTCCCATCCTGAGTCACTTGAGAGTTCCCATCTTGGGTAAGCAGCATCACCTCCAGTGCCTCATGCTACCCCTGGGAGCCATTGCACTGGAGCCTTGGCTCCAATGCCCTACCCAGCAGCACAGGAGGAGAAGGCACAAACCCCTGCCAGGAACCAGCTGTTCCATTCCCTTTTTGCCCCTCGCATTGTCTTTTCCCATCTCCTCTTCCTGGCTGGGCTTCACAGGTGCCACAGGTGGTTTTCTAGCTCTCCTCTCAAGCTTGTACCTGGAAACAGGGAAAAAGACACCAGTTCAAATGAAGGACACCACACTTCCTTTGCACCTTGTGTGAATAAGGGGGACACAGGGGCATTTGGGAGCTACTGTCAAGTCCTCCTTTTTGCAAAGCAGAATATACAGAACATGCCAGATTCTGGAGGAGCATCTTAGCAAGCTGAGTGACATCATGAAGACCTCCAGAGCCTGGAGGGGTGTGAGTTTCCTCCTCAGGCTCTTCAAGAACTTCCCTATCCTTCCTTGTAGGAAAGCTCATTCTAACCCAGATCCTCTGGGCTGCCACTGTGACCATCTCCCATCTCCTGTTCATGTTCATGTCCAGGCAGAACAGGCTACTCTCCTTCCCTACAGCTTCCCAGCACCATTTCTAACTCCTCTCTCACCCTCCAAAACACTTGCAGGCCCTCCCAAGCTGATGTTTGTGCATCTGTTAAAAGGAACCTCCATCTCCCAGGCAGGTAATGGAACAAAACACTGAGCACAATGGGAGCCAGCACAAAGCTCTCCACAACCCCACTGGGCACAGGCTTCACTTGGGCCTAGATGGGCCTCCCATCAAAAAAACCTTTGACCCAAGAAAATGCATGCAGGACACGTCATTCACACAGGTCTCTCAGAAGACATGGAAATGTCCCAAGCCAGTGACTAGTATGGACCTGTACTTGAACTCACATTGGAAAGAGTTATTGTCAAATGACTTTCTGAGCAGCCTTCACAAGCGCTGGCAACACAACGCTACCAAACATGCCATGAGAAGCTGCTTGCTTGGCCAGCCAGGGGCTAAGAAGCAACAAACCATACTCACTCAGGAAAGACAATGGCATGACCAGACCAGGTCTGAGAAGCTGCAGTTTCAGTGCCCAAGAGGACTGAATCCCTCATCTCCGGCATCTGCAAAGGTGAGAGACACATGTGAGATGAGGCCAAGGAAAGTATCTCATCGCTCACAGGGGCAGCAAACTTTTCCACTGCTCAGAGAAGGCGCTGCCTCTCTGAAATGTTGAATCTCTCTCTTCCTCACAGCAGCCCCTCAGTTATACAGCAGAGCAGCTGGAGGGAAATACATGAGAAAGACTAAGAACACTGCTTTTTGCAAGAATGCAGAGACTCAGCCCAGACACCAGGTCTTTCCTAATGCAGGAGTCAATGGAGGCAAGCACAGGGGAAGGCATTTCACTAGCCGGGGGTCCTGGCTGCTCCGTTTTTTTTCCCTGCTGGCTTGAGTTGATGCCTCCTGAGCTGAGAACAAAGGGCTCAGACGTGGGGTTAACCCCCACATAGTCTCTCCTAACATTCAGATGGCTGCCTGTGCACCATGGAGGAATAGAGAGACGCAGCCCTTCCTTTCCCTTTGCACAGAGGGTTCCAACTATGAAGGCCAAGTCTCTGGTGTCTTTTTAAGGGGCAGGTGAGGGTCCTGCTCTGGGACCCACTGGGAACAAAGGCTGGAGAAAAGGCCCTGGCCCAGACAACGGACTGAGAAGACACCACGGACTAAGTGAGAAGGAAGAGACAGAGCTGGGAAGCAGGGCTGGGCTACAGCCTGCTTGCATCTCTGGCTTAACCCTCAAGGGGCTCAGCTCAGCCTGCTTCCACACCTCCCCTTTCCCCTTTTTTTCAGCTGCACCTGAAAGCCCAGGCTGAAGCACAGGGCTGCACTAGAGACCTGGGCAAGGACATTGGGCTCCAGTGAGTCTCTCTGTGACATGCTGCGGCCACCACTAGCAGCGGGCAGGTGCCCACATTAGGACAGAAAGTCTCTCCGTGTGCTGGTGAGAGTGTAGGGCCCTGGGAAGAGCAACAGCAGCAACAGGGCTCTGGCCCCACCTGGGCCTTGCTCTGCCTGTGCCTCTGCTTCCTGCCCAGACAGTGGGGTGAGCAGCGTTCCCTGCACAAATAAACCTACACAGACACAGACCTAAAAACACCACTGAGCAAGAGGATGAGAGTGAGGAGATATTCTGGTCAGCTGCCATATGGGAGAGAAGACACATGCTCAGGCCCTCCAACTTCAAAGAGAGAGGACTGAAGTCACCAGAGACTGGCCAGAGATGTCTGACATCACAGATGGCCCAGGCAGGAGGAGGAGGGAAGGAACTCACTGTTCCTTCACCACACCACAGTGCAAGGGCATCCCATGAAGGGCTCAGGCCAAGCTTCCAAAGGGACACACAGAAATATTGTTACCTCGCTTAAGGGGAAGCTCTTGAACTCGCTGCCTTACCGTCTCAGACATGCCCAAAGGACACATGGGTTCAAATGTGAGCCTGACACAAAGGGGCACTAAACCATGGCTGTCTGGAAGATGGGAGGTCTACTGGGAAAAAAAACACACAAGACCTGAACTTTCCTTGGACTTTTTCCCAGAGCACATGCAAACAGTGCATGCGGCTGCATGAATCTTTGGGTGGACCCAGTACAGCCTATTCCCAGGGTCTTCTCTGCTGCCAAATCCTCTGAATGCTCAAGACAAACTGTCCAGGGAGCTGGCATTACTCCAGGCCAGGACTGTCCATGCCCCTAAACAGGTCATGGCAGGCTAATAGAATTGCATTCACTCATGATTTCAAAAGGACCACAGGTAGCACTGCAGAAATGGAAAACTTACCCCAAGAAGAGCTTCTAGCAGCTGCTCGGTCCCATTCAGCCTTCTCAGAAAGTCTCTGTAAAATCTCATTTTCACATCTACCCCTTGAATAACAAGCATGCCAATGTCCTTCAACACAAGGGCAACATTCTTCCCACTCTCAAGGCAACAGGAGAAAAGATGCATGGTCTCTTCTATGCAAGCCTCCACTGCTTTCCAAGGAACAGAGATGTTCGAGGCTATGCAAGCATACTTCAGGGGCTCAGAGAGCTTATGACCTAGGAAGCAGCAAAAGAGCAACAAAGTCACAAGCGCAGCAGGCTAACACAGAGCATGGGCAGCTTTGAGGTCTTCAAGAAAGACCCTGCCACAGAGCTGTCTTCACCCACTCCAAACACAGCTCGGAGCTCCTGCTGCCCCACAGGCATCACCAATGTCCACTACCACTGCAGTGCTGGCAGCACTGACCAGCCATCTCCGCAAAGCTGGCCTCTGATGGCTTTTCATACACACTAGTTTCCCCATCTCCATTTCAAGGCTCTCTACAGCTGCCTTGGACCCACTTCTAAGTAGAAGGAGAGTGCAAGAGCCACCATGAATGCTGGTATTTGCCTTTACAAGGTCTGGTGTGGCAGTAAACACAGACCAATGGTTTTAATGAAATCTGATGAGAAGAAGCATCCCCAATACCTCTGGTGTGTAGCCAGCTGTTAAAGCAAGGCCGAGAGAAAGGGAGTCTACTTGTATTGTACATGAGGATGACAGGATAATTAAAGGAAATGAAGGTGTTCTCAGGACCTGGTGAAGGAACTCTGGCTGTCTAACACTGAACAGCAGTATGCACAGCCCACAGATGTCCCATGGGCAAGCCAAAGTTTCAGCCTGTCTCCTTACCAGGAACATAGGCCTTATCATAGGTGAGGCCGTGAACCTCTGCAATATTCTTCGAAAGACGGAACACGGGTCTGCGAACTGTCAGAAGACCACGCTTCCCACCACCAACTTGCTCAGTCACAATATCGAAGGTCCCAAGACGAATAACTCTGACTCCCTGAACAGAGGAGGAAGAGAAGAATTACGAGACTGTTAGGTGGACAGGCTGGAGACTTGTCAGAGCATGGGGCTTGGTGCCCTGCCTGCTCCTGCCATACAAAGGAGACAGATGGAGCTCTCTGGGAAAGAAAGCTTTGGAGAAGCCTTGGAGCAATTCTTTGTAAGAACTTTCCAGATGCTTTCCTCCCCCTCCTCTTCACCCTCTCAAAAAGACAAGTCAAAGCCAAGACGTCATCCCTCAGACACATAAGAGGCAGAAGAAGGGTTTGGTGGGGAGGCCCAGGATGGCAGACCCACCTGGTTCAGCATCAGCTGATGAACAATGTAGTTAGCCACACCTTCCCAGACAGCAAGGGTCTCTGGAAAAGAAGTGAAAGACATGTCATGCTCTGGGTGGGCCAGCTCAAACCATTCAGCACATGCCTAACCAAGGAGACGACAAGGGCAAGCATATTCAAACCGCATCCCCCTCCTCAAACACACCCCATTCCCTGGCAGGGGTGGCAGAGCTGGGGTGGGCACTGCCTTGAAGCTATAACCTTTTGTCTGCCCCCAGGAGGGCTCTGGAGCTGAAACAGAGGCATTAGGACATGCAGATCCTGCCATGGAGCATCTACAATATGTCCCTGAGCTCAAAGCCTGCTCTGCCAGTCTGGAGGCACAAGGAGACCCAGCGGGAAGGAGCTAGAGGCAGAGGCTGGTCTCCCAGACAGAAAGCCCCACTGAGCTGAGTCAAAGGCCAAGGATTCATTTCCAGCACAGGTGTTTCTGACGGCCTCTCCAGAGCCCAGCAGGAGCTGCAGGACCCCTCAGCCTCCTTCACACAGGTCTCCTTTCCTTCTAGATGCAGATCTCCCCCTCATCCCTCCCTAGGGATATTGGCAAGGGATTTCCACCCCTCAGAGGACAGTGCTGTGCCCGCAGTAGTCCGGGGGCTCAGGGCATCCCCAGGCTCTCCCCTATGGGGCCAGTTTCCCTGTATGGGATCCCCGCACACACAGGCTCTGCATGGCCACCAGAGCATCTCCAGCTCCTTCCCCCACCTGGAGCTCGGGTGGGCCATCCCCACTGCAAGGCCAGCAGTGACCCTTGGGGCAGGGACTTCTGCCCGGGGGCCCCAGGATGGCAGGGGCAGCATCAGGGCCAGGACCCAGCAGTCCTGGTGGCCGCACTGGCACCTGAGCCAGAGGAGAACGTCAGTCAGGGCTCTTGGGGCACCCACCAACTCATCCAGCCTCCCCCCAGCCCCAGGGTTTCCACAGCCATGTCCAGAGTTAATGATCTCTGCCACGGCTCCCGGGAAGGAGATCCTGAAGGCCTTACCCTGGCGGGGGAGCGCTGGCACCCCCTGCCCACGCTGCGTCCCCTGGCCAGCGTCCCAGAGCTCCATCCTTGTCCTCCTTGCCCTGGGTCACCCCCGCAGCGGGAGGTGATGAGGAAACAGCTCCTCTCCTCCTCCTCCTCCTCCTCCTCCTCCTTCTCCTCCTCCTCCTCCTCCTCCTCCTCCACACGTCCCCGCAGCCCCACACTGCCCCGGCCTCCCCT
The DNA here is from genome assembly GCF_040807025.1 of Struthio camelus. NCBI lineage: Eukaryota > Metazoa > Chordata > Aves > Struthioniformes > Struthionidae > Struthio > Struthio camelus. The sequence goes on along the minus strand of NC_090973.1, from coordinate 1,876,600 downwards.
TGCCGGCTCCCGCTGGGCTCGGCGGCTCCTGGCAGAAGAGTGGTGCCGAGAGCAGCCCCAGCACCTGGGCTCCCCCGGCCTTGCCGGGACGTGTGGGGAGAGGCCATGGCCGGGCGGGAGAGGGGAGCTGTGGCTGTGACCCGGGATGTCCTCTGTGACCACAGCCCGTGTCACAGAGGGGCACGGCCCCCCCTCGCCCCAGGGCCCCAGGGGGCCAGGGCTGGCCCTGCAGCAGGCAGGGGCTGTGCGGGCGGTTGGGGGGCTGCCGCTGCCCCCACGCAGGCCCTGGGGCAGGGATAACCCCACCGGGGTCCTGGCTGGGCTGGGCACTGTGGCTGCGCTCACCCCGGCCGTGGTCCCCATGCGGGAACCCGGCTGCAAGGGAGGGCAGTGGGCACCCACCCGGGGGGGCCCTGCAGCGGGCAGGGGTGGGGTGGGGTGGGGTGTTTGGTTTGCACTCCTTTTTGGTTTAAAAAGGTTTCTGTAGCAGCCCCTCACTGTGCAGCAGCAGGACGTGACCCCCAGGAGCACCCACAGCCCTCCCAGGCATTGCTGCATGTGGCCCCGGGCCGAGCTGGGGGCAACTCCTCCCTGGCCCCTCTGCACCGGGATGAGCAGCAGGACGGTGCCCGTCAGTTGGGACAAGCGGCAGGATGGTGCCCATCTGCTGGGATGAGCAGCAGGACGGTGCCCATTTGCTGGGATGAGCAGCAGGATGGTGCCCATCAATTGGGACAAGCAGCAGGATGGTGCCCATCAGCCCCACTTGCACCCCACTGCCTGGGCGCTCCCAGCCCTCACGTCCCCCCAGCCCCTGGACACCTGCCCCGGTGAAGGAAGCAAACAGCAGGGCAGGAGGAAAGTCCTCATGGAGAAGTCAATGGCCGCACAGTGCCTGTCTGGAGAGGTCAAACCACAGTCAAGAAACACTTAACAGCGTTCACCATGCAGGGAAGCTATGAGCAAAGTCCCACAGCGACCAGCGCTGGCATCTGCCCTCCAGGGCTCCTTCACACACCCCACACCGCTCCTGTGAGGGTTTTGTGGTGGGCAACATGTGCAAGGCTGCACAGAAGGTTAAACAAATGGATAGCAAAGAGCTTCACCAGCCCCTCAGCACAACGGTACGGACACGCTTCCAGGCCCACGTCCCATAGCCTCGAGCTGCTGGAAACAGGGAAAGTCTGCTGGAGGGGGAAGAACAACAATCATTCTCTTGTTCTCCTTGTTTCTTGCACACTTTCCCTCAGCACCTGCTAGCAGCAACAGGTGGGACCGCTGTTAGTGGGCCAAGAATCACCATGAAGAGGGCATATTCTGGATCCAAAAGCTCAGGCAGCACTGTTTTGCCTTTTTGCCTCCTCCTAGATAAACACCATTATAAAGTAGATAAAAAAAGAAAAATATTTATTTCTGAATAACTAAACATACCAGTATTGTACTTTTAATGGCCGTGCAAGGTAACATCCAGGAGGAGATGGGGCCAGAAGGGGCTGGACTGAGAGGGGAAGGCACCACACAGACCCAGCCCCGACCTCCCCAGGCACCGCATTCGCTGGGGGCCCAGTGAGAGACCCTTGCGATTGGGGCTGGCCTCACTCCATCATTACACCTGCCCTCCCCACCCCTCGTAGGGCTGAAGGTGAAGGTTGTCCGTGACCAGCCTCTGGGGCTGGGGGTTTTAACACAACCTATAGTGCACAGGCAACCCAGTGTGCGCACACACACAGTGCACACACGTTTTGCAAACACCCCCCACAGCATGCACATATATTCCAAAGTGTGTGTACACACACACACACACACACACACACACACACACACACACACGTAGTGCAATCCAGGGCTGAGCTGGATTGTCTGTCTGGATTTCTGGTAGCTGCTTCCCAGCAGGAGCTATGCAGTTCCCCTGGAGCAAGGGACTGGAGCCAGTGGCTTTGCCATGTATCTGGTCTTTGTATCTTCTGGGGGGAAATGTGTTTAACCCTTGGAGCTGTGAAAACACTGGTTGTTTCCAGATGCAGCTTGTACTAAGGGGCTTGCGAGTTGTTGTGAGTGAAGGAAATGTGGTTTTGCTGGGTTGTCCTGTCTTGCATGCATTTAGGAGTGGGGTGGGCAAAGCCATGCTGCCCCCCGCAAGGGGCAGGTGTTGAGTGTTCTTCAGATGAGCTTTGTCACCTGGCAGAACTGGCAGCTGGCTGCTGAAGCATGTTTCTGCCTCTTTCTCCTAGGACTTCCTATGGAGTGGCATGTTTCTCTGTTCAGAATCACCTGCCTGCCTTCTGCAGGAAGATGATGGTGGGAACAATCCCTCAGCAGCAGCTGTGGTTAAATGGGCCTTGTGAGAGTAACACTGTGATGCCTTCAGGTGAGGAACTCTCATTTGAATTATGCCTCTGATGCCTTCTTTCACAAAGCAGCTGGCACCCAGATTTTTGTCTGTAGTGTGCAAAGCAGTGGTTAAGCTGTTTTCTTCTTTTCCCGGTGGTGGGGACAGTAACTCTCTGAGAAATTAGCGGATGCAGCCTAAGTGCAAGCCAACGAGATGGCTTTGCCCTTGTGCAGGGAGAGAGCAAGGCCTTGCACTGAGAGCAGCTTTTACCTGAATGCCTGCCGTGGAGGTGGAAGGCTCATGCCTTGCAGCACCTGTGGGCCGGCATGCGCACGAATTAAAATCTTGTCTCTGGTGGTGGTGATAGGTGCTGCACAGGGAAGCGTGGGACTCAGACTTGCCATAAAATTCATCTACCAACCTTTGGAAATTATTGTGCCTACTGATAAAAATGCAGTTTGCGTTTCCCTTGTGCCTTTATTCCTGTTTAGGAGTTGGAAAACATGCATAGAAAATCATTGGCTAGAACTAATGAAGAAAACAGAACAAGTATTAGCTTGCCTAGAAACTGAAATTATTTTGATCAGAGATCAGAAATGTGTTGAGTTTTGGTCTGGCTTTTTTGGCTTCTTCTGACACCAAGAATGAAACACTGCCCTCCCCAAATAGCAGCCAGTGTTTCTCCCTGGAGGTAGTTAGTCTCTTGCTTGCTGTATTTTCTAGGTTTTCCTCATAGTGGAAGACCCAGAAGCACCTGAAGGACACAAAGACTATGACGAGGTCGTTTTACTTATGCCAGTGGGACACTGTGACTGTCTGCACTTATTTTCTCAACTCCAGCTTCAAAGCTGTCATTACATCTTTACATGTCTGTCCATTGACTTACCTTGTCAGTAATAGACTTATCCTGGCCAAGAAGTGCTGGCTTTTACTAGGCAGTGAGATGTGAGTTGTAGTTGGCTGAACAAGCAGTGTTTTGTTTAGTGACTTTCAGCTCCTCATGTTGTATGTATTAATCTACCTCAGTGACTGTGTGCTTCAGATCTAGTCCGCAAGCTGCAAAGAAGCCCACTATTCATTCACCATTTCTGATTTTTCAACTAGAACAGAAAGAGAGAGGAAGAACAAGGTCTTTTCCAAGGTATTCTTAAATGCACTTTATAAGATTGAGTGCCCCCTTTTTGATGAGAAGAGATGAAAGAGGGCAAAGTTTAGACTGTGACTGCTATGGTGTACTGAACCGCAGTTCATTTAGGTCTGTACTACTTTTAGAACGAGAGTGTATGAAGCCAAAAAATGCATTTCTGATTAATGGTAACTCCTTTATGCAATGAAGAGTTGGAGAGCAAAAAACCAAGCACTCAGAAGTGCCATCTTGTCCAGTTTGGAATTTGGGCTCTCCAAGAAGGAAAAGAAATGAAAGGGGTTTTTGCTCACATTGAATATAATTGAGAGGTGCTGGGAAATGCCACAAGTAGTGAAATAAATGTGAATGTCTAAAGAATGCTTTGTCTTTTTTTTTTTTTTTGGTTTGATTGTTGTTATTCTCCTTGAATTCCATCCCTTATTTGATTTGGGTTTGCCTTTCTCATGAGTTGATGTTTAGCCAAAGATGTAAGATATCCCAGCTCTCTTGTGAAATACATATAACCATGCAGCTTAGAGTGTTTGTATTAAAGAGGTCATCTTTCAGAAAGGGTTTTTTGGAGGAATGCTTTAAAGTGAAGAAATGTTTTGTTACACTCTTCAGCTCTTGAACTGCTTTGTGTTCTTATCATCCTTCTTTGCTTTTTTGTCTTTTTTAATATACTGTGATTTTTTTTAATAAAATTGCTTTTCAGAAGCGGGGTGTGATGCAGTCACATGGGTCATGGATGTCTAGTGCTGCTGTAGTTGCCCTGGTCCTCTGTGCCCAGCCTCCATCTGCAGCTCCGAGGGGCTCTGGTCTCCTGCAGGTGCCCTGGGAGAGCTGCCAGGCCCAGGCAGGGACCTCAGAGACACTGGGGCCTCTCCAAGTGCCACTGGATGCTTGTGGGTAGAGATGTGAGCTCTGCCTGGAAAAGTGAAGAACTGTTTTCAACAGTTAAAGAATACAAACATACTTTCACCAGCTAAAATGATTGACTGATTTTAATACACATGTCAATGTTTTCCCATCAGGAAAAAATCATGGGAATTTGGAGGAAGGGGATGAATCTCAGGCAAAGAAATACTGAGAGGCCCCTCAGCTTGGGTTACCACTGCTCTGCCTATCATGCTGTGGAGGTAATCTCAGTCATCTCTCACATGTTTTCACATGTCCTGATTAAGTTGGTCATGTCCAAAGTTTCCTTTGCATCAGACTATCTGGGCATATGCACTTTCCCTTGTTTTCCAGTCTTCCTCCTGCCCTTGCTCTTCATCCATTCAGATATCTCGCAACTCTCTAGTAGGTGCTCTGAGCTCCAGGGAGTCTGAAGCTTGCCTCATCTTTCAGGAGTCTGATTGTCTCTCCAGCCAGCTCCTTAGCTGTCTTTCTATCTATCCTTTCCTATGTACCTGTCAAAAACAGCTCAAGGAAGGTTATTCCTTGTGGAAAGTGGACCTCAGTGGAGGCAGCTTGGACTTAACATACAGTTGTGGAATGTATTTACTTTTTATTAAACTGTAACATCTTTTATTTTGTTTGCAATTAAGGTACAGACTGGAGTGGCAAAAGAGTTAGATTTTAACAGGAGTGATGTTAAGTGCCCAGTGGCTGAAGAGAGAAATAGCTGGGTTGGGGAGGGGAGGAGGAAGGTTGTCCATACATGTCTCACATCAAGGATACTGCTTTTCCCACATGTCCTGACTCGGTTAGGAGACACTCTGGGTCAGTCTGAATGGGAGAATGTGCATATCACGTCTTCTGAAGAATAAAGAAGGCTTAAGAAGCTGACATCTTTCTTCTTCAGGTGCTCACTGAAATATTCCTCTTCTAAATGCACTCCTGAAACCTCTCCAATTAGCCACAGAAGAACTGGAGAGCTGAAGAAAATGAGGCAAGAGACAGGGCTCCTTAGGGCTTTTGCATGTTAATGAGCCTCTCGGGTATATTTGGTGCTGAGTCCACGAACCTCAGCTATGGAGAGGAGACTGAAGAAACCTCTCAACAAGTTGAAGTCAGAAATAGACTGTAAATTTTCTTGGCGTGTTAATAGGTCCCACTGAGGGCCATTACTCGCAAACCTTCCCCAGGGGCTGATTAGAGCAAGAAGCTGGAGGCCCTGATTGCAGGAAGGCAAAGGAAATGTGTGGGTGGCTTTGATGCCAAGTAACCCTTGGTGTGTTTTATCAAGCAGAATGGCCAGGCAGTGACAGCCAGCCCCTGGGTAGGGTCATCTTCTCCCTCATGCTTTGCTCAGGGCTCTTGCTGGGGCAGTGTGAGGGTGGGGGATGTTCACCACTGAGTGCAGGACAAGGACACGGCACCTCCTGGGCTCCCTGGGGACAAGGAAGCAGCAAAGCCGCTATGCTATAATGAAATGGCCTCTTGTCACAGGCCTTGGTGCCAGAGACAACAGTCATAGGTAGGAGGACAAAGACCTCAGTTGGAGGCTTTCAGCCTTGGCAGTGCCCTTGGCTTGTCTCCACCACAGGCTGTTTATGCTGTCTCATACCTGTGCCTGTTTCCCTGCAGACACCCAACTTGCTTCCCCACCTTGCTTTCACTTGGGATCAACTTACCTCTACTGATGTCTCCCTGTCCTCACAGGCTTTTCCTTGAAACACAAAGTCAGGGGCTGATCCCAGGCTCCCTTCTGGGTGACCTGTAGCACCACAGCACAGCACTACCCTTTGAGTGACATTTCCATTTCCTAATGTCATGTCTGAACCTCTCAAGCTGCTCTGTGTGGCTCTTCCCCCTTCTCATGCTGTTTGCCACTACCCAGAGAAGCCCTACCATCTCTGAATCCACCTTTCAAGCAGTCACAGGCTCCTACTCTACTGCCCTTCACCTCCACTTCAGCAGGATAAAGGGGCCCAAATCCCTCTGCCTCTCCTCATGGACGAGGTTGTTCTCCACTAGGTGCAGGACTTGATGCTTCTCCTGGTAAATCTTCATGACATATCTGAATCACTCAAATTTCCCAAGGTCCTTTTGGACTGAAGCTCTTCTGTGCCAAGAAAAAAGAAAAATTGGTGCAGTAGCACCGATGCGGAAATTATATGGGGAAATAAGCATGGGTGGGCTAACTGTATGGGAGGGGATCAGGATGGTGAAAGAGACGAACTTAAAAAGGGGAAAAGAAAAAAAAAAGGAAATTAAAATGAAGCAAAGGATTGATCAGGGCTGCTTTGGGGGTTCCTGCCAAGAAGCCCTGCCTCTGAACAACTCTGACTGGAGAAGGACAAGAAAGCTGACCTGCTTCCACTGTCATGGGGAGCCTGCATGCTTTCCCTGACATCAACAAGTGAAGCTCCAGTGGGGGAAGAGTCATAGACTCCTTCAAGATGGAAGGGACCTCAGGAGGTCTCTAGCCCTATCTCCTTGCTCACAGCAGGGTCAGCCCTGGGGTTAGACCAGGTTACTCTGGCCTTGATCCAGTCTGGTCTTGGAAACCTCCAAGGCAGGAGACTGCACAGCCTCTCTGGGCAGCCACTTCCAATGCTTGACCATCCTTTTAGTGGAAAGGCTTTTCCTTATCTCCTGCATGAATGACTCTTCTTTCAACTTATGCCCATTGCCTCTTGGCCTCCTACCATGCACTACAGTGAAGAGCCTGCCTCCATCTTCCTCCTCTTTGTAGCCATTGGAAGGCTGCTCTGAGATTCCTCCAAAGCCATCTCTTATCGAGACTGAACAAGCCCCCTTTCCTCACAGAGCAAGTGCTTCAGCTCCCCATCTACCTTGAGAGTCCTTTGCCACGCTCATTCCCAGTTACCAACCAGTTACCAACCTCTTTCTCTTTCTTGCAATTCTGGACTGGGTGTAATGAATACTGACTAGAGGGGGATCATCATCTCCCTCGACCTCCTGGCTGGGCTCCTGGTCATACAGCCCAGGAGGCTTTTGGCCTTCTTTGCTGCCAGGGAATGCTGATGGCTCATATTTTGTCTCCTGTCTGCCAGGACCCTGAGGTCTTGTTCCACAGAACTGCTCCCCAGGCACTTATGCCCCAGCCTGTAACACTGCAGGGTGTTGGTTTCTCCCAGGCACAAGACCTGGCATTTGCCCTTGGTGACTATTGGGAGATTCCTGACAGCCTCTTCCTCCTGCCTGTCTAGGTCCCTCTGAAGGGCAGCCCTCAAGCATATGGCTGGTCCCACCTGCCTCGAGTTTGGGGTCATCTACCAGCATGATGAGTGTTGCCTGCTCTGTGTCACTAATCAAGATGATAAAAGGGACAGGTTCCTGGGGAGATGAGTGGTGCTGCACTTCTGCCTGGCCTCCAGGAAGAGTACTACCCATTCACCACTGCCCTCTGAGCCTCATCATCTTTCTACCTACCTGGTTGTCCACCCCTCTAGACTGTAATGTTCTAACATGCATACAAGAATATTGTGGGAGACAGCGTCAAACATCTTGCTAAAGTCTATGTAAAAGACAATTACTCTTCTCCATCCACAAATACAGTTTTTTAATCGTAGAAGGCATTCAGGTTAGTGAGGCACCATTTACACTGAGTAAATCCATACTGACCATTCCCTATCCCCTTCTTCTACCTCATGTACCCAGAAATGTGACCTGAGAGGGCTCACTCCATGGCGTACTGCTCACCAAAGTGAGGCTGAACTGCCTGCTGCTCCCCAGGTTGTCCTTTTAGCCTTTTTTGAAGATGGATCTAATATTGGCCTTTCTTCAGAAACTGGGAACTTGCCCAGTCTCCACACCCTTCCAAAGATGATAGCGAGTGGCTTTGCTGTGACAGCAGTGAGCCCTCCCAGCATCCTTGTGTGCAGCTGCCCAACCCCACTGACTTGTATAGTTTGAGTACTCACAAGTAATCCCTCACCAGTCCTCCTCCACTGTTGGTTGCTTTTCTCCTCAAGAGTCCTGAGTTGAAGCACAGCAGGCTGGGAGCCCTTGTTTGGGAAAAGTGAAGCTAACAAGGTGTGGAGTGTCTCAGACCTATCTGCCTCTGCTGTTGCTAGACTCCTTGCCCCATTCAGCAGTGATCCTGCCTTTCCCTTTTTATTCTTAGTGGAGCAGTAGCAGCTCATGTGCATGCCCTTGACATCCCCTCTAAGTGTCTTATCCTAGGAAAGCTTTGGCTTCCCTTAACACCATGCCTATGTCACTGGATACTATTTCTAAATGCCTCCTTTGTGGCCTCTCCTCCTTCCCCTTCCCATAGGGTGCCTTATTGCCCTGCAACTCAGGTGCCAGCTCCCTGTTTAGCCAAGCTGGTCCCCTGAGATGTCTGCTAGTTGTACTGAGTAAGAGTATGAGCCATTCTTGTGCTTGGTGGATGGTGTCCTTAAAGATCTGCTGGCTTTTCCTGAGCTGCTGGGCCCTTCAGAGCTGCCTCCCATGGGCTGCCCCACCAGCCCCTTGAAGAAGCCCAAGTCTACTCCTCTGAAGTCCGGGGTCCGTACTGTGCTACAGTTCTTCCTGGCTCCCTTCAGGATCTGAAACTCCACTCTTTCATGGTCACTGTAGGCAAGGCTGGTGCTGACTATCCCACCCCTGCTCAATTCCTCCTTGTTTCCAACTTCCACATCCAGGAAAGCATCACCCTTCTTGGTCCACCTGGCAGCTGTGCTACGAAGTTGTCCCTGGCACCCTCCAGAAACCTCCTGGACTGCTTGGACTCTGCTGTTTCACTCCTGTGACAGCTTATACATCTCCATCTGCTCCCATCTGTGCCTTAGGCTGCATGTATTGGCATATATTTGGGCTGCAGAACCTCAGCTGTGACACAGAGCACAGACTGATCATGGTGAAAGCTGTTACCAAGAGCCAAGGACCCCATGTTTGCAATGGCCCCACTTCGGAGCAGTGGCACACTGGCATAGATAGGAGGTGGCAATGTAATGGTGAAAGGAGGTTCCCACTGAGAGAGCAAACCCTGCAGTACCAAAGGCCAAGGAGAAACAGAGCAGGGCTGTGCGGGAATGGCAGGAGAGTGGTTTGCTGCCCGAGCTGGCTCTGCATCACCTTGTGCCCTGTGACAGAATCGATCCAATCTGCAGCAAGGACAAGGTGCCCCTGAAGAAGTCCCAGGGCCTAGACAGTCTGTGATCCAGCCACTCTGTGGACATCATGAGCACAGTCCCTGTTCATATCATCTGGGGGTGAGCAGAGGTTCAGGGTGAGAAGAGCTTGAAGAGTTTGAGAGTACAGAGACATGAGCGGAGACCTTGGTGTGATGTGCCTCTCCCATTTATGCAGCACACTTTGATGTAGACGGGATGGACTTGGCCTAAAGGCAGTGGTGGGATTCATTGTTTGAGCATAGGTAGTGAACACAAGATGGCTGGGGCACTTGCCCAGCAACCACTCCAAAAGGACATGTTTTCCTGTAGGTCCCATGCTGTATCTGCTAGGGACGTGGGGTTGTGCTGGACACGCCAGGCATCTGACATGACCCTGCTGGCCTATTTCTATGTCACTGAATCCAGTGTCTGCACTGAATTGCACTAGCTGTTTGCAGTTTAGGGATCTGCTTGTTTGTCAACTCTGTAGTGACTGGAGCTTTAGTAGTAGTAATAAGTACCTATTGTCATTTGAGATGGACAAGGACATTTCCCACCTAGCCTCCACCTGATGCTCTAGAAGGATGCAGGTCTCATGGTTCCTCTTTCAGAGCAAGTGGACACTGGCACATGTCTTGGACCACCGCTGTCTCTTCAAATGTCGCCAGGTGTTTGTGTGTGAGCAACTGACTCCCAGCCTCCATCTCCAGCGATCAGAACGGTAGGATCTTGTGTACAGGCATCTCTGTTGTGCACACTTCAGCTTGGGCAAGGGGAATCCCACCTCCTGTGTGTTTGTGGAGTTCACGGGAGGGAGTGGAATCCCACTCCACCTCAGCATTTCTGACGTGGCATGAAATGCCCAGATTGACTCATTGGAAGCGATGCCTGAATCATGGGAAAATGAACTCCCTTGTCTAGGTGTCCTACCTAGTTAAGAGAAGGGAGTAGGGGCTTCCAGAGTGGGACATTTCCTCCTCTCTGAGCTAACCCTCCTCTGATGAGACCATGTACAGTGCTGGAATCAGTGTCTCTTCACTGTTTGGAGAGGGCCCATCAGTGATTACTTTAGTCTGCCTTAGTGAGCATTTCCCAGGGGGAGGGAATACAAAGGACAAATAAAATCACATCTTCAGCTGGGCCACGGGTTCCCGAGTGGGATCAGGCTCCTGGGACAGAGGGACCTCCTGGCAACCAGGCAGCACTGACAAAAGACAGCTCTGTGCAGGAGCAGCTCCTCTGCCGAGAGCAGCAGGGCTCCAGCTACTGCCTGCTCTTGCTGACATAAGATGAGAGAAGACAGAGAGAAGTGAAAGGCAGTGTGGAGTGGGAGGACAGAGGAGAGCTCATTGTGGGAGAAATCTTCACAGCCCTTGACACGGTAAGTCACTGGCTGTGGAGCAATGCTACTGAGTTTCATGGAGGGGTCTTCTAAATGCAGCCCTTCACATGATTGATGGGTTTTTGGGGGTGTCTCTCCTGGCTTCTGCAGTGCCAAGGAGTAGGAGCTGCTTCAGAGCAGGGATTCCCAGCCACGCCATCACAGGGACAGGGCATCCTTCTCCTTTCTCCCAGGGACGGCTGCAGGGTGTGAAGCCAGGGTGTGCACACAGGTCTTCCCAGGGCTGTGATTCAGAGCTGTGTCCCTGCACCCCAGGGTGCTGTGTACCTGGGGCAGTGACTCTGCTGTCTGCGAGGGTCAGTGCTCAGCCTACCCAGGAAACTCCCCACAGTGCTGCGGGGAGAAGCTCTGGGTGGGAAGAGTGCTCCTCCTCTTCAGGGCAAATTTATTCTCCTATTGAGAGGGTGTTGCATGGATCGGGGCTGCTCACACCTCCAGCTTATGCACAGGACATTTCTGAGAAGTCTTTTCAGAGGAAAGTTTGAAAAATAAAAAGGCTATTTGAAAGGGAAGGAGCTTCCATTCTGGTGTCTGCACGTTCAGTTTTCTAATGTTGTCAGGGAGAAAAAAGGAAAGAGTTTTCTGGTTTGGCAAGGAACTCCCAAACCTTCACTCTCAGAGGTCACTAGGTCTGTGAGAGACATCAGCAAGCTGCTTCATCCCCACCTCAACCTACAGACAGCACTAACATCACTTTCTCTGGCCTCGTCAGGGTTTGTGTCACCTGCTCCTTAGGACCTGCAAACACGGAGGTGCCCCTGGTCAGTGCCCTGACCTGGGAGGTTTCTGTAGGGCAGAGCTGAGAACACACAGGGTGGGATGGGATCTGTGAGCACTGACCAGGGAAAGATGTTGGGACTGAGAAACAGCTCTCAGCAGGGACAGCGCCAGGCAGCAGAGATGGGCAGGGAAGGAAAGAGAATTGCTGACAGAATCGTCATGGGAGGATGGATTTGGGCAAGTCATGGTCAGTCCCTCTGACACAGGCACCTTCCTCTGAGCAAGCCCCCGTGTCTCCTCTCCCCCTCAGCAGAGCCTCTGCCCTGACAGTCATGGACCCCAGGGCATGAGCCACCTGCTCTGCAGCCAGACCTCCGGCAGAGGAGAGGGGCATCTCTCCTGCCCCGGGCCCATTTTATGGTGCCCCACAAAAGGGCTAAGTGCAATTGCCCTGCAATGTCACCTTCTGTGAGGTGTCATGCCCACCGGGGTCAGATGAAGGCTTTGCCGAGTGCCCATCTGTGTGTCTCTGCTTGCCTCCCTTGGCAGAAAGATCTCCCTTGGCAGAAGGATCATGGTGTTGCTCCTCATTTCCCCTCCTGTCCATGGGGCTCCTGTGTTTCTCATGGGCTGCCTGGGGTTAGGGCATTCCAGCTGCAGTTCAGACACCGACACTTCAAGATGTACAACAGAAGGGGTCTGCATGGGAGGGGGGTTGCCCCAGCCCCCTTCTGGCCTGTGCTGCTCCAGGAAATGCAGTCTGTGGAGTGCTCCAGGAAATGCAGTCTGTGGAGTCGGAAAATGAACTGACTTTCCCTTAAGGAGAGCCCATCTTCAGTCCTAACAGTCCTTTGACTGTTTCCCTGTTGCTTCCTGCCAGGCTTTGAGCTGCCCTCCAGAAAAGGCACAGATGTCTCATAGCATCTCTGTGAGATCTGAGAGACAAGAGATGTGAAGAGTGTGGGAATGGGGGCGGGAAGTTGTAAATGGGCAGCTGAAGAGAGCCCAGTGTGTGCTTGGCTAGAGGGGGAGTGTGGAGACCTCCCTCAAGTGCCTGGAGAAAGGGAGAGAAATTTGGAGATGTGCACTTTGAAACTGGACTTCTCTGCTCTCAGCAGTAGCTGGTTTCTTTTTAGGGCAACATATGAGCGTGATCATCCTCCAGCTCAAAGAAGTGTGAGCACAGGACATCTGTGAGAAGGAGTAATAGACAGGCAAGTTTGCTCACTCTGCACCAAGTGGCAGTGAATCCTTTCCTCTCAGGACTCTCAGTAGAAATGGCAAAAACTTATGCCTTTGAGGAACACTCTCCAGGAGTGGCAAGGACACCTACAAGAAAAAAAAAATATTAAAAAGTCCTTAAAACTCTGTTCCTCATCTCTCATTCTTTAGAACTGGTGATGAAGATGCTGAAAAGCCCTTCCGCATGATGAGTGGAGTTCACCTGACAGAAATTCTGCATGTGAGAGCTAGTCATCCCCATTCCTTCATGCCCACCACTGTACAGCAGGACTGACTCCTCTGGAGCCCATGGGCAGAGACCCCAGCTCCTCACAGCAGGCTCTGCCAGTGCACAGTGGAGCTCAAGCAAGGGAGCTGCACAAAAGCCAACTGAGGAAAGAGAGAGGCAATGGCGAGGTGGGGGGGGTGTGCCTATGAGAACTGGAACATTTTGGTGGGGTTTTTTTTGCTTGCAAAATCTCTCCTAACATCTCAATGTCTTTTCTTCTTTGGACAGTCCTCCACGCTTGGAGAGAACATAATGTCCAACAGCAGCTCCCTGAATGAGTTCCTCCTGCTGGCATTCATGGACAAGCGGGAGCTGCAGCTCTTGCACTTCTCACTCTTCCTGGGCATCTACCTGGCTGCCCTCCTGGGAAACAGCCTCATCATCACAGCCGTAGCCTGTGACCACTGCCTCCACACCCCCATGTACTTCTTCCTCCTCAACCTCTCCCTCCTCGACCTGGGCTCCATCTCCACCACTGTCCCCAAATCCATGGCCAATTCCCTGAGGGACACCAGGGCCATTTCCTACTCAGGATGTGCTGCCCAGGTCTTCATGGCTCTCTTCTTTTTTTCAGCAGAGTTTTCTCTTCTCACAGTCATGGCCTACGACCGCTTTGTTGCCATCTGCAGACCCCTGCACTACGGGACCCTCCTGGGCAGCAGAGCTTGTGTCAAAATGGCAGCAGCTGTCTGGGGTACTGGTTTTCTCTATGCTCTCCTGCACACTGTGAACACATTTTCCATACCACTCTGTGAAGGCAATGTCGTGGAGCAGTTCTTCTGTGAAATCCCCCAGATCCTCAAGCTCTCCTGCTCAGACTCCTACCTCAGGGAATTTGTAGTTCTTGCGGCTAGTCTTTGTTTAGGCTTTGGGTGTTTCATTTTCATTGTGTTGTCCTATGTGCAGATCTTCACAGTTGTGCTGAGGATCCCCTCTGAGCAGGGCCGACACAAAGCCTTTTCCATGTGCCTCCCTCACCTGGCTGTGGTCTCCCTCTTTGTCAGCACTGTCTTGTTTGCCTACCTGAAGCCCCCCTCCTTCTCCTCCCCATCCCTGGATCTGGTGGTAGCAGTTCTGTATGCGGTGGTGCCTCCAGGAGTGAACCCACTCATCTACAGCTTGAGGAACAAGGAGCTCAAGGATGCCCTGAGGAAACTGGTTCAATGGGTACAATATCAGCACCAGTAACTGTCTCACGTGCATCCACTCATCATTCACAGAGCATTTGGCATCAAAGCTATGTGTTCTTCATATCTTTCTTCCTTGCTTTTCTCTATTACATTCTTGTTTAACAACAAAAGAAAATGGTTCGTGCCACTTGTCCTCAGGAATCTCTCATTTGAATGTGACCCAGAGACCATGTTGAAGCAGGAAGCCAGACTTCCCCCTTCATCAGCAGATATGGGGGAGCCTCAGAGACCGCTAATCTGAGCTCCCTCGGATGCCCTCAGTGCAATGAGGAGTTTCCCTTTGCAGTGTCTCTTTTGCACTGACACAAAGGGAGCTCAGGGGGACAGAGTCAGGCTCAGATGAGTAAAGATCATCTCATGTCCATTAGGAGAGCTCAACACCCCTGGCCACTGTCAGGGTATGGTGTCACACCGCTCTCCTGCGAGGGTGGCAGCCAGCTGTCACCGTGGGCTGATCCCTTCCCTCTCCAGCACTCAGCTCCAAAACTACAAAAGGGGAGGAGGAGTGGAGGGGAGGGGAATCAGGCAGATGCTTGAGGGGACAGACCCTGTGCTTGACAGGGCCATCCCCCCATTGCCACAGCAGGCATTTCCTGGCTGCAGCCTTCACGTGGTGGCTCCACTTTCCTGGAGACACATCCACCCCCAGCAACAGGAATTTCTCTTTTTAGAGCTGTTCTCTTCATTTCCATGGTGTCCTTCTGTGCTCCGTGCTGGGTATATGGCCCAGTAGTTCTCATAACCTGGTGGTGGCAGGGTTGTGTTTCCATGTGCATGTGTCCTGTGAGCACAGGCAGGACCAGGTGTTGGGCACCCTTGTGCCAGACCTGGCCTCCAGAAGAACATTCCTAGAATAAAAGTAGATCTGCTCTGTGACATGCCTCCAGTCTGGCCTTTCTTCAGAAGCTGTGGTCAAAAAATACCCGCAAGGGATTGCCCCACAAAAGGGCCTGCTGCTCTGCCTGTGAGCCCTGCGAGCCCTGTGGGCTCCGGGGGACGAGCTCAGAGTCCCAGTGTGATCTGTTGGGGACCGTAGGCTGCATCCAGGGCTCGTTTCTCAGTGACCAGTGCCAGCGAAGATGGGGAATGGTCTCCGAAATGCCTGCCCAGGGCTTTCCCACAGGTGACAGTGCTGATGACAGATGTCCATCCTGCTGGAAGAGAACCTGAGCCACCAGAAAAGCTGCTGTTTCAGGAGGGTGGCTGTCTCCTTCACCTCCCTCCCAAAATGTCCCGCACTGCCCCCGGGCAGACACAGGCTGTTCCCCATCCCCATGGTGCCCCCCCAGCAGGATGGGACACACGAGGAGGGGCTCGGCCTGCCCCGTGCTCAGGACCAGCTCCCCAGGGCTGGCACAGCTCCCCAGGGCTGGCATGTCACCCCCATGACAGCTCCCCAGGGCTGGAGGCACCTCCAGCTCCTCGGCCTCTGCTCTGGCATGGCTGGCACAGGATGAGAGCTCCTAGGGGAGGGCAGAGTGAGCCCAGCTGGGAGAGAGTCAGAGGGAAGATCCAGAGGTGCCTGGCTCAGCCCTGGGCTTTGGGAAACCTCCCTCACACACCCCAGGAGGCTCCATCTGCCTTTTCTGCCCTGCCCTCTGCTCCCCTCCCCTTGGCCAAAGCACAGTCCAGCATTGCCTGGGGACTCTCTTCCCCATGGGGAGCAGAGGGATGGTCTTCTCCAGCCCCACACTGCCTTTTCCAGCACTGACCTTTGCAGTTGCGTGTTCATGGGTCTGCCCACTTGCCTTCACCACAGTCACGGCTGCACTGGAAGCCCATGAAAATCCTGGTGCTCCTGCCCTTGAGCTGGCATACACCCTGAACCTGGAGCCTGGCCGGCCACAGAGGCATCAGCTGTCCATTGCCCTGGTCGTGCAGCTGAGGACAGCAGTCTTCACTGCAGTTTCCCTGGTCCTCCCCCTACTCCCAGCACCACTGCTGCTGTGCCCATGTCCAACCCTCCTGCCACCAGACTGCCCCGGAGCCCGAGGCAGCTCCAGCTCCCTCAAGGGCTGCACTGGAGCCTTTCAGGAGTGGGCTGAGGTGAGGCTGGCACTGGCAGGGTGGGTCGGGAGAGGGCAGCTGCCCTCTGCCATGCTGGGGCTGGGGCTGGGCACAGCTTTTCCCTGGGGAGCTCCCTGAGGAGCCGCTCTGGGTGATCCTCCACCTCTGCCCTGGCAGCAGCATCAGTGCTCCGGATGCTGGGGTGAATGTGCACAGAGGGTGGAAAGGGGACGGGCTTCCCCAGGGGAGCACTGAGACCTTGTTCTTGCATGCAGAGCTGGAGTGAGGAAAGCCTGAGCTCAGCTGGAGTTGGAACCAGAGAGCTCCGGCATGGGAAGGGCTTGGTTATTATTAAACAACTATTGAATGATCCTCTAGAGCCTGGGAGATCTGAGGACCCAGCCCCTGCCTTGCCCAGGCCTTGTGCCCCATGCAGGGGTCAACAGACAGTGATCCAGGATCTGCTGGTGCAGAAAAGAGGCCGTGCAAGGCTGCCCTTTCCCCCTCCATCCAGATATGGAGACTGCAGGATGGAGCTGGCTGGGCACTACCTCATAGCTGGGGTGAGCCGCCAGCCTTGGAAGGGGGTGATGTGAGGGGCTGGCCTGGGCCAATGGGCCTCGGGCAGCTTGCCCAGGGTGTCCATGAAACAGGGGGCACAACCTGAGCTCTTCTCTTCTGTACTTTCCATGTTCTGGTGCCTTTCCCAGGAGACCTGCATTTGTGCAGCGAGCACACGGCTGTGTGCTCCCACACTGCCTGTAGCTGAATGGCAGCATTTGTCCTCTCCCAGAGCCATATGTGCCTGTGCCAGGCTTAGGCATTTGGTGGGCATCTCTCAGGGGAAGGTATAAGGTGAGTCTTGAGGGCTGCAAGAGATGGTGAGGATCCAGAGCAATAGGTTCTGGGGTTGGGGGGATTATCTGCACCTGAGGAGTACCTCAGTGAGGCCATGACTGATAAATGCCACCCAAGGCCATCTCCTCCGCCAGCTTAGAGCTGCTGCTGGGCAAGAGGTGAAGCCACTCCAGGTTTCTATGTGAGATTTCTTTTCTGCAAAGATTGTGATGTTCCCAATGGGAAAGCCGTTGTTGTACCAAACTGCAGCCCCAGGGAATGTGTCCCAGGAGGACGACTGGGAACAGAATTTCACCCTGCAAGCATACTGCAAACGTGAAAATGCCCTCTGCTCTCAAAGAGCTACAGGTCTTTGCTACAATGGTACTTCCCCTTTCCAACCACCTGTGCTACCTACAGCTACTTTCACAAGGGCTGATGTCTCCTGATAATAGGGACTTCAGTTTCTTCATATTTTTTTCCATAGGAGAGGCTAGATCATGCAGTCTCCTTCAAATCAAGTCAGAGGGTTCCCCCTCCCCTGCAAATACACCTTGCAGGTGGGGAAGCCCCAAAGGGCAAGCCTGACTTGAAAGGTGGGGCAAGCCAGACTCAGAGCTGAGCCTAGATGACCTGCTGCTCTGGCACCGAGGGGAGCTGCTCCCTGCAGCCTGAGCTGCTCTCCTCAGAGTGGGGACCCAGGGCCCTGGCCAGGACAGGGACATGGTCACCAGGGCCCCGCCCCCATCACAATGACCTCGAGGGCATGATGTCACCCCCATGACCATGTCCTGGCAGTCCCCCACGGGGACTCCCTAACACAGTACCTTGCTGTCCCCATGGGATCCCCATCTCCACGTCTTTGCCTCCAGCCCTCTAGGGCCAGTTTCTGAGCCCAGCTGGGAGCTGGTTTGTGGGGAAAAGGAAGAACTTTCCTCTCCCCAGCTCTGTACTCCCTCGTGCCTTGCTGAGACAGCTGCTCTGCTTGTCTGCTTGGCTCTCCAGGCACTCACAGTTCCCGGGGAGGTCCCCAAAGTTGTGCTGGCCTACGCTTACCATGGGAGGGCCAGGTCTCACTCACAGGCACCTCAGCAGAGGCCCTTGTGGGTGGCCTGGGTCACAGCCAGCACTGTCAGGAGAGCCCTGGGATGCAAAGGTGTGCCCAGGTGTGGGGGAGCCCCACGGGAGCAGCCACTAGGGCCAAAGGGAAAGCTGGGGTTGCAGCACAGCCATGTGTCAAGCCCTGCGGGGCGGTAAGCAGGGCTGTGCAGAGCCAGGATGTGCATGCCCAGCTCTCGATCGGGCCCTCCACAGAGGCCAGGGAAATGTTTCTGCACATAATGCCACAGCAGGTGAGCTGAGATTCATGTCACTGTTGCTGTGGAGGTGCCTGGGCAGGGAACCAGCCTGGGTGGAAACACCATGTGGGTGCAGGGCACCGTCAGAGGAAGCTCCCAGCAGTGGGTGGAGCTAGGACACTTTTGGGGGAAGTTCACAGCACAAAGGGGGCAGGGCACTCTTGGGGGTGGTGACAACAGCAGCAGGTACCCAGGGCTGTTCTTCCGAGGGACCTTGACAGGACACCGAAATGGGCTGCTGGGAAAAGTAAAAGCCCCACAGCAGGCTGGGCAGGGGCCTGGTCCCTGGAGAGCAGCTCCGCAGATCAAGTCCTGCAGGTCCTGGGCACAAGCTGAGCTGGGGTCAGCAGCGTGCCCGGGCAGCAAGGCCGGCCCCACACTTGGCTGTGTTAGCAGAGAGCAGCCGGCAGGGCGAGGGAAGGCATTCCTGCCCTGGGGTCGGCTCGGGAGAGACCACGTCTGGGCACAGGGTCCAGGTAGGGCTCCCCACTCCCAGACAGACATGGACACACTGGCACAAGCCCAGTGGAGGCTCCTGAATGAGTCGGGAGCTGGAGCACAGGACGTTTGAGGAGAGGCGGAGGGCGCTGGGTCTGTTCAGCCGGGACAAGAGAAGGCGCAGGGGGATCTCGCTGCTGCCTGCAGCTGCCGAAGGGGAGGGTGGGGAGAGGATGGAGCCAGACCCTTCCCGAGGTGCCTGGGGACAGGACGAGGGGCCACGACACAAGGGGCAGCAGGGAAAATTCCCCTGAGAGAGGGCCAAAAGCCTGTGAAGCCTGAGGGTGGTGCAACAGAGACAGTCAGAGCTGGACCCTGCCAGGCCCTGGGAAACCCCCGCTGGCTGCCTCCACCTGCAGCAGGACCTTGGAGCCGAGACCTCCAGAAGCCCCTTCCCACCCCAGCTGCTCTCTGACTCTGTGACTGCTTCAACGGGTTTCTCTCCAGACCTGCCTGGCTTCAGTGGCATTGCCTGCACTAGTCTTGCTATGGAGATTTGACTGACAACGAGTAACACGGGAAAAAAAGCTTCCGAGGGTTTTATTTGAAGAAGAAAGTGGCTATCACCAACTAGGGTTGGTGTGGGCCCATGGGTGCTACAGGACACGATGGAGCAGCATTTCCGTAGCAGCCGGGACAGTCTCCGTCGCTCTGCCTCTCTGCCCTGTGCCAGCCCCCATCTCAGGGCACCTGCCTGGCACTGGCCTCCTGGTGCCAGTCCTCTCGCTGCCCCGTGGCACAGCTGCAGCAGAAAGCTCTGCGCAGAGCCCGAAGCACCGTCCTGAGCAGCGAGGGCCGTCGCCTGGGAGCTGCGGTGTCCGGGAGGGTGGTGATGCCTGTGGGGGAAGGAGAGGCGTGGGCGAGGGGCTGTGGGGGTGCAGGACCTGCCTGTCGCCACCACCAAGGCCTTTCCCGAGGGGTCGTGGCCTCGGCACGGCCAGCCCCCGAGCGCTTGCTGCTGCCGGCCTCGGTGCCGCTCGCTGTGCTGGGACGGGCTCACCGTCCCCAGAAGGGCTCTCGACGTGGGTACATACCTGGGTCCACCTCTGGTGCTTGTCTGAAGATAGGGGATGACTTCTCCTCTTTTGGCTCGGATGCAGCCTGCATGGGGAGAGCAAGCCCACACACCGCGTGCCGTCAGCTGGTGATGCTCAGGATACTGCTGCCGAGGATTGGGGCATTTATGTCTCTGATGCTTTATTTCACAAAGCAGGTGGCACCCAGATTTTTGTCTGTAGTCTGCAAAGCAGTGGTTAAGCTGTTTTCTTCTTTTCCCAGTGGTGGGGACAGTAACTCTCTGAGAAATTAGTGGATGTAGCCTAAGTGCAAGTCAACGAGATGGCTTTGCTCTTGTGCAGGGAGAGAGCAAGGCCTTGCACTGAGAGCAGCTTTTACCTGAATGCCTGCCGTGGAGGTGGAAGGCTCATGCCTTGCAGCACCTGTGGGCCGGCATGCGCACGAATTAAAATCTTGTCTCTGGTGGTGGTGATAGGTGCTGCACAGGGAAGCATGGGACTCAGACTTGCCATAAAATTCATCTACCAACCTTTGGAAATTATTGTGCATACTGATAAAAATGCAGTTTGCTTTTCCCTTGTGCATTTATTCCTGTTTAGGAGTTGGAAAACATGCATAGAAAATCATTGGCTAGAACTAATGGAGAAAACAGAGAACAAGTATTAGCTTGCCTAAAAATCGAGATTATTTTGATCAGAGATCAGAAATGTGTTGAGTTTTGGTCTGGCTTTTTTGGCTTCTTCTGACACCAAGAATGAAACACTGCCCTCCCCAAATAGCAGCCAGTGTTTCTCCCTGGAGGTAGTTAGTCTCTTGCTTGCTGTATTTTCTAGGTTTTCCTCATAGAGGAAGACCCAGAAGCACCTGAAGGACACAAAGACTGTGACGAGGTCGTATTACTTATGCCAGTGGGACACTGACTGTCTGCACTTATTTTCTCAACTCCAGCTTCAAAGCTGTCATTACATCTTTACATGTCTGTCCATTGACTTACCTTGTCAGTAATAGACTTATCCTGGCCAAGAAGCGCTGGCTCTTACTAGGCAATGAGATGTGAGTTGTAGTTGGCTGAACAATCAGTGTTTTGTTTAGTGACTTTCAGCTCTTCCTGTTGTATGTATTAATCTACCTCAGTGACTGTGTGCTTCAGATCTAGTCCACAAGCTGCAAAGCAGCCCACTATTCATTCACCATTTCTGATTTTTCAACTAGAACAGAAAGAGAGAGGAAGAACAAGGTCTTTTCCAAGGTATTCTTAAATGCACTTTATAAGATTGAGTGCCCCCTTTTTGATGAGAAGAGATGAAAGAGGGCAAAGTTTAGACTGTGACTGCTATGGTGTACTGAACCGCAGTTCATTTAGGTCTGTACTACTTTTAGAACGAGAGTGTATGAAGCCAAAAAATGCATTTCTGATTGATGGTAACTCCTTTATGCAATGAAGAGTTGGAGAGCAAAAAACCAAGCACTCAGAAGTGCCATCTTGTCCATTTTGAAATATGGGCTCTCCAAGAAGGAAAACAAATGAAAGGTGTATTTGCTAATACAGAGTATAATTGAGAGGTGCTGGGAAATGCCACAAGTAGTGAAATAAATGTGAATGTCTAAAGAATGCTTTGTCCTCTTTTTTTTTTTGGTTTGATTTTTGTTATTCTCCTTGAGTTCCATCCCTTATTTGATTTGGGTTTGCCTTTCTCATGAGTTGATGTTTAGCCAAAGATGTAAGATATCCCAGCTCTCTTGTGAAATACATATAACCATGCAGCTTAGAGTGTTTGTATTAAAGAGGTCATCTTTCAGAAAGGGTTTTTTGGAGGAATGCTTTAAAGTGAAGAAATGTTTTGTTACACTCTTCAGCTCTTGAACTGCTTTGTGTTCTTATCATCCTTCTTTGCTTTTTTGTCTTTTTTAATATACTTTTTTTTTTAAAGGAAAGTGTTTTTCAGAGCTGGGGTGTGATGCAGTCACATGGGTCATGGATGTCTGGTGCTGCTGTAGTTGCCCTGGTCCTCTGTGCCCAGCCTCCATCTGCAGCTCCGAGGGGCTCTGGTCTCCTGCAGGTGCCCTGGGAGAGCTGCCAGGCCCAGGCAGGGACCTCAGAGACACTGGGGCCTCTCCAAGTGCCACTGGATGCTTGTGGGTAGACACGTGAGCTCTGCCTGGAAAGGTGAAGAACTGTTTTCAACAGTTAAAGAATACAAACATACTTTCACCAGCTAAAATGATTGACTGATTTTAATACACATGTCAATGTTTTCCCATCAGGAAAAAATCATGGGAATTTGGAGGAAGGGGATGAATCTCAGGCAAAGAAATACTGAGAGGCCCCTCAGCTTGGGTTACCACTGCTCTGCCTATCATGCTGTGGAGGTAATCTCAGTCATCTCTCACATGTTTTCACATGTCCTGATTAAGTTGGTCATGTCCAAAGTTTCCTTTGCATCAGACTATCTGGGCATATGCACTTTCCCTTGTTTTCCAGTCTTCCTCCTGCCCTTGCTCTTCATCCATTCAGATATCTCGCAACTCTCTAGTAGGTGCTCTGAGCTCCAGGGAGTCTGAAGCTTGCCTCATCTTTCAGGAGTCTGATTGTCTCTCCAGCCAGCTCCTTAGCTGTCTTTCTATCTATCCTTTCCTATGTACCTGTCAAAAACAGCTCAAGGAAGGTTATTCCTTGTGGAAAGTGGACCTCAGTGGAGGCAGCTTGGACTTAACATACAGTTGTGGAATGTATTTACTTTTTATTAAACTGTAACATCTTTTATTTTGTTTGCAATTAAGGTACAGACTGGAGTGGCAAAAGAGTTAGATTTTAACAGGAGTGATGTTAAGTGCCCAGTGGCTGAAGAGAGAAATAGCTGGGTTGGGGAGGGGAGGAGGAAGGTTGTCCATACATGTCTCACATCAAGGATACTGCTTTTCCCACATGTCCTGACTCGGTTAGGAGACACTCTGGGTCAGTCTGAATGGGAGAATGTGCATATCACGTCTTCTGAAGAATAAAGAAGGCTTAAGAAGCTGACATCTTTCTTCTTCAGGTGCTCACTGAAATATTCCTCTTCTAAATGCACTCCTGAAACCTCTCCAATTAGCCACAGAAGAACTGGAGAGCTGAAGAAAATGAGGCAAGAGACAGGGCTCCTTAGGGCTTTTGCATGTTAATGAGCCTCTCGGGTATATTTGGTGCTGAGTCCACGAACCTCAGCTATGGAGAGGAGACTGAAGAAACCTCTCAACAAGTTGAAGTCAGAAATAGACTGTAAATTTTCTTGGCGTGTTAATAGGTCCCACTGAGGGCCATTACTCGCAAACCTTCCCCAGGGGCTGATTAGAGCAGCAAGTTGGAGGCCCTGATTGCAGGTAGGCAAAGGAACTGTGTGGGTGGCTCTGATGCCAAGTAACCCTTGGTGTGTTTTATCAAGCAGAATGTCCAGGCGCTGACAGCCAGCCCCTGGGTAGGGTCATCTTCTCCCTCATGCTTTGCTTAGGGCTCTTGCTGGGGCAGTGTGAGGGTGGGGGGTGTGCACCACTGAGTGCAGGACAAGGACACAGCACCTCCTGGGCTCCCTGGGGACAAGGAAGCAGCAAAGCCGCTATGCTATAATGAAATGGCCTCTTGTCACAGGCCTTGGTGCCAGAGACAACAGTCATAGGTAGGAGGACAAAGACCTCAGTTGGAGGCTTTCAGCCTTGGCAGTGCCCTTGGCTTGTCTCCACCACAGGCTGTCCTATGCTGTCTCATGCCTGTGCCTGTTCCCCTGCAGACTGTAGACACCCAACCTGCTTCCCCACCTTGCTTTCACTTGGGATCAACTTACCTCTACTGATGTCTCCCTGTCCTCACAGGCTTTTCCTTGAAACACAAAGTCAGGGGCTGATCCCAGGCTCCCTTCTGGGTGACCTGTAGCACCGCAGCACAGCACTACCCGTTGAGTGACATTTCCATTTCCTAATGACATGTCTGAACCTCTCAAGCTGCTCTGTGTGGCTCTTTCCCCTTCCCATGCTGTTTGCCACTACCAAGACGAGCTACATCCTCTCTATCATCAAGCAGTCACAGGCTCCTACTCTACTGCCCTTCACTTCCACTTCAGCAAAATAAAGAAACCCAGGGTCCTCAACCTCTCCTCATGGACAGGGTTATTCCCCACTAGGTGCAGGACTTGACCCTTCTCCCTGTAAATCTTCATGAGTTGGCTCTTGTCCCAGTCACCCAAATTTCTCCAGTTCCTTTTGGACTGAAGCTCCTCTATGTCAAAAAGAAATAAATAATAAAAAGTACAGCAGCAATGGTGAACTTATATGGGGTGAGCTAATTGTGTGAGAGGAGACCGGGATGGTAAAAGAGACAAACTTAGAAGGGGGAAAAGGGAAAAGAAAAGAACAAAGTAGAAAAAGGAAATCAAAAGTGAAGCTAAAGATTGATCAGGGCTGCTTTGGGAGTTCCTGCCAAGAAGCCCTGCCTCTGAACAACTCTGACTGGAGAAGGACAAGAAAGCTGACCTGCTTCCACTGTCATGGGGAGCCTGCATGCTTTCCCTGACATCAACAAGTGAAGCTCCAGTGGGGGAAGAGTCATAGACTCCTTCAAGATGGAAGGGACCTCAGGAGGTCTCTAGCCCTATCTCCTTGCTCACAGCAGGGTCAGCCCTGGGGTTAGACCAGGTTACTCTGGCCTTGATCCAGTCTGGTCTTGGAAACCTCCAAGGCAGGAGACTGCACAGCCTCTCTGGGCAGCCACTTCCAATGCTTGACCATCCTTTTAGTGGAAAGGCTTTTCCTTATCTCCTGCATGAATGACTCTTCTTTCAACTTATGCCCATTGCCTCTTGGCCTCCTATCATGCACTACAATGAAGAGCCTGCCTCCATCTTCCTGATGACCTCCTCATAGCCTTTGGAAGACTGCCATGAGATTCCTCCAAAGCCATTTCTTCTCCAGGCTGAACAAGCCCCTTTTCCTCACAGAGTAAGTGCTCCAGCTCTCTGACTACCTTGAGAGCCCTCCACCGAGCTCGCTCCCCGTTACTAACCTCTTTCTTTTTCTGGGGACCCAAAGCTGGATGTAGTGTTCTATACGTGGTCTAATGAATACTGACTAGAGGGGGATCATCATTTCCCTCGACCTCCTGGCTGGGCTCCTGGTCATACAGCCCAGGAGGCTTTTGGCCTTCTTTGCTGCTGGCTCATATTTTGTCTCCTGTCCACTAGGACCTTCAGGTCCTTTTCCGCAGACCCGTACCCAAGGCGCTTAGGTGCCAGCCTGTAACACTGCAGGGTGTTACAAGTTACCAGGGCACTTGCCCTTGGTGAATTTTGTGATCTACCTGACAGCCTCTTCCTCCTGCCTGTCTAGGTGCCTCTGAAGGGCAGCCCTCAAGTGTATGACTAGTCCCCCCTTCCCTCCAGTTTGGGGTCATCTACCAGCATGATGAGTGTTGCCTCCTCCGTGTCACTAATAATGATAAACAGGAGAGGTTCCTGGGGAGATCAGTGGTGTTCCACTTCTCCCTGGCCTCCAGGAGGAGTACTACCCATTCACCACTGCCCTCTGAGCCTACTCTGGACTGTAATATCCTAACTAGCATACAAGAACATTGTTGAAGACAGTGTCAAACACCTTGCTAAAGTCTAGGTAAAAGACATTTACTCTTCTCCAGCCACAAATACAGCTGTTTAATCACAGAAGGCAATCAGGTTGATGGGGAACAACTTACCCTGGATTAATCCATGCTGACTATTCCCTGTCACCTTCTTCTTCTTCATGCTCCCAGAAATGTGATCCAAGAGGATTCGCTCCATGACTCACTCCTCATCAAAGTGAGGCTGAACTGCCTGCAGCTCCCCAGGTTGTCCTCTTGGTCTTTTCTGAAGATGGAACATTTGCCTTTCTCCTGTCATTGGGACCTCACCTAGTCTCCACACCCTTTCAAAGGTGGTAGCCAATGGCCTTGCTATGACAGCAATCAGCTCTCACAGCATCCTCCTATGCAGCCCATCCAGCCCTGTTGACTTGTATAGGTTGAGTTCTCACCAGTAATCCCTCACTAGCCCTCATCCACTGTTGACTGTTTTTCTCCTCAGGAGTCCTGACTCAAGTTGGCACAGCAGCCTGGAGACCTTGTTTGGGAAAAGTGAAGCTAACGAGGTGTTGAGTTCCTCAGACCTATCTGCCTCTGCTGTTACTAGATTCCCTGTCCCATTCAGCAGTGAGCCCAACCTTTCCTTTTGATTCTTACTGAAGCAGTAGCAGTTCATGTGCGTGCCCTTGACATCCCCTGCAAGGGTCAATCCTAGGGGAGCCTTGTCTTCCCTAACACCATGCCTACATCACTGTACAATATTTCTGAAATCCTCCTTTGCAGCCTCTCCCTCCTTCCCCTTCCCACATGCTGACTCATAGCCCTGGAACTCAGGTGCCAGTTCCCTGTTTAGCCAAGCTGGTCCCCTGAGACATCTACTAGCTTTACTGAGTATCAATAGGGACTATTCTTGCGCTTGGCAGGTGCTATCTTGAAAGAGCTGCCGGCTTTCCAGAGCTCCTGGGCCCTTCAGAGCTTCCTCCCATGGGATCCCCCACCAGTCCCCTGAAGAGGCCCAAGTCTACTCCCCTGAAGTCCAGCATCTGTACTCTGCTACTGTCCTTCCTCACTCTCTTCAGGATCCGGGACTCCACTTTTTAATGGTCACTGTACGCGAGGCTCACACTGATTATCCAATCCCTGACCAGTTCATCCTTTTTTGCAATTTCCAGATCTGGGAAAGCATCACCCTTCTTGGCCCACCTGATGGCTATGCTAAGAAGTTGTCCCTGACACCTTCCAGCAACCTTCTGGATTCCTTGCACTCTGCTCTTTGCCCTTCCAGTCAATGCCAGGGAGATGAAGGTCTCCTCATATGAAGCAGGCCCTGTGACCCACAGACTTCCTCAGGTTGCTTAAGGGAGACTGTGTCCACCTCCACCTCCCGTCATCCCCGCAGTGGCTCCTACAGAGCGCTTTCATGGGGCAGCGCAACCCGGCTTCCCCGCCGGGGCCCTGCAGCAGGAGCCCCTGCCTTGGCACGGGGTGCAGGTCGGGGCGCCACTCTGGCCCCACGTGCACAGGGAAAAATGTCACTCTCTCAGAGAAACGACTCCACAGGAAAAATGGGGAAACTTCAGCTCACATGTAACTGTCTTTTTGGCCCTGGCCAGCAAGGGTGGGGAGAGGTGGCACAAGCAGCACTAGCTATGCCTTGGGGGAGACCCTTGAAGTCTCCGGTCAGTTTTGCACCACAGCAAACCAGCCAGGTCTTCACATTTTCCTTTTTCAGTATGCTGCTGCTACAAAAACACGAGCACCTCTTTTTAGATACTACTAAATCAGACTTTCTTGTCTGTAGATGCACTGTGTATACGCTTATGTATCGCTAGTGCACATCAGGTCAGGTAAGCGCCGACAGGGCCTCCCTGAAGAGCACTTTAACGTTGAGTGAAAATCAGATGCGATCAGCCTGCTTTGGCTGTCTCTCAAAGAGAGTCTTTGCCTCTCGTAAGCCAATAGTCCTCAATTATGGCAATGCATGCATTTCATTAATTATTTTCACAATAATTTCAGAATACAAGTAATGCCACAGCCTATTTAAGTACAACAAGTGATTCAACACTTGGTAACTCAACTTTCCAGCAAATAACACACAAAGCAGAAGCAGTCCAAATGAAAATCTTCCAGCTGACTGCTTCATTTCTGGACAGTTTCCAAAACAAATATTCACCTTAGCCCTGGTTGCTTGAGTCTTTTCACAAATGATCCACAACAGCCCTCTTTGTTATGCTAAGTCTCCCATAAAGATAAGAGCTGTAAAGATAAGAGCTCCATTCTGTAAGGAGTAATATTTGAAAATGACACATACTGTTTCACTACAGAGTCTGAATGATTTGCAGTACTCATGAACCATGTCTCAGCGCCTTTCATTTATCTCTTTTCATCTGGATAAAACTAGATGGGCTCTCTCTGAGGTTGTGACAGAGTCTGTATCATGACAGGAACAAAACCAGTGTGACATCTCGGTTCCCTGAAATCGGGCAAAATCTCCCGCCGCCTTCAAAACCTGAACCAGATTTTCACCCGCAGCCTTTGATTCCAGTCTTGTGCATCATAAAAATAAACATGCCCTGGGCAAACACAGCTTATCAGAGGTGCTTCAGGGGCACAATTATCTCCAAGTGGCTGCTCGAGGACAAGCACCTGCTTCATCACTTGCCCTCTGAAGAGCCACATCCTGCTTAGGGACAGTGGTGACCTTTGCTGGGGACCAGGGCATTGAAAGGACACTCCCTGGGGCCAAGACAGAGCCCTGGCCACGGCCCATCCAGGGAGGAGGCTGGTGCTGGAGCCTAGTTGGAGATGGGGCAGTGGGAGCCAGTGGGCAAGGGCTGCTCTTCAGAGAAGGACCCAGGAGTCTGGGAGGGCATGGTCCTTCAGTCAGCAGCAGGGCCAAGGCAGGGACTATTCCCATTGGATCCCTGCTCTGCTCTGCTCTGGGGAGGCTGCGGCTGGAGCACGGGAGCAGTTTGAGGCCCCAGTGCAATGGAGCTGGAGTGAGCTGGAGCTGGGCACTGAGACCACCCCCAGCAGTTGCCCCAAGCCCAACAACCCCTCATCTCCCAGGGTCCACCACTCACCAGTGCTCCTCATTTCCAGTGCCTCCCAGTACTCAGCCCCCAGTCACCGTGGTGTGCCCATTGCCCATGTACCCAAGTACCTTGCCTTCCCAGGGTCCCCAGGGTTCCTGGTACCCCAAGAAGAGAGGTCAGTCTCAGCCCACCATTCCTCCAAGGGACTGGAGAGGAGCCAGGGATGACCCTGCTCAGAGACTCCTGATTTGAGGCTGGCAACAGCTCTGGGGGAGTCCTGGGGGGAAGAAGTGGACTGTGAGGTGATGGGTGCAGGGAGATGGGGAACGGGGAGGGAGATGTGGGCCCTGGGAGATTGGGGGAATCGGGCTTTGTGGAGCTGTAAGGGGGGGAATCATGTTGGGGCAGGGGGTGCTCACTGCAGGGTGTCCAGCTGTTATGGGTGCACTGCCCCCCAGCCCCCACCCAGAGATACCTGGGTCCTTCTCCCTGGAGCTGCCCCATGCAGGATGTTGGATGGGTGCCAGGGAAGGTGGCTGGGTCAGTGCAGGGTGGTGGGGGAAATCAATGCCAGGGCGGGGTTGTTGCCAGGACAGGTGGCGCTGCCAAGCCTGACTTTTCCCCAGGGCTCTTGGGAAGGGGGAGGGGGGATGATGGGGAGTCCTGGGAGGGATAAATCTTGCCCCTCGCCCTCAGCAGCCTCATCCAGGACTCACCAGAACCCGGAGGAAGATGAAGGTCGCAGTGCTCAGCGTGGCCCTGCTCCTCACCATCCTGCACCACCCAGCAGATGCACTGGTGAGCCCCAAGGGCACGGGGATGGGCTTGAGGCCAGGGGCGGCTGCAGAGGCAGAGCTTTCCTGTGCCTGGGTAGGGCAGCGGGACCCACAGCTGCTGGAGGGACCTGGTGGGGAACCAGGTCTGAAACTTCTTTGCTGACATCTCCCTCAAAATGGGGGTTGCAAATGGGTCCCCATCTCCAGCTGGGACCCCCTGTCTCTGCTGCAGCGTGCTGAGCTGAGCTGAGCTGAGCTGAGCTGAGCTGAGCTGAGCAGAGAGGGATAATCCCTGCCCTGGTCCTGCCAGTTCCACTGTGGCTACCACAGCCAGGGGAGCCATGGGTCTCAGCTGCCGGGTGTCCCACTGTCGGGGAGTACAAAGCCCTCCCGGACACCTGGGTCTCAGCCCAGTGTGGGACATGGACCCCCTCCCCAGGCTCCTGGCTCCCTCTTGCACCCTGACCCTCTCCTCTCCCTCCAGCAAGTGGGGGCCCTTCGCCTGGAAGACGATAAAGCTGTTGTGGACTTGAACCCTCCGGTAAGTGCCCGGATGGCCCCTCAGATCCCGGTGTGGGGTCCGGGACCCCCAAAGAGCCTGGAGATCCCCCTCCAGACACCTCCCCCTCCAGAGACCCTCTAGTGACCTCCTGTCTGGGAGGCTAGAAATCCCTTCTCTCCAGACCTCCTCACCCTCTCTTATTGGTCTCCCCAAGCTCCCTTGCCCTCGATCTCCCTCCATCTCCTCTCCTGGATCTCCCCAAACCCCTCCTTTGGATCTCCCCAAGTTATCTCCTTCCAGTCCACCCCAGTTCTGCACCTTTCATCCCACTCAGTCCCTTACCTTGTGCTCCCCAAATCCTCTTTCTTTGACCCAGCCTACCAAATCCCATCCCTCCAGTCCCCCAGTCCCCTAGGTTTTGTCTCCTTGAGTCCTGCCCTGGTCCTGCCAGTTCCACTGTGGCTACCACAGCCAGGGGAGCCATGGGTCTCAGCTGCCGGGTGTCCCACTGTCGGGGAGTACAATGCCCTCCCGGACACCTGGGTCTCAGCCCAGTGTGGGACATGGACCCCCTCCCCAGGCTCCTGGCTCCCTCTTGCACCCTGACCCTCTCCTCTCCCTCCAGCAAGTGGGGGCCCTTCGCCTGGAAGACGATAAAGCTGTTGTGGACTTGAACCCTCCGGTAAGTGCCCGGATGGCCCCTCAGATCCCGGTGTGGGGTCTGGGACCCCCAAAAAGCCTCGAGATCTCCCTCCAGACACCTCATGGGAGCCCTGGGGGGACAGAGGTGGGATTTCTCCCCACTCTTAGGGCTGTTGTTTCCTTTGTAGAGTGAAATTGTATTGGTGAGTAGCAGCCTCTCTGGCTGTGCTTTTCTTCTTCCCAAAGAAGGCGTTCCTTTGGTGTCTCCACCTGCACCCAGGAGCCCCAGTAAATGCAGCTTTGACCCTCCCTCAGACCCACCTAGGGGTCATTAACCCCATGGTGCCCGGAGAGGGGATTTGTAAATGCAGTCAGTCTGGGAAGGTCCCTCCAAAACCCTGTATTGGCCCACAAGAATTCTCTGTCTGGCAGGCCAGAAATCTCTTTCCTCTGGATCTCCCCATCCCTTCTTTTTGGTCTGCTTAAGCTCCCTTGGTCTTGAGCTCCCTCCATCTCTTGTCCCAGCCTTCCCAAATCTCCTGCCTTCAGCTTCCCCCGTCACCTCCTTTCAGTTCCCCCCCATAGTTCTCTGCTTTTGATCCCACCCAGTCCCTTGCCTTGTGGGCCCCCCAAATCCCCTTTCATTGACCTAGCCTACCAAATCCCATCCCTCCAGTCCCCCAATCCCCTGCTTTTGGTTTTCCCCCAGCCCTCTGCCATCAGTCCACCCCAGTCACCCTCCTTGCTCTCCCCAAATCCCTTCCACTGGAATCCCAGGCCCCTCCCTACTATCCCCCACAATCCTATCCCTTCAGCACCCCCAATCCCATGCTCTGGGGTCTCCAATCCCTTCCCTTTAGGCCCCCACCACCCTAGTCCCTTCATTTTAGGCCCTCCAAATCCCATCTCGTTTACACCATCCTATTGATATCCACATTCCTTTCTTTGGGGGTTGCCAAATCCCCTCCCTGTGGGCCCCCAAATCTCATCCCTATCCCCATCCCTGCTTTTGGCCTGGGCAGGACACAGGTGTCCACAATGAGGTCTGGAAGCAATGAAGTGGCAGAAGGGCAAGAAAGGCAGTTCCTGCCCCCAAGTCAGACCAGGGGGAGCCTTAGGGCAGGGGGAAACCAACCCAGCCCAATCCAGACTGACCCATGTTTCTTCTTCCCTAGGATGTGGGAGACACTGATCTGTTGGCAGGGGCAGATGTTGCTGTGCCAGTAAGTAATGGGGTGCACCTGGCAGGCAGCCAGTCTGGGGAACTGGAGGGGGTTTGCTTCCCCTTGTCCGCAGCTGGGATTTGGGCACATGCCACCGTCTGACATTGTCTAATGGTCTCTGTTCAGTTGCAGGTTGACGTCGTGCGACAGAAGAGGGCTCTGGTAGGTACCATGAGGTCTGCAGGCCCCAGCCCCTTCCCCTCCTCTCCCCTGCTAGGCCATTCCAGTGCACCCCAGTGCACCCCTTGTGTCCCTAACCCTCCCTTTCTCCACAGCTCCCCAGACTGGCACTGGCCCTACTCCGGAGAAGCCAGGCTGCAGCCTCCCAGGCCTAGGTGAGCAGCATCAAGGCATCCCCAGCCCTACAAGAGATCCTTGACCTGGGGGGATGCTAGAGCCCTCGCACCCCTTGTGTCCCTAACCCTCCCTTTCTCCACAGCTCCCCAGACTGGCACTGGCCCTACTCCGGAGAAGCCAGGCTGCAGCCTCCCAGGCCTAGGTGAGCAGCATCAAGGCATCCCCAGCCCTACAAGAGATCCTTGACCTGGGGGGATGCTAGAGCCCTCTGGGGTGGGTAAGACCTTAGTGTGAGTAGGGGGACAGAGGGGACTATTGATGATCTACCCCAGGGGTGACCTATGCAGAGCTGCCCCAACCCTTTCCCCTGTGCTCAGTGGGACAGTACGGACCCCCTGGCTCACTGTATGGACTGGGCAGTGGGCTCTTGGTGCTGTACAGACCCCCAAAGTTATCATGCGGACTGGATTGTGGGCTCTGGGGTCTTTATGGATCCCTAGGGCCATGATATGGAGTGGGCTGTGGGCTCTGAATGCTGTACAGATCCCCAGGTCACCGTACAGATGGGGCAGGGCTCTGGGTGTTGTATGGATCCCCAGCGTCACTGTACAGTGTGGGCTGTGGGCTCCGCATGCCATATGGACCCCCAGGGTCTCCGTATGGATGGAGTAGAGCTCTGGGTGCCATACAGACCCCTAGAGTCACCATACAGAATGGGCTGTGGGCTCTGGGGTCTGTGCAGACCCCCAGAGTCACTGTACAAATGGGGCAGGACTCTGGGGTCTATACAGACCTCCAGGGTCACCATATGGATGGATTAGCAGAAGCTCAGGGTTTTGAATGGACCCAGTAGAGGCAAGCCCTGCCCTGGAGGCACTGGGGACTCCAATCCCCTTCTCCTTCGCCCTATATTCTCAGAGGGACCTGGTGGGGAGGTGACCAGACTCATTTCCCAGCAGACTTTGTAGTCATGTCTTGTGCCTTGTCTTTCAAGACTGGAGCTGTGATGACTCCCCGTCCTGTTTCCCCTCCCCTGTGGGCATGAGGAGATGATCATCCCTGGACCCCCCCTACCTGATCCCCAGGAGACCTGAGCCATTTTCCCAAAAGGATCAATAAAGGCATTGAGCAAAACTACCACGTGTGGGTGTGAGTGTGTTCATGTGTATGTGTCCCCAGTTCCCTCTCCTCAGCCAGGTTCTGTACACCCAGGCCCTGGCTGGCAGCATCTTCTGGACCTGCAGTCTGGCTGAGGGGAAGACCAGGAGCCCAGACGCCTGGGTTCACGCTCAAAAGGAGATTCCCCTCCCTCCACAACAGGCCCTCAGGCAAGGGTAGATTAGTGGAACAGCTGCCAGGGGGACTAGGAGAGGCGAAGAGCAGATGGTGCCACCCCTCGGGGCACCAGGGGTTGGGGAGAGGCAGAGGGCAGCAGGCTCTTGAGGGGCCCTGCTGAGCACCCTGACCCTAACAGCTGAGTCTGGGGCTGGGGCAGCAGGTCAGGGAGGCCAGGCAGCCTGGTCACTAGGGTCCTCAGCGCAGCTCTGGGAGGGACAGTGGTTTCCTGCCCCAGAGACTCAGGACTCATGGATTCATGGGTGCATTTGGAGCCCCACCTTGGGGCCAGGCAGGTCCTCCCCGAGACCCTGCCCTGAGGTGTGGGCGCACACTGGGGTGAGCACCCCCACTGTGGGATGTATGTGCACACTTTGGAGAATGCATGTACATTGTGGGGTGTGTGCACTGTGTGTGTGCGCATACTGCATTGCTGGTGCATTATAGGTTCTGTCAAAACACTCAGCCCCAGAGGTCCCCCAGGCCCCCCACAAGGGGCAGGGAGGGCAGCTGTAATGCTGGAGTGGGGCCAGGCCTGGTCACCTGGATCCCTTGCTGGGCCCTCAGCGAGCACAGCACCCTGGGAGGATGGGGCTGGGTCTGTGTGGTCCCTTCCCCTCTCAGTCCAGCCCCTCCTGGCCCCATCTCCTCCTGGGTGTTACCTTGCATGGCCATTAAAAGTACAATACTGGTATGTTTGGTTATTCAGAAATAAATATTTTTCTTTTTTATCTACTTTATAATGGTGTTTATGTAGGAGGAGGCAAAAAGGCAAAACAGTGCTGCCTGAGCTTTTGGATCCAGAATATGCCCTGTTCATGGTGATTCTTGGCCCATTAACAGCGGTCCCACCTGTTGCTGCTAGCAGGTGCTGAGGGAAAGTGTCAGTTTTGCTCTCCCAATTTATTCTTTTTTTTTCTTTAATCTCGTGCACCTTGCACACATACTTGGCTTTTATGTTCTCTGTCCCCTCAGTAGCAGCTCACAGCACAAACATCTCAAACCTCCCCAGTGTGTGTTTCCTTACCCAAACACACTCACACATCAGGCTGCCCCGTCCAGCCCAGCTGCAGCACCTTGCAGCTCCCCATCCCTGCACAGAGCAAGAGGACCTGCTCCTGCAACCCCACAAGCTGCTTTGATCCTCTTGCCAGCTGTTGCTGCTGCTGAACCCTACTCTCCCGTCAGGTCTCAGATGCAGCTGTGACCCAGGGCATGCTGCTCTGTCTCCAGTCTCAGCCTCTCTCCAGGCAACAGGTCAGGCCAAGGATCGAGCACTGACTGCACTGAGAGGGCTGTCCTCTCCCCCGAGGTTGTGCTTGGTGTGGAGGAAGGCCTGACCCTGCCACAGAGGTCTCTGGCAGAGCTGTCTGTGCATCAGGCAGATGGCAGAATCTCTCCCATGTCCCCATGCGCTTCCTTGGGCGAGGACTGACACAGCCTCTTTCACTGCCCCGTGGGACTGCACCCTCCCTTCTCCCCATTCAGGAATGAGATGTGCAGACATGACCACCCAGGGTCATTCGATCCCCATCCTCTCCAGGGGTGCTTTATGTCCTGACTCTCCATCCTCTTGTTCCTCTCCAAAAAGTGTAGGCTTACGGTAGTAGCAAGCCAGCACCTTGGAAAACCTGCTCAGCTGAAATGACATCCCTGGGCAAGGGGAGAGGGAGATAAAACTGATGCTGTTGGGACATGGATTTTTGTGTCACTACTATTGCAACAAGCTGAGCGGCCAGCAGTAGGCAAACAGGCAGGAGCTGAGAGGTCATCCAGTGCATCAAAATGCCCTCTCAGGAGAGGGCTACATCCCCTTTCCTTTCACAGCAGCTGATTGGCCAGCAGCAGGTGGGCAGCCATGTGAGGTCATCAAGGGCACAGCAAAGCCCATGAGGAAGACATAAGAGCCTGGAGGGAGGAAGGAGGGAGAAGCAGGTAACATGACAGCACTGGCCTAGTGATTGTGAGATCACCTCTATGACTGCAGCTGATTGGGCAGCAGCAGGCAGGTGGGCACTTTGAGGTCCTCAGGGGCAGGAGAAAGCCCCCAGGAGAGAGGGCAGAGGCAGAGTCAGGCAAGGCTGGCCTGGCTGGGAGCTTGTTTGTGAGGTCACTTTTATTGCAGCAATCTGATTGGGTGGCAGGCAGGCAGGTGCTGTGAGGTCATGAGGCAGATGAGAAAACCTTCCCCATGGAGATGAGAGCTCAGGGGAAGGGGAGAGGGAGAGGTGAGTAAGAGGGATGTGTCTAGGGTGCTGATTGTGAGGTCAATTCCTTACATCAGCCGGACTGGCCATTAGCATGTAGGTCAGCAGGGAGGCATTGTGAGGTCATCAAGAGCATCAGAAAACTGCCACCAGCAGAATGGAGAGCTAAGGGGGAGGCAGGTAAAGGGGGGAAACAATGGGATGATGATGCAAACATCTTTTGCACTGTGGCAAGATCTTTGGAACTGAAGTTGTAACTGTGATACAAAGATGACATTCCCATTTGTTTAATACAGTCCTTTATCAATAGAAATGGATCATGCATGCTCTGGAGTGGTCATGTAGGACCACAGGCCAGCTGGATAATAAGGATTTACTGGAACAACCCCATTCAGGGACTCTCACCTGCTCCACCTGAAGATGCTGTTGCAAGGACACCTGTGGCAGAGACTACCCTCAAAAGCCAGAGAGCAGCCAACTCTCCTGTTTATAAGATTTGGATTCCCCACATGAGCATTCCCTAAGCAAAAGTTCCCAATGGATTAGGTTTCTTTTATATATCTATATATGTTTATATATATAGATATATATATATGTATATAAACACTCTGTCCATGAATGTCTGTGAAGCAAACAGATCATTTGGATGCATCATGTTCTGGTTATGGACCTAGGTGCTCACGCTGTGCCCCTCAGCTCCCGCTATGGGCTCTGTGTGGAGCTTTAGAGCCAGCACGCTGTTTCCTACAGCCAAGGTGAGAGATCTGGCTGCAGGTCTGATCTTGGTGCTGGCAAAAGTCTCCTGAGGATGCCAAAGACATCATCCTGGAGAGGGAGCAGGGGTATGTCTTCATTCTGTCACTCTTGGCCCATCTCTGGCCCATGTCCATGTTGTCTGTGTGGTGATGTTTTTGCAGCTGAGCAGAGGGGTCCCAGCCCTCAGGGAGAGCATGTCCTTTGGGTGAGGGCTGAGCCTGGCCCCACATCTCCCCATAGGGTAGGAGAGGGGCAGTGCCAGCCCTGGGGCTTGCTGAGCAGGTGGTCACCCCATGGCGGAGGGGCCATGGGATTGATCAGAGCAGGCACTGCTCTTCTGCACCGTGGCTGTTGGAAGCCCGCGTGAGAAAAGCATTCACAGAGTGAGACCCCCACGGAGGTGGGTAACGCACATGGGCACTGCAAACACAACCCTTGCTCCTGCTGGGGCTCAGGCTCCAGCACCGCATCTCCCACAGGGAGAGATGGGCCAGGGCTAGGGAGGGAGGGGGCTGTCTCAGGGCAGGGGGCTGCCAGCAGGGAGGCTCCAGGTCGCGGGGCCGGAGGTGGTGTCCGAGGCCTGGCTGCCCCCAGAGCCTTCAAGGTCACCCTAGCCCTGCCCCACTGCTTCAGGGATTTGCTGGTGACACCATCGTTGTCACCATCAGCAGCACTGGTGCTTTCCCCTCATGCCTACATTGGGGATCCAGTGCCCTCCCATAATCACTTCCCACTTCTGCACACATGGCCCAGCCCTCCTGCAAGGTCCCCAGCACCAGTGCTCCATCCTGGATAGGAGCCAGGATGTCCACAGCTCTGGGACGTGCTGCTGCCCGTGGAGGGTCAGCGCAGGGCCTGGCACTGGAAGAGCTCCCAGTGGGGCACGGGGAAACGCTGCTGCGGGAGAGGGTGCTGGTGACAGCCACCGGCTCCCTCCTCTCCTCGAGGGCAGGATCCTGCTGTTTGCAGTGCTGCCGAGCCCTGGCTGTTCCTGGCGGGGAGCCTGGCTTTGCCCTGTCCCGGCTGGAGGAAGAAGGGGGCTCACACAGCCCTCACTGCTGGGCTGTGGCTTGGCTGCTGGGGGAGAGGAGAGCTGCCCCTCTCCTGGGACCCAGAGCTGAAACCCTCCTGCGAAGCAAAGCCAGCGCTGGGCAGAACTGGGGCTGGTGGAGCTACCCTCTGCCTCCTCGAGAGAGGCACCAGACCCTGGGCACACAGGTCTGATTTTGTCTGGTGGCCTGACAGTGCCGGCTGCAGGGGAGAGGCGAGCTGTGCTTAGGCAGCTGGGCAGGGAGAGCTGGCGGCAGCTGCACGGCCCCATGCTTGCCTGGTGCTGGGAAGGCTGAAACCAGTAACTTGAGTGGAGGATGGATGCATAAGTAGTGGGAGGAGGGGATGATGAAGGAAAGAAAAAAATGCAAAGGAAAAAATAGGGTACATAAATAATTTCAGTGTAGGAAAAGAAAATTAAAGGAGGAAAAAATGCTACTCTCAAAAACTGCCAGTTTAGTCACAGAATCTCAATGGTTTTTTACATCTAGATATTAACATAGATCCTATAGATCCAGACACAGAGGCATTTGGTGACTCTTCCCCATTGCAGGAGATCTCTCTGAGTAGAGCAGGTGTCAGCTCAGTGCGGGAAAGGAAATGAGCCAGGACAAAGGTGGAGTGTGTTTTTGTGTGCTCGGCCTTGGCCCCACTGCCCATCAGTGTGTGGTATGGGGAACCCCTCAGGAAGAGCCAGCGGGATGAGGAGATCGGAGACCTGCCCCCATCTGGAGGAGGGAGGGCAGTTTGGGTGCCAGATGCTGCACAACCACCGAACCCTCCTCCCCACTTGGCTCCTGTGTGAGAGGGTCTCGCCTGTGGGCAGTGGGGCTCAGCCCGTTAAAATCCCGGCCTAGGAACAGGGATCCTGTCTCAGCGCCCATCGGCACCAGCTTTAGGGATGGACATGAAATGTTTTCTGCCATCGAAATACGCCCTTATGAGCAGCCTCGGGGATGGGCCCGTCCCGAGGCTGGGGGCTGATCCATGACTTTGGGCTGGAGCCCGTGTGTTGGGGTGATCCCTTCTCCAGTCCCCTGCCCTCTTCCTCTTCTGCCTCCTGCCCTGCTGAAGGAAACGTCCCTTCCCACCACTGCCTGCTCCTGTCCCCTGCACCCTGCACACAGATATTCCCCTGCACAGACCCAACCTGGCACCCCAGGCGAGGCAGCTCCTTCTCCTGCCCCCGCAGCCCAGCAGCAGGAGGGCAGAGGGGTGGGGGTGGACAGGAGCAGGAGGGGGGGTCCCAGGGCTACCCAGGGCCCTGGTGCTGCCTGCTGGGAAGGAGCCATCTCTGGGCTGTGCCAGGAGTGCTTGGGGATCCATGAGGGCCGCGGGAACCAGGAGCAGCCCCTGGAAACAGGAGTCCCTGCAGAGCCAGAGGAGGGGAAATCCCAGCCCCGGGTACCCAAACAAGCTGCTCTGTGCTGGGGTGCTGGGGCAGCGGGAAGCAGAGCTGCCTCCCAACCGCTGTGGGGAGGGGATCCCTGGGCAATGAGCCCTCTGGGGCTGGCTGGGGTGTTCAGGGCCCTGCTGTCACCTCCAGGCTCACTCCTGTGGGGCGGCAGAGCAGGGCTAACCCTGTCACTGCAGCTCTGTGGTGGCCACCATGCCTTGGGACAGGGAGGCCCAGGCAGAACCCCTGGGAAAAGAGCAAGCGGGGGCACTCCCGGGGTGAGGAGACTGGACCTCCCTGCCCAGAGGGGCATTACGGGACCCTGCATTACAGGACCCTGCGGAGAGACCCACTTTGGCTGGAAACTCTTGTGTGTGGGTTGCAGGATGGAAATGTCTCTGCCAGCAGGAATATCCCCCAGCTGGGCTGCTCACTATTCCCACCCTCCAGGGACCATGGGCGCTTGCAGGCACACAGCCTGTCTCAGAGCCTGCTGCTCCCGAGACGTGCCCCTTCCCTGCTGCAGTTTCTTGGTGCTTTGCTCTCCCTGATCAGCCTCAAGGAGACACCCCAACACGTGGGGAGGGAAGCACCAGCTCTGGAGCAAACTCCCAAATGGTTTTAATAAGAACAAATACCAATTGCTGGCATAAAAGTAGAGACATGAAAATAGAAAAAAAAATGCTCTAATAGAAAAGTTTCTAACACCAGTGGGAGAAGGGAGACTGGTGTCTGGCACTCAGGGCTCTCCCAGCTGCACAGACCTCTCTTCCATCCCAGGAGCTCCCAACCGCATGGCAGAGGTGGGCTCCCCTGGCCCCGGGCTCGGGGACCTTTTGGCACCAGGGTCCAGTCTCACAGCCTTGGTGTCCTCATGGGGATGTGCCAGAGACGCCTCTTCAGCATCATCGTACCCCGTGTCCATGAGGGGCAGGCATAGGGCAGCTCTCTCGGCTCCGGGGGCCCTGTCACTTTCGCGGGAGTGCAGGCTCTCCCCTGGAAGCAGCAAGGTCGATGTGTTGCAGTTGGCCCCGTGCGTGTGCCCCTCCTGGGCTGTAAATCCCCTTCCTCCCCCTCCTCTCACTTCCCCGGGATTTTCAGCCTGTTATCTCCCCCCAGTTTCCCCACTAGGAAAACTCCTGGGGCAGGTTCCCTCCCCATCCCGGCAGGTCGAGCTCTCAGAGTGCAGCGACTCTTCGGGCTCCACGGACGGCACCCCAGGCACCAGCCC
The DNA here is from genome assembly GCF_040807025.1 of Struthio camelus. Lineage (NCBI taxonomy): Eukaryota > Metazoa > Chordata > Aves > Struthioniformes > Struthionidae > Struthio > Struthio camelus. Next base: position 1,836,540 of record NC_090973.1, on the reverse strand, counting down.
CACTGTGTTTCCCCCTCACCTCTCTGGGCCTCCCCAGGTCCAACTCCCTCCTCCGCTTCCCTAGGTGCTTCCCAATCTCCCTGCCCAGGAACAAGATCCTCCCCAGGGTCAGAGACTTCCCTGGCATCATCATAGCCGTCTGCTGGGTCACCTCTGGGCAGAACAGGGACATCTGAAAGGAGAGGGGTGCAGGTGGCAATGAGAAGAGCCCTCCCGCAGAGCAGAGGAAGCAAGGGCATGCAGGAACGAGGAGGGGCTGAGCTGCTGGTGTTGGTGGGGTCACAGGAGATCCAGCATCCTGCCCACCTCCCCTGGGGTCGCAGGAGCGTGTGTGTGACAGCAGGGACCCCTCTCGCCCAGCCGCAGGGTCGGCAGTGCCAGGCTCTGCACCAGAGCTGGCTGTGGAGACTCCCTGTGTGCTCGGGGAGATGCCGGTGCCTTGCGGCTCGGCTCCTTGGGGCGAGCTTGGGGCCTGCTGGAGGCAGGGACAGGTCGAGCCCAGGAAGTCCCCCTGTGACCCCGTAGGGCACAGGGCTGCAGGCACCCAGCTCAGATGGGCACGTCTGACCCTCGCCCGCTCTGTACGGCTCTGGAGACGCTCCCGAGGGCGATTCCTCCCCACCCCGATGGTGACATTCAGTGACACTGCTGCTGGTCACACAGCTACAGGGAGGAGAGACCGACCTTTCCTCTGTCTCCCCCTCCATTACCTGGTGCTGACCCAGGACCATCCTCCTCCTCACTGTCTCTAGCCTCGGGTTGCAGCTTGGTCAGGGACCTCTCTGAAGAGGAGCCTGGCAAGAGGAGCAGCAGGTGTTATCGGAGTGAGCCCTGATGACCCTGCTCATGGCCAGTGCTGCTGGGGATGGGCACCCACACAGCAGGGACTGCACGGGGAGGAGGGCTCAGGGACTCCTCCTGCTCCCATGGGACAACCTCATCTCAAAGGGCCTTTCCAAGCTGCCTGGGGACAGCCCCCTCCCTCACCCACCAGGCACAACCTCGGGGTGCAGTGGGGCAGGCAGGGAGGCGCTGTGCCCTGGGCTGGGACAGGCAGAGCTGGTGGGGAGGCAGCTCCTCTCCTGAGCCCAGCACTGCGCTGCTCTCCCCTCAGACCCCCATGGCCCAGCGCTGCGGGGACCGCTGGCCTGGGGGCTGCCAAGGTCCTGCCCTGGGTCAAGGCCAGCGGAAAGGGCCCTGCAGACGTGCTCCCTCCCACGAGGGACCCACACTGACCTGAGTGACTGAACCACACCTCCTTCTCCCACGCCCAGCTGTAGTCGATCTCCTGGTACACGGCCTCAGAGAAGGGCTCCAGAGACCTCCTCGAGCCTGAGACAGAGGCAGGGTTGGCACAGGGACATGGGGACAGGAGATCAGACCCCGACGTGGTCACCCAGCCCTTCCCCCTGGGCTAGCCCAGGACTGACCTCACAGCCCAACCCCACTGCTCTGTCTAGGCAGCACAGCCACGTCCCCAGTGACAACAGCATCCCTGGGGAGATGGCCTGGGGCAATGTCACCCTCATGCTATCTCTTCAGAGACAGCCCCATGCCCCTTTTGGCCCAGGGTCTGGTCCCTGGTCTGACCCTGGAGCAACTCCTAAGTCTCCTCTCCCCAGGGAGCTCCCCTCTCTCTGCCAGATGGGCCCATAGCATGGCCCCTGCCCCACCACGGGTGGGCAAGGCTGGATGGAGGGAGCAGCCCAAGGACTGGACAACCACACCGAGAGATCCCCCTGCCCTGCGCTCCTCCCGGCACCACTCCTGCCCCACAGCCTCCCCTCCAGCGCCACCCAGAGCACGGACAGCAGCATCCTCAGATGTCTTTTGCTGCTCCCATCTCCCCCAGCCCCTTCCTGCAATTTATCTCCTCACTCATCACCATCTCCTCCCAGGTTTGGGCTCTCTCCTCTCCTGGTTGCTGGTGTCCCACAGCCAGACAGTGAAGGGACAGGGAATAGGACAGGAGGCAGCACCCCTACCCCAGCTCTGTTTGTGCCCCTCATGGACAACCTACAGCACCCGTGGGGCTGCCAAGAGGCATTGTCCACCCTGGGACCAATGAGGAAGGACCCACCTCTGCGCTGAGCCCTGGCACTTTGCACTTGCCCCACCAGGAGGGCCAGGAGCAGGCAGAGCAGGGCCCCCAGGATGATGCAGATGACAACAGGCACCGAGACTCTCCCGCTCTCCCTCGCACGGACCTGGGTAGCATCTGCATGGGCAAGGACATGGACGAGGCAGCCTCTGGCCTGGGGGAGGTAGGGGCCCAGGGACACCCCACTCCTGACCCTCCCACACATGGCAGCATGGGGAAGGGGCACAGGGGTGGGTCAGGGGCATCTCCACACTGCCGGGTGAATCACAGCCCTCCCCAAAGCCACCCACTCCCACCCCAGAGCCTCTTCTCTGCGGCTTTGCACCTCAGCACAGAGCCCCTTCCCTCAGGCTGCAGGTCACAGCCTGGCCCTGGGGAGATCAACCCCCAGGGAACAGGGGAGGTTACCTGCTCGGAGAGGTGATGTTGTCATCATCCTGGGTGCTGCTGCAGAGCAGAGAGAGAGAGAGAGAGAGAGAGAGGAAGAAAGATGCATTTGCGTGTGTGTGTGTGTGTGTGTGTGTGTGTGTGTGTGTGTGTCTGTGTGTGTGTCTGTGTGTGTGTCTGTCTGCAGGTGTTCCCTACAAGTCCCATCTGAACTGTCCTTCTCTGGGTCCCCGGGAGAGGCCCAGGGCCCTCTACTCTGGGCCATGGGGACAACAGCACCAGCAGCCCAGGGGATGTGCCTGGGGAACGGGATGCAGGAGTCCCATGGCCAGAGGCCTGACGACACCTGGCCCCACAACAGCTGCTCCCACAACAGCTGCTCCCCACCTGGCACCAGACACCTGACCTCCCCAGGGACATCCTTCCTCTGACGAGCTCTTGGGTCCAATTGTGAGGACCCAATTGGGAAACATGTCCCAAAATGAGGGGATGAAGTGCTGCCACTCACCAGAGCAATTCACAGAAGCATCTTCCTTGTGCTGGCAGGTATCGCTGTCCCCAGGCCGGGCCCAGCAGTCCCAGAGAGATAGCTCCGTCCCTCTGCACTCCACCTGCTTCAGCCAGATGGGACCCGTCCCCTCCCCAAACACAGCCTCCCCCACGACAGACATGGCAGGGCCACAGCCCAACTGCCTGCATGCAACCTCGGCATCCTTCATGTCCCAGGAGTCGTCGCATACTGTCCCCCAGGAGCCATGGTGCCAAACCTCCACTCTGCCCGAGCACCGGTCCTCTCCTCCCACGGCACGAATCTTCTCCATCTCTGGAAAAGGTAGAAACCCCCACATCACTGGGGCAGCTGGGAGAGCCTGGCCAGGGAAGAAGGACACACAGAGGAGCAGTACCTGTGCAGCTCGTAGAGTTGGGGCACTTGGCCACTGGGGCTGAGGAGGTTTCTGGTTGTCTCCCTGCAGAAGGAAATACTGTGCTGAAGGGGCTGCTTCACGGGGGTCATGCAGGTGGGAGCAGGACTGACCTGTGCGTGAATCTCCCACTGCCTCCTTGGTCATGGACACAGCTGAAACTCCCAGTAATGCAGTGTATAACAGCGCTGCGTTCCAGGGCTACCCTTGACTGTTCACCCTCCAAGGGCTAATGACTAGCAATGGAGCAGATGGATGTTCCCAGAGGGGAGGCTTGTCTGAGCTCTGGTGCCAGCAGTGCCCTTGCCGGGGCCTGTTTCCTACAGAACCCTCAGCCACCAGGACTGGTTGCACTCTCTCCCTTCCCATTCCCTCAGCAAACCACAGCCATGAGTGGGATGCTCTGCATGGACTTCCCAAGCTAATAGGTGGTTGTTTGGGCCCTCTCTACGGGCAACAGAGAGCAACAGGCACCTCCGGAAGTGTCCAAGGTAAGGTGGAAGAGGCATCACCTGGAGGTGCCTCTGCCTCTGCCTCTCCTTGGGCTATGCAGGGAGCTCAGGACAGCTATTGCTGATGGATGTGTGTCACTCTGAGAGCTGATGTTGTGTTTGTGTCACTGACAGCAGAACGGCCTGAAACGCAAAGTAAAAGCCACTCCAAGCTCTTTCTCTGCATTGCACCTTGCTGAACAGGGAGCAAGACCTGGTGTGAGCCTTTGTGCTCAGGTAGCTCCAGCCTTACCATTGCAGGTGATGTGGGTCTCTTCTCGTTGGTCATCACATGACTGTGGGTTCCAGGGAGCAGAGGGGCACTGCCAAAAGGAGCTGTTTGTCTTCCCACACTCAACATGATCCAGCCACGTGGGGCCAGACACCCTGCCACTTGGAACATTTATTTCAATGAACCCTCCATCTCCACAGCCCAGCTCTTTGCACACCAGGGACACGGTGTCAGGAGTCATCGAGTTGGAACAAACACTGCCCCATGTCCCGTTGTAGAAAACCTGCAGGCGCCCAGAGCAGCCATCGCTGTTCTCCAACCTCAGGGCCATGAACTCTGGAAGGAAAGGCACAAAGTTGGAGGGAACAAGCTGGTCCGGGGGTGAGGAGAGAGAAACCTAAAGCACCCCTGACAATGTCCCAGGTTATTCTGCAGCATCCATGGGCAGGAAGGGTTACTCCAAGAAGCAGGGACCCTTCTGGCTACCTCAGGGCTCAGAGAGGCAGAGGGCACTGCTGGCAAGTCACCCTTTCACCCAGGGAGCAGAGAGAAGTCCCTGAGGTGCAGCAGTGCCCTCCCCTCTAACCCTTGCGGACGGCTGGGCTCTCCCTATAACCCTCACGAGGTCCAATGGGGACAGTGCACAGGTGTCCCCAGGACGGGGGCAGGAAGGGGGCTCGGGGCAGCCAGGGGCAGTCTCGGCCATGCCCTGCTCTCCCCTCATCCCTACCTCCCCGGGCACCAGGCTCCCATCACCACTCCCAGCACAGACCTGAGCAGACTACTCCTGCGTCCTCTTTGTGCCTGCAGTTGTGCTGCCCCCAGCCCCCGTGAGGGCAGACCCAGAGAGCAGCTTCACCCCCGGAGCACTTCACGTCGTCCAGCCAGATCTGCCCAGAGCCTCCCCCGAAATGAGCAGAGCCGGTCGCCTGCACAGTCACCCCACAGCCCAGCTGACGGCAAACGACGGTGGCGTCAGACAGGTCCCAGGAGTCATCGCAGATGGTCCCCCAGGTGCCCTGGTAGTAGATCTCCACTCTTCCGGCACAGCGCCCCGTCCCATTCACCAGCCGGACCCGCCGGCTCCCTGCAGCCAGGAGAAAACCCATTCGTCAGGCCTTGCGGCACGGGGCAGTGCAGTGCTTCGGGAACTGTCAGAGCGACTCACCCGAGCAAACCACCCCCACGTCCTCAGCAATTCCTGCTAGCGCTGCCTCAGGCAGCGAGGTGTTGCAGAGGGTCAGGCGAGTCTCCTTCCCTGCACACTGGACCCTTCTCAGCCCCACAGGGCCCCTCCCTCGCTCCGGCTTTGGTGGGTTGTAGGCCTGCTCTGCCTCTCCGCACTGGAGCTGCCGGCACACCACGCTGGCATCGTTCACGTCCCACTGGTCATCCAGGACTCTGCTCCACGTCCCATGCAGGGGCATCTCCACTCGCCCATCACACCGGCTCCCTCCATCCATCAGCCGCAGGGATCCAGAAGGCCCTGCCCAGAGAGAGAGGGGGAATGCCCTGGACTCTCTGTGACACCGAGGAGCCCTGCACCCTGCCATGTGTCTCCTATTCCTGATGCCTTTGGACACCCTGGAGCTCACCCATCCGTATCCAGCTCACAGTGAGGAGCTCAAGGATGGCAGTTTTCCAAGGGATTTGTTTTCTTTTTTCACTCTAATCATGCACAGGATGAACACGAGCCTTGCTCCATCTCCATGCTGGGACTGGCCCCTGCTGTGACACCCAGGGGAGAGCCCACACATCTCTGCCCCTCCGCTTCCTCTTATGGATCGGGGACTGGGAGCTGGTGTCCTCAGCCGGAAGCAGAAGGAGGGGGTCTTTCTGACAAAACAGCATGAGTTTGGAACGCATACTGACAAGAAGCGAGGGCACGTCTCAGCCCTGCTGTGCAGCTCAGCCTCAGGCACTGCTCCTGCCAGATGCACCCAGGGCAGCCCCTGCAGGCAGTGGGATCGAGGTCTGCAGTACTCTCTGCAGGTCTAGGAAGGGGCTGTTTGCTAGAAGGAGGGAACTGTGTCCTGCAGCCTCATCCTGTGCCTGTGCTGCAGGAGGAGAGTAGAGGAGCCCAGGCCTCATGCTCGCCCCCGGTACTTGAACTATCTGCCCTGGGGAGGCAGAGATGCCTCTTTTGTGCTCACTCCTCCTTTCTCACCAGGTAAAATGGTCTGCCTGCTGGCAAAGCCCTTTGAACCCCTCCACTGGAAGCCAGGGCTTCTCCAGGAAGAAATTCAGTTTGTCATTGCTTTGGGTTGCTGTGTCACACACAAGGGGCAGGTTTAGTTAATCCTGCATTTTCCCTGAACTCACCTGAGCAAACAACACCAGCATCATTGTCATGTGAGCATGGGAAGGCCCCCAGGGCAGTCACAGGGCACTGTCCCAAATGGGATTCGGTCCCGTCACAGTGGAAGGTGTCTCTCCAGACAGGGCCGGTTCCTCTCCCAAAATGCCCTCCTCCACGAACGGACTCAGCAAACCCACAACTGAGCTGATGACAGAGAACGTGCGCATCGGGGATGTCCCAGCGAGAGTCACAGAGGGTTCCCCAGGTCCCCAGCACCTGGATCTCCACCCGCCCCGAACACGCCGTGCTGCCATTCACCATCCTGAATCCTGTGTATTCTGGGGAAAGAGGAGAAAAAGTGAGGAGGGCTTTGTGCTCTTGCACAAAGAGCACAGGTGTTCAAGGAGATGCCAAAGGGATAGCAGCCCTTTCTCCTCCTTCCACACCATTTTAAGATTGCAGACAATGACTCCACCCCTCCTGGACTCACACCATGCTGAGCACAGTGGCTTCCCTCCTCCCCTACCCCACAGTGCATGACTCAAAGGAGGCATTTCACACCTCCTCCCTGAATGCTCACGTGTGCAGGTGACACCAGCATCATTCACGTGGGTGCAGGTCTGGTTGCTGAGGGACATCCTGGGGCAGGAGGGGAGGAAGGATTCATTCCCCACACACTGCAGCTCTTTGTCCCAGGTGGGACCAACCCCCTCTCCAAAGGGAGCTGCTCCAGGGACGGACAGGGCTGTGCCGCACTGCAGCTCCCTGCAGATAACGTTGGCAGCTTTGAGATCAAAGTGTGAGTCACAGACTGTTCTCCACTGGTCTCCATCTCTGATCTCCACACGTCCTGAGCAGGGGCTGTCTCCTCCAACCAGCTGGACAAATCCTGGAAAAACCCACCGATGACAGGGAGTTCACAGAGGCTTCTGGCAGTTATATACCTGCATCCCACATGATTCCCAAGGCAGCCACATCCAAAATGCTCCACAAACATCCCAGCAGCAGCTGCCAGTGGGTGTTGATGACACAAACCCCTCAGGGCCCCCTGCACCTTCTCTCACACCCAACACAGCACCCAGGACTAGTGACTATCCCAGACCCCACAGCTACAGGTGCTGCTCAGGGAAATGCTGTTGCCCCAGACGCCCAGCCCTGCCCAGCACAGGCCCTGGGCACTGCAGCACCTGGTCCAGGAAAATGGGCCCAGGTGTTCATGGCTGCTGCAGCCTGCTCAGCCTCTGGGGAGCTCAGGGCCAGGCTGAGGAATCACCTTGGAGCAGCCCAAAATGCAACCTGTTCCCGGGGGTGTCCTGGGGTGTCTGTGCAGGAAGACATGTCCCAGGCACAGAAATGGTGCAGCTGTAACCGGGTCAGTGTCTGGGCCAGGTGCCCCCTCTGACACGTGCCTGGGGAGGGGTGTCCCCAGGCAGGGCCACAGCACGCTGCCTGGGATGCACATGTCACAGGCCAGTGACCAGGCAGAGGAGCAGGGGACCTGTGTACAGCCCTGGCCCAACACCAGTGCACACTGCAAAAGCAGGAGCAGATGAGTGTCAGTGCGTGCTGGAAAAGCCCTGTGGCATTGGGCAGTGTGGGGAGCTGGGGGCCAGCAGGAGTGGCTGGACAGTGGGTCAGCACCGCCTGGACAGGTTGCATTCCCCACGGGGCTGTGACAGCCCTGGGGACCCTGCAAGGCTGGCCTGAGCATGCGGTGACATGGGAGGGAGCAGCCGACAGCCCTGCAGCCGCCAAGCCCCATGCCTGCATGGGACCAGTCCTCGTGGGGCAGCCCTGGGCATGGGGTGCGAGGTGCTGCATGCCACCCTGCTCCTCTGCCCCAGGCCCTGCTCTTCTCCCCTCTGAAAAGCCCCTTTGGTTCAACCAAGGGACTTGCATTGGTGAGGGGAATGACCCAAGCGACCCTGGCCATCTCCTGTCGTTCCCTGGCTGTGGGGTGCCAAGCAAGTCGTCCCTGGTGTCTGGGGCATGGGCACCCCCAGCACTGCCAGCCAGGTCCTGGCAGAACTGGAGGAGATTGATGGAGACCAAGAGAGGCCCCCTCGCACGGGGATGGGGGATTCGTCTCCCAGCTTGAAGCACCGCCTGAGGGTGGGCTGAGCCCCCCAGGACCTTCACGAGGTCTGTGCAGCACTGCAGTGGGATCACCCGGGGCTTTCCCCAGGGACATCAGCAGCAACAGTCCCAGCTTGGCAGTGAGAATAGCCATGTCAGGGCCTCCCCTGGTACCCATGTGTTTCTCCTTCAGGGCACAGCCTGGTTAGTCCCCTGATCTCAGGCCCAACCCCAAAAGTGAGGCACTGCCTGACTCCTTACCTGAACAAATCACTCCAGTGTCCTCAGCATGAATGCAGCTATGTTCACCCCAGCCAGCATGACTACATTCAGACAGGGCAGTCTCGGTTCCTTGACAGTCAAGATCATCCAGCCAAATTGGGCCAGATCCTGGCCCAAAATATGCCTCCTTACTAGCTTGGAGAGCAGGTCCACAGCCCAGCTGCTTACAAACTACAGCAGCATCTTTCATGTCCCAGCCAAAGCCACACACTGTCCCCCACTGGCCCTCGTGTTTCACCTCCACTCTCCCAGCACAGCGCCTGCCTCCAGCCTCCAGCCTCACCTCCGCAGAACCTTCAAACACAGACACGGGTCCTGTTAGGAGAGTACCCAGCCCCAGCACTGTGGCTGTGCAATGTCCCCTGCCCAGGGTCGAGTCCCAGGCACCAGGGTGTGATCCCTCTCCCCTCTGGGCTGTCCTGGGGCAATGTCGGGGTCCCTCCTCTCCCCACATGCTGCACTGGGCTGGGGGAAGCCCAGCTCTGGTCCTGCTGGGCCATTCCCACTCCAGAGCCTTTGGCACCTCCTCCCACCCCTCCATCTGGCCCATGCCCACCTGGACACTGTGTCAGGCTCTGCACAGAGCATCCACTCCTCCCCAGCCTGCTACCCCATGAACAGCCCTGAACCCCCAGCTGCTCTTCCCAGAGCCCCCAGACCCCTGCCCACTGTCTGCCCTAGGCACCACTCAACCCCACCCACCTCCCATAGGACTTTCTAGGTCCTCAGGGAGCACCAAGATGATCCCCATGATTCCTACCAGCCTATATCCCCCCTTGCCCTGGGCATGAATCCAGCCCCTGACCTTGGCCAGGGAAGGACACCTCTCTGCTGGGCTGTGGGTGTAGGCACCCTGGTCCCCTTCTCTCCGGGGGTGGGGGGGAATTGCCCCTCCTCAGGTGAGGGTCACCCCAACCACAGGGCAGTGAACAGCACAGAAACCCTCCGAGGCACTCCGGGGCTTGACTGTGCCCTGGGAATCACTGAGTGCTGCAGTCTACAGCTGACCCACTGCCAGCTCCAGGGACACAGCGCTGGGGGAACAAGGCATCCCAAAAGGGTGCCCAAGATCGGGTAGCTATAAACACACTTAGGCACCAGCTACTGTAAGCACATGAGCCCTGGAAGCACAAATACCCTTCTCCCACCCACAGAAGCACAAGGAAACACACAGGGTGGATGGACTTGAGCACCTTCTGCCCCTTGTCTCACTGCTTTGTGGGATGAAACCCCTTTTCCAGAGGGATCCCGATGACCCCACTGGTGCCCGTTGGTCCCAGGGGCCGTGGGACAAGGAAGCAGGCACTTACCCCTGCAGGGCTGCACCCAGAGGAGCAGCCACAGCACCTGAGGGACGAGGAGTCCCTCTGCCTCCATCCGCAGCCTCCTGCCCTGACGGCACTGCCCTGCTGCACCCCACTCCCTGCCACAGCTGCCGGCGACTCACAAGGGACAACAAAGACAGGAGGGAAATATATATCTACAGGAGCTGGTCCAGCTGCAGGAGGAGCCAATCGAAGCAGCAGGCACCTTTTTAGACTTTATCTGGGGTTATCTCCCTTCTGACACAGCACAGCCCTCCAATGAACTTCTCCAGCGCCGTTCATGACCATATATGAGAGATGGCTCCGCTGCGGATGTCACAGTCGTTGCTCTGGGGCATCATCATAGGACTCACCCCAGTGGGACAGGGCAGCCTGGGGCAGGGAAATGGGTCTGTCACCCCTTGTACCCCAGTGTGGGGACTGGGAGCTTTGAGTATCTCATATGCTGTGTGTGCCCTAGCGCCCAAGGTGCGAGTGTCTGGCTGTCCCTGTGCCAAAGGGACCATGGAGCTGGGACTGCGCCTGGGACAGCTGTGTCAGGAAGGGAAGGAAACAGAAACAGCCCCTGACCCTGCTACAGCCCCGCTGTGCCAGGAGCAGCAGCAGTGAAAGGCCTCTTTGCCATGGCCAGAGACCCATCCCGTGAGCTCGGGTTCGTCGATCCCTTCCCGGACAGCCCGCGGTGGGTGCCTTGGCCAGGAGCAGGGAGCTGGGGCATTTCACTCCTCTGAGAGCAGACAGGGAAGCCCAGGCGTTCAGACCCCTCCGACTCTCTGGGAGTTCCCCCAAGGGCCCGTTATTCCCTTGCAGGGGCTGATCGGGAGATCAAAGCCTCGCCTGCAGGTGCACAAACCACAGCCCACGTGACCTCGACAGCCTGCGCCACGCTCTCCCTGCAGCAGCGCCCAAGCCAGGAAGATGGTGGTTTCTCTCTGGGCTCAGTGCCCCAAGCAGTGTCACTGCACGCAGCCACTGTGCCAGCTCCAGCCCCAAACCTGCTCCCAGGCATGGGGCTGCTCCTGCTGCCTTTGCAGATACAGGTGCTGGGCTCGGGTCCCGGAGGGGGATTTTTTCCCCACAGGTGACCAAACTTCTCCTGGGCCCCTGCACTCAGGGCCAGGCAGGAGGACAGGTGTCTCCTGTGCAGCAGGGTCCCAGGGCTCACAACTCACAGCACTGCTCCAGCCCAGGGCCACTGGCACCCAGCACCTCTCCATCTCTTTGTAACTCCCGTCCATCACACGCTGTCATTTATGCAAAACAGCACACACATTTCATTGCAGTTTCTCATTAGTGATGCTGCATCTCACCATGCTGCTATTGCATGCCTTCATACATTTCAATGCCATTATACTTTCACACATGGTTATGTATTTTACTTTTCGACTTACTGAGTGGTTTTCTACTGAGAAACGCTCAGGCATTGTATCAGGCTCTTTGAATATTATTGTCACTTTCTTTTTTCACATTACTGTATTATGTTCCTCTTCCATGTGATGCTTCCTTATCCTCTCAGGAGCACCTTTCATTCAATATATTTACCTTCCCAACAGGCACATGGTTTGGATACTGATTGTGAGGTCACTGCTGCCTGAGTACCTGATAAGCCAGCAGCAGGCACTTGGCTTGTAGGTTGATTGTGAGGTCACTTAGGCCTGAGTATCTCATAGGCAAGGAGCACCCACAGGGCTTGACTATTGACTGCGAGATCACTTCTTCCTGAATACCTGATAGGCCAGTAGAAGGCACATGGCTTGGATCTTGAGTCTCAGGTCTCTGCTGCCTTAGCATGGTGCATCAGGGAGACAGAGGGGACAGGACTAGACATGGCAGCAGGCAGGGCCCCCAAGGGCCTGGAAACACAGCAAGGCCAACTCTCCATCCCTTGAAGTTGCTTTTATTCCCCCAAAGGCTTTGAAAGTGGACTTTCTCAGAACATTCCTTTTCAGCCCTGGTCATGTTCAGTTCCAACCTCAGAGAATCAGATGAAGTGGTCCCAAGGGGCTTCACTTGGCCACATCTTTCCTCTCTCTTGTGTCTCTTCTGCTGCCAACAAGAGGCCTCTGTAGACATTTTTCTCATGCCTTTCTTTGGGGGTGACATTACCTCTGTCCCCTCCAAGAGCCTTTACACCCATTCTCCAATCACAACATACTTGGACAGAGAAGCAGAGACGTCTAGCATGTTACAGTCCCAAAGGAGATATTAAAGCAGGTGAACACATAAGAACAGAGACCCAGTGCAGACCTCGTAGGAAAACCTAACAAGCTCCCTGCTGTTGAACAGGGTAATTTGTACAGCACAAAGACCCTGGAAAGCAGAGATTACTAATGCCACTGCTCACACCAGCTCTGGATTCATTTAGTGGCCTACAAAAGTCTTGCTGGCTCCCTGGCAGGCTTAACAGGATGTACAAAGTCACACTCAATGTCCATGTTTGCCAGAGTATAACATCTTTGTTTTAAATGTGCTAGTACTAAATAATGATGATGGAGTGGAATAAATTGATGTGCATGCTGCTGGCCTATGAGCTGCTCTGACAGAAGTGACCTCACAGCCAACATCCAAGTCTTTTGTCTCAGAATTGACCTCACAAGTGCTTACCCCCACCATATACCTTCTGCTGACCTCTAGGCTTCAGGGACAGAAGTTTCCTCAAAATAACATCCCCTGCCACGAACATGCTGCTGGCCTACCAGCTTCTCCCACAGAAGGGACCTCACAGTGACATTTACATTTACATGTGCCTGTTGCAGGCCTATAGGCTGCTGGGACAGGAGTGACCAAAAAGTCAGTTCCCAGCCATGTGCTTTTGCTGCTGGCCCATCAGAGACTTGGAAAGAGGTGACCTCACAGTCACCTTCACAACAATGTGCCTGTCCCTGGCCTATGAGCCTCTGAGACAGCAGTTACCGCACTGTAACTTCCCTTGCCATGAGACATGCTGACCTATCAGCTGCTCAGGCAGAAGTGATCGCCAGAGCACACATCCCAGCCACGCACTTGCCGCTGCCCTACCAACTGCTCAGCTAGAAGTGACTCACATTCACCTTTCCAGCCATATGTCTGCTGTGATCCAACCAGCTCATCACTCAGCAGTGACCTCACAACCAACAGCCAAGCCTTGTTCCTGCAGCTGGCCTATCAGCTACCCTGGCAGAAGTGACCTCATCATCAATAGCCGAGCCATGTGCCTCCTGCTGGCCTGTCAGCTACTGGCAGAGAACTGATTGGACAAAGGTGATTTTCTGGCATAGCTCTTGTAGACAGCCACGACCTCACTACCCACATCCCGGCCATGCAGCTAGTGCCCCCTGCCGCTCCCCCTGCCCTCCCCCAAGGCTGAGCCAGCTCCTGAACGGCCTCCCTGGTTCACCTTGTGGCATCACATAGTGCAGCAAAACACCCATTTTGTACAGTTACTACCCCAAAAGAAGATCAGCATCTGCTCTGTATTACCTACCCCTAGTCTGTGACACTTAGGAACTGGAGAACAGCCTGCAAGTAATTCTCGGCACCATTTTCTAGTGGCAGGATTGCACGGGAGCTGCGCTCATGAAGCTGCAGACAGTGGGGCCTCACGTCCCAGGCAGAGGGAGAAGCCTTCCCGCAGCTCAGCAGTCTGGTTCCTTCCCCAGGGCTGAGCAAACCCGGCAAATCATCAAGGGCAACAAGCATTCTCCTGTTCTGCGGTCTGACCTTCGGGAGCTCCTGGAGGAAAGCAGCCCGGCCGCCAGCACCGCTGCCCCCGCCCCAGCGCCAGGGCACCCGCCGGCATTTCAACGCCCGCGCAGCCCCCCAGACCCGCTCGCACCCGCTCTCTCCCCTCCCGCTTTTCTCCCGCTCCTCTCTCACACCCGCTCGCCCAGGGACCCGTCGCGGGTCGGGGCTCGACCCTCCTCTCCCCGGGGGTGGCTGCAGAGCAGCGCAGCGCCCTGCCCCGGGCGGAGGCCTGGCTGCGGAGGAAGCCGCCCGGCCGGGCTGTCGGCGCCGAGGGGCCTCGCTCCCGACGCTGCTGCCTGAGGGGCTGTTTGCGCCCTGCCCCGAGCGACCGTCCCGGCTCTGCGCTGCCCTGCTCGCTCGCGCCTCCGCTCTCCTCTCCCCTTCCTCTCTCCCTCTTCTCGTTCACGTCTCTCTTTCACACCTTTTCTTGCCCTCCCTCCCCCTCACTCCCTCTTTCTCTCCTCTCTCCTCTCTCCCCCTTTCTCCTCTCCCTGAGGACGCACCCATGCTGGTCTCTGATTGGCTGATAGAGCCGTCACTCCAAGGGATCTGCGCCCTCCTCCTCTTGCTGGCCAATGGGAGGCCCGCACTGGGGGGCGATGCCATGGCAACGTCCTGACCTCGTGACCCAGCGCTGCTTTCCCCTCCGCGATGGCGCCATCTTGGTGGCCGCTGGCGGGGTGAGATGCTCCTTCAGCGCTGATCAGCTGCCGTCCCGGGCGGACGCGAGTGGAAATGCGGCTCGTGCCCGGGTCGAGTTCGGACACTGAAGACGGGACCGCAGCCCCGCTGAAGGAGCCCTGGCGTTTCTCCGTTCCTGTCTGTGCCTCGGTGCTCGAGGCAGCCCGCGCGGGCGCTGTCTCCTCGGAGCCCGGCAGCGCGGGAGAGCCGAGCGGTGGCCTGTCTGACACGTACAACCACGGGAGACCCGCCTGCGGTTTACACCGCAGGAGAGACCAACGCCTCTCCGTGTCGGAGGAGTGCTGTTACCTCCAAGTGATTTATTACTATCGTGCTGAGCAGTTTAAGTACTGTACAATTTACCATAATTTCTTTCTCACATTTTACTACCATCTTAAGAATTTCTCTTTTTCTAATACAAAAGGTGGCTTTTTCACTGCACTCAGTGGGAGGGAAAATGAACCTACATGCAGTGTGTGATTGGAAAGTCTCAAGCACTTGTTCTGAAATGTCTCTATCAAAGGTGAACATTTGAACAACTTTTTTTAGCTTTGAAGAACCTGGCTCAGTGTCAATTTGACTTTGTCGTTATGCACATTCTCTATTGAGATGTCCTACTGCTTGTAGGCATTGTTTCAAACCTTTCTAATTCAGCTGAAATACCTTCTTCCAGAGAGTGTCACAGTCTGAGAGAACTTTTATTTTTCCTCTCTATTTACAAGACACAAGTTGATAGGTATGACCATACTAGAGGTATCCTCTGAGCAGGGAAGACTTATCTTCTTCCTCAGAAAATGTGAAATAACAGTGAGAAGGTGGTGTATGCACCTTGTGCTGCATTCTCTGATTTGCTTTTTTGTGATTGTTGAATGGATGCTCTGTTTACAAGCAGCTGCTCCAGGACTTGGTCGTTCAGTCTAAAACCTATCCAAAATAACAGCTGGGGTTGCAAGATGCAAAAAGACTGCCTGATGCCTCTGTCGCATAGGCGCAGCCAGCTGTTAATCTGCTGTGATTTTGCTCCTCGGATACTAAATCTTATTGTCCATCGTGCACTGAAGAATGATGTTTGCCTGGGGCGTGAGGTTAGACTACAGGCTGAAAGGGGCTGTGAAGCTTCCTGTGCTTGTCCCTGTGACTCAGCTTTGGATTGCTGTGAGCCTGTTTTCCTTGACATCTCATCACCTGCCAAAGAATCTCCCGGGTCCCGTGGTTTAGTCACCTGTCACAGGACAATGTGTCCTAGAATCGTTATCATAAATGGACTTAAGCTCCCTTGTGACCGTCTCCCTTCATTGCGAGCCAATTCCAGAATTTCCTTGTCATGTATTTGAGGCCTTCTCAAAGCCAAACTGCTTTTAGGGATGGCAAATCTATGTGTATTAGTGCCTGTGACAGCATTGCCTCTGAGCGCAACTGGTTCCCTGTCCGTAGAGCTACTTCTGTTATCTAGACTACCCATGTTTCCTCTGTCTTTGCTTTGCTCCATTACATTAAATTCTCCTAGTGTCCTTTTGAATGATAGGCACTTTGTTTTTGGATCACATTCTTAAGCTGCTGTTGTTGCTTTTTGTTTTAATTTCAGTTCTCTTTTTTTTTTCTTCAAGAGAGATGAGAATTGTCCACAATATTTTATATGATCTCCCTCAAGTGCCACTGTGAATACTTGTGTCTGCTGGGTAAGTACTGCTTTTTTCATGATTCTGCTGGTGCATTATTAGCCTGTGACTAGCTGACACACTCAGTTTTGTATCTGAATAAGAAATTCACGGTGACTTCCACATTTGCTAAACCCTGGTTTAGAGCAGAAATTCTTGTGGTTAATGCTGGGTGCCAGAATGATGTTCCTGTTCTCTCCTCCTGGGTGCTCCCTGTGGCTACCACTGCCCTGCCCTTTGAGAACTCTAGGGTAAAAAGGAAAGATAGATTCATATAATTCAGGAATCTCTGTGGTTGTCCTCCTTTTCACTTTGTTACTCACTTTTTTTTTTTTTTTTTTTTTTTTGGTTAACATGTCCTGGGCCATGAATAAACATGTTAACAGGGAGGCAAAGTAGGCCATGACCTCAATTGAAAAGTACAGGTTTTCTTGCATTAAAATATGCATCCATTTTCTCATCTCTATTAGATTAAAAGATATAAGCCTACAGTAGAATGTCTCATGTGAAAATAGGTAAACCTAGATGGTTGTATTCCAATGGTCCTTCCTTGCTTTCTGCATGGCAGACCTGTGAGCTAATCTTTTGTGTATCTGCAGCTCCTCGATAAAGTTACTATGTTGCAGAGCCTGAACAAAGTTACCCTGTAGACATGAAGTGTGCACACATCAGCTCTTCTGCATGTTTGTCTCTGATCTTGCTTGTCTTTTCATTAGGAAAACCTTGATATGTACTCCTGAGGAGGAAAGAACAAGACTTGATGATGAAATTGCTGACAATGAAGATGGCAGTGTAGGTTAGTTCTGGCTTTCAATTTTCTTTACTGTGTTCTGGCCAAAAGCTTTGCCTTCAACAGTGGAAATGAGCTGAACTACTGGACATTTGTCATCTATTCACATTTGTGTATAGCCTTAGAACTTACAGGCCATAGTCATGGATGGACTCCAGGGCCCTGCTAGTAAGCTCAGGAAAGAGAATCAGAAAAAAAAAAAAAAATCAGTCCTTTCCCCAAATGCTTACAACTAGCAGAAGAGAAGGGCAACAAATGCAGGTGGGAATACAAGGCAATGGGGAGTCTTATTCTGAATGATAAGCACTGCTCTCACTGCAGCAGTAGCCTGATATTTTTCATGGGTTTTGAGCATCGCAGCAAGAATTTTCAGGAGGTAATATGAATATGATGCATCTGGAAAGCTCCTGCCAAGTGTGAAGACAGTAGGGGAGAAGGGAACATGCTTCTGCATTTTTGTGTTGAGCAGGCAGAGAGTGGGAGGTGCTGTCAGGGCTGGCTTGGAAGTCAGAGCTGTCCTCTGGGTACTTAGTGGGAAGTAACATAGGAAGGAGGATAAGTCGTGCAAGCCCTTAGCAACTTTGGTCTTGCTATGACAGAAGAAACTTGAAGGGTTTCAGGAGAACGCTCTTTGTGTTTCAGGCAGTAAGTTCAGAATATGATCTCTGTAGCAACTTTCAGAATGGAGCTGAGTGGGGCAAGGCTATATTTCAGGACAGAAAAGCATGCTGCAGTAGTTTAGGTGATCAGGCCTTGATTAGGAGATGTAAATATGCAATACCTCATGAAAGCAGGCTCTCACAAAAGTTTTGCAGCCTGTGCCAGACTTGAACAGTGGAAATGAAAAGCTACAAAAAGATACAAGCCAAATGCCCATGAAAGCAGTATTAATTAACCCTGGGGTAATCTTTGCAGAATCCCAGAGTGGAAGGAGACTCTACAACCTCTCTGGGCAACCTGTTCCCGTGCTCTGTCACCCTCACAGCCAAGAAGTTTTTCCTCATGTTCAGATGGAACTTCTTGTGTTTCAGTTTGCACCTATTGCCTCTTGTCACAGAATCACAGAATCACAGAATCGTTTAGGTTGGAAGGGACCTCTGGAGATCATCTAGTCCAACCTCCCTGCTCAAGCAGGGTCACCTAGAGCATATTGCCCAGGATCACATCCAGACGGCTTTTGAATATCTCCAGCGAAGGAGACTCCACCACCTCTCTGGGCAACCTGTTCCAATGCTCTGTCACCCTCACAGTGAAGAAGTTTTTTCTCAGGTTCAGATGGAACTTCCTGTGGTTCAGTTTCTGCCCATTGCCTCTTGTCCTGTTGCTGGGCACCACGGAGAAGAGGCTGGCCTCATCCTCTTGACACTCCCCCTTCAGATACTTGTACACGTTGATGAGATCGCCTCTCAGCCTTCTCTTCTCCAGGCTGAACAGGCCCAGCTCTCTCAGCCTTTCTTCAGAAGAGAGATGCTCCAGCCCTCTAATCATCTTGGTAGCCCTCCGCTGGACTCTCTCCAGTAGGGCCATGTCTCTCTTGTCCTGGGGAGCCCAGAACTGGACACAGCACTCCAGGTGAGGCCTCCCCAGGGCTGAGGAGAGGGGCAGGATCACCTCCCTCCACCTGCTGGCAACACTCTGCCTAATGCAGCCCAGCATACCATTGGCCTTCTTGGCCACAAGGGCACACTGCTGGCTCATGTTTAACTTGTTGTCCACCAGCACTCCCAGGTCCTTCTCGGCAGAGCTACTTTCCAGCAGGTCAACCCCCAGCCTGTACTGGTGCATGGGATTATTCCTGCCTAGGTGCAGGACCTTGCACTTGCCTTTGTTGAACTTCATGAGGTTCCTCTCCGCCCACCTCTCCAGCCTGTCCAGGTCCCTCTGAATGGCAGCACAGTCTTCTGGTGTCTTCGCCTCTCCCCCCAGTTTAGTATCATCAGCAAACTTGCTGAGGGTGCACTCTGTCCCTTCCTCCAGGTCATTGATGAATATATTGAACAAGACTAGACCCAGGACTGAGCCCTGGGGGACACCACTAGCCACAGGCCTCCAACTTGACTCTGCGCCATTCACCACAACCCTCTGAGCTCAGCCATCCAGCCAGTTCTCAACCCACCTCACCGTCCACTCATCTAGCCCACACTTCCTGAGCTTACCTAGGAGGATGTGATGGGAGACAGTGTCAAAAGCCTTGCTGAAGTCCAGGTAGACAACATCCACTGCTCTCCCCTCATCTACCCAGCCAGTCATTCCGTCATAGAAGGCTATCAGATTGGTCAAGCATGATTTCCCTTTGGTGAATCCATGCTGACTCCTCCTGATCACCTTCTTGTCCTCCACATGCTTAGTGATGACCTCCAGGAGGAGCTGTTCCATCACCTTTCCAGGCATGGAGGTGAGGCTGACAGGCCTTTAGTTTCCTGGTTCCTCCTTCTTGGCCTTTTTGAAGACTGGCATGACATTGGCTTTCTTCCAGTCCTCAGGCACCTCTCCTGATCTCCAGGACCTTTCAAAGATGATGGAGAGTGGCCTAGCGATAACATCCGCCAGCTCCCTCAGCACTCGTGGGTGCATCCCATCGGGGCCCATGGATTTATGGATGTCAAGTTTAGACAAAAGATCTCTAACCCGATCCTCCTCAACCAAGGGAGAGTCTTCCTTTCTCCAGCCTTCCTCTCTTGTCTCCAAGGTCTGGAATTCCTCAGGACTGGCCTTAGCAGTGAAGATGGAAGCAAAGGCAACATTCAATAACTCTGCCTTCTCTGTATCTTTTGTCACCAGGGCACCCGCCCCTTTCAGCAGCGGGCCCACATTTTCCCTAGTCTTCCTTTTGCTATTGATGTATTTGAAGAAGGCCTTCTTGTTGTCCTTGACATCCCTTGCCAGATTTAATTCCAACTGGGCCTTAGCCTTCCTTGTCGCATCCCTGCACACTCTGACAACGTCCCTGTATGCCTCCCAAGTGGCCTGTCCCCTTTTCCACATTCTGTACACTTCCTTCTTCTGCTGGAGTTTGGCCAGGAGTTCCTTGCTCATCCATGCAGGTCTCCTGCCCGCTTTGCTGGACTTCTTCCTCAGAGGGATGCACTGATCCTGAGCCTGGAGGAAGTGACGCTTGAATATTAACCAGCTTTCTTGGACCCCTCTTCCTTCTAGGGCCCTACCCCACGAGATTCCCCTAAGTAGGTTCCTGAAGAGGCCAAAGTCAGCTCTCCTGAAGTCCAGCGTTGCAATCCTACTCATTGCCCTGCTCCCTCCTCGCAGGATCCTGAACTCCACCATCTCATGGTCACTGCAGCCAAGGCTGCCTCCAACCTTCACATCTCCAACTAGACCTTCTTTGTTTGTTAGTACAAGGTCTAGCATTGCACCTCTCCTCGTTGGCATCTCCACCACCTGGGTCAAGAAATTATCATCAATGCTTTGCAGGAACCTCTTTGACTGTTTGTGCCTAGCTGTGCTGTCTTGCCAACAGATGTCAGGGTGGTTGAAGTCTCCCATGAGAACCAGGGCCTGTGATCGTGAGGCTTCTTCCAGCTGTCTGTAGAAGGCCTCATCGATGGCTTCCTCCTGGTCAGGTGGCCTGTAGTAGACCCCCACAACAGTGTCACCCATGTTACCCTGCCCTTTAATCCTTACCCATAGGCTCTCAACTTGCTCTTCATCCACCCCGAGGCAGAGCGCCATACATTCTAGTTGCTCCCTCACATAAAGAGCAACTCCACCACCTCGCCTTCCTGGCCTGTCTTTCCTAAAAAGCACATAGCCATCCATGACCGCATCCCAGTCATGTGAACTATCCCACCATGTCTCTGTCACTGCAATGAGATCATGGCCCTGCGACCGCACACAGATCTCTAACTCTTCCTGCTTATTCCCCATGCTGCGCGCATTGGTATACAGGCATTTGAGAGAGCCAGTCAAGCACGCAGGCTTCCCAGGAGAGGTGCAAGAGGATCCTCCATAGCCACGTTGCATGCTGTCTCCCCTGGTTCTATGCACCTGCTGGAGGCATCCTGACTTGAGCGGTGTTTTACTGACTCCCCTGCCACTATACCACTCCCTTTCCCCCATCTTGCCTAGTTTAAAGCCCTCCGTACCAGGCTGGCCAATCTGTTGGCAAAGACACGCGTGCCCCGCTTGCTGAGGTGGATCCCATCACTCCCTATCAGCTGTTGATCTTCAAACAGGGTCCCATGGTCATAGAAACCAAAGCCCTGTTGCCAACACCAGCGGCGCAGCCAGCTGTTAACTTGGAAAATTCGTCTACTCCTCCTCCTGTCCTTTCCCCTCACAGGCAAGATTGAGGAGAAAACAACCTGGGCTCCCAGACCCTTGACCACCATTCCCAGAGCTCTGAAGTCCCGTTTGATGGTTTCCAGTTTGCCTTTCGTGTCATTAGCACCCACATGGAAGATCAGCAGAGGGTAGTAGTCCGACGCGTGGACAAGCCTTGGCAGTCTTTCCACGACATCTCTTATTTGAGCCCCTGGCAGGCAGCAAACCTCTCTGGACAAGAGATCAGGTCGG
This sequence comes from Struthio camelus, assembly GCF_040807025.1. Classification (NCBI taxonomy): domain Eukaryota; kingdom Metazoa; phylum Chordata; class Aves; order Struthioniformes; family Struthionidae; genus Struthio; species Struthio camelus. The sequence goes on along the minus strand of NC_090973.1, from coordinate 1,815,042 downwards.
CAGATAGGTGCCTCTGTCCCCTGCAGCAGGCAGTCACCCACAATTGTCCTATTGCTGGGCACTACTGAGAAGAGTCTGGCCCCATCCTCTTGACACCCTCCCTCCAGATACTTGTACACATTGATGAGATCACCTCTCAGCCTTCTCTTCTCCAGGCTGAGCAGGCCCAGCTCTCTCAGCCTTTCTTCAGAAGAGAGATGCTCCAGTCCCCTCATCATCTTTGTAGCCCTCTGCTGGACTCTCTCCAGTAGGGCCATGTCTCTCTTGTCCTGGGGAGCCCAGAACTGGACACAGTCCTCCAGGTGTGGCCTCCCCAGGGCTGAGGAGAGGGGCAGGATCACCTCCCTCCACCTGCTGGCAACACTCTGCCTGATGCAGCCCAGGATGCCATTGGCCTTCTTGGCCACAAGGGCACATTGCTGACTCATGGTTAGCTTGTTGTCCATCAGGACTCCCAAGACCTTCTCCACAGAACATTCGTCCCTAGGTGCAGGACCCTGCCCTTGCCTTTGTTGAACTTCAGGAGGTTCCCCTCTGCCCATTTCTTCAGCCTGTTGAGGTCCTTCTGAATGGCAGCACAGCCCTCTGGGGTATCAGCCACTCCTCCCAGTTTAGTGTTGTTGCTCGTTTTGAAGCAGACTCTCTAAACATACAAACAAAGTCGAGTTTAGGGAGTAGACGCTGCTTTATTTTGTGCAGGGTGCTCAGCGGATAATTCCACAAATCAGGCACACCTCATTACTACACAGCCGACACTTCATACAATTTGAGCTACAGTTATCAGTACAATTTACAACTACATTAAGTTATCCTCATTTCCATTGGTTCCTGTTAGGTCTCGTCTTCTTTTAAAGTTACAGTATCCTTCTTTTCTACTACGCATGCTCCATGGGGAAGGGGCTTTGGTTGTTGGGGGAGCTTCCCTGTTCGTGGGTGGGTTATTTACTATGCTGATCAGGACAGTTCACCTGTAGTCCGGGCAGTTCTCTTCAGTTTATCACCTGTCCTTGTTCTCTTCAAGCTCATTTGGATACTTATCTGGCTGACTTATGGTGTCATCTTGCTGCTTTCTTCATAGCCTTGTTTTGTTAACTCTCCGTGAAAGACTGAGTAATGAGCTTCTTCCTGGAACAGTGGGTGCTCAGCCAAGCATTATGTACAATAATTACACCTAGTTACATCCTCAGGTCTTTCAAATGGCATTTCTCACACAGATACATCAATATCCTCAGCAAACTTGCTGCAGGTGCACTCTGTGCCTTCATCGAGGTCATTATTGAATAGGTTGAATAGGATTGGACTGAGTGTTGACCCCTGGGGCACACTGCTAGCTACAGGCCTCCAACTAGACCCTGTGCCATTGATCACAGTCCTCTGAGCTCTGTCATTCAGCCAGTTCTCAATCCACCTGACTGCCTACTCACCTAGCCTGCACTTCCTGAGCTTGCCTGTGAGGATGTGATGGGAGACAGTGTCAAAAGCCTTGCTGAAGTCAAGGGGGACAACATGCACTGCTCACTCCTCATCTATCCAGCCAGTCGTTCCTTCATAGAATTCTTCCCAGGCATCAAGGTGAAGCTGCCTGGCCTGTAGTTGCCCAGCCCTCTTTCTTGCCTTTTGTGAAGATGGGGGAGGGAGGGCATTTATTTTCTTCCAGTGCTCAGCAACCTCTCCTGATCACCGTGACCTTTCAGAAAGAGTCAAGAGTGGCTTTGCAATGACATCAGCCAGCTCCCTCAGTACTCATGGGTGCCTCCCATGAGATCCCATGGACTTGTGTATGTCCATTTTTTTGAAGTGTTTCCTCACCAGGTCTTCCTCCATTGAGGGCAAGTCTTCCTTTCTGCTGGCTTCTCCTCAGGTCTCAGGGGCCTGGGATTTCTGAGGGCTGCTCTCACCAGTAAGACTGAGGTGAAGAAGGCATTCGATACCTCTTCCTTTTCTGTGTCCTTTGTCACCAGGGCAAGTGTCCCATTTAGCAGCAGGCTCACCTTTTCCTTAGCCTTGCTTTAGCCGCTTATGTTCTTAGAGAAGCCTTCCTTGTTGCCCTTCATATCTCTTGTCAGATTCTGCTTCAGGTGGGCTTTAGCTCTCCTGACCCCACTGCTGCATGCTTGGACAACGTTTCTGTATTCCTCTTGGGTCACCTGTCCCTGCTTCCCCCTCTTGTACACTTCCTTTTTATATTTGAGACAGTCAGGAGCTCCTCGTTCATCCATGCAGGCCTCCTACCACCTTTGCTTGATTTGCTGCTTGTTTGGCTAGACCATTCTTGCACTTGGAGGAGGTGATCCTTGACTGTCAGCCAGCTTTCTTGGACCACTCTTCCCTCCAGGGTCATCTCCCATGGGATTTGTCCAAGCAGGTCCCTGGACAGGCTAAAGTTTACTTTCCTGAAGTCTGGGATTCTACTCCTTTTTTTTTTGGCCTGCACCCTTCTCACAGGATCCTGAATTCTAGCTCTTATGGTTGCTGCAGCCAAGGCTGCCCCTGACTTTCACCTCTCCGGCCTGTTCTTCACTGTATGAGGTCCAGCAGAGAGACACTTCTCCTGAGACTCTTCCGAGTCCTTGTCTCTGCTGGACCCCACATTCAACATCCCAGCCACATCCCCTTTACTGGCATCTCCCTTTCCCCTGTCGCCAGTGGGATTACAGACACGTGGGACAACACACCTGGTGGGATTAAAAAGGGCTCCTGAGGAAGGCAGGCTGAAAGAGCAAGAGGGGGAGGTGTGCTCTTTTCAAAGAGGTGGCTGGAATGCACGTAGCTTTGCCTTGAAATGGGTCACGAGCCAGATGAGAGCTTGTGGTAAGGATAAGAGGACCCACTAGTATGGCTGATGCTGTGGTGGGTGTTTGCTAATGGCTTCTGAAGAGGGAGAGGAAGTAGCCAAAGCCTTTTCAGGCAGCTGCAGGAAGCCTCATGGTCACAGATCCTGGCTCTCACAGGGGAGTTTAACCATCCCGAAATGTGCAGAAAGGGCAGTAGGTCTGGAGACAAGGAGCCCAGGAGATTCCTGGAGGGCATTGAAGACAATTTCTTGGACACAGGAAATGAATGAGCCAATGAGGTCTGGACTCTGTTGTTGACAAAGAAAGAAGAACTGGATGGGGATGTGAAGGTTGAGGTGGCTGCAATGACCATGAGAGGGTGGAGAAGTAAGACAAAGAAGAGGATCACAGCTCAGGACTGCAGGAGAGCAGCTTTCAGCTAGTTCAGGACCGGCTGGGCAGGATCCCATAGGAGACTGTCTTGGAGGGCAGAGGGGCCACAGATCCCTCTTCCATCTTCAGGGCAAACATTCTCAATGCAAAGGAATACACCAGTATGATGTACGGGGAGTCTCGCAAGGCCTGGAGGGAAGCCTCTGTGGATGGAAAGGGATGCCCTGACTTAGGAGACTGAAAATCAAGAAGCAAGTGCCCAGAAGGTGGAAGGGAGAAGAGGCAGCCCAGGAGGTAGATTGAGATACTGCTTGTGGGTCAGGGAAGGAGCTGGGAAAGTCAAAGCTCAGCTGGAGCTGGAGCTGGAGCTGGAGCTGGAGCTCGCAAGAGGTTGAGAGGACAACAGGAAGGCCTTCTGAAAGTACATCATGAGCCCAAGGAAGGCAGCCAACGAAAATGTGGTTTCACTGCTGAGTGGGGCAGGGGACAAGGTGACAAAGACAGGGAAAAGGCTGAGGAACTCCTTGCCTCTTTCACCTTGTATTTTCCTGGTAAGATCTGCCTCCAGGCCCCGTAAGTGGGGCCATCCTAAGTGCTGTGATTCAATGACTCTTTCCCTGGACAGCTCGGTAAAGACAGACTAGGTGGGGTTTGAGAGTGTAGGCATATAGTGGAGACCATGGTGTGATGTGCCTCCCATCTCTGCAGCACTCTTGGATGCAGTTGGGATGGACTTTGCCTGAAGGCAGTGGTGGGATTCACTATTTTGGGGACAAGTAAGAAACCTGAGATGGCCTGAGTTATTTGCCCAGCCACCTCTCCAAAAGGGCCTGAGTTACATGTAGGTCCCATGTAGCATCTACTAGAAACGTGCAGTTGTATGGGACACCCCAGGCGTCTGACATGGCCCTGCAGATCTATTTTTATGTCATTAAACCAAGTGTCTGCACTGAATTACATCAGTGGTTTGCAATGTGGGGATCTGCATGTGTCTCAACTTCCTAGTGAGTGGAGCTCTCGGTTATAGTAGGCATCTAGCGTCATTTTAGATGGCCAAGGAAATTCCCCGTCTGGCCCCTCATCGAATGCTCTAGAAGGATGCAGATCTCTCTGCTGCTCCATCAAACACTGGCCCATGCCTTGGACCACCTCTGTCTCTTCAAACATCACCAGGTGTCTGTGTGTGGGCAACTGACTCCCAGCCTCCATCTCCAGGGATTATAATGGGAGCTTAGAGAAGGAGCTCAGATGCAGACAGGTGTATTGTGCACACTTCAGCTTGGGCAAGGGGAATGCCACCTCCTGCGTGTTTGTGGAGTTCACGAGAGGCAGCTGAATCCCACTCCATCCCAGGAGCTTCTAAGCTGGCATGAGATGCGCAGATTAACTCATCTGAAACAATATGTGAACCATGGGAAAATGAACTCCCTTCTTGTCCGTGTCTAGGTGTCCTGCCCAGGAAAGAGATGGGAGTAGGGGCTTCCACATTTTCATCTCTTGTAGATAAATGTCCTCTGATGAGATAAACTGCAATGCTGGAATCAGCCTCTCCCCACTGTTTAGAGAGAGACCATAGGGGATTATTTTAGTCTACCTCAGTGAACATTTCCCAGGAGGAGGGAGTACAAAGGACAAATAAAATCACACCTTCGACTAGGCCACTGTTTGCAAGGTGGGGCAGGTTTCTGGGATGGAGGGAGCTCCTGGCAACCTGGCAGCACTGCTGAGAGACAGCTCTGTGCAGGAGCAGCTCCTCTGCAAAGAGCAGCAGGGCTCCGGGCACTGCCTGCAGGTGCCAAGAGGAGACAAGGAAGATGAGCAAGATGAGTGAGACAGAAAGAAGTTAAAGACAATCAAGAGTGGGTAGAGGGCTGAGAGCACACTGGAAGAGAAATCTGCACAGCCCCTAACACAGTAAGTCTCTGGCTGCAGGACAATGCGGGTGGGGTACCCTGAGGGGCCCTCTAAAGCTACCACATGCCATGGCTGATAGGGTCTGTCAGGATGGGTATCCCAGTTCCTCTTGTGTGGAGTAGGATGTGCATTTGAGCAGGGATTCCTAGCCACACTGTCAGAGGGAAACAGTGTCCTGCTACCTTCTTCTACGGATGCTGCAAGGGTGTGAAGCTGGGATGTGCACAGAGGTCTGCCCAGGGCTGTAATTCAGAGCCATGCCCCTGCGCCCCAGGGTGCTGTGTGCCCAGGGCCGTGACTCTGCTGCCACCTGCAAGGGTCAGTAGTCAGCCTGGCCAGGGAACCCCCCACAGTGCTGCAGGGAGAAGCTCTGGGTGGGAGGATCAACCCCATCAAGACAGGTTCATTCTCCCATCCAGAGGGTGCTGCATGGGTCAGGGCTGCTCACAGCTCCTAATCACCCTGAGGGCATTTGTGGAGGGACCTTTCCAAAAGGAAGGTCAAGGCTGGGATACCTGAAAGGGAAGGAGCTTTCATGAGTGTCTGCTTTCAGTTTTCTTCTCTTTGGGTGGGGTGAAATGTTAATAGATCTGTCAGGTTTAGACAGGGGACTGAGGCTCCAAAACAGTGACAGTGAGAGAGGAGGAGTTCTGGGAGGAACTCAGCAAATCCCTTCATCCACTCCTCAGCCTCCAGACAGAACCAGCATCACCTTTCCAGCCCCATCAAAGTTTGTCTCACAAGCTCCTTAGCCCCTGCATACACGGAGGTGGCCCTGGGCAGTGCCCTGCACCTAGGAAGTTTTTGCAGGGCAGAGTGGAGCGCCCAGTGGGTGGGAAGGGGTCTGTGAGCTCTGACAGGGGAAAGACATGGGGAGAGAGAAACAGCTCCCCACAGGGACAGCTCCAGGCAGCAGAGTCATAGTCAAAGTGTAAGAAGAAACTGCAAACTCCAGCGCTCCCCTCCTCTCCTCTCCCACCCAGCACAGCCCTCTGCCCTTAAGGCGGTGGGGTCCAGGGCAGGAGTCATTTCTCTGTCTGATGGGCATGCAGGAGAGGAAAACTCCTGAGTGTTCCCTGTCTCTCCCTGTCCCGTCCTCCTTTGGCAGAAATGTCATGACATTGCTCTATATTTCCCCACCTATCCATGCTGCCCTTGTCCTTCCCCTTGGACTCTCTGGGCAGGGGCATTTCAGATGCAATTCAGATACCAGTCCTGTGGGTCCTGCCATGCAGAAGTGTCTTTGATGTTGAGGTGTCCAAGTCCCCCTCCAACCTTTGCAGCTGTCGGCGATGCAGTGCGGCAGCTGGGAATGAACCAACTCTCTTCAGGACACCCTGTCTTTAGGACATTTGACTATTCCTGTGGGTGTCCGACTGGGCTGCAAGTTGCCCTCTAGAAGGACACAACTCTCCCATTGTGTCTGAGTGTTATCTTGGTGCCCCATGGAGAAGCCATCTAGATACAAAGGCCATGGAAATACTCCTGGGTGACTGGAAAGAGCCTGATGTGTTCCTGGCTAGAAGGGAAGGGGCTGAGACCTCCTTCAGATACTCTGAGAAAGGGTGCTGAGTTTGGTTGCTCTTTGAAACTGGGTTCCTCTGCTCTCAGCAGTATTGTTTCTTGTTAGGGTAACATGAGTGCAAGTGTCATCCACTTCAGAGATGTGAGCACAGGGCTGCTGGGAAAAAGACTGATGGACAGAGCAGCTCTTCTCCCTCTGCACTAAAGCCAGAGTGAATCCTTTTGCCTCCCAGGATTCACAGCTGTTCCCTCTGAGTGCAGTAGAAGTGCTGGGGATTTCTAACTCTAAGAATCCTCCTCAGGTGTGACGGGGAAGTTAAAAGAAAACAAAGAAATCCTTAAAACTAGTAGTGAACCCACAGTGTTTAGAACTGAGAGTGAAGATGCTGAAAAGCACTTCAGCATTATGAGTGGATGAAATCTGACTACAACTGTGAATATGAAAGTTTAGCCATCTTTGTTCCTATGTACCCACAGCTGTAGGTCAGGACCGACTCCTCTGGAGCCCACAGGCAGAGGCCTCTGCTCCTCACCGCAAACTCAGGACAGCACAATCTGGAGCTCAAACCACGGAGCTTAGTGACAGTCCTGGTGAGATGAGGAGAGGTAATGGGCATGTGTCTGGGGGGAGGGGGAGAGGGTTCTGTGCAAAACAAAAAAGTTTTGCTCAGAGATGTCTGTCCTAACTTGTCAATCTTTTTTCCTCCTTGGACAGTCCCCCATGCTTGGAGAGAAGCAAATGTCCAACAGCAGCTCCCTGAATGAGTTCCTGCTGCTGGCATTCATGGACAAGCAGGAGCTGCAGCTCTTGCACTTCTCGCTCTTCCTGGGCATCTACCTGGCTGCCCTCCTGGGCAACGGCCTTATCATCACAGCTGTAGCCTGTGACCACCACCTCCACACCCCCATGTACTTCTTCCTCCTCAACCTCTCCCTCCTCGACCTGGGCTCCATCTCCACCACTGTCCCCAAATCCATGGCCAATTCCCTCTGGGCCACCAGGGCCATTTCCTACTCAGGATGTGCTGCCCAGGTCTTTCTGTTTCTCTTCCTGATAACAGCAGAGTTTTCTCTTCTCACAGTCATGGCCTATGACCACTACGTTGCCATCTGCAGACCCCTGCACTACGGGACCCTCCTGGGCAGCAGAGCTTGTGTCAAGATGGCAGCAGCTGCCTGGGGCACTGGTTTTCTCAATGCTGTCCTACATACTGCAAACACATTTTCACTACCACTCTGTGAAGGCAATGTCGTGGAGCAGTTCTTCTGTGAGATTCCCAAGATCCTCAAGCTCTCCTGCTCAGATTCATCCCTCAGGGAATTTGTAGTTCTTGTGGTTACTCTTTCTGTAGTGTTTGGGTGTTTCATTTTCATTGTGCTGTCCTACGTGCAGATCTTCACAGTTGTGCTGAGGATCCCCTCTGAGCAGGGAAGACACAAAGCCTTTTCCATGTGCCTCCCTCACCTGGCCGTGGTCTCCTTGCTTGTCATCACTGTCTTGTTTGCTTACCTGAAGCCCCCCTCCCTCTCCTCCCCAGCTCTGGATCTGGTGGTGGCTGTTCTGTATGCAGTGGTGCCTCCAGCAGTGAACCCCCTCAACTACAGCATGAGGAACAAGGAGCTCAAGGATGCACTGGATAAAATGGTTCAGTGGGTACAATATCAGCACCAGTAACCATCCCATGTATATCCACTCATCATTTCTGTCATTTGGCATTCAGGCCAGGTGCTGTTCATTTCTTATTTCTTATTTTTCTCTCCTACATTAATGGGAAAAAAAAAAGTTCCAGTTCATGGCAATTGTCCTCAGGAATCCCTCTCTTGAATTTGACCAAAAGACTGTGCTGAGGCAGGAGGCTAGGCTTTCCCCTTCATCAACATAGATGGGGGAACCTCAGATCCCACCAGTCTGAGCTCCCTTGGATGCCCTCAGTGCAACGAGGAGAGTTTCCTTCTACAGTGTCTCTTTTGGCACTGACACGAAGGGAGCTCAGTGGGACAGAGTCTGGCTCAGATGAGTAAAGATGGGGTGAGACCATTGGTCTTGTGTCCATTAGGAGAGCTCAGCTCTCCAGACCACAGTCAGGGTGTGATCTCCCATCCCTCTCCTGTGAGGGTGGCAGCCAGCTGTCACCATGGGCTGGTCTTTTCCCTCTCTAGTGCTCCAAAGCTACAAGTGGAGGGGGAGTGGAGGGGAGGGGAGTCAGGCAGCAGCTTGTGGGGACAGACTCCATACTTGACAGTACCATCCCCATGCTGCCACAGCAGGCATTTCCTCACTGTACCCTTCACATGGGGACTGAACCTTTCCTGGAGACATGTCCACCATCAACAACAGGAATTTCTCTTTTTAGAGTTGTTCCCATGCTATCCTTCTGCACTCTAACGTGGGTATGCAGCCCAGTAACCTAGTGGTGGTAGGGTTGTGCTTCCATGTGTGTGTGTGTCCTGTAAATACAGGCAGGACAAGGCAATGGGCACTCTTATGCCAGACCTAGCCTCCAGAAGAACATTCCTATGATAAAAGAGGATCTCCTCAGTGGCATGCCTGAAGACTGGGCTTTCTTCAGAAACGGAGGTCAAAAATACCCGCAAGGGATTGCCCCACAAAAGGGCCTGCTGCTCTGCCTGTGAGCCCTGTGGGCTCCAGGGGATGAGCTCAGAGTCCCAGTGTACTGTGTTAGGGAGCAAGAGCTGCATTCAGGGCTCATTTCTTGGTGACCAATGTCACCAAGTGGAGATGGTGAATGGTCTCTGAGTTACCTGTGTGGGGCTGTCCCACAGGTGACAGCGCTGATGACAGATGCCCATCCTTCTGGAGAGGAACCTGAGGAAGCAGGAAAGCTCAGGGGATCTCCAGGGACAGCTCTGTAATCCCTGGAGAGGCAGTGTGGACCCAGGAGACCCAGGGAAGGGGGACTGGAGAGTAATTGATGCACCCATAGTGAAATACCACAGGCTAGAGGTAGTGCACACCCGAATACATCTTGTGCCATTGTGAATGCCCTGGGGTCACTCTGAGCTCTATCTATGAGCACAGACATGTGCCAGTAGTATCAGTGGTGGTGTTCTCTGTCTGGCTGAGTCTGCTTCCTGCCCCAAGCAGCACAGCCAGTGCAGATTCAGGAGTCACCCTGTGGTCCTAGAGCCCACTCACTTTGCAGAGGAGCACCACCAGCCCAGGGGCATGTGGGGAGCACAGGAGAAGGGTGCAGGAACAGATGGCCAGGCCAGCGCAGACACACTCACCTGGGGAAAGGTGCTCTGGGGAGCAGGGCTGTCTGAGGAGAAAAGCAGGGCAGCATTTAGAGTTAGAAAATGAGAACAAGAAACAGGTGTCTCTGTGCAGCAGGCTTAGGATAGGCTGCTCTGTTCCTGAGGCAGCAGGAGCTGCTGGAGGGGCTGCAGGGCCAGACAAAGTTCTTGTGCTGTCCTGGGGAGAGAGGTGGGCATGGAGGGGCTTCAGGCTGACAGGGAAGGGGATCTCCTGGACACAAGAGCAGGGCAGACAGAGAGTGACTGACGTCTTTGTGGGGCCTCCTCCCTCTTGCCAGGGAGCTGCTGCCCTTGTCCTTGAGCCTTGCCTGCGTTACACTGTGGGCATGCCTGTGCCTGGCCCTGCACTGCTCGGGTGCTGACCTGACCCTGTCTTGTCCTGCTGACCTGACTCCCCATCTCTACCGTGGACCTGCCCCCTCACTACAGTCAAGAAAGCCTTGGCAAGGGAAGCTGGGATGCAAGCAGAAGAAGGTTGCAGGTCCCCAAGGTGGCCATATATGCAAAACAGCAACCCTTGCCTGACAGCCAATTGAAAGGTGTAAGGAGTGCCTCAGATTTGGACCCCCTAGCCAGGTAACACTGCACGCAGAGCCTTAGCGGGGAGGGCAGCCACGTGGGAACTGATTTGATGATGGGTAGCCAGGAGGGCAGGTTTTGCTGTATCACAGCTCCAATGGTTTTGCTCCAAAGAGTCTGTTGTTGGGAGCAGCAAGAGTGGGGCTGCTTTGGACAGGAAGGGGAAGCAGGAGCTGAGGGTGTTGGCAAGGCAGGAGGGCAGTGCCCCACCGATGAGGGGTGCCGTCCCACAGTGCATGGGCAAGAGGAGCAGAGCAGGTTTGGGGATGGTAACCGGGGTCAGGCACAGCCCAGTGATCACCATAAGGCTGAGACCGTAGGGCTCCAAGCAGCCCTGTTTTGCATGGGAGGTTGGAGTGGAGACCTCCAGAGGTCCTTCCCCACCAAAACTCTTCTGGGACTCCATGAATAGAAAGACCCCCCCAAGCCGGAGGCAGGTGGGCATCCAGCTGGCTGGCCTGGGCTGGATCACTGGTGTGGGGAGAGGTGGGGAGGGCCAGGGGCTGGGGAGCTCCTGCCTGCAGAGCTGGTCCCCACGGTGGCAGGAGAGGGGCTGGGGGCTGGGAGTGAGGGGGCAGCAGCCCAGGCAGGGGCAGGGGTGGGCAGGGCTGTGGCAGGAGCTGCAGGGAGGGGACACAGCTGGTGCTGCTGCAGGGCCGTGGCTGTCACAGTTACCTCCCTCCCAGAATGTCCCTCACTGCCCCGGGGCAGACACAGGCTGTTCCCCATCCCTGTGCTGCCCTCCCAGCAGGACAGGAAACACAGGGAGGGGTCGACAGGCCATGTGCTCAGCACCAGCTGCTCCCTGAGGCTGGCACAGCTTGACTGCAAGGGGTCGCCATCTAGGTGTCTTTGCCTCCAGCCCTCTGGGCCCACTTTCTGAGCCCAGCTGGGAGCTGGTTTGTGGGGAAAGGAAGAACCTTCCTCTCCCCAGCTCTGTGCTCCCCCGTGCCTTGCCCAGGCAGCTGCTCTGCTTGTCTCCTGGGCTCTCCAGGCACTCACAGTGCCTGGGGAGGTCCCCACAGATGTGCTGGCCCAGGCTCACCATGGGAGGGCCAGGTCTCACAGGCACCTCAGCAGAGGCCCTCGTGGGTGGCCTGGGTCACAGCCAGCACTGTCAGGAGAGCCCTGGGATGCAAAGGTGTGCCCAGGTGTGGGGGAGCCCAGGTGTGGGGGAGCTCCATGGGGGCAGCCACTAGGGACAAAGGGGCAGTTGGGGTTGCAGCACAGCCATATGCCAAGCCCTGCAGGCTGGTAAGCGAGGCTGTGCGGAGCCAGGATGTCCATGCACAGCTCTCCGCAGAGGCCAGGGAAATGTTGCTGCACATAATGCCACAGCAGAGGAGCTGAGACTCATGTCGCTGTTGCTGTGGAGGTGCCTGGGCAGGGAACCAGCCTGGGTGGAAACACTGTGTGGGTGCAGGGCACCATCAGAGGAAGCTCCCAGCAGTGGGTGGAGCTAGGACACTTTTAGGGGAAGCTCACAGCATGAAGGGGACAGGGCACTCTCAGGGACGGTCACAGTGGTAGGTACCCAGGGCTGTTCTTCCGAGGGACCTTGACAGCACACAGAAATGGGCTGCTGGGAAAAGTAAAAGCCCCACAGCAGGCTGGGCAGGGGCCTGGTCCCTGGAGAGCAGCTCTGCAGATCAAGTCCTGCAGGTCCTGGGCACAAGCTGAGCTGGGGTCAGCAGCATGCCTGGGCAGCAAGGCCGGCCCCACACTTGGCTGTGTTAGCAGAGAGCAGCCGGCAGGGCGAGGGAAGGCATTCCTGCCCTGGGGTCGGCTCGGGAGAGACCACGTCTGGGCACAGGGTCCAGGTAGGGCTCCCCACTCCCAGACACACCTGGACACACTGGCACAAGCCCAGTGGAGGCTCCTGAATGAGTCGGGAGCTGGAGCACAGGATGTATGAGGAGAGGCCAAGGGCGCTGGGTCTGTTCAGGTGGGACAAGAGAAGGCGCAGGGGGATCTCGCTGCTGCCTGCAGCTGCCGAAGGGGAGGGTGGGGAGAGGACGGAGCCAGACCCTTCCCGAGGTGCCTGGGGACAGGACGAGGGGCCACGACACAAGGGGCAGCAGGGAAAATTTCCCTCAGAGGGGGCCAAGAGCCTGTGAAGCCTGAGGGTGGTGCAACAGAGACAGAGCTTGACCCTGCCGGGCCCTGGGAAACCCCCGCTGGCTGCCTCCACCTGCAGCAGGACGTTGGAGCCGAGACCTCCAGAAGCCCCTTCCCACCCCAGCTGCTCTCTGACTCTGTGACTGCTTCAACGGCTTTCTCTCCAGACCTGCCTGGCTTCAGTGGCATTGCCTGCACCAGTCTTGCTATGGAGATTTGCCTGTAACAAGTAACAAAGGGGGGAAAAAAATCTTCTGAGGGTTTTATTCAAAGAACAAAATGGCTGTCACTGACTAGGGTTGGTGTGGGTGCTACAGGACACAATGGGGCAGCATTTCTGTAGCAGCCGGGACAGTCTCCGCCGCTCGGCCTCTTTGCCCTGTGCCAGCCCCCATCTCAGGGCACCTGCCTGGCACTGGCCTCCTGGCACCGTTGCTCTCACTGCCCCGTGGCACAGCTGCAGCAGAAAGCTCTGCGCAGAGCCCGAAGCACCGTCCTGAGCAGCGAGGGCAGTCGCCTGGGCGCTGCGGTGTCCGGGAGGGTGGTGATGCCTGTGGGGGAAGGAGAGGCGTGGGCGAGGGGCTGTGCGGGTGCAGGACCTGCCTGTCCCCACCACCAAGGCCTTTCCCAAGGGGTCGTGGCCTCGGCACGGCCAGCCCCCGAGCGCTTACTGCTGCTGGCCTCGGTGCCACTCGCCGTGCTGGGACGGACCAGCCATCCCCAGAAGGGCTCTTGACTCGGGTACATACCTGGGTCCACCTCTGGTGAGTGCCTGAAGGCTGGAGATGACTTCTCCTCCTCTTTGGGCTCAGAGGCAACCTGCATGGGGAGAGCAAGCCCACACACCACGTGCCATCAGCTGGTGATGCTCAGGACACTGCTGCCCAGGATGGACAGGGGGAAAGGTTTGGGGTTGTGGGATGCTGCCAAGAGCTGTGAGTCCCAAGGCAAGGGACCTGCGGATGGCACAGAGACGGGACAAGGCTTGTCGTGGGGCTGTAGCAGCAGGGCTGGGCTGGGGGCTGTGATGGGCAGGGGGGAACAGAGGCAGCTGGGTGGGTGTCAGAAGGGGGCTGGCTCGCTGGGTGTGGGAGGGGGCTGCTGCTGGGGTCGCCCCTTCCCTCCTCGCTCTGCATCCAGGCCCCAGGCCTGAACGCAGTGCAGGCGTTGGAGGGGACGTCAGCCCTGGGCCTTGGGCACTTGGAAACGGAGAGCACCAGGCAGCTCCCCCATGGCAGATATCGCAGAGGGCAAAGGCCTGAGGGGGACAGCTTGGCACCATGGGAAGAGGGGTCCCACGGGTCGGGGCAGCTCTCTGCACCCACCCTGCACACCCCAGACACAGCTCACACAGCAGACCCCTTTGATGGTGGAGACCAATGATGTGCTCCTTGCTCACCTGCGGAGGAGGGCCTCCACACAAGGCAGAAGCCACTGCTTTTCTTCCCTCGGGCAGTGGTGCTTCGAGAGGCAGGCTGATGGTCTCCTCGCAAGGGCCTCCAGCCAAGAGACGGGCCTCTGGCACAGCTTCTGCTGCAGAGGCAGGCACTTTTTCCTCTCTTTCCTGAGGGTCTCGGGCTGCAGGCCAGGCCTCTGGCTTTGTTTCTGGTCTCTCTGATGGCGCCAGAGACACGCTGTCCCCTGCCTCCTGAAAGCCATCCCCCAAAGCACATGCCCCTGCTTCGGCTCCTCCGAGCACTGCTGGCTCCAGAGGCATGTTCTCCATGTCGCCGGCTGCCTCCCTGGCAGTGTCTCCGGCCTTGACGCTGGGCGAGCAAGGCACCTTCTGGGGGCACGTTTCCTCATCTGCTAAGAGGCTCCTGAGGCTAGGTCTGACCCAGATCTCGCGCAAGGACGTGTTTTCCTCCAGCTCCTCCCTTTGCAGAAGCTCTTCATCAGTGTCCTCCTCCTCCTCGTCAGTGCTCCAGTCCCCTTGCTCTTCCTGCGCCGCTCCCAGCACTCTCTTCCTGGCTCCCACCTCCCGCTCCCTCCTGGGGGCATGGGCATACAGCCGCTCCAGCACCTCCCACTTGCACCTGGCATCCTTCAGCAGCTCCACTCGCGTTAGCTCAGGTTTCCACAAGTTATAGAAGGAATTTCTGGCCAGCAGCTAAAAGAAGAGAGGCACATTTGTGAAGGGTGCTGCTTTTCCCACCACAAAAGGCCTCCCGGGGCCCTGCTCCCACTGGGACAGTCAGGCTGCTGCAGTGGGGCCCAGCGGCTGGCCCCAGTGCAGGCAGGGTTACCACCTGGCCCAGCCCATCCTTGGCACTCACCTCCTTGCGTTTGACGTTGAGGGATCCTGACGCTGTCAGGGAGAAACGTTTCCCCTTGGCCTCCTCGCCCTCGCTCTCCTGCAGGCTCAGCTTCTTCCTCTGGAAACAGGCTTCTCGCAGCTGGGCCAAGGTGTGCCCGGTGCGCGCCAGGCTGCTCCTCTCAAGCTCCTCCAGCGGCTCTGTTTTGATGGAGAGCACCGCGAGATACTGCGAGGTGTTGTCGGGGTGCACGCGCAGAGGCTGTCCTTGCACATGGCAGATGATGCCCAAAGGCTGCTGGTTTGGGCCCTGCCCTGCCCGGGGGCATCGTGGTGTCCCTCGTGCACCGCCCTTGCCTGGGGAAGCGGGTGCACCGGCCCCGCTGACCTCCCTTTTGCCCCCACCAGCACGGGCATCAGGCCCTTGCGGAGCTGCAGGGGCTGTGCTTTTGTCCTGCTCTGTGGGCTCGTCCTGGCCTGGGCTTGCTGGTACTGCCAGACTGCTGGTTTGTGCCGATGACGTTCTTTTGGGCACGGCTGCACTGAGCTCCTTCGTGGCTTCATTCGCATCAGGCTGTGCTGGATGCCGGCCAGGTCCAGGGCTCATGTCATCAGGATGGCTCAAGGCAGCAGACTCCAGCCCCAGGCCTGCACCCTGCACAGCCCCAGCAGGCGGGGCAGGGCCCTGTGGGGCAGGGCCCTGGCTCTCAGCCATCATTTCCAGGCCAGCTTCTCCAAGGATGTTCTGCACAAGGCTGGCAGGCTCAGGCACGGAAGGCGATGGTGGGGCCATGTCACTGTGGGAGTTGGCAGGGATGTCTTCTTCAAAGCCAGGTGACACCTCAGCACAGCAGGGCATGGGGAGTCCAGCTTCCTCTGAAACACCTGTGGCTGTTGTCGCACACTGCAGGGCATCATCCGGGGCAGAAGAGGCTGTTTCTCCCTGGCACGTCTCAGCAGGGGGCACTTGCAGTTCACGAGGCTGCAGGTCTGCACCTTGGGACACTGAGGACTTGCTTAGCACCAAGTCCTGCCTCTGCACCAGTGTGCCTGAACAGTGTGCCTTGACCTCCTGCCCACAGGCATCTCCGGGAGCAGAAAGCAGTTCGTCCCGCTCCTTGTATGCTGGCGTGCTTTGCATCTCCCTTTCAGGAATGGCCTGTGCTGCTGGGACAAAGGAGGAGCTTCCGGAGAGTTGCTGGCTTGTCAGGGGAAGAGTTGTCCTGGTACTGTTGTCTAGCAAGAGCCTTGCTTTTCCCAGGGCTGATGCACAAGAGCCAGGCCTGGGCTCAGGCAAGCAGTGGACGAGCTCTTGCATTGCCCGGGTGGGACCGTGAGCTTCCTGCTTGTGTTTTGGAAGGGGAGGCAAGGAAAGAGGGCATGGCTTTAGCTCTTCCTCTGCCAGGCTCTTCCCTGAGTCCACAGCCTTCCCAGCACCACTACCAGGTGGGAAGGGTTCCCTGGCAGCAGCTGTGCTGGAATTCACTGCCAGCTTCTCTAATCCCTTGGTCTCTCTCTCCAGGGTTCTCCTGGCCACCCCTTTGGTGTCCATGGCATTGGCCCTGCCTCGGGGAGAAGACCTGCAGGATGCTTCTAGAGCAGGCAGCTTGGCTTGCCTTGTAGATCCTGCAGTTTTAGCTGCAGAGGTCTCCAGGCCTCCATGGGCCTGCCTAGCTGCCTTGGTTGGGAGAGGTGGTAAGCCAGGCAGATGTGGTGGCCCTGCTCTTGCGCGAGTCCTGCCAGGCGCTGTCTCCCTGTGCCCCAGAGGAGCCTTCCTTACAAGGCTGGTGGAGGGATGCAGAGCTTGTGCCACAATGGGAACGTCCCTGGCAGTGTCCTCCACCACCTGCAATCAAAGCCCATGAGAAAGGGTAAGTTCCTGCCATCCTCCCCCCTGCCCTCCATCCTTCCCACATGGAAACTTCCTGTGGCCCCGATGCCCTCGACAAAGATTGCACTCTCCCATGTGGGCAGCTTCCCCCCTGCTCCCAAAGGCCGGGTGGGGAGAGGGTTTGTCACCGTGGGGCAAGAGACAGGCAAAGGCAGCTCCCTCAGACACCCCAAGGCATGTCCTTGCAGACTGCTGTGCAGAGCAGGCAGTCAGCCTGCTGGGGGCAGAGACCTCCTGGTCTCTCCCAGCACTTCCCACCCACTTCTTGGCACCTCCGGGGAGTCAGGCAGAGGCTTTGCCACCATCGCTGCTCAGCTCTGTACCTTTGCAACGATGCCGCGTTCAGAGGCCCACGAGCTCTGTGGGCCGGGGAACGAAGGCAGCCTGTCCCTTTGGTGGGACGAAGCCGGGGTCCGGCTGTGCTGCACCACTGCGTGCAGCTCCTGCTGGCCCACCTGCGGGAAGAAGGAGGCACATGATGGAGGTGGTTGTGTTGGTACGAGCAGCCCCTGAAGCACAGGAAACCCCAGCCCCATGTCAAAGGGAACCTCATGGCTGCACATGGCCCAGCTGCACTTAGCCCACAGCTTCTCTCTGCCCCTCAGTGCAGAGCTCACGGGGTCCCTGTGGGCCTTGGAGTATCCAGGTTGGTGTGTGCTTTATCTGAGAGAAAATCCCCAGGGCCACGAATAAGTGCCCCCTCACTGGGGGAGCTCATGCCTGGCTGTCTTGCCCCACCTCCCCTTCCCCACCATCCTCGTGCTCTGCACGCAGGTCCCAGCCCTGCTGCCTGCCTCTCCCTCCAGCCCCACCACTCACCTTCCTCCTGCACTCCTGTGTGCCTGGGTGCCCGTCCGTGGACTGGGAGCAGGCGTTCGCCTGCCGCTCCTTGTCCATGTCTGCGATATACTCCTGAGGACTTGCTACTCTGGCACCAGGGGGAGCTGCTCCCTCCTGGTCGAGCTGCTCTCCTCAGAGTGGGGACCCCTGGGGGCTCTGGTCCCAGTAGGGATACGGTCACCATGGCGACCGCCCCATCACAATGGCCTTGTGGGCATGATGCCACCTCCATCACAAAGCCCTGGTGGTCGCCGTGGGGACCCCATCACAGTGCCTTGGTGGTTGCCATAGAGACCCCCATCACAATGCCATGGCAGTCCCCCTGGGGACACACAGCATCATGCTATTGCCTCCATGCCTCTGGTCTCAGCTTTTGAGCCTGCGTGAGAGCTGGTGTCTGGGGAGCAGGAAGAGTTTTCTTCTCAGCTCTACACTCCTCACGCCTTGCAGAGGCTGCCCCTCTTCAGGCAGTCCATAGCACACATCCACTACAAGGCTCCACCCCTCTTGGTCTGCCTGCTAATCCTCACTCATAGCTCTCGACAGGCCCATCGTCCATCCCTAGGCAGAGCTCCCTGCATTCCCACTGCTCTCTCTCTGGGGTTTCTTTTGTCCACATCACCCTGCACCTTTTCCTTGCCAGCCCAGGCCAGCACTTCCTCCCTCTTTTTTGACTCACCCTCTCCCCACAGTTGCTCCCACTTTAAGGCTTTCCTCACCAGCTCAGCCACCTGGTTGACCATCAGGTCAGCAGATGGGAACAGTCTCCTCCCAAATGAAGTGAGACAACCCGCAGCCTCAGTCCCTTGCTGTGGGCTCAGCTTTCAGCACCTCCTCCAGCTGCTGGAACCCCAGGCCAGATGGGGAAGCAGGAGCTGCCCTCTCCTCTCATCCTCTTCCTGCTCATGGGGCTTTTTTTCAGCTAGAAATCCCTCTCACCACAAAACTGCAAGGACTGGCATGGGCTAAGAGCAGGACTGTAGGCAACAGACCATGCACTGCTGCAGCATGGCTTTACCTCCCCTCAGCCCCATGTGACACCAACCCCTAACCTGACACCATAACAAGAGACAAAAAGGCTGGTCTCTAGTGCAGAGGTTCATGGAGCTGTTTTTCCCCACACTCCTTTACTACCCCCAGCCCCCTGCCCTGGGGCTGCACTCAAGAGCCAGCCCGAAGCCCCTTCACTCTGCCCTTTCCCATCGGGCCCCCGGCACACTCCGAATGAAAGTCAGCCCTGGAGCGTGAAGGGTGCGGGAATGGAGTTAATACCATGAATTAATTGCAATTAACATGCAACCTACTGACTTTCCTTTCAGAAAAAAAGGTTCTTTTCTGTTCTGCCCCTCAATTTCCTGCCTTGTCCCATAACAAGAAAGCAGAAAATCGGTATCTTTGAACAGGGTTCCCTAATTATAACTAGCTGCCTTCTGCTCCTTTTAAGCAGCCCCTCTCTCCCCTGCCTCCCACACACACACACACCAACCCTAGTTTCTTTCCTTTGCTTCAGCAGCATGCTAAGGTTCAGAAAGCATACATGGGGAGGGGGCGAAAAAAACAGAGACAGACACAAGAAAGAGGAGCAGAGGGAAGAGAAAAGAACACGATGTAAGACAAGGCTTGCAAGCCGTGTCAGACACACACAAGTCAGGAGGCACCTGCTCTGCGGCCAGACCTCCGGCAGAGGAGAGGGGCATCGCTCCTGCCGCGGGCCTGGCTCCCGCCGCCCCAGCACGGGGCTGAGAGCGACGGCCCTCGACGGCTCCGCGGGGAGCTGGGGGGCACTGCCGGGGGGGGCACGGCTGTCCCGAGGGCCTGTCTGCCTCTGCCCCGGGCTTCCCCCAGCAGCAGCATCCCAGCGCTTCCCCTCGCTCCTCCCTGGCTGCGCTGCTCGGGGGCTTCCTCTGGAAATCTCTACTGCAAAATACTACCTGCAAATCTCGCCAATCAGGATTACGATTGTCTATTACAGTTTCTAAAACTTTAACTACTTTACCCGGATCCTCCCTATGGTTTCCTGCCATTTCCTTCCAAGACCCTCAATCCATTGTGGAAAAAGGGACTTTCACATCCCCTGCATTTCCGCTGGGTCCTCCAGCCTGTCTCCAGAGTGCTAGCAGAACCGCACCTCCTCTCCGAGGACGCCTTGCTACAGGGCTAGACAAATCATCCTCCCCATCAGGATCACTCTTCTCTGCAGGAGGGCGGTGGCGCCGCTTCCTCCTCTTCCCTTTCTCCACCATCCCCAGCTCTGCCCCTTCTTCTCGGAGCTACCAGGAATTCAACATCCTCTTCCTCCTCGGGATGGTCTTTCAGCTTTTTACACCTTTTCCCAATACTGCATGCAGAACAACAACGCTTTGCCATTCCTCTGTCTCCTTCGTTCTCTAAAACTAACACATTCGTCTCTTTTGCCATTAATCCACATTTTGTCCTGCTCTTGTAATCATTTTGGAACTCAAAGAACATATCAACATACGGTACTTCATCCCATTTTCCTCTCTGTCTATAGAACAACATCAACTGTAAAATGGTATTATAAGTCCAAGCTCCATTTTTAGGCCATTTTTCCTGATCTTCCACAGCGGCTATAACGGCCACCATTGATTACAATAAGTAAGTAATTGTCTACAATTCCACAAACCAGGCACACCTCATTACTACACAGCCGACACTTCATACAGTTTGAGCTACAGTTATCAGGACATTTTACAACTCCATTCAGTCATCCTCTTTCCCATTGGTTCCTGCTACGTCTCATCTTCGTTTAACATTACAGTATCCTCCTTTTCTGCTACGCACGCATGCTCTATGGGGAAGGGGCTTTGGTTGTTAGGGGGGCTTCCCTGCTCCTGGATGGGTGCTTTACTATGCTAATTCGGAGAGTTCCCCCGCAGTTCAAGCAGTTTTCTTTGGTTTATCAGCTGTCTTTGTTCTCTTCAAGCTCATGTGGCTACTCCCTTATCTGGCCGACTTATGGTGTCATCTTGCTGCTTTCTTCAAGGCCTTGTTTTGTTAACTCTCTGTGAAAGACTGAGTAATGAGCTTCTTCCTGGAGCTGTGGGTGCTCAGCCAAGCATTATCTACAACAATTACACCTAGTTACATCCTCAGGTCTTTCAAATGGCATTTCTCACACAGACGCATCACTGGGAAGCCAAGCTCCAGTTGCTGCCTCGTGGCTTGCTCCGTGTTTGGAGGGTTCTGGATGTGGCAGTGGAGAAGGCTGCGAGGCCTCTCTGGTCGACCGCTGCCTGGGGGGGTTTGGCTGCTGCTAGAGCAATGCCTTGTGGTGCCCCGCTCTGCAGTGGGGTCTTTGGCGTTGCCCTTGCTGATCCCTTGGGCTCGCAGGCAGTCCCAGGAGACAAAGTGTGACGCAAAGTGGCTGTTCTCTCTGTGGTGGAAAGCACTCGTGTTGGTGCCGGTTACGTGTGGGCAGCCTGCAAGGGGTTTGTGGAGTGCTTTTGGCCTGTGCAGGTGAGAGAGAAGCGTGGAGGGCAGGGGGAGATGTTCCTTGCCTGCACCATCACTCGGAGCCTCGCAGCAGTCGAGGGTCAGGTCAAGCCATGGTGTACGTGCTCTGCCTGCCTGCTTGCAGAGCTCCTCGGTTTCTCTTCACACAGAATCACACAGAATCGTTTAGGTTGGAAGGGACCTCTGGAGATCATCTCGTCCAACCTCCCTGCTCAAGCAGGGTCACCTAGAGCATATTGCCCAGGATCACATCCAGACGGGTTTTGAATATCTCCAGGGAAGGAGACTCCACCACCCCTCTGGGCAACCTGTTCCAATGCTCTGTCACCCTCACAGTGAAGAAGTTTTTTCTCAGGTTCAGATGGAACTTCCTGTGGTTCAGTTTCTGCCCATTGCCTCTTGTCCTGTTGCTGGGCACCACGGAGAAGAGGCTGGCCTCATCCTCTTGACACTCCCCCTTCAGATACTTGTACACGTTGATGAGATCCCCTCTCAATCTTCTCTTCTCCAGGCTGAACAGGCCCAGCTCTTGCAGTCTTTCTTCATAGGAGAGATGCTCCAGCCCTCTAATCATCTTGGTAGCCCTCCGCTGGACTCTCTCCAGGAGTGCCATGTCTCTCTTGTACTGGGGAGCCCAGAACTGGACACAGTACTCCAGGTGAGGCCTCACCAGGGCTGAATAGAGGGGCAGGATCACCTCCCTCGACCTGCTGGCAACACTCTGCCTAATGCACCCTAGGATCCCATTGGCCTTCTTGGCCACAAGGGCACACTGCTGCCTCATGTTTAACTTGTTGTCCACCAGCACTCCCAGGTCCTTCTCGGCAGAGCTACTTTCCAACAGGTCAGTCCCCAGCCTGTACTGGTGCATGGGATTATTCCTGCCTAGGTGCAGGACCTTGCACTTGCCTTTGTTGAACTTCATGAGGTTCCTCTCCGCCCACCTCTCCAGCCTGTCCAGGTCCCTCTGAATGGCAGCACAGTCTTCTGGTGTGTCAGCCACTCCCCCCAGTTTAGTATCATCAGCAAACTTGCTGAGGGTGCACTCTGGCCCTTCCTCCAGGTCATTGATGAATATATTGAACAAGACTGGGCCCAGGACTGACCCCTGGGGGACACCACTAGCCACAGGCCTCCAACTTGACTCTGCGCCATTCACCACAACCCTCTGAGCTCGGCCATCCAGCCAGTTCTCAAGCCACCTCACTGTCCACTCATCTAGCCCACACTTCCTGAGCTTACCTAGGAGGATGTGATGGGAGACAGTGTCAAAAGCCTTGCTGAAGTCCAGAAAGACAACATCCACTGCTCTGCCCTCATCTACCCAGCCAGTCATTCTGTCATAGAAGGCTATCAGATTGGTCAAGCATGATTTCCCTTTGGTGAATCCATGCTGACTACTCCTGATCACCTTCTTGTCCTCCAGATGCTTAGTGATGACCTCCAGGATGAGCTGTTCCATCACCTTTCCCGGGATGGAGGTGAGGCTGACAGGCCTGTAGTTTCCTGGCTCCTCCTTCTTGCCCTTTTTGAAGACTGGCGTGACATTGGCTTTCTTCCAGTCCTCAGGCACCTCTCCTGATCTCCAGGACCTTTCAAAGATGATGGAGAGAGGCCTAGCGATAACATCCGCCAGCTCCCTCAGCACTCGTGGGTGCATCCCATCGGGGCCCATGGATTTGTGGATGTCAAGTTTGGACAAAAGATCTCTAACCCGATCCTCCTCAACCAAGGGAGAGTCTTCCTTTCTCCAGCCTTCCTCTCTTGTCTCCAAGGTCTGGAATTCGTCAGGACTGGCCTTAGCAGTGAAGACAGAAGCAAAGAAGGCATTCAATAACTCTGCCTTCTCTGTATCCTTTGTCACCAGGGCACCCGCCCCTTTCAGCAGCGGGCCCACGTTTTCCCTAGTCTTCCTTTTGCTATTGATGTATTTGAAGAAGGCCTTCTTGTTGTCCTTGACATCCCTTGCCAGATTTAATTCCAACTGGGCCTTAGCCTTCCTTGTCGCATCCCTGCACACTCTGACAACGTCCCTGTATTCCTCCCAAGTGGCCTGTCCCCTTTTCCACATTCTGTACACTTCCTTCTTCTGCTGGAGTTTGGCCAGGAGTTCCTTGCTCATCCATGCAGGTCTCCTGCCCGCTTTGCTGAACTTCTTCCTCAGAGGGATGCACTGATCCTGAGCCTGGAGGAAGTGACGCTTGAATATTAACCAGCTCTCTTGGACCCCTCTTCCTTCTAGGGCCCTACCCCACGAGATTCCCCTAAGTAGGTCCCCGAAGAGGCCAAAGTCAGCTCTCCTGAAGTCCAGCGTTGCAATCCTACTCATTGCCCTGCTCCCTCCTCGCAGGATCCTGAACTCCACCATCTCATGGTCACTGCAGCCAAGGCTGCCCCCAACCTTCACATCTCCAACTAGACCTTCTTTGTTCGTTAGTACAAGGTCTAGCATTGCACCTCTCCTCGTTGGCGTCTCCACCACCTGGGTCAAGAAATTATCATCAATGCTCTGCAGGAACCTCTTTGACTGTTTGTGCCTAGCTGTGCTGTCTTCCCAACAGATGTCAGGGTGGTTGAAGTCTCCCATGAGAACCAGGGCCTGTGATCGTGAGGCTTCTTCCAGCTGTCTGTAGAAGGCCTCATCGACGACTTCCTCCTGATCAGGTGGCCTGTAGTAAACCCCCACAACAGTGTCACCCATGTTACCCTGCCCTTTAATCCTTACCCATAGGCTCTCAACTTGCTCTTCATCCACCCCGAGGCAGAGCTCCATACATTCTAGTTGCTCCCTCACATAAAGAGCAACTCCACCACCTCGCCTTCCTGGCCTGTCTTTCCTAAAAAGCACATAGCCATCCATGACAGCATCCCAGTCATGTGAACTATCCCACCATGTCTCTGTCACTGCAATGAGATCATGGCCCTGCGACCGCACACAGATCTCTAACTCTTCCTGCTTATTCCCCATGCTGCGTGCATTGGTATACAGGCATTTGAGAGAGCCAGTCAAGCACACAGGCTTCCCAGAAGAGGTGCAAGAGGATCCTCCATAGCCATGTTGCATGTTGTCTCCCCTGGTTGTATGCACCCGCTGGAGGCATCCTGACTTGAACGGTGTTTTACTGACTCCCCTGCCACTATACCACTCCCCTTCCCCCATCTTGCCTAGTTTAAAGCCCTCCTTACCAGGCTGGCCAATCTGTTGGCAAAGACGCGCGTGCCCCGCTTGGTAAGGTGGATCCCGTCTCTCCCCATCAGCTGTTGATCTTCAAACAGGGTCCCATGGTCATAGAAACCAAAGCCCTGTTGCCAACACCAGCGGCGCAGCCAGCTGTTAACTTGGAAAATTCGTCTACTCCTCCTCCTGTCCTTTCCCCTCACAGGCAAGATTGAGGAGAAAACGACCTGGGCTCCCAGACCCTTCACCACCATTCCCAGAGCTCTGAAGTCCCGTTTGATGGTTTCCAGTTTGCCTTTTGCGTCATTAGCACCCACATGGAAGATCAGCAGAGGGTAGTAGTCCGATGCATGGACAAGCCTTGGCAGTCTTTCCACGACATCTCTTATTTGAGCCCCTGGCAGGCAGCAAACCTCTCTGGACAAGAGATCAGGTCGGCAGATAGGTGCCTCTGTCCCCTGCAGCAGGGAGTCACCCACAACAATCACTCGCCGCTTCTTCCGGGGGTTCCTGCACGGCACAGGGTCTGCCAGGCCAGTTGCCTCCCTTGGAGCCATGCCCAGCTCCTCCTCGGCTTGGAGGGCGCTAAACTTGTTCTTCAAGGGTAAGTCTTGAGGAGGAGCAAGAGCCTTTCTCCTTCTGCGAGAGGTCACCAGCTTCCAGCCCTCTTCAACAGCGTTATGATGCACCTTTACACACGGTGCTGAGCCCTCTGACACCTCCGCTGCAGTCGGGGCAGGGGACTCCCGGAGCTGAACAATCTCCGAGAACACCCTGTCAATCTCCCGCTGGAATTCACTGCCAGCTTCTCTAATCCCTTGGTCTCTCTCTCCAGGGTTCTCCTGGCCACCCCTTTGGTGTCCATGGCATTGGCCCTGCCTCGGGGAGAAGACCTGCAGGATGCTTCTAGAGCAGGCAGCTTGGCTTGCCTTGTAGATCCTGCAGTTTTAGCTGCAGAGGTCTCCAGGCCTCCAGGGGCCTGCCGAGCTGCCTTGGTTGGGAGAGGTGGTAAGCCAGGCAGATGTGGTGGCCCTGCTCTTGCGCGAGTCCTGCCAGGCGCTGTCTCCCTGTGCCCCAGAGGAGCCTTCCTTACAAGGCTGGTGGAGGGATGCAGAGCTTGTGCCACAATGGGAACGTCCCTGGCAGTGTCCTCCACCACCTGCAATCAAAGCCCATGAGAAAGGGTAAGTTCCTGCCATCCTCCCCCCTGCCCTCCATCCTTCCCACATGGAAACTTCCTGTGGCCCCGATGCCCTCGACAAAGATTGCACTCTCCCATGTGGGCAGCTTCCCCCCTGCTCCCAAAGGCCGGGTGGGGAGAGGGTTTGTCACCGTGGGGCAAGAGACAGGCAAAGGCAGCTCCCTCAGACACCCCAAGGCATGTCCTTGCAGACTGCTGTGCAGAGCAGGCAGTCAGCCTGCTGGGGGCAGAGACCTCCTGGTCTCTCCCAGCACTTCCCACCCACTTCTTGGCACCTCCGGGGAGTCAGGCAGAGGCTTTGCCACCATCGCTGCTCAGCTCTGTACCTTTGCAACGATGCCGCGTTCAGAGGCCCACGAGCTCTGTGGGCCAGGGAACGAAGGCAGCCTGTCCCTTTGGTGGGACGAAGCCGGGGTCCGGCTGTGCTGCACCACTGCGTGCAGCTCCTGCTGGCCCACCTGCGGGAAGAAGGGGGCACATGATGGAGGTGGTTGTGTTGGTACGAGCAGCCCCTGAAGCACAGGAAACCCCAGCCCCATGTCAAAGGGAACCTCATGGCCACGCATGGCCCAGCTGCGCTTGGCCCACAGCTGCTCTCTGCCCCTCAGTGCAGAGCTCACGGGCTCCCTGTGGGCCTTGGAGTATCCAGGTTGGTGTGTGCTTTATCTGAGAGAAAATCCCCAGGGCCATGAATAAATGCCCCCTCGCTGGGGGAGCTCATGCCTGGCTGTCTTGCCCCACCTCCCCTTCCCCACCATCCTCGTGCTCTGCACGCAGGTCCCAGCCCTGCTGCCTGCCTCTCCCTCCAGACCCACCACTCACCTTCCTCCTGCACTTCTGTGTGCCTGGGTGCCCGTCCGTGGACTGGGAGCAGGCGTTTGCCTGCCGCTCTTTGTCCATCTCCGGGATCCACTCGTGAGGACTTGCTACTCTGGCACCAAGGGGAGGTGCTCCCTCCTGGTCGAGCTGCTCTCCTCAGAGTGGCCACCCCTGGGGGCTCTGGTCTCAGTAGGGACACGGTCACCATGGGGACCGCCCCATCACAATGGCCTTGTGGGCATGATGCCACCTCCATCACAAAGCCCTGGTGGTCGCCGTGGGGACCCCATCACAGTGCCTTGGTGGTTGCCATAGAGACCCCCATCACAATGCCATGGCGGTCCCCCTGGGGACACACAGCACCATGCTATTGCCTCCATGCCTCTGGTCTCAGCTTTTGAGCCTAGCTGAGAGCTGCTATCTAGGTAGCAGGAAGAGTTTTCTTCTGCTCAGCTCTGAGCTTGCAGAGGCTGCCCTTCTTCAGGCAGTCCATAGCACACATCCACTACAAGGCCACCCCTCTTGGTCTGCCTGCTAATCCTCACTCATAGCTCTCGACAGGCCCATCGTCCATCCCTAGGCAGAGCTCCCTGCATTCCCACTGCTCTCTCTCTGGGGTTTCTCTTGTCCACATCTCCCTGCACCTTTTCCTTGCCAGCCCAGGCCAGCACTCCCTCCCTCTTTTTTGACTCACCCTCTCCCCGCAGTTGCTCCCACTTTAAGGCTTCCCTCACCAGCTTGGATGCCTGGTCGGCCATCAGGTCAGCGGATGGGAACACTCTCCTTCTAAACTGCAGCCTCAGTCCCTTGCTGTGGGCTCGGCTTTCAGCACCTCCTCCAGCTGCTGGAACCCCAGGCCAGATGGGGAAGCACGAGCTGCCCTCTCCTCTCATCCTCTTCCTGCTCATGGGGCCTTTTTTCAGCTAGAAATCCCTCTCACCACAAAACTGCAAGGACTGGCATGGGCTAAGAGCAGGACTGTAGGCAACAGACCATGCACTGCTGCAGCATGGCTTTACCTCCCCTCAGCCCCATGTGACACCAACCCCTAACCCGACACCATAACAAGAGACAAAAAAGCTCATCTCTAGTGCAGAGGTTCATGGAGCTGTTTCTCCCCACACTCCTTTACTACCCCCAGCCCCCTGCCCTGGGGCTGCACTCAAGAGCCAGCCCAAAGCCCCTTCACTCTGCCCTTTCCCATCGGGCCCCTGGCACACTCCGAATGAAAGTCAGCCCTGGAGCGGGAAGGACGGGGGAATGGAGTTAATACCATGAATTAATTGCAATTAACATGCAACCTACTGACTTTCCTTTCAGAAAAAAAGGTTCTTTTCTGTTCTGCCCCTCAATTTCCTGCCTTGTCCCATAACAAGAAAGCAGAAAATCGGGATCTTTGAACAGGATTCCCCAGTTTTAAATAGCTGCCTTCTGCTCCTTTGAAGCAGCCCCTCTCTCCCCTGCCTCCCACACACACACCAACCCGAGTTTCTTTCCTTTGCTTCAGCAGCATGCTAACGTTCAGAAAGCATACATATGGGGTGGGGGGGGCGTGGGGGGAAAAGAGACACAGGAACGAAGAGCAGAGGGAAGAGAAAGGAACACGATGTAAGACAAGGCTTGCAAGCCGTGTCAGACACACACAAGTCAGGAGGCACCTGCTCTGCGGCCAGACCTCCGGCAGAGGAGAGGGGCATCGCTCCTGCCGCGGGCCTGGCTCCCGCCGCCCCAGCACGGGGCTGAGAGCGACGGCCCTCGACGGCTCCGCGGGCAGCTGGGGGGCGCTGCGGGGGGGGGCACGGCTGTCCCGAGGGCCTGTCTGCCTCTGCCCCGGGCTTCCCCCAGCAGCAGCATCCCAGCGCTTCCCCTCGCTCCTCCCTGGCTGCGCTGCTCGGGGGCTTCCTCTGGAAATCTCTACTGCAAAATACTACCTGCAAATCTCGCCAATCAGGATTATGATTTTCTATTACAGTTTCTAAAACTTTAACTACTTTACCTGGATCCTCCCTATGGTTTCCTGCCATTTCCTTCCAAGACCCTCAATCCATTGTGGAAAACGGGACTTTCACATCCCCTGCATTTCCGCTGGGTCCTCCAGCCTGTCTCCGGAGTGCTAGCAGAACCGCACCTCCTCTCCGAGGACGCCTTGCTACAGGGCTAGACAAATCATCCTCCCCATCAGGATCACTCTTCTCTGCAGGAGGGCGGTGGCGCCGCTTCCTCCTCTTCCTTTTCTCCACCATCCCCGGCTCTGCCCCTTCTTCTCGGAGCTACCAGGAATTCAACATCCTCTTCCTCCTCGGGATGGTCTTTCAGCTTTTTACACCTTTTCCCAATACTGCATGCAGAACAACAACGCTTTGCCATTCCTCTGTCTCCCCCATTCTCTAAAACTAACACAGTTCTCTCTTTTGCCATTAATCCACATTTTTTCCTACTCTTGCAATCATTTCGTAACTCAAAGAACATATCAGCATACGGAACTTCATCCCATTTTCCTTTCTGTTTATAGAGCAGCATCAACTGTAAAATGGTATTAAAAGTCCAAGTTCCATTTTTAGGCCATTTTTCCTGATCTTCCACAACGTCTATAACGGTCACCATTGATTACAATAAGTAAGTAATTTTCTACATGTTCAGGGGTCACCTCCAAATGTATTCCAATGATTCAAAATACAGCCCAAAGGTGAATTTGTGGTGATCCCCCCTTCGGTAGTTGTTACATTTCCAATTTTTATAAAATACACAAACAATAACCCAAATAACAATGCTGCTTTTATAATTACCAAGATACCAATGACCCAAATAACAATTTGGGTGCTCCTGAAGGCACCGCAGGCACAACAGAGGGGCCAACATACGGGCCAAGGAAGCTGCTGGGAGGAGACTGACAGGCTCATGGGGCGCCCTGGCACGCAGGCAAGGGAAACAGTGCCCTGGGGTGCACCACAAGGGCAGCGGAGGCACCTCCAATGCCTTGCTGGCCACCTCCTGGTCTCACATCAGCCAGCGCACGACCATTAGTTCCTCCTCCACCTCATGTGTGCTGCAACCTTGGGTGGCCTTTCCGGTCCCTGCAGCCTCTGCAGGTTGCAATAAGTTGAAGGAAGAGCCCGGTGGGGCTGGGGCTGCTTCCTCATTCCCTGGGGGAAAGCTGGTGACATCCAGGGATCACCACAAACGGCCGGACGCGGGCTGGGGAAGCTCCGGGGAAGGAGCGGCCCCAGCAGGGCAGAGGGGCTGCGTGGGGCAGGGCTGCTCCCGGCTCCGCTGCCCCCAGCACACTTCCCCCGGGGCTTCTCCGCAGGCAGCTCCGGGCAGGGCCGGCCCCGGAGGGAAGGAGCTTCCCTCGCTCGCGGCTTTCAGCTCCCGCCGCCGGGCCGGGGCCGAGGGAGAAGGGGCCGCCGGCAGAAGGGGCGCCGACGCGGGCGGCTCCCGGGCCGCAGGGGCCCCGGCCGGGCCGGGCCTTCCCCAGCAGCTGCTGGCAGACCGCCGGGCCGGGCCGGGCTCCGGCTGCCCCCGCGCCCGCCCCCCGCTGCTCGCTCTCCCCAGCCCCGGCCCCGGCCCGCGGCCCTCGGCCCCGGCGCGGCAGCTCCCGCCGCTCCGGCTCCAGGCTCCGGGCGGCCCCGGCCCCGCCAGACGCTGCCCCGCGCGGCACCACCCGCCTCTCGGCCCCGCCCTGCCCGCAGGCCCCGCCCACCCCTCCACCCCTCCTCTGCACCAGTGCGCATGCTCTGATCTGACCCCGCCCCCTCAGTCCCAGCCCCACCCCTCCTTTCAGGGCCCCGCCCTCAGCTCCCCTTCCTCACCCACCCCTCAGCTCCCTTGCAGAGCATGCGCACTGCCACCCCCTGCCTCTCCCGTCCCACCCCAGGAGGCCCCGCCCCACCTCCCAGGAGCCAATGGGGGAGCGCGGGGTGGACGGGACTTTGGGGCTGGAGGCGTCACTTCCGGAGTGGGGGGCGGGGCTGGGGGTGCTGCAGCTGCCGGTGCTGGAGGCTGAGGAGCTGCCGTGTGCGGGGCCGGGGACAGAGGGCTGGGGACAGAGCAGGGCCTCGGCGGAGGGAAGTGTGTGTGGAGCGAGACACCTCGTGTGGGAGCTGCCGTTCTTGCGGCGGGTGTGAGGGGGAAAGGGAAGGGGCGGCCCCGAGCGGGCGCTGTCCTCGCCGGGCCGAGGAGCAGGCCGGGAGCGCGGCCTGGCGGGGGGAGCGTTGTCAGGGGACTCACGGGTCAGGGCCCGGGTTTCCCGGGTGTTTCCAGTATTCCTCGACACCGCTGTCCTCATTGCTTTCTCCCAGGCCCTTGGCGAAACCCCAGTTGTAAAGGCAGAGCGTCACCCTCTCATCGAGGTGGGTGTTGCTGTTGGAGATGGAGGCATCTAAGCATAGCTGCATTTGGGTTTGAGAAAGGACAAGACAGCACTCTCGCGGATGGTGAGTGCTCTCCTAAACTTGGAGCAGGATGTGCTTCTGTTCAAGAGCGGGTGTTGTTACTGTAGCCAGGTATTTAAGCGGTAGTTATCCCTGAAGGTCACACTGGGAAGGTTGAGTTGTAGTTTGTGTCTGCTGGAAGGCTGCTGCTGGCAAGTTGTGCCTGAAGACGGCTAACGTTGTGCTAAAAGTTGACCTGGAGGACACAGAGATGTTTTGCCTTCTTGAGTTTTACCTTCTGAAATATGAGCAAGTTCTGAATGAGAATGCTTTTTTACATGAATAGATTTGCATTTGCCATCTCCTCCCCCCCCCCCCCCCAGTATTTTGTGCTTGATTTTGGTCGTATATTGTGAGCAAACATCGTGTGCTCTGTGAAGGATATCATTTCTGTTGTAGGAAGTTTGGGTGTACCTGACACAAAAGGGGAGATGGTCCAATAGCGATGGCACCCGCTTGGTGTGGGAGGATGAGAGTTGAAAAGAAGGGATTTGGTTGAAGAAAGACTGAAGAATCCTTCCAGTGTTTTCTGTTTGCTTTCAAAAAGACTAGGAAGAAACTTTAGAAACCACCTTCAGTTTCTGTTCCTGAAGCAGGAGTATTTGCCAGACTCCCTCTTTGTATCAACTGACAAACTATGTCCCCTGACTGCTGCCTTCTGCCTGGTTAGGAAGTGTGCAGCTGAGAGTTGGTTGTGAGACCTAGTTCCCGAGCATTACTTTAGCCGGATGTTATTTAAGTGGGTGCCTGTGAGTTTCTTTTCTGTCTTTTATTTCGTGTCCTACGTGGGCTTGTCTTTTTCTGGAGCTTCCAGAAGGTAGTGATTTGTGTGTTTGCTTGTGACCTTAGATGGCTTAGTACTCTTTAGTCTCTTTGTTTCCTTGAGGAAGGAGGCAGGCTTTACGTCTAGGCCGGGGTGGTATGTTGTTGCTGGTAACAGCCAGAAACGTTGGGTGCGAGAAGGGGGTGTTAGTGGGAGGCATGTGAGAAAGAGGCCGAAGTCGCAGTGGTGGGAGTCACAGCTGTGTGTGAGCAGTCTGCTGCCTGGTTGAGGTGTGTGGGGTGTTGCTGAGATGCTGCCGCGGTGGCAGGAGGTGCTGCTGGAGAGACCATGCCGTGTGTGTGGGGGAGATGATGGGCGAGGTGCTGGGAGGGGAGAACTCAGGACCTGACGCGTAGCGTTGGGAGTCTGGGTGCTGCGCAGGGAAGTCGGTCTGTGTGAGACGTGTGTGTGGCTGCCCAGCCCTGTTCTGCCTGTTCTTTCCTCAGCATCGAGGCACGGGTGGAGGACCCTGGGCAGACTGAGGCAAGGGAGAGAACATCAGGAGTTGTACGTTTTCCAAGTAATTAGTATGCCTTATTGTTTTTGGGTGTTGTGTCCCGAGGAAAACTCTGGTTCTTCTCCTAAATCATTGTTACTGAAATGGTGAGGCTTTTCATTCATGATGTTGTCTGTGCTGAGTGACTGTGACAGGATACACTATTTCTCCTGCCAGCGGTTGAGATCCCATGTCAGCAGAGTGACCTGGACTCCAGGTGGTGTTCTCTGGTTGTGTGCCTCTGCCCATGGGCAGCAGCGAGAGTGTTTCAGCTGAAAGTCTCCAGTCTTTTGGTTGAGGATGTCTAAATCAGCCGGAGCTTTTTTGCTAATATAGCTTGTTATGGGAACAGTTTGACCCGAGGTTTCCAAGGAGCAGAGTCTCACACACGTATAGCAGCAAAATGAATGATTCATGTAAATGACAGTACAGCATAGTGACAGCTTGAGCTGGGTGCCTCTGGGAAGGGACCCCGAACAAAGAAATTCTGGGGTAATTATACCCTTTACAGTTTTATTTCCCTGCCTGCCAGGGAAGGTCTCCTCCAGTCGTCTTTACTGAGTCAGTGGTCCCTCTCCTTCTGACTGGTGTCTCTCTCCTTCTGACTGGTGTCTCTCTCCTTCTGACTGGTGTCTCTCTCCTTCTGACTGGTGTCTCTCTCCTTCTGTCTGGCCTAGGCCTTTATCCCAGGCTGGCTGCCATGTCCTTGTTTCCCACAGTGCCTTCCCTTCTGGAAGGTCAACCACAACCCAGGTGCATCCCATCTTGTCCCCTGCATTCTACTTTGTATCCTCACTAGCTAGTTTTGTATTTGTATTAGCTGATTGTAATCTGTTTTGCAGTTACCTGGTGGGCAAAGTCACATCATCAGCAATGTTTCTGGAGTTCACTGACAGTTGGGCCTTGAGGCCTGCCGGCTTCATCTACTTCGGGCACTAATACTAAGCAAGAGTCAGACTTGGGCTAAGCTGAAGCTAAATCAGCTACAGTTCTCTAACAAGCTTCTGTCGGGATCTATGGAATTAAGCAAGCTCTTTCTGGGAAGAACGACAACAAACCCCAAAATGCTGTTGGCTAGTTCTTGGCTGAAGTGGCTTTGTAAGGTTTTTGTGAAAGTGAAGATGCATGTTACAAGTGAATGAGAGAGCCTTTGGTGTGCCAGTGACTTGCTTAGGCGTAGGCGGAAGTCTGTTCTCCTAGGGGTGACCTTTGTAGCGTCTGGCTTTTTGCAGTAATGCCAGTTAATCAATTCCTTGTGCACCCTTAGGTGCCCTTTAGTTAACTGAATGTAGAGTTTAGACAAGACTCTTAAAGAATCCCTTTGTAACTATGTCTTTGCTTTGTTTTGGTGTGCTTTGTTTTCTTTTGTTTTGTTTGTAATGATGGCAGAATGTTCAAATTAAGGAAGCAAATTGCACCATTTCTGGACAAGCTCAGTTCCGTTGTTTACATCAAGGTCTTTTCTTTTACGAAGCTTCACTAGAAAGTTGAAGGCATGTAACTTCTGAAGGTGTTTTGAACTGTGTCCTGCAGAGAGGCCAGGTTACATGGGTTTGCTGACAAACAAGTTTCTTCTCTAGCCATCAGTTTGTTCAAATGTCATGTGTATAAACTTACTATTGTCCCTATGGTATTTTTTTCCAGTTTGTTCCTTAAATAAGAGGTCCCAAGTACTCAGAGTGGTCTCAGAGAAATGATCTGATCAGGTACAGAGTCTCTATTACCATCCTGGACTGAATGGCTTTAAAGCACAATGAGCATGGGATACCGTGGGTGTCGGTTGTAGGTCTGCCCCTTGAAAAGGTGGATCTTTGGTGACAATGAAGATATTAGTTTTTGGAGGAAAAGGGATGTATATGAGGAGACCTTCAATGTCTGTGTGTTTTCTTGATCTTCAGAGCCTGTGTTGCTTTAATGGGGACTCCTTCCCAAATGGAGACAGTCTCCTGACTAACCTCTAAACTGCAAGTGAACATCTTGAAGGTGCCAGCTCAGTGTGCTGGTGTTTAGTTTGAGTGGGCTAGCTCTGCGTGGATGCAGACATGGTTGCAAATGTTCATGTTTTCCCTTGCAGGATAGCACCTAACTCTCAGTATTCCTCCCCAATAGATGCCCAAGGAGGCGGAGCTGGTGGCTTCCCCATCTTCCAGCTAGTGAAACTGATGTAGAGAAAGGAAAGGGCTTCTGCCATGTGTAGGTGGAAGAAAGTGGGGAAGGACGCCAGCTCTCCCTCCTCTCCCAGTCTTGCTGCTCCAGAAGAGTGGTGCTGCAAGCTGACGGGATGTTTTCCCTTGTTCATGTGTGCAGCAGAGGTGGTAGCCAGATTCAGCTCTTCGAAAAGCCTTTCTTAACTGGCAGGTGGCTTCTTCACAATTGAATGTGACAACATGGAAACCGCCCATTTCTGTCTTTCTCTACTTCTCTCAGGCATTACAGAGCAGCAGAAAAAGCTCGTGACCAGATCCAGCCAGTGAAGCAAGCCAGTGCAGGGGTAAGCTTGTGTTGTTTCTTATTTCCTTTTTAGGGAAAGCTGATTGACTCTTTTCAACCAGAAATACCTGCACTCTTCCTTGTATGCTGTTGAGTGAAGAATGTTCTCATGCCAGGTGTTATTCCCAGGGGAAGGGGGAGCATTCTTCAACAAATGGCACTTTCACAGAGGTCTCGTGCTGTCATGTATTTTGTTTCTACGCCATTGTGAATATATGAAGAAAAAGCAGTATTTAGGAGGCATGACTTATCCCACTTCATCTGGGCAGCAGAAAACAGTCTAAAGAAGAATCTGGTCCCTTTGTGGACCATCATCTTTCGTCCAGATGAAGACATGGTCCCCTTGGCCCCTGGGGAAAATTAGGAAGAGGGTGATTTATCTGAGGTGCTCTGCACAAGTGAATCAGAAAGCAATAGATTTCCTTAAGGAAGGCTCTCTGCATTGGCCACAGGGGAAGTGCAGAAGAACAGCTTAGACTCTGCACCTTTCTGCAAGGTGTATACAATTGTCGGAGACTGATAGCACCCCCTCCATTCTTTAGGTCTTTGCGGTTATCACTTTTGTTTCTCATTCCCCATCAGAGCTGCCATTCCAGCTCTAGAAATGGGGCTCAACATGCTTGCACTCAGGACAAGTTCTGTCCAGTTTCCCTTCACGCAGTGCTTGGATAGAGCAAAGAAATAGATAAGAACTCAGTTTTGCAAAGCCAAAAGCTTGGGCCAAATTGTTCCGTTCTTGCTCAGAAATGCAGCAGCTCCGGTCTCATCCTGGGCATCATCTTGTTCTGGTTCCAAGTGTGGTTAACATACTGCGCGTTGCCCACACAGGAGAGACGGTTTAGTACTCCTCCTCAGTGCATCATAGGGAGTGTGATCTCCTTGTAGTTCCATGCGCTTATTGGAGAGTCACACTGCTCTCTGCTCATACGGGACACTTGAGGAACAATACTGCAACTCCAAAAGTGCCTGGCAGGTCCTGCCTCTGCCTCCTGCCTGCTGCACAGTGTAAGCCTTGGCAGGTAACTCAGTGTTCTCTCACGCGTCAGTTGCGTGGCATTCGGGGAAAAAGCCAGAAGTGGCTGCCTTCGAAAAGACTGGAAGGATCAAGTAGGTGGGTGTGGGATATGAAGGTCCTGATGCCCCCAGAAAGAAGGAAATAGGAATTGAGAGCTAACAAAGGTGAATATGTTCCACCTAATTGCAGTTGTCAAGAGCATCTAAAGCTTAGGTGTGAGCTTAATCTAAGCTGAGGTCTGAGCTGAGACCTAATCTCTGAATCAGGCAGCTAATTCCCCTGCACTAGGCCCCTGGCTGTACAAAAGCTTTGAAGATTGTTGTCTGTTTTAAGCTTTGTTTTCTTAATCGTAGCATTGTAGACCAGGACTATGGCTGGGAAGTCAATGGTTGGAGCTTTGCTGTGGGAGCTAAGAAGATTGTTCCTACTTTCCATCAAGCTGGAGAGGAGTGGTGAACAGCCTCTCTGCGAAGGATAGTGCCATGCCATACCCAGCAAAGAGAAAGGTAGTTTCCCTTTGATGTTTTTCCAGCTGTGCAGGAATTGTACTTCTGCCAGCCCCAGGTCTCACTCGCCTGAGTGCTCCGGGGGCCTCACCTGCTCTACGACAAAGTCTGAGCTGTGTTTGGTGGCAAATCCTGGGGCTGTCATTGCTGGGCAGTATGATGTAAAAAACACTGTCCTCTCTCCTTTTATTTCCCCAGCTCCAAGCCCAAAAGCTAGACGTGCAGACTTGGAAGGCTTCAGTGCAACTGGTAAATTACTGGACCAGCTGTTCCACTTTACTAGCAGCTGTTTCTTTCTTCCTTTACAGGAATGATCTTCCCAATTTTGTAGATTCTGCTGTCTTCAGGGCTCATGTTTTGAAGTTCTTCAGGGTAAAATGTCTCCTTGATGGTTTTGTGACTGAGTCTATTAAACAGGACACGGGTATCTGAGCCCTTCTCACAGCTCCTACCGTACAGCTCACAAGCTACATTTCCTTACTCCACCGTGTCCCTGCCCTTGCCTGCTAGCTGGGGAGGTGGCTCTGTGGGAGGAAGTTCAT
Source organism: Struthio camelus (assembly GCF_040807025.1). Lineage (NCBI taxonomy): Eukaryota > Metazoa > Chordata > Aves > Struthioniformes > Struthionidae > Struthio > Struthio camelus. The sequence goes on along the minus strand of NC_090973.1, from coordinate 1,778,505 downwards.
GTGTCTGTGGCAGAATCTGAAGCCCTCACAGCAAAGCATTTTCTCCAGCTCTCAAATCTTGTTTCTTTTTTTCTTTTTTTCTTTTTTTCTTTTTTTCTTTTTTTCTTATTTTCTTTTTTTTTTTTTTTTTGGCAGGGAGGTGGAGGTTTTGGGCAGAAAAGGTGTTCTGAGTCCTTGGAAAAATGAAGACCCCAGGAAGAGGCTCTGCCTTGGCTAAACTGAGGTGTTTGAAGTGCAGAGAGCCACAGGTTGGAGTGCCCTTGCCATCCCTGAAGAGAATAAGTTGGTTTTGCAGTGGGATGCAATTCATCCTGAGGAAGATGCCTAGGAGGAGATTCAGTGCAGAGAGCTGGACACCTAACTGTGGGTGCTGGTGCGGAGGTACCTCCCCGTGAGCTGGGTAGTAATCTCACCTGGAAATGTACTCAGTGCAGAGGAGTGGGGAGTAATTCCAGAGACCAGCCTTCCATTGCTTCAGCAGCTATCGAGTGCCATTTTACATTTCCTAGGATGTCCAACCTGTTATCTAGCTGTTGCAGCAGTGGTGAGTGGAAGTTCAGGGATAAGAGGAGCAGGAGTTGTGTAGTGTGGCTTGTGATTTATGCTGAAGAGGCAACAGTGGGACTTGGGGGCTGGGGATCAGTTTTAGGAGAGCATGGGGTTCCTGGTGAAGACGTTGAGCCCCAACAAATGGGGTCAGGTTTCAGGGGTGCTGCAGGCTAGGCCTGAGGAATATCAGGAAAGTTGAGGTTACAGAGATTGTATGTCAGCACTGCGAGGCAGTGCTCGAGGATGGAGGATGATGTGGGGAGAGTTACACAGGGCTGGGGCAGCAGGGATGTGTCGACTGCACTGAAGCAGACCATTGAAACTCTGTGTGTCTGTGTGTGTCAAAAATGGAAGAGCGGCCGCACATCAAAAGTGCTACTTGAGGGCAGAGCCGTTTGTCCCTTTCCTTTGTCTTCCTGCAAGCGATGCCTGTGATGCTTTGGTCTAATCAGTGCCTGGGGAGGGACATGGATTTCCAGCACCAGCTCCATCTCTAACAGCCCTCAGCAAGCCCCGTTAAACCTCCAAGACACTTTATTCCTGTGATTTCACTTCACACTGTGTGACTTTCCCCTGGGAGCTTGCAAGATTGTGGGAACCACAGTGAGCTTGTCATTGCCTCTAATCTGCAGGGTGGCTAGTAGGAGAACTTAAGAGTGTTGTTAAGTACAAAGTTTTTAATGAGCACGTGATGTAATCTGGTTTCATTTGTTTCTCATGTTTAAGCCTAACAAAGTTATGCTAATGTGTTTCAAATGAACTTCATGAATGTCCTTTTCCAGTGGTGATCTAGTGCTATCGCACGTAATATGTGTGGGACAGTGGGACGTCTGTTATGAAATGTAGCCTTCCAGGGTGCACTGATGTCCCAGAATTTCAGGCCTTCCTCTTCCTGCTGGTTCTAGTTGTCTGCATGATGATTCTCCTTGGGAATATCCACGTTTTTGTGCTGGTGACTGCGGAGCAGCATTCCTGGTCCTTTCAATCCTGCCAGGGATAGGATGTGTTAGTATCCTATTCATGAGATTGGGAACCCCTTCTGCCACAGAAAGACTTTCTCAACCATCTCCTTCCACCTCACTGTAGTAAGAACTTTCTGCAGCAGCCTGGTGACTGTGTATCTCTTACCAAAACCCAGCACCCTGACAAACCCTAGCAAAGGGTTCTCTGTCTTTTACACAGCCCTGCCTCTTCTAATCAAGATGCTCGGGTTGCCAGTGGTAATCCCATCCCCAGCTGGCTCTTTTTAATCTTTCATATCATAATGGAAAAAATGCATTTAAACATGCATGCACGCATTTGTCTGAATGTGTGTCTTCAGTCCAAGAAAGATAAGGTTAAGTGATCTGCACAAAGTAGATGCATTCAGGAGATAGACTCCCAACCTGAGCAGATTGTTATCACCTGATCTGAGAAATAGCAAGCTGAGTTGTAATATTTTCCTGTTGCAATGTAGCTTTGGAACAAATACTGTGTTTAGGCTAGCTGGGAAGCAGGTACATGAAGTGTATTCACAATTACAGCAGAAACAAATCAGCGCCAGGTGCGTCACAAGTGCTGGGCTCCAGCACTGGGGAAGGAGCCTAGCGCAGTCCCCCCATGTCCCTCTGAGGCCCACTGCCACCACGCAGGCAGCAGCACAGCCTTGGTGCCAGGGGCTGGGGGAGCGCAGCCAGGCTTCTATGTGACACGGCCCTTGGGAGAAGGAGCAACCTGGAGTGTGCCAGTGCTGGGCCTGTCTCACTGCAGGCTGCATAGGGGCTAGTCCCTGCCTCACAGTGCTTGCTTACCAGGGGACCTGTGTCGCCGGTAACTGCCAACCCTGGTCCATCCCTGTCCTGTGAGCAGTGTAGGGGATTGACAGGGCTTGGGAAAGGGACAGGAGTGTCTGGGAAGCTCTCACAGCCCTGTGTACGCTTGATGGCTGCAATATGCAGGCTCTCACCTTCTTGGCTTCCTTGGTCAGGTAGTGACCTCTCAGTTTTCTCCTTTTTTCTCCTACTTCAGGGCAGTAGCCCATTGCCCCAAAGGGAGCCCAAAGGAGGGAGGCTGCAAAAGCCTACAAGGGCAACAGATGCCTTGGTTGTGGGGTTCCCCACCTCAGATGTGAGCTGGCTGGCACGCGGGGCTGAAGACCATGCTGGCGCACAGCCTTTGTGGCCCAGCCTTTTCCCAGAGTGTCGTGGGGCCCCAGCTGAAAAGGCAGGCGCTCCTTTCGGGAAGGGCTGCATGCACCACACGCCTGCCCCAAGCCTGAGGTGAAGGGGGCATCTCTGTGAGGCGGTGGGGAAGTGGAGGAAGGATGGGTCTGGTTTGTGGGGCTGTGAGAGAAGCAAAGATGGTCTCCTCCTCTTCCCATGCCATGGCTGCTCTGATGAGCATTTTCGGGGGCAGGAGCTCAACCCTCAACCTCACACTGTGCTCCCCCTGGAGCCCACCACCTATGCCCACGAGCAGAGCCCTGACAAAGCCCTTCCCGCCAACGTCTGTGGTCTCAGCTGTGTGCTTAGCTGGTACCTGAGCACCGATGCCACTGCTTGCTGTGTCCTACTCTGTGAGGGCGTCCGACAGGGCTCTCCTGGCCCTCTTCTGAGCCTGAAAAAGAAAAGGAATTATTTGCAGGGCAAGGGATGAAGCCAGCCCTAGTCCTGGAGAAGGGGTGAGGATCCCCCCTGCCCGGCCTACTCCTCCATGCAAGACTCTGGGGATCAATCGCATCAACAATCGCAATCGTGTTGGGTTGAAGGGAACCTCTTTCTCAGCTCCCAGTCTGTTGCTTCCAGAACTGCAGGCATCCAGCGGAACATGCCGCATACTGAGCCATGCTCTGCCTTGTCCTGTCTCTTGGTTAGCAAGGTCTAAAAAGGCCTAAGCCCAGATTTGGCCTACGGATGCTCAGAGGCTCCTTCTGGAAAGACCTCCCTGACCCTGACCAGGAGCAGTGCACAGCATCTTTCCTGGGAAATGCGAACAGGCACTTTGCCATCCCTGCCCATCACATCTCACTGACTGGGCTACTGTTAAGGTGCTGTGAGTCCCGCAGAGCCTTCTGTGCCTCCAACACCCTGACACAGGCTCCTAGATGTCGGTGCAAGCACTAGCTCTGAGTCCCATCAGGCTGGAAGCATTGTGGGACCCACTGTGCCTTGGTTGGGCGCCCCTTGTTCAGCTCCACCAGGAAAGAGGCCCTGGTGCCATTTCCTGGGCCAGGAGTAGGGCAGAGCTGCCAGCATGCTGTGCTGCCCTGCCTGAGGCCTCACCGGCTCTGTATCCTCCTCTGCAAACGGCCATCTACGCTGCTTCTGCCTAGGAAGCCTCCATGGCGTCCTCATGGCTGTACTGGCAGGTTGTCTGTGCACAGCCTGCAAAGAGAGGAAGGCCAAATTATCAGGGACAATCACCAGCTGTCAAGGTGCTGTGGCCACCGCACAGCCTTATGGGCCTCCAACACCCCCACACAGACTTCTACATGTCCCTGCACACACTGGCTCCGAGCCCCAGCACGCTGCCAATGTGCTGGCACCCTCTGCACCCAGCTTGGCCACCTCTCCTTCAGATCCACAGCAAAGGGGCCCTGCTCTCACTTCCTGCCACAGCAGTGGCACGCAGCTGCCACCACACTCTGCCACCCTGGCCCAAGCCCTCATCACCTCTGCTGGCTCCACAGCACAAGGCCTTCCCAGGCGCTGCTTTTTCAGGACCCTCCGTGTTTTCTCCCTGGCCATGCTCGCAGCTTGCTTCTGCGCCACCTGCCAAGGCACCAAGGGCACATTGTCACCGAGCATCAGCAGCAGAGCAAGGGCAAGGGGCTGCTGCATCCCCAGCACCACTGCGGCCACACGACAAGCCCCACACAGGACATGGGCCTTCGGGACAGGCACTTGCTGCTCAGGTTGCATGCCTTTTCCACAGGCCTGCCCGTTTTTCCTGTGTGCCTAGAAAACCTGCACCGAGGAACCCACGGGCACAACCTGCACAAGCTCCGTGTGCACACAGAGCAGCACACGGCTGAGCATGTGGGGGTTAGGAGTCGCGCTTACGTCGTTGTTGCTGGGTGCGGAGACCGGGATCGGAGGTGGGACAGTTTCCAGGCTCTACAACGGAAGAAATTGGTGGCACAGGCACTTAGAAGGAGCCTCCTTTGGCCCTTTGGGGGCACATTGCCAGGCAGCTCCCGCGCACAACATGCCTCAAGGCACCCAAATCCTTCAGGCAAGAGTCACAAGCCAAGAGCCCAAGAGCCCCGACTCCTTTGCCCTGACTCCCACCACAAAGGGCTCCCACCCACCACCCTGCTAGGCCCTCGCCTCGGGCCTCTGCCGCCTGCCTGCTCCCAAGTAGCCCTCCCGCAAAGCCTTGCGAGCACAACAGATGCCTTGGCTGGCAGGGCTCCCTGCATCACAGGGCAGCTGGCTGGCAGCACGCGGGGCTGAAGACCATGCTGGCGCACAGCCTTTGTGCCCCCTTTCCCCAGAGTGGCATGGGGGAGATGCAGGTCCAGGGCCCAGCTGCAAAGGCAGCTGCTCCTTTCGGGAAGGCCTGCGTGCACCACACGCCTGCCAGGCATCTCGCTGAGGCACTGAGGCAGCAGGCAAGGGGAGGAAGGATGGGGCTGCTTGGTGGGGCCAGGAGAGAAGCAAACATGGGCTCCTTCTCTGCCCGCACCATGGCTGCTCTGATGAGCATTTCCTGGGGCAGGAGCTCAACCTCACACTGCGCTCCCCCAGCAGACCACCGCCTCTGCCCAGTAGCCCGAGCCCCAACAAAGCCCCAACAAAGCCCCAACAAAGCCCTTCCTCACAACCTCTCGCGCCTCAGATCGCTCCTTAGCTCATACCTGAGCACCGATGCTGCTGCTCACCGGGTCCTGCTCTCTCTGTGTCTCCGAGGTGGCCCTGCTGGCCCTCTCCACAGCCTGACAAAGCAAAGGAGGCCTTTGCAGCACGCCAGCCCTACTCCTGGCCAACATGCTGCCAAGCAGCAACAGCGCCCCTCTGCTCAGCAGCCTCCCACCTCGCCTCGCTCCCTTTCCAAGGGCCCACAAGGGAGCCCGCACCACAGCCAGCCCACCCCTCTGCTCCCACGCCAAATACAGCCTCTCTCTTCCCTTCCCTCCACACCAACTACGCAGCTTTTGCCCTGCAACTTCCCACCGCAAGCAGTGTCTTCCCCACGGTGCCTCCCAAACCCCCACATGTGCTTCAAAATAGCACTTCAGACACTAGCTCCGAGCCCCATCAACCTGGTGCTGTGGGGGCACCCACTGGGCCTGCCTTGGCCACCTCTCCTTCAGAGCCACCACCAAAGGGGCCCCCAGGCCATTTCCTGACACAGCACTGGCACACAGCTGCCACCACACTGCCCTGCCCTGGCCCAAGCCCTCACCAGCTCTGGTGGCTCCGCGCCAGGAGGCCTTGCCTGCCGCTGCGCCCTCAGGAACTGCCGCGGTTTCTCCCTGGCCGTGCTCGCAGCTGCTCTGGCGACCACCTGCAAAGCCACCAAGGCCACATTGTCACCGAGCATCACCCACGGAGGGAGCGGAAGGTGCTGCTACATCCCCAGCACCACTGCCGCCACACGACCAGCCCCGCACAGCGCACCGACGTTCGCCACGGGCACTTGCTGATCAGGCTGCATGCGTGGACCCTCCCTACCTGCCTACACCTCATGCTGCTCGGGCCAACGGGCTCCCACCACGGCCACCCAACACAGCCGCCCTCCTACGCTCACCACCATGCCCACCTCTCCCCACACACACACCCTTTCCCAACAACTCTCAGCAAACCTCCTCTTCCCCTATCCGCTCCAACACTCCCACCCGCCCAACACCAACTCCTCCTCGCCCACTTGCCGCCACCCACCACAACACGGCCCTGCTCCCACCTCCACCCGCCCAGCCTCCCCCTCCAAACGCCTCACACCCCACAGCACCAGGCACCTGGCCACCTCACCCCCAAACACAGCCCTTCCCCACGCCCATGCAGCACTCGCCCACCGCCGCCTCTAGCATTGCCTCCTGCCCGCCCTCTCACAGCCACACCAGCTGCACAGCCTGCAGTTTTTGCACTCTTTTCCACAGGCCTCTTTTTCCTGTGCAGCTAGAAAGCCTGCACCAAGGAACCCATGGCCACAACCTGCACAAGCTCCGTGTGCACACAGAGCAGCACACGGCTGAGCATGTGGGGGTTAGGAATGGCACTTACGTCCTTGCTGCTGGGTGCGGAGACCGGGACCGGAAGTGGGACGCTCTCCAGGCTCTACAAGAGAACAAATTGGTGGCACAGGCACTTAGAAGGAGCCTCCTTTGGCCCTTTGGGGGCACATTGGCATGCAGCTCCCGCGCACAACATGCCTCAAGGCACCCAAATCCTTCAGGCAAGAGTCACAAGCCAAGAGCCCAAGAGCCCCGACCCCTTTGCCCTGACTCCCACCACAAAGGGCTCCCACCCACCACCCTGCTAGGCCCTCGCCTCGGGCCTCTGCCGCCTGCCTGCCCCCAAGAAGCCCCCCTGCAAAGCCTTACAAGGACAACAGACGCCTTGCCTGAGGGGCTCCCTGCATCACAGGGCAGCTGCCTGGCAGCACGCGGGGCTGAAGACCACGCTGGCGCACGGCCTTTGCACCACCTTTCCCCAGAGGGCCTAACGGGGGCCCCAGCTGCACGGCCAGGCCCCAGCTGCAAAGGCAGCTGCTCCTTTCAGGAAGGCCTGCATGCACCACACGCCTGCCCCAAGCCTGTGGCCAAGCTGCCGTCTCGGGGAGCCAGTGGCCAAGCGCAGGAAGGGTGGGTAAGGTTGGTGGGGCCGGAAAAGAAGCAAAGATGGTCTCCTCCTCTGCCCGGGCCACGGCTGCTCTGACGAGGATGTTTTGGGGCAGGAGCTCAACCTCACACTGGCCTCCCTCAGGAGCTCACAACATGTGTCGAGCGGCAGAGCCCCGACAAAGCCCCGACAAAGCCCTCCAGTGGGCTCAGCTGATACCTGAGCACTGATGCTGCTGCTCGCCGCCTCCTGCTTTCTCTGTATCTCCGATGGGTCCCTGCTGGCCCTCTCCACAGCCTGACAAAGCAAAGGAGGCCTTTGCAGTGCAAGACAGCACGCCAGCCCTAGTCCAGAGCAAGGCGATGCCAAGCAGCAACAGCGCCCCTCTGCTCAGCAGCCTCCCACCTCGCCTCACTCCCTTTCCAAGGGCCCACAAGGGAGCCCGCACCACAGCCAGCCCACCTCTCTGCTCCCATGCCAACTACAGCCTCTCTCTCTTCCCTTCGCTCCACACCAACTTGGCAGCTTTTGCCCTGCACCTTCCCACCACAAGCAGTGTCTTCCCCTCGGTGCCGAGCGCCCTCGCAGCTGCCAGTAAACTGTTCCTGGCACCATCACCGCCACCCCTGGCCCACCCATCGGGCCCACCTCCCCACAACCCACTCGCCCTCTTCTCCCCACACACCCACACACCAGCCTCGCTCCCGCCTGCCTCCTCCCACCACGGCACCCATGCCCCCACCGACACTGCCGCTCCCTCCTCCTGCTGCCTGCCACCCACCACCACTTCCAGCACCGCCTGCTTGCCCACCGCACAACAACCCGCCCCAGTGCCCTTAGCAGCCCCCCGCCCCTACTCCTCCAGGCAACACCCCTCCTGGCCATCAAGCGCTTCCAGGGACAAAGGGGCCATCGGCGGTGCTGCGCTCAAGGCAGCCCCGCTCTCACCTCCCAGCCTCTTCCCTCCACAAATGCACTATAAGGTCTTGAGGCTCTCTCAGCCCACGTTTGCCCTACGCCTACTCAAAGGCTCCTCTCAAAGATCTCCCGTACCCCCACCACCAGCACTGCACACCAGCCTTCCTGGCAAACTCCCAACAGCCACTGCCCCATCCTTGCCTCTCCCAGACCCTCCCACTGCCGCGGCACAGCCCTCAAGGTGCTGTGGCCACCGCTCAGCCTTCTGGGCCTCCAGCACCCCCACACGGGCTTCTGCATGTCCCTGCACACACTAGCTCCAAGCCCCAGCACGCTGCCAATGTGCTGGCACCCTCTGCACCCAGCTTGGCCACCTCTCTTTCAGATCCACAGCAAAGGGGCCCTGCTCCCACCTCCTGCCACAGCAGTGGCACACACCTGCCACCACACTCTGCCACCCTGGCCCCAGCCCTCACCACCTCTGCTGGCTCCACAGCACAAGGCCTTCCCAGGCGCTGCTTTCTCAGCAGCCTCCGCGGTTTCTCCCTCGCCAGGCTCCCAGCTTGCTTCTGCACCACCTGCCAAGGCACCAAGGGCACATTGTCACCGAGCATCAGCAGCAGAGCGAGGGCAAGGGGCTGCTGCATCCCCAGCACCACTGCGGCCACACGACAAGCCCCACACAGGACATGGGCCTTCGGGACAGGCACTTGCTGCTCAGGTTGCATGCCTTTTCCACAGGCCTGCCCGTTTTTCCTGTGTGCCTAGAAAACCTGCACCGAGGAACCCACGGGCACAACCTGCACAAGCTCCGTGTGCACACAGAGCAGCACACGGCTGAGCATGTGGGGGTTAGGAGTCGCGCTTACGTCGTTGTTGCTGGGTGCGGAGACCGGGATCGGAGGTGGGACAGTTTCCAGGCTCTACAACGGAAGAAATTGGTGGCACAGGCACTTAGAAGGAGCCTCCTTTGGCCCTTTGGGGGCACATTGGCACGCAGCTCCCGCGCACAACATGCCTCAAGGCACCCAAATCCTTCAGGCAAGAGTCACAAGCCAAGAGCCCAAGAGCCCCGACTCCTTTGCCCTGACTCCCACCACAAAGGGCTCCCACCCACCACCCTGCTAGGCCCTCGCCTCGGGCCTCTGCCACCTGCCTGCTCCCAAGTAGCCCTCCCGCAAAGCCTTGCGAGCACAACAGATGCCTTGGCTGGCAGGGCTCCCTGCATCACAGGGCAGCTGCCTGGCAGCACGCGGGGCTGAAGACCATGCTGGCGCACAGCCTTTGTGCCCCCTTTCCCCAGAGTGGCATGGGGGAGATGCAGGTCCAGGGCCCAGCTGCAAAGGCAGCTGCTCCTTTCGGGAAGGCCTGCGTGCACCACACGCCTGCCAGGCATCTCGCTGAGGCACTGAGGCAGCGGGCAAGGGGAGGAAGGATGGGGCTGCTTGGTGGGGCCAGGAGAGAAGCAAACATGGGCTCCTTCTCTGCCCGCACCATGGCTGCTCTGATGAGCATTTCCTGGGGCAGGAGCTCAACCTCACACTGCGTTCCCCCAGCAGACCACCGCCTCTGCCCAGTAGCCCGAGCCCCAACAAAGCCCCAACAAAGCCCCTCCTCACAACCTCTCGCGCCTCAGCTCTCTCCTTAGCTCATACCTGAGCACCGATGCTGCTGCTCACCGGGTCCTGCTCTCTCTGTGTCTCCGAGGTGGCCCTGCTGGCCCTCTCCACAGCCTGACAAAGCAAAGGAGGCCTTTGCAGCACGCCAGCCCTACTCCTGGCCAACATGCTGCCAAGCAGCAACAGCGCCCCTCTGCTCAGCAGCCTCCCACCTCGCCTCGCTCCCTTTCCAAGGGCCCACAAGGGAGCCCGCACCACAGCCAGCCCACCCCTCTGCTCCCACGCCAAATACAGCCTCTCTCTTCCCTTCCCTCCACACCAACTACGCAGCTTTTGCCCTGCAACTTCCCACTGCAAGCAGTGTCTTCCCCACGGTGCCTCCCAAACCCCCACATGTGCTTCAAAATAGCACTTCAGACACTAGCTCCGAGCCCCATCAGCCTGGTGCTGTGGGGGCACCCACTGGGCCTGCCTTGGCCACCTCTCCTTCAGAGCCACCACCAAAGGGGCCCCCAGGCCATTTCCTGACACAGCACTGGCACACAGCTGCCACCACACTGCCCTGCCCTGGCCCCAGCCCTCACCAGCTCTGATGGCTCCGCGCCAGGAGGCCTTGCCTGCCGCTGCGCCCTCAGGAACCGCCGCGGTTTCTCCCTGGCCGTGCTCGCAGCTGCTCTGGCGACCACCTGCAAAGCCACCAAGGCCACGTTGTCACCGAGCATCACCCACGGAGGGAGCGGAAGGTGCTGCTACATCCCCAGCACCACTGCCGCCACACGACCAGCCCCGCACAGCGCACCGACGTTCGCCACGGGCACTTGCTGATCAGGCTGCATGCGTGGACCCTCCCTACCTGCCTACACCTCATGCTGCTCGGGCCAACGGGCTCCCACCACGGCCACCCAACACAGCCGCCCTCCTACGCTCACCACCATGCCCACCTCTCCCCACACACACACCCTTTCCCAACAACTCTCAGCAAACCTCCTCTTCCCCTATCCGCTCCAACACTCCCACCCGCCCACCACCAACTCCTCCTCGCCCACTTGCCGCCACCCACCACAACACGGCCCTGCTCCCACCTCCACCCACCCAGCCTCCCCCTCCAAACGCCTCACACCCCACAGCACCAGGCACCTGGCCACCTCACCCCCAAACACAGCCCTTCCCCACGCCCATGCAGCACTCGCCCACCGCCGCCTCTACCATTGCCTCTTGCCCCCCCTCTCACAGCCACACCAGCTGCACAGCCTGCAGTTTTTGCACTCTTTTCCACAGGCCTCTTTTTCCTGTGCAGCTAGAAAGCCTGCACCAAGGAACCCATGGCCACAACCTGCACAAGCTCCGTGTGCACACAGAGCAGCACACGGCTGAGCATGTGGGGGTTAGGAATGGCACTTACGTCCTTGCTGCTGGGTGCGGAGACCGGGACCGGAAGTGGGACGCTCTCCAGGCTCTACAAGAGAACAAATTGGTGGCACAGGCACTTAGAAGGAGCCTCCTTTGGCCCTTTGGGGGCACATTGGCACGCAGCTCCCGCGCACAACATGCCTCAAGGCACCCAAATCCTTCAGGCAAGAGTCACAAGCCAAGAGCCCAAGAGCCCCGACCCCTTTGCCCTGACTCCCACCACAAAGGGCTCCCACCCACCACCCTGCTAGGCCCTCGCCTCGGGCCTCTGCCGCCTGCCTGCCCCCAAGAAGCCCCCCTGCAAAGCCTTACAAGGACAACAGACGCCTTGCCTGAGGGGCTCCCTGCATCACAGGGCAGCTGCCTGGCAGCACGCGGGGCTGAAGACCACGCTGGCGCACGGCCTTTGCACCACCTTTCCCCAGAGGGCCTAACGGGGGCCCCAGCTGCACGGCCAGGCCCCAGCTGCAAAGGCAGCTGCTCCTTTCAGGAAGGCCTGCATGCACCACACGCCTGCCCCAAGCCTGTGGCCAAGCTGCCGTCTCGGGGAGCCAGTGGCCAAGCGCAGGAAGGGTGGGTAAGGTTGGTGGGGCCGGAAAAGAAGCAAAGATGGTCTCCTCCTCTGCCCGGGCCACGGCTGCTCTGACGAGGATGTTTTGGGGCAGGAGCTCAACCTCACACTGGCCTCCCTCAGGAGCTCACAACATGTGTCGAGCGGCAGAGCCCCGACAAAGCCCCGACAAAGCCCTCCAGTGGGCTCAGCTGATACCTGAGCACTGATGCTGCTGCTCGCCGCCTCCTGCTTTCTCTGTATCTCCGATGGGTCCCTGCTGGCCCTCTCCACAGCCTGACAAAGGAATGGAGGCTTTTGCAGCGCAACGCAACACGCCAGCCCTAGTCCAGAGCAAGGCGATGCCAAGCAGCAACAGCGCCCCTCTGCTCAGCAGCCTCCCACCTCGCCTCACTCCCTTTCCAAGGGCCCACAAGGGAGCACGCACCACAGCCAGCCCACCTCTCTGCTCCCATGCCAACTACAGCCTCTCTCTCTTCCCTTCGCTCCACACCAACTTGGCAGCTTTTGCCCTGCACCTTCCCACCACAAGCAGTGTCTTCCCCTCGGTGCCGAGCGCCCTCACAGCTGCCAGTAAACTGTTCCTGGCACCATCACCGCCACCCCTGGCCCACCCATCGGGCCCACCTCCCCGCAACCCACTCGCCCTCCTCTCCCCACACACCCACACACCAGCCTCGCTCCCTCCTCCCTCCTCCCACCACGGCACCCATGCCCCCACCGACACTGCCGCTCCCTCCTCCTGCTGCCTGCCACCCACCACCACTTCCAGCACCGCCTGCTTGCCCACCGCACAACAACCCGCCCCAGTGCCCTTAGCAGCCCCCCGCCCCTACTCCTCCAGGCAACACCCCTCCTGGCCATCAAGCGCTTCCAGGGACAAAGGGGCCATCGGCGGTGCTGCGCTCAAGGCAGCCCCGCTCTCACCTCCCAGCCTCTTCCCTCCACAAATGCACTATAAGGTCTTGAGGCTCTCTCAGCCCACGTTTGCCCTACGCCTACTCAAAGGCTCCTCTCAAAGATCTCCCGTACCCCCACCACCAGCACTGCACACCAGCCTTCCTGGCAAACTCCCAACAGCCACTGCCCCATCCTTGCCTCTCCCAGACCCTCCCACAGCCGCGGCACAGCCCTCAAGGTGCTGTGGCCACCGCTCAGCCTTCTGGGCCTCCAGCACCCCCACGGCCTTCTACATCTCCCTGCACACACTAGCTCCGAGCCCCAGCATGCTGCCAATGTGCTGGCACCCTCTGCACCCAGCTTGGCCACCTCTCTTTCAGATCCACAGCAAAGGGGCCCTGCTCCCACCTCCTGCCACAGCAGTGGCACACACCTGCCACCACACTCTGCCACCCTGGCCCCAGCCCTCATCACCTCTGCTGGCTCCACAGCACAAGGCCTTCCCAGGCGCTGCTTTCTCAGCAGCCTCCGCGGTTTCTCCCTCGCCAGGCTCCCAGCTTGCTTCTGCACCACCTGCCAAGGCACCAAGGGCACATTGTCACCGAGCATCAGCAGCAGAGCGAGGGCAAGGGGCTGCTGCATCCCCAGCACCACTGCGGCCACACGACAAGCCCCACACAGGACATGGGCCTTCGGGACAGGCACTTGCTGCTCAGGTTGCATGCCTTTTCCACAGGCCTGCCCGTTTTTCCTGTGTGCCTAGAAAACCTGCACCGAGGAACCCACGGGCACAACCTGCACAAGCTCCGTGTGCACACAGAGCAGCACACGGCTGAGCATGTGGGGGTTAGGAGTCGCGCTTACGTCGTTGTTGCTGGGTGCGGAGACCGGGATCGGAGGTGGGACAGTTTCCAGGCTCTACAACGGAAGAAATTGGTGGCACAGGCACTTAGAAGGAGCCTCCTTTGGCCCTTTGGGGGCACATTGGCACGCAGCTCCCGCGCACAACATGCCTCAAGGCACCCAAATCCTTCAGGCAAGAGTCACAAGCCAAGAGCCCAAGAGCCCCGACTCCTTTGCCCTGACTCCCACCACAAAGGGCTCCCACCCACCACCCTGCTAGGCCCTCGCCTCGGGCCTCTGCCACCTGCCTGCTCCCAAGTAGCCCTCCCGCAAAGCCTTGCGAGCACAACAGATGCCTTGGCTGGCAGGGCTCCCTGCATCACAGGGCAGCTGCCTGGCAGCACGCGGGGCTGAAGACCATGCTGGCGCACAGCCTTTGTGCCCCCTTTCCCCAGAGTGGCATGGGGGAGATGCAGGTCCAGGGCCCAGCTGCAAAGGCAGCTGCTCCTTTCGGGAAGGCCTGCGTGCACCACACGCCTGCCAGGCATCTCGCTGAGGCACTGAGGCAGCAGGCAAGGGGAGGAAGGATGGGGCTGCTTGGTGGGGCCAGGAGAGAAGCAAACATGGGCTCCTTCTCTGCCCGCACCATGGCTGCTCTGATGAGCATTTCCTGGGGCAGGAGCTCAACCTCACACTGCGTTCCCCCAGCAGACCACCGCCTCTGCCCAGTAGCCCGAGCCCCAACAAAGCCCCAACAAAGCCCCTCCTCACAACCTCTCGCGCCTCAGCTCTCTCCTTAGCTCATACCTGAGCACCGATGCTGCTGCTCACCGGGTCCTGCTCTCTCTGTGTCTCCGAGGTGGCCCTGCTGGCCCTCTCCACAGCCTGACAAAGCAAAGGAGGCCTTTGCAGCACGCCAGCCCTACTCCTGGCCAACATGCTGCCAAGCAGCAACAGCGCCCCTCTGCTCAGCAGCCTCCCACCTCGCCTCGCTCCCTTTCCAAGGGCCCACAAGGGAGCCCGCACCACAGCCAGCCCACCCCTCTGCTCCCACGCCAAATACAGCCTCTCTCTTCCCTTCCCTCCACACCAACTACGCAGCTTTTGCCCTGCAACTTCCCACTGCAAGCAGTGTCTTCCCCACGGTGCCTCCCAAACCCCCACATGTGCTTCAAAATAGCACTTCAGACACTAGCTCCGAGCCCCATCAGCCTGGTGCTGTGGGGGCACCCACTGGGCCTGCCTTGGCCACCTCTCCTTCAGAGCCACCACCAAAGGGGCCCCCAGGCCATTTCCTGACACAGCACTGGCACACAGCTGCCACCACACTGCCCTGCCCTGGCCCCAGCCCTCACCAGCTCTGATGGCTCCGCGCCAGGAGGCCTTGCCTGCCGCTGCGCCCTCAGGAACCGCCGCGGTTTCTCCCTGGCCGTGCTCGCAGCTGCTCTGGCGACCACCTGCAAAGCCACCAAGGCCACATTGTCACCGAGCATCACCCACGGAGGGAGCGGAAGGTGCTGCTACATCCCCAGCACCACTGCCGCCACACGACCAGCCCCGCACAGCGCACCGACGTTCGCCACGGGCACTTGCTGATCAGGCTGCATGCGTGGCCCCTCCCTACCTGCCTACACCTCATGCTGCTCGGGCCAACGGGCTCCCACCACGGCCACCCAACACAGCCGCCCTCCTACGCTCACCACCATGCCCACCTCTCCCCACACACACACCCTTTCCCAACAACTCTCAGCAAACCTCCTCTTCCCCTATCCGCTCCAACACTCCCACCCGCCCAACACCAACTCCTCCTCGCCCACTTGCCACCACCCACCACAACACGGCCCTGCTCCCACCTCCACCCACCCAGCCTCCCCCTCCAAACGCCTCACACCCCACAGCACCAGGCACCTGGCCACCTCACCCCCAAACACAGCCCTTCCCCACGCCCATGCAGCACTCGCCCACCGCCGCCTCTACCATTGCCTCTTGCCCCCCCTCTCACAGCCACACCAGCTGCACAGCCTGCAGTTTTTGCACTCTTTTCCACAGGCCTCTTTTTCCTGTGCAGCTAGAAAGCCTGCACCAAGGAACCCATGGCCACAACCTGCACAAGCTCCGTGTGCACACAGAGCAGCACACGGCTGAGCATGTGGGGGTTAGGAATGGCACTTACGTCCTTGCTGCTGGGTGCGGAGACCGGGACCGGAAGTGGGACGCTCTCCAGGCTCTACAAGAGAACAAATTGGTGGCACAGGCACTTAGAAGGAGCCTCCTTTGGCCCTTTGGGGGCACATTGGCACGCAGCTCCCGCGCACAACATGCCTCAAGGCACCCAAATCCTTCAGGCAAGAGTCACAAGCCAAGAGCCCAAGAGCCCCGACCCCTTTGCCCTGACTCCCACCACAAAGGGCTCCCACCCACCACCCTGCTAGGCCCTCGCCTCGGGCCTCTGCCGCCTGCCTGCCCCCAAGAAGCCCCCCTGCAAAGCCTTACAAGGACAACAGACGCCTTGCCTGAGGGGCTCCCTGCATCACAGGGCAGCTGCCTGGCAGCACGCGGGGCTGAAGACCACGCTGGCGCACGGCCTTTGCACCACCTTTCCCCAGAGGGCCTAACGGGGGCCCCAGCTGCACGGCCAGGCCCCAGCTGCAAAGGCAGCTGCTCCTTTCAGGAAAGCCTGCATGCACCACACGCCTGCCCCAAGCCTGTGGCCAAGCTGCCGTCTCGGGGAGCCAGTGGCCAAGCGCAGGAAGGGTGGGTAAGGTTGGTGGGGCCGGAAAAGAAGCAAAGATGGTCTCCTCCTCTGCCCGGGCCACGGCTGCTCTGACAAGGATGTTTTGGGGCAGGAGCTCAACCTCACACTGGCCTCCCTCAGGAGCTCACAACATGTGTCGAGCGGCAGAGCCCCGACAAAGCCCCGACAAAGCCCTCCAGTGGGCTCAGCTGATACCTGAGCACTGATGCTGCTGCTCGCCGCCTCCTGCTTTCTCTGTATCTCCGATGGGGCCCTGCTGGCCCTCTCCACAGCCTGACAAAGGAATGGAGGCTTTTGCAGCGCAACGCAACACGCCAGCCCTAGTCCAGAGCAAGGTGATGCCAAGCAGCAACAGCGCCCCTCTGCTCAGCAGCCTCCCACCTCGCCTCACTCCCTTTCCAAGGGCCCACAAGGGAGCACGCACCACAGCCAGCCCACCTCTCTGCTCCCATGCCAACTACAGCCTCTCTCTCTTCCCTTCGCTCCACACCAACTTGGCAGCTTTTGCCCTGCACCTTCCCACCACAAGCAGTGTCTTCCCCTCGGTGCCGAGCGCCCTCGCAGCTGCCAGTAAACTGTTCCTGGCACCATCACCGCCACCCCTGGCCCACCCATCGGGCCCACCTCTCCACAACCCACTCGCCCTCTTCTCCCCACACACCCACACACCAGCCTCGCTCCCTCCTCCCTCCTCCCACCAGGGCACCCATGCCCCCGCCGACACTGCCGCTCCCTCCTCCTGCTGCCTGCCACCCACCACCACTTCCAGCACCACCTGCTTGCCCACCGCACAACAACCCGCCCCAGTGCCCTTAGCAGCCCCCCCGCCCCTACTCCTCCAGGCAACACCCCTCCTGGCCATCAAGCGCATCGAGGGGCAAAGAGGGGCTTGGCGGTGCTGCGCTCAAGGCAGCCCCGCTCTCACCTCCCAGCCTCTTCCCTCCACAACTCCACTAGCAATACCTCAGCCCACATTTGCCCTACGCCTACTCAAAGGCTCCTCTCTCAAAGACCTCCCGCACCCCCACCACCACCACTTGCCCCACCTGGCAAACTCCTACAGTCGCTGCCCCATCCTTGCCTCTCCCAGCCCCTCCCACTGCTGGCAGCACAGCCCTCAAGGTGCTGTGGCCACCGCACAGCCTTCTGGGCCTCCAGCACCCCCACACAGCCTTCTACATCTCCACGCACACACTAGCTCCAAGCCCCATCACACTGGCGGGCTGGCGGCACCCACTGGGCCCGCCTTCTGCACCTCTCCTTCACATCCACCACAAAATGGGCCCCTGGACTTTTTCTTAGTCCTAGGTTCGGGCTCTTGCCCTCCCTCTAACAGCCACACCAGCTGCACCGCCTGCACTTTTCACCCTCTTTTCAGCAGGCGTGTTTTCTCAGGGGGACTAGAAAGCCTGCACCAACAAACCCATCTGCAGAACCTGGCCAAGCTGCGCGTGGACACAGAGCAGCATGGCGGTGAGCATGTGGGGGGCTGTGAGCCATGCTTACGTTGTTGTTGCTTGCTTCTGGGATTGGGATCAGCACTGGGATGCTCTCCGGGCTCTACAACAGAAGACATTGGTGGTACAGTGAGTCCGAAGGAGCCTTCTTCGGCCCTTTTGCAGATTGGCTGGGAGCTCCCAGGGACAACTTGCCTAGCCCACCTCAAAGCAATAACCTCTAAGGAGTACATCCTCAAGGCAATAATCACAAGCTAACAACCCAAGAACCCCTAAGTCTCTCAGGACTCCCCCCAAACTGCTCCCATTGCCCTCCTGCTTTCCCTGCTGCTTCGGGCTGCTGGAGCCTGGCCTTTCCTCTGTGTCCCAAACCCTTCCACACACTGCTGCCCACCACCTGTCCCATCAAGACAGGCGAACCCCTTCACCTGAGGCGAGGCTGAAGGCTTCTCCAGGCTCTGGCTCATGTCCTGGCTCCAGCACCAAATGGTGTCCCAAGCGTCGCCTGTCCCTGGTGCGTCGTCAACGACGATCGGCTCGGGCGAGCAGGCCTGTGGCTCAGGGCTCCTTGTCCACTCTGCAGTCGGCTGTGGGATCCTGGCTCGACTCGGTAAAGCTGCTGGTCTGGGGCGCGTGGTCATGTCCCTCGTCTTCCTCGCGTCTCTCTGGCAGGCCCCATCAAAATAAAGGCTTTTACCTACCCCTGCACTGCACATGAACGAGGCACGGGACCAACAAACACCCTGCACATAACATCCCCCTTCCCACCCACCTCTGGGGAAACCTCCCCTGACCCTGGCTTTCCAAATGACTTGCCTGGGCACATTCATCCCTGGTGTGCTGGTGTGCTGCTTGCCAGCAGGCGAGAAGGGAGTGAAACCCTGCCTTTCTATTACCTATTGACCTCTGCCCATGGGGAAGGCTGCATAAAACCTGCTCACCAACCAAAGCAGCAGGGGCGAGACCATCCCGAAAACCTTTGCTCCAGGACTGCGTCCAGACCTATCAGTAACCCCCCGTCTTCCACCGACACCCACTACCATTCCTCCCACCCCACATGGCTGGGGCTCACACGTCCATCACCCCCCAACCCCCAGTGCCTCCCTTCCCTCCACTCCCCAAACCCTTCCTCCATTGCAGCGGGGAACCAGCTGTCCCGATGCCTTGTTCCCCTAGCCCGCTCCTCTTACGTATACACAAGGTCGCTTCAAGCAGCGACACCTCGGTGCCCCACACGTGTCCCCCAGGGCCACCGTCTCTGCAGAGACAAGCTCTGGACAGTCTCTGCCTGGCAGGAGAGCAGGCCCGAGCTGAGCACTCGGGAAGCTGCGAGCAGCGCTTACGTTCGTCACGTTGGCTTGGTGGACTGGGAGCCACAGCCTGCGTGGCTCCACACTCTGCAAAAGGAGAAACTGTCAGGTCAGTCGGTCAGAAGTAGCCTTCTGTGGTGCTTTCACAGGAGCAAGAGAATTATGCTCTCGGCACATGGGGAAGGCTGGAAATCCACCTGCTCGCTGCCCCAAAGCACTGGCCAGGCTTCACCCTCAAGCACCCTGATTGAGCCCACTCCTCTGCTCCACACACAGAACAGCCTGACTTAACCCTCCCTTTAGTTCCACAAGTGGGCAGACACTCACCACTTTCTCCCATTTTATGCAGCGCCCAGCACTGGGCCTCCCGCCCCGTGCGGGTAGGTACCCACACTCTCCCCTCAGGGCTCTCCTCGGCCCACAAACCCTCCCATCTCCCCACTCCCACAGCCCTTCCTCAGCACAGTGGCACATGCTGCCACTGAGCCTGGCCCCAGAGTGCTCCTCTTACACAGACGGGATGAGGCAGCGCTTTGGTGCTCAGCGCCACGGTACCCCCCAGGTTTCCCCATCGGCCTGTCGTCCTCCTGGGCTTCGGCGTCTCGCTGCTCGCTGTCAGGGACTGCAATGACACGCGGTTCCCCACCCTGAGCAAAGGGGGATGTGGGGAGGCAGAGGGATAGGGCTCCCTCCAAGCAGGGCCCCACATGCGGGGGTTGCAGGACATGCTGCCCTAAGGGCAGCTGCCAGCCCTGGCAACGCCCACAACCCTCTCATTCCCCAGGCGGCACCATACAGCTCTCACTCCACATTCTGCCCCATGGCAGCCCTCTCATCCCACACAGCTTCTCACAAGGGGCCCCGGTGCTCTGCATGCTGCCCCACAGCAGCCCCAGGCCTTCCCATGGACACAGGCAGCTGCTCCCTCAGCCCCCTTTTCCCTTCCAGTGAAAGCACCCACCTTATTTCCACTTTCAATGCAATGGTGTTGAGCCACCCACCCAAAAGGTTCCTTTGTGAGGGACAATTCAGGACTTTTTAGGAAGAGACACATATTTCCCGACCTCCTAGTTTTGTACTTATACCCCACATCACGCTGTGCATGCCTGGGCTCTCCTCCCCTGACTCCACGGACAAGCAGCTGCTGTCAGGCTGCCCTCAGCACCTCATCCCACTCTCCAGCCTCCTCACAATCTTCAGCCTGCTCCCCATCTCCTCCTGGTCCCTGTCCTGCTCCAACGGACCTTTAGCAGTACAGTCCTCGTCCCACACATGCCTGGGCAGAGCCTGCTCTTTCCTGCCCATGACGGCTCCAGAGAGAGCCCCTTTGCCCACGCTCTTCTCAGACTGTTACACTGCATTGTCCCCCTCCTCTCCGATACCACCACTGCCCCAAGATGAACTCCCCAGAGACACTCCAAGGAGCCCCACCCTCGCCTGGCCTTCGACCAGCACCTTTGTCTCAAGCCCTGCTGCTTGCAGAGCCTACAGCTTGCCTCTCCTCTGACTTAGCCCACAGGCTGCCCAGTGGGCCAGTGCTAGATCCAGGATGGGGAAACTGAGGCACGGAGGGGAGAGTCAAGACCCCAAGATGGAGGAACAAGGGCACAAAACAGCCTTTTCCCCTACCTCACAGGGAACACGGGTATCTGGCGGTCTTCGCCACAGGATGCCAAAAGCCTGTGTCCGTTTTCGCCTCTGAGCAGAGGCAGGAGCCCAGGTCTGTGGGAAACCAAGTGAGCTGGCATCAGTGACACGGCACTGGTGGGGCACCAGAGCCCACACGAGGCCGGCACTCACCAAGGCGGAGATGACTTGTGCCACGAAGGAGCCTGTCCCTTTCTTGTAGGAGAGAGCAGGTCTTTGACCGTTGATGAGGGGCTGCACACGGCGGTCGGATGTGGCTCCTGCAAGACACACCAGGGTGCTATGTGATGAGGCTGCCATGGCTCCCAGCTGCCACACCTGGCTTTCCCCACAAGGGTCTGTCCTTGTGGGAGGTGCAAGGCCATGTTCGATACAATGGAACAGGCCCGTGTCCCCAAGGGCCATGCCACAGTCTGACCCCAGACCCTGTGTCAGGAACCTGGAGGGCACCTTCCCCATTGCCTCTGCTGCCAGAAGCTGAGGGTACTTCTGGTCACGAGGTTCTTACCCAGTTGAGTACACTGGAGCCTTGCTCTTCCTCGGCTGCCTTGCTGCTCGCCTCTCCCCCACGTCTTCAGTTGGATAAAAAACCACAGCCACAAGTTCCACAGCATGGTCCCCACGAAGGTGAGAAACCGTCTCACGATGCCCTGCTGGGAAATGGCACAGGGCAGAACTGAGTGTCCCCATGCCTCGGCTGTGGCCTTGCTCTGTGCATGTGCGGTGGCCTTGCTCAAGGACAGGGGACGCACTGATCCAGGTAAGCAGGACAAGAGCCCCTTGCGCAATGGAGCTGCCAGCCCCAAGTGTGCGGCCACCAGGGAGGGAACCCTGTCCCGTGACCCCCAGCCCCCCGAAGGGGCTGGTGCCATGCGAGGGACTGTGTGCCTGGAGCTCTAGCCCCCGTGCTGTCCCAGCCCTGGGGGCTGCACCCTGCACCAGGGCTCTTGGCAGTGGTCTGCAACCCCCGCCCCTTCACCATTGTGTCAGCCTTGTTGTCACCCAGAGGCTTTGTGTGCCTGAGGCCAGGCAGTTTCTGGGATTTTAGGACTGAAGGAAAAGCTCTTCCTCTTTTGATACAGACAGCTCCTGCCCTAAGGGTACCCTTGCCACTTGCCTGGACCCAAAGGGGCTGTTTGGATTTGAAAGAGCATCAGCTTTGTGTGTGTGCCACAGGGACCCTGGCCAGCAGGAAGGTAAAAACCCTTCCCCAAGAGCTCTCCCGGGATGGGGATGGGGATGGGGAGGGGACAGGGAGGGGATGTCTGTGGCTGTCAGCTCTGAAGAGCTGTGGGGACCCAGCACGGGATGGCTGTCGTGGCAAAACCATCCAAGGTACCACTTTGGTCCCTGCCTACCACCCCCGTCGGGGGTCTGGAGACACTGCGAGGACTGACCCCAGCCCCGAGCCCCATGGCCCTGACCTGCCTCCCATCCCACCCAGCGCCTCCTACCGGCTGCGGCTGCGGCACCCAACTCTGCACTCTGACTCGCCTCCCCATGGCTCGCGCCGAGGGGCGGTGGGATCCTGTGCCTGCTCTGGGGAGAGCCCAGATCCTCCTGCTGCCCCACGCAGTGCCGGGCAACACGTCTGGAGCCCGCTGCATCCGCGTTCCCACGGCGATAACTGCCGCACCGGGATGGAATCGGGGCCGGGCTGAACCACGGGCCCAGGGGGACCCAGCGCCTCCCCTCGGGGACAGGATGGGGGCTCCCCATGCTGTCCAGCCTCCAAAATGGGCAGAGTCCCCTCCCTGATGGTGCCCGACCTCGGCCCTGCTGCCACCGTCCTCCCAGGACGCCTCTGTGGGGGGAGGCCGGGACCCCCTGACGGGGGGCACCGCAGCCCCACTCGACCCCCGTCGCAGCCCGCCCCGTGGGAGATGCTGCCCTGGCCTGGTCCCCACGCGGGATGGGGGGCTGTTAAGGCTTCTCATGGGGTTGAGCTTCCCAGGGAGCTCCTCCTTGGTTCAAAATGCATTTAAAGTTGGAATTGGAGAAGATCTTCACCTGCTTTCTGTTTGGATGCCAGAGGGTTAAGAGCTGCATTTTAAAGAAACTCTTCCAAAATTTTTATCTCTCTTGCCTTATTAGACAACAGGGCATTAAAACTTCTCTGCGATTATTAATCATCAATGAATAAGTCTAGTACCTAAGCTGTGAGGAGGTTAAAACACACAAAAAAGTCAGTCCTAGAAGAGCATATAAATAAGTACCCTTCCAAATGAAGCTAAATAATCATCTGAAGAAGAGAGAAAAGAGGGCAAGTTAACGTCTTGGTTTTTGAAGGTGAGAGTTTCCTAAGTTTGCAGGGCTATTTAAAATGCCTCCTTCTCAAACACCTCCAGAATTAAAGCTCACTCAAGTGATCCTAAGAGGGACAGAGGAAGGGGTGGCCTTGACCAGCTCTTACTTTGCCTGCTTTGCATTTACTCTCCCGGCTGCCCTCTACTTTCCACCTGGAAGGCAACTCCCAAGGCAACAGGCAGGCTGCAGCAGAACACACAGCGCTTTGGGGGGCAGCTTCTGTTTTTACATTTAACTAATGTCTCCGCAGTTGCATGCACAGTGCTCGCACTACCCTGATGACAGGGAAAAGCTGCCTTCCTCCTCTGGCCATAACTGGAGAGAAAGTGCTGACCTTTCCCAGCAAGCTTGCAGTGAGCGTCTGTGCCGGGCGTCCCAGTACCTGCCTTCCCAAAAAGGGCAGGCAGGAGCCTCGCGCACAGGAGTGGTGCCTGTAGCTGCCTTGAGATGTGCTCCAACAAGCAATCCCTTCTGACCCCTACAACTAGCCACAAGGGGCTCAGGCCTGCATTGCTCTTGCCTAAGCAGCTCTGCTGATGTGCACACACCAGCCCCACACAGCACTTGGACAGACCCACAGCTCGGCATTTCCCCCTCTGGCCTTTGCACCTCCTTCCCCAGAGCCCTCCCCAGCCCGCTACCCATAACATACACGACTGCTGCCTGGTCCACATTTACCTCACAACCAGGCTGATTCTCCTCCAGGGACTGCCCGTGTCTCTCCTTTGGGGACTGGGTGTGAGTCTGCTGAGTGGCACTCTTCACATCTGTCAGCAAGGAGCAGCCTGCGACCTCCTTGCCGGTGGCCAGGGAGATGTTTACTTTCTTTGGGGCTACAGTAGTGTGGAACAAATTCCTAGCTTTCTTCTTCATCCCATGTGGTCTCCCTACATTTATGACATTGCAAGACATTTCCAGCATTTTGTAGCAGTGATAGTTCTTTCCTATGTGCCCAAGATGGCAAGACACTTTCCTCGGAGCCTGAGGTGCATTTGGAACACTCTCCTGAAGACACGTGTTGTGCGCCCTTGCGTCTGGTTTGGGAGTGAGGGAGGGGCAAGAGCAGTCATCCTTTCCAAGGACTGGGAAAACCAGAGGAAGGCGATGCCATAAAATCCCAGTCACATCGTTCATTAGAGCAGGACGTGGACTAATTCTGCCTTCAGGTACCTCTTGGGTTTGTGTGGGAGCACAGCCGAATGGAGGCAGTCCAGGAAGGATCCTGGGAGCAATGTAGCAAACCTTGTTTAAGATCTTCATTCATGATCTGGATGATGGGGGCCAAAGGAATCCGAGGCAAGCTGGCGGATGACAGAAAATTGGGAGGAGTGGCTGATTCAGCACGTGATTGTGCTGCCACTCAGAGGGACCTGAGAAGTGGGCAGACAGGAACCTCATGACAGTCAGCAAACAAAAGCGCCAAGTCCTGCACATGGGAAGAAATATCCCCATGCACCACAACAGGCTGGGGACTGACTGGCTGAGGAGCAGCTTTCCAGAGAAGCACCTGCGGCTCCTGGTGGACAAGCTGGTCATCAGCCAGCAATGCACCTTCATGGCAAAGGAGGCCAACAGTATCCTGGGCTGCAGAAGCAAGAGCCTTGCCAGCAGGTCAAGAAAAGAGATCCTTCCCTCCTGCTCAGCACTGGTGAGGCTGCACCTGGAGGGCTGTGTCCAAATGTGGGCTCTCCTGTACAAGAAAGACATGGGCCTGCTGCACAGACTCCAGGAAAGGGCCATAAAGATGACCACGGCTCTGGAGCATCTCTCAGATAAGGACATGCTGAGAGAGGTGGGACTGGAGGCAGGAACTGATGGCAGTGCATTGATTGCTGGGAGCCAAGGATTTGGCCAACATGGCCCTGTAGAGAAAACGGTCCACCACTATCAGATGAGGTGTCCAAAGGAGGAAAAGGAAGTACCAAGGGCCCTTGCATCTGGCCTCACAGAAATAGAAATGCCAGGACTAAGGAAGGTGCAGAACAGAGTCATGGACATCCATTCTACACCACTTCTAGTCTAGGACTAGTCCTTGCTTCCTCACATAAGGAAATTGTTCCCTCAAAAGAAAGAAAACCACCCTCCCAATGCATCCAGTTCTTCGAGCAGACCAAGCGAGAGCCCCCAGCACTCGGTGCTCGGCATCTCAGCTCAGAAACTCCTTTTCCCAGGCTCTCCCACTCAGCAGAGAAGGCGAGAGCCTTTCCCCAGGGAAGTCCTGGCCACCAGCACGTGGATAAATTCTGCTGCAGGAGGCAGATGAGGGGGCTGCTGCCTCCAGGCCCCTCCCCTGTAGTCCTTCCACCTCCCAGCAGCAACATCACAGCTGCCTCCATCCTGAAAGCCATGAGGTTTTTTTTCTTTCTTCTTAATGAGCATGATATGAAGACAACAGAGCTTGGAATTGAAAATCCTATTTCTTTTCCCTCCCCCCATCCACAAGCACTGAAAATAACTGAGCCAATCTACCTGCTGCTAGCAACTCTCCAGCTACTTCATTTTTTTCTTTGAATGGCTATTTTGGGTATGAGTTTTGTTTTTTTCACTTGAGTTTTGTTGTTTTCACAGAGTGACAGAATAGATGATGTTGGCAGGGACCTCTGGAGATCCCCTTCTCCAGAGAAGGGGATCTCACCCGGGAAAGGTGATGGAACAGCTCATCCTGGAGGTCATCACTAAGCATCTGGAGGACAAGAAGGTGATCAGGAGTAGTCAGCATGGATTCACCAAAGGGAAATCATGCTTGACCAATCTGATAGCCTTCTATGACAGAATGACTGGCTGGGTAGATGAGGGCAGAGCAGTGGATGTTGTCTTTCTGGACTTCAGCAAGGCTTTTGACACTGTCTCCCATCACATCCTCCTAGGTAAGCTCAGGAAGTGTGGGCTAGATGAGTGGACGGTGAGGTGGCTTGAGAACTGGCTGGATGGCCGAGCTCAGAGGGTTGTGGTGAATGGCGCAGAGTCAAGTTGGAGGCCTGTGGCTAGTGGTGTCCCCCAGGGGTCAGTCCTGGGTCCAGTCTTGTTCAATATATTCATCAATGACCTGGAGGAAGGGACAGAGTGCACCCTCAGCAAGTTTGCTGATGATACTAAACTGGGGGGAGTGGCTGACACACCAGAAGACTGTGCTGCCATTCAGAGGGACCTGGACAGGCTGGAGAGGTGGGCGGAGAGGAACCTCATGAAGTTCAACAAAGGCAAGTGCAAGGTCCTGCACCTAGGCAGGAATAATCCCATGCACCAGTACAGGCTGGGGACTGACCTGTTGGAAAGTAGCTCTGCCGAGAAGGACCTGGGAGTGCTGGTGGACAACAAGTTAAACATGAGGCAGCAGTGTGCCCTTGTGGCCAAGAAGGCCAATGGGATCCTAGGGTGCATTAGGCAGAGTGTTGCCAGCAGGTCGAGGGAGGTGATCCTGCCCCTCTATTCAGCCCTGGGGAGGCCTCACCTGGAGTACTGTGTCCAGTTCTGGGCTCCCCAGTACAAGAGAGACATGGCACTCCTGGAGAGAGTCCAGCGGAGGGCTACCAAGATGATTAGAGGGCTGGAGCATCTCTCCTATGAAGAAAGACTGCAAGAGCTGGGCCTGTTCAGCCTGGAGAAGAGAAGATTGAGAGGGGATCTCATCAACGTGTACAAGTATCTGAAGGGGGAGTGTCAAGAGGATGAGGCCAGCCTCTTCTCCGTGGTGCCCCGCAACAGGACAAGAGGCAATGGGCAGAAACTGAACCACAGGAAGTTCCATCTGAACCTGAGAAAAAACTTCTTCACTGTGAGGGTGACAGAGCATTGGAACAGGTTGCCCAGAGGGGTGGTGGAGTCTCCTTCGCTGGAGATATTCAAAACCCGTCTGGATGTGATCCTGGGCAATATGCTCTAGGTGACCCTGCTTGAGCAGGGAGGTTGGACGAGATGATCTCCAGAGGTCCCTTCCAACCTAAACGATTCTGTGATTCTGTGATTCTCCCACCCCCTGCTCAACCAGGGGCACCTACAGCAGGTTGCCCAGGACCAGGTAAGGATGGTTTGCAGTATCTCACACAGTCGAGACCCCACAGACACTCGGGGAACCTGCTCCACTCTCTGACCACCCTCACAGTGAACAAGGTGGAATTTCCTGCTTGGCCACTTGGTGCCCATTCCCTCTCCTCCTCTCACTCCACACCACTGACAACCACTCCGAACCACGGTCTCCGTCCCCCTCACACCCTCCCTACATCACCTGTTTGGACACCCGGAAAACATCCCACCACCACTCTGGTTTCCAGGCGAAACACTCCCGGCTCCCTCAGCCTCTCTCCGACGGGAGACGCTCCAGCCCTTCAGCCATCCTTGTGACCCACCACACCAACCTCCTTGACACCCACCACCACCACAGCCATCCCCCCGCGGGTGCCCCGCGGACACCGCGGTGGGGCTGGACCTGCACGTCCAGGACAAACCGCTCCTCGGGGCTCGGCACCGAGAGACGATCCCTCTGGGCGAGCCCCAGCCCCGAGCACGCCGGAGCCGGCGGTGCCCCAAAGCCTCCGGCCTTGGCGCCCAGAGCTCCCGCCCGGCAGCTGCCTCGCCGGGGCACCAGCACGGCCCCGCGACGCCTCCCTCCCCGCGGCCGAGACCTTCGGGCCGGGCAGCTGCAGAGCCAGGACTTCGCCCGCGGCAGCACCAAACTCCCGGGCCGGGGCCGAGGCCCGGCGGGGGGGCGGGCAGACGGGCTGCGCCACGGCCAGGCGCGGCGGCCATTGGGCGGCCTGCGTGTCGCTCACGGCTCACCCCGGCCCTGCCGTTGGCCCGCGGCCTGCCCTCGCCAGCTGATTGGCCCGCCAGCGCAGAGGGCGGGGCAGGCGGGGCGCAGGCGGAGCGCTGCTGTCAGGCCCGGCCCGGCCTGGCGCCGCCGCCCTGGAGCCCGGCCCCGGCCGCAGCCCGACCCGCCCCCAGCCCTGCCCCGGCCCGGCCCTGCCCGGCCGCGGAGCCGCCCCGCAGCTGGCCCCCTTCCCGCTCGCCCCGGCCCTCGGCCCGGCCCTCGCCCTCAGCCCGGGCCGCACCGCTCCCCAGAGACCCTGCGCAGAGCCGGACCCTCCCGGAGCCTCCCCTGACCCGGCCCAGCAGGGAGCTCCGACCCGCCGCCCCGGCCACCTCAGCTGGGCCTTGGCCTTCAGCGAGCCTTTTCCCCAGCTCCTGCTGGCCAAGTCCTGAGGCCTCTTCACTTCCTTCTGCCTCTCACAGCCAAACAATGAAACGCAGCGCTGATTAACTTCAGACTCGCTGGAACTGATGATTCGGGGAGCCCAGACTTCAGGGAGGGAGTCAGCGCTGATACCGTCTCAACACGCTGAACGCATGCTCGACTGCTTGAGGATCTCCATGATCAAGCTCCTGCGAAACGACAAAGTCCAGCAGGAAAACATGCCACACAGTAACAGCTCTGCCGTGCCCTAACGGTGAACGTTTGCGTGAGCTGCTCAATCAAAACAGAAACTGCAGCTGCGCTCTGTGAAGAAAAGGGGGTTGCAGACAGCAGTTCGCTCTGCCCAAAGCTCCACCAGGTTCAGGCAGTATCATCCCCCCAGGAATCTGTTGCCATCTCTGTGCTGGAGAGATTATTGCCCTGGGAGTTCTGCTGGCAACCAGGGTCAAGGGAGGGCTCCCAAATGGGCTTCAAACAGACTTAGCTTAGGTCAAAGAGCTGAGGAGCAGACTGGACTGATTCAGGTGGAAGCACGTTACGCAGTGTATAAATTAAGCCCTCTACTAATATAAGTAGGAGGATGTTGGCCTATTCAGCCAGCATGGTTAGAATTGGAAAAAGATGTCTGTCCGTTGTCTAAAAAATTGTTGTAAAACTTACAACATGTTACCTGTGTTTTACAAAAGCAAAACAGCTAACATCATGTGAACTCACACAGAAATTTGTCTGGGATGACTGTATTAAAAATTAGATTTTTTTTTAGGATAAAAGCAATCTTTCTTGCTCGTTACAGGGGAGAACAATAAAGCTGCCGGCCTTGCTCTCTCCTGGTCCTGGAAGTGGTCTGCTGCGGGCTAGGGAGTGTGTGTTGTGTGTGTGTGTATGTGTATGTTGCAGGGGGAAGTGTTTAAAAGGAGCAGCAGGCAGGTATTTATAACTGGGGAACCCTGTTAAAAAATACATACGCTATACTTTCCTGTAATGGGAAAAAGCAGGAAATTGAGAAGAAGAAGAGAAAAGAACCTTTTTTTCTGAAAGGAAAGTCAATAACTTGTCTATTAATTGCAATTAATTCATGGTATTAACTCCGTTCCCCCACCCTTCACGCTCCAGGGCTGACTTTCATTCTGAGTGTGCCAGGGGCCCGATGGGAAAGGGCAGAGTGAAGGGGCTTCAGGGTGGCTCTTGAGTGCAGCCCCAGGGCAGGGGGCTGGGGGTAGTAAAGGAGTGTGGGGAGAAACAGGTCCATGAACATCAGTACTAGAGATCAGCCTTTTTGTCTCTTGTTATGGTGTCGCGTTAGGGGTAGGTGTCACATGGAGCTGAGGGGAGGTAAAGCCATGCTGCAGCAGTGCATGGTCCATCGCCTACAGTCCTGCTCTTAGCCCATGACAGTCCTTGCAGTTTTGTGGTGAGAGGGATTTCTAGCTGAAAAAAGGCCCCATGAGCAGGAAGAGGATGAGAGGAGAGGGCAGCTCCTGCTTCCCCATCTGGCCTGGGGTTCCAGCAGCTGGAGGAGGTGCTGAAAGCCGAGCCCACAGCAAGGGACTGAGGCTGCGGGTTGTCTCACTTCATTTGGGAGGAGACTGTTCCCATCTGCTGACCTGATGGTCAACCAGGTGGCTGAGCTGGAGAGGGAAGCCTTAAAATGGGAGCAACTGTCGGGAGAGGGTGAGTCAAAAGAGGGAGGAAGTGCTGGCCTGGGCTGGCAAGGAAAAGGTGCAGGGAGATGTGGACAAGAGAAACCCCAGAGAGAGAGCAGTGGGAATGCAGGGATCTCTGCCTAGGGATGGACGATGGGCCTGTCGAGAGCTATGAGTGAGGATTAGCAGGCAGACCAAGAGGGGTGGAGCCTTGTAGTGGATGTGTGCTATGGACTGCCTTGAAGAGGGGCAGCCTCTGCAAGACCTGAGGAGTGTAGAGTTGAGAAGAAAACTCTTCCTGCTCCCCAGACACCAGCTCTCAGCCAGGCTCAGAAGCTGAGACCAGAGGCATGGAGGCAATATCATGGTGCTGTGTGTCCCCAGGGGGACTGCCATGGCATTGTGATGGGGGTCTCTATGGCGACCACCAAGTCACTGTGATGGGGTCCCCACGGTGACCACCAGGGCTTTGTGATGGAGGTGGCATCGTGCCCACAAGGCCATTGTGATGGGGCGGTCGCCATGGTGACCGTGTCCCTACTGGGACCAGAGCCCCCAGGGGTCCCCACTCTGAGGAGAGCAGCTCGACCAGGAGGGAGCAGCTCCCCCTTGGTGCCAGAGTAGCAAGTCCTCACAAGTAGATCCTGGAGATGGACAAGGAGTGGCAGGCAAACGCCTGCTCCCAGTCCACGGATGGGCACCCAGGCATGCAGGAGTGCAGGAGGAAGGTGAGTGGTGGGTCTGGAGGGAGAGGCAGGCAGCAGGGATGGGACCTGCATGGAGAGCACGAGGATGGTGGGGAAGGGGAGGTGGGGCAAGACAGCCAGGCATGAGCTCGCCCAGTGAGGGGGCATTTATTCGTGGCCCTGGGGATTTTCTCTCAGATAAAGCACACACCAGCCTGGATACTCCAAGGCCCACAGGGACCCCATGAGCTCTGCACTGAGGGGCAGAGAGCAGCTGTGGGCCAAGCACAGCTGGGCCATGCGTGGCCATGAGGTTCCCTTTGACATGGGGCTGGGGTTTCCTGTGCTTCAGGGGCTGCTCGTACCAACACAACCACCTCCATCATGTGCCCCCTTCTTCCCACAGGTGGGCCAGCAGGAGCTGCACACAGTGATGCAGCGCAGCCGGACCCCGGCTTTGTCCCACCAAAGGGACAGGCTGCCTTCGCTCCCCGGCCCACAGAGCTCGTGGGCCTCTGAACACGGCATCGTTGCAAAGGTACAGAGCTGAGCAGCGATGGTGGCAAAGCCTCTGCCTGACTCCCCGGAGGTGCCAAGAAGTGGGTGGGAAGTGCTGGGAGAGACCAGGAGGTCTCTGCCCCCAGCAGGCTGACTGCCTGCTCTGCACAGCAGTCTGCAAGGACATGCCTTGGGGTGTCCGAGAGAGCTGCCTTTGCCTGTCTCTTGCCCCACGGTGACAAACCCTCTCCCCACCCGGCCTTTGGGAGCAGAGCAGCAGCCGCCCACATGGGAGAGTGCAGCCATTGGCGAGGCCATCGGGGCCACAGGAAGTTTCCATGTGGGAAGGATGGAGGGTAGGGGGGAGGATGGCAGGAACTTACCTTTTCTCATGGGCTTTGATTGCAGGTGGTGGAGGACACTGCCAGGGACGTTCCCATCATGGCACAAGCTCTGCATCCCTCCACTGGCCTTGTAAGGAAGGCTCCTCTGGGGCACAGGGAGACAGCGCCTGGCAGGACTCGTGCAAGAGCAGGGACACCACATCTGCCTGGCTTACCACCTCTCCCAACCAAGGCAGCTCGGCAGGCCCATGGAGGCCTGGAGACCTCTGCAGCTAAAACTGCAGGATCTACAAGGCAAAGCAAGCTGCCTGCTCTCGAAGCATCCTGCAGGTCTTCTCCCCGAGGCAGGGCCAATGCCATGGACACCAAAGGGGTGGCCAGGAGAACCCTGGAGAGAGAGACCAAGGGATTAGAGAAGCTGGCAGTGAATTCCAGCACAGCTGCTGCCAGGGAACCCTTCCCACCTGTTAGTGCTGCTGGGAAGGCTGTGGACTCAGGGAAGAGCCTGGCAGAGGAAGAGCTAAAGCCATGCCCTCTTTCCTTGCCTCCCCTTCCAAAACGCAAGCAGGAAGCTCACGGTCCCACCCGGGCAATGCAAGAGCTCGTCCACTGCTTGCCTGAGCCCAGGCCTGGCTCTTGTGCATCAGCCCTGGGAAAAGCAAGGCTCTTGCTAGACAACAGGACCAGGACAACTCTTCCCCTGACAAGCCAGCAACTCTCTGGAAGCTCCTCCTTTGTCCCAGGAGCACAGGCCATTCCTGAAAGGGAGATGCGAAGCACACCAGCATACAAGGAGCGGGACGAGCTGCTTTCTGCTCCCGGAGATGCCTGTGCGCAGGAGGTCAAGGCACACTGTTCAGGCACGCTGGTGCAGAGGCAGGACTTGGTGCTAAGCAAGTCCTCAGTGTCCCAAGGTGCAGACCTGCAGCCTCGTGAACTGCAAGTGCCCCGCACTGAGATGTGCCAGGGAGAAACAGCCTCTTCTGCCCTGGATGATGCCCTGCAGTGTGCGACAACAGCCACAGGTGTTTCAGAGGAAGCTGGACTCCCCATGCCCTGCTGTGCAGAGGTGTCACCTGGCTTTGAAGAAGACATCCCTGCCAACTCCCACAGTGACATGGCCCCACCATCACCTTCCGTGCCTGAGCCTGCCAGCCTTGTGCAGAACATCCTTGGAGAAGCTGGCCTGGAAATGATGGCTGAGAGCCAGGGCCCTGCCCCACAGGGCCCTGCCCCGCCTGCTGGGGCTGTGCAGGGTGCAGGCCTGGGGCTGGAGTCTGCTGCCTTGAGCCGTCCTGATGACATGAGCCCTGGACCTGGCCGGCATCCAGCACAGCCTGATGCGAACGAAGCCACGAAGGAGCTCAGTGCAGCCGTGCCCAAAAGAACGTCATCGGCACAAACCAGCAGTCTGACAGTACCAGCAAGCCCAGGCCAGGACGAGCCCACAGAGCAGGACAAAAGCACAGCCCCTGCAGCTCAGCAAGGGCCTGATGCCCCTGCTGGTGGGGGCAAAAGGGAGGTCAGCGGGGCCGGTGCACCCGCTTCCCCAGGCAAGGGCGGTGCACGAGGGACCCCACGATGCCCCCGGGCAGGGCAGGGCCCAAACCAGCAGCCTTTGGGCATCATCTGCCATGTGCAAGGACAGCCTCTGCGCGTGCACCCCGACAACACCTCGCAGTATCTCGCAGTGCTCTCCATCAAAACAGAGCCGCTGGAGGAGCTCGAGAGGAGCAGCCTGGCACGCACCGGGCACACCTTGGCCCAGCTGCGAGAAGCCTGTTTCCAGAGGAAGAAGCTGAGCCTGCAGGAGAGCGAGGGCGAGGAGGCCAAGGGGAAAGGTTTCTCCCTGACAGCGTCAGGATCCCTCAACGTCAAACGCAAGGAGGTGAGTGCCAAGGATGGGCTGGGCCAGGTGGTAACCCTGCCTGCGCTGGGGCCAGCCGCTGCGCCCCACTGCAGCAGCCTGACTGTCCCAGTGGGAGCAGGGCCCCGGGAGGCCTTTTGTGGTGGGAAAAGCAGCGCCCTTCACAAATGTGCCTCTCTTCTTTTAGCTGCTTGCCAGAAATTCCTTCTATAACTTGTGGAAACCTGAGATAACGCGAGTGGAGCTGCTGAAGGATGCCAGGGGCAAGTGGGAGGTGCTGGAGCGGCTGTATGCCCATGCCCCCAGGAGGGAGCGGGAGGTGGGAGCCAGGAAGAGAGTGCTGGGAGCGGCGCAGGAAGAGCAAGGGGACTGGAGCACTGAGGAGGAGGAAGAGGACACTGATGAAGAGCTTCTGCAAAGGGAGGAGCTGGAGGAAAACACGTCCTTGTGCGAGATCTGGGTCAGACCTAGCCTCAGGAGCCTCTTAGCAGACGAGGAAACGTGCCCCCAGAAGGTGCCTTGCTCGCCCAGCGTCAAGGCCGGAGGCACTGCCAGGGAGGCAGCCGGCGACATGGAGAACATGCCTCTGGAGCCAGCAGTGCTCGGAGGAGCCGAAGCAGCGGCATGTGCTTTGGGGGATGGCTTTCAGGAGGCAGGGGACAGCGTGTCTCTGGCGCCATCAGAGAGCACAGAAACAAAGCCAGAGGCCTGGCCTGCAGCCCGAGACCCTCAGGAGGCAGAGGAAAAAGTGCCTGCCTCTGCAGCAGAAGCTGTGCCAGAGGCCCGTCTCTTGGCTGGAGGCCCTTGTGAGGAGAGCATCAGCCTGCCTCTCGAAGCACCACTGCCCGAGGAAAGAAAAGCAGTGGCTTCTGCCTTGTGTGGAGGCCCTCCTCCCCAGGTGAGCAAGGAGCACATCATCGGTCTCCACCATCAAAGGGGTCTGCTGTGTGAGCTGTGTCTGGGGTGTGCAGGGTGGGTGCAGAGAGTTGCCCCGTCCCGTGGGATCCCCCTACCCGTGGTGCCAAGCTGTCACCCTCAGGCCTTTGCCCTCTGCGATATCTGCCATGGGGGAGCTGCCTGGTGCTCTCTGTTTCCAAGTGCCCAAGGCCCAGGGCTGACGTCCCCTCCAACGCCTGCACTGCGTTCAGCCCTGGGGCCTGGATGCAGAGCGAGGAGGGAAGGGGCGACCCCAGCAGCAGCCCCCTCCCACACCCAGTGAGCCAGCCCCCTTCTGCCATGCACCCGGCCACCTCTGTTCCCCCCTCCCTCTCACAGCCCCCAGCCCAGCCCTGCTGCTACGGCCCCACAACAAGCCTTGTCCCATCTCTGTGCCACCCGCAGGTCCCTTGCCTTGGGACTCACAGCTCTTGGCAGCATCCCACAACCCCAAACCCTTCCGCACATCCATCCCGGGCACCAGTGTCCTGAGCATCACCAGCTGATGGCACGTGGTGTGTGTGCTTGCTCTCCCCATGCAGGTTGCATCTGAGCCCAAAGAGGAGGAGAAGTCATCTCCAGCCTTCAGGCACACACCAGAGGTGGACCCAGGTAGGTACCCAAGTCAAGAGCCCTTCTGGGCACGGCAGGCCCGTCCCAGCACAGCGAGCGGCACCGGGGCCGGCAGCAGTAAGCGCTCAGGGGCTGGCCGTGCCGAGGCCATGACCCCTCGGGAAAGGCCTTGGTGGTGGCGACAGGCAGGTCCTGCACCCCCACAGCCCCTCGCCCACGCCTCTCCTTCCCCCACAGGCATCACCACCCTCCCGGACGCCGCAGCGCCCAGGCGACGGCCCTCGCTGCTCAGGACGGTGCTTCGGGCTCTGAGCAGAGCTTTCTGCTGCAGCTGTGCCACGGGGCAGTGAGAGCAACGGCGCCAGGAGGCCAGTGCCAGGCAGGTGCCCTGAGATGGGGGCTGGCACAGGGCAGAGAGGCAGAGCGACGGAGACTGTCCCGGTTGCTACAGAAATGCTGCTCCATCATGTCCTGTAGCACCCATGTGCCCACACCAACCCTAGCTGGCGACATTTTCTGCTGTGAATAAAACCCTCAGAAGCCTTTTTTCCCCCTGTGTTACTTGGTGTCAGGCAAATCTCCACAGCAAGACTAGTGCAGGCAATGGCAACGAAGCCAGGCAGGTCTGGAGAGAAAGCCATTCAAGCAGTCACAGAGTCAGAGAGCAGCTGCGGTGGGAAGGGGCTTCTGGAGGTCTTGGCTCCAACGTCCTGCTGCAGGTGGAGGCAGCCAGCGGGGGTTTCCCAGGGCCTGGCAGGGTCGAGCTCTGACTGTCTCTGTTGCACCACCCTCAGGCTTCACAGGCTCTTGGTCCTCTCTGCTGGGAATTTTCCCTGCTGCCACTTGTGTCGTGGCCCCTCGTCCTGTCCCCAGGCACCTCGGGAAGGGTCTGGCTCCATCCTCTCCCCACCCTCCCCTTCGGCAGCTGCAGGCAGCAGCGAGATCCCCCTGCGCCTTCTCTTGTCCTGGCTGAACAGACCCAGCGCCCTTGGCCTCTCTTCAGACGTCCTGTGCTCCAGCTCCCGACCAGCTCGCGGTTGTCCACTGGGCTCGTGCCAATGTGTCCATGTCTGTCTGGGAGTGGGGAGCCCTACCTGGACCCTGTGACCAGACGTGGTCTCTCCCGTGCCGACCCCAGGGCAGGAATGCCTTCCCTCGCCCTGCCGGCTGCTCTCTGCTAACACAGCCAAGTGTGGGGCCGGCCTTGCTGCCCAGGCACGCTGCTGACCCCAGCTCAGCTTGTGCCCAGGACCTGCAGGACTTGATCTGCGGAGCTGCTCTCCAGGGACCAGGCCCCTGCCCAGCCTGCTGTGGGGCTTTTACTTTTCCCAGCAGCCCATTTCGGTGTCCTGTCAAGGTCCCTCGGAAGAACAGCCCTAGGTACCTGCTGCTTTTGTGACCATCCGAGAGTGCCCTGCCCACTTTATGCTGTGAGCTTCCCCTAAAAGTGTCCTAGCTCCACCCACTGCTGGGAGCTTCCTCTGACGGTGCCCTGCACCCACATGGTGTTTCCACCCAGGCTGGTTCCCTGCCCAGGCACCTCCACAGCAACAGCGACATGAGTCTCAGCTCCTCTGCTGTGGCATTATATGCAGCAACATTTCCCTGGCCTCTGTGGAGGGCCCGATCGAGAGCTGGGCATGGACATCCTGGCTCCGCACAGCCTCAATTACCGCCCCGCAGGGCTTGGCACATGGCTGTGCTGCAACCCCAACTGTCCCTTTGGCTCTAGTGGCTGCCCCCACGGGGTTCCCCAGGCCTCCCCCACACCTGGGCACACCTTTGCATCCCAGGGCTCTCCTGACAGTGCTGGCTGTGACCCAGGCCACCCACGAGGGCCTCTGATGAGGTGCCTGTGAGACCTGGCCCTCCCATGGTGAGCGTGGGACACCTAGATTGGGATCCCTCACAGTCAAGCTGTGCCACCCTAGGGACCTGGTGTTCAGCACAGGGCCGGTCGACCCCTCCTCGTGTGTCCCGTCCTGCTGGGAGGGCAACAGAGGGAGAGCGAACAGCCTGAGTCTGCCCTGGGCAAGTGTGGGACATTTT
Source organism: Struthio camelus (assembly GCF_040807025.1). Taxonomy (NCBI): domain Eukaryota; kingdom Metazoa; phylum Chordata; class Aves; order Struthioniformes; family Struthionidae; genus Struthio; species Struthio camelus. The sequence continues at coordinate 1,741,671 of NC_090973.1, read as the reverse complement.
GGGAGGGAGGCAACTGCAACAGCTGCCACGCTGCAGCAGCACCAGCTGTGTCCCCTCCCTGCAGCCCCTGCCACAGCCCTGCCCACCCCTGCCCCTGCCAGGGCTGCTGCCCCCTCACTCCCAGCCCCCAGCCCCTCTCCTGCCACCGTGGGGACCAGCTCTACAGGCAGGAGCTCCCCAGCCCCTGGCCCTCCCCACCTCTCCCCACACCAGCCATCCAGCCCCAGCTGGATGCCCACCTGCCTCCGTCTTTCCATTCATGGAGTCCCAGAAGAGTTTTGGTGGGGAAGGACCTCTGGAGGTCTCCACTCCAACCTCCCATGCAAAACAGGGCTGCTTGGAGCCCTACGGTCTCAGCCTTATGGTGATCACTGGGCTGTGCCTGACCCCGGTTACCATCCCCAAACCTGCTCTGCTCCTCTTGCCCATGCACTGCGGGACAGCACCCCTCATCGGTGGGGCACTGCCCTCCTGCCTTGCCAACACCCTCAGCTCCCGCTTCCCCTTCCCGTACGAAGCAGCCCCACCCTTGCTGCTCCCAACAACAGACTCTTTGGAGCAAAACCATTGGAGCTGTGATACAGCAAAACCTGCCCTCCTGGCTACCCATCATCAAATCAGTTCCCACGTGGCTGCCCTCCCCGCTAAGGCTCTGTGTGCAGTGTTACCTGGCTAGGGGGTCCAAATCTGAGGCACTCCTTACACCTTTCAATTGGCTGTCAGGCAAGGGTTGCTGTTTGGCATATATGGTCACCTTGGGGACCTACAAGCTTCTTCTGCTTGCATCCCAGCTTCCCTTGCCAAGGTTTTCTTGACTGTAGTGAAGGGGGCAGGTCCAAGGCAGAGATGGGGAGTCAGGTCAGGAGGCCGGGGACAGGGTCAGGTCAGCAACCAAGAGGTGCAGGGCCAGGCACAGGCATGTCCATGACATAACTCAGGCCAGGCCCAAGGACAGGGGCAGCAGCTCCCCAGCAAGGGGGAGGAGGCCCCACAATACACTGGTCACTTTCTGTCTGCCCTGCTCTTGTGCCCAGGAGATCCCCCTCCCTGTCTGCCTGCAGCCCCTCCATGCCCAGCCTGCTCCCCAGCACAGCACAACAGCCCTGGCCCTGCAGCCCCTCCACAGCTCCTGCTGAGCCAGGAACAGAGCAACCTAACCTGAGCTGGTGCCCAGGGAAACCTGTTTCTTCTTCTCTTTTTCTACCTGAATGCTGCCCTGCTTTTCTCTAGGGAGGTTGCTGCTCCCCAGAGAGCTTTTCCCCAGGTGAGTGTGTCCGTGCTGGCCTGGCTGGATGTTCCTGCACCCCTCCCCTGTGCTCCCTGCAGGGCCTGGGCTGGCATTGCTGCTCTGCAGAGCGAACGAACTGTGGGGCCACAAGGCCACGAGGTGACTCCTGACTTCACACTGGCCGTGCTGCTTGGGGCAGGAAGCAGACCCCACCAGACAGGGCTAAACACTCATGACACTGCTGGCACATCTCTGTGCTCTTGGATGGTGCTCAGAATGGCACCAGGCTGTTTGCAATGGCAGGAGATGTGTCTGGGTGTGCACTAGCTCCAGCCTGTGGTTTTTCCCTGAGGGTGCATGAATCCCTCTCCAGTTCCCCTTCCCTGGGCTTCCTGGGTCCCTACTGCCTCTCCAGGGATTGCAGAGCCCTCATTTCCCTGTGCATACCTGGATTTAGTGCTTTACCTTCTGGTTACTCCACCATGGACTGTCTCTACTTTGTGAGACTCCACTCACTGTCCATCCCCAGGCACACACTATGCCTTGAGATCTCTGAGCTCTCCTGAGGGCTCAGATTCCCCTCCAGCAGGATGGGCATCTGTCATCAGCACTGTCACCTGAGAGACAGCCCTCAGCAGACATTTCAGAGACCATTCTCCATCTCCACTGGCACTGGTTGTCTCACTTCATTTGGAAGGAGAGTGTTCCCATCTGCTGACCTGATGGCTGACCAGGCATCCAAGGTGGTGAGGGAAGCCTTAAAGTGGGAGCAAGTGTGGGGAGAGGGTGAGTCAAAAAAGAGGGAGGAAGTGCTGGCCTGGGCTGGCAAGGAAAAGGTGCAGGGAGATGTGGACAAGAGAAACCCCAGAGAGAGAGCAGTGGGAATGCAGGGAGCTCTGCCTAGGGATGGACGATGGGCCTGTCGAGAGCTATGAGTGAGGATTAGCAGGCAGACCAAGAGGGGTGGCCTTGTAGTGGATGTGTACTATGGACTGCCTGAAGAGGGGCAGCCTCTGCAAGCTCAGAGCTGAGGAGAAGAAAACTCTTCCTGCTACCTAGATAGCAGCTCTCAGCTAGGCTCAAAAGCTGAGACCGGAGGCATGGAGGCAATAGCATGGTGCTGTGTGTCTCCAAGGGGACTGCCATGACACTGTGATGGGGGTCCCCATGGCGACCACCAAGGCACTGTGATGGGGTCCCCACGGCGACCACCAGGGCTTTGTGATGGAGGTGGCATCATGCCCACAAGGCCATTGTGATGAGGCGGTCCCCATGGTGACCGTGTCCCTACTGGGACCAGAGCCCCCAGGGGTCCCCACTCTGAGGAGAGCAGCTCGACCAGGAGGGAGCAGCTCCCCCTTGGTGCCAGAGTAGCAGGTCCTCACGAGTGCATCCCGGAGATGGACAAGGAGCGGCAGGCGAACGCCTGCTCCCAGTCCACGGACGGGCACCCAGGCACGCAGGAGTGCAGGAGGAAGGTGAGTGGTGGGGCTGGAGGGAGAGGCAGGCAGCAGGGCTGGGACCTGCGTGCAGAGCACGAGGATGGTGGGGAAGGGGAGGTGGGGCAAGACAGCCAGGCATGAGCTCGCCCAGTGAGGGGGCATTTATTCATGGCCCTGGAGATTTTCTCTCAGATAAAGCACACACCAACCTGGATACTCCAAGGCCCACAGGGAGCCCGTGAGCTCTGCACTGAGGGGCAGAGAGCAGCTGTGGGCCAAGCACAGCTGGGCCATGCGTGGCCATGAGGTTCCCTTTGACGTGGGGCTGGGGTTTCCTGTGCTGCAGGGGCTGCTCGTACCAACACAACCACCTCCATCATGTGCCCCCTTCTTCCCGCAGGTGGGCCAGCAGGAGCTGCACACAGTGGTGCAGCGCAGCCGGACCCCGGCTTCGTCCCACCAAAGGGACAGGCTGCCTTCGCTCCCCGGCCCACAGAGCTCGTGGGCCTCTGAACACGGCATCGTTGCAAAGGTACAGAGCTGAGCAGCGATGGTGGCAAAGCCTCTGCCTGACTCCCCGGAGGTGCCAAGAAGCGGGTGGGAAGTGCTGGGAGAGACCAGGAGGTCTCTGCCCCCAGCAGGCTGACTGCCTGCTCTGCCCAGCAGTCTGCAAGGACATGCCTTGGGGTGTCCGAGAGAGCTGCCTTTGCCTGTCTCTTGCCCCACGGTGACAAACCCTCTCCCCACCCGGCCTTTGGGAGCAGAGCAGCAGCCGCCCACATGGGAGAGTGCAGCCATTGGCGAGGCCATCGGGGCCACAGGAAGTTTCCATGTGGGAAGGATGGAGGGTAGGGGGGAGGATGGCAGGAACTTACCTTTTCTCATGGGCTTTGATTGCAGGTGGTGGAGGACACTGCCAGGGACGTTCCCATCATGGCACAAGCTCTGCATCCCTCCTCCGGCCTTGTAAGGAAGGCTCCTCTGGGGCACAGGGAGACAGCGCCTGGCAGGACTCGTGCAAGAGCAGGGACACCACATCTGCCTGGCTTACCACCTCTCCCAACCAAGGCAGCTCGGCAGGCCCATGGAGGCCTGGAGACCTCTGCAGCTAAAACTGCAGGATCTACAAGGCAAAGCAAGCTGCCTGCTCTCGAAGCATCCTGCAGGTCTTCTCCCCGAGGCAGGGCCAATGCCATGGACACCAAAGGGGTGGCCAGGAGAACCCTGGAGAGAGAGACCAAAGGATTAGAGAAGCTGGCAGTGAATTCCAGCACAGCTGCTGCCAGGGAACCCTTCCCACCTGTTAGTGCTGCTGGGAAGGCTGTGGACTCAGGGAAGAGCCTGGCAGAGGAAGAGCTAAAGCCATGCCCTCTTTCCTTGCCTCCCCTTCCAAAACGCAAGCAGGAAGCTCACGGTCCCACCCGGGCAATGCAAGAGCTCGTCCACTGCTTGCCTGAGCCCAGGCCTGGCTCTTGTGCATCAGCACTGGAAAAAGCAAGGCTCTTGCTAGATGACAGTACCAGGACAACTCTTCCCCTGACAAGCCAGCAACTCTCTGGAAGCTCCTTCGTTGTCCCAGGAGCACAGGCCATTCCTGAAAGGGAGATGCGAAGCACACCAGCATACAAGGAGCGGGACGAGCTGCTTTCTGCTCCCGGAGATGCCTGTGGGCAGGAGGTCAAGGCACACTGTTCAGGCACGCTGGTGCAGAGGCAGGACTTGGTGCTAAGCAAGTCCTCAGTGTCCCAAGGTGCAGACCTGCAGCCTCGTGAGCTGCAAGTGCCCCCTGCTGAGACGTGCCAGGGAGAAACAGCCTCTTCTGCCCCGCATGATGCCCTGCAGTGTGCGACAACAGCCACAGGTGTTTCAGAGGAAGCTGGACTCCCCATCCGCTGCTGTGCTGAGGTGTCAGCTGGCTTTGAAGAAGACATCCCTGCCATCTCCCACAGTGACATGGCCCCACCATCGCCTTCCGTGCCTGAGCCTGCCAGCCTTGTGCAGAACATCCTTGGAGAAGCTGGCCTGGAAATGATGGCTGAGAGCCAGGGCCCTGCCCCACAGGGCCCTGCCCCGCCTGCTGGGGCTGTGCAGGGTGCAGGCCTGGGGCTGGAGTCTGCTGCCTTGAGCCGTCCTGATGACAGGAGCCCTGGAACTGGCCGGCATCCAGCACAGCCTGATGCGAATGAAGCCACGAAGGAGCTCAGTGCAGCCGTGCCAAAAAGGACATCATCGGCACAGACCAGCAGTCTAGCAGTACCAGCAAGCCCAGGCCAGGACGAGCCCACAGAGCAGGACAAAAGCACAGCCCCTGCAGCTCAGCAAGGGCCTGATGCCCCTGCTGGTGGGGGCAAAAGGGAGGTCAGCGGGGCCGGTGCACCCGCTTCCCCAGGCAAGGGCGGTGCGCCAGGGACCCCACGATGCCCCCGGGCAGGGCAGGGCCCAAACCAGCAGCCTTTGGGCATCATCTGCCATGTGCAAGGACAGCCTCTGCGCGTGCACCCCGACAACACCTCGCAGTATCTCGCAGTGCTCTCCATCAAAACAGAGCCGCTGGAGGAGCTCGAGAGGAGCAGCCTGGCACGCACCGGGCACACCTTGGCCCAGCTGCGAGAAGCCTGTTTCCAGAGGAAGAAGCTGAGCCTGCAGGAGAGCGAGGGCGAGGAGGCCAAGGGGAAAGGTTTCTCCCTGACAGCGTCAGGATCCCTCAACGTCAAACGCAAGGAGGTGAGTGCCAAGGATGGGCTGGGCCAGGTGGCAACCCTGCCTGCGCTGGGGCCAGCCGCTGGGCCACACTGCAGCAGCGTGACTGTCCCAGTGGGAGCAGGGCCCCGGGAGGCCTTTCGTGGTGGGAAAAGCAGCACCCTTCACAAATGTGCCTCTTTTCTTTTAGCTGCTCGCCAGAAATTCTTTCTATAATTTGTGGAAACCAGAGATAACGCGAGTGGAGCTGCTGAAGGATGCCAGGTGCAAGTGGGAGGTGCTGGAGCGGCTGTATGCCCATGCCCCCAGGAGGGAGCAGGAGGTGGGAGCCAGGAAGAGAGTGCTGGGAGCGGCGCAGGAAGAGCAAGGGGACTGGAGCACTGAGGAGGAGGAAGAGGACACTGATGAAGAGCTTCTGCAAAGGGAGGAGCTGGAGGAAAACACGTCCTTGCGCGAGATCTGGGTCAGACCTAGCCTCAGGAGCCTCTTAGCAGACGAGGAAACGTGCCCCCAGAAGGTGCCTTGCTCGCCCAGCCTCAAGGCCAGAGACACTGCCAGGGAGGCAGCCGGCGACATGGAGAACATGCCTCTGGAGCCAGCAGTGCTCGGAGGAGCCGAAGCAGCGGCATGTGCTTTGGGGGATGGCTTTCAGGAGGCAGGGGACAGCGTGTCTCTGGCGCCATCAGAGAGCACAGAAACAAAGCCAGAGGCCTGGCCTGCAGCTGGAGACCCTCAGGAGGCAGAGGAAAAAGTGCCTGCCTCTGCAGCAGAAGCTGTGCCAGAGGCCCGTCTCTTGGCTGGAGGCCCTTGGGATGAGAGCAACAGCCTGCCTCTCGAAGCACCACTGCCCGAGGGAAGAAAAGCAGTGGCTTCTGCCTTGTGTGGAGGCCCTCCTCCCCAGGTGAGCAAGGAGCACATCATTGGTCTCCCCATCAAAGGGGTCTGCTGTGTGAGCTGTGTCTGGGGTGTGCAGGGTGGGTGCAGAGAGCTGCCCCGTCCTGTGGGACCCCCCTGCCCATGGTGCCAAGCTGTCACCCTCAGGCCTTTGCCCTCTGCGATATCTGCCATGGGGGAGCTGCCTGGTGCTCTCCGTTTCCAAGTGCCCAAGGCCCAGGGCTGACGTCCCCTCCAACGCCTGCACTGCGTTCAGCCGTGGGCCCTGGATGCAGAGCGAGGAGGGAAGGGGTGACCCCAGCAGCAGCCCCCTCCCACACCCAGTGAGCCAGCCCCCTTCTGCCACCCACCCGGCCACCTCTGTTCCCCCCTGCCCGTCACAGCCCCCAGCCCAGCCCTGCTGCTACAGCCCCACAACAAGCCTTATCCCGTCTCTGTGCCATCCGCAGGTCCCTTGCCTTGGGACTCACAGCTCTTGGCAGCATCCCACAACCCCAAACCCTTCCCCCCGTCCATCCCGGGCACCAGTGTCCTGAGCATCGCCAGCTGATGGCACGCGGTGTGTGTGCTTGCTCTCCCCTTGCAGGTTGCATCTGAGCCCAAAGAGGAGGAGAAGTCATCTCCAGCCTTCAGGCACACACCAGAGGTGGACCCAGGTAGGTACCCAAGTCAAGAGCCCTTCTGGGCACGGCGGGCCCGTCCCAGCACAGCGAGCGGCACCGAGGCCGGCAGCAGTAAGCGCTCGGGGGCTGGCCGTGCCGAGGCCATGACCCCTCGGGAAAGGCCTTGGTGGTGGCGACAGGCAGGTCCTGCACCCCCACAGCCCCTCGCCCACGCCTCTCCTTCCCCCACAGGCATCACCACCCTCCCGGACGCCGCAGCTCCCAGGCGACGGCCCTCGCTGCTCAGGACGGTGCTTCGGGCTCTGAGCAGAGCTTTCTGCTGCAGCTGTGCCACGGGGCAGTGAGAGCAACGGCGCCAGGAGGCCAGTGCCCGGCAGGTGCCCTGAGATGGGGGCTGGCACAGGGCAGAGAGGCAGAGCGACGGAGACTGTCCCGGTTGCTACAGAAATGCTGCTCCATCATGTCCTGTAGCACCCATGTGCCCACACCAACCCTAGCTGGCGACATTTTCTGCTGTGAATAAAACCCTCAGAAGCCTTTTTTCCCCCATGTTACTTGGTGTCAGGCAAATCTCCACAGCAAGACTAGTGCAGGCAATGGCAACGAAGCCAGGCAGGTCTGGAGAGAAACCCGTTGAAGCAGTCACAGAGTCAGAGAGCAGCTGCGGTGGGAAGGGGCTTCTGGAGGTCTCGGCTCCAAGGTCCTGCTGCAGGTGGAGGCAGCCAGCGGGGGTTTCCCAGGGCCTGGCAGGGTCGAGCTCTGACTGTCTCTGTTGCACCACCCTCAGGCTTCACAGGCTCTTGGTCCTCTCTGCTGGGAATTTTCCCTGCTGCCACTTGTGTCGTGGCCCCTCGTCCTGTCCCCAGGCACCTCGGGAAGGGTCTGGCTCCATCCTCTCCCCACCCTCCCCTTCGGCAGCTGCAGGCAGCAGCGAGATCCCCCTGCGCCTTCTCTTGTCCTGGCTGAACAGACCCAGCGCCCTTGGCCTCTCTTCAGACGTCCTGTGCTCCAGCTCCCGACCAGCTCGCGGTTGTCCACTGGGCTCGTGCCAATGTGTCCATGTCTGTCTGGGAGTGGGGAGCCCTACCTGGACCCTGTGACCAGACGTGGTCTCTCCCGAGCCGACCCCAGGGCAGGAATGCCTTCCCTCGCCCTGCCGGCTGCTCTCTGCTAACACAGCCAAGTGTGGGGCCGGCCTTGCTGCCCGGGCACGCTGCTGACCCCAGCTCAGCTTGTGCCCAGGACCTGCAGGACTTGATCTGCGGAGCTGCTCTCCAGGGACCAGGCCCCTGCCCAGCCTGCTGTGGGGCTTTTACTTTTCCCAGCAGCCCATTTCGGTGTCCTGTCAAGGTCCCTCGGAAGAACAGCCCTAGGTACCTGCTGCTTTTGTGACCATCCGAGAGTGCCCTGCCCACTTTATGCTGTGAGCTTCCCCTAAAAGTGTCCTAGCTCCACCCACTGCTGGGAGCTTCCTCTGACGGTGCCCTGCACCCACATGGTGTTTCCACCCAGGCTGGTTCCCTGCCCAGGCACCTCCACAGCAACAGCGACATGAGTCTCAGCTCCTCTGCTGTGGCATTATATGCAGCAACATTTCCCTGGCCTCTGTGGAGGGCCCGATCGAGAGCTGGGCATGGACATCCTGGCTCCGCACAGCCTCAATTACCGCCCCGCAGGGCTTGGCACATGGCTGTGCTGCAACCCCAACTGTCCCTTTGGCTCTAGTGGCTGCCCCCACGGGGTTCCCCAGGCCTCCCCCACACCTGGGCACACCTTTGCATCCCAGGGCTCTCCTGACAGTGCTGGCTGTGACCCAGGCCACCCACGAGGGCCTCTGCTGAGGTGCCTGTGAGACCTGGCCCTCCCATGGTGAGCGTGGGACACCTAGATTGGGATCCCTCACAGTCAAGCTGTGCCACCCTAGGGACCTGGTGTTCAGCACAGGGCCGGTCGACCCCTCCTCGTGTGTCCCGTCCTGCTGGGAGGGCAACAGAGGGAGAGCGAACAGCCTGAGTCTGCCCTGGGCAAGTGTGGGACATTTTGGGAGGGAGGCAACTGCAACAGCTGCCACGCTGCAGCAGCACCAGCTGTGTCCCCTCCCTGCAGCCCCTGCCACAGCCCTGCCCACCCCTGCCCCTGCCAGGGCTGCTGCCCCCTCACTCCCAGCCCCCAGCCCCTCTCCTGCCACCGTGGGGACCAGCTCTACAGGCAGGAGCTCCCCAGCCCCTGGCCCTCCCCACCTCTCCCCACACCAGCCATCCAGCCCCAGCTGGATGCCCACCTGCCTCCGTCTTTCCATTCATGGAGTCCCAGAAGAGTTTTGGTGGGGAAGGACCTCTGGAGGTCTCCACTCCAACCTCCCATGCAAAACAGGGCTGCTTGGAGCCCTACGGTCTCAGCCTTATGGTGATCACTGGGCTGTGCCTGACCCCGGTTACCATCCCCAAACCTGCTCTGCTCCTCTTGCCCATGCACTGCGGGACAGCACCCCTCATCGGTGGGGCACTGCCCTCCTGCCTTGCCAACACCCTCAGCTCCCGCTTCCCCTTCCCGTACGAAGCAGCCCCACCCTTGCTGCTCCCAACAACAGACTCTTTGGAGCAAAACCATTGGAGCTGTGATACAGCAAAACCTGCCCTCCTGGCTACCCATCATCAAATCAGTTCCCACGTGGCTGCCCTCCCCGCTAAGGCTCTGTGTGCAGTGTTACCTGGCTAGGGGGTCCAAATCTGAGGCACTCCTTACACCTTTCAATTGGCTGTCAGGCAAGGGTTGCTGTTTGGCATATATGGTCACCTTGGGGACCTACAAGCTTCTTCTGCTTGCATCCCAGCTTCCCTTGCCAAGGTTTTCTTGACTGTAGTGAAGGGGGCAGGTCCAAGGCAGAGATGGGGAGTCAGGTCAGGAGGCCGGGGACAGGGTCAGGTCAGCAACCAAGAGGTGCAGGGCCAGGCACAGGCATGTCCATGACATAACTCAGGCCAGGCCCAAGGACAGGGGCAGCAGCTCCCCAGCAAGGGGGAGGAGGCCCCACAATACACTGGTCACTTTCTGTCTGCCCTGCTCTTGTGCCCAGGAGATCCCCCTCCCTGTCTGCCTGCAGCCCCTCCATGCCCACCCTGCTCCCCAGCACAGCACAACAGCCCTGGCCCTGCAGCCCCTCCACAGCTCCTGCTGAGCCAGGAACAGAGCAACCTAACCTGAGCTGGTGCCCAGGGAAACCTGTTTCTTCTTCTCTTTTTCTACCTGAATGCTGCCCTGCTTTTCTCTAGGGAGGTTGCTGCTCCCCAGAGAGCTTTTCCCCAGGTGAGTGTGTCCGTGCTGGCCTGGCTGGATGTTCCTGCACCCCTCCCCTGTGCTCCCTGCAGGGCCTGGGCTGGCATTGCTGCTCTGCAGAGCGAACGAACTGTGGGGCCACAAGGCCACGAGGTGACTCCTGACTTCACACTGGCCGTGCTGCTTGGGGCAGGAAGCAGACCCCACCAGACAGGGCTAAACACTCATGACACTGCTGGCACATCTCTGTGCTCTTGGATGGTGCTCAGAATGGCACCAGGCTGTTTGCAATGGCAGGAGATGTGTCTGGGTGTGCACTAGCTCCAGCCTGTGGTTTTTCCCTGAGGGTGCATGAATCCCTCTCCAGTTCCCCTTCCCTGGGCTTCCTGGGTCCCTACTGCCTCTCCAGGGATTGCAGAGCCCTCATTTCCCTGTGCATACCTGGATTTAGTGCTTTACCTTCTGGTTACTCCACCATGGACTGTCTCTACTTTGTGAGACTCCACTCACTGTCCATCCCCAGGCACACACTATGCCTTGAGATCTCTGAGCTCTCCTGAGGGCTCAGATTCCCCTCCAGCAGGATGGGCATCTGTCATCAGCACTGTCACCTGAGAGACAGCCCTCAGCAGACATTTCAGAGACCATTCTCCATCTCCACTGGCACTGGTTGTCTCACTTCATTTGGAAGGAGAGTGTTCCCATCTGCTGACCTGATGGCTGACCAGGCATCCAAGGTGGTGAGGGAAGCCTTAAAGTGGGAGCAAGTGTGGGGAGAGGGTGAGTCAAAAAAGAGGGAGGAAGTGCTGGCCTGGGCTGGCAAGGAAAAGGTGCAGGGAGATGTGGACAAGAGAAACCCCAGAGAGAGAGCAGTGGGAATGCAGGGAGCTCTGCCTAGGGATGGACGATGGGCCTGTCGAGAGCTATGAGTGAGGATTAGCAGGCAGACCAAGAGGGGTGGCCTTGTAGTGGATGTGTACTATGGACTGCCTGAAGAGGGGCAGCCTCTGCAAGCTCAGAGCTGAGGAGAAGAAAACTCTTCCTGCTACCTAGATAGCAGCTCTCAGCTAGGCTCAAAAGCTGAGACCGGAGGCATGGAGGCAATAGCATGGTGCTGTGTGTCTCCAAGGGGACTGCCATGACACTGTGATGGGGGTCCCCATGGCGACCACCAAGGCACTGTGATGGGGTCCCCACGGCGACCACCAGGGCTTTGTGATGGAGGTGGCATCATGCCCACAAGGCCATTGTGATGAGGCGGTCCCCATGGTGACCGTGTCCCTACTGGGACCAGAGCCCCCAGGGGTCCCCACTCTGAGGAGAGCAGCTCGACCAGGAGGGAGCAGCTCCCCCTTGGTGCCAGAGTAGCAGGTCCTCACGAGTGCATCCCGGAGATGGACAAGGAGCGGCAGGCGAACGCCTGCTCCCAGTCCACGGACGGGCACCCAGGCACGCAGGAGTGCAGGAGGAAGGTGAGTGGTGGGGCTGGAGGGAGAGGCAGGCAGCAGGGCTGGGACCTGCGTGCAGAGCACGAGGATGGTGGGGAAGGGGAGGTGGGGCAAGACAGCCAGGCATGAGCTCGCCCAGTGAGGGGGCATTTATTCGTGGCCCTGGAGATTTTCTCTCAGATAAAGCACACACCAGCCTGGATACTCCAAGGCCCACAGGGAGCCCGTGAGCTCTGCACTGAGGGGCAGAGAGCAGCTGTGGGCCAAGCACAGCTGGGCCATGCGTGGCCATGAGGTTCCCTTTGACGTGGGGCTGGGGTTTCCTGTGCTTCAGGGGCTGCTCGTACCAACACAACCACCTCCATCATGTGCCCCCTTCTTCCCGCAGGTGGGCCAGCAGGAGCTGCACACAGTGGTGCAGCGCAGCCGGACCCCGGCTTCGTCCCACCAAAGGGACAGGCTGCCTTCGCTCCCCGGCCCACAGAGCTCGTGGGCCTCTGAACACGGCATCGTTGCAAAGGTACAGAGCTGAGCAGCGATGGTGGCAAAGCCTCTGCCTGACTCCCCGGAGGTGCCAAGAAGCGGGTGGGAAGTGCTGGGAGAGACCAGGAGGTCTCTGCCCCCAGCAAGCTGACTGCCTGCTCTGCCCAGCAGTCTGCAAGGACATGCCTTGGGGTGTCCGAGGGAGCTGCCTTTGCCTGTCTCTTGCCCCACGGTGACAAACCCTCTCCCCACCCGGCCTTTGGGAGCAGAGCAGCAGCCGCCCACATGGGAGAGTGCAGCCATTGGCGAGGCCATCGGGGCCACAGGAAGTTTCCATGTGGGAAGGATGGAGGGTAGGGGGGAGGATGGCAGGAACTTACCTTTTCTCATGGGCTTTGATTGCAGGTGGTGGAGGACACTGCCAGGGACGTTCCCATCATGGCACAAGCTCTGCATCCCTCCACTGGCCTTGTAAGGAAGGCTCCTCTGGGGCACAGGGAGACAGCGCCTGGCAGGACTCGTGCAAGAGCAGGGACACCACATCTGCCTGGCTTACCACCTCTCCCAACCAAGGCAGCTCGGCAGGCCCATGGAGGCCTGGAGACCTCTGCAGCTAAAACTGCAGGATCTACAAGGCAAAGCAAGCTGCCTGCTCTCGAAGCATCCTGCAGGTCTTCTCCCCGAGGCAGGGCCAATGCCATGGACACCAAAGGGGTGGCCAGGAGAACCCTGGAGAGAGAGACCAAAGGATTAGAGAAGCTGGCAGTGAATTCCAGCACAGCTGCTGCCAGGGAACCCTTCCCACCTGTTAGTGCTGCTGGGAAGGCTGTGGACTCAGGGAAGAGCCTGGCAGAGGAAGAGCTAAAGCCATGCCCTCTTTCCTTGCCTCCCCTTCCAAAACGCAAGCAGGAAGCTCACGGTCCCACCCGGGCAATGCAAGAGCTCGTCCACTGCTTGCCTGAGCCCAGGCCTGGCTCTTGTGCATCAGCACTGGAAAAAGCAAGGCTCTTGCTAGATGACAGTACCAGGACAACTCTTCCCCTGACAAGCCAGCAACTCTCTGGAAGCTCCTTCGTTGTCCCAGGAGCACAGGCCATTCCTGAAAGGGAGATGCGAAGCACACCAGCATACAAGGAGCGGGACGAGCTGCTTTCTGCTCCCGGAGATGCCTGTGCGCAGGAGGTCAAGGCACACTGTTCAGGCACGCTGGTGCAGAGGCAGGACTTGGTGCTAAGCAAGTCCTCAGTGTCCCAAGGTGCAGACCTGCAGCCTCGTGAGCTGCAAGTGCCCCCTGCTGAGACATGCCAGGGAGAAACAGCCTCTTCTGCCCCGCATGATGCCCTGCAGTGTGCGACAACAGCCACAGGTGTTTCAGGGGAAGCTGGACTCCCCATCCGCTGCTGTGCTGAGGTGTCAGCTGGCTTTGAAGAAGACATCCCTGCCATCTCCCACAGTGACATGGCCCCACCATCGCCTTCCATGCCTGAGCCTGCCAGCCTTGTGCAGAACATCCTTGGAGAAGCTGGCCTGGAAATGATGGCTGAGAGCCAGGGCCCTGCCCCACAGGGCCCTGCCCCGCCTGCTGGGGCTGTGCAGGGTGCAGGCCTGGGGCTGGAGTCTGCTGCCTTGAGCCGTCCTGATGACAGGAGCCCTGGAACTGGCCGGCATCCAGCACAGCCTGATGCGAATGAAGCCACGAAGGAGCTCAGTGCAGCCGTGCCAAAAAGGACATCATCGGCACAGACCAGCAGTCTAGCAGTACCAGCAAGCCCAGGCCAGGACGAGCCCACAGAGCAGGACAAAAGCACAGCCCCTGCAGCTCAGCAAGGGCCTGATGCCCCTGCTGGTGGGGGCAAAAGGGAGGTCAGCGGGGCCGGTGCACCCGCTTCCCCAGGCAAGGGCGGTGCGCCAGGGACCCCACGATGCCCCCGGGCAGGGCAGGGCCCAAACCAGCAGCCTTTGGGCATCATCTGCCATGTGCAAGGACAGCCTCTGCGCGTGCACCCCGACAACACCTCGCAGTATCTCGCAGTGCTCTCCATCAAAACAGAGCCGCTGGAGGAGCTCGAGAGGAGCAGCCTGGCACGCACCGGGCACACCTTGGCCCAGCTGCGAGAAGCCTGTTTCCAGAGGAAGAAGCTGAGCCTGCAGGAGAGCGAGGGCGAGGAGGCCAAGGGGAAACGTTTCTCCCTGACAGCGTCAGGATCCCTCAACGTCAAACGCAAGGAGGTGAGTGCCAAGGATGGGCTGGGCCAGGTGGCAACCCTGCCTGCGCTGGGGCCAGCCGCTGGGCCACACTGCAGCAGCGTGACTGTCCCAGTGGGAGCAGGGCCCCGGGAGGCCTTTCGTGGTGGGAAAAGCAGCACCCTTCACAAATGTGCCTCTTTTCTTTTAGCTGCTCGCCAGAAATTCTTTCTATAATTTGTGGAAACCAGAGATAACGCGAGTGGAGCTCCTGAAGGATGCCAGGGGCAAGTGGGAGGTGCTGGAGCGGCTGTATGCCCATGCCCCCAGGAGGGAGCGGGAGGTGGGAGCCAGGAAGAGAGTGCTGGGAGCGGCGCAGGAAGAGCAAGGGGACTGGAGCCCTGAGGAAGAGGAGGAGGAGGCAGATGAAGAGCTTCTGCAAAGGGAGGAGCTGGAGGAAAACACGTCCTTGCGCGAGATCTGGGTCAGACCTAGCCTCAGGAGCCTCTTAGCAGACGAGGAAACGTGCCCCCAGAAGGTGCCTTGCTCGCCCAGCCTCAAGGCCAGAGACACTGCCAGGGAGGCAGCTGGTGACATGGAGAACATGCCTCTGGAGCCAGCAGTGCTCGGAGGAGCCGAAGCAGGGGCATGTGCTTTGGGGGATGGCTTTCAGGAGGCAGGGGACAGCGTGTCTCTGGAGCCATCAGAGAGCACAGAAACAAAGCCAGAGGCCTGGCCTGCAGCCCGAGACCCTCAGGAGGCAGAGGAAAAAGTGCCTGCCTCTGCAGCAGAAGCTGTGCCAGAGGCCCGTCTCTTGGCTGGAGGCCCTTGCGAGGAGAGCATCAGCCTGCCTCTCGAAGCACCACTGCCCGAGGGAAGAAAAGCAGTGGCTTCTGCCTTGTGTGGAGGCCCTCCTCCCCAGGTGAGCAAGGAGCACATCATTGGTCTCCCCATCAAAGGGGTCTGCTGTGTGAGCTGTGTCTGGGGTGTGCAGGGTGGGTGCAGAGAGCTGCCCCGTCCTGTGGGACCCCCCTGCCCATGGTGCCAAGCTGTCACCCTCAGGCCTTTGCCCTCTGCGATATCTGCCATGGGGGAGCTGCCTGGTGCTCTCCGTTTCCAAGTGCCCAAGGCCCAGGGCTGACGTCCCCTCCAACGCCTGCACTGCGTTCAGCCGTGGGCCCTGGATGCAGAGCGAGGAGGGAAGGGGTGACCCCAGCAGCAGCCCCCTCCCACACCCAGTGAGCCAGCCCCCTTCTGCCACCCACCCGGCCACCTCTGTTCCCCCCTGCCCGTCACAGCCCCCAGCCCAGCCCTGCTGCTACAGCCCCACAACAAGCCTTGTCCCATCTCTGTGCCACCCGCAGGTCCCTTGCCTTGGGACTCACAGCTCTTGGCAGCATCCCACAACCCCAAACCCTTCCCCCCGTCCATCCCGGGCACCAGTGTCCTGAGCATCGCCAGCTGATGGCACGCGGTGTGTGTGCTTGCTCTCCCCTTGCAGGTTGCATCTGAGCCCAAAGAGGAGGAGAAGTCATCTCCAGCCTTCAGGCACACACCAGAGGTGGACCCAGGTAGGTACCCAAGTCAAGAGCCCTTCTGGGCACGGCGGGCCCGTCCCAGCACAGCGAGCGGCACCGGGGCCGGCAGCAGTAAGCGCTCGGGGGCTGGCCGTGCCGAGGCCATGACCCCTCAGGAAAGGCCTTGGTGGTGGTGACAGGCAGGTCCTGCACCCCCACAGCCCCTCGCCCACGCCTCTCCTTCCCCCACAGGCATCACCACCCTCCCGGACGCCGCAGCGCCCAGGCGACGGCCCTCGCTGCTCAGGACGGTGCTTCGGGCTCTGCGCAGAGCTTTCTGCTGCAGCTGTGCCACGGGGCAGTGAGAGCAACGGCGCCAGGAGGCCAGTGCCAGGCAGGTGCCCTGAGATGGGGGCTGGCACAGGGCAGAGAGGCAGAGCGACGGAGACTGTCCCGGTTGCTACAGAAATGCTGCTCCATCATGTCCTGTAGCACCCATGTGCCCACACCAACCCTAGCTGGCGACATTTTCTGCTGTGAATAAAACCCTCAGAAGCCTTTTTTCCCCCTGTGTTACTTGGTGTCAGGCAAATCTCCACAGCAAGACTAGTGCAGGCAATGGCAACGAAGCCAGGCAGGTCTGGAGAGAAAGCCGTTCAAGCAGTCACAGAGTCAGAGAGCAGCTGCGGTGGGAAGGGGCTTCTGGAGGTCTCGGCTCCAACGTCCTGCTGCAGGTGGAGGCAGCCAGCGGGGGTTTCCCAGGGCCTGGCAGGGTCAAGCTCTGACTGTCTCTGTTGCACCACCCTCAGGCTTCACAGGCTCTTGGTCCTCTCTGCTGGGAATTTTCCCTGCTGCCACTTGTGTCGTGGCCCCTCGTCCTGTCCCCAGGCACCTCGGGAAGGGTCTGGCTCCATCCTCTCCCCACCCTCCCCTTCGGCAGCTGCAGGCAGCAGCGAGATCCCCCTGCGCCTTCTCTTGTCCTGGCTGAACAGACCCAGCGCCCTTGGCCTCTCTTCAGATGTCCTGTGCTCCAGCTCCCGACCATCTCGCGGTTGTCCACTGGGCTCGTGCCAATGTGTCCATGTCTGTCTGGGAGTGGGGAGCCCTACCTGGACCCTGTGACCAGACGTGGTCTCTCCCGAGCCGACCCCAGGGCAGGAATGCCTTCCCTCGCCCTGCCGGCTGCTCTCTGCTAACACAGCCAAGTGTGGGGCCGGCCTTGCTGCCCAGGCACGCTGCTGACCCCAGCTCAGCTTGTGCCCAGGACCTGCAGGACTTGATCTGCGGAGCTGCTCTCCAGGGACCAGGCCCCTGCCCAGCCTGCTGTGGGGCTTTTACTTTTCCCAGCAGCCCATTTCGGTGTCCTGTCAAGGTCCCTCGGAAGAACAGCCCTAGGTACCTGCTGCTTTTGTGACCATCCGAGAGTGCCCTGCCCACTTTATGCTGTGAGCTTCCCCTAAAAGTGTCCTAGCTCCACCCACTGCTGGGAGCTTCCTCTGACGGTGCCCTGCACCCACATGGTGTTTCCACCCAGGCTGGTTCCCTGCCCAGGCACCTCCACAGCAACAGCGACATGAGTCTCAGCTCCTCTGCTGTGGCATTATATGCAGCAACATTTCCCTGGCCTCTGTGGAGGGCCCGATCGAGAGCTGGGCATGGACATCCTGGCTCCGCACAGCCTCAATTACCGCCCCGCAGGGCTTGGCACATGGCTGTGCTGCAACCCCAACTGTCCCTTTGGCTCTAGTGGCTGCCCCCACGGGGTTCCCCAGGCCTCCCCCACACCTGGGCACACCTTTGCATCCCAGGGCTCTCCTGACAGTGCTGGCTGTGACCCAGGCCACCCACGAGGGCCTCTGATGAGGTGCCTGTGAGACCTGGCCCTCCCATGGTGAGCGTGGCACACCTAGATTGGGATCCCTCACAGTCAAGCTGTGCCACCCTAGGGACCTGGTGTTCAGCACAGGGCCGGTCGACCCCTCCTCGTGTGTCCCGTCCTGCTGGGAGGGCAACAGAGGGAGAGCGAACAGCCTGAGTCTGCCCTGGGCAAGTGTGGGACATTTTGGGAGGGAGGCAACTGCAACAGCTGCCACGCTGCAGCAGCACCAGCTGTGTCCCCTCCCTGCAGCCCCTGCCACAGCCCTGCCCACCCCTGCCCCTGCCAGGGCTGCTGCCCCCTCACTCCCAGCCCCCAGCCCCTCTCCTGCCACCGTGGGGACCAGCTCTACAGGCAGGAGCTCCCCAGCCCCTGGCCCTCCCCACCTCTCCCCACACCAGCCATCCAGCCCCAGCTGGATGCCCACCTGCCTCCGTCTTTCCATTCATGGAGTCCCAGAAGAGTTTTGGTGGGGAAGGACCTCTGGAGGTCTCCACTCCAACCTCCCATGCAAAACAGGGCTGCTTGGAGCCCTACGGTCTCAGCCTTATGGTGATCACTGGGCTGTGCCTGACCCCGGTTACCATCCCCAAACCTGCTCTGCTCCTCTTGCCCATGCACTGCGGGACAGCACCCCTCATCGGTGGGGCACTGCCCTCCTGCCTTGCCAACACCCTCAGCTCCCGCTTCCCCTTCCCGTACGAAGCAGCCCCACCCTTGCTGCTCCCAACAACAGACTCTTTGGAGCAAAACCATTGGAGCTGTGATACAGCAAAACCTGCCCTCCTGGCTACCCATCATCAAATCAGTTCCCACGTGGCTGCCCTCCCCGCTAAGGCTCTGTGTGCAGTGTTACCTGGCTAGGGGGTCCAAATCTGAGGCACTCCTTACACCTTTCAATTGGCTGTCAGGCAAGGGTTGCTGTTTGGCATATATGGTCACCTTGGGGACCTACAAGCTTCTTCTGCTTGCATCCCAGCTTCCCTTGCCAAGGTTTTCTTGACTGTAGTGAAGGGGGCAGGTCCAAGGCAGAGATGGGGAGTCAGGTCAGGAGGCCGGGGACAGGGTCAGGTCAGCAACCAAGAGGTGCAGGGCCAGGCACAGGCATGTCCATGACATAACTCAGGCCAGGCCCAAGGACAGGGGCAGCAGCTCCCCAGCAAGGGGGAGGAGGCCCCACAATACACTGGTCACTTTCTGTCTGCCCTGCTCTTGTGCCCAGGAGATCCCCCTCCCTGTCTGCCTGCAGCCCCTCCATGCCCACCCTGCTCCCCAGCACAGCACAACAGCCCTGGCCCTGCAGCCCCTCCACAGCTCCTGCTGAGCCAGGAACAGAGCAACCTAACCTGAGCTGGTGCCCAGGGAAACCTGTTTCTTCTTCTCTTTTTCTACCTGAATGCTGCCCTGCTTTTCTCTAGGGAGGTTGCTGCTCCCCAGAGAGCTTTTCCCCAGGTGAGTGTGTCCGTGCTGGCCTGGCTGGATGTTCCTGCACCCCTCCCCTGTGCTCCCTGCAGGGCCTGGGCTGGCATTGCTGCTCTGCAGAGCGAACGAACTGTGGGGCCACAAGGCCACGAGGTGACTCCTGACTTCACACTGGCCGTGCTGCTTGGGGCAGGAAGCAGACCCCACCAGACAGGGCTAAACACTCATGACACTGCTGGCACATCTCTGTGCTCTTGGATGGTGCTCAGAATGGCACCAGGCTGTTTGCAATGGCAGGAGATGTGTCTGGGTGTGCACTAGCTCCAGCCTGTGGTTTTTCCCTGAGGGTGCATGAATCCCTCTCCAGTTCCCCTTCCCTGGGCTTCCTGGGTCCCTACTGCCTCTCCAGGGATTGCAGAGCCCTCATTTCCCTGTGCATACCTGGATTTAGTGCTTTACCTTCTGGTTACTCCACCATGGACTGTCTCTACTTTGTGAGACTCCACTCACTGTCCATCCCCAGGCACACACTATGCCTTGAGATCTCTGAGCTCTCCTGAGGGCTCAGATTCCCCTCCAGCAGGATGGGCATCTGTCATCAGCACTGTCACCTGAGAGACAGCCCTCAGCAGACATTTCAGAGACCATTCTCCATCTCCACTGGCACTGGTTGTCTCACTTCATTTGGAAGGAGAGTGTTCCCATCTGCTGACCTGATGGCTGACCAGGCATCCAAGGTGGTGAGGGAAGCCTTAAAGTGGGAGCAAGTGTGGGGAGAGGGTGAGTCAAAAAAGAGGGAGGAAGTGCTGGCCTGGGCTGGCAAGGAAAAGGTGCAGGGAGATGTGGACAAGAGAAACCCCAGAGAGAGAGCAGTGGGAATGCAGGGAGCTCTGCCTAGGGATGGACGATGGGCCTGTCGAGAGCTATGAGTGAGGATTAGCAGGCAGACCAAGAGGGGTGGCCTTGTAGTGGATGTGTACTATGGACTGCCTGAAGAGGGGCAGCCTCTGCAAGCTCAGAGCTGAGGAGAAGAAAACTCTTCCTGCTACCTAGATAGCAGCTCTCAGCTAGGCTCAAAAGCTGAGACCGGAGGCATGGAGGCAATAGCATGGTGCTGTGTGTCTCCAAGGGGACTGCCATGACACTGTGATGGGGGTCCCCATGGCGACCACCAAGGCACTGTGATGGGGTCCCCACGGCGACCACCAGGGCTTTGTGATGGAGGTGGCATCATGCCCACAAGGCCATTGTGATGAGGCGGTCCCCATGGTGACCGTGTCCCTACTGGGACCAGAGCCCCCAGGGGTCCCCACTCTGAGGAGAGCAGCTCGACCAGGAGGGAGCAGCTCCCCCTTGGTGCCAGAGTAGCAGGTCCTCACGAGTGCATCCCGGAGATGGACAAGGAGCGGCAGGCGAACGCCTGCTCCCAGTCCACGGACGGGCACCCAGGCACGCAGGAGTGCAGGAGGAAGGTGAGTGGTGGGGCTGGAGGGAGAGGCAGGCAGCAGGGCTGGGACCTGCGTGCAGAGCACGAGGATGGTGGGGAAGGGGAGGTGGGGCAAGACAGCCAGGCATGAGCTCGCCCAGTGAGGGGGCATTTATTCGTGGCCCTGGAGATTTTCTCTCAGATAAAGCACACACCAGCCTGGATACTCCAAGGCCCACAGGGAGCCCGTGAGCTCTGCACTGAGGGGCAGAGAGCAGCTGTGGGCCAAGCACAGCTGGGCCATGCGTGGCCATGAGGTTCCCTTTGACGTGGGGCTGGGGTTTCCTGTGCTTCAGGGGCTGCTCGTACCAACACAACCACCTCCATCATGTGCCCCCTTCTTCCCGCAGGTGGGCCAGCAGGAGCTGCACACAGTGGTGCAGCGCAGCCGGACCCCGGCTTCGTCCCACCAAAGGGACAGGCTGCCTTCGCTCCCCGGCCCACAGAGCTCGTGGGCCTCTGAACACGGCATCGTTGCAAAGGTACAGAGCTGAGCAGCGATGGTGGCAAAGCCTCTGCCTGACTCCCCGGAGGTGCCAAGAAGCGGGTGGGAAGTGCTGGGAGAGACCAGGAGGTCTCTGCCCCCAGCAAGCTGACTGCCTGCTCTGCCCAGCAGTCTGCAAGGACATGCCTTGGGGTGTCCGAGGGAGCTGCCTTTGCCTGTCTCTTGCCCCACGGTGACAAACCCTCTCCCCACCCGGCCTTTGGGAGCAGAGCAGCAGCCGCCCACATGGGAGAGTGCAGCCATTGGCGAGGCCATCGGGGCCACAGGAAGTTTCCATGTGGGAAGGATGGAGGGTAGGGGGGAGGATGGCAGGAACTTACCTTTTCTCATGGGCTTTGATTGCAGGTGGTGGAGGACACTGCCAGGGACGTTCCCATCATGGCACAAGCTCTGCATCCCTCCACTGGCCTTGTAAGGAAGGCTCCTCTGGGGCACAGGGAGACAGCGCCTGGCAGGACTCGTGCAAGAGCAGGGACACCACATCTGCCTGGCTTACCACCTCTCCCAACCAAGGCAGCTCGGCAGGCCCATGGAGGCCTGGAGACCTCTGCAGCTAAAACTGCAGGATCTACAAGGCAAAGCAAGCTGCCTGCTCTCGAAGCATCCTGCAGGTCTTCTCCCCGAGGCAGGGCCAATGCCATGGACACCAAAGGGGTGGCCAGGAGAACCCTGGAGAGAGAGACCAAAGGATTAGAGAAGCTGGCAGTGAATTCCAGCACAGCTGCTGCCAGGGAACCCTTCCCACCTGTTAGTGCTGCTGGGAAGGCTGTGGACTCAGGGAAGAGCCTGGCAGAGGAAGAGCTAAAGCCATGCCCTCTTTCCTTGCCTCCCCTTCCAAAACGCAAGCAGGAAGCTCACGGTCCCACCCGGGCAATGCAAGAGCTCGTCCACTGCTTGCCTGAGCCCAGGCCTGGCTCTTGTGCATCAGCACTGGAAAAAGCAAGGCTCTTGCTAGATGACAGTACCAGGACAACTCTTCCCCTGACAAGCCAGCAACTCTCTGGAAGCTCCTTCGTTGTCCCAGCAGCACAGGCCATTCCTGAAAGGGAGATGCGAAGCACACCAGCATACAAGGAGCGGGACGAGCTGCTTTCTGCTCCCGGAGATGCCTGTGCGCAGGAGGTCAAGGCACACTGTTCAGGCACGCTGGTGCAGAGGCAGGACTTGGTGCTAAGCAAGTCCTCAGTGTCCCAAGGTGCAGACCTGCAGCCTCGTGAGCTGCAAGTGCCCCCTGCTGAGACATGCCAGGGAGAAACAGCCTCTTCTGCCCCGCATGATGCCCTGCAGTGTGCGACAACAGCCACAGGTGTTTCAGGGGAAGCTGGACTCCCCATCCGCTGCTGTGCTGAGGTGTCAGCTGGCTTTGAAGAAGACATCCCTGCCATCTCCCACAGTGACATGGCCCCACCATCGCCTTCCGTGCCTGAGCCTGCCAGCCTTGTGCAGAACATCCTTGGAGAAGCTGGCCTGGAAATGATGGCTGAGAGCCAGGGCCCTGCCCCACAGGGCCCTGCCCCGCCTGCTGGGGCTGTGCAGGGTGCAGGCCTGGGGCTGGAGTCTGCTGCCTTGAGCCGTCCTGATGACAGGAGCCCTGGAACTGGCCGGCATCCAGCACAGCCTGATGCGAATGAAGCCACGAAGGAGCTCAGTGCAGCCGTGCCAAAAAGGACATCATCGGCACAGACCAGCAGTCTAGCAGTACCAGCAAGCCCAGGCCAGGACGAGCCCACAGAGCAGGACAAAAGCACAGCCCCTGCAGCTCAGCAAGGGCCTGATGCCCCTGCTGGTGGGGGCAAAAGGGAGGTCAGCGGGGCCGGTGCACCCGCTTCCCCAGGCAAGGGCGGTGCGCCAGGGACCCCACGATGCCCCCGGGCAGGGCAGGGCCCAAACCAGCAGCCTTTGGGCATCATCTGCCATGTGCAAGGACAGCCTCTGCGCGTGCACCCCGACAACACCTCGCAGTATCTCGCAGTGCTCTCCATCAAAACAGAGCCGCTGGAGGAGCTCGAGAGGAGCAGCCTGGCACGCACCGGGCACACCTTGGCCCAGCTGCGAGAAGCCTGTTTCCAGAGGAAGAAGCTGAGCCTGCAGGAGAGCGAGGGCGAGGAGGCCAAGGGGAAACGTTTCTCCCTGACAGCGTCAGGATCCCTCAACGTCAAACGCAAGGAGGTGAGTGCCAAGGATGGGCTGGGCCAGGTGGCAACCCTGCCTGCGCTGGGGCCAGCCGCTGGGCCACACTGCAGCAGCGTGACTGTCCCAGTGGGAGCAGGGCCCCGGGAGGCCTTTCGTGGTGGGAAAAGCAGCACCCTTCACAAATGTGCCTCTTTTCTTTTAGCTGCTCGCCAGAAATTCTTTCTATAATTTGTGGAAACCAGAGATAACGCGAGTGGAGCTCCTGAAGGATGCCAGGGGCAAGTGGGAGGTGCTGGAGCGGCTGTATGCCCATGCCCCCAGGAGGGAGCGGGAGGTGGGAGCCAGGAAGAGAGTGCTGGGAGCGGCGCAGGAAGAGCAAGGGGACTGGAGCCCTGAGGAAGAGGAGGAGGAGGCAGATGAAGAGCTTCTGCAAAGGGAGGAGCTGGAGGAAAACACGTCCTTGCGCGAGATCTGGGTCAGACCTAGCCTCAGGAGCCTCTTAGCAGACGAGGAAACGTGCCCCCAGAAGGTGCCTTGCTCGCCCAGCCTCAAGGCCAGAGACACTGCCAGGGAGGCAGCTGGTGACATGGAGAACATGCCTCTGGAGCCAGCAGTGCTCGGAGGAGCCGAAGCAGGGGCATGTGCTTTGGGGGATGGCTTTCAGGAGGCAGGGGACAGCGTGTCTCTGGAGCCATCAGAGAGCACAGAAACAAAGCCAGAGGCCTGGCCTGCAGCCCGAGACCCTCAGGAGGCAGAGGAAAAAGTGCCTGCCTCTGCAGCAGAAGCTGTGCCAGAGGCCCGTCTCTTGGCTGGAGGCCCTTGCGAGGAGAGCATCAGCCTGCCTCTCGAAGCACCACTGCCCGAGGGAAGAAAAGCAGTGGCTTCTGCCTTGTGTGGAGGCCCTCCTCCCCAGGTGAGCAAGGAGCACATCATTGGTCTCCCCATCAAAGGGGTCTGCTGTGTGAGCTGTGTCTGGGGTGTGCAGGGTGGGTGCAGAGAGCTGCCCCGTCCTGTGGGACCCCCCTGCCCATGGTGCCAAGCTGTCACCCTCAGGCCTTTGCCCTCTGCGATATCTGCCATGGGGGAGCTGCCTGGTGCTCTCCGTTTCCAAGTGCCCAAGGCCCAGGGCTGACGTCCCCTCCAACGCCTGCACTGCGTTCAGCCGTGGGCCCTGGATGCAGAGCGAGGAGGGAAGGGGTGACCCCAGCAGCAGCCCCCTCCCACACCCAGTGAGCCAGCCCCCTTCTGCCACCCACCCGGCCACCTCTGTTCCCCCCTGCCCGTCACAGCCCCCAGCCCAGCCCTGCTGCTACAGCCCCACAACAAGCCTTGTCCCATCTCTGTGCCACCCGCAGGTCCCTTGCCTTGGGACTCACAGCTCTTGGCAGCATCCCACAACCCCAAACCCTTCCCCCCGTCCATCCCGGGCACCAGTGTCCTGAGCATCGCCAGCTGATGGCACGCGGTGTGTGTGCTTGCTCTCCCCTTGCAGGTTGCATCTGAGCCCAAAGAGGAGGAGAAGTCATCTCCAGCCTTCAGGCACACACCAGAGGTGGACCCAGGTAGGTACCCAAGTCAAGAGCCCTTCTGGGCACGGCGGGCCCGTCCCAGCACAGCGAGCGGCACCGGGGCCGGCAGCAGTAAGCGCTCGGGGGCTGGCCGTGCCGAGGCCATGACCCCTCGGGAAAGGCCTTGGTGGTGGTGACAGGCAGGTCCTGCACCCCCACAGCCCCTCGCCCACGCCTCTCCTTCCCCCACAGGCATCACCACCCTCCCGGACGCCGCAGCGCCCAGGCGACGGCCCTCGCTGCTCAGGACGGTGCTTCGGGCTCTGCGCAGAGCTTTCTGCTGCAGCTGTGCCACGGGGCAGCGAGAGCAACGGCGCCAGGAGGCCAGTGCCCGGCAGGTGCCCTGAGATGGGGGCTGGCACAGGGCAGAGAGGCAGAGCGACGGAGACTGTCCCGGTTGCTACAGAAATGCTGCTCCATCATGTCCTGTAGCACCCATGTGCCCACACCAACCCTAGCTGGCGACATTTTCTGCTGTGAATAAAACCCTCAGAAGCCTTTTTTCCCCCTGTGTTACTTGGTGTCAGGCAAATCTCCACAGCAAGACTAGTGCAGGCAATGGCAACGAAGCCAGGCAGGTCTGGAGAGAAAGCCGTTCAAGCAGTCACAGAGTCAGAGAGCAGCTGCGGTGGGAAGGGGCTTCTGGAGGTCTCGGCTCCAACGTCCTGCTGCAGGTGGAGGCAGCCAGCGGGGGTTTCCCAGGGCCTGGCAGGGTCAAGCTCTGACTGTCTCTGTTGCACCACCCTCAGGCTTCACAGGCTCTTGGTCCTCTCTGCTGGGAATTTTCCCTGCTGCCACTTGTGTCGTGGCCCCTCGTCCTGTCCCCAGGCACCTCGGGAAGGGTCTGGCTCCATCCTCTCCCCACCCTCCCCTTCGGCAGCTGCAGGCAGCAGCGAGATCCCCCTGCGCCTTCTCTTGTCCTGGCTGAACAGACCCAGCGCCCTTGGCCTCTCTTCAGATGTCCTGTGCTCCAGCTCCCGACCATCTCGCGGTTGTCCACTGGGCTCGTGCCAATGTGTCCATGTCTGTCTGGGAGTGGGGAGCCCTACCTGGACCCTGTGACCAGACGTGGTCTCTCCCGAGCCGACCCCAGGGCAGGAATGCCTTCCCTCGCCCTGCCGGCTGCTCTCTGCTAACACAGCCAAGTGTGGGGCCGGCCTTGCTGCCCAGGCACGCTGCTGACCCCAGCTCAGCTTGTGCCCAGGACCTGCAGGACTTGATCTGCGGAGCTGCTCTCCAGGGACCAGGCCCCTGCCCAGCCTGCTGTGGGGCTTTTACTTTTCCCAGCAGCCCATTTCGGTGTCCTGTCAAGGTCCCTCGGAAGAACAGCCCTAGGTACCTGCTGCTTTTGTGACCATCCGAGAGTGCCCTGCCCACTTTATGCTGTGAGCTTCCCCTAAAAGTGTCCTAGCTCCACCCACTGCTGGGAGCTTCCTCTGACGGTGCCCTGCACCCACATGGTGTTTCCACCCAGGCTGGTTCCCTGCCCAGGCACCTCCACAGCAACAGCGACATGAGTCTCAGCTCCTCTGCTGTGGCATTATATGCAGCAACATTTCCCTGGCCTCTGTGGAGGGCCCGATCGAGAGCTGGGCATGGACATCCTGGCTCCGCACAGCCTCAATTACCGCCCCGCAGGGCTTGGCACATGGCTGTGCTGCAACCCCAACTGTCCCTTTGGCTCTAGTGGCTGCCCCCACGGGGTTCCCCAGGCCTCCCCCACACCTGGGCACACCTTTGCATCCCAGGGCTCTCCTGACAGTGCTGGCTGTGACCCAGGCCACCCACGAGGGCCTCTGCTGAGGTGCCTGTGAGACCTGGCCCTCCCATGGTGAGCGTGGCACACCTAGATTGGGATCCCTCACAGTCAAGCTGTGCCACCCTAGGGACCTGGTGTTCAGCACAGGGCCGGTCGACCCCTCCTCGTGTGTGCCGTCCTGCTGGGAGGGCAACAGAGGGAGAGCGAACAGCCTGAGTCTGCCCTGGGCAAGTGTGGGACATTTTGGGAGGGAGGCAACTGCAACAGCTGCCACGCTGCAGCAGCACCAGCTGTGTCCCCTCCCTGCAGCCCCTGCCACAGCCCTGCCCACCCCTGCCCCTGCCAGGGCTGCTGCCCCCTCACTCCCAGCCCCCAGCCCCTCTCCTGCCACCGTGGGGACCAGCTCTACAGGCAGGAGCTCCCCAGCCCCTGGCCCTCCCCACCTCTCCCCACACCAGCCATCCAGCCCCAGCTGGATGCCCACCTGCCTCCGTCTTTCCATTCATGGAGTCCCAGAAGAGTTTTGGTGGGGAAGGACCTCTGGAGGTCTCCACTCCAACCTCCCATGCAAAACAGGGCTGCTTGGAGCCCTACGGTCTCAGCCTTATGGTGATCACTGGGCTGTGCCTGACCCCGGTTACCATCCCCAAACCTGCTCTGCTCCTCTTGCCCATGCACTGCGGGACAGCACCCCTCATCGGTGGGGCACTGCCCTCCTGCCTTGCCAACACCCTCAGCTCCCGCTTCCCCTTCCCGTACGAAGCAGCCCCACCCTTGCTGCTCCCAACAACAGACTCTTTGGAGCAAAACCATTGGAGCTGTGATACAGCAAAACCTGCCCTCCTGGCTACCCATCATCAAATCAGTTCCCACGTGGCTGCCCTCCCCGCTAAGGCTCTGTGTGCAGTGTTACCTGGCTAGGGGGTCCAAATCTGAGGCACTCCTTACACCTTTCAATTGGCTGTCAGGCAAGGGTTGCTGTTTGGCATATATGGTCACCTTGGGGACCTACAAGCTTCTTCTGCTTGCATCCCAGCTTCCCTTGCCAAGGTTTTCTTGACTGTAGTGAAGGGGGCAGGTCCAAGGCAGAGATGGGGAGTCAGGTCAGGAGGCCGGGGACAGGGTCAGGTCAGCAACCAAGAGGTGCAGGGCCAGGCACAGGCATGTCCATGACATAACTCAGGCCAGGCCCAAGGACAGGGGCAGCAGCTCCCCAGCAAGGGGGAGGAGGCCCCACAATACACTGGTCACTTTCTGTCTGCCCTGCTCTTGTGCCCAGGAGATCCCCCTCCCTGTCTGCCTGCAGCCCCTCCATGCCCACCCTGCTCCCCAGCACAGCACAACAGCCCTGGCCCTGCAGCCCCTCCACAGCTCCTGCTGAGCCAGGAACAGAGCAACCTAACCTGAGCTGGTGCCCAGGGAAACCTGTTTCTTCTTCTCTTTTTCTACCTGAATGCTGCCCTGCTTTTCTCTAGGGAGGTTGCTGCTCCCCAGAGAGCTTTTCCCCAGGTGAGTGTGTCCGTGCTGGCCTGGCTGGATGTTCCTGCACCCCTCCCCTGTGCTCCCTGCAGGGCCTGGGCTGGCATTGCTGCTCTGCAGAGCGAACGAACTGTGGGGCCACAAGGCCACGAGGTGACTCCTGACTTCACACTGGCCGTGCTGCTTGGGGCAGGAAGCAGACCCCACCAGACAGGGCTAAACACTCATGACACTGCTGGCACATCTCTGTGCTCTTGGATGGTGCTCAGAATGGCACCAGGCTGTTTGCAATGGCAGGAGATGTGTCTGGGTGTGCACTAGCTCCAGCCTGTGGTTTTTCCCTGAGGGTGCATGAATCCCTCTCCAGTTCCCCTTCCCTGGGCTTCCTGGGTCCCTACTGCCTCTCCAGGGATTGCAGAGCCCTCATTTCCCTGTGCATACCTGGATTTAGTGCTTTACCTTCTGGTTACTCCACCATGGACTGTCTCTACTTTGTGAGACTCCACTCACTGTCCATCCCCAGGCACACACTATGCCTTGAGATCTCTGAGCTCTCCTGAGGGCTCAGATTCCCCTCCAGCA
The DNA here is from genome assembly GCF_040807025.1 of Struthio camelus. Classification (NCBI taxonomy): domain Eukaryota; kingdom Metazoa; phylum Chordata; class Aves; order Struthioniformes; family Struthionidae; genus Struthio; species Struthio camelus. The sequence continues at coordinate 1,713,066 of NC_090973.1, read as the reverse complement.
GGATGGGCATCTGTCATCAGCACTGTCACCTGAGAGACAGCCCTCAGCAGACATTTCAGAGACCATTCTCCATCTCCACTGGCACTGGTTGTCTCACTTCATTTGGAAGGAGAGTGTTCCCATCTGCTGACCTGATGGCTGACCAGGCATCCAAGGTGGTGAGGGAAGCCTTAAAGTGGGAGCAAGTGTGGGGAGAGGGTGAGTCAAAAAAGAGGGAGGAAGTGCTGGCCTGGGCTGGCAAGGAAAAGGTGCAGGGAGATGTGGACAAGAGAAACCCCAGAGAGAGAGCAGTGGGAATGCAGGGAGCTCTGCCTAGGGATGGACGATGGGCCTGTCGAGAGCTATGAGTGAGGATTAGCAGGCAGACCAAGAGGGGTGGCCTTGTAGTGGATGTGTACTATGGACTGCCTGAAGAGGGGCAGCCTCTGCAAGCTCAGAGCTGAGGAGAAGAAAACTCTTCCTGCTACCTAGATAGCAGCTCTCAGCTAGGCTCAAAAGCTGAGACCGGAGGCATGGAGGCAATAGCATGGTGCTGTGTGTCTCCAAGGGGACTGCCATGACACTGTGATGGGGGTCCCCATGGCGACCACCAAGGCACTGTGATGGGGTCCCCACGGCGACCACCAGGGCTTTGTGATGGAGGTGGCATCATGCCCACAAGGCCATTGTGATGAGGCGGTCCCCATGGTGACCGTGTCCCTACTGGGACCAGAGCCCCCAGGGGTCCCCACTCTGAGGAGAGCAGCTCGACCAGGAGGGAGCAGCTCCCCCTTGGTGCCAGAGTAGCAGGTCCTCACGAGTGCATCCCGGAGATGGACAAGGAGCGGCAGGCGAACGCCTGCTCCCAGTCCACGGACGGGCACCCAGGCACGCAGGAGTGCAGGAGGAAGGTGAGTGGTGGGGCTGGAGGGAGAGGCAGGCAGCAGGGCTGGGACCTGCGTGCAGAGCACGAGGATGGTGGGGAAGGGGAGGTGGGGCAAGACAGCCAGGCATGAGCTCGCCCAGTGAGGGGGCATTTATTCATGGCCCTGGGGATTTTCTCTCAGATAAAGCACACACCAGCCTGGATACTCCAAGGCCCACAGGGAGCCCGTGAGCTCTGCACTGAGGGGCAGAGAGCAGCTGTGGGCCAAGCACAGCTGGGCCATGCGTGGCCATGAGGTTCCCTTTGACGTGGGGCTGGGGTTTCCTGTGCTTCAGGGGCTGCTCGTACCAACACAACCACCTCCATCATGTGCCCCCTTCTTCCCGCAGGTGGGCCAGCAGGAGCTGCACACAGTGGTGCAGCGCAGCCGGACCCCGGCTTCGTCCCACCAAAGGGACAGGCTGCCTTCGCTCCCCGGCCCACAGAGCTCGTGGGCCTCTGAACACGGCATCGTTGCAAAGGTACAGAGCTGAGCAGCGATGGTGGCAAAGCCTCTGCCTGACTCCCCGGAGGTGCCAAGAAGCGGGTGGGAAGTGCTGGGAGAGACCAGGAGGTCTCTGCCCCCAGCAAGCTGACTGCCTGCTCTGCCCAGCAGTCTGCAAGGACATGCCTTGGGGTGTCCGAGGGAGCTGCCTTTGCCTGTCTCTTGCCCCACGGTGACAAACCCTCTCCCCACCCGGCCTTTGGGAGCAGAGCAGCAGCCGCCCACATGGGAGAGTGCAGCCATTGGCGAGGCCATCGGGGCCACAGGAAGTTTCCATGTGGGAAGGATGGAGGGTAGGGGGGAGGATGGCAGGAACTTACCTTTTCTCATGGGCTTTGATTGCAGGTGGTGGAGGACACTGCCAGGGACGTTCCCATCATGGCACAAGCTCTGCATCCCTCCACTGGCCTTGTAAGGAAGGCTCCTCTGGGGCACAGGGAGACAGCGCCTGGCAGGACTCGTGCAAGAGCAGGGACACCACATCTGCCTGGCTTACCACCTCTCCCAACCAAGGCAGCTCGGCAGGCCCATGGAGGCCTGGAGACCTCTGCAGCTAAAACTGCAGGATCTACAAGGCAAAGCAAGCTGCCTGCTCTCGAAGCATCCTGCAGGTCTTCTCCCCGAGGCAGGGCCAATGCCATGGACACCAAAGGGGTGGCCAGGAGAACCCTGGAGAGAGAGACCAAAGGATTAGAGAAGCTGGCAGTGAATTCCAGCACAGCTGCTGCCAGGGAACCCTTCCCACCTGTTAGTGCTGCTGGGAAGGCTGTGGACTCAGGGAAGAGCCTGGCAGAGGAAGAGCTAAAGCCATGCCCTCTTTCCTTGCCTCCCCTTCCAAAACGCAAGCAGGAAGCTCACGGTCCCACCCGGGCAATGCAAGAGCTCGTCCACTGCTTGCCTGAGCCCAGGCCTGGCTCTTGTGCATCAGCACTGGAAAAAGCAAGGCTCTTGCTAGATGACAGTACCAGGACAACTCTTCCCCTGACAAGCCAGCAACTCTCTGGAAGCTCCTTCGTTGTCCCAGGAGCACAGGCCATTCCTGAAAGGGAGATGCGAAGCACACCAGCATACAAGGAGCGGGACGAGCTGCTTTCTGCTCCCGGAGATGCCTGTGCGCAGGAGGTCAAGGCACACTGTTCAGGCACGCTGGTGCAGAGGCAGGACTTGGTGCTAAGCAAGTCCTCAGTGTCCCAAGGTGCAGACCTGCAGCCTCGTGAGCTGCAAGTGCCCCCTGCTGAGACATGCCAGGGAGAAACAGCCTCTTCTGCCCCGCATGATGCCCTGCAGTGTGCGACAACAGCCACAGGTGTTTCAGGGGAAGCTGGACTCCCCATCCGCTGCTGTGCTGAGGTGTCAGCTGGCTTTGAAGAAGACATCCCTGCCATCTCCCACAGTGACATGGCCCCACCATCGCCTTCCGTGCCTGAGCCTGCCAGCCTTGTGCAGAACATCCTTGGAGAAGCTGGCCTGGAAATGATGGCTGAGAGCCAGGGCCCTGCCCCACAGGGCCCTGCCCCGCCTGCTGGGGCTGTGCAGGGTGCAGGCCTGGGGCTGGAGTCTGCTGCCTTGAGCCGTCCTGATGACAGGAGCCCTGGAACTGGCCGGCATCCAGCACAGCCTGATGCGAATGAAGCCACGAAGGAGCTCAGTGCAGCCGTGCCAAAAAGGACATCATCGGCACAGACCAGCAGTCTAGCAGTACCAGCAAGCCCAGGCCAGGACGAGCCCACAGAGCAGGACAAAAGCACAGCCCCTGCAGCTCAGCAAGGGCCTGATGCCCCTGCTGGTGGGGGCAAAAGGGAGGTCAGCGGGGCCGGTGCACCCGCTTCCCCAGGCAAGGGCGGTGCGCCAGGGACCCCACGATGCCCCCGGGCAGGGCAGGGCCCAAACCAGCAGCCTTTGGGCATCATCTGCCATGTGCAAGGACAGCCTCTGCGCGTGCACCCCGACAACACCTCGCAGTATCTCGCAGTGCTCTCCATCAAAACAGAGCCGCTGGAGGAGCTCGAGAGGAGCAGCCTGGCACGCACCGGGCACACCTTGGCCCAGCTGCGAGAAGCCTGTTTCCAGAGGAAGAAGCTGAGCCTGCAGGAGAGCGAGGGCGAGGAGGCCAAGGGGAAACGTTTCTCCCTGACAGCGTCAGGATCCCTCAACGTCAAACGCAAGGAGGTGAGTGCCAAGGATGGGCTGGGCCAGGTGGCAACCCTGCCTGCGCTGGGGCCAGCCGCTGGGCCACACTGCAGCAGCGTGACTGTCCCAGTGGGAGCAGGGCCCCGGGAGGCCTTTCGTGGTGGGAAAAGCAGCACCCTTCACAAATGTGCCTCTTTTCTTTTAGCTGCTCGCCAGAAATTCTTTCTATAATTTGTGGAAACCAGAGATAACGCGAGTGGAGCTCCTGAAGGATGCCAGGGGCAAGTGGGAGGTGCTGGAGCGGCTGTATGCCCATGCCCCCAGGAGGGAGCGGGAGGTGGGAGCCAGGAAGAGAGTGCTGGGAGCGGCGCAGGAAGAGCAAGGGGACTGGAGCCCTGAGGAAGAGGAGGAGGAGGCAGATGAAGAGCTTCTGCAAAGGGAGGAGCTGGAGGAAAACACGTCCTTGCGCGAGATCTGGGTCAGACCTAGCCTCAGGAGCCTCTTAGCAGACGAGGAAACGTGCCCCCAGAAGGTGCCTTGCTCGCCCAGCCTCAAGGCCAGAGACACTGCCAGGGAGGCAGCTGGTGACATGGAGAACATGCCTCTGGAGCCAGCAGTGCTCGGAGGAGCCGAAGCAGCGGCATGTGCTTTGGGGGATGGCTTTCAGGAGGCAGGGGACAGCGTGTCTCTGGAGCCATCAGAGAGACCAGAAACAAAGCCAGAGGCCTGGCCTGCAGCCCGAGACCCTCAGGAGGCAGAGGAAAAAGTGCCTGCCTCTGCAGCAGAAGCTGTGCCAGAGGCCCGTCTCTTGGCTGGAGGCCCTTGCGAGGAGAGCATCAGCCTGCCTCTCGAAGCACCACTGCCCGAGGGAAGAAAAGCAGTGGCTTCTGCCTTGTGTGGAGGCCCTCCTCCCCAGGTGAGCAAGGAGCACATCATTGGTCTCCCCATCAAAGGGGTCTGCTGTGTGAGCTGTGTCTGGGGTGTGCAGGGTGGGTGCAGAGAGCTGCCCCGTCCTGTGGGACCCCCCTGCCCATGGTGCCAAGCTGTCACCCTCAGGCCTTTGCCCTCTGCGATATCTGCCATGGGGGAGCTGCCTGGTGCTCTCCGTTTCCAAGTGCCCAAGGCCCAGGGCTGACGTCCCCTCCAACGCCTGCACTGCGTTCAGCCGTGGGCCCTGGATGCAGAGCGAGGAGGGAAGGGGTGACCCCAGCAGCAGCCCCCTCCCACACCCAGTGAGCCAGCCCCCTTCTGCCACCCACCCGGCCACCTCTGTTCCCCCCTGCCCGTCACAGCCCCCAGCCCAGCCCTGCTGCTACAGCCCCACAACAAGCCTTATCCCGTCTCTGTGCCACCCGCAGGTCCCTTGCCTTGGGACTCACAGCTCTTGGCAGCATCCCACAACCCCAAACCCTTCCCCCCGTCCATCCCGGGCACCAGTGTCCTGAGCATCGCCAGCTGATGGCACGCGGTGTGTGTGCTTGCTCTCCCCTTGCAGGTTGCATCTGAGCCCAAAGAGGAGGAGAAGTCATCTCCAGCCTTCAGGCACACACCAGAGGTGGACCCAGGTAGGTACCCAAGTCAAGAGCCCTTCTGGGCACGGCGGGCCCGTCCCAGCACAGCGAGCGGCACCGGGGCCGGCAGCAGTAAGCGCTCGGGGGCTGGCCGTGCCGAGGCCATGACCCCTCAGGAAAGGCCTTGGTGGTGGTGACAGGCAGGTCCTGCACCCCCACAGCCCCTCGCCCACGCCTCTCCTTCCCCCACAGGCATCACCACCCTCCCGGACGCCGCAGCGCCCAGGCGACGGCCCTCGCTGCTCAGGACGGTGCTTCGGGCTCTGCGCAGAGCTTTCTGCTGCAGCTGTGCCACGGGGCAGTGAGAGCAACGGCGCCAGGAGGCCAGTGCCAGGCAGGTGCCCTGAGATGGGGGCTGGCACAGGGCAGAGAGGCAGAGCGACGGAGACTGTCCCGGTTGCTACAGAAATGCTGCTCCATCATGTCCTGTAGCACCCATGTGCCCACACCAACCCTAGCTGGCGACATTTTCTGCTGTGAATAAAACCCTCAGAAGCCTTTTTTCCCCCTGTGTTACTTGGTGTCAGGCAAATCTCCACAGCAAGACTAGTGCAGGCAATGGCAACGAAGCCAGGCAGGTCTGGAGAGAAAGCCGTTCAAGCAGTCACAGAGTCAGAGAGCAGCTGCGGTGGGAAGGGGCTTCTGGAGGTCTCGGCTCCAACGTCCTGCTGCAGGTGGAGGCAGCCAGCGGGGGTTTCCCAGGGCCTGGCAGGGTCAAGCTCTGACTGTCTCTGTTGCACCACCCTCAGGCTTCACAGGCTCTTGGTCCTCTCTGCTGGGAATTTTCCCTGCTGCCACTTGTGTCGTGGCCCCTCGTCCTGTCCCCAGGCACCTCGGGAAGGGTCTGGCTCCATCCTCTCCCCACCCTCCCCTTCGGCAGCTGCAGGCAGCAGCGAGATCCCCCTGCGCCTTCTCTTGTCCTGGCTGAACAGACCCAGCGCCCTTGGCCTCTCTTCAGATGTCCTGTGCTCCAGCTCCCGACCAGCTCGCGGTTGTCCACTGGGCTCGTGCCAATGTGTCCATGTCTGTCTGGGAGTGGGGAGCCCTACCTGGACCCTGTGACCAGACGTGGTCTCTCCCGAGCCGACCCCAGGGCAGGAATGCCTTCCCTCGCCCTGCCGGCTGCTCTCTGCTAACACAGCCAAGTGTGGGGCCGGCCTTGCTGCCCAGGCACGCTGCTGACCCCAGCTCAGCTTGTGCCCAGGACCTGCAGGACTTGATCTGCGGAGCTGCTCTCCAGGGACCAGGCCCCTGCCCAGCCTGCTGTGGGGCTTTTACTTTTCCCAGCAGCCCATTTCGGTGTCCTGTCAAGGTCCCTCGGAAGAACAGCCCTAGGTACCTGCTGCTTTTGTGACCATCCGAGAGTGCCCTGCCCACTTTATGCTGTGAGCTTCCCCTAAAAGTGTCCTAGCTCCACCCACTGCTGGGAGCTTCCTCTGACGGTGCCCTGCACCCACATGGTGTTTCCACCCAGGCTGGTTCCCTGCCCAGGCACCTCCACAGCAACAGCGACATGAGTCTCAGCTCCTCTGCTGTGGCATTATATGCAGCAACATTTCCCTGGCCTCTGTGGAGGGCCCGATCGAGAGCTGGGCATGGACATCCTGGCTCCGCACAGCCTCAATTACCGCCCCGCAGGGCTTGGCACATGGCTGTGCTGCAACCCCAACTGTCCCTTTGGCTCTAGTGGCTGCCCCCACGGGGTTCCCCAGGCCTCCCCCACACCTGGGCACACCTTTGCATCCCAGGGCTCTCCTGACAGTGCTGGCTGTGACCCAGGCCACCCACGAGGGCCTCTGCTGAGGTGCCTGTGAGACCTGGCCCTCCCATGGTGAGCGTGGCACACCTAGATTGGGATCCCTCACAGTCAAGCTGTGCCACCCTAGGGACCTGGTGTTCAGCACAGGGCCGGTCGACCCCTCCTCGTGTGTCCCGTCCTGCTGGGAGGGCAACAGAGGGAGAGCGAACAGCCTGAGTCTGCCCTGGGCAAGTGTGGGACATTTTGGGAGGGAGGCAACTGCAACAGCTGCCACGCTGCAGCAGCACCAGCTGTGTCCCCTCCCTGCAGCCCCTGCCACAGCCCTGCCCACCCCTGCCCCTGCCAGGGCTGCTGCCCCCTCACTCCCAGCCCCCAGCCCCTCTCCTGCCACCGTGGGGACCAGCTCTACAGGCAGGAGCTCCCCAGCCCCTGGCCCTCCCCACCTCTCCCCACACCAGCCATCCAGCCCCAGCTGGATGCCCACCTGCCTCCGTCTTTCCATTCATGGAGTCCCAGAAGAGTTTTGGTGGGGAAGGACCTCTGGAGGTCTCCACTCCAACCTCCCATGCAAAACAGGGCTGCTTGGAGCCCTACGGTCTCAGCCTTATGGTGATCACTGGGCTGTGCCTGACCCCGGTTACCATCCCCAAACCTGCTCTGCTCCTCTTGCCCACGCACTGCGGGACAGCACCCCTCATCGGTGGGGCACTGCCCTCCTGCCTTGCCAACACCCTCAGCTCCCGCTTCCCCTTCCCGTACGAAGCAGCCCCACCCTTGCTGCTCCCAACAACAGACTCTTTGGAGCAAAACCATTGGAGCTGTGATACAGCAAAACCTGCCCTCCTGGCTACCCATCATCAAATCAGTTCCCACGTGGCTGCCCTCCCCGCTAAGGCTCTGTGTGCAGTGTTACCTGGCTAGGGGGTCCAAATCTGAGGCACTCCTTACACCTTTCAATTGGCTGTCAGGCAAGGGTTGCTGTTTGGCATATATGGTCACCTTGGGGACCTACAAGCTGCTTCTGCTTGCATCCCAGCTTCCCTTGCCAAGGTTTTCTTGACTGTAGTGAAGGGGGCAGGTCCAAGGCAGAGATGGGGAGTCAGGTCAGGAGGCCGGGGACAGGGTCAGGTCAGCAACCAAGAGGTGCAGGGCCAGGCACAGGCATGTCCATGACATAACTCAGGCCAGGCCCAAGGACAGGGGCAGCAGCTCCCCAGCAAGGGGGAGGAGGCCCCACAATACACTGGTCACTTTCTGTCTGCCCTGCTCTTGTGCCCAGGAGATCCCCCTCCCTGTCTGCCTGCAGCCCCTCCATGCCCACCCTGCTCCCCAGCACAGCACAACAGCCCTGGCCCTGCAGCCCCTCCACAGCTCCTGCTGAGCCAGGAACAGAGCAACCTAACCTGAGCTGGTGCCCAGGGAAACCTGTTTCTTCTTCTCTTTTTCTACCTGAATGCTGCCCTGCTTTTCTCTAGGGAGGTTGCTGCTCCCCAGAGAGCTTTTCCCCAGGTGAGTGTGTCCGTGCTGGCCTGGCTGGATGTTCCTGCACCCCTCCCCTGTGCTCCCTGCAGGGCCTGGGCTGGCATTGCTGCTCTGCAGAGCGAACGAACTGTGGGGCCACAAGGCCACGAGGTGACTCCTGACTTCACACTGGCCGTGCTGCTTGGGGCAGGAAGCAGACCCCACCAGACAGGGCTAAACACTCATGACACTGCTGGCACATCTCTGTGCTCTTGGATGGTGCTCAGAATGGCACCAGGCTGTTTGCAATGGCAGGAGATGTGTCTGGGTGTGCACTAGCTCCAGCCTGTGGTTTTTCCCTGAGGGTGCATGAATCCCTCTCCAGTTCCCCTTCCCTGGGCTTCCTGGGTCCCTACTGCCTCTCCAGGGATTGCAGAGCCCTCATTTCCCTGTGCATACCTGGATTTAGTGCTTTACCTTCTGGTTACTCCACCATGGACTGTCTCTACTTTGTGAGACTCCACTCACTGTCCATCCCCAGGCACACACTATGCCTTGAGATCTCTGAGCTCTCCTGAGGGCTCAGATTCCCCTCCAGCAGGATGGGCATCTGTCATCAGCACTGTCACCTGAGAGACAGCCCTCAGCAGACATTTCAGAGACCATTCTCCATCTCCACTGGCACTGGTTGTCTCACTTCATTTGGAAGGAGAGTGTTCCCATCTGCTGACCTGATGGCTGACCAGGCATCCAAGGTGGTGAGGGAAGCCTTAAAGTGGGAGCAAGTGTGGGGAGAGGGTGAGTCAAAAAAGAGGGAGGAAGTGCTGGCCTGGGCTGGCAAGGAAAAGGTGCAGGGAGATGTGGACAAGAGAAACCCCAGAGAGAGAGCAGTGGGAATGCAGGGAGCTCTGCCTAGGGATGGACGATGGGCCTGTCGAGAGCTATGAGTGAGGATTAGCAGGCAGACCAAGAGGGGTGGCCTTGTAGTGGATGTGTACTATGGACTGCCTGAAGAGGGGCAGCCTCTGCAAGCTCAGAGCTGAGGAGAAGAAAACTCTTCCTGCTACCTAGATAGCAGCTCTCAGCTAGGCTCAAAAGCTGAGACCGGAGGCATGGAGGCAATAGCATGGTGCTGTGTGTCTCCAAGGGGACTGCCATGACACTGTGATGGGGGTCCCCATGGCGACCACCAAGGCACTGTGATGGGGTCCCCACGGCGACCACCAGGGCTTTGTGATGGAGGTGGCATCATGCCCACAAGGCCATTGTGATGAGGCGGTCCCCATGGTGACCGTGTCCCTACTGGGACCAGAGCCCCCAGGGGTCCCCACTCTGAGGAGAGCAGCTCGACCAGGAGGGAGCAGCTCCCCCTTGGTGCCAGAGTAGCAGGTCCTCACGAGTGCATCCCGGAGATGGACAAGGAGCGGCAGGCGAACGCCTGCTCCCAGTCCACGGACGGGCACCCAGGCACGCAGGAGTGCAGGAGGAAGGTGAGTGGTGGGGCTGGAGGGAGAGGCAGGCAGCAGGGCTGGGACCTGCGTGCAGAGCACGAGGATGGTGGGGAAGGGGAGGTGGGGCAAGACAGCCAGGCATGAGCTCGCCCAGTGAGGGGGCATTTATTCGTGGCCCTGGAGATTTTCTCTCAGATAAAGCACACACCAGCCTGGATACTCCAAGGCCCACAGGGAGCCCGTGAGCTCTGCACTGAGGGGCAGAGAGCAGCTGTGGGCCAAGCACAGCTGGGCCATGCGTGGCCATGAGGTTCCCTTTGACGTGGGGCTGGGGTTTCCTGTGCTTCAGGGGCTGCTCGTACCAACACAACCACCTCCATCATGTGCCCCCTTCTTCCCGCAGGTGGGCCAGCAGGAGCTGCACACAGTGGTGCAGCGCAGCCGGACCCCGGCTTCGTCCCACCAAAGGGACAGGCTGCCTTCGCTCCCCGGCCCACAGAGCTCGTGGGCCTCTGAACACGGCATCGTTGCAAAGGTACAGAGCTGAGCAGCGATGGTGGCAAAGCCTCTGCCTGACTCCCCGGAGGTGCCAAGAAGCGGGTGGGAAGTGCTGGGAGAGACCAGGAGGTCTCTGCCCCCAGCAAGCTGACTGCCTGCTCTGCCCAGCAGTCTGCAAGGACATGCCTTGGGGTGTCCGAGGGAGCTGCCTTTGCCTGTCTCTTGCCCCACGGTGACAAACCCTCTCCCCACCCGGCCTTTGGGAGCAGAGCAGCAGCCGCCCACATGGGAGAGTGCAGCCATTGGCGAGGCCATCGGGGCCACAGGAAGTTTCCATGTGGGAAGGATGGAGGGTAGGGGGGAGGATGGCAGGAACTTACCTTTTCTCATGGGCTTTGATTGCAGGTGGTGGAGGACACTGCCAGGGACGTTCCCATCATGGCACAAGCTCTGCATCCCTCCTCCGGCCTTGTAAGGAAGGCTCCTCTGGGGCACAGGGAGACAGCGCCTGGCAGGACTCGTGCAAGAGCAGGGACACCACATCTGCCTGGCTTACCACCTCTCCCAACCAAGGCAGCTCGGCAGGCCCATGGAGGCCTGGAGACCTCTGCAGCTAAAACTGCAGGATCTACAAGGCAAAGCAAGCTGCCTGCTCTAGAAGCATCCTGCAGGTCTTCTCCCCGAGGCAGGGCCAATGCCATGGACACCAAAGGGGTGGCCAGGAGAACCCTGGAGAGAGAGACCAAAGGATTAGAGAAGCTGGCAGTGAATTCCAGCACAGCTGCTGCCAGGGAACCCTTCCCACCTGTTAGTGCTGCTGGGAAGGCTGTGGACTCAGGGAAGAGCCTGGCAGAGGAAGAGCTAAAGCCATGCCCTCTTTCCTTGCCTCCCCTTCCAAAACGCAAGCAGGAAGCTCACGGTCCCACCCGGGCAATGCAAGAGCTCGTCCACTGCTTGCCTGAGCCCAGGCCTGGCTCTTGTGCATCAGCACTGGAAAAAGCAAGGCTCTTGCTAGATGACAGTACCAGGACAACTCTTCCCCTGACAAGCCAGCAACTCTCTGGAAGCTCCTTCGTTGTCCCAGCAGCACAGGCCATTCCTGAAAGGGAGATGCGAAGCACACCAGCATACAAGGAGCGGGACGAGCTGCTTTCTGCTCCCGGAGATGCCTGTGCGCAGGAGGTCAAGGCAGACTGTTCAGGCACGCTGGTGCAGAGGCAGGACTTGGTGCTAAGCAAGTCCTCAGTGTCCCAAGGTGCAGAGCTGCAGCCTCGTGAGCTGCAAGTGCCCCCTGCTGAGACATGCCAGGGAGAAACAGCCTCTTCTGCCCCGCATGATGCCCTGCAGTGTGCGACAACAGCCACAGGTGTTTCAGGGGAAGCTGGACTCCCCATCCGCTGCTGTGCTGAGGTGTCAGCTGGCTTTGAAGAAGACATCCCTGCCATCTCCCACAGTGACATGGCCCCACCATCGCCTTCCGTGCCTGAGCCTGCCAGCCTTGTGCAGAACATCCTTGGAGAAGCTGGCCTGGAAATGATGGCTGAGAGCCAGGGCCCTGCCCCACAGGGCCCTGCCCCGCCTGCTGGGGCTGTGCAGGGTGCAGGCCTGGGGCTGGAGTCTGCTGCCTTGAGCCGTCCTGATGACAGGAGCCCTGGAACTGGCCGGCATCCAGCACAGCCTGATGCGAATGAAGCCACGAAGGAGCTCAGTGCAGCCGTGCCAAAAAGGACATCATCGGCACAGACCAGCAGTCTAGCAGTACCAGCAAGCCCAGGCCAGGACGAGCCCACAGAGCAGGACAAAAGCACAGCCCCTGCAGCTCAGCAAGGGCCTGATGCCCCTGCTGGTGGGGGCAAAAGGGAGGTCAGCGGGGCCGGTGCACCCGCTTCCCCAGGCAAGGGCGGTGCGCCAGGGACCCCACGATGCCCCCGGGCAGGGCAGGGCCCAAACCAGCAGCCTTTGGGCATCATCTGCCATGTGCAAGGACAGCCTCTGCGCGTGCACCCCGACAACACCTCGCAGTATCTCGCAGTGCTCTCCATCAAAACAGAGCCGCTGGAGGAGCTCGAGAGGAGCAGCCTGGCACGCACCGGGCACACCTTGGCCCAGCTGCGAGAAGCCTGTTTCCAGAGGAAGAAGCTGAGCCTGCAGGAGAGCGAGGGCGAGGAGGCCAAGGGGAAACGTTTCTCCCTGACAGCGTCAGGATCCCTCAACGTCAAACGCAAGGAGGTGAGTGCCAAGGATGGGCTGGGCCAGGTGGCAACCCTGCCTGCGCTGGGGCCAGCCGCTGGGCCACACTGCAGCAGCGTGACTGTCCCAGTGGGAGCAGGGCCCCGGGAGGCCTTTCGTGGTGGGAAAAGCAGCACCCTTCACAAATGTGCCTCTTTTCTTTTAGCTGCTCGCCAGAAATTCTTTCTATAATTTGTGGAAACCAGAGATAACGCGAGTGGAGCTCCTGAAGGATGCCAGGGGCAAGTGGGAGGTGCTGGAGCGGCTGTATGCCCATGCCCCCAGGAGGGAGCGGGAGGTGGGAGCCAGGAAGAGAGTGCTGGGAGCGGCGCAGGAAGAGCAAGGGGACTGGAGCCCTGAGGAAGAGGAGGAGGAGGCAGATGAAGAGCTTCTGCAAAGGGAGGAGCTGGAGGAAAACACGTCCTTGCGCGAGATCTGGGTCAGACCTAGCCTCAGGAGCCTCTTAGCAGACGAGGAAACGTGCCCCCAGAAGGTGCCTTGCTCGCCCAGCCTCAAGGCCAGAGACACTGCCAGGGAGGCAGCTGGTGACATGGAGAACATGCCTCTGGAGCCAGCAGTGCTCGGAGGAGCCGAAGCAGGGGCATGTGCTTTGGGGGATGGCTTTCAGGAGGCAGGGGACAGCGTGTCTCTGGAGCCATCAGAGAGACCAGAAACAAAGCCAGAGGCCTGGCCTGCAGCCCGAGACCCTCAGGAGGCAGAGGAAAAAGTGCCTGCCTCTGCAGCAGAAGCTGTGCCAGAGGCCCGTCTCTTGGCTGGAGGCCCTTGCGAGGAGAGCATCAGCCTGCCTCTCGAAGCACCACTGCCCGAGGGAAGAAAAGCAGTGGCTTCTGCCTTGTGTGGAGGCCCTCCTCCCCAGGTGAGCAAGGAGCACATCATTGGTCTCCCCATCAAAGGGGTCTGCTGTGTGAGCTGTGTCTGGGGTGTGCAGGGTGGGTGCAGAGAGCTGCCCCGTCCTGTGGGACCCCCCTGCCCATGGTGCCAAGCTGTCACCCTCAGGCCTTTGCCCTCTGCGATATCTGCCATGGGGGAGCTGCCTGGTGCTCTCCGTTTCCAAGTGCCCAAGGCCCAGGGCTGACGTCCCCTCCAACGCCTGCACTGCGTTCAGCCGTGGGCCCTGGATGCAGAGCGAGGAGGGAAGGGGTGACCCCAGCAGCAGCCCCCTCCCACACCCAGTGAGCCAGCCCCCTTCTGCCACCCACCCGGCCACCTCTGTTCCCCCCTGCCCGTCACAGCCCCCAGCCCAGCCCTGCTGCTACAGCCCCACAACAAGCCTTGTCCCATCTCTGTGCCACCCGCAGGTCCCTTGCCTTGGGACTCACAGCTCTTGGCAGCATCCCACAACCCCAAACCCTTCCCCCCGTCCATCCCGGGCACCAGTGTCCTGAGCATCGCCAGCTGATGGCACGCGGTGTGTGTGCTTGCTCTCCCCTTGCAGGTTGCATCTGAGCCCAAAGAGGAGGAGAAGTCATCTCCAGCCTTCAGGCACACACCAGAGGTGGACCCAGGTAGGTACCCAAGTCAAGAGCCCTTCTGGGCACGGCGGGCCCGTCCCAGCACAGCGAGCGGCACCGGGGCCGGCAGCAGTAAGCGCTCGGGGGCTGGCCGTGCCGAGGCCATGACCCCTCGGGAAAGGCCTTGGTGGTGGTGACAGGCAGGTCCTGCACCCCCACAGCCCCTCGCCCACGCCTCTCCTTCCCCCACAGGCATCACCACCCTCCCGGACGCCGCAGCGCCCAGGCGACGGCCCTCGCTGCTCAGGACGGTGCTTCGGGCTCTGCGCAGAGCTTTCTGCTGCAGCTGTGCCACGGGGCAGCGAGAGCAACGGCGCCAGGAGGCCAGTGCCCGGCAGGTGCCCTGAGATGGGGGCTGGCACAGGGCAGAGAGGCAGAGCGACGGAGACTGTCCCGGTTGCTACAGAAATGCTGCTCCATCATGTCCTGTAGCACCCATGTGCCCACACCAACCCTAGCTGGCGACATTTTCTGCTGTGAATAAAACCCTCAGAAGCCTTTTTTCCCCCTGTGTTACTTGGTGTCAGGCAAATCTCCACAGCAAGACTAGTGCAGGCAATGGCAACGAAGCCAGGCAGGTCTGGAGAGAAAGCCGTTCAAGCAGTCACAGAGTCAGAGAGCAGCTGCGGTGGGAAGGGGCTTCTGGAGGTCTCGGCTCCAACGTCCTGCTGCAGGTGGAGGCAGCCAGCGGGGGTTTCCCAGGGCCTGGCAGGGTCAAGCTCTGACTGTCTCTGTTGCACCACCCTCAGGCTTCACAGGCTCTTGGTCCTCTCTGCTGGGAATTTTCCCTGCTGCCACTTGTGTCGTGGCCCCTCGTCCTGTCCCCAGGCACCTCGGGAAGGGTCTGGCTCCATCCTCTCCCCACCCTCCCCTTCGGCAGCTGCAGGCAGCAGCGAGATCCCCCTGCGCCTTCTCTTGTCCTGGCTGAACAGACCCAGCGCCCTTGGCCTCTCTTCAGATGTCCTGTGCTCCAGCTCCCGACCATCTCGCGGTTGTCCACTGGGCTCGTGCCAATGTGTCCATGTCTGTCTGGGAGTGGGGAGCCCTACCTGGACCCTGTGACCAGACGTGGTCTCTCCCGAGCCGACCCCAGGGCAGGAATGCCTTCCCTCGCCCTGCCGGCTGCTCTCTGCTAACACAGCCAAGTGTGGGGCCGGCCTTGCTGCCCAGGCACGCTGCTGACCCCAGCTCAGCTTGTGCCCAGGACCTGCAGGACTTGATCTGCGGAGCTGCTCTCCAGGGACCAGGCCCCTGCCCAGCCTGCTGTGGGGCTTTTACTTTTCCCAGCAGCCCATTTCGGTGTCCTGTCAAGGTCCCTCGGAAGAACAGCCCTAGGTACCTGCTGCTTTTGTGACCATCCGAGAGTGCCCTGCCCACTTTATGCTGTGAGCTTCCCCTAAAAGTGTCCTAGCTCCACCCACTGCTGGGAGCTTCCTCTGACGGTGCCCTGCACCCACATGGTGTTTCCACCCAGGCTGGTTCCCTGCCCAGGCACCTCCACAGCAACAGCGACATGAGTCTCAGCTCCTCTGCTGTGGCATTATATGCAGCAACATTTCCCTGGCCTCTGTGGAGGGCCCGATCGAGAGCTGGGCATGGACATCCTGGCTCCGCACAGCCTCAATTACCGCCCCGCAGGGCTTGGCACATGGCTGTGCTGCAACCCCAACTGTCCCTTTGGCTCTAGTGGCTGCCCCCACGGGGTTCCCCAGGCCTCCCCCACACCTGGGCACACCTTTGCATCCCAGGGCTCTCCTGACAGTGCTGGCTGTGACCCAGGCCACCCACGAGGGCCTCTGCTGAGGTGCCTGTGAGACCTGGCCCTCCCATGGTGAGCGTGGCACACCTAGATTGGGATCCCTCACAGTCAAGCTGTGCCACCCTAGGGACCTGGTGTTCAGCACAGGGCCGGTCGACCCCTCCTCGTGTGTGCCGTCCTGCTGGGAGGGCAACAGAGGGAGAGCGAACAGCCTGAGTCTGCCCTGGGCAAGTGTGGGACATTTTGGGAGGGAGGCAACTGCAACAGCTGCCACGCTGCAGCAGCACCAGCTGTGTCCCCTCCCTGCAGCCCCTGCCACAGCCCTGCCCACCCCTGCCCCTGCCAGGGCTGCTGCCCCCTCACTCCCAGCCCCCAGCCCCTCTCCTGCCACCGTGGGGACCAGCTCTACAGGCAGGAGCTCCCCAGCCCCTGGCCCTCCCCACCTCTCCCCACACCAGCCATCCAGCCCCAGCTGGATGCCCACCTGCCTCCGTCTTTCCATTCATGGAGTCCCAGAAGAGTTTTGGTGGGGAAGGACCTCTGGAGGTCTCCACTCCAACCTCCCATGCAAAACAGGGCTGCTTGGAGCCCTACGGTCTCAGCCTTATGGTGATCACTGGGCTGTGCCTGACCCCGGTTACCATCCCCAAACCTGCTCTGCTCCTCTTGCCCATGCACTGCAGGACAGCACCCCTCATCGGTGGGGCACTGCCCTCCTGCCTTGCCAACACCCTCAGCTCCCGCTTCCCCTTCCCGTACGAAGCAGCCCCACCCTTGCTGCTCCCAACAACAGACTCTTTGGAGCAAAACCATTGGAGCTGTGATACAGCAAAACCTGCCCTCCTGGCTACCCATCATCAAATCAGTTCCCACGTGGCTGCCCTCCCCGCTAAGGCTCTGTGTGCAGTGTTACCTGGCTAGGGGGTCCAAATCTGAGGCACTCCTTACACCTTTCAATTGGCTGTCAGGCAAGGGTTGCTGTTTGGCATATATGGTCACCTTGGGGACCTACAAGCTTCTTCTGCTTGCATCCCAGCTTCCCTTGCCAAGGTTTTCTTGACTGTAGTGAAGGGGGCAGGTCCAAGGCAGAGATGGGGAGTCAGGTCAGGAGGCCGGGGACAGGGTCAGGTCAGCAACCAAGAGGTGCAGGGCCAGGCACAGGCATGTCCATGACATAACTCAGGCCAGGCCCAAGGACAGGGGCAGCAGCTCCCCAGCAAGGGGGAGGAGGCCCCACAATACACTGGTCACTTTCTGTCTGCCCTGCTCTTGTGCCCAGGAGATCCCCCTCCCTGTCTGCCTGCAGCCCCTCCATGCCCACCCTGCTCCCCAGCACAGCACAACAGCCCTGGCCCTGCAGCCCCTCCACAGCTCCTGCTGAGCCAGGAACAGAGCAACCTAACCTGAGCTGGTGCCCAGGGAAACCTGTTTCTTCTTCTCTTTTTCTACCTGAATGCTGCCCTGCTTTTCTCTAGGGAGGTTGCTGCTCCCCAGAGAGCTTTTCCCCAGGTGAGTGTGTCCGTGCTGGCCTGGCTGGATGTTCCTGCACCCCTCCCCTGTGCTCCCTGCAGGGCCTGGGCTGGCATTGCTGCTCTGCAGAGCGAACGAACTGTGGGGCCACAAGGCCACGAGGTGACTCCTGACTTCACACTGGCCGTGCTGCTTGGGGCAGGAAGCAGACCCCACCAGACAGGGCTAAACACTCATGACACTGCTGGCACATCTCTGTGCTCTTGGATGGTGCTCAGAATGGCACCAGGCTGTTTGCAATGGCAGGAGATGTGTCTGGGTGTGCACTAGCTCCAGCCTGTGGTTTTTCCCTGAGGGTGCATGAATCCCTCTCCAGTTCCCCTTCCCTGGGCTTCCTGGGTCCCTACTGCCTCTCCAGGGATTGCAGAGCCCTCATTTCCCTGTGCAGACCTGGATTTAGTGCTTTACCTTCTGGTTACTCCACCATGGACTGTCTCTACTTTGTGAGACTCCACTCACTGTCCATCCCCAGGCACACACTATGCCTTGAGATCTCTGAGCTCTCCTGAGGGCTCAGATTCCCCTCCAGCAGGATGGGCATCTGTCATCAGCACTGTCACCTGAGAGACAGCCCTCAGCAGACATTTCAGAGACCATTCTCCATCTCCACTGGCACTGGTTGTCTCACTTCATTTGGAAGGAGAGTGTTCCCATCTGCTGACCTGATGGCTGACCAGGCATCCAAGGTGGTGAGGGAAGCCTTAAAGTGGGAGCAAGTGTGGGGAGAGGGTGAGTCAAAAAAGAGGGAGGAAGTGCTGGCCTGGGCTGGCAAGGAAAAGGTGCAGGGAGATGTGGACAAGAGAAACCCCAGAGAGAGAGCAGTGGGAATGCAGGGAGCTCTGCCTAGGGATGGACGATGGGCCTGTCGAGAGCTATGAGTGAGGATTAGCAGGCAGACCAAGAGGGGTGGCCTTGTAGTGGATGTGTACTATGGACTGCCTGAAGAGGGGCAGCCTCTGCAAGCTCAGAGCTGAGGAGAAGAAAACTCTTCCTGCTACCTAGATAGCAGCTCTCAGCTAGGCTCAAAAGCTGAGACCGGAGGCATGGAGGCAATAGCATGGTGCTGTGTGTCTCCAAGGGGACTGCCATGACACTGTGATGGGGGTCCCCATGGCGACCACCAAGGCACTGTGATGGGGTCCCCACGGCGACCACCAGGGCTTTGTGATGGAGGTGGCATCATGCCCACAAGGCCATTGTGATGAGGCGGTCCCCATGGTGACCGTGTCCCTACTGGGACCAGAGCCCCCAGGGGTCCCCACTCTGAGGAGAGCAGCTCGACCAGGAGGGAGCAGCTCCCCCTTGGTGCCAGAGTAGCAGGTCCTCACGAGTGCATCCCGGAGATGGACAAGGAGCGGCAGGCGAACGCCTGCTCCCAGTCCACGGACGGGCACCCAGGCACGCAGGAGTGCAGGAGGAAGGTGAGTGGTGGGGCTGGAGGGAGAGGCAGGCAGCAGGGCTGGGACCTGCGTGCAGAGCACGAGGATGGTGGGGAAGGGGAGGTGGGGCAAGACAGCCAGGCATGAGCTCGCCCAGTGAGGGGGCATTTATTCGTGGCCCTGGAGATTTTCTCTCAGATAAAGCACACAGCAGCCTGGATACTCCAAGGCCCACAGGGAGCCCGTGAGCTCTGCACTGAGGGGCAGAGAGCAGCTGTGGGCCAAGCACAGCTGGGCCATGCGTGGCCATGAGGTTCCCTTTGACGTGGGGCTGGGGTTTCCTGTGCTGCAGGGGCTGCTCGTACCAACACAACCACCTCCATCATGTGCCCCCTTCTTCCCGCAGGTGGGCCAGCAGGAGCTGCACACAGTGGTGCAGCGCAGCCGGACCCCGGCTTCGTCCCACCAAAGGGACAGGCTGCCTTCGCTCCCCGGCCCACAGAGCTCGTGGGCCTCTGAACACGGCATCGTTGCAAAGGTACAGAGCTGAGCAGCGATGGTGGCAAAGCCTCTGCCTGACTCCCCGGAGGTGCCAAGAAGCGGGTGGGAAGTGCTGGGAGAGACCAGGAGGTCTCTGCCCCCAGCAAGCTGACTGCCTGCTCTGCCCAGCAGTCTGCAAGGACATGCCTTGGGGTGTCCGAGAGAGCTGCCTTTGCCTGTCTCTTGCCCCACGGTGACAAACCCTCTCCCCACCCGGCCTTTGGGAGCAGAGCAGCAGCCGCCCACATGGGAGAGTGCAGCCATTGGCGAGGCCATCGGGGCCACAGGAAGTTTCCATGTGGGAAGGATGGAGGGCAGGGGGGAGGATGGCAGGAACTTAGCCTTTCTCATGGGCTTTGATTGCAGGTGGTGGAGGACACTGCCAGGGACGTTCCCATTGTGGTACAAGCTCTGCATCGCTCCACTGGCCTTGTAAGGAAGGCTCCTCTGGGGCACAGGGAGACACTGCCTGGCAGGACTCGCGCAAGAGCAGGGACACCACATCTGCCTGGCTTACCACCTCTCCCAACCAAGGCAGCTCGGCAGGCCCATGGAGGCCTGGAGACCTCTGCAGCTAAAACTGCAGGATCTACAAGGCAAACCAAGCTGCCTGCTCTCGAAGCATCCTGCAGGTCTTCTCCCCGAGGCAGGGCCAATGCCATGGACACCAAAGGGGTGGCCAGGAGAACCCTGGAGAGAGAGACCAAAGGATTAGAGAAGCTGGCAGTGAATTCCAGCACAGCTGCTGCCAGGGAACCCTTCCCACCTGTTAGTGCTGCTGGGAAGGCTGTGGACTCAGGGAAGAGCCTGGCAGAGGAAGAGCTAAAGCCATGCCCTCTTTCCTTGCCTCCCCTTCCAAAACGCAAGCAGGAAGCTCACGGTCCCACCCGGGCAATGCAAGAGCTCGTCCACTGCTTGCCTGAGCCCAGGCCTGGCTCTTGTGCATCAGCACTGGAAAAAGCAAGGCTCTTGCTAGATGACAGTACCAGGACAACTCTTCCCCTGACAAGCCAGCAACTCTCTGGAAGCTCCTTCGTTGTCCCAGCAGCACAGGCCATTCCTGAAAGGGAGATGCGAAGCACGCCAGCATACAAGGAGCGGGACGAGCTGCTTTCTGCTCCCGGAGATGCCTGTGCGCAGGAGGTCAAGGCACACTGTTCAGGCACGCTGGTGCAGAGGCAGGACTTGGTGCTAAGCAAGTCCTCAGTGTCCCAAGGTGCAGACCTGCAGCCTCGTGAGCTGCAAGTGCCCCCTGCTGAGACGTGCCAGGGAGAAACAGCCTCTTCTGCCCCGCATGATGCCCTGCAGTGTGCGACAACAGCCACAGGTGTTTCAGGGGAAGCTGGACTCCCCATGCCCTGCTGTGCTGAGGTGTCACCTGGCTTTGAAGAAGACATCCCTGCCATCTCCCACAGTGACATGGCCCCACCATCGCCTTCCGTGCCTGAGCCTGCCAGCCTTGTGCAGAACATCCTTGGCGAAGCTGGCCTGGAAATGATGGCTGAGAGCCAGGGCCCTGCCCCACAGGGCCCTGCACCGCCTGCTGGGGCTGTGGAGGATGCAGGCCTGGGGCTGGAGTCTGCTGCCTTGAGCCGTCCTGATGACAGGAGCCCTGGACCTGGCCGGCATCCAGCACAGCCTGATGCGAATGAAGCCACGAAGGAGCTCAGTGCAGCCGTGCCAAAAAGGACATCATCGGCACAGACCAGCAGTCTAGCAGTACCAGCAAGCCCAGGCCAGGACGAGCCCACAGAGCAGGACAAAAGCACAGCCCCTGCAGCTCAGCAAGGGCCTGATGCCCCTGCTGGTGGGGGCAAAAGGGAGGTCAGCGGGGCCGGTGCACCCGCTTCCCCAGGCAAGGGCGGTGCGCCAGGGACCCCACGATGCCCCCGGGCAGGGCAGGGCCCAAACCAGCAGCCTTTGGGCATCATCTGCCATGTGCAAGGACAGCCTCTGCGCGTGCACCCCGACAACACCTCGCAGTATCTCGCAGTGCTCTCCATCAAAACAGAGCCGCTGGAGGAGCTCGAGAGGAGCAGCCTGGCACGCACCGGGCACACCTTGGCCCAGCTGCGAGAAGCCTGTTTCCAGAGGAAGAAGCTGAGCCTGCAGGAGAGCGAGGGCGAGGAGGCCAAGGGGAAAGGTTTCTCCCTGACAGCGTCAGGATCCCTCAACGTCAAACGCAAGGAGGTGAGTGCCAAGGATGGGCTGGGCCAGGTGGCAACCCTGCCTGCGCTGGGGCCAGCCGCTGGGCCACACTGCAGCAGCGTGACTCTCCCAGTGGGAGCAGGGCCCCGGGAGGCCTTTCGTGGTGGGAAAAGCAGCACCCTTCACAAATGTGCCTCTTTTCTTTTAGCTGCTCGCCAGAAATTCTTTCTATAATTTGTGGAAACCAGAGATAACGCGAGTGGAGCTCCTGAAGGATGCCAGGGGCAAGTGGGAGGTGCTGGAGCGGCTGTATGCCCATGCCCCCAGGAGGGAGCGGGAGGTGGGAGCCAGGAAGAGAGTGCTGGGAGCGGCGCAGGAAGAGCAAGGGGACTGGAGCCCTGAGGAAGAGGAGGAGGAGGCAGATGAAGAGCTTCTGCAAAGGGAGGAGCTGGAGGAAAACACGTCCTTGCGCGAGATCTGGGTCAGACCTAGCCTCAGGAGCCTCTTAGCAGACGAGGAAACGTGCCCCCAGAAGGTGCCTTGCTCGCCCAGCCTCAAGGCCAGAGACACTGCCAGGGAGGCAGCTGGTGACATGGAGAACATGCCTCTGGAGCCAGCAGTGCTCGGAGGAGCCGAAGCAGGGGCATGTGCTTTGGGGGATGGCTTTCAGGAGGCAGGGGACAGCGTGTCTCTGGCGCCATCAGAGAGCACAGAAACAAAGCCAGAGGCCTGGCCTGCAGCCCGAGACCCTCAGGAGGCAGAGGAAAAAGTGCCTGCCTCTGCAGCAGAAGCTGTGCCAGAGGCCCGTCTCTTGGCTGGAGGCCCTTGGGATGAGAGCAACAGCCTGCCTCTCGAAGCACCACTGCCCGAGGGAAGAAAAGCAGTGTCTTCTGCCTTGTGTGGAGGCCCTCCTCCCCAGGTGAGCAAGGAGCACATCATTGGTCTCCCCATCAAAGGGGTCTGCTGTGTGAGCTGTGTCTGGGGTGTGCAGGGTGGGTGCAGAGAGCTGCCCCGTCCTGTGGGACCCCCCTGCCCATGGTGCCAAGCTGTCACCCTGAGGCCTTTGCCCTCTGCGATATCTGCCATGGGGGAGCTGCCTGGTGCTCTCCGTTTCCAAGTGCCCAAGGCCCAGGGCTGACGTCCCCTCCAACGCCTGCACTGCGTTCAGCCCTGGGCCCTGGATGCAGAGCGAGGAGGGAAGGGGTGACCCCAGCAGCAGCCCCCTCCCACACCCAGTGAGCCAGCCCCCTTCTGCCACCCACCCGGCCACCTCTGTTCCCCCCTGCCCGTCACAGCCCCCAGCCCAGCCCTGCTGCTACAGCCCCACAACAAGCCTTATCCCGTCTCTGTGCCATCCGCAGGTCCCTTCTCTTGGGACTCACAGCTCTTGGCAGCATCCCACAACCCCAAACCCTTCCCCCCGTCCATCCCGGGCAGCAGTGTCCTGAGCATCGCCAGCTGATGGCACGCGGTGTGTGTGCTTGCTCTCCCCTTGCAGGTTGCATCTGAGCCCAAAGAGGAGGAGAAGTCATCTCCAGCCTTCAGGCACACACCAGAGGTGGACCCAGGTAGGTACCCAAGTCAAGAGCCCTTCTGGGCACGGCGGGCCCGTCCCAGCACAGCGAGCGGCACCGAGGCCGGCAGCAGTAAGCGCTCGGGGGCTGGCCGTGCCGAGGCCATGACCCCTCGGGAAAGGCCTTGGTGGTGGCGACAGGCAGGTCCTGCACCCCCACAGCCCCTCGCCCACGCCTCTCCTTCCCCCACAGGCATCACCACCCTCCCGGACGCCGCAGCGCCCAGGCGACGGCCCTCGCTGCTCAGGACGGTGCTTCGGGCTCTGCGCAGAGCTTTCTGCTGCAGCTGTGCCACGGGGCAGTGAGAGCAACGGCGCCAGGAGGCCAGTGCCCGGCAGGTGCCCTGAGATGGGGGCTGGCACAGGGCAGAGAGGCAGAGCGACGGAGACTGTCCCGGTTGCTACAGAAATGCTGCTCCATCATGTCCTGTAGCACCCATGTGCCCACACCAACCCTAGCTGGCGACATTTTCTGCTGTGAATAAAACCCTCAGAAGCCTTTTTTCCCCCTGTGTTACTTGGTGTCAGGCAAATCTCCACAGCAAGACTAGTGCAGGCAATGGCAACGAAGCCAGGCAGGTCTGGAGAGAAAGCCGTTCAAGCAGTCACAGAGTCAGAGAGCAGCTGCGGTGGGAAGGGGCTTCTGGAGGTCTCAGCTCCAACGTCCTGCTGCAGGTGGAGGCAGCCAGCGGGGGTTTCCCAGGGCCTGGCAGGGTCAAGCTCTGACTGTCTCTGTTGCACCACCCTCAGGCTTCACAGGCTCTTGGTCCTCTCTGCTGGGAATTTTCCCTGCTGCCACTTGTGTCGTGGCCCCTCGTCCTGTCCCCAGGCACCTCGGGAAGGGTCTGGCTCCATCCTCTCCCCACCCTCCCCTTCGGCAGCTGCAGGCAGCAGCGAGATCCCCCTGCGCCTTCTCTTGTCCTGGCTGAACAGACCCAGCGCCCTTGGCCTCTCTTCAGACGTCCTGTGCTCCAGCTCCCGACCAGCTCGCGGTTGTCCACTGGGCTCGTGCCAATGTGTCCATGTCTGTCTGGGAGTGGGGAGCCCTACCTGGACCCTGTGACCAGACGTGGTCTCTCCCGTGCCGACCCCAGGGCAGGAATGCCTTCCCTCGCCCTGCCGGCTGCTCTCTGCTAACACAGCCAAGTGTGGGGCCGGCCTTGCTGCCCAGGCACGCTGCTGACCCCAGCTCAGCTTGTGCCCAGGACCTGCAGGACTTGATCTGCGGAGCTGCTCTCCAGGGACCAGGCCCCTGCCCAGCCTGCTGTGGGGCTTTTACTTTTCCCAGCAGCCCATTTCGGTGTCCTGTCAAGGTCCCTCGGAAGAACAGCCCTAGGTACCTGCTGCTTTTGTGACCATCCGAGAGTGCCCTGCCCACTTTATGCTGTGAGCTTCCCCTAAAAGTGTCCTAGCTCCACCCACTGCTGGGAGCTTCCTCTGACGGTGCCCTGCACCCACATGGTGTTTCCACCCAGGCTGGTTCCCTGCCCAGGCACCTCCACAGCAACAGCGACATGAGTCTCAGCTCCTCTGCTGTGGCATTATATGCAGCAACATTTCCCTGGCCTCTGTGGAGGGCCCGATCGAGAGCTGGGCATGGACATCCTGGCTCCGCACAGCCTCAATTACCGCCCCGCAGGGCTTGGCACATGGCTGTGCTGCAACCCCAACTGTCCCTTTGGCTCTAGTGGCTGCCCCCACGGGGTTCCCCAGGCCTCCCCCACACCTGGGCACACCTTTGCATCCCAGGGCTCTCCTGACAGTGCTGGCTGTGACCCAGGCCACCCACGAGGGCCTCTGCTGAGGTGCCTGTGAGACCTGGCCCTCCCATGGTGAGCGTGGGACACCTAGATTGGGATCCCTCACAGTCAAGCTGTGCCACCCTAGGGACCTGGTGTTCAGCACAGGGCCGGTCGACCCCTCCTCGTGTGTGCCGTCCTGCTGGGAGGGCAACAGAGGGAGAGCGAACAGCCTGAGTCTGCCCTGGGCAAGTGTGGGACATTTTGGGAGGGAGGCAACTGCAACAGCTGCCACGCTGCAGCAGCACCAGCTGTGTCCCCTCCCTGCAGCCCCTGCCACAGCCCTGCCCACCCCTGCCCCTGCCAGGGCTGCTGCCCCCTCACTCCCAGCCCCCAGCCCCTCTCCTGCCACCGTGGGGACCAGCTCTACAGGCAGGAGCTCCCCAGCCCCTGGCCCTCCCCACCTCTCCCCACACCAGCCATCCAGCCCCAGCTGGATGCCCACCTGCCTCCGTCTTTCCATTCATGGAGTCCCAGAAGAGTTTTGGTGGGGAAGGACCTCTGGAGGTCTCCACTCCAACCTCCCATGCAAAACAGGGCTGCTTGGAGCCCTACGGTCTCAGCCTTATGGTGATCACTGGGCTGTGCCTGACCCCGGTTACCATCCCCAAACCTGCTCTGCTCCTCTTGCCCACGCACTGCGGGACAGCACCCCTCATCGGTGGGGCACTGCCCTCCTGCCTTGCCAACACCCTCAGCTCCCGCTTCCCCTTCCCGTACGAAGCAGCCCCACCCTTGCTGCTCCCAACAACAGACTCTTTGGAGCAAAACCATTGGAGCTGTGATACAGCAAAACCTGCCCTCCTGGCTACCCATCATCAAATCAGTTCCCACGTGGCTGCCCTCCCCGCTAAGGCTCTGTGTGCAGTGTTACCTGGCTAGGGGGTCCAAATCTGAGGCACTCCTTACACCTTTCAATTGGCTGTCAGGCAAGGGTTGCTGTTTGGCATATATGGTCACCTTGGGGACCTACAAGCTGCTTCTGCTTGCATCCCAGCTTCCCTTGCCAAGGTTTTCTTGACTGTAGTGAAGGGGGCAGGTCCAAGGCAGAGATGGGGAGTCAGGTCAGGAGGCCGGGGACAGGGTCAGGTCAGCAACCAAGAGGTGCAGGGCCAGGCACAGGCATGTCCATGACATAACTCAGGCCAGGCCCAAGGACAGGGGCAGCAGCTCCCCAGCAAGGGGGAGGAGGCCCCACAATACACTGGTCACTTTCTGTCTGCCCTGCTCTTGTGCCCAGGAGATCCCCCTCCCTGTCTGCCTGCAGCCCCTCCATGCCCACCCTGCTCCCCAGCACAGCACAACAGCCCTGGCCCTGCAGCCCCTCCACAGCTCCTGCTGAGCCAGGAACAGAGCAACCTAACCTGAGCTGGTGCCCAGAGAAACCTGTTTCTTCTTCTCTTTTTCTACCTGAATGCTGCCCTGCTTTTCTCTAGGGAGGTTGCTGCTCCCCAGAGAGCTTTTCCCCAGGTGAGTGTGTCCGTGCTGGCCTGGCTGGATGTTCCTGCACCCCTCCCCTGTGCTCCCTGCAGGGCCTGGGCTGGCATTGCTGCTCTGCAGAGCGAACGAACTGTGGGGCCACAAGGCCACGAGGTGACTCCTGACTTCACACTGGCCATGCTGCTTGGGGCAGGAAGCAGACCCCACCAGACAGGGCTAAACACTCATGACACTGCTGGCACATCTCTGTGCTCTTGGATGGTGCTCAGAATGGCACCAGGCTGTTTGCAATGGCAGGAGATGTGTCTGGGTGTGCACTAGCTCCAGCCTGTGGTTTTTCCCTGAGGGTGCATGAATCACTCTCCAGTTCCCCTTCCCTGGGCTTCCTGGGTCCCTACTGCCTCTCCAGGGATTGCAGAGCCCTCATTTCCCTGTGCAGACCTGGATTTAGTGCTTTACCTTCTGGTTACTCCACCATGGACTGTCTCTACTTTGTGAGACTCCACTCACTGTCCATCCCCAGGCACACACTATGCCTTGAGATCTCTGAGCTCTCCTGAGGGCTCAGATTCCCCTCCAGCAGGATGGGCATCTGTCATCAGCACTGTCACCTGAGAGACAGCCCTCAGCAGACATTTCAGAGACCATTCTCCATCTCCACTGGCACTGGTTGTCTCACTTCATTTGGAAGGAGAGTGTTCCCATCTGCTGACCTGATGGCTGACCAGGCATCCAAGGTGGTGAGGGAAGCCTTAAAGTGGGAGCAAGTGTGGGGAGAGGGTGAGTCAAAAAAGAGGGAGGAAGTGCTGGCCTGGGCTGGCAAGGAAAAGGTGCAGGGAGATGTGGACAAGAGAAACCCCAGAGAGAGAGCAGTGGGAATGCAGGGAGCTCTGCCTAGGGATGGACGATGGGCCTGTCGAGAGCTATGAGTGAGGATTAGCAGGCAGACCAAGAGGGGTGGCCTTGTAGTGGATGTGTACTATGGACTGCCTGAAGAGGGGCAGCCTCTGCAAGCTCAGAGCTGAGGAGAAGAAAACTCTTCCTGCTACCTAGATAGCAGCTCTCAGCTAGGCTCAAAAGCTGAGACCGGAGGCATGGAGGCAATAGCATGGTGCTGTGTGTCTCCAAGGGGACTGCCATGACACTGTGATGGGGGTCCCCATGGCGACCACCAAGGCACTGTGATGGGGTCCCCACGGCGACCACCAGGGCTTTGTGATGGAGGTGGCATCATGCCCACAAGGCCATTGTGATGAGGCGGTCCCCATGGTGACCGTGTCCCTACTGGGACCAGAGCCCCCAGGGGTCCCCACTCTGAGGAGAGCAGCTCGACCAGGAGGGAGCAGCTCCCCCTTGGTGCCAGAGTAGCAGGTCCTCACGAGTGCATCCCGGAGATGGACAAGGAGCGGCAGGCGAACGCCTGCTCCCAGTCCACGGACAGGCACCCAGGCACGCAGGAGTGCAGGAGGAAGGTGAGTGGTGGGTCTGGAGGGAGAGGCAGGCAGCAGGGCTGGGACCTGCGTGGAGAGCACGAGGATGGTGGGGAAGGGGA
This sequence comes from Struthio camelus, assembly GCF_040807025.1. Taxonomy (NCBI): domain Eukaryota; kingdom Metazoa; phylum Chordata; class Aves; order Struthioniformes; family Struthionidae; genus Struthio; species Struthio camelus. Next base: position 1,685,306 of record NC_090973.1, on the reverse strand, counting down.
GGTGGGGCAAGACAGCCAGGCATGAGCTCGCCCAGTGAGGGGGCATTTATTCATGGCCCTGGAGATTTTCTCTCAGATAAAGCACACAGCAGCCTGGATACTCCAAGGCCCACAGGGAGCCCGTGAGCTCTGCACTGAGGGGCAGAGAGCAGCTGTGGGCCAAGCACAGCTGGGCCATGCGTGGCCATGAGGTTCCCTTTGACGTGGGGCTGGGGTTTCCTGTGCTTCAGGGGCTGCTCGTACCAACACAACCACCTCCATCATGTGCCCCCTTCTTCCCGCAGGTGGGCCAGCAGGAGCTGCACACAGTGGTGCAGCGCAGCCGGACCCCGGCTTCGTCCCACCAAAGGGACAGGCTGCCTTCGCTCCCCGGCCCACAGAGCTCGTGGGCCTCTGAACACGGCATCGTTGCAAAGGTACAGAGCTGAGCAGCGATGGTGGCAAAGCCTCTGCCTGACTCCCCGGAGGTGCCAAGAAGCGGGTGGGAAGTGCTGGGAGAGACCAGGAGGTCTCTGCCCCCAGCAAGCTGACTGCCTGCTCTGCCCAGCAGTCTGCAAGGACATGCCTTGGGGTGTCCGAGGGAGCTGCCTTTGCCTGTCTCTTGCCCCACGGTGACAAACCCTCTCCCCACCCGGCCTTTGGGAGCAGAGCAGCAGCCGCCCACATGGGAGAGTGCAGCCATTGGCGAGGCCATCGGGGCCACAGGAAGTTTCCATGTGGGAAGGATGGAGGGTAGGGGGGAGGATGGCAGGAACTTACCTTTTCTCATGGGCTTTGATTGCAGGTGGTGGAGGACACTGCCAGGGACGTTCCCATCATGGCACAAGCTCTGCATCCCTCCTCCGGCCTTGTAAGGAAGGCTCCTCTGGGGCACAGGGAGACAGCGCCTGGCAGGACTCGTGCAAGAGCAGGGACACCACATCTGCCTGGCTTACCACCTCTCCCAACCAAGGCAGCTCGGCAGGCCCATGGAGGCCTGGAGACCTCTGCAGCTAAAACTGCAGGATCTACAAGGCAAAGCAAGCTGCCTGCTCTAGAAGCATCCTGCAGGTCTTCTCCCCGAGGCAGGGCCAATGCCATGGACACCAAAGGGGTGGCCAGGAGAACCCTGGAGAGAGAGACCAAAGGATTAGAGAAGCTGGCAGTGAATTCCAGCACAGCTGCTGCCAGGGAACCCTTCCCACCTGTTAGTGCTGCTGGGAAGGCTGTGGACTCAGGGAAGAGCCTGGCAGAGGAAGAGCTAAAGCCATGCCCTCTTTCCTTGCCTCCCCTTCCAAAACGCAAGCAGGAAGCTCACGGTCCCACCCGGGCAATGCAAGAGCTCGTCCACTGCTTGCCTGAGCCCAGGCCTGGCTCTTGTGCATCAGCACTGGAAAAAGCAAGGCTCTTGCTAGATGACAGTACCAGGACAACTCTTCCCCTGACAAGCCAGCAACTCTCTGGAAGCTCCTTCGTTGTCCCAGCAGCACAGGCCATTCCTGAAAGGGAGATGCGAAGCACACCAGCATACAAGGAGCGGGACGAGCTGCTTTCTGCTCCCGGAGATGCCTGTGCGCAGGAGGTCAAGGCAGACTGTTCAGGCACGCTGGTGCAGAGGCAGGACTTGGTGCTAAGCAAGTCCTCAGTGTCCCAAGGTGCAGAGCTGCAGCCTCGTGAGCTGCAAGTGCCCCCTGCTGAGACATGCCAGGGAGAAACAGCCTCTTCTGCCCCGCATGATGCCCTGCAGTGTGCGACAACAGCCACAGGTGTTTCAGGGGAAGCTGGACTCCCCATCCGCTGCTGTGCTGAGGTGTCAGCTGGCTTTGAAGAAGACATCCCTGCCATCTCCCACAGTGACATGGCCCCACCATCGCCTTCCGTGCCTGAGCCTGCCAGCCTTGTGCAGAACATCCTTGGAGAAGCTGGCCTGGAAATGATGGCTGAGAGCCAGGGCCCTGCCCCACAGGGCCCTGCCCCGCCTGCTGGGGCTGTGCAGGGTGCAGGCCTGGGGCTGGAGTCTGCTGCCTTGAGCCGTCCTGATGACAGGAGCCCTGGAACTGGCCGGCATCCAGCACAGCCTGATGCGAATGAAGCCACGAAGGAGCTCAGTGCAGCCGTGCCAAAAAGGACATCATCGGCACAGACCAGCAGTCTAGCAGTACCAGCAAGCCCAGGCCAGGACGAGCCCACAGAGCAGGACAAAAGCACAGCCCCTGCAGCTCAGCAAGGGCCTGATGCCCCTGCTGGTGGGGGCAAAAGGGAGGTCAGCGGGGCCGGTGCACCCGCTTCCCCAGGCAAGGGCGGTGCGCCAGGGACCCCACGATGCCCCCGGGCAGGGCAGGGCCCAAACCAGCAGCCTTTGGGCATCATCTGCCATGTGCAAGGACAGCCTCTGCGCGTGCACCCCGACAACACCTCGCAGTATCTCGCAGTGCTCTCCATCAAAACAGAGCCGCTGGAGGAGCTCGAGAGGAGCAGCCTGGCACGCACCGGGCACACCTTGGCCCAGCTGCGAGAAGCCTGTTTCCAGAGGAAGAAGCTGAGCCTGCAGGAGAGCGAGGGCGAGGAGGCCAAGGGGAAACGTTTCTCCCTGACAGCGTCAGGATCCCTCAACGTCAAACGCAAGGAGGTGAGTGCCAAGGATGGGCTGGGCCAGGTGGCAACCCTGCCTGCGCTGGGGCCAGCCGCTGGGCCACACTGCAGCAGCGTGACTGTCCCAGTGGGAGCAGGGCCCCGGGAGGCCTTTCGTGGTGGGAAAAGCAGCACCCTTCACAAATGTGCCTCTTTTCTTTTAGCTGCTCGCCAGAAATTCTTTCTATAATTTGTGGAAACCAGAGATAACGCGAGTGGAGCTCCTGAAGGATGCCAGGGGCAAGTGGGAGGTGCTGGAGCGGCTGTATGCCCATGCCCCCAGGAGGGAGCGGGAGGTGGGAGCCAGGAAGAGAGTGCTGGGAGCGGCGCAGGAAGAGCAAGGGGACTGGAGCCCTGAGGAAGAGGAGGAGGAGGCAGATGAAGAGCTTCTGCAAAGGGAGGAGCTGGAGGAAAACACGTCCTTGCGCGAGATCTGGGTCAGACCTAGCCTCAGGAGCCTCTTAGCAGACGAGGAAACGTGCCCCCAGAAGGTGCCTTGCTCGCCCAGCCTCAAGGCCAGAGACACTGCCAGGGAGGCAGCTGGTGACATGGAGAACATGCCTCTGGAGCCAGCAGTGCTCGGAGGAGCCGAAGCAGGGGCATGTGCTTTGGGGGATGGCTTTCAGGAGGCAGGGGACAGCGTGTCTCTGGAGCCATCAGAGAGACCAGAAACAAAGCCAGAGGCCTGGCCTGCAGCCCGAGACCCTCAGGAGGCAGAGGAAAAAGTGCCTGCCTCTGCAGCAGAAGCTGTGCCAGAGGCCCGTCTCTTGGCTGGAGGCCCTTGCGAGGAGAGCATCAGCCTGCCTCTCGAAGCACCACTGCCCGAGGGAAGAAAAGCAGTGGCTTCTGCCTTGTGTGGAGGCCCTCCTCCCCAGGTGAGCAAGGAGCACATCATTGGTCTCCCCATCAAAGGGGTCTGCTGTGTGAGCTGTGTCTGGGGTGTGCAGGGTGGGTGCAGAGAGCTGCCCCGTCCTGTGGGACCCCCCTGCCCATGGTGCCAAGCTGTCACCCTCAGGCCTTTGCCCTCTGCGATATCTGCCATGGGGGAGCTGCCTGGTGCTCTCCGTTTCCAAGTGCCCAAGGCCCAGGGCTGACGTCCCCTCCAACGCCTGCACTGCGTTCAGCCGTGGGCCCTGGATGCAGAGCGAGGAGGGAAGGGGTGACCCCAGCAGCAGCCCCCTCCCACACCCAGTGAGCCAGCCCCCTTCTGCCACCCACCCGGCCACCTCTGTTCCCCCCTGCCCGTCACAGCCCCCAGCCCAGCCCTGCTGCTACAGCCCCACAACAAGCCTTGTCCCATCTCTGTGCCACCCGCAGGTCCCTTGCCTTGGGACTCACAGCTCTTGGCAGCATCCCACAACCCCAAACCCTTCCCCCCGTCCATCCCGGGCACCAGTGTCCTGAGCATCGCCAGCTGATGGCACGCGGTGTGTGTGCTTGCTCTCCCCTTGCAGGTTGCATCTGAGCCCAAAGAGGAGGAGAAGTCATCTCCAGCCTTCAGGCACACACCAGAGGTGGACCCAGGTAGGTACCCAAGTCAAGAGCCCTTCTGGGCACGGCGGGCCCGTCCCAGCACAGCGAGCGGCACCGGGGCCGGCAGCAGTAAGCGCTCGGGGGCTGGCCGTGCCGAGGCCATGACCCCTCGGGAAAGGCCTTGGTGGTGGTGACAGGCAGGTCCTGCACCCCCACAGCCCCTCGCCCACGCCTCTCCTTCCCCCACAGGCATCACCACCCTCCCGGACGCCGCAGCGCCCAGGCGACGGCCCTCGCTGCTCAGGACGGTGCTTCGGGCTCTGCGCAGAGCTTTCTGCTGCAGCTGTGCCACGGGGCAGCGAGAGCAACGGCGCCAGGAGGCCAGTGCCCGGCAGGTGCCCTGAGATGGGGGCTGGCACAGGGCAGAGAGGCAGAGCGACGGAGACTGTCCCGGTTGCTACAGAAATGCTGCTCCATCATGTCCTGTAGCACCCATGTGCCCACACCAACCCTAGCTGGCGACATTTTCTGCTGTGAATAAAACCCTCAGAAGCCTTTTTTCCCCCTGTGTTACTTGGTGTCAGGCAAATCTCCACAGCAAGACTAGTGCAGGCAATGGCAACGAAGCCAGGCAGGTCTGGAGAGAAAGCCGTTCAAGCAGTCACAGAGTCAGAGAGCAGCTGCGGTGGGAAGGGGCTTCTGGAGGTCTCGGCTCCAACGTCCTGCTGCAGGTGGAGGCAGCCAGCGGGGGTTTCCCAGGGCCTGGCAGGGTCAAGCTCTGACTGTCTCTGTTGCACCACCCTCAGGCTTCACAGGCTCTTGGTCCTCTCTGCTGGGAATTTTCCCTGCTGCCACTTGTGTCGTGGCCCCTCGTCCTGTCCCCAGGCACCTCGGGAAGGGTCTGGCTCCATCCTCTCCCCACCCTCCCCTTCGGCAGCTGCAGGCAGCAGCGAGATCCCCCTGCGCCTTCTCTTGTCCTGGCTGAACAGACCCAGCGCCCTTGGCCTCTCTTCAGATGTCCTGTGCTCCAGCTCCCGACCATCTCGCGGTTGTCCACTGGGCTCGTGCCAATGTGTCCATGTCTGTCTGGGAGTGGGGAGCCCTACCTGGACCCTGTGACCAGACGTGGTCTCTCCCGAGCCGACCCCAGGGCAGGAATGCCTTCCCTCGCCCTGCCGGCTGCTCTCTGCTAACACAGCCAAGTGTGGGGCCGGCCTTGCTGCCCAGGCACGCTGCTGACCCCAGCTCAGCTTGTGCCCAGGACCTGCAGGACTTGATCTGCGGAGCTGCTCTCCAGGGACCAGGCCCCTGCCCAGCCTGCTGTGGGGCTTTTACTTTTCCCAGCAGCCCATTTCGGTGTCCTGTCAAGGTCCCTCGGAAGAACAGCCCTAGGTACCTGCTGCTTTTGTGACCATCCGAGAGTGCCCTGCCCACTTTATGCTGTGAGCTTCCCCTAAAAGTGTCCTAGCTCCACCCACTGCTGGGAGCTTCCTCTGACGGTGCCCTGCACCCACATGGTGTTTCCACCCAGGCTGGTTCCCTGCCCAGGCACCTCCACAGCAACAGCGACATGAGTCTCAGCTCCTCTGCTGTGGCATTATATGCAGCAACATTTCCCTGGCCTCTGTGGAGGGCCCGATCGAGAGCTGGGCATGGACATCCTGGCTCCGCACAGCCTCAATTACCGCCCCGCAGGGCTTGGCACATGGCTGTGCTGCAACCCCAACTGTCCCTTTGGCTCTAGTGGCTGCCCCCACGGGGTTCCCCAGGCCTCCCCCACACCTGGGCACACCTTTGCATCCCAGGGCTCTCCTGACAGTGCTGGCTGTGACCCAGGCCACCCACGAGGGCCTCTGCTGAGGTGCCTGTGAGACCTGGCCCTCCCATGGTGAGCGTGGCACACCTAGATTGGGATCCCTCACAGTCAAGCTGTGCCACCCTAGGGACCTGGTGTTCAGCACAGGGCCGGTCGACCCCTCCTCGTGTGTCCCGTCCTGCTGGGAGGGCAACAGAGGGAGAGCGAACAGCCTGAGTCTGCCCTGGGCAAGTGTGGGACATTTTGGGAGGGAGGCAACTGCAACAGCTGCCACGCTGCAGCAGCACCAGCTGTGTCCCCTCCCTGCAGCCCCTGCCACAGCCCTGCCCACCCCTGCCCCTGCCAGGGCTGCTGCCCCCTCACTCCCAGCCCCCAGCCCCTCTCCTGCCACCGTGGGGACCAGCTCTACAGGCAGGAGCTCCCCAGCCCCTGGCCCTCCCCACCTCTCCCCACACCAGCCATCCAGCCCCAGCTGGATGCCCACCTGCCTCCGTCTTTCCATTCATGGAGTCCCAGAAGAGTTTTGGTGGGGAAGGACCTCTGGAGGTCTCCACTCCAACCTCCCATGCAAAACAGGGCTGCTTGGAGCCCTACGGTCTCAGCCTTATGGTGATCACTGGGCTGTGCCTGACCCCGGTTACCATCCCCAAACCTGCTCTGCTCCTCTTGCCCATGCACTGCAGGACAGCACCCCTCATCGGTGGGGCACTGCCCTCCTGCCTTGCCAACACCCTCAGCTCCCGCTTCCCCTTCCCGTACGAAGCAGCCCCACCCTTGCTGCTCCCAACAACAGACTCTTTGGAGCAAAACCATTGGAGCTGTGATACAGCAAAACCTGCCCTCCTGGCTACCCATCATCAAATCAGTTCCCACGTGGCTGCCCTCCCCGCTAAGGCTCTGTGTGCAGTGTTACCTGGCTAGGGGGTCCAAATCTGAGGCACTCCTTACACCTTTCAATTGGCTGTCAGGCAAGGGTTGCTGTTTGGCATATATGGTCACCTTGGGGACCTACAAGCTTCTTCTGCTTGCATCCCAGCTTCCCTTGCCAAGGTTTTCTTGACTGTAGTGAAGGGGGCAGGTCCAAGGCAGAGATGGGGAGTCAGGTCAGGAGGCCGGGGACAGGGTCAGGTCAGCAACCAAGAGGTGCAGGGCCAGGCACAGGCATGTCCATGACATAACTCAGGCCAGGCCCAAGGACAGGGGCAGCAGCTCCCCAGCAAGGGGGAGGAGGCCCCACAATACACTGGTCACTTTCTGTCTGCCCTGCTCTTGTGCCCAGGAGATCCCCCTCCCTGTCTGCCTGCAGCCCCTCCATGCCCACCCTGCTCCCCAGCACAGCACAACAGCCCTGGCCCTGCAGCCCCTCCACAGCTCCTGCTGAGCCAGGAACAGAGCAACCTAACCTGAGCTGGTGCCCAGGGAAACCTGTTTCTTCTTCTCTTTTTCTACCTGAATGCTGCCCTGCTTTTCTCTAGGGAGGTTGCTGCTCCCCAGAGAGCTTTTCCCCAGGTGAGTGTGTCCGTGCTGGCCTGGCTGGATGTTCCTGCACCCCTCCCCTGTGCTCCCTGCAGGGCCTGGGCTGGCATTGCTGCTCTGCAGAGCGAACGAACTGTGGGGCCACAAGGCCACGAGGTGACTCCTGACTTCACACTGGCCGTGCTGCTTGGGGCAGGAAGCAGACCCCACCAGACAGGGCTAAACACTCATGACACTGCTGGCACATCTCTGTGCTCTTGGATGGTGCTCAGAATGGCACCAGGCTGTTTGCAATGGCAGGAGATGTGTCTGGGTGTGCACTAGCTCCAGCCTGTGGTTTTTCCCTGAGGGTGCATGAATCCCTCTCCAGTTCCCCTTCCCTGGGCTTCCTGGGTCCCTACTGCCTCTCCAGGGATTGCAGAGCCCTCATTTCCCTGTGCAGACCTGGATTTAGTGCTTTACCTTCTGGTTACTCCACCATGGACTGTCTCTACTTTGTGAGACTCCACTCACTGTCCATCCCCAGGCACACACTATGCCTTGAGATCTCTGAGCTCTCCTGAGGGCTCAGATTCCCCTCCAGCAGGATGGGCATCTGTCATCAGCACTGTCACCTGAGAGACAGCCCTCAGCAGACATTTCAGAGACCATTCTCCATCTCCACTGGCACTGGTTGTCTCACTTCATTTGGAAGGAGAGTGTTCCCATCTGCTGACCTGATGGCTGACCAGGCATCCAAGGTGGTGAGGGAAGCCTTAAAGTGGGAGCAAGTGTGGGGAGAGGGTGAGTCAAAAAAGAGGGAGGAAGTGCTGGCCTGGGCTGGCAAGGAAAAGGTGCAGGGAGATGTGGACAAGAGAAACCCCAGAGAGAGAGCAGTGGGAATGCAGGGAGCTCTGCCTAGGGATGGACGATGGGCCTGTCGAGAGCTATGAGTGAGGATTAGCAGGCAGACCAAGAGGGGTGGCCTTGTAGTGGATGTGTACTATGGACTGCCTGAAGAGGGGCAGCCTCTGCAAGCTCAGAGCTGAGGAGAAGAAAACTCTTCCTGCTACCTAGATAGCAGCTCTCAGCTAGGCTCAAAAGCTGAGACCGGAGGCATGGAGGCAATAGCATGGTGCTGTGTGTCTCCAAGGGGACTGCCATGACACTGTGATGGGGGTCCCCATGGCGACCACCAAGGCACTGTGATGGGGTCCCCACGGCGACCACCAGGGCTTTGTGATGGAGGTGGCATCATGCCCACAAGGCCATTGTGATGAGGCGGTCCCCATGGTGACCGTGTCCCTACTGGGACCAGAGCCCCCAGGGGTCCCCACTCTGAGGAGAGCAGCTCGACCAGGAGGGAGCAGCTCCCCCTTGGTGCCAGAGTAGCAGGTCCTCACGAGTGCATCCCGGAGATGGACAAGGAGCGGCAGGCGAACGCCTGCTCCCAGTCCACGGACGGGCACCCAGGCACGCAGGAGTGCAGGAGGAAGGTGAGTGGTGGGGCTGGAGGGAGAGGCAGGCAGCAGGGCTGGGACCTGCGTGCAGAGCACGAGGATGGTGGGGAAGGGGAGGTGGGGCAAGACAGCCAGGCATGAGCTCGCCCAGTGAGGGGGCATTTATTCGTGGCCCTGGAGATTTTCTCTCAGATAAAGCACACAGCAGCCTGGATACTCCAAGGCCCACAGGGAGCCCGTGAGCTCTGCACTGAGGGGCAGAGAGCAGCTGTGGGCCAAGCACAGCTGGGCCATGCGTGGCCATGAGGTTCCCTTTGACGTGGGGCTGGGGTTTCCTGTGCTGCAGGGGCTGCTCGTACCAACACAACCACCTCCATCATGTGCCCCCTTCTTCCCGCAGGTGGGCCAGCAGGAGCTGCACACAGTGGTGCAGCGCAGCCGGACCCCGGCTTCGTCCCACCAAAGGGACAGGCTGCCTTCGCTCCCCGGCCCACAGAGCTCGTGGGCCTCTGAACACGGCATCGTTGCAAAGGTACAGAGCTGAGCAGCGATGGTGGCAAAGCCTCTGCCTGACTCCCCGGAGGTGCCAAGAAGCGGGTGGGAAGTGCTGGGAGAGACCAGGAGGTCTCTGCCCCCAGCAAGCTGACTGCCTGCTCTGCCCAGCAGTCTGCAAGGACATGCCTTGGGGTGTCCGAGAGAGCTGCCTTTGCCTGTCTCTTGCCCCACGGTGACAAACCCTCTCCCCACCCGGCCTTTGGGAGCAGAGCAGCAGCCGCCCACATGGGAGAGTGCAGCCATTGGCGAGGCCATCGGGGCCACAGGAAGTTTCCATGTGGGAAGGATGGAGGGCAGGGGGGAGGATGGCAGGAACTTAGCCTTTCTCATGGGCTTTGATTGCAGGTGGTGGAGGACACTGCCAGGGACGTTCCCATTGTGGTACAAGCTCTGCATCGCTCCACTGGCCTTGTAAGGAAGGCTCCTCTGGGGCACAGGGAGACACTGCCTGGCAGGACTCGCGCAAGAGCAGGGACACCACATCTGCCTGGCTTACCACCTCTCCCAACCAAGGCAGCTCGGCAGGCCCATGGAGGCCTGGAGACCTCTGCAGCTAAAACTGCAGGATCTACAAGGCAAACCAAGCTGCCTGCTCTCGAAGCATCCTGCAGGTCTTCTCCCCGAGGCAGGGCCAATGCCATGGACACCAAAGGGGTGGCCAGGAGAACCCTGGAGAGAGAGACCAAAGGATTAGAGAAGCTGGCAGTGAATTCCAGCACAGCTGCTGCCAGGGAACCCTTCCCACCTGTTAGTGCTGCTGGGAAGGCTGTGGACTCAGGGAAGAGCCTGGCAGAGGAAGAGCTAAAGCCATGCCCTCTTTCCTTGCCTCCCCTTCCAAAACGCAAGCAGGAAGCTCACGGTCCCACCCGGGCAATGCAAGAGCTCGTCCACTGCTTGCCTGAGCCCAGGCCTGGCTCTTGTGCATCAGCACTGGAAAAAGCAAGGCTCTTGCTAGATGACAGTACCAGGACAACTCTTCCCCTGACAAGCCAGCAACTCTCTGGAAGCTCCTTCGTTGTCCCAGCAGCACAGGCCATTCCTGAAAGGGAGATGCGAAGCACGCCAGCATACAAGGAGCGGGACGAGCTGCTTTCTGCTCCCGGAGATGCCTGTGCGCAGGAGGTCAAGGCACACTGTTCAGGCACGCTGGTGCAGAGGCAGGACTTGGTGCTAAGCAAGTCCTCAGTGTCCCAAGGTGCAGACCTGCAGCCTCGTGAGCTGCAAGTGCCCCCTGCTGAGACGTGCCAGGGAGAAACAGCCTCTTCTGCCCCGCATGATGCCCTGCAGTGTGCGACAACAGCCACAGGTGTTTCAGGGGAAGCTGGACTCCCCATGCCCTGCTGTGCTGAGGTGTCACCTGGCTTTGAAGAAGACATCCCTGCCATCTCCCACAGTGACATGGCCCCACCATCGCCTTCCGTGCCTGAGCCTGCCAGCCTTGTGCAGAACATCCTTGGCGAAGCTGGCCTGGAAATGATGGCTGAGAGCCAGGGCCCTGCCCCACAGGGCCCTGCACCGCCTGCTGGGGCTGTGGAGGATGCAGGCCTGGGGCTCGAGTCTGCTGCCTTGAGCCGTCCTGATGACAGGAGCCCTGGACCTGGCCGGCATCCAGCACAGCCTGATGCGAATGAAGCCACGAAGGAGCTCAGTGCAGCCGTGCCAAAAAGGACATCATCGGCACAGACCAGCAGTCTAGCAGTACCAGCAAGCCCAGGCCAGGACGAGCCCACAGAGCAGGACAAAAGCACAGCCCCTGCAGCTCAGCAAGGGCCTGATGCCCCTGCTGGTGGGGGCAAAAGGGAGGTCAGCGGGGCCGGTGCACCCGCTTCCCCAGGCAAGGGCGGTGCGCCAGGGACCCCACGATGCCCCCGGGCAGGGCAGGGCCCAAACCAGCAGCCTTTGGGCATCATCTGCCATGTGCAAGGACAGCCTCTGCGCGTGCACCCCGACAACACCTCGCAGTATCTCGCAGTGCTCTCCATCAAAACAGAGCCGCTGGAGGAGCTCGAGAGGAGCAGCCTGGCACGCACCGGGCACACCTTGGCCCAGCTGCGAGAAGCCTGTTTCCAGAGGAAGAAGCTGAGCCTGCAGGAGAGCGAGGGCGAGGAGGCCAAGGGGAAAGGTTTCTCCCTGACAGCGTCAGGATCCCTCAACGTCAAACGCAAGGAGGTGAGTGCCAAGGATGGGCTGGGCCAGGTGGCAACCCTGCCTGCGCTGGGGCCAGCCGCTGGGCCACACTGCAGCAGCGTGACTCTCCCAGTGGGAGCAGGGCCCCGGGAGGCCTTTCGTGGTGGGAAAAGCAGCACCCTTCACAAATGTGCCTCTTTTCTTTTAGCTGCTCGCCAGAAATTCTTTCTATAATTTGTGGAAACCAGAGATAACGCGAGTGGAGCTCCTGAAGGATGCCAGGGGCAAGTGGGAGGTGCTGGAGCGGCTGTATGCCCATGCCCCCAGGAGGGAGCGGGAGGTGGGAGCCAGGAAGAGAGTGCTGGGAGCGGCGCAGGAAGAGCAAGGGGACTGGAGCCCTGAGGAAGAGGAGGAGGAGGCAGATGAAGAGCTTCTGCAAAGGGAGGAGCTGGAGGAAAACACGTCCTTGCGCGAGATCTGGGTCAGACCTAGCCTCAGGAGCCTCTTAGCAGACGAGGAAACGTGCCCCCAGAAGGTGCCTTGCTCGCCCAGCCTCAAGGCCAGAGACACTGCCAGGGAGGCAGCTGGTGACATGGAGAACATGCCTCTGGAGCCAGCAGTGCTCGGAGGAGCCGAAGCAGGGGCATGTGCTTTGGGGGATGGCTTTCAGGAGGCAGGGGACAGCGTGTCTCTGGCGCCATCAGAGAGCACAGAAACAAAGCCAGAGGCCTGGCCTGCAGCCCGAGACCCTCAGGAGGCAGAGGAAAAAGTGCCTGCCTCTGCAGCAGAAGCTGTGCCAGAGGCCCGTCTCTTGGCTGGAGGCCCTTGGGATGAGAGCAACAGCCTGCCTCTCGAAGCACCACTGCCCGAGGGAAGAAAAGCAGTGTCTTCTGCCTTGTGTGGAGGCCCTCCTCCCCAGGTGAGCAAGGAGCACATCATTGGTCTCCCCATCAAAGGGGTCTGCTGTGTGAGCTGTGTCTGGGGTGTGCAGGGTGGGTGCAGAGAGCTGCCCCGTCCTGTGGGACCCCCCTGCCCATGGTGCCAAGCTGTCACCCTGAGGCCTTTGCCCTCTGCGATATCTGCCATGGGGGAGCTGCCTGGTGCTCTCCGTTTCCAAGTGCCCAAGGCCCAGGGCTGACGTCCCCTCCAACGCCTGCACTGCGTTCAGCCCTGGGCCCTGGATGCAGAGCGAGGAGGGAAGGGGTGACCCCAGCAGCAGCCCCCTCCCACACCCAGTGAGCCAGCCCCCTTCTGCCACCCACCCGGCCACCTCTGTTCCCCCCTGCCCGTCACAGCCCCCAGCCCAGCCCTGCTGCTACAGCCCCACAACAAGCCTTATCCCGTCTCTGTGCCATCCGCAGGTCCCTTCTCTTGGGACTCACAGCTCTTGGCAGCATCCCACAACCCCAAACCCTTCCCCCCGTCCATCCCGGGCAGCAGTGTCCTGAGCATCGCCAGCTGATGGCACGCGGTGTGTGTGCTTGCTCTCCCCTTGCAGGTTGCATCTGAGCCCAAAGAGGAGGAGAAGTCATCTCCAGCCTTCAGGCACACACCAGAGGTGGACCCAGGTAGGTACCCAAGTCAAGAGCCCTTCTGGGCACGGCGGGCCCGTCCCAGCACAGCGAGCGGCACCGAGGCCGGCAGCAGTAAGCGCTCGGGGGCTGGCCGTGCCGAGGCCATGACCCCTCGGGAAAGGCCTTGGTGGTGGCGACAGGCAGGTCCTGCACCCCCACAGCCCCTCGCCCACGCCTCTCCTTCCCCCACAGGCATCACCACCCTCCCGGACGCCGCAGCGCCCAGGCGACGGCCCTCGCTGCTCAGGACGGTGCTTCGGGCTCTGCGCAGAGCTTTCTGCTGCAGCTGTGCCACGGGGCAGTGAGAGCAACGGCGCCAGGAGGCCAGTGCCCGGCAGGTGCCCTGAGATGGGGGCTGGCACAGGGCAGAGAGGCAGAGCGACGGAGACTGTCCCGGTTGCTACAGAAATGCTGCTCCATCATGTCCTGTAGCACCCATGTGCCCACACCAACCCTAGCTGGCGACATTTTCTGCTGTGAATAAAACCCTCAGAAGCCTTTTTTCCCCCTGTGTTACTTGGTGTCAGGCAAATCTCCACAGCAAGACTAGTGCAGGCAATGGCAACGAAGCCAGGCAGGTCTGGAGAGAAAGCCGTTCAAGCAGTCACAGAGTCAGAGAGCAGCTGCGGTGGGAAGGGGCTTCTGGAGGTCTCAGCTCCAACGTCCTGCTGCAGGTGGAGGCAGCCAGCGGGGGTTTCCCAGGGCCTGGCAGGGTCAAGCTCTGACTGTCTCTGTTGCACCACCCTCAGGCTTCACAGGCTCTTGGTCCTCTCTGCTGGGAATTTTCCCTGCTGCCACTTGTGTCGTGGCCCCTCGTCCTGTCCCCAGGCACCTCGGGAAGGGTCTGGCTCCATCCTCTCCCCACCCTCCCCTTCGGCAGCTGCAGGCAGCAGCGAGATCCCCCTGCGCCTTCTCTTGTCCTGGCTGAACAGACCCAGCGCCCTTGGCCTCTCTTCAGACGTCCTGTGCTCCAGCTCCCGACCAGCTCGCGGTTGTCCACTGGGCTCGTGCCAATGTGTCCATGTCTGTCTGGGAGTGGGGAGCCCTACCTGGACCCTGTGACCAGACGTGGTCTCTCCCGTGCCGACCCCAGGGCAGGAATGCCTTCCCTCGCCCTGCCGGCTGCTCTCTGCTAACACAGCCAAGTGTGGGGCCGGCCTTGCTGCCCAGGCACGCTGCTGACCCCAGCTCAGCTTGTGCCCAGGACCTGCAGGACTTGATCTGCGGAGCTGCTCTCCAGGGACCAGGCCCCTGCCCAGCCTGCTGTGGGGCTTTTACTTTTCCCAGCAGCCCATTTCGGTGTCCTGTCAAGGTCCCTCGGAAGAACAGCCCTAGGTACCTGCTGCTTTTGTGACCATCCGAGAGTGCCCTGCCCACTTTATGCTGTGAGCTTCCCCTAAAAGTGTCCTAGCTCCACCCACTGCTGGGAGCTTCCTCTGACGGTGCCCTGCACCCACATGGTGTTTCCACCCAGGCTGGTTCCCTGCCCAGGCACCTCCACAGCAACAGCGACATGAGTCTCAGCTCCTCTGCTGTGGCATTATATGCAGCAACATTTCCCTGGCCTCTGTGGAGGGCCCGATCGAGAGCTGGGCATGGACATCCTGGCTCCGCACAGCCTCAATTACCGCCCCGCAGGGCTTGGCACATGGCTGTGCTGCAACCCCAACTGTCCCTTTGGCTCTAGTGGCTGCCCCCACGGGGTTCCCCAGGCCTCCCCCACACCTGGGCACACCTTTGCATCCCAGGGCTCTCCTGACAGTGCTGGCTGTGACCCAGGCCACCCACGAGGGCCTCTGCTGAGGTGCCTGTGAGACCTGGCCCTCCCATGGTGAGCGTGGGACACCTAGATTGGGATCCCTCACAGTCAAGCTGTGCCACCCTAGGGACCTGGTGTTCAGCACAGGGCCGGTCGACCCCTCCTCGTGTGTGCCGTCCTGCTGGGAGGGCAACAGAGGGAGAGCGAACAGCCTGAGTCTGCCCTGGGCAAGTGTGGGACATTTTGGGAGGGAGGCAACTGCAACAGCTGCCACGCTGCAGCAGCACCAGCTGTGTCCCCTCCCTGCAGCCCCTGCCACAGCCCTGCCCACCCCTGCCCCTGCCAGGGCTGCTGCCCCCTCACTCCCAGCCCCCAGCCCCTCTCCTGCCACCGTGGGGACCAGCTCTACAGGCAGGAGCTCCCCAGCCCCTGGCCCTCCCCACCTCTCCCCACACCAGCCATCCAGCCCCAGCTGGATGCCCACCTGCCTCCGTCTTTCCATTCATGGAGTCCCAGAAGAGTTTTGGTGGGGAAGGACCTCTGGAGGTCTCCACTCCAACCTCCCATGCAAAACAGGGCTGCTTGGAGCCCTACGGTCTCAGCCTTATGGTGATCACTGGGCTGTGCCTGACCCCGGTTACCATCCCCAAACCTGCTCTGCTCCTCTTGCCCACGCACTGCGGGACAGCACCCCTCATCGGTGGGGCACTGCCCTCCTGCCTTGCCAACACCCTCAGCTCCCGCTTCCCCTTCCCGTACGAAGCAGCCCCACCCTTGCTGCTCCCAACAACAGACTCTTTGGAGCAAAACCATTGGAGCTGTGATACAGCAAAACCTGCCCTCCTGGCTACCCATCATCAAATCAGTTCCCACGTGGCTGCCCTCCCCGCTAAGGCTCTGTGTGCAGTGTTACCTGGCTAGGGGGTCCAAATCTGAGGCACTCCTTACACCTTTCAATTGGCTGTCAGGCAAGGGTTGCTGTTTGGCATATATGGTCACCTTGGGGACCTACAAGCTGCTTCTGCTTGCATCCCAGCTTCCCTTGCCAAGGTTTTCTTGACTGTAGTGAAGGGGGCAGGTCCAAGGCAGAGATGGGGAGTCAGGTCAGGAGGCCGGGGACAGGGTCAGGTCAGCAACCAAGAGGTGCAGGGCCAGGCACAGGCATGTCCATGACATAACTCAGGCCAGGCCCAAGGACAGGGGCAGCAGCTCCCCAGCAAGGGGGAGGAGGCCCCACAATACACTGGTCACTTTCTGTCTGCCCTGCTCTTGTGCCCAGGAGATCCCCCTCCCTGTCTGCCTGCAGCCCCTCCATGCCCACCCTGCTCCCCAGCACAGCACAACAGCCCTGGCCCTGCAGCCCCTCCACAGCTCCTGCTGAGCCAGGAACAGAGCAACCTAACCTGAGCTGGTGCCCAGAGAAACCTGTTTCTTCTTCTCTTTTTCTACCTGAATGCTGCCCTGCTTTTCTCTAGGGAGGTTGCTGCTCCCCAGAGAGCTTTTCCCCAGGTGAGTGTGTCCGTGCTGGCCTGGCTGGATGTTCCTGCACCCCTCCCCTGTGCTCCCTGCAGGGCCTGGGCTGGCATTGCTGCTCTGCAGAGCGAACGAACTGTGGGGCCACAAGGCCACGAGGTGACTCCTGACTTCACACTGGCCATGCTGCTTGGGGCAGGAAGCAGACCCCACCAGACAGGGCTAAACACTCATGACACTGCTGGCACATCTCTGTGCTCTTGGATGGTGCTCAGAATGGCACCAGGCTGTTTGCAATGGCAGGAGATGTGTCTGGGTGTGCACTAGCTCCAGCCTGTGGTTTTTCCCTGAGGGTGCATGAATCACTCTCCAGTTCCCCTTCCCTGGGCTTCCTGGGTCCCTACTGCCTCTCCAGGGATTGCAGAGCCCTCATTTCCCTGTGCAGACCTGGATTTAGTGCTTTACCTTCTGGTTACTCCACCATGGACTGTCTCTACTTTGTGAGACTCCACTCACTGTCCATCCCCAGGCACACACTATGCCTTGAGATCTCTGAGCTCTCCTGAGGGCTCAGATTCCCCTCCAGCAGGATGGGCATCTGTCATCAGCACTGTCACCTGAGAGACAGCCCTCAGCAGACATTTCAGAGACCATTCTCCATCTCCACTGGCACTGGTTGTCTCACTTCATTTGGAAGGAGAGTGTTCCCATCTGCTGACCTGATGGCTGACCAGGCATCCAAGGTGGTGAGGGAAGCCTTAAAGTGGGAGCAAGTGTGGGGAGAGGGTGAGTCAAAAAAGAGGGAGGAAGTGCTGGCCTGGGCTGGCAAGGAAAAGGTGCAGGGAGATGTGGACAAGAGAAACCCCAGAGAGAGAGCAGTGGGAATGCAGGGAGCTCTGCCTAGGGATGGACGATGGGCCTGTCGAGAGCTATGAGTGAGGATTAGCAGGCAGACCAAGAGGGGTGGCCTTGTAGTGGATGTGTACTATGGACTGCCTGAAGAGGGGCAGCCTCTGCAAGCTCAGAGCTGAGGAGAAGAAAACTCTTCCTGCTACCTAGATAGCAGCTCTCAGCTAGGCTCAAAAGCTGAGACCGGAGGCATGGAGGCAATAGCATGGTGCTGTGTGTCTCCAAGGGGACTGCCATGACACTGTGATGGGGGTCCCCATGGCGACCACCAAGGCACTGTGATGGGGTCCCCACGGCGACCACCAGGGCTTTGTGATGGAGGTGGCATCATGCCCACAAGGCCATTGTGATGAGGCGGTCCCCATGGTGACCGTGTCCCTACTGGGACCAGAGCCCCCAGGGGTCCCCACTCTGAGGAGAGCAGCTCGACCAGGAGGGAGCAGCTCCCCCTTGGTGCCAGAGTAGCAGGTCCTCACGAGTGCATCCCGGAGATGGACAAGGAGCGGCAGGCGAACGCCTGCTCCCAGTCCACGGACGGGCACCCAGGCACGCAGGAGTGCAGGAGGAAGGTGAGTGGTGGGGCTGGAGGGAGAGGCAGGCAGCAGGGCTGGGACCTGCGTGCAGAGCACGAGGATGGTGGGGAAGGGGAGGTGGGGCAAGACAGCCAGGCATGAGCTCGCCCAGTGAGGGGGCATTTATTCGTGGCCCTGGAGATTTTCTCTCAGATAAAGCACACAGCAGCCTGGATACTCCAAGGCCCACAGGGAGCCCGTGAGCTCTGCACTGAGGGGCAGAGAGCAGCTGTGGGCCAAGCACAGCTGGGCCATGCGTGGCCATGAGGTTCCCTTTGACGTGGGGCTGGGGTTTCCTGTGCTGCAGGGGCTGCTCGTACCAACACAACCACCTCCATCATGTGCCCCCTTCTTCCCGCAGGTGGGCCAGCAGGAGCTGCACACAGTGGTGCAGCGCAGCCGGACCCCGGCTTCGTCCCACCAAAGGGACAGGCTGCCTTCGCTCCCCGGCCCACAGAGCTCGTGGGCCTCTGAACACGGCATCGTTGCAAAGGTACAGAGCTGAGCAGCGATGGTGGCAAAGCCTCTGCCTGACTCCCCGGAGGTGCCAAGAAGCGGGTGGGAAGTGCTGGGAGAGACCAGGAGGTCTCTGCCCCCAGCAAGCTGACTGCCTGCTCTGCCCAGCAGTCTGCAAGGACATGCCTTGGGGTGTCCGAGAGAGCTGCCTTTGCCTGTCTCTTGCCCCACGGTGACAAACCCTCTCCCCACCCGGCCTTTGGGAGCAGAGCAGCAGCCGCCCACATGGGAGAGTGCAGCCATTGGCGAGGCCATCGGGGCCACAGGAAGTTTCCATGTGGGAAGGATGGAGGGCAGGGGGGAGGATGGCAGGAACTTAGCCTTTCTCATGGGCTTTGATTGCAGGTGGTAGAGGACACTGCCAGGGACGTTCCCATTGTGGTACAAGCTCTGCATCGCTCCACTGGCCTTGTAAGGAAGGCTCCTCTGGGGCACAGGGAGACACTGCCTGGCAGGACTCGCGCAAGAGCAGGGACACCACATCTGCCTGGCTTACCACCTCTCCCAACCAAGGCAGCTCGGCAGGCCCATGGAGGCCTGGAGACCTCTGCAGCTAAAACTGCAGGATCTACAAGGCAAACCAAGCTGCCTGCTCTCGAAGCATCCTGCAGGTCTTCTCCCCGAGGCAGGGCCAATGCCATGGACACCAAAGGGGTGGCCAGGAGAACCCTGGAGAGAGAGACCAAAGGATTAGAGAAGCTGGCAGTGAATTCCAGCACAGCTGCTGCCAGGGAACCCTTCCCACCTGTTAGTGCTGCTGGGAAGGCTGTGGACTCAGGGAAGAGCCTGGCAGAGGAAGAGCTAAAGCCATGCCCTCTTTCCTTGCCTCCCCTTCCAAAACGCAAGCAGGAAGCTCACGGTCCCACCCGGGCAATGCAAGAGCTCGTCCACTGCTTGCCTGAGCCCAGGCCTGGCTCTTGTGCATCAGCACTGGAAAAAGCAAGGCTCTTGCTAGATGACAGTACCAGGACAACTCTTCCCCTGACAAGCCAGCAACTCTCTGGAAGCTCCTTCGTTGTCCCAGCAGCACAGGCCATTCCTGAAAGGGAGATGCGAAGCACGCCAGCATACAAGGAGCGGGACGAGCTGCTTTCTGCTCCCGGAGATGCCTGTGCGCAGGAGGTCAAGGCACACTGTTCAGGCACGCTGGTGCAGAGGCAGGACTTGGTGCTAAGCAAGTCCTCAGTGTCCCAAGGTGCAGACCTGCAGCCTCGTGAGCTGCAAGTGCCCCCTGCTGAGACGCGCCAGGGAGAAACAGCCTCTTCTGCCCCGCATGATGCCCTGCAGTGTGCGACAACAGCCACAGGTGTTTCAGGGGAAGCTGGACTCCCCATGCCCTGCTGTGCTGAGGTGTCACCTGGCTTTGAAGAAGACATCCCTGCCATCTCCCACAGTGACATGGCCCCACCATCGCCTTCCGTGCCTGAGCCTGCCAGCCTTGTGCAGAACATCCTTGGCGAAGCTGGCCTGGAAATGATGGCTGAGAGCCAGGGCCCTGCCCCACAGGGCCCTGCACCGCCTGCTGGGGCTGTGGAGGATGCAGGCCTGGGGCTCGAGTCTGCTGCCTTGAGCCGTCCTGATGACAGGAGCCCTGGACCTGGCCGGCATCCAGCACAGCCTGATGCGAATGAAGCCACGAAGGAGCTCAGTGCAGCCGTGCCAAAAAGGACATCATCGGCACAGACCAGCAGTCTAGCAGTACCAGCAAGCCCAGGCCAGGACGAGCCCACAGAGCAGGACAAAAGCACAGCCCCTGCAGCTCAGCAAGGGCCTGATGCCCCTGCTGGTGGGGGCAAAAGGGAGGTCAGCGGGGCCGGTGCACCCGCTTCCCCAGGCAAGGGCGGTGCGCCAGGGACCCCACGATGCCCCCGGGCAGGGCAGGGCCCAAAACAGCAGCCTTTGGGCATCATCTGCCATGTGCAAGGACAGCCTCTGCGCGTGCACCCCGACAACACCTCGCAGTATCTCGCAGTGCTCTCCATCAAAACAGAGCCGCTGGAGGAGCTCGAGAGGAGCAGCCTGGCACGCACCGGGCACACCTTGGCCCAGCTGCGAGAAGCCTGTTTCCAGAGGAAGAAGCTGAGCCTGCAGGAGAGCGAGGGCGAGGAGGCCAAGGGGAAAGGTTTCTCCCTGACAGCGTCAGGATCCCTCAACGTCAAACGCAAGGAGGTGAGTGCCAAGGATGGGCTGGGCCAGGTGGCAACCCTGCCTGCGCTGGGGCCAGCCGCTGGGCCACACTGCAGCAGCGTGACTCTCCCAGTGGGAGCAGGGCCCCGGGAGGCCTTTCGTGGTGGGAAAAGCAGCACCCTTCACAAATGTGCCTCTTTTCTTTTAGCTGCTCG
Source organism: Struthio camelus (assembly GCF_040807025.1). NCBI lineage: Eukaryota > Metazoa > Chordata > Aves > Struthioniformes > Struthionidae > Struthio > Struthio camelus. The sequence goes on along the minus strand of NC_090973.1, from coordinate 1,664,665 downwards.
CCAGAAATTCTTTCTATAATTTGTGGAAACCAGAGATAACGCGAGTGGAGCTCCTGAAGGATGCCAGGTGCAAGTGGGAGGTGCTGGAGCGGCTGTATGCCCATGCCCCCAGGAGGGAGCGGGAGGTGGGAGCCAGGAAGAGAGTGCTGGGAGCGGCGCAGGAAGAGCAAGGGGACTGGAGCCCTGAGGAAGAGGAGGAGGAGGCAGATGAAGAGCTTCTGCAAAGGGAGGAGCTGGAGGAAAACACGTCCTTGCGCGAGATCTGGGTCAGACCTAGCCTCAGGAGCCTCTTAGCAGACGAGGAAACGTGCCCCCAGAAGGTGCCTTGCTCGCCCAGCCTCAAGGCCAGAGACACTGCCAGGGAGGCAGCTGGTGACATGGAGAACATGCCTCTGGAGCCAGCAGTGCTCGGAGGAGCCGAAGCAGCGGCATGTGCTTTGGGGGATGGCTTTCAGGAGGCAGGGGACAGCGTGTCTCTGGCGCCATCAGAGAGCACAGAAACAAAGCCAGAGGCCTGGCCTGCAGCCCGAGACCCTCAGGAGGCAGAGGAAAAAGTGCCTGCCTCTGCAGCAGAAGCTGTGCCAGAGGCCCGTCTCTTGGCTGGAGGCCCTTGCGAGGAGAGCATCAGCCTGCCTCTCGAAGCACCACTGCCCGAGGGAAGAAAAGCAGTGTCTTCTGCCTTGTGTGGAGGCCCTCCTCCCCAGGTGAGCAAGGAGCACATCATTGGTCTCCCCATCAAAGGGGTCTGCTGTGTGAGCTGTGTCTGGGGTGTGCAGGGTGGCTGCAGAGAGCTGCCCCGTCCTGTGGGACCCCCCTGCCCATGGTGCCAAGCTGTCACCCTCAGGCCTTTGCCCTCTGCGATATCTGCCATGGGGGAGCTGCCTGGTGCTCTCCGTTTCCAAGTGCCCAAGGCCCAGGGCTGACGTCCCCTCCAACGCCTGCACTGCGGTCAGCCCTGGGCCCTGGATGCAGAGCGAGGAGGGAAGGGGTGACCCCAGCAGCAGCCCCCTCCCACACCCAGTGAGCCAGCCCCCTTCTGCCACCCACCCGGCCACCTCTGTTCCCCCCTGCCCGTCACAGCCCCCAGCCCAGCCCTGCTGCTACAGCCCCACAACAAGCCTTATCCCGTCTCTGTGCCACCCGCAGGTCCCTTGCCTTGGGACTCACAGCTCTTGGCAGCATCCCACAACCCCAAACCCTTCCCCCCGTCCATCCCGGGCACCAGTGTCCTGAGCATCGCCAGCTGATGGCACGCGGTGTGTGTGCTTGCTCTCCCCTTGCAGGTTGCATCTGAGCCCAAAGAGGAGGAGAAGTCATCTCCAGCCTTCAGGCACACACCAGAGGTGGACCCAGGTAGGTACCCAAGTCAAGAGCCCTTCTGGGCACGGCGGGCCCGTCCCAGCACAGCGAGCGGCACCGAGGCCGGCAGCAGTAAGCGCTCGGGGGCTGGCCGTGCCGAGGCCATGACCCCTCGGGAAAGGCCTTGGTGGTGGCGACAGGCAGGTCCTGCACCCCCACAGCCCCTCGCCCACGCCTCTCCTTCCCCCACAGGCATCACCACCCTCCCGGACGCCGCAGCGCCCAGGCGACGGCCCTCGCTGCTCAGGACGGTGCTTCGGGCTCTGCGCAGAGCTTTCTGCTGCAGCTGTGCCACGGGGCAGTGAGAGCAACGGCGCCAGGAGGCCAGTGCCCGGCAGGTGCCCTGAGATGGGGGCTGGCACAGGGCAGAGAGGCAGAGCGACGGAGACTGTCCCGGTTGCTACAGAAATGCTGCTCCATCATGTCCTGTAGCACCCATGTGCCCACACCAACCCTAGCTGGCGACATTTTCTGCTGTGAATAAAACCCTCAGAAGCCTTTTTTCCCCCTGTGTTACTTGGTGTCAGGCAAATCTCCACAGCAAGACTAGTGCAGGCAATGGCAACGAAGCCAGGCAGGTCTGGAGAGAAAGCCGTTCAAGCAGTCACAGAGTCAGAGAGCAGCTGCGGTGGGAAGGGGCTTCTGGAGGTCTCAGCTCCAACGTCCTGCTGCAGGTGGAGGCAGCCAGCGGGGGTTTCCCAGGGCCTGGCAGGGTCAAGCTCTGACTGTCTCTGTTGCACCACCCTCAGGCTTCACAGGCTCTTGGTCCTCTCTGCTGGGAATTTTCCCTGCTGCCACTTGTGTCGTGGCCCCTCGTCCTGTCCCCAGGCACCTCGGGAAGGGTCTGGCTCCATCCTCTCCCCACCCTCCCCTTCGGCAGCTGCAGGCAGCAGCGAGATCCCCCTGCGCCTTCTCTTGTCCTGGCTGAACAGACCCAGCGCCCTTGGCCTCTCTTCAGACGTCCTGTGCTCCAGCTCCCGACCAGCTCGCGGTTGTCCACTGGGCTCGTGCCAATGTGTCCATGTCTGTCTGGGAGTGGGGAGCCCTACCTGGACCCTGTGACCAGACGTGGTCTCTCCCGTGCCGACCCCAGGGCAGGAATGCCTTCCCTCGCCCTGCCGGCTGCTCTCTGCTAACACAGCCAAGTGTGGGGCCGGCCTTGCTGCCCAGGCACGCTGCTGACCCCAGCTCAGCTTGTGCCCAGGACCTGCAGGACTTGATCTGCGGAGCTGCTCTCCAGGGACCAGGCCCCTGCCCAGCCTGCTGTGGGGCTTTTACTTTTCCCAGCAGCCCATTTCGGTGTCCTGTCAAGGTCCCTCGGAAGAACAGCCCTAGGTACCTGCTGCTTTTGTGACCATCCGAGAGTGCCCTGCCCACTTTATGCTGTGAGCTTCCCCTAAAAGTGTCCTAGCTCCACCCACTGCTGGGAGCTTCCTCTGACGGTGCCCTGCACCCACATGGTGTTTCCACCCAGGCTGGTTCCCTGCCCAGGCACCTCCACAGCAACAGCGACATGAGTCTCAGCTCCTCTGCTGTGGCATTATATGCAGCAACATTTCCCTGGCCTCTGTGGAGGGCCCGATCGAGAGCTGGGCATGGACATCCTGGCTCCGCACAGCCTCAATTACCGCCCCGCAGGGCTTGGCACATGGCTGTGCTGCAACCCCAACTGTCCCTTTGGCTCTAGTGGCTGCCCCCACGGGGTTCCCCAGGCCTCCCCCACACCTGGGCACACCTTTGCATCCCAGGGCTCTCCTGACAGTGCTGGCTGTGACCCAGGCCACCCACGAGGGCCTCTGCTGAGGTGCCTGTGAGACCTGGCCCTCCCATGGTGAGCGTGGGACACCTAGATTGGGATCCCTCACAGTCAAGCTGTGCCACCCTAGGGACCTGGTGTTCAGCACAGGGCCGGTCGACCCCTCCTCGTGTGTGCCGTCCTGCTGGGAGGGCAACAGAGGGAGAGCGAACAGCCTGAGTCTGCCCTGGGCAAGTGTGGGACATTTTGGGAGGGAGGCAACTGCAACAGCTGCCACGCTGCAGCAGCACCAGCTGTGTCCCCTCCCTGCAGCCCCTGCCACAGCCCTGCCCACCCCTGCCCCTGCCAGGGCTGCTGCCCCCTCACTCCCAGCCCCCAGCCCCTCTCCTGCCACCGTGGGGACCAGCTCTACAGGCAGGAGCTCCCCAGCCCCTGGCCCTCCCCACCTCTCCCCACACCAGCCATCCAGCCCCAGCTGGATGCCCACCTGCCTCCGTCTTTCCATTCATGGAGTCCCAGAAGAGTTTTGGTGGGGAAGGACCTCTGGAGGTCTCCACTCCAACCTCCCATGCAAAACAGGGCTGCTTGGAGCCCTACGGTCTCAGCCTTATGGTGATCACTGGGCTGTGCCTGACCCCGGTTACCATCCCCAAACCTGCTCTGCTCCTCTTGCCCACGCACTGCGGGACAGCACCCCTCATCGGTGGGGCACTGCCCTCCTGCCTTGCCAACACCCTCAGCTCCCGCTTCCCCTTCCCGTACGAAGCAGCCCCACCCTTGCTGCTCCCAACAACAGACTCTTTGGAGCAAAACCATTTGACCCGTGATACAGCAAAACCTGCCCTCCTGGCTACCCATCATCAAATCAGTTCCCACGTGGCTGCCCTCCCCGCTAAGGCTCTGTGTGCAGTGTTACCTGGCTAGGGGGTCCAAATCTGAGGCACTCCTTACACCTTTCAATTGGCTGTCAGGCAAGGGTTGCTGTTTGGCATATATGGTCACCTTGGGGACCTACAAGCTGCTTCTGCTTGCATCCCAGCTTCCCTTGCCAAGGTTTTCTTGACTGTAGTGAAGGGGGCAGGTCCAAGGCAGAGATGGGGAGTCAGGTCAGGAGGCCGGGGACAGGGTCAGGTCAGCAACCAAGAGGTGCAGGGCCAGGCACAGGCATGTCCATGACATAACTCAGGCCAGGCCCAAGGACAGGGGCAGCAGCTCCCCAGCAAGGGGGAGGAGGCCCCACAATACACTGGTCACTTTCTGTCTGCCCTGCTCTTGTGCCCAGGAGATCCCCCTCCCTGTCTGCCTGCAGCCCCTCCATGCCCACCCTGCTCCCCAGCACAGCACAACAGCCCTGGCCCTGCAGCCCCTCCACAGCTCCTGCTGAGCCAGGAACAGAGCAACCTAACCTGAGCTGGTGCCCAGAGAAACCTGTTTCTTCTTCTCTTTTTCTACCTGAATGCTGCCCTGCTTTTCTCTAGGGAGGTTGCTGCTCCCCAGAGAGCTTTTCCCCAGGTGAGTGTGTCCGTGCTGGCCTGGCTGGATGTTCCTGCACCCCTCCCCTGTGCTCCCTGCAGGGCCTGGGCTGGCATTGCTGCTCTGCAGAGCGAACGAACTGTGGGGCCACAAGGCCACGAGGTGACTCCTGACTTCACACTGGCCGTGCTGCTTGGGGCAGGAAGCAGACCCCACCAGACAGGGCTAAACACTCATGACACTGCTGGCACATCTCTGTGCTCTTGGATGGTGCTCAGAATGGCACCAGGCTGTTTGCAATGGCAGGAGATGTGTCTGGGTGTGCACTAGCTCCAGCCTGTGGTTTTTCCCTGAGGGTGCATGAATCCCTCTCCAGTTCCCCTTCCCTGGGCTTCCTGGGTCCCTACTGCCTCTCCAGGGATTGCAGAGCCCTCATTTCCCTGTGCAGACCTGGATTTAGTGCTTTACCTTCTGGTTACTCCACCATGGACTGTCTCTACTTTGTGAGACTCCACTCACTGTCCATCCCCAGGCACACACTATGCCTTGAGATCTCTGAGCTCTCCTGAGGGCTCAGATTCCCCTCCAGCAGGATGGGCATCTGTCATCAGCACTGTCACCTGAGAGACAGCCCTCAGCAGACATTTCAGAGACCATTCTCCATCTCCACTGGCACTGGTTGTCTCACTTCATTTGGAAGGAGAGTGTTCCCATCTGCTGACCTGATGGCTGACCAGGCATCCAAGGTGGTGAGGGAAGCCTTAAAGTGGGAGCAAGTGTGGGGAGAGGGTGAGTCAAAAAAGAGGGAGGAAGTGCTGGCCTGGGCTGGCAAGGAAAAGGTGCAGGGAGATGTGGACAAGAGAAACCCCAGAGAGAGAGCAGTGGGAATGCAGGGAGCTCTGCCTAGGGATGGACGATGGGCCTGTCGAGAGCTATGAGTGAGGATTAGCAGGCAGACCAAGAGGGGTGGCCTTGTAGTGGATGTGTACTATGGACTGCCTGAAGAGGGGCAGCCTCTGCAAGCTCAGAGCTGAGGAGAAGAAAACTCTTCCTGCTACCTAGATAGCAGCTCTCAGCTAGGCTCAAAAGCTGAGACCGGAGGCATGGAGGCAATAGCATGGTGCTGTGTGTCTCCAAGGGGACTGCCATGACACTGTGATGGGGGTCCCCATGGCGACCACCAAGGCACTGTGATGGGGTCCCCACGGCGACCACCAGGGCTTTGTGATGGAGGTGGCATCATGCCCACAAGGCCATTGTGATGAGGCGGTCCCCATGGTGACCGTGTCCCTACTGGGACCAGAGCCCCCAGGGGTCCCCACTCTGAGGAGAGCAGCTCGACCAGGAGGGAGCAGCTCCCCCTTGGTGCCAGAGTAGCAGGTCCTCACGAGTGCATCCCGGAGATGGACAAGGAGCGGCAGGCGAACGCCTGCTCCCAGTCCACGGACGGGCACCCAGGCACGCAGGAGTGCAGGAGGAAGGTGAGTGGTGGGGCTGGAGGGAGAGGCAGGCAGCAGGGCTGGGACCTGCGTGCAGAGCACGAGGATGGTGGGGAAGGGGAGGTGGGGCAAGACAGCCAGGCATGAGCTCGCCCAGTGAGGGGGCATTTATTCATGGCCCTGGAGATTTTCTCTCAGATAAAGCACACAGCAGCCTGGATACTCCAAGGCCCACAGGGAGCCCGTGAGCTCTGCACTGAGGGGCAGAGAGCAGCTGTGGGCCAAGCACAGCTGGGCCATGCGTGGCCATGAGGTTCCCTTTGACGTGGGGCTGGGGTTTCCTGTGCTGCAGGGGCTGCTCGTACCAACACAACCACCTCCATCATGTGCCCCCTTCTTCCCGCAGGTGGGCCAGCAGGAGCTGCACACAGTGGTGCAGCGCAGCCGGACCCCGGCTTCGTCCCACCAAAGGGACAGGCTGCCTTCGCTCCCCGGCCCACAGAGCTCGTGGGCCTCTGAACACGGCATCGTTGCAAAGGTACAGAGCTGAGCAGCGATGGTGGCAAAGCCTCTGCCTGACTCCCCGGAGGTGCCAAGAAGCGGGTGGGAAGTGCTGGGAGAGACCAGGAGGTCTCTGCCCCCAGCAAGCTGACTGCCTGCTCTGCCCAGCAGTCTGCAAGGACATGCCTTGGGGTGTCCGAGAGAGCTGCCTTTGCCTGTCTCTTGCCCCACGGTGACAAACCCTCTCCCCACCCGGCCTTTGGGAGCAGAGCAGCAGCCGCCCACATGGGAGAGTGCAGCCATTGGCGAGGCCATCGGGGCCACAGGAAGTTTCCATGTGGGAAGGATGGAGGGCAGGGGGGAGGATGGCAGGAACTTAGCCTTTCTCATGGGCTTTGATTGCAGGTGGTGGAGGACACTGCCAGGGACGTTCCCATTGTGGTACAAGCTCTGCATCGCTCCACTGGCCTTGTAAGGAAGGCTCCTCTGGGGCACAGGGAGACACTGCCTGGCAGGACTCGCGCAAGAGCAGGGACACCACATCTGCCTGGCTTACCACCTCTCCCAACCAAGGCAGCTCGGCAGGCCCATGGAGGCCTGGAGACCTCTGCAGCTAAAACTGCAGGATCTACAAGGCAAACCAAGCTGCCTGCTCTCGAAGCATCCTGCAGGTCTTCTCCCCGAGGCAGGGCCAATGCCATGGACACCAAAGGGGTGGCCAGGAGAACCCTGGAGAGAGAGACCAAGGGATTAGAGAAGCTGGCAGTGAATTCCAGCACAGCTGCTGCCAGGGAACCCTTCCCACCTGTTAGTGCTGCTGGGAAGGCTGTGGACTCAGGGAAGAGCCTGGCAGAGGAAGAGCTAAAGCCATGCCCTCTTTCCTTGCCTCCCCTTCCAAAACGCAAGCAGGAAGCTCACGGTCCCACCCGGGCAATGCAAGAGCTCGTCCACTGCTTGCCTGAGCCCAGGCCTGGCTCTTGTGCATCAGCACTGGAAAAAGCAAGGCTCTTGCTAGATGACAGTACCAGGACAACTCTTCCCCTGACAAGCCAGCAACTCTCTGGAAGCTCCTTCGTTGTCCCAGCAGCACAGGCCATTCCTGAAAGGGAGATGCGAAGCACGCCAGCATACAAGGAGCGGGACGAGCTGCTTTCTGCTCCCGGAGATGCCTGTGCGCAGGAGGTCAAGGCACACTGTTCAGGCACGCTGGTGCAGAGGCAGGACTTGGTGCTAAGCAAGTCCTCAGTGTCCCAAGGTGCAGACCTGCAGCCTCGTGAGCTGCAAGTGCCCCCTGCTGAGACGCGCCAGGGAGAAACAGCCTCTTCTGCCCCGGGTGATGCCCTGCAGTGTGCGACAACAGCCACAGGTGTTTCAGGGGAAGCTGGACTCCCCATCCGCTGCTGTGCTGAGGTGTCACCTGGCTTTGAAGAAGACATCCCTGCCATCTCCCACAGTGACATGGCCCCACCATCGCCTTCCGTGCCTGAGCCTGCCAGCCTTGTGCAGAACATCCTTGGCGAAGCTGGCCTGGAAATGATGGCTGAGAGCCAGGGCCCTGCCCCACAGGGCCCTGCCCCGCCTGCTGGGGCTGTGGAGGATGCAGGCCTGGGGCTCGAGTCTGCTGCCTTGAGCCGTCCTGATGACAGGAGCCCTGGACCTGGCCGGCATCCAGCACAGCCTGATGCGAATGAAGCCACGAAGGAGCTCAGTGCAGCCGTGCCAAAAAGGACATCATCGGCACAGACCAGCAGTCTAGCAGTACCAGCAAGCCCAGGCCAGGACGAGCCCACAGAGCAGGACAAAAGCACAGCCCCTGCAGCTCAGCAAGGGCCTGATGCCCCTGCTGGTGGGGGCAAAAGGGAGGTCAGCGGGGCCGGTGCACCCGCTTCCCCAGGCAAGGGCGGTGCGCCAGGGACCCCACGATGCCCCCGGGCAGGGCAGGGCCCAAAACAGCAGCCTTTGGGCATCATCTGCCATGTGCAAGGACAGCCTCTGCGCGTGCACCCCGACAACACCTCGCAGTATCTCGCAGTGCTCTCCATCAAAACAGAGCCGCTGGAGGAGCTCGAGAGGAGCAGCCTGGCACGCACCGGGCACACCTTGGCCCAGCTGCGAGAAGCCTGTTTCCAGAGGAAGAAGCTGAGCCTGCAGGAGAGCGAGGGCGAGGAGGCCAAGGGGAAACGTTTCTCCCTGACAGCGTCAGGATCCCTCAACGTCAAACGCAAGGAGGTGAGTGCCAAGGATGGGCTGGGCCAGGTGGCAACCCTGCCTGCGCTGGGGCCAGCCGCTGGGCCACACTGCAGCAGCGTGACTCTCCCAGTGGGAGCAGGGCCCCGGGAGGCCTTTCGTGGTGGGAAAAGCAGCACCCTTCACAAATGTGCCTCTTTTCTTTTAGCTGCTCGCCAGAAATTCTTTCTATAATTTGTGGAAACCAGAGATAACGCGAGTGGAGCTCCTGAAGGATGCCAGGTGCAAGTGGGAGGTGCTGGAGCGGCTGTATGCCCATGCCCCCAGGAGGGAGCGGGAGGTGGGAGCCAGGAAGAGAGTGCTGGGAGCGGCGCAGGAAGAGCAAGGGGACTGGAGCCCTGAGGAAGAGGAGGAGGAGGCAGATGAAGAGCTTCTGCAAAGGGAGGAGCTGGAGGAAAACACGTCCTTGCGCGAGATCTGGGTCAGACCTAGCCTCAGGAGCCTCTTAGCAGACGAGGAAACGTGCCCCCAGAAGGTGCCTTGCTCGCCCAGCCTCAAGGCCAGAGACACTGCCAGGGAGGCAGCTGGTGACATGGAGAACATGCCTCTGGAGCCAGCAGTGCTCGGAGGAGCCGAAGCAGCGGCATGTGCTTTGGGGGATGGCTTTCAGGAGGCAGGGGACAGCGTGTCTCTGGCGCCATCAGAGAGCACAGAAACAAAGCCAGAGGCCTGGCCTGCAGCCCGAGACCCTCAGGAGGCAGAGGAAAAAGTGCCTGCCTCTGCAGCAGAAGCTGTGCCAGAGGCCCGTCTCTTGGCTGGAGGCCCTTGCGAGGAGAGCATCAGCCTGCCTCTCGAAGCACCACTGCCCGAGGGAAGAAAAGCAGTGTCTTCTGCCTTGTGTGGAGGCCCTCCTCCCCAGGTGAGCAAGGAGCACATCATTGGTCTCCCCATCAAAGGGGTCTGCTGTGTGAGCTGTGTCTGGGGTGTGCAGGGTGGCTGCAGAGAGCTGCCCCGTCCTGTGGGACCCCCCTGCCCATGGTGCCAAGCTGTCACCCTGAGGCCTTTGCCCTCTGCGATATCTGCCATGGGGGAGCTGCCTGGTGCTCTCCGTTTCCAAGTGCCCAAGGCCCAGGGCTGACGTCCCCTCCAACGCCTGCACTGCGGTCAGCCCTGGGCCCTGGATGCAGAGCGAGGAGGGAAGGGGTGACCCCAGCAGCAGCCCCCTCCCACACCCAGTGAGCCAGCCCCCTTCTGCCACCCACCCGGCCACCTCTGTTCCCCCCTGCCCGTCACAGCCCCCAGCCCAGCCCTGCTGCTACAGCCCCACAACAAGCCTTATCCCGTCTCTGTGCCACCCGCAGGTCCCTTGCCTTGGGACTCACAGCTCTTGGCAGCATCCCACAACCCCAAACCCTTCCCCCCGTCCATCCCGGGCACCAGTGTCCTGAGCATCGCCAGCTGATGGCACGCGGTGTGTGTGCTTGCTCTCCCCTTGCAGGTTGCATCTGAGCCCAAAGAGGAGGAGAAGTCATCTCCAGCCTTCAGGCACACACCAGAGGTGGACCCAGGTAGGTACCCAAGTCAAGAGCCCTTCTGGGCACGGCGGGCCCGTCCCAGCACAGCGAGCGGCACCGAGGCCGGCAGCAGTAAGCGCTCGGGGGCTGGCCGTGCCGAGGCCATGACCCCTCGGGAAAGGCCTTGGTGGTGGCGACAGGCAGGTCCTGCACCCCCACAGCCCCTCGCCCACGCCTCTCCTTCCCCCACAGGCATCACCACCCTCCCGGACGCCGCAGCGCCCAGGCGACGGCCCTCGCTGCTCAGGACGGTGCTTCGGGCTCTGCGCAGAGCTTTCTGCTGCAGCTGTGCCACGGGGCAGTGAGAGCAACGGCGCCAGGAGGCCAGTGCCCGGCAGGTGCCCTGAGATGGGGGCTGGCACAGGGCAGAGAGGCAGAGCGACGGAGACTGTCCCGGTTGCTACAGAAATGCTGCTCCATCATGTCCTGTAGCACCCATGTGCCCACACCAACCCTAGCTGGCGACATTTTCTGCTGTGAATAAAACCCTCAGAAGCCTTTTTTCCCCCTGTGTTACTTGGTGTCAGGCAAATCTCCACAGCAAGACTAGTGCAGGCAATGGCAACGAAGCCAGGCAGGTCTGGAGAGAAAGCCGTTCAAGCAGTCACAGAGTCAGAGAGCAGCTGCGGTGGGAAGGGGCTTCTGGAGGTCTCAGCTCCAACGTCCTGCTGCAGGTGGAGGCAGCCAGCGGGGGTTTCCCAGGGCCTGGCAGGGTCAAGCTCTGACTGTCTCTGTTGCACCACCCTCAGGCTTCACAGGCTCTTGGTCCTCTCTGCTGGGAATTTTCCCTGCTGCCACTTGTGTCGTGGCCCCTCGTCCTGTCCCCAGGCACCTCGGGAAGGGTCTGGCTCCATCCTCTCCCCACCCTCCCCTTCGGCAGCTGCAGGCAGCAGCGAGATCCCCCTGCGCCTTCTCTTGTCCTGGCTGAACAGACCCAGCGCCCTTGGCCTCTCTTCAGACGTCCTGTGCTCCAGCTCCCGACCAGCTCGCGGTTGTCCACTGGGCTCGTGCCAATGTGTCCATGTCTGTCTGGGAGTGGGGAGCCCTACCTGGACCCTGTGACCAGACGTGGTCTCTCCCGTGCCGACCCCAGGGCAGGAATGCCTTCCCTCGCCCTGCCGGCTGCTCTCTGCTAACACAGCCAAGTGTGGGGCCGGCCTTGCTGCCCAGGCACGCTGCTGACCCCAGCTCAGCTTGTGCCCAGGACCTGCAGGACTTGATCTGCGGAGCTGCTCTCCAGGGACCAGGCCCCTGCCCAGCCTGCTGTGGGGCTTTTACTTTTCCCAGCAGCCCATTTCGGTGTCCTGTCAAGGTCCCTCGGAAGAACAGCCCTAGGTACCTGCTGCTTTTGTGACCATCCGAGAGTGCCCTGCCCACTTTATGCTGTGAGCTTCCCCTAAAAGTGTCCTAGCTCCACCCACTGCTGGGAGCTTCCTCTGACGGTGCCCTGCACCCACATGGTGTTTCCACCCAGGCTGGTTCCCTGCCCAGGCACCTCCACAGCAACAGCGACATGAGTCTCAGCTCCTCTGCTGTGGCATTATATGCAGCAACATTTCCCTGGCCTCTGTGGAGGGCCCGATCGAGAGCTGGGCATGGACATCCTGGCTCCGCACAGCCTCAATTACCGCCCCGCAGGGCTTGGCACATGGCTGTGCTGCAACCCCAACTGTCCCTTTGGCTCTAGTGGCTGCCCCCACGGGGTTCCCCAGGCCTCCCCCACACCTGGGCACACCTTTGCATCCCAGGGCTCTCCTGACAGTGCTGGCTGTGACCCAGGCCACCCACGAGGGCCTCTGCTGAGGTGCCTGTGAGACCTGGCCCTCCCATGGTGAGCGTGGGACACCTAGATTGGGATCCCTCACAGTCAAGCTGTGCCACCCTAGGGACCTGGTGTTCAGCACAGGGCCGGTCGACCCCTCCTCGTGTGTGCCGTCCTGCTGGGAGGGCAACAGAGGGAGAGCGAACAGCCTGAGTCTGCCCTGGGCAAGTGTGGGACATTTTGGGAGGGAGGCAACTGCAACAGCTGCCACGCTGCAGCAGCACCAGCTGTGTCCCCTCCCTGCAGCCCCTGCCACAGCCCTGCCCACCCCTGCCCCTGCCAGGGCTGCTGCCCCCTCACTCCCAGCCCCCAGCCCCTCTCCTGCCACCGTGGGGACCAGCTCTACAGGCAGGAGCTCCCCAGCCCCTGGCCCTCCCCACCTCTCCCCACACCAGCCATCCAGCCCCAGCTGGATGCCCACCTGCCTCCGTCTTTCCATTCATGGAGTCCCAGAAGAGTTTTGGTGGGGAAGGACCTCTGGAGGTCTCCACTCCAACCTCCCATGCAAAACAGGGCTGCTTGGAGCCCTACGGTCTCAGCCTTATGGTGATCACTGGGCTGTGCCTGACCCCGGTTACCATCCCCAAACCTGCTCTGCTCCTCTTGCCCACGCACTGCGGGACAGCACCCCTCATCGGTGGGGCACTGCCCTCCTGCCTTGCCAACACCCTCAGCTCCCGCTTCCCCTTCCCGTACGAAGCAGCCCCACCCTTGCTGCTCCCAACAACAGACTCTTTGGAGCAAAACCATTTGACCCGTGATACAGCAAAACCTGCCCTCCTGGCTACCCATCATCAAATCAGTTCCCACGTGGCTGCCCTCCCCGCTAAGGCTCTGTGTGCAGTGTTACCTGGCTAGGGGGTCCAAATCTGAGGCACTCCTTACACCTTTCAATTGGCTGTCAGGCAAGGGTTGCTGTTTGGCATATATGGTCACCTTGGGGACCTACAAGCTGCTTCTGCTTGCATCCCAGCTTCCCTTGCCAAGGTTTTCTTGACTGTAGTGAAGGGGGCAGGTCCAAGGCAGAGATGGGGAGTCAGGTCAGGAGGCCGGGGACAGGGTCAGGTCAGCAACCAAGAGGTGCAGGGCCAGGCACAGGCATGTCCATGACATAACTCAGGCCAGGCCCAAGGACAGGGGCAGCAGCTCCCCAGCAAGGGGGAGGAGGCCCCACAATACACTGGTCACTTTCTGTCTGCCCTGCTCTTGTGCCCAGGAGATCCCCCTCCCTGTCTGCCTGCAGCCCCTCCATGCCCACCCTGCTCCCCAGCACAGCACAACAGCCCTGGCCCTGCAGCCCCTCCACAGCTCCTGCTGAGCCAGGAACAGAGCAACCTAACCTGAGCTGGTGCCCAGAGAAACCTGTTTCTTCTTCTCTTTTTCTACCTGAATGCTGCCCTGCTTTTCTCTAGGGAGGTTGCTGCTCCCCAGAGAGCTTTTCCCCAGGTGAGTGTGTCCGTGCTGGCCTGGCTGGATGTTCCTGCACCCCTCCCCTGTGCTCCCTGCAGGGCCTGGGCTGGCATTGCTGCTCTGCAGAGCGAACGAACTGTGGGGCCACAAGGCCACGAGGTGACTCCTGACTTCACACTGGCCGTGCTGCTTGGGGCAGGAAGCAGACCCCACCAGACAGGGCTAAACACTCATGACACTGCTGGCACATCTCTGTGCTCTTGGATGGTGCTCAGAATGGCACCAGGCTGTTTGCAATGGCAGGAGATGTGTCTGGGTGTGCACTAGCTCCAGCCTGTGGTTTTTCCCTGAGGGTGCATGAATCCCTCTCCAGTTCCCCTTCCCTGGGCTTCCTGGGTCCCTACTGCCTCTCCAGGGATTGCAGAGCCCTCATTTCCCTGTGCAGACCTGGATTTAGTGCTTTACCTTCTGGTTACTCCACCATGGACTGTCTCTACTTTGTGAGACTCCACTCACTGTCCATCCCCAGGCACACACTATGCCTTGAGATCTCTGAGCTCTCCTGAGGGCTCAGATTCCCCTCCAGCAGGATGGGCATCTGTCATCAGCACTGTCACCTGAGAGACAGCCCTCAGCAGACATTTCAGAGACCATTCTCCATCTCCACTGGCACTGGTTGTCTCACTTCATTTGGAAGGAGAGTGTTCCCATCTGCTGACCTGATGGCTGACCAGGCATCCAAGGTGGTGAGGGAAGCCTTAAAGTGGGAGCAAGTGTGGGGAGAGGGTGAGTCAAAAAAGAGGGAGGAAGTGCTGGCCTGGGCTGGCAAGGAAAAGGTGCAGGGAGATGTGGACAAGAGAAACCCCAGAGAGAGAGCAGTGGGAATGCAGGGAGCTCTGCCTAGGGATGGACGATGGGCCTGTCGAGAGCTATGAGTGAGGATTAGCAGGCAGACCAAGAGGGGTGGCCTTGTAGTGGATGTGTACTATGGACTGCCTGAAGAGGGGCAGCCTCTGCAAGCTCAGAGCTGAGGAGAAGAAAACTCTTCCTGCTACCTAGATAGCAGCTCTCAGCTAGGCTCAAAAGCTGAGACCGGAGGCATGGAGGCAATAGCATGGTGCTGTGTGTCTCCAAGGGGACTGCCATGACACTGTGATGGGGGTCCCCATGGCGACCACCAAGGCACTGTGATGGGGTCCCCACGGCGACCACCAGGGCTTTGTGATGGAGGTGGCATCATGCCCACAAGGCCATTGTGATGAGGCGGTCCCCATGGTGACCGTGTCCCTACTGGGACCAGAGCCCCCAGGGGTCCCCACTCTGAGGAGAGCAGCTCGACCAGGAGGGAGCAGCTCCCCCTTGGTGCCAGAGTAGCAGGTCCTCACGAGTGCATCCCGGAGATGGACAAGGAGCGGCAGGCGAACGCCTGCTCCCAGTCCACGGACGGGCACCCAGGCACGCAGGAGTGCAGGAGGAAGGTGAGTGGTGGGGCTGGAGGGAGAGGCAGGCAGCAGGGCTGGGACCTGCGTGCAGAGCACGAGGATGGTGGGGAAGGGGAGGTGGGGCAAGACAGCCAGGCATGAGCTCGCCCAGTGAGGGGGCATTTATTCATGGCCCTGGAGATTTTCTCTCAGATAAAGCACACAGCAGCCTGGATACTCCAAGGCCCACAGGGAGCCCGTGAGCTCTGCACTGAGGGGCAGAGAGCAGCTGTGGGCCAAGCACAGCTGGGCCATGCGTGGCCATGAGGTTCCCTTTGACGTGGGGCTGGGGTTTCCTGTGCTGCAGGGGCTGCTCGTACCAACACAACCACCTCCATCATGTGCCCCCTTCTTCCCGCAGGTGGGCCAGCAGGAGCTGCACACAGTGGTGCAGCGCAGCCGGACCCCGGCTTCGTCCCACCAAAGGGACAGGCTGCCTTCGCTCCCCGGCCCACAGAGCTCGTGGGCCTCTGAACACGGCATCGTTGCAAAGGTACAGAGCTGAGCAGCGATGGTGGCAAAGCCTCTGCCTGACTCCCCGGAGGTGCCAAGAAGCGGGTGGGAAGTGCTGGGAGAGACCAGGAGGTCTCTGCCCCCAGCAAGCTGACTGCCTGCTCTGCCCAGCAGTCTGCAAGGACATGCCTTGGGGTGTCCGAGAGAGCTGCCTTTGCCTGTCTCTTGCCCCACGGTGACAAACCCTCTCCCCACCCGGCCTTTGGGAGCAGAGCAGCAGCCGCCCACATGGGAGAGTGCAGCCATTGGCGAGGCCATCGGGGCCACAGGAAGTTTCCATGTGGGAAGGATGGAGGGCAGGGGGGAGGATGGCAGGAACTTAGCCTTTCTCATGGGCTTTGATTGCAGGTGGTGGAGGACACTGCCAGGGACGTTCCCATTGTGGTACAAGCTCTGCATCGCTCCACTGGCCTTGTAAGGAAGGCTCCTCTGGGGCACAGGGAGACACTGCCTGGCAGGACTCGCGCAAGAGCAGGGACACCACATCTGCCTGGCTTACCACCTCTCCCAACCAAGGCAGCTCGGCAGGCCCATGGAGGCCTGGAGACCTCTGCAGCTAAAACTGCAGGATCTACAAGGCAAACCAAGCTGCCTGCTCTCGAAGCATCCTGCAGGTCTTCTCCCCGAGGCAGGGCCAATGCCATGGACACCAAAGGGGTGGCCAGGAGAACCCTGGAGAGAGAGACCAAAGGATTAGAGAAGCTGGCAGTGAATTCCAGCACAGCTGCTGCCAGGGAACCCTTCCCACCTGTTAGTGCTGCTGGGAAGGCTGTGGACTCAGGGAAGAGCCTGGCAGAGGAAGAGCTAAAGCCATGCCCTCTTTCCTTGCCTCCCCTTCCAAAACGCAAGCAGGAAGCTCACGGTCCCACCCGGGCAATGCAAGAGCTCGTCCACTGCTTGCCTGAGCCCAGGCCTGGCTCTTGTGCATCAGCACTGGAAAAAGCAAGGCTCTTGCTAGATGACAGTACCAGGACAACTCTTCCCCTGACAAGCCAGCAACTCTCTGGAAGCTCCTTCGTTGTCCCAGCAGCACAGGCCATTCCTGAAAGGGAGATGCGAAGCACGCCAGCATACAAGGAGCGGGACGAGCTGCTTTCTGCTCCCGGAGATGCCTGTGCGCAGGAGGTCAAGGCACACTGTTCAGGCACGCTGGTGCAGAGGCAGGACTTGGTGCTAAGCAAGTCCTCAGTGTCCCAAGGTGCAGACCTGCAGCCTCGTGAGCTGCAAGTGCCCCCTGCTGAGACGTGCCAGGGAGAAACAGCCTCTTCTGCCCCGGGTGATGCCCTGCAGTGTGCGACAACAGCCACAGGTGTTTCAGGGGAAGCTGGACTCCCCATCCGCTGCTGTGCTGAGGTGTCACCTGGCTTTGAAGAAGACATCCCTGCCATCTCCCACAGTGACATGGCCCCACCATCGCCTTCCGTGCCTGAGCCTGCCAGCCTTGTGCAGAACATCCTTGGCGAAGCTGGCCTGGAAATGATGGCTGAGAGCCAGGGCCCTGCCCCACAGGGCCCTGCCCCGCCTGCTGGGGCTGTGGAGGATGCAGGCCTGGGGCTCGAGTCTGCTGCCTTGAGCCGTCCTGATGACAGGAGCCCTGGACCTGGCCGGCATCCAGCACAGCCTGATGCGAATGAAGCCACGAAGGAGCTCAGTGCAGCCGTGCCAAAAAGGACATCATCGGCACAGACCAGCAGTCTAGCAGTACCAGCAAGCCCAGGCCAGGACGAGCCCACAGAGCAGGACAAAAGCACAGCCCCTGCAGCTCAGCAAGGGCCTGATGCCCCTGCTGGTGGGGGCAAAAGGGAGGTCAGCGGGGCCGGTGCACCCGCTTCCCCAGGCAAGGGCGGTGCGCCAGGGACCCCACGATGCCCCCGGGCAGGGCAGGGCCCAAACCAGCAGCCTTTGGGCATCATCTGCCATGTGCAAGGACAGCCTCTGCGCGTGCACCCCGACAACACCTCGCAGTATCTCGCAGTGCTCTCCATCAAAACAGAGCCGCTGGAGGAGCTCGAGAGGAGCAGCCTGGCACGCACCGGGCACACCTTGGCCCAGCTGCGAGAAGCCTGTTTCCAGAGGAAGAAGCTGAGCCTGCAGGAGAGCGAGGGCGAGGAGGCCAAGGGGAAACGTTTCTCCCTGACAGCGTCAGGATCCCTCAACGTCAAACGCAAGGAGGTGAGTGCCAAGGATGGGCTGGGCCAGGTGGCAACCCTGCCTGCGCTGGGGCCAGCCGCTGGGCCACACTGCAGCAGCGTGACTCTCCCAGTGGGAGCAGGGCCCCGGGAGGCCTTTCGTGGTGGGAAAAGCAGCACCCTTCACAAATGTGCCTCTTTTCTTTTAGCTGCTCGCCAGAAATTCTTTCTATAATTTGTGGAAACCAGAGATAACGCGAGTGGAGCTCCTGAAGGATGCCAGGTGCAAGTGGGAGGTGCTGGAGCGGCTGTATGCCCATGCCCCCAGGAGGGAGCGGGAGGTGGGAGCCAGGAAGAGAGTGCTGGGAGCGGCGCAGGAAGAGCAAGGGGACTGGAGCCCTGAGGAAGAGGAGGAGGAGGCAGATGAAGAGCTTCTGCAAAGGGAGGAGCTGGAGGAAAACACGTCCTTGCGCGAGATCTGGGTCAGACCTAGCCTCAGGAGCCTCTTAGCAGACGAGGAAACGTGCCCCCAGAAGGTGCCTTGCTCGCCCAGCCTCAAGGCCAGAGACACTGCCAGGGAGGCAGCTGGTGACATGGAGAACATGCCTCTGGAGCCAGCAGTGCTCGGAGGAGCCGAAGCAGGGGCATGTGCTTTGGGGGATGGCTTTCAGGAGGCAGGGGACAGCGTGTCTCTGGCGCCATCAGAGAGCACAGAAACAAAGCCAGAGGCCTGGCCTGCAGCCCGAGACCCTCAGGAGGCAGAGGAAAAAGTGCCTGCCTCTGCAGCAGAAGCTGTGCCAGAGGCCCGTCTCTTGGCTGGAGGCCCTTGCGAGGAGAGCATCAGCCTGCCTCTCGAAGCACCACTGCCCGAGGGAAGAAAAGCAGTGTCTTCTGCCTTGTGTGGAGGCCCTCCTCCCCAGGTGAGCAAGGAGCACATCATTGGTCTCCCCATCAAAGGGGTCTGCTGTGTGAGCTGTGTCTGGGGTGTGCAGGGTGGCTGCAGAGAGCTGCCCCGTCCTGTGGGACCCCCCTGCCCATGGTGCCAAGCTGTCACCCTGAGGCCTTTGCCCTCTGCGATATCTGCCATGGGGGAGCTGCCTGGTGCTCTCCGTTTCCAAGTGCCCAAGGCCCAGGGCTGACGTCCCCTCCAACGCCTGCACTGCGGTCAGCCCTGGGCCCTGGATGCAGAGCGAGGAGGGAAGGGGTGACCCCAGCAGCAGCCCCCTCCCACACCCAGTGAGCCAGCCCCCTTCTGCCACCCACCCGGCCACCTCTGTTCCCCCCTGCCCGTCACAGCCCCCAGCCCAGCCCTGCTGCTACAGCCCCACAACAAGCCTTATCCCGTCTCTGTGCCACCCGCAGGTCCCTTGCCTTGGGACTCACAGCTCTTGGCAGCATCCCACAACCCCAAACCCTTCCCCCCGTCCATCCCGGGCACCAGTGTCCTGAGCATCGCCAGCTGATGGCACGCGGTGTGTGTGCTTGCTCTCCCCTTGCAGGTTGCATCTGAGCCCAAAGAGGAGGAGAAGTCATCTCCAGCCTTCAGGCACACACCAGAGGTGGACCCAGGTAGGTACCCAAGTCAAGAGCCCTTCTGGGCACGGCGGGCCCGTCCCAGCACAGCGAGCGGCACCGAGGCCGGCAGCAGTAAGCGCTCGGGGGCTGGCCGTGCCGAGGCCATGACCCCTCGGGAAAGGCCTTGGTGGTGGCGACAGGCAGGTCCTGCACCCCCACAGCCCCTCGCCCACGCCTCTCCTTCCCCCACAGGCATCACCACCCTCCCGGACGCCGCAGCGCCCAGGCGACGGCCCTCGCTGCTCAGGACGGTGCTTCGGGCTCTGCGCAGAGCTTTCTGCTGCAGCTGTGCCACGGGGCAGTGAGAGCAACGGCGCCAGGAGGCCAGTGCCCGGCAGGTGCCCTGAGATGGGGGCTGGCACAGGGCAGAGAGGCAGAGCGACGGAGACTGTCCCGGTTGCTACAGAAATGCTGCTCCATCATGTCCTGTAGCACCCATGTGCCCACACCAACCCTAGCTGGCGACATTTTCTGCTGTGAATAAAACCCTCAGAAGCCTTTTTTCCCCCTGTGTTACTTGGTGTCAGGCAAATCTCCACAGCAAGACTAGTGCAGGCAATGGCAACGAAGCCAGGCAGGTCTGGAGAGAAAGCCGTTCAAGCAGTCACAGAGTCAGAGAGCAGCTGCGGTGGGAAGGGGCTTCTGGAGGTCTCAGCTCCAACGTCCTGCTGCAGGTGGAGGCAGCCAGCGGGGGTTTCCCAGGGCCTGGCAGGGTCAAGCTCTGACTGTCTCTGTTGCACCACCCTCAGGCTTCACAGGCTCTTGGTCCTCTCTGCTGGGAATTTTCCCTGCTGCCACTTGTGTCGTGGCCCCTCGTCCTGTCCCCAGGCACCTCGGGAAGGGTCTGGCTCCATCCTCTCCCCACCCTCCCCTTCGGCAGCTGCAGGCAGCAGCGAGATCCCCCTGCGCCTTCTCTTGTCCTGGCTGAACAGACCCAGCGCCCTTGGCCTCTCTTCAGACGTCCTGTGCTCCAGCTCCCGACCAGCTCGCGGTTGTCCACTGGGCTCGTGCCAATGTGTCCATGTCTGTCTGGGAGTGGGGAGCCCTACCTGGACCCTGTGACCAGACGTGGTCTCTCCCGTGCCGACCCCAGGGCAGGAATGCCTTCCCTCGCCCTGCCGGCTGCTCTCTGCTAACACAGCCAAGTGTGGGGCCGGCCTTGCTGCCCAGGCACGCTGCTGACCCCAGCTCAGCTTGTGCCCAGGACCTGCAGGACTTGATCTGCGGAGCTGCTCTCCAGGGACCAGGCCCCTGCCCAGCCTGCTGTGGGGCTTTTACTTTTCCCAGCAGCCCATTTCGGTGTCCTGTCAAGGTCCCTCGGAAGAACAGCCCTAGGTACCTGCTGCTTTTGTGACCATCCGAGAGTGCCCTGCCCACTTTATGCTGTGAGCTTCCCCTAAAAGTGTCCTAGCTCCACCCACTGCTGGGAGCTTCCTCTGACGGTGCCCTGCACCCACATGGTGTTTCCACCCAGGCTGGTTCCCTGCCCAGGCACCTCCACAGCAACAGCGACATGAGTCTCAGCTCCTCTGCTGTGGCATTATATGCAGCAACATTTCCCTGGCCTCTGTGGAGGGCCCGATCGAGAGCTGGGCATGGACATCCTGGCTCCGCACAGCCTCAATTACCGCCCCGCAGGGCTTGGCACATGGCTGTGCTGCAACCCCAACTGTCCCTTTGGCTCTAGTGGCTGCCCCCACGGGGTTCCCCAGGCCTCCCCCACACCTGGGCACACCTTTGCATCCCAGGGCTCTCCTGACAGTGCTGGCTGTGACCCAGGCCACCCACGAGGGCCTCTGCTGAGGTGCCTGTGAGACCTGGCCCTCCCATGGTGAGCGTGGGACACCTAGATTGGGATCCCTCACAGTCAAGCTGTGCCACCCTAGGGACCTGGTGTTCAGCACAGGGCCGGTCGACCCCTCCTCGTGTGTCCCGTCCTGCTGGGAGGGCAACAGAGGGAGAGCGAACAGCCTGAGTCTGCCCTGGGCAAGTGTGGGACATTTTGGGAGGGAGGCAACTGCAACAGCTGCCACGCTGCAGCAGCACCAGCTGTGTCCCCTCCCTGCAGCCCCTGCCACAGCCCTGCCCACCCCTGCCCCTGCCAGGGCTGCTGCCCCCTCACTCCCAGCCCCCAGCCCCTCTCCTGCCACCGTGGGGACCAGCTCTACAGGCAGGAGCTCCCCAGCCCCTGGCCCTCCCCACCTCTCCCCACACCAGCCATCCAGCCCCAGCTGGATGCCCACCTGCCTCCGTCTTTCCATTCATGGAGTCCCAGAAGAGTTTTGGTGGGGAAGGACCTCTGGAGGTCTCCACTCCAACCTCCCATGCAAAACAGGGCTGCTTGGAGCCCTACGGTCTCAGCCTTATGGTGATCACTGGGCTGTGCCTGACCCCGGTTACCATCCCCAAACCTGCTCTGCTCCTCTTGCCCACGCACTGCGGGACAGCACCCCTCATCGGTGGGGCACTGCCCTCCTGCCTTGCCAACACCCTCAGCTCCCGCTTCCCCTTCCCGTACGAAGCAGCCCCACCCTTGCTGCTCCCAACAACAGACTCTTTGGAGCAAAACCATTGGAGCTGTGATACAGCAAAACCTGCCCTCCTGGCTACCCATCATCAAATCAGTTCCCACGTGGCTGCCCTCCCCGCTAAGGCTCTGTGTGCAGTGTTACCTGGCTAGGGGGTCCAAATCTGAGGCACTCCTTACACCTTTCAATTGGCTGTCAGGCAAGGGTTGCTGTTTGGCATATATGGTCACCTTGGGGACCTACAAGCTGCTTCTGCTTGCATCCCAGCTTCCCTTGCCAAGGTTTTCTTGACTGTAGTGAAGGGGGCAGGTCCAAGGCAGAGATGGGGAGTCAGGTCAGGAGGCCGGGGACAGGGTCAGGTCAGCAACCAAGAGGTGCAGGGCCAGGCACAGGCATGTCCATGACATAACTCAGGCCAGGCCCAAGGACAGGGGCAGCAGCTCCCCAGCAAGGGGGAGGAGGCCCCACAATACACTGGTCACTTTCTGTCTGCCCTGCTCTTGTGCCCAGGAGATCCCCCTCCCTGTCTGCCTGCAGCCCCTCCATGCCCACCCTGCTCCCCAGCACAGCACAACAGCCCTGGCCCTGCAGCCCCTCCACAGCTCCTGCTGAGCCAGGAACAGAGCAACCTAACCTGAGCTGGTGCCCAGGGAAACCTGTTTCTTCTTCTCTTTTTCTACCTGAATGCTGCCCTGCTTTTCTCTAGGGAGGTTGCTGCTCCCCAGAGAGCTTTTCCCCAGGTGAGTGTGTCCGTGCTGGCCTGGCTGGATGTTCCTGCACCCCTCCCCTGTGCTCCCTGCAGGGCCTGGGCTGGCATTGCTGCTCTGCAGAGCGAACGAACTGTGGGGCCACAAGGCCACGAGGTGACTCCTGACTTCACACTGGCCGTGCTGCTTGGGGCAGGAAGCAGACCCCACCAGACAGGGCTAAACACTCATGACACCGCTGGCACATCTCTGTGCTCTTGGATGGTGCTCAGAATGGCACCAGGCTGTTTGCAATGGCAGGAGATGTGTCTGGGTGTGCACTAGCTCCAGCCTGTGGTTTTTCCCTGAGGGTGCATGAATCCCTCTCCAGTTCCCCTTCCCTGGGCTTCCTGGGTCCCTACTGCCTCTCCAGGGATTGCAGAGCCCTCATTTCCCTGTGCAGACCTGGATTTAGTGCTTTACCTTCTGGTTACTCCACCATGGACTGTCTCTACTTTGTGAGACTCCACTCACTGTCCATCCCCAGGCACACACTATGCCTTGAGATCTCTGAGCTCTCCTGAGGGCTCAGATTCCCCTCCAGCAGGATGGGCATCTGTCATCAGCACTGTCACCTGAGAGACAGCCCTCAGCAGACATTTCAGAGACCATTCTCCATCTCCACTGGCACTGGTTGTCTCACTTCATTTGGAAGGAGAGTGTTCCCATCTGCTGACCTGATGGCTGACCAGGCATCCAAGGTGGTGAGGGAAGCCTTAAAGTGGGAGCAAGTGTGGGGAGAGGGTGAGTCAAAAAAGAGGGAGGAAGTGCTGGCCTGGGCTGGCAAGGAAAAGGTGCAGGGAGATGTGGACAAGAGAAACCCCAGAGAGAGAGCAGTGGGAATGCAGGGAGCTCTGCCTAGGGATGGACGATGGGCCTGTCGAGAGCTATGAGTGAGGATTAGCAGGCAGACCAAGAGGGGTGGCCTTGTAGTGGATGTGTACTATGGACTGCCTGAAGAGGGGCAGCCTCTGCAAGCTCAGAGCTGAGGAGAAGAAAACTCTTCCTGCTACCTAGATAGCAGCTCTCAGCTAGGCTCAAAAGCTGAGACCGGAGGCATGGAGGCAATAGCATGGTGCTGTGTGTCTCCAAGGGGACTGCCATGACACTGTGATGGGGGTCCCCATGGCGACCACCAAGGCACTGTGATGGGGTCCCCACGGCGACCACCAGGGCTTTGTGATGGAGGTGGCATCATGCCCACAAGGCCATTGTGATGAGGCGGTCCCCATGGTGACCGTGTCCCTACTGGGACCAGAGCCCCCAGGGGTCCCCACTCTGAGGAGAGCAGCTCGACCAGGAGGGAGCAGCTCCCCCTTGGTGCCAGAGTAGCAGGTCCTCACGAGTGCATCCCGGAGATGGACAAGGAGCGGCAGGCGAACGCCTGCTCCCAGTCCACGGACGAGCACCCAGGCACGCAGGAGTGCAGGAGGAAGGTGAGTGGTGGGGCTGGAGGGAGAGGCAGGCAGCAGGGCTGGGACCTGCGTGCAGAGCACGAGGATGGTGGGGAAGGGGAGGTGGGGCAAGACAGCCAGGCATGAGCTCGCCCAGTGAGGGGGCATTTATTCATGGCCCTGGAGATTTTCTCTCAGATAAAGCACACAGCAGCCTGGATACTCCAAGGCCCACAGGGAGCCCGTGAGCTCTGCACTGAGGGGCAGAGAGCAGCTGTGGGCCAAGCACAGCTGGGCCATGCGTGGCCATGAGGTTCCCTTTGACGTGGGGCTGGGGTTTCCTGTGCTGCAGGGGCTGCTCGTACCAACACAACCACCTCCATCATGTGCCCCCTTCTTCCCGCAGGTGGGCCAGCAGGAGCTGCACACAGTGGTGCAGCGCAGCCGGACCCCGGCTTCGTCCCACCAAAGGGACAGGCTGCCTTCGCTCCCCGGCCCACAGAGCTCGTGGGCCTCTGAACACGGCATCGTTGCAAAGGTACAGAGCTGAGCAGCGATGGTGGCAAAGCCTCTGCCTGACTCCCCGGAGGTGCCAAGAAGCGGGTGGGAAGTGCTGGGAGAGACCAGGAGGTCTCTGCCCCCAGCAAGCTGACTGCCTGCTCTGCCCAGCAGTCTGCAAGGACATGCCTTGGGGTGTCCGAGAGAGCTGCCTTTGCCTGTCTCTTGCCCCACGGTGACAAACCCTCTCCCCACCCGGCCTTTGGGAGCAGAGCAGCAGCCGCCCACATGGGAGAGTGCAGCCATTGGCGAGGCCATCGGGGCCACAGGAAGTTTCCATGTGGGAAGGATGGAGGGCAGGGGGGAGGATGGCAGGAACTTAGCCTTTCTCATGGGCTTTGATTGCAGGTGGTGGAGGACACTGCCAGGGACGTTCCCATTGTGGTACAAGCTCTGCATCGCTCCACTGGCCTTGTAAGGAAGGCTCCTCTGGGGCACAGGGAGACACTGCCTGGCAGGACTCGCGCAAGAGCAGGGACACCACATCTGCCTGGCTTACCACCTCTCCCAACCAAGGCAGCTCGGCAGGCCCATGGAGGCCTGGAGACCTCTGCAGCTAAAACTGCAGGATCTACAAGGCAAACCAAGCTGCCTGCTCTCGAAGCATCCTGCAGGTCTTCTCCCCGAGGCAGGGCCAATGCCATGGACACCAAAGGGGTGGCCAGGAGAACCCTGGAGAGAGAGACCAAAGGATTAGAGAAGCTGGCAGTGAATTCCAGCACAGCTGCTGCCAGGGAACCCTTCCCACCTGTTAGTGCTGCTGGGAAGGCTGTGGACTCAGGGAAGAGCCTGGCAGAGGAAGAGCTAAAGCCATGCCCTCTTTCCTTGCCTCCCCTTCCAAAACGCAAGCAGGAAGCTCACGGTCCCACCCGGGCAATGCAAGAGCTCGTCCACTGCTTGCCTGAGCCCAGGCCTGGCTCTTGTGCATCAGCACTGGAAAAAGCAAGGCTCTTGCTAGATGACAGTACCAGGACAACTCTTCCCCTGACAAGCCAGCAACTCTCCAGAAGCTCCTTCGTTGTCCCAGCAGCACAGGCCATTCCTGAAAGGGAGATGCGAAGCACGCCAGCATACAAGGAGCGGGACGAGCTGCTTTCTGCTCCCGGAGATGCCTGTGCGCAGGAGGTCAAGGCACACTGTTCAGGCACGCTGGTGCAGAGGCAGGACTTGGTGCTAAGCAAGTCCTCAGTGTCCCAAGGTGCAGACCTGCAGCCTCGTGAGCTGCAAGTGCCCCCTGCTGAGACGTGCCAGGGAGAAACAGCCTCTTCTGCCCCGCGTGATGCCCTGCAGTGTGCGACAACAGCCACAGGTGTTTCAGGGGAAGCTGGACTCCCCATGCCCTGCTGTGCTGAGGTGTCACCTGGCTTTGAAGAAGACATCCCTGCCATCTCCCACAGTGACAGGGCCCCACCATCGCCTTCCGTGCCTGAGCCTGCCAGCCTTGTGCAGAACATCCTTGGCGAAGCTGGCCTGGAAATGATGGCTGAGAGCCAGGGCCCTGCCCCACAGGGCCCTGCACCGCCTGCTGGGGCTGTGGAGGATGCAGGCCTGGGGCTCGAGTCTGCTGCCTTGAGCCGTCCTGATGACAGGAGCCCTGGACCTGGCCGGCATCCAGCACAGCCTGATGCGAATGAAGCCACGAAGGAGCTCAGTGCAGCCGTGCCAAAAAGGACATCATCGGCACAGACCAGCAGTCTAGCAGTACCAGCAAGCCCAGGCCAGGACGAGCCCACAGAGCAGGACAAAAGCACAGCCCCTGCAGCTCAGCAAGGGCCTGATGCCCCTGCTGGTGGGGGCAAAAGGGAGGTCAGCGGGGCCGGTGCACCCGCTTCCCCAGGCAAGGGCGGTGCGCCAGGGACCCCACGATGCCCCCGGGCAGGGCAGGGCCCAAACCAGCAGCCTTTGGGCATCATCTGCCATGTGCAAGGACAGCCTCTGCGCGTGCACCCCGACAACACCTCGCAGTATCTCGCAGTGCTCTCCATCAAAACAGAGCCGCTGGAGGAGCTCGAGAGGAGCAGCCTGGCACGCACCGGGCACACCTTGGCCCAGCTGCGAGAAGCCTGTTTCCAGAGGAAGAAGCTGAGCCTGCAGGAGAGCGAGGGCGAGGAGGCCAAGGGGAAACGTTTCTCCCTGACAGCGTCAGGATCCCTCAACGTCAAACGCAAGGAGGTGAGTGCCAAGGATGGGCTGGGCCAGGTGGCAACCCTGCCTGCGCTGGGGCCAGCCGCTGGGCCACACTGCAGCAGCGTGACTCTCCCAGTGGGAGCAGGGCCCCGGGAGGCCTTTCGTGGTGGGAAAAGCAGCACCCTTCACAAATGTGCCTCTTTTCTTTTAGCTGCTCGCCAGAAATTCTTTCTATAATTTGTGGAAACCAGAGATAACGCGAGTGGAGCTCCTGAAGGATGCCAGGTGCAAGTGGGAGGTGCTGGAGCGGCTGTATGCCCATGCCCCCAGGAGGGAGCGGGAGGTGGGAGCCAGGAAGAGAGTGCTGGGAGCGGCGCAGGAAGAGCAAGGGGACTGGAGCCCTGAGGAAGAGGAGGAGGAGGCAGATGAAGAGCTTCTGCAAAGGGAGGAGCTGGAGGAAAACACGTCCTTGCGCGAGATCTGGGTCAGACCTAGCCTCAGGAGCCTCTTAGCAGACGAGGAAACGTGCCCCCAGAAGGTGCCTTGCTCGCCCAGCCTCAAGGCCAGAGACACTGCCAGGGAGGCAGCTGGTGACATGGAGAACATGCCTCTGGAGCCAGCAGTGCTCGGAGGAGCCGAAGCAGCGGCATGTGCTTTGGGGGATGGCTTTCAGGAGGCAGGGGACAGCGTGTCTCTGGCGCCATCAGAGAGCACAGAAACAAAGCCAGAGGCCTGGCCTGCAGCCCGAGACCCTCAGGAGGCAGAGGAAAAAGTGCCTGCCTCTGCAGCAGAAGCTGTGCCAGAGGCCCGTCTCTTGGCTGGAGGCCCTTGCGAGGAGAGCATCAGCCTGCCTCTCGAAGCACCACTGCCCGAGGGAAGAAAAGCAGTGTCTTCTGCCTTGTGTGGAGGCCCTCCTCCCCAGGTGAGCAAGGAGCACATCATTGGTCTCCCCATCAAAGGGGTCTGCTGTGTGAGCTGTGTCTGGGGTGTGCAGGGTGGCTGCAGAGAGCTGCCCCGTCCTGTGGGACCCCCCTGCCCATGGTGCCAAGCTGTCACCCTGAGGCCTTTGCCCTCTGCGATATCTGCCATGGGGGAGCTGCCTGGTGCTCTCCGTTTCCAAGTGCCCAAGGCCCAGGGCTGACGTCCCCTCCAACGCCTGCACTGCGGTCAGCCCTGGGCCCTGGATGCAGAGCGAGGAGGGAAGGGGTGACCCCAGCAGCAGCCCCCTCCCACACCCAGTGAGCCAGCCCCCTTCTGCCACCCACCCGGCCACCTCTGTTCCCCCCTGCCCGTCACAGCCCCCAGCCCAGCCCTGCTGCTACAGCCCCACAACAAGCCTTATCCCGTCTCTGTGCCACCCGCAGGTCCCTTGCCTTGGGACTCACAGCTCTTGGCAGCATCCCACAACCCCAAACCCTTCCCCCCGTCCATCCCGGGCACCAGTGTCCTGAGCATCGCCAGCTGATGGCACGCGGTGTGTGTGCTTGCTCTCCCCTTGCAGGTTGCATCTGAGCCCAAAGAGGAGGAGAAGTCATCTCCAGCCTTCAGGCACACACCAGAGGTGGACCCAGGTAGGTACCCAAGTCAAGAGCCCTTCTGGGCACGGCGGGCCCGTCCCAGCACAGCGAGCGGCACCGAGGCCGGCAGCAGTAAGCGCTCGGGGGCTGGCCGTGCCGAGGCCATGACCCCTCGGGAAAGGCCTTGGTGGTGGCGACAGGCAGGTCCTGCACCCCCACAGCCCCTCGCCCACGCCTCTCCTTCCCCCACAGGCATCACCACCCTCCCGGACGCCGCAGCGCCCAGGCGACGGCCCTCGCTGCTCAGGACGGTGCTTCGGGCTCTGCGCAGAGCTTTCTGCTGCAGCTGTGCCACGGGGCAGTGAGAGCAACGGCGCCAGGAGGCCAGTGCCCGGCAGGTGCCCTGAGATGGGGGCTGGCACAGGGCAGAGAGGCAGAGCGACGGAGACTGTCCCGGTTGCTACAGAAATGCTGCTCCATCATGTCCTGTAGCACCCATGTGCCCACACCAACCCTAGCTGGCGACATTTTCTGCTGTGAATAAAACCCTCAGAAGCCTTTTTTCCCCCTGTGTTACTTGGTGTCAGGCAAATCTCCACAGCAAGACTAGTGCAGGCAATGGCAACGAAGCCAGGCAGGTCTGGAGAGAAAGCCGTTGAAGCAGTCACAGAGTCAGAGAGCAGCTGCGGTGGGAAGGGGCTTCTGGAGGTCTCAGCTCCAACGTCCTGCTGCAGGTGGAGGCAGCCAGCGGGGGTTTCCCAGGGCCTGGCAGGGTCAAGCTCTGACTGTCTCTGTTGCACCACCCTCAGGCTTCACAGGCTCTTGGTCCTCTCTGCTGGGAATTTTCCCTGCTGCCACTTGTGTCGTGGCCCCTCGTCCTGTCCCCAGGCACCTCGGGAAGGGTCTGGCTCCATCCTCTCCCCACCCTCCCCTTCGGCAGCTGCAGGCAGCAGCGAGATCCCCCTGCGCCTTCTCTTGTCCTGGCTGAACAGACCCAGCGCCCTTGGCCTCTCTTCAGACGTCCTGTGCTCCAGCTCCCGACCAGCTCGCGGTTGTCCACTGGGCTCGTGCCAATGTGTCCATGTCTGTCTGGGAGTGGGGAGCCCTACCTGGACCCTGTGACCAGACGTGGTCTCTCCCGTGCCAACCCCAGGGCAGGAATGCCTTCCCTCGCCCTGCCGGCTGCTCTCTGCTAACACAGCCAAGTGTGGGGCCGGCCTTGCTGCCCAGGCACGCTGCTGACCCCAGCTCAGCTTGTGCCCAGGACCTGCAGGACTTGATCTGCGGAGCTGCTCTCCAGGGACCAGGCCCCTGCCCAGCCTGCTGTGGGGCTTTTACTTTTCCCAGCAGCCCATTTCGGTGTCCTGTCAAGGTCCCTCGGAAGAACAGCCCTAGGTACCTGCTGCTTTTGTGACCATCCGAGAGTGCCCTGCCCACTTTATGCTGTGAGCTTCCCCTAAAAGTGTCCTAGCTCCACCCACTGCTGGGAGCTTCCTCTGACGGTGCCCTGCACCCACATGGTGTTTCCACCCAGGCTGGTTCCCTGCCCAGGCACCTCCACAGCAACAGCGACATGAGTCTCAGCTCCTCTGCTGTGGCATTATATGCAGCAACATTTCCCTGGCCTCTGTGGAGGGCCCGATCGAGAGCTGGGCATGGACATCCTGGCTCCGCACAGCCTCAATTACCGCCCCGCAGGGCTTGGCACATGGCTGTGCTGCAACCCCAACTGTCCCTTTGGCTCTAGTGGCTGCCCCCACGGGGTTCCCCAGGCCTCCCCCACACCTGGGCACACCTTTGCATCCCAGGGCTCTCCTGACAGTGCTGGCTGTGACCCAGGCCACCCACGAGGGCCTCTGCTGAGGTGCCTGTGAGACCTGGCCCTCCCATGGTGAGCGTGGGACACCTAGATTGGGATCCCTCACAGTCAAGCTGTGCCACCCTAGGGACCTGGTGTTCAGCACAGGGCCGGTCGACCCCTCCTCGTGTGTGCCGTCCTGCTGGGAGGGCAACAGAGGGAGAGCGAACAGCCTGAGTCTGCCCTGGGCAAGTGTGGGACATTTTGGGAGGGAGGCAACTGCAACAGCTGCCACGCTGCAGCAGCACCAGCTGTGTCCCCTCCCTGCAGCCCCTGCCACAGCCCTGCCCACCCCTGCCCCTGCCAGGGCTGCTGCCCCCTCACTCCCAGCCCCCAGCCCCTCTCCTGCCACCGTGGGGACCAGCTCTACAGGCAGGAGCTCCCCAGCCCCTGGCCC
The DNA here is from genome assembly GCF_040807025.1 of Struthio camelus. Lineage (NCBI taxonomy): Eukaryota > Metazoa > Chordata > Aves > Struthioniformes > Struthionidae > Struthio > Struthio camelus. The sequence goes on along the minus strand of NC_090973.1, from coordinate 1,634,321 downwards.
TCCCCACCTCTCCCCACACCAGCCATCCAGCCCCAGCTGGATGCCCACCTGCCTCCGTCTTTCCATTCATGGAGTCCCAGAAGAGTTTTGGTGGGGAAGGACCTCTGGAGGTCTCCACTCCAACCTCCCATGCAAAACAGGGCTGCTTGGAGCCCTACGGTCTCAGCCTTATGGTGATCACTGGGCTGTGCCTGACCCCGGTTACCATCCCCAAACCTGCTCTGCTCCTCTTGCCCACGCACTGCGGGACAGCACCCCTCATCGGTGGGGCACTGCCCTCCTGCCTTGCCAACACCCTCAGCTCCCGCTTCCCCTTCCCGTACGAAGCAGCCCCACCCTTGCTGCTCCCAACAACAGACTCTTTGGAGCAAAACCATTGGAGCTGTGATACAGCAAAACCTGCCCTCCTGGCTACCCATCATCAAATCAGTTCCCACGTGGCTGCCCTCCCCGCTAAGGCTCTGTGTGCAGTGTTACCTGGCTAGGGGGTCCAAATCTGAGGCACTCCTTACACCTTTCAATTGGCTGTCAGGCAAGGGTTGCTGTTTGGCATATATGGTCACCTTGGGGACCTACAAGCTTCTTCTGCTTGCATCCCAGCTTCCCTTGCCAAGGTTTTCTTGACTGTAGTGAAGGGGGCAGGTCCAAGGCAGAGATGGGGAGTCAGGTCAGGAGGCTGGGGACAGGGTCAGGTCAGCAACCAAGAGGTGCAGGGCCAGGCACAGGCATGTCCATGACATAACTCAGGCCAGGCCCAAGGACAGGGGCAGCAGCTCCCCAGCAAGGGGGAGGAGGCCCCACAATACACTGGTCACTTTCTGTCTGCCCTGCTCTTGTGCCCAGGAGATCCCCCTCCCTGTCTGCCTGCAGCCCCTCCATGCCCACCCTGCTCCCCAGCACAGCACAACAGCCCTGGCCCTGCAGCCCCTCCACAGCTCCTGCTGAGCCAGGAACAGAGCAACCTAACCTGAGCTGGTGCCCAGGGAAACCTGTTTCTTCTTCTCTTTTTCTACCTGAATGCTGCCCTGCTTTTCTCTAGGGAGGTTGCTGCTCCCCAGAGAGCTTTTCCCCAGGTGAGTGTGTCCGTGCTGGCCTGGCTGGATGTTCCTGCACCCCTCCCCTGTGCTCCCTGCAGGGCCTGGGCTGGCATTGCTGCTCTGCAGAGTGAACGAACTGTGGGGCCACAAGGCCACGAGGTGACTCCTGACTTCACACTGGCCGTGCTGCTTGGGGCAGGAAGCAGACCCCACCAGACAGGGCTAAACACTCATGACACTGCTGGCACATCTCTGTGCTCTTGGATGGTGCTCAGAATGGCACCAGGCTGTTTGCAATGGCAGGAGATGTGTCTGGGTGTGCACTAGCTCCAGCCTGTGGTTTTTCCCTGAGGGTGCATGAATCCCTCTCCAGTTCCCCTTCCCTGGGCTTCCTGGGTCCCTACTGCCTCTCCAGGGATTGCAGAGCCCTCATTTCCCTGTGCAGACCTGGATTTAGTGCTTTACCTTCTGGTTACTCCACCATGGACTGTCTCTACTTTGTGAGACTCCACTCACTGTCCATCCCCAGGCACACACTATGCCTTGAGATCTCTGAGCTCTCCTGGGGGGCTCAGATTCCCCTCCAGCAGGATGGGCATCTGTCATCAGCACTGTCACCTGAGAGACAGCCCTCAGCAGACATTTCAGAGACCATTCTCCATCTCCACTGGCACTGGTTGTCTCACTTCATTTGGAAGGAGAGTGTTCCCATCTGCTGACCTGATGGCTGACCAGGCATCCAAGGTGGTGAGGGAAGCCTTAAAGTGGGAGCAACTGTGGGGAGAGGGTGAGTCAAAAAAGAGGGAGGAAGTGCTGGCCTGGGCTGGCAAGGAAAAGGTGCAGGGAGATGTGGACAAGAGAAACCCCAGAGAGAGAGCAGTGGGAATGCAGGGAGCTCTGCCTAGGGATGGACGATGGGCCTGTCGAGAGCTATGAGTGAGGATTAGCAGGCAGACCAAGAGGGGTGGCCTTGTAGTGGATGTGTACTATGGACTGCCTGAAGAGGGGCAGCCTCTGCAAGCTCAGAGCTGAGGAGAAGAAAACTCTTCCTGCTACCTAGATAGCAGCTCTCAGCTAGGCTCAAAAGCTGAGACCGGAGGCATGGAGGCAATAGCATGGTGCTGTGTGTCTCCAAGGGGACTGCCATGACACTGTGATGGGGGTCCCCATGGCGACCACCAAGGCACTGTGATGGGGTCCCCACGGCGACCACCAGGGCTTTGTGATGGAGGTGGCATCATGCCCACAAGGCCATTGTGATGAGGCGGTCCCCATGGTGACCGTGTCCCTACTGGGACCAGAGCCCCCAGGGGTCCCCACTCTGAGGAGAGCAGCTCGACCAGGAGGGAGCAGCTCCCCCTTGGTGCCAGAGTAGCAGGTCCTCACGAGTGCATCCCGGAGATGGACAAGGAGCGGCAGGCGAACGCCTGCTCCCAGTCCACGGACGGGCACCCAGGCACGCAGGAGTGCAGGAGGAAGGTGAGTGGTGGGGCTGGAGGGAGAGGCAGGCAGCAGGGCTGGGACCTGCGTGCAGAGCACGAGGATGGTGGGGAAGGGGAGGTGGGGCAAGACAGCCAGGCATGAGCTCGCCCAGTGAGGGGGCATTTATTCGTGGCCCTGGAGATTTTCTCTCAGATAAAGCACACAGCAGCCTGGATACTCCAAGGCCCACAGGGAGCCCGTGAGCTCTGCACTGAGGGGCAGAGAGCAGCTGTGGGCCAAGCACAGCTGGGCCATGCGTGGCCATGAGGTTCCCTTTGACGTGGGGCTGGGGTTTCCTGTGCTGCAGGGGCTGCTCGTACCAACACAACCACCTCCATCATGTGCCCCCTTCTTCCCGCAGGTGGGCCAGCAGGAGCTGCACACAGTGGTGCAGCGCAGCCGGACCCCGGCTTCGTCCCACCAAAGGGACAGGCTGCCTTCGCTCCCCGGCCCACAGAGCTCGTGGGCCTCTGAACACGGCATCGTTGCAAAGGTACAGAGCTGAGCAGCGATGGTGGCAAAGCCTCTGCCTGACTCCCCGGAGGTGCCAAGAAGCGGGTGGGAAGTGCTGGGAGAGACCAGGAGGTCTCTGCCCCCAGCAAGCTGACTGCCTGCTCTGCCCAGCAGTCTGCAAGGACATGCCTTGGGGTGTCCGAGAGAGCTGCCTTTGCCTGTCTCTTGCCCCACGGTGACAAACCCTCTCCCCACCCGGCCTTTGGGAGCAGAGCAGCAGCCGCCCACATGGGAGAGTGCAGCCATTGGCGAGGCCATCGGGGCCACAGGAAGTTTCCATGTGGGAAGGATGGAGGGCAGGGGGGAGGATGGCAGGAACTTAGCCTTTCTCATGGGCTTTGATTGCAGGTGGTAGAGGACACTGCCAGGGACGTTCCCATTGTGGTACAAGCTCTGCATCGCTCCACTGGCCTTGTAAGGAAGGCTCCTCTGGGGCACAGGGAGACACTGCCTGGCAGGACTCGCGCAAGAGCAGGGACACCACATCTGCCTGGCTTACCACCTCTCCCAACCAAGGCAGCTCGGCAGGCCCATGGAGGCCTGGAGACCTCTGCAGCTAAAACTGCAGGATCTACAAGGCAAACCAAGCTGCCTGCTCTCGAAGCATCCTGCAGGTCTTCTCCCCGAGGCAGGGCCAATGCCATGGACACCAAAGGGGTGGCCAGGAGAACCCTGGAGAGAGAGACCAAAGGATTAGAGAAGCTGGCAGTGAATTCCAGCACAGCTGCTGCCAGGGAACCCTTCCCACCTGTTAGTGCTGCTGGGAAGGCTGTGGACTCAGGGAAGAGCCTGGCAGAGGAAGAGCTAAAGCCATGCCCTCTTTCCTTGCCTCCCCTTCCAAAACGCAAGCAGGAAGCTCACGGTCCCACCCGGGCAATGCAAGAGCTCGTCCACTGCTTGCCTGAGCCCAGGCCTGGCTCTTGTGCATCAGCACTGGAAAAAGCAAGGCTCTTGCTAGATGACAGTACCAGGACAACTCTTCCCCTGACAAGCCAGCAACTCTCCAGAAGCTCCTTCGTTGTCCCAGCAGCACAGGCCATTCCTGAAAGGGAGATGCGAAGCACGCCAGCATACAAGGAGCGGGACGAGCTGCTTTCTGCTCCCGGAGATGCCTGTGCGCAGGAGGTCAAGGCACACTGTTCAGGCACGCTGGTGCAGAGGCAGGACTTGGTGCTAAGCAAGTCCTCAGTGTCCCAAGGTGCAGACCTGCAGCCTCGTGAGCTGCAAGTGCCCCCTGCTGAGACGTGCCAGGGAGAAACAGCCTCTTCTGCCCCGGGTGATGCCCTGCAGTGTGCGACAACAGCCACAGGTGTTTCAGGGGAAGCTGGACTCCCCATCCGCTGCTGTGCTGAGGTGTCACCTGGCTTTGAAGAAGACATCCCTGCCATCTCCCACAGTGACATGGCCCCACCATCGCCTTCCGTGCCTGAGCCTGCCAGCCTTGTGCAGAACATCCTTGGCGAAGCTGGCCTGGAAATGATGGCTGAGAGCCAGGGCCCTGCCCCACAGGGCCCTGCACCGCCTGCTGGGGCTGTGGAGGATGCAGGCCTGGGGCTCGAGTCTGCTGCCTTGAGCCGTCCTGATGACAGGAGCCCTGGACCTGGCCGGCATCCAGCACAGCCTGATGCGAATGAAGCCACGAAGGAGCTCAGTGCAGCCGTGCCAAAAAGGACATCATCGGCACAGACCAGCAGTCTAGCAGTACCAGCAAGCCCAGGCCAGGACGAGCCCACAGAGCAGGACAAAAGCACAGCCCCTGCAGCTCAGCAAGGGCCTGATGCCCCTGCTGGTGGGGGCAAAAGGGAGGTCAGCGGGGCCGGTGCACCCGCTTCCCCAGGCAAGGGCGGTGCGCCAGGGACCCCACGATGCCCCCGGGCAGGGCAGGGCCCAAACCAGCAGCCTTTGGGCATCATCTGCCATGTGCAAGGACAGCCTCTGCGCGTGCACCCCGACAACACCTCGCAGTATCTCGCAGTGCTCTCCATCAAAACAGAGCCGCTGGAGGAGCTCGAGAGGAGCAGCCTGGCACGCACCGGGCACACCTTGGCCCAGCTGCGAGAAGCCTGTTTCCAGAGGAAGAAGCTGAGCCTGCAGGAGAGCGAGGGCGAGGAGGCCAAGGGGAAACGTTTCTCCCTGACAGCGTCAGGATCCCTCAACGTCAAACGCAAGGAGGTGAGTGCCAAGGATGGGCTGGGCCAGGTGGCAACCCTGCCTGCGCTGGGGCCAGCCGCTGGGCCACACTGCAGCAGCGTGACTCTCCCAGTGGGAGCAGGGCCCCGGGAGGCCTTTCGTGGTGGGAAAAGCAGCACCCTTCACAAATGTGCCTCTTTTCTTTTAGCTGCTCGCCAGAAATTCTTTCTATAATTTGTGGAAACCAGAGATAACGCGAGTGGAGCTCCTGAAGGATGCCAGGTGCAAGTGGGAGGTGCTGGAGCGGCTGTATGCCCATGCCCCCAGGAGGGAGCGGGAGGTGGGAGCCAGGAAGAGAGTGCTGGGAGCGGCGCAGGAAGAGCAAGGGGACTGGAGCCCTGAGGAAGAGGAGGAGGAGGCAGATGAAGAGCTTCTGCAAAGGGAGGAGCTGGAGGAAAACACGTCCTTGCGCGAGATCTGGGTCAGACCTAGCCTCAGGAGCCTCTTAGCAGACGAGGAAACGTGCCCCCAGAAGGTGCCTTGCTCGCCCAGCCTCAAGGCCAGAGACACTGCCAGGGAGGCAGCTGGTGACATGGAGAACATGCCTCTGGAGCCAGCAGTGCTCGGAGGAGCCGAAGCAGCGGCATGTGCTTTGGGGGATGGCTTTCAGGAGGCAGGGGACAGCGTGTCTCTGGCGCCATCAGAGAGCACAGAAACAAAGCCAGAGGCCTGGCCTGCAGCCCGAGACCCTCAGGAGGCAGAGGAAAAAGTGCCTGCCTCTGCAGCAGAAGCTGTGCCAGAGGCCCGTCTCTTGGCTGGAGGCCCTTGCGAGGAGAGCATCAGCCTGCCTCTCGAAGCACCACTGCCCGAGGGAAGAAAAGCAGTGTCTTCTGCCTTGTGTGGAGGCCCTCCTCCCCAGGTGAGCAAGGAGCACATCATTGGTCTCCCCATCAAAGGGGTCTGCTGTGTGAGCTGTGTCTGGGGTGTGCAGGGTGGCTGCAGAGAGCTGCCCCGTCCTGTGGGACCCCCCTGCCCATGGTGCCAAGCTGTCACCCTGAGGCCTTTGCCCTCTGCGATATCTGCCATGGGGGAGCTGCCTGGTGCTCTCCGTTTCCAAGTGCCCAAGGCCCAGGGCTGACGTCCCCTCCAACGCCTGCACTGCGGTCAGCCCTGGGCCCTGGATGCAGAGCGAGGAGGGAAGGGGTGACCCCAGCAGCAGCCCCCTCCCACACCCAGTGAGCCAGCCCCCTTCTGCCACCCACCCGGCCACCTCTGTTCCCCCCTGCCCGTCACAGCCCCCAGCCCAGCCCTGCTGCTACAGCCCCACAACAAGCCTTATCCCGTCTCTGTGCCACCCGCAGGTCCCTTGCCTTGGGACTCACAGCTCTTGGCAGCATCCCACAACCCCAAACCCTTCCCCCCGTCCATCCCGGGCACCAGTGTCCTGAGCATCGCCAGCTGATGGCACGCGGTGTGTGTGCTTGCTCTCCCCTTGCAGGTTGCATCTGAGCCCAAAGAGGAGGAGAAGTCATCTCCAGCCTTCAGGCACACACCAGAGGTGGACCCAGGTAGGTACCCAAGTCAAGAGCCCTTCTGGGCACGGCGGGCCCGTCCCAGCACAGCGAGCGGCACCGAGGCCGGCAGCAGTAAGCGCTCGGGGGCTGGCCGTGCCGAGGCCATGACCCCTCGGGAAAGGCCTTGGTGGTGGCGACAGGCAGGTCCTGCACCCCCACAGCCCCTCGCCCACGCCTCTCCTTCCCCCACAGGCATCACCACCCTCCCGGACGCCGCAGCGCCCAGGCGACGGCCCTCGCTGCTCAGGACGGTGCTTCGGGCTCTGCGCAGAGCTTTCTGCTGCAGCTGTGCCACGGGGCAGTGAGAGCAACGGCGCCAGGAGGCCAGTGCCCGGCAGGTGCCCTGAGATGGGGGCTGGCACAGGGCAGAGAGGCAGAGCGACGGAGACTGTCCCGGTTGCTACAGAAATGCTGCTCCATCATGTCCTGTAGCACCCATGTGCCCACACCAACCCTAGCTGGCGACATTTTCTGCTGTGAATAAAACCCTCAGAAGCCTTTTTTCCCCCTGTGTTACTTGGTGTCAGGCAAATCTCCACAGCAAGACTAGTGCAGGCAATGGCAACGAAGCCAGGCAGGTCTGGAGAGAAAGCCGTTCAAGCAGTCACAGAGTCAGAGAGCAGCTGCGGTGGGAAGGGGCTTCTGGAGGTCTCAGCTCCAACGTCCTGCTGCAGGTGGAGGCAGCCAGCGGGGGTTTCCCAGGGCCTGGCAGGGTCAAGCTCTGACTGTCTCTGTTGCACCACCCTCAGGCTTCACAGGCTCTTGGTCCTCTCTGCTGGGAATTTTCCCTGCTGCCACTTGTGTCGTGGCCCCTCGTCCTGTCCCCAGGCACCTCGGGAAGGGTCTGGCTCCATCCTCTCCCCACCCTCCCCTTCGGCAGCTGCAGGCAGCAGCGAGATCCCCCTGCGCCTTCTCTTGTCCTGGCTGAACAGACCCAGCGCCCTTGGCCTCTCTTCAGACGTCCTGTGCTCCAGCTCCCGACCAGCTCGCGGTTGTCCACTGGGCTCGTGCCAATGTGTCCATGTCTGTCTGGGAGTGGGGAGCCCTACCTGGACCCTGTGACCAGACGTGGTCTCTCCCGTGCCGACCCCAGGGCAGGAATGCCTTCCCTCGCCCTGCCGGCTGCTCTCTGCTAACACAGCCAAGTGTGGGGCCGGCCTTGCTGCCCAGGCACGCTGCTGACCCCAGCTCAGCTTGTGCCCAGGACCTGCAGGACTTGATCTGCGGAGCTGCTCTCCAGGGACCAGGCCCCTGCCCAGCCTGCTGTGGGGCTTTTACTTTTCCCAGCAGCCCATTTCGGTGTCCTGTCAAGGTCCCTCGGAAGAACAGCCCTAGGTACCTGCTGCTTTTGTGACCATCCGAGAGTGCCCTGCCCACTTTATGCTGTGAGCTTCCCCTAAAAGTGTCCTAGCTCCACCCACTGCTGGGAGCTTCCTCTGACGGTGCCCTGCACCCACATGGTGTTTCCACCCAGGCTGGTTCCCTGCCCAGGCACCTCCACAGCAACAGCGACATGAGTCTCAGCTCCTCTGCTGTGGCATTATATGCAGCAACATTTCCCTGGCCTCTGTGGAGGGCCCGATCGAGAGCTGGGCATGGACATCCTGGCTCCGCACAGCCTCAATTACCGCCCCGCAGGGCTTGGCACATGGCTGTGCTGCAACCCCAACTGTCCCTTTGGCTCTAGTGGCTGCCCCCACGGGGTTCCCCAGGCCTCCCCCACACCTGGGCACACCTTTGCATCCCAGGGCTCTCCTGACAGTGCTGGCTGTGACCCAGGCCACCCACGAGGGCCTCTGCTGAGGTGCCTGTGAGACCTGGCCCTCCCATGGTGAGCGTGGGACACCTAGATTGGGATCCCTCACAGTCAAGCTGTGCCACCCTAGGGACCTGGTGTTCAGCACAGGGCCGGTCGACCCCTCCTCGTGTGTCCCGTCCTGCTGGGAGGGCAACAGAGGGAGAGCGAACAGCCTGAGTCTGCCCTGGGCAAGTGTGGGACATTTTGGGAGGGAGGCAACTGCAACAGCTGCCACGCTGCAGCAGCACCAGCTGTGTCCCCTCCCTGCAGCCCCTGCCACAGCCCTGCCCACCCCTGCCCCTGCCAGGGCTGCTGCCCCCTCACTCCCAGCCCCCAGCCCCTCTCCTGCCACCGTGGGGACCAGCTCTACAGGCAGGAGCTCCCCAGCCCCTGGCCCTCCCCACCTCTCCCCACACCAGCCATCCAGCCCCAGCTGGATGCCCACCTGCCTCCGTCTTTCCATTCATGGAGTCCCAGAAGAGTTTTGGTGGGGAAGGACCTCTGGAGGTCTCCACTCCAACCTCCCATGCAAAACAGGGCTGCTTGGAGCCCTACGGTCTCAGCCTTATGGTGATCACTGGGCTGTGCCTGACCCCGGTTACCATCCCCAAACCTGCTCTGCTCCTCTTGCCCATGCACTGTGGGACAGCACCCCTCATCGGTGGGGCACTGCCCTCCTGCCTTGCCAACACCCTCAGCTCCCGCTTCCCCTTCCCGTACGAAGCAGCCCCACCCTTGCTGCTCCCAACAACAGACTCTTTGGAGCAAAACCATTTGACCCGTGATACAGCAAAACCTGCCCTCCTGGCTACCCATCATCAAATCAGTTCCCACGTGGCTGCCCTCCCCGCTAAGGCTCTGTGTGCAGTGTTACCTGGCTAGGGGGTCCAAATCTGAGGCACTCCTTACACCTTTCAATTGGCTGTCAGGCAAGGGTTGCTGTTTGGCATATATGGTCACCTTGGGGACCTACAAGCTTCTTCTGCTTGCATCCCAGCTTCCCTTGCCAAGGTTTTCTTGACTGTAGTGAAGGGGGCAGGTCCAAGGCAGAGATGGGGAGTCAGGTCAGGAGGCCGGGGACAGGGTCAGGTCAGCAACCAAGAGGTGCAGGGCCAGGCACAGGCATGTCCATGACATAACTCAGGCCAGGCCCAAGGACAGGGGCAGCAGCTCCCCAGCAAGGGGGAGGAGGCCCCACAATACACTGGTCACTTTCTGTCTGCCCTGCTCTTGTGCCCAGGAGATCCCCCTCCCTGTCTGCCTGCAGCCCCTCCATGCCCACCCTGCTCCCCAGCACAGCACAACAGCCCTGGCCCTGCAGCCCCTCCACAGCTCCTGCTGAGCCAGGAACAGAGCAACCTAACCTGAGCTGGTGCCCAGGGAAACCTGTTTCTTCTTCTCTTTTTCTACCTGAATGCTGCCCTGCTTTTCTCTAGGGAGGTTGCTGCTCCCCAGAGAGCTTTTCCCCAGGTGAGTGTGTCCGTGCTGGCCTGGCTGGATGTTCCTGCACCCCTCCCCTGTGCTCCCTGCAGGGCCTGGGCTGGCATTGCTGCTCTGCAGAGCGAACGAACTGTGGGGCCACAAGGCCACGAGGTGACTCCTGACTTCACACTGGCCGTGCTGCTTGGGGCAGGAAGCAGACCCCACCAGACAGGGCTAAACACTCATGACACTGCTGGCACATCTCTGTGCTCTTGGATGGTGCTCAGAATGGCAGCAGGCTGTTTGCAATGGCAGGAGATGTGTCTGGGTGTGCACTAGCTCCAGCCTGTGGTTTTTCCCTGAGGGTGCATGAATCCCTCTCCAGTTCCCCTTCCCTGGGCTTCCTGGGTCCCTACTGCCTCTCCAGGGATTGCAGAGCCCTCATTTCCCTGTGCAGACCTGGATTTAGTGCTTTACCTTCTGGTTACTCCACCATGGACTGTCTCTACTTTGTGAGACTCCACTCACTGTCCATCCCCAGGCACACACTATGCCTTGAGATCTCTGAGCTCTCCTGAGGGCTCAGATTCCCCTCCAGCAGGATGGGCATCTGTCATCAGCACTGTCACCTGAGAGACAGCCCTCAGCAGACATTTCAGAGACCATTCTCCATCTCCACTGGCACTGGTTGTCTCACTTCATTTGGAAGGGGAGTGTTCCCATCTGCTGACCTGATGGCTGACCAGGCATCCAAGGTGGTGAGGGAAGCCTTAAAGTGGGAGCAAGTGTGGGGAGAGGGTGAGTCAAAAAAGAGGGAGGAAGTGCTGGCCTGGGCTGGCAAGGAAAAGGTGCAGGGAGATGTGGACAAGAGAAACCCCAGAGAGAGAGCAGTGGGAATGCAGGGAGCTCTGCCTAGGGATGGACGATGGGCCTGTCGAGAGCTATGAGTGAGGATTAGCAGGCAGACCAAGAGGGGTGGCCTTGTAGTGGATGTGTACTATGGACTGCCTGAAGAGGGGCAGCCTCTGCAAGCTCAGAGCTGAGGAGAAGAAAACTCTTCCTGCTACCTAGATAGCAGCTCTCAGCTAGGCTCAAAAGCTGAGACCGGAGGCATGGAGGCAATAGCATGGTGCTGTGTGTCTCCAAGGGGACTGCCATGACACTGTGATGGGGGTCCCCATGGCGACCACCAAGGCACTGTGATGGGGTCCCCACGGCGACCACCAGGGCTTTGTGATGGAGGTGGCATCATGCCCACAAGGCCATTGTGATGAGGCGGTCCCCATGGTGACCGTGTCCCTACTGGGACCAGAGCCCCCAGGGGTCCCCACTCTGAGGAGAGCAGCTCGACCAGGAGGGAGCAGCTCCCCCTTGGTGCCAGAGTAGCAGGTCCTCACGAGTGCATCCCGGAGATGGACAAGGAGCGGCAGGCGAACGCCTGCTCCCAGTCCACGGACAGGCACCCAGGCACGCAGGAGTGCAGGAGGAAGGTGAGTGGTGGGTCTGGAGGGAGAGGCAGGCAGCAGGGCTGGGACCTGCGTGGAGAGCACGAGGATGGTGGGGAAGGGGAGGTGGGGCAAGACAGCCAGGCATGAGCTCGCCCAGTGAGGGGGCATTTATTCATGGCCCTGGAGATTTTCTCTCAGATAAAGCACACAGCAGCCTGGATACTCCAAGGCCCACAGGGAGCCCGTGAGCTCTGCACTGAGGGGCAGAGAGCAGCTGTGGGCCAAGCACAGCTGGGCCATGCGTGGCCATGAGGTTCCCTTTGACGTGGGGCTGGGGTTTCCTGTGCTTCAGGGGCTGCTCGTACCAACACAACCACCTCCATCATGTGCCCCCTTCTTCCCGCAGGTGGGCCAGCAGGAGCTGCACACAGTGGTGCAGCGCAGCCGGACCCCGGCTTCGTCCCACCAAAGGGACAGGCTGCCTTCGCTCCCCGGCCCACAGAGCTCGTGGGCCTCTGAACACGGCATCGTTGCAAAGGTACAGAGCTGAGCAGCGATGGTGGCAAAGCCTCTGCCTGACTCCCCGGAGGTGCCAAGAAGCGGGTGGGAAGTGCTGGGAGAGACCAGGAGGTCTCTGCCCCCAGCAAGCTGACTGCCTGCTCTGCCCAGCAGTCTGCAAGGACATGCCTTGGGGTGTCCGAGAGAGCTGCCTTTGCCTGTCTCTTGCCCCACGGTGACAAACCCTCTCCCCACCCGGCCTTTGGGAGCAGAGCAGCAGCCGCCCACATGGGAGAGTGCAGCCATTGGCGAGGCCATCGGGGCCACAGGAAGTTTCCATGTGGGAAGGATGGAGGGCAGGGGGGAGGATGGCAGGAACTTAGCCTTTCTCATGGGCTTTGATTGCAGGTGGTGGAGGACACTGCCAGGGACGTTCCCATTGTGGTACAAGCTCTGCATCGCTCCACTGGCCTTGTAAGGAAGGCTCCTCTGGGGCACAGGGAGACACTGCCTGGCAGGACTCGCGCAAGAGCAGGGACACCACATCTGCCTGGCTTACCACCTCTCCCAACCAAGGCAGCTCGGCAGGCCCATGGAGGCCTGGAGACCTCTGCAGCTAAAACTGCAGGATCTACAAGGCAAACCAAGCTGCCTGCTCTCGAAGCATCCTGCAGGTCTTCTCCCCGAGGCAGGGCCAATGCCATGGACACCAAAGGGGTGGCCAGGAGAACCCTGGAGAGAGAGACCAAGGGATTAGAGAAGCTGGCAGTGAATTCCAGCACAGCTGCTGCCAGGGAACCCTTCCCACCTGTTAGTGCTGCTGGGAAGGCTGTGGACTCAGGGAAGAGCCTGGCAGAGGAAGAGCTAAAGCCATGCCCTCTTTCCTTGCCTCCCCTTCCAAAACGCAAGCAGGAAGCTCACGGTCCCACCCGGGCAATGCAAGAGCTCGTCCACTGCTTGCCTGAGCCCAGGCCTGGCTCTTGTGCATCAGCACTGGAAAAAGCAAGGCTCTTGCTAGATGACAGTACCAGGACAACTCTTCCCCTGACAAGCCAGCAACTCTCTGGAAGCTCCTTCGTTGTCCCAGCAGCACAGGCCATTCCTGAAAGGGAGATGCGAAGCACGCCAGCATACAAGGAGCGGGACGAGCTGCTTTCTGCTCCCGGAGATGCCTGTGCGCAGGAGGTCAAGGCACACTGTTCAGGCACGCTGGTGCAGAGGCAGGACTTGGTGCTAAGCAAGTCCTCAGTGTCCCAAGGTGCAGACCTGCAGCCTCGTGAGCTGCAAGTGCCCCCTGCTGAGACGTGCCAGGGAGAAACAGCCTCTTCTGCCCCGCATGATGCCCTGCAGTGTGCGACAACAGCCACAGGTGTTTCAGGGGAAGCTGGACTCCCCATCCGCTGCTGTGCTGAGGTGTCACCTGGCTTTGAAGAAGACATCCCTGCCATCTCCCACAGTGACATGGCCCCACCATCGCCTTCCGTGCCTGAGCCTGCCAGCCTTGTGCAGAACATCCTTGGCGAAGCTGGCCTGGAAATGATGGCTGAGAGCCAGGGCCCTGCCCCACAGGGCCCTGCACCGCCTGCTGGGGCTGTGGAGGATGCAGGCCTGGGGCTCGAGTCTGCTGCCTTGAGCCGTCCTGATGACAGGAGCCCTGGACCTGGCCGGCATCCAGCACAGCCTGATGCGAATGAAGCCACGAAGGAGCTCAGTGCAGCCGTGCCAAAAAGGACATCATCGGCACAGACCAGCAGTCTAGCAGTACCAGCAAGCCCAGGCCAGGACGAGCCCACAGAGCAGGACAAAAGCACAGCCCCTGCAGCTCAGCAAGGGCCTGATGCCCCTGCTGGTGGGGGCAAAAGGGAGGTCAGCGGGGCCGGTGCACCCGCTTCCCCAGGCAAGGGCGGTGCGCCAGGGACCCCACGATGCCCCCGGGCAGGGCAGGGCCCAAACCAGCAGCCTTTGGGCATCATCTGCCATGTGCAAGGACAGCCTCTGCGCGTGCACCCCGACAACACCTCGCAGTATCTCGCAGTGCTCTCCATCAAAACAGAGCCGCTGGAGGAGCTCGAGAGGAGCAGCCTGGCACGCACCGGGCACACCTTGGCCCAGCTGCGAGAAGCCTGTTTCCAGAGGAAGAAGCTGAGCCTGCAGGAGAGCGAGGGCGAGGAGGCCAAGGGGAAACGTTTCTCCCTGACAGCGTCAGGATCCCTCAACGTCAAACGCAAGGAGGTGAGTGCCAAGGATGGGCTGGGCCAGGTGGCAACCCTGCCTGCGCTGGGGCCAGCCGCTGGGCCACACTGCAGCAGCGTGACTCTCCCAGTGGGAGCAGGGCCCCGGGAGGCCTTTCGTGGTGGGAAAAGCAGCACCCTTCACAAATGTGCCTCTTTTCTTTTAGCTGCTCGCCAGAAATTCTTTCTATAATTTGTGGAAACCAGAGATAACGCGAGTGGAGCTCCTGAAGGATGCCAGGTGCAAGTGGGAGGTGCTGGAGCGGCTGTATGCCCATGCCCCCAGGAGGGAGCGGGAGGTGGGAGCCAGGAAGAGAGTGCTGGGAGCGGTGCAGGAAGAGCAAGGGGACTGGAGCCCTGAGGAAGAGGAGGAGGAGGCAGATGAAGAGCTTCTGCAAAGGGAGGAGCTGGAGGAAAACACGTCCTTGCGCGAGATCTGGGTCAGACCTAGCCTCAGGAGCCTCTTAGCAGACGAGGAAACGTGCCCCCAGAAGGTGCCTTGCTCGCCCAGCCTCAAGGCCAGAGACACTGCCAGGGAGGCAGCTGGTGACATGGAGAACATGCCTCTGGAGCCAGCAGTGCTCGGAGGAGCCGAAGCAGCGGCATGTGCTTTGGGGGATGGCTTTCAGGAGGCAGGGGACAGCGTGTCTCTGGCGCCATCAGAGAGCACAGAAACAAAGCCAGAGGCCTGGCCTGCAGCCCGAGACCCTCCGGAGGCAGAGGAAAAAGTGCCTGCCTCTGCAGCAGAAGCTGTGCCAGAGGCCCGTCTCTTGGCTGGAGGCCCTTGCGAGGAGAGCATCAGCCTGCCTCTCGAAGCACCACTGCCCGAGGGAAGAAAAGCAGTGGCTTCTGCCTTGTGTGGAGGCCCTCCTCCCCAGGTGAGCAAGGAGCACATCATTGGTCTCCCCATCAAAGGGGTCTGCTGTGTGAGCTGTGTCTGGGGTGTGCAGGGTGGCTGCAGAGAGCTGCCCCGTCCTGTGGGACCCCCCTGCCCATGGTGCCAAGCTGTCACCCTGAGGCCTTTGCCCTCTGCGATATCTGCCATGGGGGAGCTGCCTGGTGCTCTCCGTTTCCAAGTGCCCAAGGCCCAGGGCTGACGTCCCCTCCAACGCCTGCACTGCGGTCAGCCCTGGGCCCTGGATGCAGAGCGAGGAGGGAAGGGGTGACCCCAGCAGCAGCCCCCTCCCACACCCAGTGAGCCAGCCCCCTTCTGCCACCCACCCGGCCACCTCTGTTCCCCCCTGCCCGTCACAGCCCCCAGCCCAGCCCTGCTGCTACAGCCCCACAACAAGCCTTATCCCGTCTCTGTGCCACCCGCAGGTCCCTTGCCTTGGGACTCACAGCTCTTGGCAGCATCCCACAACCCCAAACCCTTCCCCCCGTCCATCCCGGGCAGCAGTGTCCTGAGCATCGCCAGCTGATGGCACGCGGTGTGTGTGCTTGCTCTCCCCTTGCAGGTTGCATCTGAGCCCAAAGAGGAGGAGAAGTCATCTCCAGCCTTCAGGCACACACCAGAGGTGGACCCAGGTAGGTACCCAAGTCAAGAGCCCTTCTGGGCACGGCGGGCCCGTCCCAGCACAGCGAGCGGCACCGAGGCCGGCAGCAGTAAGCGCTCGGGGGCTGGCCGTGCCGAGGCCATGACCCCTCGGGAAAGGCCTTGGTGGTGGCGACAGGCAGGTCCTGCACCCCCACAGCCCCTCGCCCATGCCTCTCCTTCCCCCACAGGCATCACCACCCTCCCGGACGCCGCAGCGCCCAGGCGACGGCCCTCGCTGCTCAGGACGGTGCTTCGGGCTCTGCGCAGAGCTTTCTGCTGCAGCTGTGCCACGGGGCAGTGAGAGCAACGGCGCCAGGAGGCCAGTGCCCGGCAGGTGCCCTGAGATGGGGGCTGGCACAGGGCAGAGAGGCAGAGCGACGGAGACTGTCCCGGTTGCTACAGAAATGCTGCTCCATCATGTCCTGTAGCACCCATGTGCCCACACCAACCCTAGCTGGCGACATTTTCTGCTGTGAATAAAACCCTCAGAAGCCTTTTTTCCCCCTGTGTTACTTGGTGTCAGGCAAATCTCCACAGCAAGACTAGTGCAGGCAATGGCAACGAAGCCAGGCAGGTCTGGAGAGAAAGCCGTTCAAGCAGTCACAGAGTCAGAGAGCAGCTGCGGTGGGAAGGGGCTTCTGGAGGTCTCAGCTCCAACGTCCTGCTGCAGGTGGAGGCAGCCAGCGGGGGTTTCCCAGGGCCTGGCAGGGTCAAGCTCTGACTGTCTCTGTTGCACCACCCTCAGGCTTCACAGGCTCTTGGTCCTCTCTGCTGGGAATTTTCCCCGCTGCCACTTGTGTCGTGGCCCCTCGTCCTGTCCCCAGGCACCTCGGGAAGGGTCTGGCTCCATCCTCTCCCCACCCTCCCCTTCGGCAGCTGCAGGCAGCAGCGAGATCCCCCTGCGCCTTCTCTTGTCCCAGCTGAACAGACCCAGCGCCCTTGGCCTCTCTTCAGACGTCCTGTGCTCCAGCTCCCGACCAGCTCGCGGTTGTCCACTGGGCTCGTGCCAATGTGTCCATGTCTGTCTGGGAGTGGGGAGCCCTACCTGGACCCTGTGACCAGACGTGGTCTCTCCCGTGCCGACCCCAGGGCAGGAATGCCTTCCCTCGCCCTGCCGGCTGCTCTCTGCTAACACAGCCAAGTGTGGGGCCGGCCTTGCTGCCCAGGCACGCTGCTGACCCCAGCTCAGCTTGTGCCCAGGACCTGCAGGACTTGATCTGCGGAGCTGCTCTCCAGGGACCAGGCCCCTGCCCAGCCTGCTGTGGGGCTTTTACTTTTCCCAGCAGCCCATTTCGGTGTCCTGTCAAGGTCCCTCGGAAGAACAGCCCTAGGTACCTGCTGCTTTTGTGACCATCCGAGAGTGCCCTGCCCACTTTATGCTGTGAGCTTCCCCTAAAAGTGTCCTAGCTCCACCCACTGCTGGGAGCTTCCTCTGACGGTGCCCTGCACCCACATGGTGTTTCCACCCAGGCTGGTTCCCTGCCCAGGCACCTCCACAGCAACAGCGACATGAGTCTCAGCTCCTCTGCTGTGGCATTATGTGCAGCAACATTTCCCTGGCCTCTGTGGAGGGCCCGATCGAGAGCTGGGCATGGACATCCTGGCTCCGCACAGCCTCGCTTACCCCTCGCCCCACAGGGCTTGACACATGGCTGTGCTGCAACCCCAACTGCCCCTTCTGCCCCCAGGAGCCCCCAGGAGCTGCCCCCATGGAGTTCTCCAGGCCTCCCCCACACCTGGGCACACCTTTGCATCCCAGGGCTCTCCTGACAGTGCTGGCTGTGACCCAGGCCACCCACGAGGGCCTCTGCTGAGGTGCCTGTGAGACCTGGCCCTCCCATGGTTAGTGTGGGCCAGCACATCTGTGGGGACCTCTCTGGGGACTGTGAGTGCCTGGAGAGCCCAGGAGACAAGCAGAGCAGCTGCCTCGGCAAAGCACAGGGGAGCACAGAGCTGGGGAGAGGAAGGTTCTTCCTTTTCCCCACAAACCAGCTCCCAGCTGGGCTCAGAAACTGGGCCCAGAGGGCTGGAGGCAAAGACACCTAGATGGCGACCCCTTGCAGTCAAGCTGTGCCAGCCTCAGGGAGCAGCTGGTCCTGAGCATGGGGCTGGTCGACCCCTCCTCGCATGTCCTGTCCTGCTGGGAGGGCAGCACAGGGATGGGGAACAGCCTGTGTCTGCCCTGGGGCAGCATGGGACATTTTGGGGAGGAGGTAACTGTGATAGCCACGGCCCTGCAGCAGCACCAGCTGTGTCCCCTCCCTGCAGCTCCTGCCTTCTCCCCTTCCCTCCCCTGCCCCTGCCTGGGCTGCTGCCCCCTCACTCCCAGCCCCCAGCCCCTCTCCTGCCACCATGGGGACCAGCCCTGCACGCAGGAGCTCTCCAGGCCCCAGCTTTCCCCACCTCTCCCCACACCAGCAATCCAGCCCCAGCCAGCCAGCAGGATGACCACCTGCCTCCAGGTTGTGATCTATCTATTCATGGAGTCCCAGAAGAGTTTTGGTGGGGAAGGACCTCTGGAGGTCTCCACTCCAACCTCCCATGCAAAACAGGGCTGCTTGGAGCCCTACGGTCTTATCTGGTGATCGCTGGACTGTGCCTGACCCCAGTTACCATCCCCAAACCTGCTCTGCTCCTCTTGTCCACGCACTGCGGGACGGCACCCCTCATCGGTGGGGCACTGCCCTCCTGCCTTGCCAACACCCTCAGCTCCTGCTTCCCCTTCCTGTACGAAGCAGCCCCACCCTTGCTGCTCCCAACAACAGACTCTTTGGAGCAAAACCATTGGAGCTGTGATACAGCAAAACCTGCCCTCCTGGCTACCCATCATCAAATCAGTTCCCACGTGGCTGCTCTCCCCGCTAAGGCTCTGCGTGCAGTGTTACCTGGCTAGGGGGTCCAAATCTGAGGCACTCCTTACACCTTTCAATTGGCTGTCAGGCAAGGGTTGCTGTTTTGCATATATGGCCACCTTGGGGACCTACAGCCTTCTTCTGCTTGCATCCCAGCTTCCTTGCCAAGGCTTTCTTGACTGTAGTGAGGGGGCAGGTCCAAGGCAGAGATGGGGAGTCAGGTCAGGAGGCTGGGGACAGGGTCAGGTCAGCACCCGAGGGTCAGGACCAGGCACAGGCATGTCCATGACATAACTCAGGCCAGGCTCAAGGACAAGGGCAGCAGCTCCCCAGCAAGGGGGAGGAGGCCCCACAATGACACTGGTCACTCTCCGCCCTGCTCTTGTGCCCAGGAGATCCCCCTCCCTGTCTGCCTGCAGCCCCTCCATGCCCACCCTGCTCCCCAGCACAGCACAACAGCCCTGGCCCTGCAGCCCCTCCACAGCTCCTGCTGCCCCACAGACAGAGACACCTCTCCCGAGCTGCTGCACAAAGAAACCTGTTTCTTCTTCTCTTTTTCTACCTGAATGCTGCCCTGCTTTTCTCTAGGGAGTTTGCTGCTCCCCAGAGAGCTTTTCCCGAGGTGAATGTGTCTGTGCTGGCCTGGCTGGATGTTCCTGCATCCCCTCCCCTGTGCTCCCCACAGGGCCCTGGGCTGGCAGTGCTGCTCTGCAGAACGAGAGGGCTGTGGGGCCACGGGGTGACTCCTGACTCGGCCTTGGCTGTGCTGGTTGGCTCTGGAAGCAGACCCAGCCAGACAGGGATCACCACCACTGACACTGCTGGCATATCTCTGTGCTCTTGGACAGTGCTCAGAGTGACCCCAGGGCATTTGCAGTGGCACAAGAGGTGTGTGGCTGTGCACTAGCTCCAGCCTGCATTGTTTGCCTGAGGGTGCATGAATCACTCTCCAGTTCCCCTTCCCTGGGCTTCCTGGGTCCCCGCTGCCTCTCACCAGCCAGGCAGGTCCTCCTCAAGACCCTGCCCTGAGGTGTGGGCACACATTGGGGTGAATGCCCCACTCTGGGACATATGCGCACACTTTGGAGTATGTGTGCACATTGTGGGGTGTGTATGTACTATGCTGTGTGTGCACTGTGTGTGTGCGCACACTGGGTTGCCTGTGCACTATAGGTTGTGTCAAAACCGCAAGCCCTGGAGGCCCTCAGGCCCTCAGGCCTCCCACGAGGGGCAGGGAGGGCAGCTGTAATGCTGGAGTGGGGCCAGGCCCGGTCACCTGGATCCCTCGCTGGGCCCTCGGTGAGTGCAGCACCCTGGGAGGATGGGGCTAGGTCTGTGAGGTCCCTTCCCCTCTCAGTCCAGCCCCTCCTGGCCCCATCTCCTCCTGGGTGTTACCTTGCACGGCCATTAAAAGTACAATACTGGTATGTTTAGTTATTCAGAAATAAATATTTTTCTTTTTTTATCTACTTTATAATGGTGTTTACCTAGCAGGAGGCAAAAAGGCAAAACAGTGCTGCCTGAGCTTTTGGATCCAGAATATGCCCTGTTCATGGTGATTCTTGGCCCACTAACAGCGGTCCCACCTGTTGCTGCTAGCAGGTGCTGAGGGAAAGTGTCCAAGAAACAAGGAGAACAAGAGAATGATTTTTGTTCTTCCCCCTCCAGCAGACTTTCCCTGTTTCCAGCAGCTCGAGGCTATGGGACGGGGGCCTGGAAGTGTGTCCGTACCGTTGTGCTGAGGGGCTGGTGAAGCTCTTTGCTATCCATTTGTTTAACCTTCTGTGCAGCCTTGCACATGTTGCCCACCACAAAACCCTCACAGGAGGGGTGTGGGGTGTGTGAAGGAGCCCTGGAGGGCAGATGCCAGCGCTGGTCGCTGTGGGACTTTGCTCATAGCTTCCCTGCATGGTGAACGCTGTTAAGTGTTTCTTGACTGTGGTCTGACCTCTCCAGACAGGCACTGTACCACCACTGACTTCTCCATGAGGACTTTCCTCCTGCCCTGCTGTTTGCTGCCTTCAGTGGGGCGAGAGCCGGGGCAGGTGTCCAGGGACTGGGGGGACGGGAGGGCCGGGAGCGCCCAGGCAGTGGGGTGCAAGTGGGGCTGATGGGCACCATCCTGCTGCTTGTCCCAACTGATGGGCACCATCCTGTGGCTCATCCCAGCGCAGAGGGGCCAGAGAGGAGCCGCCCCCAGCTCGGCCCGGGGCCGCTTGCAGCGACGGCTGGGAGGGCTGTGGGTGCTCCTGGGGGTCACGTCCTGCTGCTGCACAGCGATGGGCTGCTACAGAAACCTTTTTAAACCAAAAAGGAGTGCAAACCAAACACCCCACCCCACCCCACCCCTGCCCGCTGCAGGGCCCCCCCAGGTGGGTGCCCACTGCCCTCCCTCGCAGCTGGGTTCCTGCACGGGGACCACGGCCGGGGTGAGCGCAGCCATAGTGCCCAGCCTGGCCGGGACCCCAGTGGGGTTATCCCTGCCCCATGGCCTGCATGGGGGCAGTGGCAGCCCCCCAACTGCCCACGCAGCCCCAGCCCACTGCAGGGCCAGCCCTGGCCCCCCGGGGCCCTGGGGCGAGGGGGGGCCGTGCCCCTCTGTGACACGGGCTGTGGTCACAGAGGACATCCCGGGTCACAGCCACAGCTCCCCTCTCCCGCCCGGCCACGGCCTCTCCCCACACGTCCCGGCGAGGCCGGGGGAGCCCAGGCGCTGGGGCTGCTCTCAGCACCGCTCTGCTGCCAGGAGCCGCCGAGCCCAGCGGGAGCCGGCGAGGGGAGGCCGGGGCAGTGCGGGGCTGCGGGACGTGTGGAGGAGGAGGAGGAGGAGGAGAAGGAGGAGGAGGAGGAGGAGGAGGAGGAGGAGGAGGAGGAGGAGAGGAGCTGTTTCCTCATCACCTCCCGCTGCGGGGGTGACCCAGGGCGAGGAGGACAAGGATGGAGCTCTGGGACGCTGGCCAGGGGAGGCGGCGTGGGCAGAGGGTGCCAGCGCTCCCCCGCCAGGGTAAGGCCTTCAGGATGTCCTTCCTGGGAGCCGTGGCAGAGATCATTAACTCTGGACGTGGCTGTGGAAACCCTGGTGCTGGGGGGAGGCTGGATGAGTTGGTGGGTGCCCCAAGAGCCCTGACTGACGTTCTCCTCTGGCTCAGGTGCCAGTGCGGCCACCAGGACTGCTGGGTCCTGGCCCTGATGCTGCCCCTGCCATCCTGGGGCCCCCTGGGCAGAAGTCCCTGCCCCAAGGGTCACTGCTGGCCTTGCAGTGGGGATGGCCCACCCGAGCTCCAGGTGGGGGAAGCAGCTGGAGATGCTCTGGTGGCCATGCAGAGCCTGTGTGTGCGGGGATCCCATTCAGGGAAACTGGCCCCCCAGGGGAGAGCCTGGGGATGCCCTGAGCCCCCGGACTACTGTGGGCACAGCACTGTGCTCTGAGGGGTGGAAATCCCTTGCCAATATCCCCAGGGAGGGATGAGGGGGAGATCTGCATCTGGAAGGAAAGGAGACCTGTGTGAAGGAGGCTGAGGGGTCCTGCAGCTCCTGCTGGGCTCTGGAGAGGCCGTCGGAAACACCTGTGCTGGAAATGAATCCTTGGCCTTTGACTCAGCTCAGTGGGGCTTTCTGTCTGGGAGACCGGCCTCTGCCTCTAGCTCCTTCCCACTGGATCTCCTTGTGCCTCCAGACTGGCAGAGCAGGCTTTGAGCTCAGGGACACATTGTGGATGTCCCGTGGCAGGATGTGCATGTCCTAATGCCTCTGTTTCAGCTCCAGAGCCCTCCCGGGGGCAGACAAAAGGTTATAGCTTCAAGGCAGTGCCCACCCCAGCCCTGCCTCCCCTGCCAGGGAATGGGGTGTGTTTGAGGAGGGGGATGCGGTTTGAATATGCTTGCACTTATCATCTCCTTGGTTAGGCATGTGCTGAATGGTTTGAGCTGGCCCACTCAGAGCATGACATGTCTTTCACTTCTTTTCCGGAGACCCTTGCTGTCTGGGAAGGTGTGGCTAACTACATTGTTCATCAGCTGATGCTGAACCAGGTGGGTCTGCCATCCTGGGCCTCCCCAGGAAACCCTTCTTCTGCCTCTTATGTGTGTGAGGGATGACGTCTTGGCTTTGACTTGTCTTTTTGAGAGGGTGAAGAGGAGGGGGAGGAAAGCATCTGGAAAGTTCTTACAAAGAATTGCTCCAAGGCTTCTCCAAAGCTTTCCCAGAGCGCTCCATCTGTCCCCTTTGTATGGCAGGAGCAGGCAGGGCACCGAGCACCATCCCCATGCTCTGACAAGTCTCCAGCCTGTCCACCTAACAGTCTCGTAATTCTTCTCTTCCTTCCTCTTTTCAGGGAGTCAGAGTTATTCGTCTTGGGACCTTTGATATTGTGACTGAGCAAGCTGGTGGTGGGAAGCGTGGTCTTCTGACAGTTCGCAGACCCGTGTTCCATCTTTCGAAGAATATTGCAGAGGTTCATGGCCTCACCTATGATAAGGCCTATGTTCCTGGTAAGGAGACAGGCTGAAACTTTGGCTTCCGCGTGGGACATCTGTGGGCTGTGCATAACTGCTGTTCAGTGTTAGACAGCCAGAGTTCCTTCACCAGCTCCTGAGAACACCTTCATTTCCTTTAATTATCCTGTCATCCTCATGTACAATACAAGTAGACTCCCTTTCTCTCGGCCTTGCTTTAACAGCTGGTTACACACCAGAGGTATTGGGGATGCTTCTTCTCATCAGATTTCATTA
Source organism: Struthio camelus (assembly GCF_040807025.1). Taxonomy (NCBI): domain Eukaryota; kingdom Metazoa; phylum Chordata; class Aves; order Struthioniformes; family Struthionidae; genus Struthio; species Struthio camelus. The sequence goes on along the minus strand of NC_090973.1, from coordinate 1,611,069 downwards.
AAACCATTGGTCTGTGTTTACTGCCACACCAGACCGTGTAAAGGCAAATACCAGCATTCATGGTGGCTCTTGCACTCTCCTTCTACTTAGAAGTGGGTCCAAGGCAGCTGTAGAGAGCCTTGAAATGGAGATGGGGAAACTAGTGTGTTTGAAAAGCCGTCAGAGGCCAGCTTTGTGGAGATGGTTGGTCAGTGCTGCCAGCACTGCAGCGGTAGTGGACATTGGTGATGCCTGTGGGGCAGCAGGAGCTCCGAGCTGTGTTTGGAGTGGGTCTTTCTTTTGAAAGGACTCCATCTTCTCTGTGATGGCAACATCAGTCTGGCACTCCTTGGAGATGGACCTCTGGCACCAGAAGCAGGGATGTTTGCTGTGCACTTCTGAGGGTGCTGGGGGTGGCCAGAAGGATCTGAAGGGGTGTCATGCAGTGCTTGTGTTTTCCTTCCCCTCTTTCCTTCCTTGCGTTCATGTGACGTGGCACAGCTAAATCTCTCCCGCCCTGGAAGGCATTGAGTGTGGGCACAAGTATCATGACCTGGCAGCCACTCCCTCAGCATGGGAACTGGCCCCCTTTCTCCTCTCCCTGTCCTGCCATCATGCCTCATGGTCCTACGAGATGGCTAGGGCCCTTTCTTTCTATGTCTGTAGGGAAGAAAGCATTGCGCTTGGCCCATTGCACTTTGTACATCCGGTTGTAGAGTGCTTTGAACTTCTCCTAGGGAGCAGTGATATCAGCTTCCTTCAGGAGCTTTCCCAGATGTTTAAAGACGACAGCTCTGTGGCAGGGTCTTGCTTGAAGACCTCAAAGCTGCCCATGCTCTGTGTTAGCCTGCTGCGCTTGTGACTTTGTTGCTCTTTTGCTACTTCCTAGGTCATAAGCTCTCTGAGCCCCTGAAGTATGCTTGCATAGCCTCAAACATCTCTGTTCCTTGGAAAGCAGTGGAGGCTTGCATAGAAGAGACCATGCATCTTTTCTCCTGTTGCCTCGAGAGTGGGAAGAATGCTGCCCTTGTGTTGAAGGACATCGGCATGCTTGTTATTCAAGGGGTAGATGTGAAAATGAGATTTTACAGAGACTTTCTGAGAAGGCTGAATGGGACCGAGCAGCTGCTAGAAGCTCTTCTTGGGGTAAGTTTTCCATTTCTGCAGTGCTACCTGTGGTCCTTTTGAAATCATGAGTGAATGCAATTCTATTAGCCTGCCATGACCTGTTTAGGGGCATGGACAGTCCTGGCCTGCAGTAATGCCAGCTCCCTGGACAGTTTGTCTTGAGCATTCAGAGGATTTGGCAGCAGAGAAGACCCTGGGAATAGGCTGTACTGGGTCCACCCAAAGATTCATGCAGCCACATGCACTGCTTGCATGTGCTCTGGGAAAAAGTCCAAGGAAAGGGCAGGTCTTGTGTGTTTTTTTTCCCAGTAGACTTCCCATCTTCCAGACAGCCATGGTTTAGTGCCCCCTTGTTTCAGGCTCACATTTGAACCCATGTGTCCTTTGGCCATGTCTGAGATGGTAAGGTAGTGAGTTCAACAGCTTCCCCTTAAGCGAGGTAACAATATTTCTAGGCATCAAGGGACATGTGCGTCCCTTTGGAAGCTTGGCCTGAGCCCTTCATGGGATGCCCTTGCACTGTGGTGTGGTGAAGGAACAGTGAGTTCCTTCCCTCCTCCTCCTGCCTGGGCCATCTGGGGTGTCAGACATCTCTGGCCAGTCTCTGGTGACTTCAGTCCTCTCTCTTTGAAGCTGGAGGGCCTGAGCATGTGTCTTCTTTCCCATATAGCAGCTGGCCAGAATATCTCCTCACTCTCATCCTCTTGCTCAGTGGTGTTTTTAGGTCTGTGTCTGTGTAGGTTTATTTTTGTAGGGCTCATTGCTCACCCCACTGACTGGGCAGGAAGCAGAGGCACAGGCAGAGCAAGGCCCAGGTGGGGCCAGAGCCCTGTTGCTGCTGTTGCTGTGTTGATCTAGTTGTGCTGACCAGCTCTTCCCAGGGCCCTACACTCTCACCAGCACACAGGGAGTCTTTCTGTCCTGAAGTGTGCACCTGCCCGCTGCTAGTGGTGGCTGCAGCATGTCACAGAGAGAATCACTGGAGCCCAATGTCCTTGCCCAGGTCTCTAGTGCAGTCCTGTGCTTCAGCCTGGGCTTTCAGGTGCAGCTGGAAAGGGGAGGTGTGGAAGCAGGCTGAGCTGAGCCCCTTGAGGGTTAAGCCAGAGATGCAAGCAGGCTGTAGCCCAGCCCTGCTTCCCAGCTCTGTCTCTTCCTTCTGACTTAGTCCGTGGTGCCTTCTCAGTCAATTCTCTGGGCCAGGGCCTTTTCTCCAGCCTTTGTTCCCAGTGGGTCCCAGAGCAAGACCCTCACCTGCCCCTTAAAAAGACACCAGAGACTTGGCCTTCATAGTTGGAACCCTCTGTGCAAAGGGAAAGGAAGAGCTGCGTCTCTCTATTCCTCCATGGTGCACAGGCAGCCGTCTGAATGTTAGGAGAGACTGTGGGGGTTAACCCCACGTCTGAGCCCTTTGTTCTCAGCTCAGGAGGCATCAACTCAAGCCAGCAGGGAAAGAAAACGGAGCAGCCAGGGTGCCCGGCTAGTGAAATGCCTTCCCCTGTGCTTGCCTCCATTGACTCCTGCATTAGGAAAGACCTGGTGTCTGGGCTGAGTCTCTGCATTCTCAGCCTTGCAAAAAGCAGTGTTCCTAGCCTTTCTCATGTATTTCCCTCCAGCTGCTCTGCTGTATAACTGAGGGGCTGCTGTGAGGAAGAGAGAGATTCAACATTTCAGAGAGGCAGCACCTTCTCTGAGCAGTGGAAAAGTTTGCTGCCCCTGTGAGCGATGAGATACTTTCCTTGGCATCATCTCACATGTGTCTCTCACCTTTGCAGATGCCAGAGATGAGGGATTCAGTCCTCTTGGGCACTGAAACTGCAGCTTCTCAGACCTGGTCTGGTCATGTCATTGTCTTTCCTGAGTGAGTATGGTTTGTTGCTTCTTAGCCCCTGGCTGGCCAAGCAAGCAGCTTCTCAAGGCATGTTTGGTAGCGTTGTGTTGCCAGCGCTTGTGAAGGCTGTTCAGAAAGTCATTTGAGAATAACTCTTTCCAATGTGAATTCAAGTACAGGTCCATACTAGTCACTGGCTTGGGACATTTCCATGTCTTCTGAGAGACCTGTGTGAATGAAATGTGTCCTGCATGCATTTTCTTGGGTCAAAGGTTTTTTTGATGGGAGGCCCATCTAGGCCCAAGTGAAGCCAGTGCCCAGTGGGGTTTTTTGGAGAGCTTTGTGCTGTCTCCCATTGTGCTCAGTGTTTTGTTCCATTACCTGCCTGGGAGATGGAGGTTCCTTTTTACAGATGCACAAACATCAGCTTGGGAGGGCCTGCGAGTGTTTTGGAGGGTGAGAGAGGAGTTAGAAATGGTGCTGGGAAGCTGTAGGGAAGGAGAGTAGCCTGTTCTGCCTGAACATGAACATGAACAGGAGATGATAGATGGTCACAGTGGCAGCCCAGAGGATCTGGGTTAGAATGAGCTTTCCTACAAGGAAGGATAGGGAAGCTCTTGAAGAGCCTGAGGAGGAAACTCACACCCCTCCAGGCTCTGGAGGTCTTCATGATGTCACTCAGCTTGCTAGGATGCTCCTCCAGAATCTGGTATGTTCTGTATATTCTGCTTTGGAAAAAGGAGGACTTCACAGTAGCTCCCAAATGCCCCTGTGTCTCCCTTATTCACACAAGGTGCAAAGGAAGTGTGGTGTCCTTCATTTGAACTGGTGCCTTTTTTCCTGTTTCCAGGTACAAGCTTGAGAGGAGAGCTAGAAAACCACCTGTGGCACCTGCGAAGCCCAGCCAGGAAGAGGAGATGGGAAAAGACAACGCGAGTGGCAAAAAGGGAATGGAACAGCTGGTTCCTGGCAGGGGTTTGTGCCTTCTCCTCCTGTGCTGCTGGGTAGGGCATTGGAGCCAAGGCTCCAGTGCAATGGCTCCCAGGGGTAGCATGAGGCACTGGAGGTGATGCTGCTTACCCAAGATGGGAACTCTCAAGGGACTCAGGATGGGAAAAGTCAGATGGTTAAAAAGTCTGGTAGCCTGTGCCAAGACTTCCTTTCATTTTCAAAGCAAGGTGTTCTAACCTTTCTTTCCTACTCTCTCCTACACATTCCCAAAACAGTGCCTTTGTGTTGACTGTGTCTACAGAGGAGTTGTAGGCATGTGAGATCAGTAGACTGATCCAAGGATCGGCTCGCCTTGTGTGAAATTATGGCCCCCAGAGAGGCTCTGTTCGGTCACCAGGACATCCCAGCAAGCCCCCTTTTCCATCGAGTGAATGGGATAGAACATGAGAAAATCAATTCCACAAGAAAAGATATTGCCCAGTAAAAACGAAAAGACAGATAGTCTAAGCCAGTGTCTGGAAAGACCAAAGACCACCCAGGAAGCAAGCTTTGAAAGGAATCAGCTTGAGGCCTGCCTCACAGATTTATCACAAGCTTGAGCAGATCTGCCTATCCTTCCTGTTCCAAAGGTCTCCACAATGCTGTCCTGAAGTGTTTTCTTGCCTCCTGCTTGCAGGAACTCTTCCTGCCAAGCGTCTCCTCTTCAGGGAGAGGCATCCTCCACCCAGAATAACAGCTACCAATATGCAGAAAGGAAAGGGGAAGAAAGCTGAGGTCAAAGCGTCTCGTGGCAGGTGAGACACTTGGAGGCATGGAGGAGGGTGATCCTGCAGCCTTGTGCTTTTTTGAGTGAGATGTTTCCTGTGGACACGAGGTTTAGGGCAGCTCTGAATGCCTTTTCTCACATGGCACAGTGACTCCTGATCCCACGATGGCAGGACTGCCTTTACACCCCTGATCACTTTCTCCTTCTTTGACCCTGGGTCTCCAGGAAGAATCAGTTTTCCATACCTAAGCACAAGGTAGCTGGGACCATCGAGGAGTGTTTAATACATTTGCCAGGATGGGGTAAGTGTGTCTCACAGAGCCTGTCTTTGTAAAGGCCCCTGCTCCTCTCCTTGCTGCCTCGAGAGAGAGCCTGTGCCTGGGCATCCTGAGCGTTCCTTCAGGCACATCATGGAGCCCTGGGCACTTCAGCTGGGGGTGATCTCTGTGTCTGTGGATGTGAACACAGGCAGTCGACCCCACATCATTCTGCTGCGGGACTGCCTTCTGCTGCAGAAGCAGGTGCCCAGCTTGGGAGCACAGAGTGGAGACCAAACTCGCGCTGTGCTCACACCACCTCCCCACAATGTGTATTTTCAGTGTGCTCCCAGCCATCGGAGGGAGCTCCTCACAGAAGGTGGAGAAGGGCAGGAGGAAGGACAGTGCTGAAGCCATGCCCCCACCTGAGAAACTGGTTAAAAAAATCCAGAAGATGCCAAAACAGGTACGTGCTACTGGCTGAGGTCCTCCTTGTGCACTAAGGACTTCTAGGGGCAGGGGGTATGAAAGACCCCTTCCTGTGTGTTCATTTGGCCCTTGACCAGCCTTGTCGTGCTCTAGTTTTGCAATGCATTTGTCACTAGTGCGTTCTCAGGAAACACATCAGAAGGCCCTCTTTGGCCCTGTTTCTAGCGGGAATGTACCTGCTGGGCCTTTCAGGGACAGGGCATGGGCACTTTCTGTTTAGCTCAGTGATCATTTAGCTCCTTGGTCAGATCAAAAATGCCATTGTCAGACCTGCCAGTATTAGCTGAAGGGCATAAGAGCGCTGACAGGCAGGCTCAAGGCAAGGGGCAAAAGAGAGAGTGAGAAATGACCTTCGTGCCCTGGAAAACAACAGATGCCAGTAATAACCTTTGCTGTTTCTTTTCTGTGGCCCTCCAGGTGGAATATCACTTCAGAGTAATGGGGGAAGGGATTCTTGTCTTTCCTCCAATCTGAGCCCCTGGGAAGATCTTCCTTTCCTATGTATTTTGCTGACAAGACAAGCAAGGCAACTGAAGGCAGAAGAGCACCTTTGGAGAAGTCATGTGAAGAAACCACAGTATTTCCTCTGGAGCCATTTTCCAGAAGTATCCGTAAGAGGCAAGGAACCCTGAGGAAAATGGGGCTTGTGGTCCAAGTGAAGTCCCACTGTTACTAAAGGCCCGTAGTTGGGCTTTCGGCTGTTGGGGAAGCTCAAGTGAATGCTGATGCTGAGAGTAACAGCTGAGGTCATAAGGGATGTTCAGGCTCATTTGTTCTGACCTGCCAAACCTCATAGTAGGATTGCATTAAAGGTTCCTGCTCTGCCAATGGTAATTTCTTCCCCTCATTTGCAATGCTATGGGAGATGTCTGATGGAGATAGGGGGTTAGTGGGCAGCCTGGCCCTTCCCTCCCCAAGGGCAGTGGGCCTGAGAAGGAGAAAATTGGGTTTATGGAAACAGAGGGGATTTGTAGCCCAAGAGACAAAGCACAGCACAGAGTGGGGGCTGTCCTTGGCATCCCAGCCACAGATGTAGAGGGACAAGTGCTGAATGCGAGTTGCAGGGAGGAGGCTGTTTAACCAGCTGCCATGCAGCAGGGACTTCAGTGAGAGCTATGTTTCCTACAAAATGCTGAATCTCTGGTTGTGATTAATTCCCCAAAGATTTCTTGGTGCTGGTGTTTGGAATCAGAGGTGTAAAAGAAAGGGAAAAGCAGGATCTGATGTGGAAGAGAAACAGCAGAGAGGGCTCCATCTGGGACCCCTCATGAACATCCCTCTGAATCGGCTCCTTCCTGCTGAAAGGGCACAAGGCAGGACAGAAATGCAGTGACTCCCCTGCAGGAGTCTAGCAGGAGGCTAAAAGCTGACTGCAAAACTGTGACTTCACAACAGCCCCAGATCAGAGACCGAAGGTCATCTCTCCTGCACCTTGCACACAGACTTTGCTTTTATGTTCTCTGTCCCCTCAGCAGCAGCTCACAGCACAAACATTTCAAACCTCCCCAGTGTGTGTTTCCTTACCCAAACACACTCACGCATCAGGCTGCCCTGTCCAGCCCAGCTGCAGCACCTTGCAGCTCCCCATCCCTGCACAGAGCAAGAGGACCTGCTCCTGCAACCCCACAAGCTGCTTTGGTCCTCTTGCCAGCTGTTGCTGCTGCTGAACCCTACGCTCCCGTCAGGTCTCAGCTGCAGCTGTGACCCAGGGCATGCTGCTCTGTCTCCAGTCTCAGCCTCTCTCCAGGCAACAAGTCAGGCCAAGGATCGAGCACCGACTGGACTGAGAGGGCTGTCCTCTCCCCCGAGGTTGTGCTTGGGGTGGAGGAAGGCCTGACCCTGCCACAGAGGTCTCTGGCAGAGCTGTCTGTGCATCAGGCAGATGGCAGAATCTCTCCCACGTCCCCACGCACTTGCTGGGGCGAGGACTGAGATGGCCTCTTTCACTGCCCCGTGGGACTGCACCCTCCCTTCTCCCCATTCAGGAACGAGATGTGCAGACAGGACCACCCAGCACGGACACCTGCTGTTCCCTCTTCAGTCCTTTCCATCAAGGATGGGGAGGGCACAGCTCAGCTCAGCTCAAGGTCAAGAGGACTCACGTGCATCCTCCGTGCTGCTCTCCAGCTTCTCTGGCCATCCCACATGGTCCAGAAAGGATGCCCCACAGCAACACGCATGTGCCAGCCACCAGCAGATCTGCTGTCCCAGAGCTGGCTCCCCAGGGATGTACCTCTGGAGAAGCTTGGCTTTTGTTATGAGTAAACACAAATGGGAGGAGGGGTGAGAGGAAGGGGCTGTCCATGCAAACAAGGTGATTGTCTTGCCAGCTTTGAGAATGAGCTTGAAAATGCTAGTCTGTAGGGACAGTGACTGCAGGACAGTCACTATCCCAAAAGACTCCTTCCAGGTGGGTCTTGAGCCAGAAACAGGATCATCTTTGATAAGGATGGGGTTTGAGCCCTGTGCACAGTGCAGAATACATTAGCAGTGCATCGCTGTAACCTCTTGGCCACGCCGTTGTTGTTCATCTGTGGCTGTTCATGTTTCCCTCTCTTCTCTTCTTTGGAGGATGACACAGGACAGAATGGACAGCATTCACTAAGCCCTGATTTATTGTATTTTAGCCATAGTATAGTGTATGTGTCTCGGGCTTGGTGCTGATCCTTACACTGTCAATCCCCCTTCCTTATTCCGTCCCAGTATAAAACCCCTCAGTAAGACCAACCTCTGCACACACAGAGGTGTGAATGGGAAGGTCAGTGGCACCAGCCCCACCAGCAAGGACCCCTCTATTCACAGCAGCCCTGGTTCAGGAGACAGGTCCTTCCCTGAGCGATTCACCAGCCTGAGCCAGAGCCACGGGGTTACCACAAGTTTGTCTGTGCTAGTGCATGGGGACCATGAGCAAAAGCCAGGGTGCCGGGCAGCACAGTCCTCCAGGCACCCCACCAAGGGGCACCGTCCCTGGGTGGGCTCGAACCACCAACCTTTCGGTTAACAGCCGAACGTGCTGCCCTGCTGCACCACAGAGACCCCACCACTGGCATCAGGACGGTCCCTGGTGCTGCTGGAGTGGGAACGTCCCTGAGGCCAGGCACGTCCCCAGCCCCAGGGAAGGGGGTGCTGCCCTTCACCCACCACCAGGTGCTGGTGGTCAGAGCAGAGCAGGGGGAGGCCTGGTGACCAGGTGAGGGGCTGTGGGCAGCTCCCTGCCCAGGATCACCTCTACCTGCTCCCGTGGCCCCTCCACTGCACACCCCGGGGAGGGAGGGCAATTGAAGTTGTGGGCACCTCACCTGGGGAGGACATTTCCCTCACCGTGTTCACTCCTGCTGTTGGTGTCAGGGACAGATGTGCTGCACACAGGAGTGCTGCACAGGGTGGCAGAGGAGACTCGGGGAAGGGATTTGTTCCTCTCCATCAACCTTCCCTGGGAGGGCCAGAGCATGGGAGCAACGCCTGCAGCAAGTCTTCTCCTGCCCCCATCGACTGCAGAGATGTTGGAGGGGCAGTGTCCCATGGTGCAGCCCTGGTCCAGGACTAGTCCCAGCTGAGAGGCAATCTCCACTTCCCCCATCCCAGCCTGTGGCCCAGTAAGAGGGTTTGAATGCAGTTTTCTGCTGAGGATCTCAGAGCAGCAGGGGAGAACAGGGCTGTGCTTGTCAAGGGCACATCATGGGACGAGTGTATGTCCCACCCTTCAGCAGGTTGTAAGGGGATGTAGCTCAGTGGAAGAGCGCCTGCTTTGCATGCAGGAGGTCCTGGGTTCGATCCCCAGCATCTCCAGGGGTGTTTTATGTCCTGACTCTCCATCCCCTTGGTCCTCTCCAGAAAGTGTAGGCTTACGGTAGTAGCAAGCCAGCACCTTGGAAAACCTGCTCAGCTGAAATGACATCCCTGGGCAAGGGGAGAGGGAGTTAAAACTGATGCTGTTGGGACATGGATTTTTGTGTCACTAACTATTGCAACAAGCTGAGCGGCCAGCAGTAGGCAAACAGGCAGGAGCTGAGAGGTCATCCAGTGCATCAAAATGCCCTCTCAGGAGAGGGCTACATCCCCTTTCCTTTCACAGCAGCTGATTGGCCAGCAGTAGGTGGGCAGCCATGTGAGGTCATCAAGGGTACAGCAAAGCCCATGAGGAAGACATAAGAGCCTGGAGGGAGGAAGGAGGGAGAAGCAGGTAACATGACAGCACTGGCCTAGTGATTGTGAGATCACCTCTATGACTGCAGTTGATTGGGCACTGTGAGGTCCTCAGGGGCAGGAGAAAGCCCCCAGGAGAGAGGGCAGAGGCAGAGGCAGGCAAGGCTGGCCTGGCTGGGAGCTTGTTTGTGAGGTCACTTTTATTGCAGCAATCTGATTGGGTGGCAGGCAGGCAGGTGCTGTGAGGTCATGAGGCAGATGAGAAAACCTTCCCCATGGAGAAGAGAGCTTAGGGGAAGGGGAGAGGGAGAGGTGAGTGAGAGGGATGTGTCTAGGGCGTTGATTGTGAGGTCAATTCCTTACATCAGCCGGACTGGCCATTAGCATGTAGGTCAGCAGGAAGGCATTGTGAGGTCATCAAGAGCATCAGAAAACTGCCACCAGCAGAAAGGAGAGCTAAGGGGGAGGCAGGTAAAGGGGGGAAACAATGGGATGACGATGCAAACATCTTTTGCACTGTGGCAAGATCTTTGGAACTGAAGTTGTAACTGTGATACAAAGATGACATTCCCATTTGTTTAATACAGTCCTTTATCAATAGGAATGGATCATGCATGCTCTGGAGTGGGCATGTAGGACCACAGGCCAGCTGGATAATAAGGATTAACTGGAACAACCCCATTCAGGGACTCTCACCTGCTCCACCTGAAGATGCTGTTGCAAGGACACCTGTGGCAGAGACTACCCTCAAAAGCCAGAGAGCAGCCAACTCTCCTGTTTATAAGATTTGGATTCCCCACATGAGCATTCCCTAAGCAAAAGTTCCCAATGGATTAGATTTTTTTTATATCTATATCTATACATATATATATGTGTATATAAACACTCTGTTCATGAATGTCTGTGAAGCAAACAGATCATTTGGATGCATCAAGTTCTGGTTATGGACCTAGGCGCTCACGCTGTGCCCCTCAGCTCCCGCTATGGGCTCTGTGTGGAGCTTTAGAGCCAGCACGCTGTTTCCTACAGCCAAGGTGAGAGATCTGGCTGCGGGTCTGATCTTGGTGCTGGCAAAAGTCTCCTGAGGATGCCAAAGACATCATCCTGGAGAGGGAGCAGGGGTATGTCTTCATTCTGTCATTCTTGGCCCATCTCTGGGTCAAGAGATGTGTGTCTGTGTGGTGATGTTTTTGCAGCTGAGCAGAGGGGTCCCTGTGCCAGCCCTCAGGGAGAGCGTGTCCTTTGGGTGAGGGCTGAGCCTGGCCCCACATCTCCCCATAGGGAAGGAGAGGGGCAGTGCCAGCCCTGGGGCTTGCTGAGCAGGTGGTCACCCCATGGCGGAGGGGCCATGGGATTGATCAGAGCAGGCACTGCTCTTCTGCACCCTGGCTGTTGGAAGCCCGCATGAGAAAAGTGTTCACAGAGCGAGACCCCCACGGAGGTGGGTAACGCACATGGGCACTGCAAACACAACCCTTGCTCCTGCTGGGGCTCAGGCTCCAGCACCGCATCTCCCACAGGGAGAGATGGGCCAGGGCTAGGGAGGGAGGGGGCTGTCTCAGGGCAGGGGGCTGCCAACAGGGAGGCTCCAGGTCGCGGGGCTGGAGGTGGTGTCCGAGGCCTGGCTGCCCCCAGAGCCTTCAAGGTCACCTTAGCCCTGCCCCACTGCTTCAGGGATTTGCTGGTGACACCATCATTGTCACCATCAGCAGCACTGGTGCTTTCCCCTCATGCCTACACTGGGAATCCAGTCCCCTCCCATAATCACTTCCCACTTCTGCACACATGGCCCAGCCCTCCTGCAAGGTCCCCAGCACCAGTGCTCCATCCTGGATAGGAGCCAGGATGTCCACAGCTCTAGGACGTGCTGCTGCCCATGGAGGGTCAGCGCAGGGCCTGGCACTGGAGGAGCTCCCAGTGGGGCACGGGGAAACGCTGCTGCGGGAGAGGGTGCTGGTGACAGCCACCGGCTCCCTCCTCTCCTCGAGGGCAGGATCCTGCTGTTTGCAGTGCTGCCGAGCCCTGGCCGTTCCTGGTGGGGAGCCTGGCTTTGCCCTGTCCCGGCTGGAGGAAGAAGGGGCCTCACACAGCCCTCACTGCTCGGCTGTGGCTTGGCTGCTGGGGGAGAGGAGAGCTGCCCCTCTCCTGGGACCCAGAGTTGAAACCCTCCTGCGAAGCAAAGCCAGCGCTGGGCAGAACTGGGGCTGGTGGAGTTACCCTCTGCCTCCTTGAGAGAGGCACCAGACCCTGGGCACACAGGTCTGATTTTGTCTGGTGGCCTGACAGTGCCGGCTGCAGGGGAGAGGCGAGCTGTGCTCAGGCAGCTGGGCAGGGAGAGCTGGCGGCAGCTGCACGGCCCCATGCTTGCCTGGGGCTGGGAAGGCTGAAACCAGTAACTTGAGTGGAGGATGGATGCATAAGTAGTGGGAGGAGGGGATGATGAAGGAAAGAAAAAAATGCAAAGGAAAAAGTAGGGTACATAAATAATTTCAGTGTAGGAAAAGAAAATTAAAGCAGGAAAAAATGCTACTCTCAAAAACTGCCAGTTTAGTCACAGAATCTCAATGGTTTTTTACATATAGATATTAACATAGATCCTATAGATCCAGACACAGAGGCATTTGGTGACTCTTCCCCATTGCAGGAGATCTCTCTGAGTAGAGCAGGTGTCAGCTCAGTGTGGGAAAGGAAATGAGCCAGGACAAAGGTGGAGTGTGTTTTTGTGTGCTCGGCCTTAACCCCACTGCCCATCAGTGTGTGGTATGGGGAACCCCTCCGGAAGGGCCAGCGGGATGCGGAGATCGGAGACCTGCCCCCATCTGGAGGAGGGAGGGCAGTTTGGGTGCCAGATGCTGCACAACCACCAAACCCTCCTCCCCACTTGGCTCCTGTGTGAGAGGTTCTCGCCTGTGGGCAGTGGGGCTCAGCCCGTTAAAATCCCGGCCTAGGAACAGGGATCCTGTCTCAGCGCCCATCGGCACCAGCTTTAGGGATGGACATGAAATGTTTTCTTCCATCAAAATACGCCCTTATGAGCAGCCTCGCGGATGGACCCGTCCCGAGGCTGGGGGCTGATCCATGACTTTGGGCTGGAGCCCGTGTGTTGGGGTGATCCCTTCTCCAGTCCCCTGCCCTCTTCCTCTTCTGCCTCCTGCCCTGCTGAAGGAAACGTCCCTTCCCACCGCTGCCTGCTCCTGTCCCCTGCGCCCTGCACAGACCCAACCTGGCAGGCACCCCAGGCGAGGCAGCTCCTTCTCCTGCCCCCGCAGCCCAGCAGCAGGAGGGCAGAGGGGTGGGGGTGGATGGGAGCAGGAGGGGGGTCCCAGAGCGGCCCAGGGCCCTGGTGCTGCCTGCCGGGAAGGAGCCATCTCTGGGCTGTGCCAGGAGTGCTCGGGGGTCCATGAGGGCTGCGGGAACCAGGAGCAGCCCCTGGAAACAGGAGTCCCTGCAGAGCCAGAGGAGGGGAAATCCCAGCCCCAGGCACCCAAACAAGCTGCTCTGTGCCATGTGCTGGGGCAGCGGGAAGCAGAGCTGCCTCCCAACCGCTGTGGGGAGGTGATCCCTGGGCAATGAGCCCTCTGGGGTTGGCTGGGGTGTTCAGGGCCCTGCTGCCACCTCCAGGCTCACTCCTGTGGGGCCGCAGAGCAGGGCTAACCCTGTCACTGCAGCTCTGTGGTGGCCACCATGCCTTGGGTCAGGGAGGCCCAGGCAGAACCCCTGGGAAAAGAGCAAGCGGGGGCACTCCCGGGGTGAGGAGTCTGGACCTCCCTGCCAGAGGGGCATTACGGGACCCTGCATTACAGGACCCTGCGGAGAGACCCACTTTGGCTGGAAACTCTTGTGTGTGGTTGCAGGATGGAAATGTCTCTGCCAGCAGGAATATCCTCCAGCTGGGCTACTCACTATTCCCACCCTCCAGGGACCATGGGCACTTGCAGGCACACAGCCTGTCTCAGAGCCTGCTGCTCCCGAGACGTGCCCCTTCCCTGCTGCAGTTTCTTGGTGCTTTGCTCTCCCTGATCAGCCTCAAGGAGACACCCCAACACGTGGAGGGAAGCACCAGCTCTGGAGCAAACTCCCAAATGGTTTTAATAAGAACAAATACCAATGCATGGCGTAAAAGTAGAGACATGAAAATAGAAAAAAAAGTGCTCTAATAGAAAAAATTTTGACACCAGTGGGAGAAGGGAGACTGGTGTCTGGCACTCAGGGCTCTCCCAGCTGCACAGACCTCTCTTCCATCCCAGGAGCTCCCAACCGCATGGCAGAGGTGGGCTCCCCTGGCCCTGGGCTCGGGGACCTTTTGGCACCAGGGTCCAGTCTCACAGCCTTGGTGTCCTCATGGGGATGTGCCAGAGACGCCTCTTCAGCATCATCGTACCCCGTGTCCACGGGGGGCAGGGATAGGGCAGCTCTCTTGGCTCCAGGGGCTCTGTCACTTTCGCGGGAGTGCAGGCTCTCCCCTGGAAGCAGCAAGGTCGGTGTGTTGCAGTTGGCCCTGTGCGTGTGCCCCTCCTGGGCTGTAAATCCCCTTCCTCCCCCTCCTCTCACTTCCCCGGGATTTTCAGCCTGTTATCTCACCCCAGTTTCCCCACTAGGAAAACTCCTGGGGCAGGTTCCCTCCCCATCCCGGCAGGTCGAGCTCTCAGTGTGCAGCGACTCTTCGGGCTCTACGGACGGCACCCCAGGCCCCAGCCCCACTGTGTTTCCCCCTCACCTCTCTGGGCCTCCCCAGGTCCGACTCCCTCCTCCGCTTCCCTAGGTGCTTCCCAATCTCCCTGCCCAGGAACAAGATCCTCCCCAGGGTCAGAGACTTCCCTGGCATCATCATAGCCATCTGCTGGGTCACCTCTGGGCAGAACAGGGACATCTGAAAGGAGAGGGGAGCAGGTGGCAATGAGAAGAGCCCTCCCGCAGAGCAGAGGAAGCAAGGGCGTGCAGGAACGAGGAGGGGCTGAGATGCTGGTGTTGGTGGGGTCACAGGAGATCCAGCATCCTGCCCACCTCCCCTGGGGTCGCAGGAGCGTGTGTGTGACAGCAGGGATCCCTCTCGCCCAGCTGCAGGGTCAGCAGTGCCAGGCTCTGCACCAGAGCTGTCTGTGGAGACTCCCTGTGTGCTTGGGGAGATGCCGGTGCCTTGCGGCTCGGCTCCTTGGGGCGAGCTTGGGGCCTGCTGGAGGCAGGGACAGGTCGAGCCCAGGAAGTCCCCCTGTGACCCCGTAGGGCACAGGGCTGCGGGCACCCAGCTCAGATGGGCATGTCTGTCCCTCGCCCACTCTGCACGGCTCTGGAGACGCTCCCGAGGGCAATTCCTCCCCACCCCGATGGTGACACTCAGTGACACTGCTGCTGGTCACACAGCTACAGGGAGGAGAGACCGACCTTTCCTCTGTCTCCCCCTCCATTACCTGGTGCTGACCCAGGACCATCCTCCTCCTCACTGTCTCTAGGCTCGGGTTGCAGCTTCGTCAGGGACCTCTCTGAAGAGGAGCCTGGCAAGAGGAGCAGCAGGTGCTATCGGAGTGAGCCCTGATGACCCTGCTCATGGCCAGTGCTGCTGGGGATGGGCACCCACACAGCAGGGACTGCACAGGGAGGAGGGCTCAGGGACTCCTCCTGCTCCCATGGGACAACCTCATCTCAAAGGGCCTTTCCAAGCTGCCCGGGAACAGCCCCCTCCCTCACCCACCAGGCACAACCTCGGGGTGCAGTGGGGCAGGCAGGGAGGCGCTGTGCCCTGGGCTGGGACAGGCAGAGCTGGTGGGGAGGCAGCTCCTCTCCTGAGCCCAGCACTGCGCTGCTCTCCCCTCAGACCCCCATGGCCCAGCGCTGCGGGGATCGCTGGCCTGGGGGCTGCCAAGGTCCTGCCCTGGGTCAAGGCCAGGGGAAAGGGCCCTGCAGACGTGCTCCCTCCCACGAGGGACCCACACTGACCTGAGTGACTGAACTGCGCCTCCTTCTCCCACGCCCAGCTGTAGTCGATCTCCTGGTACACGGCCTCAGAGAAGGGCTCCAGGGACCTCCTCGAGCCTGAGACAGAGGCAGGGTTGGCACAGGGACATGGGGACAGGAGATCAGACCCCGACGCAGTCACCCAGCCCTTTCCCCTGGGCTAGCCCAGGACTGACCTCACAGCCCAACCCCACTGCTCTGTCTAGGCACCACAGCCACGTCCCCAGTGACAACAGCATCCCTGGGGAGATGGCCTCGGGCAATGTCACCCTCATGCTATCTCTTCAGAGACAGCCCCATGCCCCTTTTGGCCCAGGGTCTGGTCCCTGGTCTGACCCTGGAGCAACTCCTAAGTCTCCTCTCCCCAGGGAGCTCCCCTCTCTCTGCCAAACGGGCCCATAGCATGGCCCCTGCCCCACCACGGGTGGACAAGGCTGGATGGAGGGAGCAGCCCAAGGACTGGACACCCACACCGAGAGATCCCCCTGCCCTGCGCTCCTCCCGGTACCACTCCTGCCCCACAGCCTCCCCTCCAGCGCTGCCCAGAGCACGGCCAGCAGCATCCTCAGATGTCTTTTGCTGCTCCCATCTCCCCCAGCCCCTTGCTGCAATCTATCTCCTCACTCATCACCATCTCCTCCCAGGTTTGGGCTCTCTCCTCTCCTGGTTGCTGGTGTCCCACAGCCAGACAGTGAAGGGACAGGGAATAGGACAGGAGGCAGCACCCCTACCCCAGCTCCGTTTGTGCCCCTCATGGACAACCTACAGCATCCGTGGGGCTGCCAAGAGGCATCGTCCACCCTGCGACCAATGAGGAAGGACCCACCTCTGCGCTGAGCCCTGGCACTTTGCACTTGCCCCACCAGGAGGGCCAGGAGCAGGCAGAGCAGGGCCCCCAGGATGATGCAGATGACAACAGGCACCGAGACTCTCCCGCTCTCCCTCGCACGGACCTGGGTAGCATCTGCATGGGCAAGGACATGGACGAGGCAGCCTCTGGCCTGGGGGAGGTAGGGGCCCAGGGACACCCCACTCCTGACCCTCCCACACATGGCAGCATGGGGAAGGGGCACAGGGGTGGGTCAGGGGCAACTCCACATTGCTGGGTGAATCACAGCCCTCCCCAAAGCCACCCACTCCCACCCCAGAGCCTCTTCTCTGTGGCTTCGCACCCCAGCACAGAGCCCCTTCCCTCGGGCTGCAGGTCACAGCCTGGCCCTCGGGAGATCAACCCCCAGGGAACAGGGGAGATTACCTGCTCGGAGGGGTGATGTTGTCATCATCCTGGGTGCTGCTGCAGAGCAGAGAGAGAGAGAGAGAGAGAGAAACATGCATTTGCGTGTGTGTGTGTGTGTGTGTGTGTGTGTCTGCAGATGTTCCCTACAAGTCCCATCTGAACTGTCCTTCTCTGGGTCCCCGTGAGAGGCCCAGGGCCCTCTACTCTGGGCCATGGGGACAACAGTACCAGCAGCCCAGGGGATGTGCCTGGGGGACGGGATGCAGGAGTCCCACTGCCAGAGGCCTGACGACACCTGGCCCCACAACAGCTGCTCCCACAACAGCTGCTCCCCACCTGGCACCAGACACCTGACCTCCCCAGGGACATCCTTGCTCTGATGAGCTCTGGGGCCTTGTGAGGACCCAATTGGGAAACATGTCCCAAAATGAGGGGATGAAGTGCTGCCACTCACCAGAGCAATTCACAGAAGCATCTTCCTTGTGCTGGCAGGTATCACTGTCCCCAGGCCGGGCCCAGCAGTCCCAGAGAGATAGCTCTGTCCCTCTGCACTCCACCTGCTTCAGCCAGATGGGACCCGTCCCCTCCCCAAACACAGCCTCCCCCATGACAGACATGGCAGGGCCACAGCCCAACTGCCTGCATGCAACCTCGGCGTCCTTCGTGCCCCAGGAGTCGTCGCATACTGTCCCCCAGGAGCCATGGTGCCAAACCTCCACTCTGCCCGAGCACCGGTCCTCTCCTCCCACGGCACGAATCTTCTCCATCTCTGGAAAAGGTAGAAACCCCCACATCACTGGGGCAGCTGGGAGAGCCTGACCAGGGAAGAAGGACACACAGAGGAGCAGTACCTGTGCAGCTCGTAGAGTTGGGGCACTTGGCCACTGGGGCTGAGGAGGTTTCTGGTCGTCTCCCTGCAGAAGGAAACACTGTGCTGAAGGGGCTGCTTCACGGGGGTCATGCAGGTGGGAGCAGGACTGACCTGTGCGTGAACCTCCCAGTGCCTCCTTGGTCATGGACACAGCTGAAACTCCCAGTAATGCAGTGTATAACAGTGCTGCATTCCAGGGCTGCCCTTGACTGTTCACCCTCCAAGGGCTAATGACTAGCAATGGAGCAGACGGATGTTGCCAGAGGGGAGGCTTGTCTGAGCTCCGGTGCCAGCAGTGCCCTGGCCAGTGCTTGTTTCCTACAGAACCCTCAGCCACCAGGACTGGTTGCACTCTCTCCCTTCCCATTCCCTCAGCAAAACGCAGCCATGAGTGGGATGCTCTGCATGGACTTCCCAAGCTAATAGGTGGTTGTTTGGGCCCTCTCTACGGGCAACAGAGAGCAACAGGCACCTCCGGAAGTGTCCAAGGTAAGGTGGAAGAGGCACTGCCTGGAGGTGCCTCTGCCTCTGCCTCTCCTCGGGCTATGCAGGGAGCTCAGGACAGCTATTGCTGATGGAAGTGTGTCACTCTGAGAGCTGATGTTGTGTTTGTGTCACTGACAGCAGAACGGCCTGAAACGCAAAGTAAAAGCCACTCCAAGCTCTTTCTCTGCGTTGCACCTTGCTGAACAGGGAGCAAGACCTGGTGTGAGCCTTTGTGCCCAGGTAGCTCCAGCCTTACCACTGCAGGTGATGTGGGTCTCTTCTCGTTGGTCATCGCATGACTGTGGGTTCCAGGGAGCAGAGGGGCACTGCCAAAAGGAGCTGTTTGTCTTCCCACACTCAACATGATCCAGCCACGTGGGGCCAGACACCCTGCCACTTGGAACATTTATTTCAATGGACCCTCCATCTCCACAGCCCAGCTCTTTGCACACCAGGGACACGGTGTCAGGAGTCATCGAGTTGGAACAAACACTGCCCCATGTCCCGTTGTAGAAAACCTGCAGGCGCCCAGAGCAGCCATCGCTGTTCTCCAGCCTCAGGGCCATGAACTCTGGAAGGAAAGGCACAAAGTTGGAGGGAACAAGCTGGTCCGGGGGTGAGGAGAGAGAAACCTAAAGCACCCCTGACAATGCCCCAGGTTATTCTGCAGCATCCATGGGCAGGAAGGGTTACTCCAAGAAGCAGGGACCCTTCTGGCTACCTCAGGGCTCAGAGAGGCAGAGGGCACTGCTGGCAAGTCACCCTTTCACCCAGGGAGCAGAGAGAAGTCCCTGAGGTGCAGCAGTGCCCTCCCCTCTAACCCTTGCGGACGGCTGGGCTCTCCCTATAACCCTCACGAGGTCCAATGGGGACAGTGCACAGGTGTCCCCAGGACGGGGGCAGGAAGGGGGCTCGGGGCAGCCAGGGGCAGTCTCGGCCATGCCCTGCTCTCCCCTCATCCCTACCTCCCCGGGCACCACGCTCCCATCACCACTCCCAGCACAGACCTGAGCAGACGACTCCTGCGTCCTCTTTGTGCCTGCAGTTGTGCTGCCCCCAGCCCCCGTGAGGGCAGCCCCAGAGAGCAGCTTCACCCCCGGAGCAGTTCACGTCGTCCAGCCAGATCTGCCCAGAGCCTCCCCCGAAATGAGCAGAGCTGGTCGCCTGCACAGCCACCCCACAGCCCAGCTGACGGCAAACGACGGTGGCGTCGGACAGGTCCCAGGAGTCATCGCAGACGGCCCCCCAGGTGCCCTGGTAGTAGATCTCCACTCTTCCAGCACAGCGCCCTGTCCCATTCACCAGCCGGACCCGCCGGCTCCCTGCAGCCAGGAGAAACCCCGTTCGTCAGGCCTTACGGCATGGGGCAGTGCAGTGCTTCGGGAACTGTCAGAGCGACTCACCCGAGCAAACCACCCCCACGTCCTCAGCAATTCCTGCTAGCGCTGCCTCAGGCAGCGAGGTGTTGCAGAGGGTCAGGCGAGTCTCCTTCCCTGCACACTGGACCCTTCTCAGCCCCACAGGGCCCCTCCCTCGCTCCGGCTTTGGTGGGTTGTAGGCCTGCTCTGCCTCTCCGCACTGGAGCTGCCGGCACACCACGCTGGCATCGTTCATGTCCCACTGGTCATCCAGGACTCTGCTCCACGTCCCATGCAGGGGCATCTCCACTCGCCCATCACACCGGCTCCCTCCATCCATCAGCCGCAGGGATCCAGAAGGCCCTGCCCAGAGAGAGAGGGGGAATGCCCTGGACTCTCTGTGACACCGAGGAGCCCTGCACCCTGCCATGTGTCTCCCATTCCTGATGCCTTTGGACACCCTGGAGCTCGCCCATCCGTATCCAGCTCACAGTGAGGAGCTCAAGGATGGCAGTTTTCCAAGGGATTTGTTGTCTTTTTTCACTCTAATCATGCACAGGATGAACATGAGCCTTGCTCCGTCTCCACGCTGGGACTGGCCCCTGCTGTGACACCCAGGGGAGAGCCCACACATCTCTGCCCCTCCGCTTCCTCTTATGGATCGGGGACTGGGAGCTGGTGTCCTCAGCCGGAAGCAGAAGGAGGGGGTCTTTCTGACAAAACAGCATGAGTTTGGAATGCATACTGACAAGAAGCGAGGGCACATCGCAGCCCTGCTGTGCAGCTCAGCCTCAGGGACTGCTCCTGCCGGATGCACCCAGGGCAGCCCCTGCGGGCAGTGGGATCGCGGTCTGCAGCACTCTCTGCAGGTCTAGGATGGGGCTGTTTGCTAGAAGGAGGGAACTGTGTCCTGCAGCCTCATCCTGTGCCTGTGCTGCAGGAGGAGAGTAGAGGAGCCCAGGCCTCATGCTCGCCCCCGGTACTTGAACTGTCTGCCCTGGGGAGGCAGAGATGCCTCCTTTGTGCTCATTCCTCCTTTCTCACAAGGCAAAATGATCTGCCTGCAGGCAAAGCCCTTTGAACCCCTCCACTGGAAGCCAGGGCTTCTCCAGGAAGAAATTCAGTTTGTCATTGCTTTGGGTTGCTGTGTCACACACAAGGGGCAGGTTGAGTTAATCCTGCATTTTCCCTGAACTCACCTGAGCAAACAACACCAGCATCATTGTCATGTGAGCATGGGAAGGCCCCCAAGGCAGTCACAGGGCACTGTCCCAAATGGGATTCGGTCCCGTCACAGTGGAAGGTCTCTCTCCAGACAGGGCCAGTTCCTCTCCCAAAATGCCCTCCTCCAGGAACGGACTCAGCAAACCCACAATTGAGCTGATGACAGAGAACGTGCGCATCGGAGATGTCCCAGCGAGAGTCACAGAGGGTTCCCCAGGTCCCCAGCACCTGGATCTCCACCCGCCCCGAACACGCCGTGCTGCCATTCACCAGCCTGAATCCTGGGGAAAGAGGAGAAAAAGTGAGGAGGGCTTTGTGCTCTTGCACCCTCAGGTGTTCAAGGAGACGCCAAAGGGATAGCAGCCCTTTCTCCTCCTTCCACATCATTTTAAGATTGCAGACAATGACTCCACCCCTCCTGGACTCACACCACGCTGAGCACAGTCACTTCCCTCCTCCCCTACCCCACAGCACACAGCTCACAGGAGGCATTTCACACCTCCTCCCTGAATGCTCACGTGTGCAGGTGACACCAGCATCATTCGCGTGGGTGCAGGTCTGGTTGCTGAGGGACATCCTGGGGCAGGAGGAGAGGAGGGATTCATTCCCCACACACTGCAGCTCTTTGTCCCAGGTGGGACCGACCCCCTCTCCAAAGGGAGCTGCTCCAGGGACGGACAGGGCTGTGCCGCACTGCAGCTCCCTGCAGATAACGTTGGCAGCTTTGAGATCAAAGTGTGAGTCACAGACTGTTCTCCACTGGTCTCCATCTCTGATCTCCACACGTCCTGAGCAGGGGCTGTCTCCTCCAACCAGCTGGACAAATCCTGGAAAAACTCACCGATGACAGGGAGTTCACAGAGGCTTCTGGCAGTTATATACCTGCCTCCCACATGATTTCCAAGGCAGACACATCCAAAATGCTCCACAAACATCCCAGCAGCAGCTGTCAGTAGGTGTTGATGACACAAACCCCTCAGGGCCCCTTGCACCTCCTCTCACCCCCACACAGCACCCAGGACTAGTGACTATCCCAGACCCCACAGCTACAGGTGCTGCTCAGGGAAATGCTGCTGCCCCAGACGCCCAGCCCTGCCCGGCACAGGCACTGCAGCGCCTGGTCCAGGAAAATGGGCCCAGGTGTTCATGGCTGCTGCAGCCTGCTCAGCCCTCAGCCTCTGGGGAGCTCAGGGCCAGGCTAGGAACTTGTCTTGGAGCAGCCCAAAATGCAACCTGTTCCCGGGGGTGTCCTGGAGTGTTGGGGTGTCTGTGCAGGGAGACATGTCCCAGGCACAGAAATGGTGCAGCTGTAACCAGGTCAGTGTCTGGGCCAGCTGCCCCCTCTGACACGAGCCCGGGGAGGGGTGTCTTCAGGCAGGGCCACAGCGCGCTGCCTGGGGTGCATATGTCACAGGCCAGCGACCAGGCAGAGGAGCAGGGGACCTGTGTACAGCCCTGGGCCGACACCAGTGCACACTGCAAAAGCAGGAGCAGATGAGTGTCAGTGCATGCTGGCAAAGCCCTGTGGCATTGGGCAGTGTGGGGAGCTGGGGGCCAGCAGGAGTGGCTGGACAGTGGGTCAGCACTGCCTGGACTGGTTGCATTCCCCATGGGGCTGTGACAGCCCTGGGGACCCTACAAGGCTGGCCTGAGCATGCGGTGACATGGGAGGGAGCAGCTGACAGCCCTGCAGCCACCAAGCCCCAAGCCCGCACGGGACCAGTCCTCGTGGGGCAGCCCTGGGCATGGGGTGCGAGGTGCTGCATTCCACCCTGCTCCTCTGCCCTAGGCCCTGCTCTTCTCCCCTCTGAAAAGCCCCTTCGGTTCAGCCGAGGGACTTGCATTGGTGAGGGGAATGATCCAAGGGGCCCCAGCCATCTCCTCCCATTCCCTGGCTGTGGGGTGCCGAGCAAGTCGTCCCTTGCATCTGGGGCATGGCCAGCATTGGCCCAGCATTTGGCCCAGCATTGCCAGCCAGGTCCTGGCAGAACTGGAGGAGATCAATGGAGACCAAGAGACCTCGCGGGGAAGGATGGGGGATTCATCTCCCAGCTTGAAGCACCGCCTGAGGGTGGGCTGAGCCCCCCAGGACCTTCACGAGGTCTGTGCAGCACTGCAGTGGGATCACCCGGGGCTTTCCCCAGGGACATCAGCAGCAACAGTCCCAGCTTGGCAGCCAGGATAGCCATGTCAGGGCCTCCTCTGGTACCCATGCGTTTCTCCTTCAGGGCACAGCCTGGTTAGTCCCCCGATCCCAGGCCCAACCCCAAAAGTGAGGCAATGTCTGACTCCTTACCTGAACAAATCACTCCAGCGTCCCAAGCATGAATGCAGTTATGTTCACCCCGACCGGCATGACTACACTCGGACAGGGCAGTCTCGGTGCCTTGACAGTCAAGACGTCTCAGCCAAATTGGGCCAGATCCTGGCCCAAAATATCCATATTGAGGGGCTTGGAGAGCAGATCCACAGCCCAGCTGCTTACAAACTACAGCAGCATCTTTCATGTCCCAGCCATCGGCACACACTGTCCCCCACTGGCCCTCGTGTTTCACCTCCACTCTCCCAGCACAGCGCCTGCCTCCAGCCTCCAGCCTCACCTCCGCAGCACCTTCAAACACAGACACGGGTCCTGTTAGGAGAGCACCCAGCCCCAGCACTGTGACTGTGCGACGTCCCCTGCCCGGGGTCGAGTCCCAGGCACCAGGGTGTGATCCCTCTCCCCTCTGGGCTGTCCTGGGGCAATGTCGGGGTCCCTCCTCTCCCCACATGCTGCACTGGGCTGGGGGAAGCACAGAGCCTTTGGCACCTCCTCCCACCCCTCCACCTGGCCCATGACCACCTGGACACTGTGTCAGGCTCTGCACAGAGCACCCACTCCTCCCCAGACTGCTACCCCATGAACAGCCCTGAACCCCCAGCCTCCACACACACTGCTGCTCTCTTCAGAGCCCCCAGACCCCTGCCCCCAGCCTGCCCTAGGCACCACTCAACCTCACCCACCTCCCATAGGACTTTCCAGGTCCCCAGGGAGCACCAAGATGATCCCCATTATCCCTACCAGCCTATATCCCCCCTCGCCCCGGGCATGAATCCAGCCCCTGACCTTGGCCAGGGAAGGACACCTCTCTGCTGGGCTGTGGGTGTAGGCACCCTGGTCCCCTTCTCTCCGGGGGTGGGGGGGCGGGGGAATTGCCCCTCCTCAGGTGAGGGTCACCCCAACCACAGGGCAGTGAACAGCACAGAAACCCTCCGAGGCACTCCGGGGCTTGACTGTGCCCTAGGAATCACTGAGTGCTGCAGTCTACAGCTGACCCACTGCCAGCTCCAGGGACACAGCGCTGGGGGAACAAGGCATCCCAAAAGGGTGCCCAAGATCGGGTAGCTATAAACACACTTAGGCACCAGCTGCTGTAAGCACATGAGCCCTGGAAGCACAAATACCCTTCTCCCACCCACAGAAGCACAAGGAAACACACAGGGTGGATGGACTTGAGCACCTCCTGCCCCTTGTCTCACTGCTTTGTGGGATGAAACCCCTTTTCCAGAGGGATCCCGATGACCCCACTGGTGCCCGTTGGTCCCAGGGCCGTGGGACAAGGAAGCAGGCACTTACCCCTGCAGGGCTGCACCCAGAGGAGCAGCCACAGCACCTGAGGGACGAGGAGTCCCTCTGCCTCCATCCGCAGCCTCCTGCCCTGACGGCACTGCCCTGCTGCACCCCACTCCCTGCCGCAGCTGCCGGCGACTCACAAGGGACAACAAAGACAGGAGGGAAATATATATCTGCAGGAGCTGGCCCAGCTGCAGGAGGAGCCAATCGAAGCAGCAGGCACCTTTTTAGACTTTATCTGGGGTTATCTCCCTTCTGACACAGCACAGCCCTCCAATGAACTTCTCCAGCGCCATTCATGACCATATATGAGAGATGGCTCCGCTGCGGATGTCACGGTCGTTGCTCTGGGGCATCATCATAGGACTCACCCCAGTGGGACAGGGCAGCCTGTGGCAGGGAAATGGGCCTGTCACCCCTTGTACCCCAGTGTGGGGACTGGGAGCTTTGAGCATCTCATACGCTGTGTGTGCCCTAGCGCCCAAGGTGCGAGTGTCTGGCTGTCCCTGTGCCAAAGGGACTATGGAGCTGGGACTGCGCCTGGGACAGCTGTGTCAGGAAGGGAAGGAAACAGAAACAGCCCCTGACCCTGCTACAGCCCTGCTGTGCCAGGAGCAGCAGCAGTGAAAGGCCTCTTTGCCATGGCCAGAGACCCATCCCGTGAGCTCGGGTTCGTCGATCCCTTCCCAGACAGCCCGCGGTGGGTGCCTTGGCCAGGAGCAGGGAGCTGGGGCATTTCACTCCTCTGACAGCAGACAGGGAAGCCCAGGCGTTCAGACCCCCCTGACTCTCTGGGAGTTCCCCCAAGGGCCCGTTATTCCCTCGCAGGGGCTGATCGGGAGATCAAAGCCTCGCCTGCAGGTGCACAAACCACAGCCCACGTGACCTCGACAGCCTGCGCCACGCTCTCCCTGCAGCAGCGCCCAAGCCAGGAAGATGGTGGTTTCTCTCTGGGCTCAGTGCCCCAAGCAGTGTCACTGCACGCAGCCACTGTGCCAGCTCTAGTCCCAAACCTGCTCCCAGGGGTGGGGCTGCTCCTGCTGCCTTTGCAGATACAGGTGCTGGGCTCGGGTCCTGGAGGGGGATTTTTCCCCACAGGTGACCAAACCTCTCCTGGGCCCCTACACTCAGGGCCAGGCAGGAGGACAGGTGTCTCCTGTGCAGCAGGGTCCCAGGGCTCACAACTCACAGCACTGCTCCAGCCCAGGGCCACTGGCACCCAGCACCTCTCCATCTCTTTGTAATTCCTGTCCATCACATGCTGTCATTTATGCAAAACAGCACACACATTTCATTGCAGTTTCTCATTAGTGATGCTGCATCTCACCATGCTGCTATTGCACACCTTCATACATTTCAATGCCATTATACTTTCACACATGGTTATGTATTTTACTTTTCGACTTACTGAGTGGTTTTCTACTGAGAAACGCTCAGACATTGTATCAGGCTCTTTGAATATTATTGTCACTTTCTTTTTTCACATTACTGTATTATGTTCCTCTTCCATGTGATGCTGCCTTATCCTCTCAGGAGCACCTTTCATTCAATATATTTACCTTCCCAACAGGCACATGGTTTGGATACTGATTGTGAGGACACTGCTGCCTGAGTGCCTGATAGGTCAGCAGCAGGCACATGGGTGGGACATGTGCTTTTGAGGTCATTCCTGCTGGAGAAACTGAGAGGCCAGCAACAGGGACGTGGCTTGAATGCCATCAGGTCAGTGCTCCCTGAATACCTCATAGGCCAGCAACAGACACAGGGCTTGGATCTTGATTCTGAGATCACTTCTGCCAGAGCCCTTGATCGGCCAGCAGAATGCACATGGCATGGAAGGTGATTGAAAGGCCACAGCTCCCTGTGATTTGGAGGTCACTGCTGCCTGAGTACCTGATAGGCCAGCAGCAGGCACTTGGCTTGCAGGTTGATTGAGGCCACTTAGGCCTGAGTATCTCATAGGCAAGGAGCAACCACAGGGCTTGGCTGCTGACTGCGAGATCACTTCTTCCTGAGTACCTGATAGGCCAGTAGAAGGCACATGGCTTGGATCTTGAGTCTCAGGTCTCTGCTGCCTTAGCATGGTGCATCAGGGACACAGAGGGGACCGGACTAGACATGGCAGCAGGCAGGGCCCCCAACGGCCTGGAAACACAGCAAGGCCAACTCTCCATCCCTTGAAGTTGCTTTTATTCCCCCAAAGGCTTTGAAAGTGGGCTTTCTCAGAACATTCCTTTTCAGCCCTGGTCATGTTCAGTTCCAACCTCAGAGAATCAGATGAAGTGGTCCCAAGGGGCTTCACTTGGCCACATCTTTCCTCTCTCTTGTGCCTCTTCTGCTGCCAACAAGAGGCCTCTCTAGACATTTTTCTCATGCCTTTCTTTGGGGGTGACATTACCTCTGTCTCCTCCAAGAGCCTTTACACCCATTCTCCAATCAGAACGTAGCAGATTGGACAGAGAAGCAGAGATGTCGAACATGTTACAGTCCCAAAGGTGATATTAAAGCAGGTGTACACATAAGAACAGGGACCCAGTGCAGACCTCGTAGGAAAACCTAACAAGCTCCCTGCTGTTGAACAGGGCAATTTCTACAGCACAAAGGCCCTGGAAAGCAGAGATTACTAATGCCACTGCTCACACCAGCTCTGGATTCATTTAGTGGCCTATAAAAGTCTTGCTGGCTCCCTGGCAGGCTTAACAGGATGTACAAAGTCACACTCAATGTCCATGTTTGCCAGAGTATAACATCTTCATTTTAAATGTGCTAGTACTAAATAATGATGATGGAGTGGAATAAATTCATGTGCATGCTGCTGGCCTATGAGCTGCTCTGACAGAAGTGACCTCACAGCCAACATCCAAGTCTTTTGTCTCAGAACTGACCTCCCAAGTGCTTACCCCCACCATATACCTTCTGCTGACCTCTAGGCTTCAGGGACAGAAGTTTCCTTAAAAGAATATCCCCTGCCATGAACATGCTGCCGGCCTACCAGCTTCTCCCACAGAAGGGACCTCACAGTGACATTTACATTTACATGTGCCTGTTGCAGGCCTATAGGCTGCTGGGACAGGAGTGACCAAAAAGTCAATTCCCAGCCATATGCTTTTGCTGCTGGCCCATCAGAGACTTGGAAAGAGGTGACCTCACAGTTACCTTCACAACAATGTGCCTGTCCCTGGCCTATGAGCCTCTGAGACAGCAGTTACCGCACTATAACTTCCCTTGCCAATGAGACATGCTGACCTATCAGCTGCTCAGGCAGAAGTGATCTCCAGAGCACATATCCCAGCCACGTACTTGCCGCTGCCCTACCAACTGCTCAGCTAGAATTGACTCACATTCACATTTCCAGCCATGTGTCTGCTGTGATCCAACCAGTTCAGCACTCGGCAGTGACCTCACAACCAACAGCCAAGCCTTGTTCCTGCAGCTGGCCTATCAGCTACCCTGGCAGAAGTCACCTCATCATCAATAGCCGAGCCATGTGCCTCCTGCTGGCCTGTCAGCTACTGGCAAAGAACTGATTGGACAAAGGTGATTTTCTGGCATAGCTCTTGTAGACAGCCACGACCTCACTACCCACATCCCGGCCATGCAGCTAGTGCCCCCTGCAGCTGCCCCTGCCCTCCCCCAAGGCTGAGCCAGCTCCTGAACGGCCTCCCTGGTTCACCTTGTGGCATCACACAGTGCAGCAAAACACCCATTTTGTACAGTTACTACCCCAAAAGAAGATCAGCATCTGCTCTGTATTACCTACCCCTAGTCTGTGACACTTAGGAACTGGAGAACAGCCTGCAAGTAATTCTCGGCACCATTTTCTAGTGGCAGGATTGCACGGGAGCTGCGCTCATGAAGCTGCAGACAGTGGGGCCTCACGTCCCAGGCAGAGGGAGAAGCCTTCCCGCAGCTCAGCAGTCTGGTTCCTTCCCCAGGGCTGAGCAAACCCGGCAAATCATCAAGGGCAACAAGCATTCTCCTGTTCTGCGGTCTGACCTTTGGGAGCTCCTGGAGGAAAGCAGCCCGGCCGCCAGCACCGCTGCCCCCGCCCCAGCGCCAGGGCACCCGCCGGCGTTTCAACGCCCGCGCAGCCCCCCAGACCCGCTCTCTCCCGCTCTCTCCCGCTCTCTCCCCTCCCGCTTTTCTCCCGCTCCTCTCTCACACCCGCTCGCCCAGGGACCCGTCGCGGGTCGGGGCTCGACCCTCCTCTCCCCGGGGGTGGCTGCAGAGCAGCGCAGCGCCCTGCCCCGGGCGGAGGCCTGGCTGCGGAGGAAGCCGCCCGGCCGGGCTGTCGGCGCCGAGGGGCCTCGCTCCCGACGCTGCTGCCTGAGGGGCTGTTTGCGCCCTGCCCCGAGCGACCGTCCCGGCTCTGCGCTGCCCTGCTCGCTCGCGCCTCCGCTCTCCTCTCCCCTTCCTCTCTCCCTCTTCTCGTTCACGTCTCTCTTTCACACCTTTTCTTTCCCTCCCTCCCCCTCGCTCCCTCTTTCTCTCCTCTCTCCTCTCTCCCCCTTCTCCTCTCCCTGAGGATGCACCCATGCTGGTCTCTGATTGGCTGATAGAGCCGTCACTCCAAGGGATCTCCGCCCTCCTCCTCTTGCTGGCCAATGGGAAGCCCGCACTGGGGGCGATGCCATGGCAACGTCCTGAGCTCGTGACCCAGCGCTGCTTTCCCCTCCGCGATGGCGCCATCTTGGTGGCCGCTGGCGGGGTGAGATGCTCCTTCAGCGCTGATCAGCTGCCGTCCCGGGCGGACGCGAGTGGAAATGCGGCTCGTGCCCGGGTCGAGTTCGGACACTGAAGACGGGACCGCAGCCCCGCTGAAGGAGCCCTGGCGTTTCTCCGTTCCTGTCTGTGCCTCGGTGCTCGAGGCAGCCCGCGCGGGCGCTGTCTCCTCGGAGCCCGGCAGCGCGGGAGAGCCGAGCGGTGGCCTGTCTGACACGTACAACCACGGGAGACCCGCCTGCGGTTTACACCGCAGGAGAGACCAACGCCTCTCCGTGTCGGACGAGTGCTGTTAGCTCCAAGTGATTTATTACTATCGTGCTGAGCAGTTTAAGTACTGTACAATTTACCATAATTTCTTTCTCACATTTTACTACCATCTTAAGAATTTCTCTTTTTCTAATACAAAAGGTGGCTTTTTCACTGCACTCAGTGGGAGGGAAAATGAACCTACATGCAGTGTGTGATTGGAAAGTCTCAAACACTTGTTCTGAAATGTCTCTATCAAAGGTGAACATTTGAACAACTTCTTTTAGCTTTGAAGAACCTGGCTCAGTGTCAATTTGACTTTGTCGTTATGCACATTCTCTATTGAGATGTCCTACTGCTTGTAGGCATTGTTTCAAACCTTTCTAATTCAGCTGAAATACCTTCTTCCAGAGAGTGTCACAGTCTGAGAGAACTGTTTTTTTTCCTCTCTATTTACAAGACACAAGTTGATAGGTATGACCATACTAGAGGTATCCTCTGAGCAGGGAAGACTTATCTTCTTCCTCAGAAAATGTGAAATAACAGTGAGAAGGTGGTGTATGCACCTTGTGCTGCATTCTCTGATTTGCTTTTTTGTGATTGTTGAATGGATGCTCTGTTTACAAGCAGCTGCTCCAGGACTTGGTCGTTCAGTCTAAAACCTATCCAAAATAACAGCTGGGGTTGCAAGATGCAAAAAGACTGCCTGACGCCTTCTGTCGCAAAGGTGCAGCCAGCTGTTAATCTGCTGTGATTTTGCTCCTCGGTTACTAAATCTTATTGTCCATCGTGCACTGAAGAATGATGTTTGCCTGGGGCGTGAGGTTAGACTACAGGCTGAAAGGGGCTGTGAAGCTTCCTGTGCTTGTCCCTGTGACTGAGCTTTGGATTGCTGTGAGCCTGTTTTCCTTGACATCTCATCACCTCCCAAAGAATCTCCCGGGTCCCGTGGTTTAGTCACCTGTCACAGGACAATGTGTCCTAGAATCGTTATCATAAATGGACTTAAGCTCCCTTGTGACCGTCTCCCTTCATTGCGAGCCAATTCCAGAATTTCCTTGTCATGTATTTGAGGCCTTCTCAAAGCCAAACTGCTTTTAGGGATGGCAAATCTATGTGTATTAGTGCCTGTGACAGCATTGCCTCTGAGCGCAACTGGTTCCCTGTCCGTAGAGCTACTTCTGTAATCTAGACTACCCATGTTTCCTCTGTCTTTGCTTTGCTCCATTACATTAAATTCTCCTAGTGTCCTTTTGAATGATAGGCACTTCGTTTTTGGATCACATTCTTAAGCTGCTGTTGTTGCTTTTTGTTTTAATTTCAGTTCTCTTTTTTTTTTTTTCTTCAAGAGAGATCAGAATTGTCCACAATATTTCATATGATCTCCCTCAAGTGCCACTGTGAATACTTGTGTCTGCTGGGTAAGTATTGCTTTTTTCATGATTCTGCTGGTGCATTATTAGCCTGTGACTAGCTGACACACTCAATTTTGTATCTGAATAAGAAATTCACGGTGACTTCCACATTTGCTAAACCCTGGTTTAGAGCAGAAATTCTTGTGCTTAATGCTGGGTGCCACAATGATGTTCCTGTTCTCTCCTCCTGGGTGCTCCCTGTGGGTACCACTGCCCTGCCCTTTGAGAACTCTAGGGTAAAAAGGAAAGATAGATTCATGTAATTCAGGAATCTCTGTGGTTGTCCTCCTTTTTACTTTGTTAATCACTTTTTTTTTTTTTTTTTTTTTTGGTTAACATGTCCTGGGCCATGAATAAACATGTTAACAGAGAGGCAAGTAGGCCATGACCTCAATTGAAAAGTACAGGTTTTCTTGCATTAAAATATGCATCCATTTTCTCATCTCTATTAGATTAAAAGATGTAAGCCTAAAGTTGAATGTCTCATGTCTCTAGTAGGTAAACCTAGATGGTTGTATTCCAATGGTCCTTCCTTGCTTTCTGCATGGCAGACCTGTGAGCTAATCTTTTGTGCATCTGCAGCTCCTCGATAAAGTTACTATGTTGCAGAGCCTGAACAAAGTTACCCTGTAGGCATCAAGTGTGCACATATCAGCTCTTCTGCATGTTTGTCTCCGATCTTGCTTGTCTTTTCATTAGGAAAACCTTGATATGTACTCCCGAGGAGGAAAGAACAAGACTTGATGATGAAATTGCTGACAATGAAGATGGCAGTGTAGGTTAGTTCTGGCTTTCAATTTTCTTTACTGTGTTCTGGCCAAAAACTTTACCTTCAACAATGGAAATGAGCTGAGCTACTGGACATTTTTCATCTATTCACATTTGTGTATAGCCTTAGAACTTACAGGCCATAGTCATGGATGGACTCCAGGGCCCTGCTAGTAAGCTCAGGAAAGAGAATCAGAAAAAAAAAAAAATCAGTCCTTTCCCCAAGTGCTTACAACTAGCAGAAGAGAAGGGCAACAAATGCAGGTGGGAAGACAAGGCAATGGGGAGTCTTATTCTGAATGATAAGCACTGCTCTCACTGCAGCAGTAGCCTGATATTTTTCATGGGTTTTGAGCATCCCAGCAAGAATTTTCAGGAGGTAATAGGAATATGATGCATCTGGAAAGCTCCTGCCAAGTGTGAAGACAGCAGGGGAGAAGGGAACATGCTTCTGCTTTTTTGTGTTGAGCAGGCAGAGTGGGAGCTGCTGTCAGGGCTGGCTTGGAAGTCAGAGCTGTCCTCTGGGTACTTAGTGGGAAGTAACATAGGAAGGAGGAGAAGTCGTGCAAGCCCTTAGCAACTTTGGTCTTGCTATGACAGAAGAAACTTGAAGGGTTTCAGGAGAACGCTCTTTGTGTTTCAGGCAGTAAGTTCAGCATATGATCTCTGTAGCAACTTTCAGAATGGAGCTGAGTGGGGCAAGGCTGTATTTCAGGACAGAAAAGCATGCTGCAGTAGTTTAGGTGATCAGGCCTTGGTTAGGAGATGTAATTATGCAATACCTCATGAAAGCAGGCTCTCACAAAAGTTTTGCAGCCTGTGCCAGACTTGAACAGTGGAAATGAAAAGCTGCAAAAAGATACAAGCCAAATGCCCATGAAAGCAGTATTAATTATCCCTGGGGTAATCTTTGCAGAATCCCAGAGTGGAAGGAGACTCTACAACCTCTCTGGGCAACCTGTTCCCGTGTTCTGTCACCCTCACAGTCAAGAAGTTTTTCCTCATGTTCAGATGGAACTTCTTGTGTTTCAGTTTGCGCCTGTTGCCTCTTGTCCTATTGCTGGGCACCACTGAGAAGAGTCTGGTCCCATCCTCTTGACACCCTCCCTCCAGATACTTGTACACATTGATGAGATCACCTCTCAGCCTTCTCTTCTCCAGGCTGAGCAGGCCCAGCTCTCTCAGCCTTTCTTCAGAGGAGAGATGCTCCAGTCCCCTCATCATCTTTGTAGCCCTCTGCTGGACTCTCTCCAGTAGTGCCATGTCTCTCTTGTCCTGGGGAGCCCAGAACTGGACACAGTCCTCCAGGTGTGGCCTCACCAGGGCTGAGGAGAGGGGCAGGATCATCTCCCTCGACCTGCTGGCAACACTCTGCCTGATGCAGCCCAGGATGCCATTGGCCTTCTTGGCCACCAGGGCACATTGCTGACTCATGGTTAGCTTGTTGTCCGCCAGGACTCCCAAGACCTTCTCCACAGAACATTCGTCCCTAGGTGCAGGACCCTGCCCTTGCCTTTGTTGAACTTCAGGAGGTTCCCCTCTGCCCATTTCTTCAGCCTGTTGAGGTCCTTCTGAATGGCAGCACAGCCCTCTGGGCTATCAGCCACTCCTCCCAGTTTAGTGTTGTTGCTCGTTTTGAAGCAGACTCTCTAAGCATACACACAAAGTCGAGTTTAGGGAGTAGACGCTTTATTCTGAGCAGGCTGCTCGGTGGACAATTCCACAAATCAGGCACACCTCATTACTACACAGCCGACACTTCATACAGTTTGAGCTACAGTTATCAGTACAATTTACAACTACATTAAGTTATCCTCATTTCCAATTGGTTCCTGTTAGGTCTCATCTTCGTTTAAAGTTACAGTATCCTTCTTTTCTACTACACATGCTCCATGGGGAAGGGGCTTTGGTTGTTGGGGGAGCTTCCCTGTTCGTGGGTGGGTTCTTCACTAGGCTGATTAGGATAGTTCACCTGTAGTCCAGGCAGTTCTCTTCAGTTTATCACCTGTCCTTGTTCTCTTCAAGCTCATTTGGATACTTATCTGGCTGACTTATGGTGTCATCTTGCTGCTTTCTTCAAGGCCTTGTTTTGTTAACTCTCTGTGAAAGACTGAGTAATGAGCTTCTTCCGGGAGCTGTGGGTGCTCAGCCAAGCATTATATACAACAATTACACCTAGTTACATCCTCAGGTCTTTCAAATGGCATTTCTCACACAGATACCTCAATATCCTCAGCAAACTTGCTGCAGGTGCACTCTGTGCCTTCATCGAGGTCATTATTGAATAGGTTGAACAGGATTGGACTGAGTGTTGACCCCTGGGGCACACTGCTAGCTACAGGCCTCCAACTAGACCCTGTGCCATTGATCACAGTCCTCTGAGCTCTGCCATTCAGCCAGTTCTCAATCCACCTGACTGCCTGCTCATCTAGCCTGCACTTCCTGAGCTTGCCTGTGAGGATGTGATGGGAGACAGTGTCAAAAGCCTTGCTGAAGTCAAGGGAGACAATATCCACTGCTCACTCCTCATCTATCCAGCCAGTCATTCCTTCATAGAATTCTTCCCAGGCATCAAGGTGAAGCTGACTGGCCTGTAGTTGCCCAGCCCTCTTTCTTGCCTGATGAAGATGGGGGGTGGGAGGGCATTTATTTTCTTCCAGTGCTCAGCAACCTCTCCTGATCACCGTGACCTTTCAGAAAGAGTCAAGAGTGGCTTTGCAATGACATCAGCCAGCTCCCTCAGTACTCATGGGTGCCTCCCATGAGATCCCATGGACTCGTGTATGTCCATTTTTTTGAAGTGCTTCCTCACCGGCTCTTCCTCCATTGAGGGCAAGTCTTCCTTTCTGCTGGCTTCTCCTCAGGTCTCAGGGGCCTGGGATTTCTGAGGGCTGCTCTCACCAGTAAGACTGAGGTGAAGAAGGCATTCGATACCTCTTCCTTTTCTGTGTCCTTTGTCACCAGGGCAAGTGTCCCATTTAGCAGCAGGCTCACCTTTCCCTTAGCCTTGCTTTAGCCGCTTATGTTCTTAGAGAAGCCTTCCTTGTTGCCCTTCATATCTCTTGTCAGATTCTGCTTCAGGTGGGCTTTAGCTCTCCTGACCCCACTGCTGCATGCTTGGACAACCTTTCTGTATTTCCTCTTGGGTCACCTGTCCCTGCTTCCCCCTCTTGTGCACTTCCTTTTTATATTTGAGATAGTCAGGAGCTCCTCGTTCATCCATGCAGGCCTCCTACCACCTTTGCTTGATTTCCTGCTTGTTTGGCTAGACCATTCTTGCACTTGGAGGAGGTGATCCTTGACTGTCAGGCAGCTTTCTTGGACCACTCTTCCCTCTAGGGTCATCTCCCATGGGATTTGTCCAAGCAGGTCCCTGGACAGGCTAAAGTTTACTTTCCTGAAGTCTGGGATTCTACTCCTTTTTTTTTGGCCTGCACCCTTCTCACAGGATCCTGAATTCTACCTCTTATGGTTGCTGCAGCCAAGGCTGCCCCTGACTTTCACCTCTCCGGCCTGTTCTTCACTGTATGAGGTCCAGCAGAGAGACACTTCTCCTGAGACTCTTCTGAGTCCTTGTCTCTGCTGGACCCCACATTCAACATCCCAGCCACATCCCCTTTACTGGCATCTCCCTTTCCCCTGTTGCCAGTGGGATTACACACACGTGGGACAACACACCTGGTGGGATTGAAAAGGGCTCCTGAGGAAGGCAGGCTGAAAGAGCAAGAGGGGGAGGTGTGCTCTTTTCAAAGAGGTGGCTGGAATGCACGTAGCTTTGCCTTGGAATGGGTCAGGAGCCAGATGAGAGCTTGTGGTAAGGATAAGAGGACCCACTAGTATGGCTGATGCTGTGGTGGGTGTTTGCTAATGGCTTCTGAAGAGGGAGAGGAAGTAGCCAAAGCCTTTTTAGGCAGCTGCAGGAAACCTCATGGTCACAGATCCTGGCTCTCACAGGGGAGTTTAACCACCCCGAAATGTGCAGAAAGGGCAGTAGGAGACAGGAGACAAGGAGCCCAGGAGATTCCTGGAGGGCATTGAAGACAATTTCTTGGACATAGGGAATCAATGAGCCAATGAGGGCTGGACTCTGTTGTTGACAAAGAAAGAAGAACTGGATGGGGATGTGAAGGTTGAGGTGGCTGCAATGACCATGAGAGGGTGGAGAAGTAAGACAAAGAAGAGGATCACAGCTCAGGACTGCAGGAGAGCAGCTTTCAGCTAGTTCAGGACCGGCTGGGCAGGATCCCATAGGAGACTGTCTTGGAGGGCAGAGGGGCCACAGATCCCTCTTCCATCTTCAGGGCAAACATTCTCAATGCAAAGGAATACACCAGTATGATGTACGGGGAGTCGCGCAAGGCCTGGAGGGAAGCCTCTGTGGATGGAAAGGGATGCCCTGACTTAGGAGGCTGAAAACCAAGAAGCAAGTGCCCAGAAGGTGGAAGGGAGAAGAGGCAGCCCAGGAGGTAGATTGAGATACTGCTTGTGGGTGATAGGCGCCACACAGGCAAGCGTGGGACTCAGGATGGTGCAGCCCATAGAAGAGGGGTTTGCTCTGGGGTGCTCCCCAAGAGTTTAGGAACCCAAGGTGCACCACGGCCAGAGCCACCACACTGTGGGGTTGCCGTAGCCTCATGAGTGCAGAGCAAACCAAGTCAGTAAAGGAGAAGTGAAACCGCAGACTCACACTGTAAGCATCTAGATACCTTGGAATTCTGTACTGATAGCTGTTGAATGTGCGTACTGATAGCTGCTGACTGTGCACACTGATAGCTGTTAAACGTGCAACTGTTAAACATGTGCACTGATAGCTGCTGAATGTACTGATAAGCATTCTGTTGACCATTCCGTTGGCATCCATACTGTTATCACCTAAGATCATCTGTTCCGTTGTCCAGCTATGGTCTGGCACTGATTAATGAACTAAGCCCAGGAAGGATAAAAGGAAGTAAGCCACATACCTCTGTGTGGACTCGGGCTCACCGTCAGCTGGCCTGCGGACCCGACAACCCACCCATCAGCGGGGACGCCCCCGATGCCAACTGCCAGAGAGAACCTGAATCCTCTTGGCGCAGCTCGAGCGTGGTGAGAACAATCCGGGGAAAACTATACCGGAGGGGTGGCCCATAAGGACAAGGAAAGGACGAGAGTGGTTCATTATACCGTGCATCCGAGAACAGTCATTATACTGTGCTTCCGTGGCTTAACCATCGAGCTCTGATATGTGTAGTCTGTTCTGTTTTTAATTCTTTACTCTACTTCTTAGCTTTGTTATACTTGTAGATTGTCTGCTGTTGATGGTTTAGTGTTGTCCAGTGTCCATCATATGTGTAGAATCGCTTAGATCTAATAAATTCTTACATCTGACAAAAGATGATCTCTCGAGTTCAGTGCAACTAATCCCAGAATACGAAAGAATCCCGGACGCCCCTCTAGTGGCGCATCACAGTGGGTCAGGCATGGAGCTGGGGAAGTCAAAGCTCAGCTGGAGCTGGAGCTGTAGCTGGAGTTGGAGCTCGCAAGAGGTTGAGAGGGCAACAGGAAGGCCTTCTGAAAGTACATCATGAGCCCAAGGAAGGCAGCCAACGAAAATGTGGTGTCACTGCTGAGTGGGGCAGGGGACAAGGTGACAAAGACAGGGAAAAGGCTGAGGAACTCCTTGCCTCTTTCACCTTGTATTTTCCTGGTAAGATCTGCCTCCAGGCCCCTTAAGTGGGGCCATCCTAAGTGCTGTGATTCAATGACTCTTTCCCTGGGCAGCTCTGTAAAGACAGACTAGGTGGGGTTTGAGAGTGTAGGCATATAGTGGAGACCATGGTGTGATGTGCCTCCCATCTCTGCAGCACTCTTGGATGCAGTTGGGATGGACTTTGCCTGAAGGCAGTGGTGGGATTCAGTATTTTGGGGACAAGTAAGAAACCTGAGATGGCCTGAGTTATTTGCCCAGCCACCTCTCCAAAAGGGCCTGAGTTACATGTAGGTCCCATGTAGCATCTACTAGAAACGTGCAGTTGTATGGGACACTCCAGGTGTCTGACATGTCCCTGCAGATCTATTTTTATGTCATTAAACCAAGTGTCTGCACTGAATTACATCAGTGGTTTGCAATATGGGGATCTGCATGTGTCTCAACTTCCTAGTGAGTGGAGCTCTCAGTTATAGTAGGCATCTAGCGTCATTTTAGATGGCCAAGGAAATTCCCCGTCTGGCCCCTCATCGAATGCTCTAGAAGGATGCAGATCTCACTGCTGCTCCATCAAACACTGGCCCATGCCTTGGACCACCTCTGTCTCTTCAAACATCACCAGGTGTCTGTGTGTGGGCAACTGACTCCCAGCCTCCATCTCCAGGGATTCTAATGGGAGCTTAGAGAAGGAGCTCAGATGCAGACAGGTGTATTGTGCACACTTCAGCTTGGGCAAGGGGAATGCCACCTCCTGTGTGTTTGTGGAGTTCACAAGGGGCAGCTGAATCCCACTCCATCCCAGGGGCTTCTAAGCTGGCATGAGATGCGCAGATTAATTCATCTGAATCAATATGTGAACCATGGGAAAATGAACTCCCTTCTTGTCCATGTCTAGGTGTCCTGCCCAGGAAAGAGATGGGAGTAGGGGCTTCCACATTTTCATCTCTTGTAGATAAATGTCCTCCTCTGATGAGATAAACTGCAATGCTGGAATCAGCCTCTCCCCACTGTTTAGAGAGAGACCATAGGGGATTATTTTAGTTTACCTCAGTGAACATTTCCCAGGAGGAGGCATTACAAAGGACAAATAAAATCACAGCTTCAGCTGGGCCACTGTTCCCGGGTGGGACTCCTGGGATGGAGGGAGCTCCTGGCAACCTGGCAGCACTGCTGAGAGACAGCTCTGTGCAGGAGCAGCTCCTCTGTAAAGATCAGCAGGGCTCTGGGCACTGCCTGCAGGTGCCAAGAGGAGACAAGGAAGATGAGCAAGATGAGTTAGATAGAAAGAAGTTAAAGACAATCAAGAGTGGGTGAGACAATCAAGAGTGGGAGCTAAGAGCTCACTGGAGGAGAAATCTGCACAGCCCCTAACACAGTAAGTCTCTGGCTGCAGGACAATGCGGGTGGGGTACCCTGAGGGGCCCTCTAAAGCTACCACATCCCATGGCTCATAGGGTCTGTAAGGATGGGAATCCCAGTCCCTCTTCTATGGAGCAGGCGTTGCTTCAGAGCAAGGATTCCCTTCCACACCATCAGAGGGACAGGACATGCAGCTACCTTCTCCTGGGAATGGCTGCTGCAGGGATGTGAAGCTGGGGTGTGCACAGAGGTCTGCCCAGGTCTGCAATTCAGAGCAGTGTCCCTGCACTCCAGAGTGTTGTGTGCCCAGGGCAGTGACTGCCACCTGTGAGGGTCAGCACTCAGCCTTCCTGGGGAACTCCCTATGGTGCTGCAGGGAGAATCTCTGGTTGGGAGGACTGACCTGTGGTAGGCGGGTTCATTCTCCCATCCAGAGGGTGCTGCATGGGTCAGGGCTGCTCAGAGCCCCAGCTCACCCTGAGAGCATTTCTGGAGGGGCCTTTCTGAAAGGAAGGTCAGGGCAGGGATACCTGAAAGGCAAGGAGCTTTCATGAGTGTCTGCTTTCCATTTTGTTCTCTTTGGGTGGAATGAAATGTTATTGGATCTGTCAGGTTTAGACAGGGGACTGAGGCTCCAAAATAGTGACAGCGAGAGAGGAGGAGTTCTGGGAGGGACTCAGTAAATCCCTTCATCCACCCCGCAGCCTCCAGACAGAACCAGCATCACCTTTCCAGCCCCATCAAAGTTTGTCTCGCCTGCTTCTTAGCCCCTGTAAACATGGAGGTGCCCCTGGGCAGTGCCCTGCACCTAGGAAGTTTTTGCAGGGCAGAGTGGAGCACCCAGTTTGTGGGATGGGGTCTGTGAGCTCTGACAGGGGAAAGACATGGGAACAGAGAAACAGCTCCCCACAGGGACAGCTCCAGGCAGCAGAGTCACAGTCAAAGTGTGAGAAGAAACTGCAAACTCCAACACCTCCCCTCCTCTCCTCTCCCACCCAGCACAGCCCTCTGCCCTCAAGGCGGTGGGGTCCAGGGCAGGAGTCATTTCTCTGTCTAATGGACATGCAGGAGAGGAAAACTCCTGAGTGTTCCCTGTCTCTCCCTGTCCCTTCCTCCTTTGGCAGAAATGTCATGATATTGCTCTATATTTCCCCACCTATCCGTGCTGCCCTTGTCCTTCCCCTTGGACTCTCTGGGCAGGGTCATTTCAGATGCAATTCAGATACCAGTCCTGTGGGTCCTGCCATGCAGAAGTGTCTTTGACGTTGAGGTGTCCAAGTCCCCCTCCAACCTTTGCAGCTGTCGGCGATGCAGTGCGGCAGCTGGGAATGAACCAACTCTCTTCAGGACACCCTGTCTTTAGGACATTTGACTATTCCTGTGGGTGTCCGACTGGGCTGCAAGTTGCCCTCTAGAAGGACACAACTCTCCCATTGTGTCTGAGTGTTATCTTGGTGCCCCATGGAGAAGCCACCTAGATACAAAGGCCATGGAAATGCTCCTGGGTGACTGGATGTGGGCAGCTGGGATGAGTCCAATGTGTTCCTGGCTAGAAGGGAAGGGGCTGAGACCTCCTTCAGATACTCTGAGAAAGGGTGCTGAGTTTGGAGATCTGCTCTTTGAAACTGGATTCCTCTGCTCGCAGCAGTATTGTTTCTTGTTAGGGTAACATGAGTGCAAGTGTCATCCACTTCAGAGGTGTGAGCACAGGGCAGCTGGGAAAAAGACTGCTGGACGGAGCAGCTCTCCTCCCTCTGCACTAAAGCCAGAGTGAATCCTTTTGCCTCCCAGGATTCACAGCTGTTCCCTCTGAGTGCAGTAGAAGTGCTGGGGATTTCTAACTCTAAGAATCCTCCTCAGGTGTGACGGGGAAGTTAAAAGAAAACAAAGAAATCCTTAAAACTAGTAGTGAACCCACAATGTTTAGAACGGAGAGTGAAGATGCTGAAAAGCGCTTCAGCATTATGAGTGGATGAAATCTGACTACAACTGTGAATATGAAAGTTTAGCCATCTTTGTTCCTGTGTACCCACAGCTGTAGGTCAGGACCGACTCCTCCGGAGCCCACAGGCAGAGGCCTCTGCTCCTCACCGCAAACTCAGGACAGCACAATCTGGAGCTCAAGCCACAGAGCTCAGTGACAGTCCTGCTGAGATGAGGAGAGGTAATGGGCATGGGTCTGGGGGGAGGGGGGAGGAGGAGGGGGAGAAGGTTCTGTGCAAAACAGAAAGTTTTGCTCAGAGAAGTCTGTCCTAACTTGTCAATGTTTTTTCCTCCTTGAACACTCCCCCATGCTTGGAGAGAACATAATGTCCAACAGCAGCTCCCTCAACGAGTTCCTCCTTCTGACATTTGCAGACATGTGGGAGCTGCAGCTCTTGCACTTCTCGCTCTTCCTGGGCATCTACCTGGCTGCCCTCCTGGGAAACAGCCTCATTATCACAGCCGTAGCCTGTAGCCATCGCCTCCACACCCCCATGTACTTCTTCTTCCTTAACCTCTCTGTCCTCGACCTGGGCTCCATCTCCACCACTGTCCCCAAATCCATGGCCAATTCCCTGAGGGACACCAGGGCCATTTCCTACTCAGGATGTGCTGCCCAGATCTTCCTGCTTCTCTTCTTTTTTTCAGCAGAGTTTTTTCTTCTCACAGTCATGGCCTATGACCTCTTTGTTGCCATCTGCAGACCCCTGCACTACAGGACCCTCCTGAGCAGCAGAGCTTGTGTCAAAATGGCAGCAGCTGCCATTGTGGTTAGTGTCTCTTTATCTTTGGGGTGTTTTGTTTTCATTGTGCTGTCCTATGTGCAGATTTTCACAGCTGTGCTGAGGATCCCCTCTGAGCAGGGAAGACACAAAGCCTTTTCCATGTGCCTCCCTCACCTGGCCGTGGTCTCCTTGCTTGTCAGCACTGGCTTGTTTGCTTACCTGAAGCCCCCCTCCTTCTCCTCCCCAGCTCTGGATCTGGTGGTGGCAGTTGTCTATGCAGTGGTACCTCCAGCAGTGAACCCCCTCAACTACAGCATGAGGAACAAGGAGCTCAAGGATGCACTGGATAAAATGGTTCAGTGGGTACAATATCAGCACCAGTAACCATCCCATGTATATCCACTCATCATTTCTGTCATTTGGCATTCAGGCCAGGTGCTGTTCATTTCTTATTTCTTATTTTTCTCTCCTACATTAATGGGAAAAAAAAAAGTTCCAGTTCATGGCAATTGTCCTCAGGAATCCCTCTCTTGAATTTGACCAAAAGACTGTGTTGAGGCAGGAAGCCAGGCTTCCCCCTTCATCAACATAGATGGGGGAAACCTCAGATCCCACCAGTCTGAGCTCCCTTGGATGCCCTCAGTGCAACGAGGAGAGTTTCCTTCTACAGTGTCTCTTTTGGCACTGACACGAAGGGAGCTCAGTGGGACAGAGTCTGGCTCAGATGAGTAAAGATGGGGTGAGACCATGGGTCCTGTGTCCACTAGGAGAGCTCAGCTCTCCAGACCACAGTCAGGGTGTGATCTCCCATCCCTCTCCTGTGAGGGTGGCTGCCAGCTGTCCCCATGGGCTGGTCTTTTCCCTCTCTAGTGCTCCAAAGCTA
Source organism: Struthio camelus (assembly GCF_040807025.1). NCBI lineage: Eukaryota > Metazoa > Chordata > Aves > Struthioniformes > Struthionidae > Struthio > Struthio camelus. The sequence goes on along the minus strand of NC_090973.1, from coordinate 1,568,994 downwards.
CAAGTGGAGGGGGAGTGGAGGGGAGAGGAGTCAGGCAGCAGCTTGTGGGGACAGACTCCATACTTGACAGTACCATCCCCATGCTGCCACAGCAGGCATTTCCTCACTGTACCCTTCACATGGCGACTGAACCTTTCCTGGAGACATGTCCACCATCAACAACAGGAATTTCTCTTTTTAGAGTTGTTCCCATGCTATCCTTCTGCACTCTAACGTGGGTATGCAGCCCAGTAACCTAGTGGTGGTAGGGTTGTGCTTCCATGTGTGTGTGTGTCCTGTAAATACAGGCAGGACAAGGCAATGGGCACTCTTATGCCCGACCTGGCCTCCAGAATAACATTCCTATGATAAAAGAGGATCTCCTCAGTGGCATGCCTGAGGTCTGGGCTTTCTTCGGAAACGGAGGTCAAAAATACCCGCAAGGGATTGCCCCACAAAAGGGCCTGCTGCTCTGCCTGTGAGCCCTGTGGGCTCCAGGGGATGAGCTCAGAGTCCCAGTGTACTGTGTTAGGGAGCAAGAGGTGGATCCAGGGCTCATTTCTTGGAGACCAATGTCAGTGGAGATGGTGAATGGTCTCTGAGTTACCTGTGTGGGGCTGTCCCACAGGTGACAGCACTGATGACAGATGCCCATCCTTCTGGAGAGGAACCTGAGGAAGCAGGAAAGCTCAGGGGATCTCCAGGGACAGCTCTGTAATCCCTGGAGAGGCAGTGTGGACCCAGGAGACCCAGAGAAGGGGGACTGGAGAGTAGTTGATGCACCCATAGTGAAATACCACAGGCTAGGGGTAGTGCACACCCGAATACATCTTGTGCCATTGTGAACGCCCGCCCTGGGGTCATTCTGAGCGCTATCTATGAGCACAGACATGTGCCAGTAGTATCAGTGGTGGTGATCTCTGTCTGGCTGAGTCTGCTTCCTGCCCCAAGCAGCACAGCGAGGGCAGATTCAGGAGTCACCCTGTGGTCCTAGAGCCCACTCACTTTGCAGAGGAGCACCACCAGCCCAGGGACATGTGGGGAGCACAGGAGAGGGGTGCAGGAACAGATGGCCAGGCCAGCGCAGACACACTCACCTGGGGAAAGGTGCTCTGGGGAGCAGGGCTGTCTGAGGAGAAAAGCAGGGCAGCATTTAGAGTTAGAAAATGAGAACAAGAAACAGGTGTCTCTGTGCAGCAGGCTTAGGATAGGCTGCTCTGTTCCTGAGGCAGCAGGAGCTGCTGGAGGGGCTGCAGGGCCAGACAAAGTTCTTGTGCTGTGCTGGGGAGAGAGGTGGGCATGGAGGGGCTGCAGGCTGACAGGGAGGGGGATCTCCTGGGCACAAGAGCAGGGGAAGACAGAGAGTGACTGATGTCTTTGTGGGGCCTCCTCCCCCTTGCCAGGGAGCTTCTGCCCTTGTCCTTGAGCCTTGCCTGAGTTACACTGTGGGCATGCCTGTGCCTGGCCCTGCACTGCTCGGGTGCTGACCTGACCCTGTCCCCGGCCTCCTGACCTGACTCCCCATCTCTGCCTTGGACCTGCCCCCTCACTACAGTCAAGAAAGCCTTGGCAAGGGAAGCTGGGATGCAAGCAGAAGCAGCTTGTAGGTCCCCAAGGTGACCATATATGCAAAACAGCAACCCTTGCCTGACAGCCAGTTGAAAGGTGTAAGGAGTGCCTCAGATTTGGACCCCCTAGCCAGGTAACACTGCACGCAGAGCCTTAGCGGGGAGGGCAGCCACGTGGGAACTGATTTGATGATGGGTAGCCAGGAGGGCAGGTTTTGCTGTATCACAGCTCCAATGGTTTTGCTCCAAAGAGTCTGTTGTTGGGAGCAGCAATGGTGGGGCTGCTTCGTACGGGAAGGGGAAGCGGGAGCTGAGGGTGTTGGCAAGGCAGGAGGGCAGTGCCCCACCGATGAGGGGTGCCGTCCCGCAGTGCATGGGCAAGAGGAGCAGAGCAGGTTTGGGGATGGTAACCGGGGTCAGGCACAGCCCAGCAATCACCAGATAAGACCATAGGGCTCCAAGCAGCCCTGTTTTGCATGGGAGGTTGGAGTGGAGACCTCCAGAGGTCCTTCCCCACCAAAACTCTTCTGGGACTCCATGAATAGATAGATCACAACCTGGAGGCAGGTGATCATCCTGCTTGGTGGCTGGGGCTGGATCGCTGGTGTGGGGAGAGGTGGGGAGGGCCAGGGGCTGGGGAGCTCCTGCCTGCAGGGCTGGTCCCCATGGTGGCAGGAGAGGGGCTGGGGGCTGGGAGTGAGGGGGCAGCAGCCCTGGCAGGGGCAGGGGTGGGCAGGGCTGTGGCAGGGGCTGCAGGGAGGGGACACAGCTGGTGCTGCTGCAGCGTGGCAGCTGTTGCAGTTGCCTCCCTCCCAAAATGTCCCACACTTGCCCAGGGCAGACTCAGGCTGTTCGCTCTCCCTCTGTTGCCCTCCCAGCAGGACGGCACACACGAGGAGGGGTCGACCGGCCCTGTGCTGAACACCAGGTCCCTAGGGTGGCACAGCTTGACTGTGAGGGATCCCAATCTAGGTGTCCCACGCTCACCATGGGAGGGCCAGGTCTCACAGGCACCTCAGCAGAGGCCCTCGTGGGTGGCCTGGGTCACAGCCAGCACTGTCAGGAGATCCCTGGGATGCAAAGGTGTGCCCAGGTGTGGGGGAGGCCTGGGGAACCCCGTGGGGGCAGCCACTAGAGCCAAAGGGACAGTTGGGGTTGCAGCACAGCCATGTGCCAAGCCCTGCGGGGACGGTAATTGAGGCTGTGCGGAGCCAGGATGTGCATGCCCAGCTCTCGATCGGGCCCTCCACAGAGGCCAGGGAAATGTTGCTGCACATAATGCCACAGCAAGTGAGCTGAGACTCATGTTGCTGTTGCTGTGGAGGTGCCTGGGCAGGGAACCAGCCTGGGTGGAAACGCCGTGTGGGTGCAGGGCACCGTCAGAGGAAGCTCCCAGCAGTGGGTGGAGCTAGGACACTTTTGGGGGAAGTTCACAGCATGAAGGGGACAAGGCACTCTCAGGGATGGTCACAACAGTGGTGGGTACCTAGGGCTGTTCTTCCGAGGGACCTTGACAGGACACCGAAATGGGCTGCTGGGAAAAGTAAAAGCCCCACAGCAGGCTGGGCAGGGGCCTGGTCCCTGGAGAGCAGCTCCGCAGATCAAGTCCTGCAGGTCCTGGGCACAAGCTGAGCTGGGGTCAGCAGCGTGCCCGGGCAGCAAGGCCGGCCCCACACTTGGCTGTGTTAGCAGAGAGCAGCCGGCAGGGCGAGGGAAGGCATTCCTGCCCTGGGGTCGGCTCAGGAGAGACCACGTCTGGGCACAGGGTCCAGGTAGGACTCCCCACTCCCAGACAGACATGGACACACTGCAACAAGCCCAGTGGAGGCTTCTGACTGAGTCGGGAGCTGGAGCACAGGACGTCTGAGGAGAGACCAAGGGCGCTGGGTCTGTTCAGCCGGACAAGAGAAGGCGCAGGGGGATCTCGCTGCTGCCTGCAGCTGCCGAAGGGGAGGGTGGGGAGAGGACGGAGCCAGACCCTTCCCGAGGTGCCTGGGGACAGGACGAGGGGCCACGACACAAGTGGCAGCAGGGAAAATTCCCCTGAGAGAGGGCCAAGAGCCTGTGAAGCCTAAGGGTGGTGCAACAGAGACAGAGCTTGACCCTGCCAGGCCCTGGGAAACCCCTGCTGGCCGCCTCCAGCTGCCAAGTACTCCAGAAGCCCCTTCCCACCCCAGCTGCTCTCTGACTCTGTGACTGCTTCAACGGCTTTCTCTCCAGACCTGCCTGGCTTCGTTGCCATTGCCTGCACTAGTCTTGCTATGGAGATTTGCCTGCAACAAGTAACACGGGGGGAAAAAAAGCTTCTGAGGGTTTTATTTGAGCAAGAAAACGGCTGTCACCAACTAGGGTTGGTGTGGGCCCATGGGTGCTACAGGACACGATGGAGCAGCATTTCTGTAGCAGCCGGGACAGTCTCCGTCGCTCTGCCTCTCTGCCCTGTGCCAGCCCCCATCTCAGGGGACCTGCCTGGCACTGGCCTCCTGGCGCCGGTCCTCTCACTGCCCCGTGGCACAGCTGCAGCAGAAAGCTCTGCGCAGAGCCCGAAGCACCGTCCTGAGCAGCGAGGGCCGTTGCCTGGGAGCTGCGGCGTCCGGGAGGGTGGTGATGCCTGTGGGGGAAGGAGAGGCGTGGGCGAGGGGCTGTGGGGGTGCAGGACCTGCCTGTCGCCACCACCAAGGCCTTTCCCGAGGGGTCATGGCCTCGGCACGGCCAGCCCCCGAGCGCTTACTGCTGCCGGCCCCGGTGCCGCTCGCTGTGCTGGGACGGGCCAGCCATGCCCAGAAGGGCTCTTGACTTGGGTACGTACCTGGGTCCACCTCTGGTGCTTGTCTGAAGATAGGGGATGACTTCTCCTCTTTGGGCTCAGAGGCAGCCTGCACGGGGAGAGCAAGCCCACACACCGCGTGCCATCAGCTGGCGATGTTCAGGACACTGGTGCCCCGGGATGGATGTGTGGAAGGCTTTGGGGTTGTGGGATGCTGCCAAGAGCTGTGAGTCCCAAGGGAAGGGACCTGCACGTGGCACAGAGACGGGATAAGGCTTGTTGTGGGGCTGTAGCAGCAGGGCTGGGCTGGGGGCCGTGACGGGCAGGGGGGAAGAGAGGCAGCTGGGTGGGTGGCAGAAGGGGGCTGGCTCACCGGGTGTGGGAGGGGGCTGCTGCTGGGGCTGCCCCTTCCCTCCTCGCTCTACATCCAGGCCCCAGGGCTGAATGCAGTGCAGGCGTTGGAGGGGACGTCAGCCCTGGGCCTTGGGCACTTGGAAACAGAGAGCACCAGGCAGCTCCCCCATGGCAGATATTCTCCATGTTGTCGGCTGCCTCTCTGGTAGTGTCTCCAGCCTTGACGCTGGGCGAGCAAGGCACCTTCTGGGGGCACGTTTCCTTGTCTGCTAAGAGGCTCCTGAGGCTAGGTCTGACCCAGATCTCACACAAGGACGTGTTTTCCTCCAGCTCCTCCCTTTGCAGAAGCTCTTCATCAGCATCTTCCTCCTCCTCAGTGCTCCAGTCCCCTTGCTCTTCCTGTGCCGCTCCCAGCACTCTCTTCCTGGCTCCCACCTCCCGCTCCCTCCTGGGGGCATGGGCATACAGCCGCTCCAGCACCTCCCACTTGCACCTGGCATCCTTCAGCAGCTCCACTTGCGTTATTTCTGGTTTCCACAAGTTATAGAAAGAATTTCTGGCCAGCAGCTAAAAGGAGAGAGGCACATTTGTGAAGGGTGCTGCTTTTCCACCACAAAAGGCCTCCCGGGGCCCTGCTCCCACTGGGAGAGTCACGCTGCTGCAGTGTGGTCCAGCAGCTGGCCCCAGCGCAGGCAGGGTTACCACCTGGCCCAGCCCATCCTTGGCACTCATCTTCTTGGGTTTGGATTCTGATTTTCAGCCTTGAAGGGCACAGTATTTTGGAAAGCACCTGCACTTCTTGTACAACGCTGCTTCCCAGCATTAATCATGCTCAAGCCCAGATTAGTTGGAGTGGATGAAAAGTCTTCCTAGCAAACTCTGTAGAAGTAGCCATGCACAAAAGTCTGCGAACAGAAGCTGTGGTTGGAATTCTCTGAGGCAGCTGCCTGCTCCAGCAGAGAAGTGTTGCTGTATGTTTTCATTTGGTAAACCAATGTTGTACTTTCCATCTCAAGCTCACTCTTAATCATACAGATCACAAATTCCTACATGAATCTCATGGTGTGAAGAGAAAAGAAGCAAGGCTGTCCAGCTTTCTGTACTTTCTTCTATCCGAAGCTAATTATCTGGGGGGCTACACAGCAGTGAGAAGATGGATTGGAGGAGTGTCTCTCTCCCCCAGCAGGACCACATCCTGGTGCCTATTCACTGGAGAATGCAGTGGGCAGTGGTGGTGAGTCCAGCTGGAGTGTCTTTAGAACTGGAGGAGGCGTACAAGCAAGCAAGGAGAGTCCATTTGGGGCTGTTTCTGATTGCAGCCCAAGCCTATTGCTGTGTCTCTTTTAGCAATTGCCATGTAATACCAGGTCCTAGATGTCAGAAAGAAGACCATCAAACGCTCTGATGTGATGGGACAGAAAGGCAGCAAGCCTTGTGAACCATTGTTGCAAGTAACTGCTCCGCCACTGCTTTTCTGCTTTGACCCACAAGAAGGATTGCTCAGGTTTTCTCCCTTGAACACAGGACTAGGTGTTCTTGCCTTGCTCTTAGATACCAACCAGCTGGGGTTGTGGAGCTTCTCCCTGTTTGGTGCATTAGGAGCAGGGCTGGCAGTTCCCAGGGCTGAGCTGGATTGTCTGTCTGGCTTTCTGGTAGCTGCTTCCCAGCAGGAGCTGTGCAGTTCCCCTGGAGCAAGGGACTGGAGCCAGTGGCTTTGCCATGTGTCTGGTCTTTGTGTCTTCTGGGGGGAAATGTGTTTAACCCTTGGAGCTGTGAAAACACTGGTTGTTTCCAGATGCAGCTTCTTCTAAGGGGCTTGCGAGTTGTTGTGAGTGAAGGAAATGTGGTTTTGCTGGGTTGTCCTGTCTTGCATGCATTTAGGAGTGGGGTGGGCAAAGCCATGCTGCCCCCCGCAAGGGGCAGGTGTTGAGGGTTCTTCAGATGAGCTTTGTCACCTGGAAGAAGTGGCAGCTGGCTGCTGAAGCATGTTTCTGCCTCTTTCTCCTAGGACTTCCTATGGAGTGGCATGTTTCTGTGTTCAGAATCACCTGCCTGCCTTCTGCAGAAGGATGATGGTGGGAACAATCCCTCAGCAGCAGCTGTGGTTAAATGTGCCTTGTGAGAGTAACAGAGTGATGACCTTCAGGTGAGGAACTCTCATTTGAATTATGCCTCTGATGCCTTCTTTCACAAAGCAGCTGGCACCCAGATTTTTGTCTGTAGTCTTCAAAGCAGTGGTTAAGCTGTTTTCTTCTTTTCCCAGTGGTGGGGACAGTAACTCTCTGAGAAATTAGTGGATGCAGCCTAAGTGCAAGTCAATGAGATGGCTTTGCCCTTGTGCAGGGAGAGAGCAAGGCCTTGCATTGAGAGCAGCTTCTACTGGAATGCCTGCCATGGAGGTGGAAGGCTCATGCCTTGCAGCACTCATGGGCCAGCATAGGAACAAATGAAAATCTTGTCTCTGGTGGCGATAGGGGCTGCACAGGGAAGTGTGGGACTCAGGCTTGCCATAAAATTCATCTACCAACCTTTGGAAATCATTGTGCATTCCAATAAAAATGCAGTTTGCTTTTCCCTTGTGCATTTATTCCTGTTTAGGAGTTGGAAAACATGCATAGAAAATCATTGGCTAGAACTAATGAAGAAAACAGAGAACAAGTATTAGCTTGCCTAGAAACCGAGATTATTTTGATCAGAGATCAGAACTGTGTTGAGTTTCGATCTGGCTTTTTTGGCTTCTTCTGACACCAAGAATGAAACACTGCCCTCCCCAAATAGCAGCCAGTGTTTCTCCCTGGAGGTAGTTAGTCTCTTGCTTGCTGTATTTTCTGTATTTTCCTCATAGAGGAAGACCCAGAAGCACCTGAAGGACACAAAGACTGTGACGAGGTCGTATTACTTATGCCAGTGGGACACTGTGACTGCCTGCACTTATTTTCTCAACTCCAGCTTAAAAGCTGTCGTTACATCTTTACATGTCTGTCCATTGACTTACCTGGTCAGTAATAGACTTATCCTGGCCAAGAAGTGCTGGCTCTTAGTAGGCAGTGAGATGTGAGTTGTAGTTCACTGGATGTGTGCTGAACAAGCAGTGTTTTGTTTAGTGACTTTCAGCTCCTCATGTTGTATGTATTAATCTACCTCAGTGACTGTGTGCTTCAGATCTAGTCCGCAAGCTGCAAAGCAGCCCACTATTCATTCACCATTTCTGATTTTTCAACTAGAACAGAAACAGAGAGGAAGAACAAGGTCTTTTCCAAGGTACTCCTAAATGCACTTTATAAGATTGAGTACACCCTTTTTGATGAAAAGACATTGAGAGAGGGCAAAGTTTAGACTTTGACTGCTATGGTGTACTGAACCGCAGTTAATGTAAGGCTGTACTACTTATTAGAATGACAGCGTATGAAGCCAAAAAAATGCATTTCTGATTAATGGAAACTCCTTTATGCAATGAAGAGTTGGAGAGCAAAAAACCAAGCACTCAGAAGTGCCATCTTGTCCAGTTTGGAATATGGGCTCTCCAAGAAGGAAAAGAAATGAGAGGTGTATTTGCTAACATTGAATATAATTGAGAGGTGCTGGGAAATGCCACAAGTAGTGAAATAAAGTTAAATGTCTAAACAACGCTTTGTCCTTTTTTTTTTTTTGGTTTGATTTTTGTTATTCTCCTTGAGTTCCATCCCTTATTTGATTTGAGTTTGCCTGTCTCATGAGTTGATGTTTAGCCAAAGATGTAAGATATCCCAGCTCTCTTGTGAAATACATATAAGCATGCAGCTGAGAGTGTTTGGATTAAAGAGGTCATCTTTCAGAAAGGGTTTCTTGGAGGAATGCTTTAAAGTGAAGAAATGTTTTGTTACACTCTTCAGCTCTTGAGCTGCTTTGTGTTCTTATCATCCTTCTTTGCCTTTTTGTCTTTTTGAATATACTTTTTTTTAAAAGGAAAGTGTTTTTCAGAAGTGGGGTGTGATGCAGTCACAGGGTCATGGATGTCTGGTGCTGCTGTAGGTGCCCTGGTCCCCTCTGCAGCTCCGAGGGGCTCCAGTCTCCCGCAGGTGCCCTGGGAGAGCTGCCAGGCCCAGGCAGGGGTACCTCAGAGACACTGGGGCCTCTCCAAGTGCCACTGGATGCTTGTGGGTAGACACGTGAGCTCTGCCTGGAAAGGTGAAGAACTGTTTTCAACAGTTAAAGAATACAAACATACTTTCACCAGCTAAAATGATTGATTAATTAAAATACAAATGTCAATGTTTTCCCATCAGGAAAGTATCATGGGAATTTGGAGGAAGGGGATGAATCTCAGGCGAAGAAATACTGAGAGGCCCCTCAGCTTGGGTTACCACTGCTCTGCCTGTTATGCTGTGGAGGTAATCTCAGTCATCTCTCACATGTTTTCACATGTCCTGATTAAGTTGGTCATGTCCAAAGTTTCCTTTGCATCAGACTATCTGGGCATATGCACTTTCCCTTGTTTTCCAGTCTTCCTCCTGCCCTTGCTCTTCATCCCTTCAGATACCACTCAACTCTCTAGTAGGTGCTCTGAGCTCCAGGGAGTCTGAAGCTTGCCTCATCTTTCAGGAGTCTGATTGTCTCTCCAGCCAGCTCCTTAGCTGTGTTTCTTTCTATCCTTTCCTATCTATCAGTCATTTCAAGGAAGGTTATTCCCTGTGGAAAGTGGACCTCAGTGGAGGCAGCTTGGACTTCACATACAGTCGTGGAATGTATTTACTTTGTATTAAACTGTAACATCTTTTATTTTGTTTGTTTGCAATTCATAAAAATTCTCTTGTGCCTGTAACTGGTTCTGTAAGGAAAGGAGGTGGGAATTGCTGCATAGAAGCTGTAACATTCAGGTACAGACTGGAGTGGCAAAAGAGTTAGATTTTAACAGGAGTGATGTTAAGTCCCCAGTGGCTGAAGAGAGAAATAGCAAGGTTTGGGAGGTGAGGAGGAAGGTTGTCCCTACATGTCTCACATCAAGGATGCTGCTTTTCCCACATGTCCTGACTCGGTTAGGAGACACTCTGGGTCAGTCTGAATGGGAGAATGTGCATATCACGTCTTCTGAAGAATAAAGGAAGCTGAAGAAGTCGACATCTTTCTTTTTCAGGTGCTCGTTGAAATGTTCCTCTTCTAAATGCACTCCTGAAACCTCTCCAGTTAGCCACAGAAGAACTGAAGAGCTGAAGAAAATGATGGCAAGAGACATGGCTCCTTAGGGCTTTTGCATGTTAATGACCCTCTCGGGTATATTTGGTGCTGAATCCATGAACCTCAGCTATTGAGAGGAGACTGAAGAAACCTCTCAAGAAGTTGAAGTCAGAAGTAGACTGTAAATTTTGTTGGCGTGTTAATAGGTCCCACTGAGGGCCATTACTCGCAAACCTTCCCCAGGGTCTGATTAGAGCAGGAAGTTGGAGGCCCTGATTACAGGTGGGCAAAGGAACTGTGTGGGTGGCTCGGATGCCAAGTAACCCTTGGTGTGTTTTATCAAGCAGAATGGATGAGCTCTCCTCCTCAGCTGGGCCTTTGGGCTTTGGGGGTTGGGTTTTCTGGCGGGGGGGGGGGGGTAGGAGGTGGTGGTGATGGGGGAGCAGTTAATGCCTGAAACTCCTTCTTCCAACCAGTGATTCCCCTCTGCCATTTCTTCCCAGCCTGCATGTTTCCGGTGAGTGCTGCAGCAGAGGGCTGGAAGGGAGCCAGGGGATTTTGTTCCCCTGCCAGCAGAAGGGAAGGTGTGCTTTTTGTCCCTCTCTTTAGCTCTGGAGAGTCAAGTCCCACCTGCAGCAGTCCTGCTGTTGCTGTGCACAGGGAGACCTGCAGCTAGAAAGCAAGAGCGCTGGACTCGGCCCGCACTATCCTGCAAGGCCAAGAGGAAGGAGAGGAGGAAGGGTGGTGCTTTGGGGCAGGGGCTTCCCTGAGGCCCAGCCAGATGTGTCCTACCTGCGGCTCGCTCAGGTGTGCTGTGTTCTTGCTGCCCTGCCTGGAGGTGCTGTGCTGGGAGCAGAGGTGGTGCCTCAGCTTCTCCCTGGCTCAGCTCTGCCAGGCACGGGCGGCCAGCTGGCTGACGGGCAGGCCTGCCATGGCGAATGGTCTTGGAGCAGCCGGGAGCGCGGGTGCTGGAGCAGGGCTCGTGCCTGCAGGAGCCCCTCTGGCAGGCAGGGTCCCCCTACTGCAGCATCCTCATCCTGCCGCCTGAGCCCCTGCAGAGGAGTGAGGGCTCGGGAGAGAGGCAGTGATGTGCTCAGGACATCTGTTTGCTCTTTTCAGCCAGCTTCCCTTACTTCAGACAAGGTGCCCTGCACCTCCTTGTCCTCAGCAGCCCTTCCTTATCCTCATGAGCATAGGGCAGGCAGAGCGATTTCAATGCTTCCTGAGCCACCTGTGTTCAGGGCTAGGAGCATGCTGGAGAAGTGCCTGTCAGCAACAACAGGGTTCACGCACCTGCAAGACTCCTCCGAGGTGTCATACAAACCATGGTTACGTGCCTGAGCAGCCTGATGGCTCGGTCCCAGGCCTGGCAGGACAGCAAAGGTCGACTACAGGTTGGTTTTGGTGTTTGCCTGGCGCCTGGTATGTGCAAGGGAACGTGCAGTGTGAGAGCCCCTGGGACCTGGTTCAGGGTCCTGCTTAAGGCCTGGTTCAGTGTAAAGGACAGGCCAAGTGGCAGGGAAGTGCTGAAGATGCAGTTCCATAGCCCTAATGAGCCGAGATGAGGGAGGCAGTGAGGAAGAGCTGAACTCTTCAGCCCTGCTGGCTGGGCCATTGCAGAAACTGCTCCAGCTCAAACCTAAGGAGAGTGGGCCTGAACCTGGCGACTGATCTGAAGGGGAAAGACAACTGAGGTGAGTATGTGGGATAGGGGAAAACAGAGGGGAGGGGGCGATGAGAGGGGTCAGTGGTGTGGAAGCAGCTGCTGGTGTTACTCTTGTCCGACTGAGGCCTGAGCCTGATCCCTGCAGTCTCTCCTCTGCTCTTAAACTCTTTGTGGAAGAGTGTTTTCCTGTGTAACCTCACTCTCTCCCATGTGAGAGTGCTGCAAGGTCTCAGTGCCAGCAACAGGCCTGGTGGCCTGACAGAGCAGCTGGTGCTTTGCAGCAGAGACAAAGTGTGTGAGGATGTGTTGTGCTGTGCCGGGCTGCGGGGAAGAGTGGAGGGCTCCTGCCCCTTTCAGGGCGATGCTAGTTTGTTGCAGGGCTGCATTGTGCCCCTTGCCTTGGTCTCCCTAAAGAAATGACAGGCCCACGTGGTAAAGCAACAGGGCTGCTTCTTTGTGGAAAGCACAAAAGGCAAGGGGTGAAGGGGGAGCTTGGTGATGGGGCGGGATGTGCCTGCGGCATGCCGCTGTCCTGTGGGCAGGGCGAGATGCCAGCCAGGAGCCAGTGTGCCCAGCACAGGGAGCCAGTGTGTCCCAGCGGGCAGCAGCAGGGCATCAGGAGCGTTGCTCTGGCTCTGCTCAGGCAGAGCCATCTCCCGCAGAACGGTGCCACCTGTCCCACCCTCTCTGCATCCAGGAGCGCAGGGCTTGCAGCTTGGATCCTGATGGGGACTTTTTCCCTGGAGATGTCAGGATCAGGATGGTCTGTGTCACCAGGGAACGCATGGCGGGTTGGCTGTCGTTCTCGAGGGGCTGGAGGACTGAGAGAGAAAGCCACGGAGCAGAGCTCAGCCACCTGTCTCTGCAGAGACCTCAGCCAGCCCCTCCACACAGGGTCAGCCCCAGCCAGCTCTTCCCCTGGGGAGGAGGGATCCGGTGGCACAAGTGGTTCAGCTGGAAGTTGCTGGGCAGGAATGCCCCAAATGCCCCCCAAATGCCCCTGCCCCCTCCACCCAGGCAGCCCAAGCCTTCCTTGCTTGGGGCAGGCCAGGGAATTGGAGCTCACTGCCCAGGCTCCTTCCTCCTCCCCGCCAGCCCCAGCTGATGCACCACTGTCCACGCTCACCCTTGCACATGTTCTGCAGCTTCTCCTCGCTCCAGGTCTTCACTTGCCTCCCAGCGAGCCCTAAGCGCACACCACGAAGGGGAGGGTGGGGAGACGATGGAGCCAGACCCTTCCCGAGGTGCCTGGGGACAGGACGAGGGGCCACGACACAAGTGGCAGCAGGGAAAATTCCCCTGAGAGAGGGCCAAGAGCCTGTGAAGCCTGAGGGTGGTGCAACAGAGACAGAGCTTGACCCTGCCAGGCCCTGGGAAACCCCTGCTGGCCGCCTCCAGCTGCCAAGACCTCCAGAAGCCCCTTCCCACCCCAGCTGCTCTCTGACTCTGTGACTGCTTCAACGGCTTTCTCTCCAGACCTGCCTGGCTTCGTTGCCATTGCCTGCACTAGTCTTGCTATGGAGATTTGCCTGCAACAAGTAACACAGGGGGGAAAAAAGCTTCCGAGGGTTTTATTCAAAGCAGGAAAAAGGCTGTCACCAACTAGGGTTGGTGTGGGCCCATGGGTGCTACAGGACACGATGGGGCAGCATTTCTGTAGCAGCCGGGACAGTCTCCGTCGCTCTGCCTCTCTGCTCTGTGCCAGCCCCCATCTCAGGGGACCTGCCTGGCACTGGCCTCCTGGTGCCGGTCCTCTCGCTGCCCCGTGGCACAGCTGCAGCAGAAAGCTCTGCGCAGAGCCCGAAGCACCGTCCTGAGCAGCGAGGGCCGTTGCCTGGGAGCTGCGGTGTCCGGGAGGGTGGTGATGCCTGTGGGGGAAGGAGAGGCGTGGGCGAGGGGCTGTGCGGGTGCAGGACCTGCCTGTCGCCACCACCAAGGCCTTTCCCGAGGGGTCATGGCCTCGGCACGGCCAGCCCCCGAGCGCTTACTGCTGCCGGCCCCGGTGCCGCTCGCTGTGCTGGCACGGGCCCGCCGTGCCCAGAAGGGCTCTTGACTTGGGTACGTACCTGGGTCCACCTCTGGTGCTTGTCTGAAGATAGGGGATGACTTCTCCTCTTTGGGCTCAGAGGCAACCTGCACAGGGAGAGCAAGCGCACAGACCACGTGCCATCAGCTGGTGATGCTCAGGACACTGGTGCCCCAGGATGGATGTGCGGAAGGGTTTGGGGTTGTGGGATGCTGCCAAGAGCTGTGAGTCCCAAGGCAAGGGACTTGCGGGTGGCACAGAGACGGGACAAGGCTTGTTGTGGGGCTGTAGCAGCAGGGCTGGGCTGGGGGCTGTGACGGGCAGGGGGGAAGAGAGGTGGCCAGGTGGGTGGCAGAAGGGGGCTGGCTCACTGGGTGTGGGAGGGGGCTGCTGCTGGGGTCACCCCTTCCCTCCTCGCTCTGCATCCAGGCCCCAGGGCTGAACGCAGTGCAGGCGTTGGAGGGGACGTCAGCCCTGGGCCTTGGGCACTTGGAAACAGAGAGCACCAGGCAGCTCCCCCATGGCAGATATCGCAGAGGGCAAAGGCCTGAGGGTGACAGCTTGGCACCATGGGCAGGGGGGTCCCACAGGACAGGGCAGCTCTCTGCCCCCACCCTGCACACCCCAGACACAGCTCACACAGCAGACCCCTTTGATGGGGAGACCGATGATGTGCTCCTTGCTCACCTGGGGAGGAGGGCCTCCACACAAGGCAGAAGCCACTGCTTTTCTTCCCTCGGGCAGTGGTGCTTCGAGAGGCAGGCTGATGCTCTCCTCGCAAGGGCCTCCAGCCAAGAGACGGGCCTCTGGCACAGCTTCTGCTGCAGAGGCAGGCACTTTTTCCTCTGCCTCCTGAGGGTCTCCGGCTGCAGGCCAGGCCTCTGGCTTTGTTTCTGGTCTCTCTGATGGCGCCAGAGACACGCTGTCCCCTGCCTCCTGAAAGCCATCCCCCAAAGCACATGCCCCTGCTTCGGCTCCTCCGAGCACTGCTGGCTCCAGAGGCATGTTCTCCATGTCACCGGCTGCCTCCCTGGCAGTGTCTCCGGCCTTGAGGCTGGGCGAGCAAGGCACCTTCTGGGGGCACGTTTCCTTGTCTAAGAGGCTCCTGAGGCTAGGTCTGACCCAGATCTCGCGCAAGGACGTGTTTTCCTCCAGCTCCTCCCTTTGCAGAAGCTCTTCATCAGCGTCCTCCTCCTCCTCCTCAGTGCTCCAGTCCCCTTGCTCTTCCTGCGCCGCTCCCAGCACTCTCTTCCTGGCTCCCACCTCCCGCTCCCTCCTGGGGGCATGGGCATACAGCCGCTCCAGCACCTCCCACTTGCACCTGGCATCCTTCAGGAGCTCCACTCGCGTTATCTCAGGTTTCCACAAGTTATAGAAGGAATTTCTGGCCAGCAGCTAAAAGAAGAGAGGCACATTTGTGAAGGGCGCTGCTTTTCCCACCACAAAAGGCCTCCCGGGGCCCTGCTCCCACTGGGACAGTCACGCTGCTGCAGTGGGGCCCAGCGGCTGGCCCCAGCGCAGGCAGGGTTACCACCTGGCCCAGCCCATCCTTGGCACTCACCTCCTTGCGTTTGACGTTGAGGGATCCTGACGCTGTCAGGGAGAAACGTTTCCCCTTGGCCTCCTCGCCCTCGCTCTCCTTCAGGCTCAGCTTCTTCCTTTGGAAACAGGCTTCTCGCAGCTGGGCCAAGGTGTGCCCGGTGCGCGCCAGGCTGCTCCTCTCGAGCTCCTCCAGCGGCTCTGTTTTGATGGAGAGCACTGCGAGATACTGCGAGGTGTTGTCGGGGTGCACGCGCAGAGGCTGTCCTTGCACATGGCAGATGATGCCCAAAGGCTGCTGGTTTGGGCCCTGCCCTGCCCGGGGGCATCGTGGGGTCCCTCGTGCACCGCCCTTGCCTGGGGAAGCGGGTGCACCGGCCCCGCTGACCTCCCTTTTGCCCCCACCAGCACGGGCATCAGGCCCTTGCTGAGCTGCAGGGGCTGTGCTTTTGTCCTGCTCTGTGGGCTCGTCCTGGCCTGGGCTTGCTGGTACTGCTAGACTGCTGGTCTGTGCCGATGATGTCCTTTTTGGCACGGCTGCACTGAGCTCCTTCGTGGCTTCGTTCGCATCAGGCTGTGCTGGATGCCGGCCAGGTCCAGGGCTCCTGTCATCAGGACGGCTCAAGGCAGCAGACTCCAGCCCCAGGCCTGCACCCTGCACAGCCCCAGCAGGCGGGGCAGGGCCCTGTGGGGCAGGGCCCTGGCTCTCAGCCATCATTTCCAGGCCAACTCCTCCAAGGATGTTCTGCACAAGGCTGGCAGGCTCAGGCACGGAAGGTGATGGTGGGGCCATGTCACTGTGGGAGTTGGCAGGGATGTCTTCTTCAAAGCCAGGTGACACCTCTGCACAGCAGCGGATGGGGAGTCCAGCTTCCTCTGAAACACCTGTGGCTGTTGTCGCACACTGCAGGGCATCATGCGGGGCAGAAGAGGCTGTTTCTCCCTGGCACGTCTCAGCAGGAGGCACCTGCAGCTCACGAGGCTGCAGCTCTGCACCTTGGGACACTGAGCACTTGCTTAGCACCAAGTCCTGCCTCTGCACCAGCGTGCCTGAACAGTGTGCCTTGACCTCCTGCCCACAGGCATCTCCGGGAGCAGAAAGCAGCTCGTCCCGCTCCTTGTATGCTGGCGTGCTTCGCATCTCCCTTTCAGGAATGGCCTGTGCTGCTGGGACAAAGGAGGAGCTTCTGGAGAGTTGCTGGCTTGTCAGGGGAAGAGTTGTCCTGGTACTGTCGTCTAGCAAGAGCCTTGCTTTTCCCAGGGCTGATGCACAAGAGCCAGGCCTGGGCTCAGGCAAGCAGTGGACGAGCTCTTGCATTGCCCGGGTGGGACCGTGAGCTTCCTGCTTGCGTTTTGGAAGGGGAGGCAAGGAAAGAGGGCATGGCTTTAGCTCTTCCTCTGCCAGGCTCTTCCCTGAGTCCACAGCCTTCCCAGCAGCACTACCAGGTGGGAAGGGTTCCCTGGCAGCAGCTGTGCTGGAATTCACTGCCAGCTTCTCTAATCCTTTGGTCTCTCTCTCCAGGGTTCTCCTGGCCACCCCGTTGGTGTCCATGGCATTGGCCCTGCCTCGGGGAGAAGACCTGCAGGATGTTTCGAGAGCAGGCAGCTTCGTTCGACTTGCAGATCCTGCAGTTTTAGCTGCAGAGGTCTCCAGGCCTCCATGGGCCTGCCGAGCTGCCTTGGTTGGGAGAGGTGGTAAGCCAGGCAGATGTGGTGTCCCTGCTCTTGCATGAGTCCTGCCAGGCACTGTCTCCCTGTGCCCCAGAGGAGCCTTCCTTACAAGGCCAGTGGAGGGATGCAGAGCTTGTGCCACAATGGGAACGTCCCTGGCAGTGTCCTCCACCACCTGCAATCAAAGCCCATGGGAAAGGCTAAGTTCCTGCCATCCTCCCCCCTGCCCTCCATCCTTCCCACATGGAAACTTCCTGTCACCCCTGACGCCCTCGACAAAGACTGCACTCTCCCATATGGGCAGCTTCCCCCCTACTCCCAAAGGCCGGGTGGGGAGAGGGTTTGTCACCGTGGGGCAAGAGACAGGCAAAGGCAGCTCCCTCAGACACCCCAAGGCATCTCTTTGCAGACTGCTGTGCAGAGCATGCGGTCAGCCTGCTGGGGGCAGAGACCTCCTGGTCTCTCCCAGCACTTCCCACCCACTTCTTGGCACCTCCGGGGAGTCAGGCAGAGGCTTTGCCACCATCGCTGCTCAGCTCTGTACCTTTGCAATGATGCCGCGTTCAGAGGCCCACGAGCTCTGTGGGCCGGGGAGCGAAGGCAGCCTGTCCCTTTGGTGGGACGAAGCCGGGGTCCGGCTGCGCTGCACCACTGCGTGCAGCTCCTGCTGGCCCACCTGCGGGAAGGAGGAAGCACATGATGGAGGTGGTTGTGTTGGTACGAGCAGCCCCTGAAGCACAGGAAACCCCAGCCCCATGTTGAAGGGAACCTCATGGCCACGCATGGCCCAGTTGCACTTAGCCCACAGCTGCTCTCTGCCCCTCAGTGCAGAGCTCACGGGCTCCCTGTGGGCCTTGGAGTATCCAGGTCGGTGTGTGCTTTACCTGAGAGAAAATCCCCAGGGCCACGAATAAATGCCCCCTCACTGGGCGAGCTCATGCCTGGCTGTCTTGCCCCACCTCCCCTTCCCCACCATCCTCGTGCTCTGCACGCAGGTCCCAGCCCTGCTGCCTGCCTCTCCCTCCAGCCCCACCACTCACCTTCCTCCTGCACTCCTGCGTGCCTGGGTGCCCGTCCGTGGACTGGGAGCAGGCGTTTGCCTGCCGCTCCTTGTCCATCTCCAGGATCTACTCGTGAGGACTTGCTACTCTGGCACCAAGGGGGAGCTGCTCCCTCCTGGTCGAGCTGCTCTCCTCAGAGTGGGGACCCCTGGGGGCTCTGGTCCCAGTAGGGATACGGTCACCATGGCGACCGCCCCATCACAATGGCCTTGTGGGCACGATGCCACCTCCATCACAAAGCCCTGGTGGTCGCCGTGGGGACCCCATCACAGTGCCTTGGTGGTCGCCATGGAGACCCCCATCACAATGCCATGGCAGTCCCCCTGGGGACACACAGCACCATGGTGTTGCCTCCATGCCTCTGGTCTCAGCTTTTGAGCCTGCCTGAGAGCTGGTGTCTGGGGAGCAGGAAGAGTTTTCTTCTCAGCTCTACACTCCTCAGGCCTTGCAGAGGCTGCCCCTCTTCAGGCAGTCCATAGCACACATCCACTACAAGGCTCCACCCCTCTTGGTCTGCCTGCCAATCCTCACTCATAGCTCTCGACAGGCCCATCGTCCATCCCTAGGCAGAGCTCCCTGCATTCCCACTGCTCTCTCTCTGGGGTTTCTCTTGTCCACATCTCCCTGCACCTTTTCCTTGCCAGCCCAGGCCAGCACTTCCTCCCTCTTTTTTGACTCACCCTCTCCCCGCAGTTGCTCCCATTTTAAGGCTTCCCTCTCCAGCTCAGCCACCTGGTTGACCATCAGGTCAGCAGATGGGAACAGTCTCCTCCCAAATGAAGTGAGACAACCCGCAGCCTCAGTCCCTTGCTGTGGGCTCGGCTTTCAGCACCTCCTCCAGCTGCTGGAACCCCAGGCCAGATGGGGAAGCAGGAGCTGCCCTCTCCTCTCATCCTCTTCCTGCTCATGGGGCTTTTTTTCAGCTAGAAATCCCTCTCACCACAAAACTGCAAGGACTGGCATGGGCTAAGAGCAGGACTGTAGGCAACAGACCATGCACTGCTGCAGCATGGCTTTACCTCCCCTCAGCCCCATGTGACACCAACCCCTAACCTGACACCATAACAAGAGACAAAAAGGCTGGTCTCTAGTGCAGAGGTTCATGGAGCTGTTTCTCCCCACACTCCTTTACTACCCCCAGCCCCCTGCCCTGGGGCTGCACTCAAGAGCCAGCCCGAAGCCCCTTCACTCTGCCCTTTCCCATCGGGCCCCCGGCACACTCCGAATGAAAGTCAGCCCTGGAGCGTGAAGGACGGGGGAATGGAGTTAATACCATGAATTAATTGCAATTAACATGCAACCTAATGACTTTCCTTTCAGAAAAAAAGGTTCTTTTCTGTTCTGCCCCTCAATTTCCTGCCTTGTCCCATAACAAGAAAGCAGAAAATCGGTATCTTTGAAGAGGGTTCCCCAGTTTTTAATACCTGCCTTCTGCTCCTTTTAAGCAGCCCCTCTCTCCCCTGCCTCCCACACACACACACACCAACCCTAGTTTCTTTCCTTTGCTTCAGCAGCATGCTAAGGTTCAGAAAGCATACATGGGGAGGGGGGGAAGAGACACAAGAACGAAGAGCAGAGGGAAGAGAAAGGAACACGATGTAAGACAAGGCTTGCAAGCCGTGTCAGACACACACAAGTCAGGAGGCACCTGCTCTGCGGCCAGACCTCCGGCAGAGGAGAGGGGCATCGCTCCTGCCGCGGGCCTGGCTCCCGCCGCCCCAGCACGGGGCTGAGAGCGACGGCCCTCGAGGGCTCCGCGGGGAGCTGGGGGGCACTGCGGGGGGGGGCACGGCTGTCCCGAGGGCCTGTCTGCCTCTGCCCCGGGCTTCCCCCAGCAGCAGCATCCCAGCGCTTCCCCTCGCTCCTCCCCGGCTGCGCTGCTCTGGGGCTTCCTCTGGAAATCTCTACTGCAAAATACTACCTGCAAATCTCGCCAATCGGGATTACGATTGTCTATTACAGTTTCTAAAACTTTAACTACTTTACCCGGATCCTCCCTATGGTTTCCTGCCATTTCCTTCCAAGACCCTCAATCCATTGTGGAAAAAGGGACTTTCACATCCCCTGCATTTCCGCTGGGTCCTCCAGCCTGTCTCCGGAGTGCTAGCAGAACCGCACCTCCTCTCCGAGGACGCCTTGCTACAGGGCTAGACAAATCATCCTCCCCATCAGGATCACTCTTCTCTGCAGGAGGGCGGTGGCGCCGCTTCCTTCTCTTCCTTTTCTCCACCATCCCCGGCTCTGCCCCTTCTTCTTGGAGCTACCAGGAATTCAACATCCTCTTCCTCCTCGGGATGTTCTCTCAGCTTTTTACACCTTTTCCCAATACTGCATGCAGAACAACAACGCTTTGCCATTCCTCTGTCTCCTTTGTTCTCTAAAACTAACACATTCGTCTCTTTTGCCATTAATCCACATTTTTTCCTGCTCTTGTAATCATTTTGGAACTCAAAGAACATATCAGCATACGGTATTTCATCCCATTTTCCTTTCTGTCTATAGAGCAACATCAACTGTAAAATGGTATTATAAGTCCAAGCTCCATTTTTAGGCCATTTTTCCTGATCTTCCACAACGTCTATAACGGCCACCATTGATTACAATAAGTAAGTAATTGTCTACATGTTCGGGGATCACCTCCAAATGTATTCCAATGATTCAAAATACAGCCCAAAGGTGAATTTGTGGTGATCCCCCCTTCGGTAGTTGTTACATTTCCAATTTTTATAAAATACACAAACAATAACCCAAATAACAATGTCGCTTTTAGAATTACCAAGAGCTTTTATAATTACCAAGATACCAATGACCAAAATAACAATACCAGAATTACCAAGATAACGAAGGAGTACTGTTACCAAAGCCTCGTGCTCTGGTCGTCACCGTACTAGAGCACAGGGATACCCAAAATTAAGGCGCCTCCAATACTCCACCGATCTGCACCCTAAGGTTGCGAGTTACTCTAGGAGGTCCCAAAAATATGGAAAGCAATGTCTTATAGAGATCTCGGTTAGAAAACTCCCCACACACCAGGGGATCGCAAGAGCGGAGTCCCCAGAGAAGTCCTCCGGTGCCAGCTGGAGTCCAATCTGCGATTCCCTCCGGCTGCGGCGGGCATCCAATCAAGATCCAGTCTGAAGTCAGTATCCCATCTGGGTTGCCAGAACTGTTGCTCGTTTCTTAGCAGACTCTCTAAGCATATACACAAAGTCGAGTTTAGGGAGTAGCCATTGCTTTATTCTGCGCAGGCTGCTCGGTGGACAAGTCCACAAACCAGGCACACCTCATTACTACACAGCCGACACTTCATACAGTTTGAGCTACAGTTATCAGGACATTTTACAACTCCATTCAGTCATCCTCTTTCCCATTGGTTCCTGCTACGTCTCATCTTCGTTTAACGTTACAGTATCCTCCTTTTCTGCTACGCATGCTCCATGGGGAAGGGGCTTTGGTTGTTAGGGGGGCTTCCCTGCTCCTGGATGGGTGCTTTACTATGCTAATTAGGAAAGTTCACCCATAGTTCAAGCAGTTTTCTTTGGTTTATCAGCTGTCTTTGTTCTCTTCAAGCTCATGTGAATGGATACTCCCTTATCTGGCCCACTTATGGTGTCATCTTGCTGCTTTCTTCAAGGCCTTGTTTTGTTAACTCTCTGTGAAAGACTGAGTAATGAGCTTCTTCCTGGAGCTGTGGGTGCTCAGCCAAGCATTATCTACAACAATTACACCTGGTTACATCCTCAGGTCTTTCAAATGGCATTTCTCACACAGACGCATCACTGGGAAGCCAAGCTCCAGTTGCTGCCTCGTGGCTTGCTCCGTGTTTGGAGGGTTCTGGATGTGGCAGTGGAGAAGGCTGCGAGGCCTCTCTGGTCGACCGCTGCCTGGGGGGGTTTGGCTGCTGCTAGAGCAATGCCTTGTGGTGCCCCGCTCTGCAGTGGGGTCTTTGGCGTTGCCCTTGCTGATCCCTTGGGCTCGCAGGCAGTCCCAGGAGACAAAGTGTGACGCAAAGTGGCTGTTCTCTCTGTGGTGGAAAGCACTCGTGTTGGTGCCGGTTACGTGTGGGCAGCCTGCAAGGGGTTTGTGGAGTGCTTTTGGCCTGTGCAGGTGAGAGAGAAGCGTGGAGGGCAGGGGGAGATGTTCCTTGCCTGCACCATCACTCGGAGCCTCGCAGCAGTCGAGGGTCAGGTTAAGCCATGGTGTACGTGATGTGCCTGCCTGCTTGCAGAGCTCCTCGGGTTCTCTTCACAGTTTCATTGAACAGAGCAGGGGTTTGGGACCAAGGTCGTGCCCATGTGTGGCCAAGGCAAGGCGAGCTGCGGGTGCTCGACCTTTAGAGCTCTCGGCTCTTGCCTGGGGTGTGCAGACTTTGCTTCAGAGATGCCGGCATCTTCCTTAAGGTTTTTTTTTCTGGGGGGGGAGGGGCAGGGTTGAGGGGTTAGGGGGTGAAAAGAGTGAAAATGCCATTTCTTCCCAGCCTGCATGTTTCCGGTGAGTGCTGCAGCAGAGGGCTGGAAGGGAGCCAGGGGATTTTGTTCCCCTGCCAGCAGAAGGGAAGGTGCGTTTTTTTCGTCCCTCTCTTTAGCTCTGGAGAGTCAAGTCCCACCTGCAGCAGTGCTGCTGTTGCTGTGCACAGTGAGACCTGCAGCTAGAAAGCAAGAGCGCTGGACTCGGCCCGCACTATCCTGCAAGGCCAACAGGAAGGAGAGGAGGAAGGGTGGTGCTTTGGGGCAGGGGCTTCCCTGAGGCCCAGCCAGACGTGTCCTACCTGCGGCTCGCTCAGGTGTGCTGTGTTCTTGCTGCCCTGCCTGGAGGTGCTGTGCTGGGAGCAGAGGTGGTGCCTCAGCTTCTCCCTGGCTCAGCTCTGCCAGGCACGGGCGGCCAGCTGGCTGACGGGCAGGCCTGCCATGGCGAATGGTCTTGGAGCAGCCGGGAGCGCGGGTGCTGGAGCAGGGCTCGTGCCTGCAGGAGCCCCTCTGGCAGACAGGATCCCCCTACTGCAGCATCCCCATCCTGCCGCCTGAGCCCCTGCAGAGGAGTGAGGGCTCGGGAGAGAGGCAGTGATCTGCTCAGGACATCTGTTTGCTCTTTTCAGCCAGCTTCCCTTACTTCAGACAAGGTGCCCTGCACCTCCTGATCCTCAGCAGCCCTTCCTTATCCTCATGAGCATAGGGCAGGCAGAGTGATTTCAATGCTTCCTGAGCCACCTGTGTTCAGGGCTAGGAGCATGCTGGAGAAGTGCCTGTCAGCAACAACAGGGTTCACGCACCTGCAAGACTCCTCCGAGGTGTCATACAAACCATGGTTACGTGCCTGAGCAGCCTGACGGCTCGGTCCCAGGCCTGGCAGGACAGCCAAGGTAGACTACAGGTTGGTTTTGGTGTTTGCCTGGCGCCTGGTATGTGCAAGGGAACGTGCAGTGTGAGAGCCCCTGGGACGTGGTTCAGGGTCCTGCTTAAGGCCTGGTTCAGTGTAAAGGACAGGCCAAGTGGCAGGGAAGTGCTGAAGATGCAGTTCCATAGCCCTAATGAGCCGAGATGAGGGAGGCAGTGAGGAAGAGCTGAACTCTTCAGCCCTGCTGGCTGGGCCATTGCAGAAACTGCTCCAGCTCGAACCTAAGGAGAGTGGGCCTGAACCTGGCGACTGATCTGAAGGGGAAAGACAACTGAGGTGAGTATGTGGGATAGGGGAAAACAGAGGGGAGGGGGCGATGAAAGGGGTCAGTGGTGTGGAAGCAGCTGCTGGTGTTACTCTTGTCCGACTGAGGCCTGAGCCTGATCCCTGCAGTCTCTCCTCTGCTCTTAAACTCTTTGTGGAAGAGTGTTTTCCTGTGTAACCTCACTCTCTCCCATGTGAGAGTGCTGCAAGGTCTCAGTGCCAGCAACAGGCCTGGTGGCCTGACAGAGCAGCTGGTGCTTTGCAGCAGAGACAAAGTGTGTGAGGATGTGTTGTGCTGTGCCGGGCTGCGGGGAAGAGCGGAGGGCTCCTGCCCCTTTCAGGGCGATGCTAGTTTGTTGCAGGGCTGCATTGTGCCCCTTGCCTTTGTCTCCCTAAAGAAATGACAGGCCCACGTGGTAAAGAAACAGGGCTGCTTCTTTGTGGAAAGCACAAAAGGCAAGGGGTGAAGGGGGAGCTTGGTGATGGGGCGGGATGTGCCTGCGGCCTGCCGCTGTCCTGTGGGCAGGGCGAGATGCCAGCCAGGAGCCAGTGTGCCCAGCACAGGGAGCCAGTGTGTCCCAGCGGGCAGCAGCAGGGCATCAGGAGCGTTGCTCTGGCTCTGCTCAGGCAGAGCCATCTCCCCCAGAACGGTGCCACCTGTCCCACCCTCTCTGCATCCAGGAGCGCAGGGCTTGCAGCTTGGATCCTGATGGGGACTTTTTCCCTGGAGATGTCAGGATCAGGATGGTCTGTGTCGCCAGGGAACGCATGGCGGGTTGGCTGTCGTTCTCGAGGGGCTGGAGGACTGAGAGAGAAAGCCACGGAGCAGAGCTCAGCCACCTGTCTTTGCAGAGAGCTCAGCCAGCCCCTCCACACAGGGTCAGCCCCAGCCAGCTCTTCCCATGGGGAGGAGGGATCCGGTGGCACAAGTGGTTCAGCTGGAAGTTGCTGGGCAGGAATGCCCCAAATGCCCCCCAAATGCCCCTGTCCCCTCCACCCAGGCAGCCCAAGCCTTCCTTGCTTGGGGCAGGCCAGGGAACTGAGCTCACTGCCCAGGCTCCTTCCTCCTCCCCGCCAGCCCCAGCTGATGCACCACTGTCCACGCTCACCCTTGCAGATGTTCTGCAGCTTCTCCTCGCTCCAGGTCTTCACTTGCCTCCCGGCGAGCCCTAAGCGCACACCGCGAAGGGGAGGGTGGGGAGAGGATGGAGCCAGACCCTTCCCGAGGTGCCTGGGGACAGGACGAGGGGCCACGACACAAGTGGCAGCAGGGAAAATTCCCCTGAGAGAGGGCCAAAAGCCTGTGAAGCCTAAGGGTGGTGCAACAGAGACAGAGCTTGACCCTGCCGGGCCCTGGGAAACCCCTGCTGGCCGCCTCCAGCTGCCAAGACCTCCAGAAGCCCCTTCCCACCCCAGCTGCTCTCTGACTCTGTGACTGCTTGACCGGCTTTCTCTCCAGACCTGCCTGGCTTCGTTGCCATTGCCTGCACTAGTCTTGCTATGGAGATTTGCCTGTAACAAGTAACACAGGGGGAAAAAAAAGCTTCCGAGGGTTTTATTTGAGCAAGAAAACGGCTGTCACCAACTAGGGTTGGTGTGGGCCCATGGGTGCTATGGGACACGATGGGGCAGCATTTTTGTAGCAGCCGGGACAGTCTCCGTCGCTCTGCCTCTCTGCCCTGTGCCAGCCCCCATCTCAGGGGACCTGCCGGGCACTGGCCTCCTGGTGCCGGTCCTCTCGCTGCCCCGTGGCACAGCTGCAGCAGAAAGCTCTGCGCAGAGCCCGAAGCACCGTCCTGAGCAGCGAGGGCCGTCGCCTGGGAGCTGCGGTGTCCGGGAGGGTGGTGATGCCTGTGGGGGAAGGAGAGGCGTGGGCGAGGGGCTGTGCGGGTGCAGGACCTGCCTGTCGCCACCACCAAGGCCTTTCCCGAGGGGTCATGGCCTCGGCACGGCCAGCCCCCGAGCGCTTACTGCTGCCGGCCCCGGTGCCGCTCGCTGTGCTGGGACGGGCCGGCCATGCCCAGAAAGGCTCTTGACTTGGGTACGTACCTGGGTCCACCTCTGGTGCTTGTCTGAAGATAGGGGATGACTTCTCCTCCTCTTTGGGCTCAGAGGCAACCTGCAAGGGGAGAGCAAGCACACACACCGCGTGCCATCAGCTGGCGATATTCAGGACACTGGTGCCCCGGGATGGATGTGCGGAAGGGTTTGGGGTTGTGGGATGCTGCCAAGAGCTGTGAGTCCCAAGGGAAGGGACCTGCGGGTGGCACAGAGACGGGACAAGGCTTGTCGTGGGTCCATAGCAGCAGGGCTGGGCTGGGGGCTGTGACGGGCAGGGGGGAACAGAGGCAGCTGGGTGGGTGGCAGAAGGGGGCTGGCTCACTGGGTGTGGGAGGGGGCTGCTGCAGGGGTCGCCCCTTCCCTCCTCGCTCTGCATCCAGGCCCCAGGGCTGAATGCAGTGCAGGCGTTGGAGGGGACGTCAGCCCTGGGCCTTGGGCACTTGGAAACGGAGAGCACCAGGCAGCTCCCCCATGGCAGATATCGCAGAGGGCAAAGGCCTGAGGGGGACAGCTTGGCACCATGGGCGGGGGGGTCCCACGGGACGGGGCAGCTCTTTGCAGCCACCCTGCACACCCCAGACACAGCTCTCACAGCAGACCCCTTTGATAGGGAGACCAATGATGTGCTCCTTGCTCACCTGGGGAGGAGGGCCTCCACACAAGGCAGAAGCCACTGCTTTTCTTCCCTCGGGCAGTGGTGCTTCGAGAGGCAGGCTGATGCTCTCCTCGCAAGGGCCTCCAGCCAAGAGACGGGCCTCTGGCACAGCTTCTGCTGCAGAGGCAGGCACTTTTTCCTCTGCCTCCTGAGGGTCTCCGGCTGCAGGCCAGGCCTCTGGCTTTGTTTCTGGTCTCTCTGATGGCGCCAGAGACACGCTGTCCCCTGCCTCCTGAAAGCCATCCCCCAAAGCACATGCCCCTGCTTCGGCTCCTCCAAGCACTGCTGGCTCCAGAGGCATGTTCTCCATGTCGCCGGCTGCCTCCCTGGCAGTGTCTCCGGCCTTGAGGCTGGGCGAGCAAGGCACCTTCTGGGGGCACGTTTCCTTGTCTGCTAAGAGGCTCCTGAGGCTAGGTCTGACCCAGATCTCGCGCAAGGACGTGTTTTCCTCCAGCTCCTCCCTTTGCAGAAGCTCTTCATCTGCGTCCTCCTCCTCCTCCTCAGGGCTCCAGTCCCCTTGCTCTTCCTGCGCCGCTCCCAGCACTCTCTTCCTGGCTCCCACCTCCCGCTCCCTCCTGGGGGCATGGGCATACAGCCGCTCCAGCACCTCCCACTTGCACCTGGCATCCTTCAGCAGCTCCACTCGCGTTAGCTCTGGTTTCCACAAGTTGTAGAAGGAATTTCTGGCCAGCAGCTAAAAGAAGAGAGGCACATTTGTGAAGGGCGCTGCTTTTCCCACCACGAAAGGTCTCCCGGGGCCCTGCTCCCACTGGGACAGTCACGCTGCTGCAGTGGGGCCCAGCGGCTGGCCCCAGCGCAGGCAGGGTTACCACCTGGCCCAGCCCATCCTTGGCACTCACCTCCTTGCGTTTGACGTTGAGGGATCCTGACGCTGTCAGGGAGAAACGTTTCCCCTTGGCCTCCTCGCCCTCACCCTCGCTCTCCTTCAGGCTCAGCTTCTTCCTCTGGAAACAGGCTTCTCGCAGCTGGGCCAAGGTGTGCCCGGTGCACGCCAGGCTGCTCCTCTCGAGCTCCTCCAGCGGCTCTGTTTTGATGGAGAGCACTGCGAGATACTGCGAGGTGTTGTCGGGGTGCACGCGCAGAGGCTGTCCTTGCACATGGCAGATGATGCCCAAAGGCTGCTGGTTTGGGCCCTGCCCTGCCCGGGGGCATCGTGGGGTCCCTTGTGCACCGCCCTTGCCTGGGGAAGCGGGTGCACCGGCCCCGCTGACCTCCCTTTTGCCCCCACCAGCACGGGCATCAGGCCCTTGCTGAGCTGCAGGGGCTGTGCTTTTGTCCTGCTCTGTGGGCTTGTCCTGGCCTGGGCTTGCTGGTACTGCCAGACTGCTGGTTTGTGCCGATGATGTCCTTTTGGGCACGGCTGCACTGAGCTCCTTCGTGGCTTCATTCGCATCAGGCTGTGCTGGATGCCGGCCAGGTCCAGGGCTCCTGTCATCAGGACGGCTCAAGGCAGCAGACTCCAGCCCCAGGCCTGCACCCTGCACAGCCCCAGCAGGCGGGGCAGGGCCCTGTGGGGCAGGGCCCTGGCTCTCAGCCATCATTTCCAGGCCAGCTTCTCCAAGGATGTTCTGCACAAGGCTGGCAGGCTCAGGCACGGAAGGCGATGGTGGGGCCATGTCACTGTGGGAGTTGGCAGGGATGTCTTCTTCAAAGCCAGGTGACACCTCTGCACAGCAGGGCATGGGGAGTCCAGCTTCCTCTGAAACACCTGTGGCTGTTGTCGCACACTGCAGGGCATCATCCGGGGCAGAAGAGGCTGTTTCTCCCTGGCACGTCTCAGCAGGGGGCACCTGCAGCTCACGAGGCTGCAGGTCTGCACCTTGGGACACTGAGGACTTGCTTAGCACCAAGTCCTGCCTCTGCACCAGCGTGCCTGAACAGTGTGCCTTGACCTCCTGCCCACAGGCATCTCCGGGAGCAGAAAGCAGCTCGTCCCGCTCCTTGTATGCTGGTGTGCTTCGCATCTCCCTTTCAGGAATGGCCTGTGCTCCTGGGACAAAGGAGGAGCTTCCGGAGAGTTGCTGGCTTGTCAGGGGAAGAGTTGTCCTGGTACTGTCGTCTAGCAAGAGCCTTGCTTTTCCCAGGGCTGATCCACGAGAGCCAGGCCTGGGCTCAGGCAAGCAGTGGACGAGCTCTTGCATTGCCCAGGTGGGACCATGAGCTTCCTGCTTGCGTTTTGGAAGGGGAGGCAAGGAAAGAGGGCATGGCTTTAGCTCTTCCTCTGCCAGGCTCTTCCCTGAGTCCACAGCCTTCCCAGCAGCACTAACAGGTGGGAAGGGTTCCCTGGCAGCAGCTGTGCTGGAATTCACTGCCAGCTTCTCTAATCCCTTGGTCTCTCTCTCCAGGGTTCTCCTGGCCACCCCTTTGGTGTCCATGGCATTGGCCCTGCCTCGGGGAGAAGACCTGCAGGATGTTTCGCGAGCAGGCAGCTTCGTTCGACTTGTAGATCCTGCAGTTTTAGCTGCAGAGGTCTCCAGGCCTCCAGGGGCCTGCCGAGCTGCCTTGGTTGGGAGAGGTGGTAAGCCAGGCAGATGTGGTGGCCCTGCTCTTGCATGAGTCCTGCCAGGCGCTGTCTCCCTGTGCCCCAGAGGAGCCTTCCTTACAAGGCCAGTGGAGGGATGCAGAGCTTGTGCCACAATGGGAACGTCCCTGGCAGTGTCCTCCACCACCTGCAATCAAAGCCCATGAGAAAGGCTAAGTTCCTGCCATCCTCCCCCCTGCCCTCCATCCTTCCCACATGGAAACTTCCTGTGGCCCCGATGGCCTCGCCAATGGCTGCACTCTCCCATGTGGGCAGCTTCCCCCCTGCTCCCAAAGGCCGGGTGGGGAGAGGGTTTGTCACCGTGGGGCAAGAGACAGGCAAAGGCAGCTCCCTCGGACACCCCAAGGCATCTCTTTGCAGACTGCTGTGCAGAGCATGCGGTCAGCCTGCTGGGGGCAGAGACCTCCTGGTCTCTCCCAGCACTTCCCACTTGCTTCTTGGCACCTCCGGGGAGTCAGGCAGAGGCTTTGCCACCATCACTGCTCAGCTCTGTACCTTTGCAACGATGCCGCGTTCAGAGGCCCACGAGCTCTGTGGGCCGGGGAGCGAAGGCAGCCTGTCCCTTTGGTGGGACGAAGCCGGGGTCCGGCTGCGCTGCACCACTGTGTGCAGCTCCTGCTGGCCCACCTGCGGGAAGGAGGAAGCACATGATGGAGGTGGTTGTGTTGGTACGAGCAGCCCCTGAAGCACAGTAAACCCCAGCCCCATGTCAAAGGGAACCTCATGGCCACGCATGGCCCAGCTGCACTTAGCCCACAGCTGCTCTCTGCCCCTCAGTGCAGAGCTCACGGGCTCCCTGTGGGCCTTGGAGTATCCAGGTCGGTGTGTGCTTTACCTGAGAGAAAATCCCCAGGGCCACGAATAAATGCCCCCTCACTGGGCGAGCTCATGCCTGGCTGTCTTGCCCCACCTCCCCTTCCCCACCATCCTTGTGCTCTCCATGCAGGTCCCAGCCCTGCTGCCTGCCTCTCCCTCCAGCCCCACCACTCACCTTCCTCCTGCACTCCTGCGTGCCTGGGTGCCCGTCCGTGGACTGGGAGCAGGCGTTCGCCTGCCGCTCCTTGTCCATGTCTGGGATCCACTCGTGAGGACTTGCTACTCTGGCACCAAGGGGGAGCTGCTCCCTCCTGGTCGAGCTGCTCTCCTCAGAGTGGGGACCCCTGGGGGCTCTGGTCCCAGTAGGGATACGGTCACCATGGCGACCGCCCCATCACAATGGCCTTGTGGGCATGATGCCACCTCCATCACAAAGCCCTGGTGGTCGCCGTGGGGACCCCATCACAGTGCCTTGGTGGTTGCCATAGAGACCCCCATCACAATGCCATGGCGGTCCCCCTGGGGACACACAGCACCATGGTATTGCCTCCTTGCCTCCGGTCTCAGCTTCTGAGCATGCCTGAGAGCTGGTGTCTGGGGAGCAGGAAGAGTTTTCTTCTCCTCAACTCTACACTCCTCAGGCCTTGCAGAGGCTGCCCTTCTTCAGGCAGTCCATAGCACACATCCACAAGGCCACCCCTCTTGGTCTGCCTGCCAATCCTCACTCATAGCTCTCGACAGGCCCATCGTCCATCCCTAGGCAGAGATCCCTGCATTCCCACTGCTCTCTCTCTGGGGTTTCTCTTGTCCACATCTCCCTGCACCTTTTCCTTGCCAGCCCAGGCCAGCACTTCCTCCCTCTTTTTTGACTCACCCTCTCCCCGCACTTGCTCCCACTTTAAGGCTTCCCTCTCCAGCTCAGCCACCTGGTTGACCATCAGGTCAGCAGATGGGAACAGTCTCCTCCCAAATGAAGTGAGACAACCCGCAGCCTCAGTCCCTTGCTGTGGGCTCGGCTTTCAGCACCTCCTCCAGCTGCTGGAACCCCAGGCCAGATGGGGAAGCAGGAGCTGCCCTCTCCTCTCTCTTCCTGCTCGTGGGGCTTTTTTTCAGCTAGAAATCCCTCTCACCACAAAACTGCAAGGACTGGCATGGGCTAAGAGCAGGACTGTAGGCAACAGACCGTGCACTGCTGCAGCATGCCTTTACCTCCCCTCAGCCCCATGTGACACCTACCCCTAACCCAACACCATAACAAGAGACAAAAAAGCTGAACTCTAGCCCTGAGGTTCATGGACCTGTTTCTCCTCACGCTCCTTTACTACCCCCAGCCCCCTGCCCTGGGGCTGCACTCAAGAGCCAGCCCAAAGCCCCTTCACTCTGCCCTTTCCCATCGGGCCCCTGGCACACTCTGAATGAAAGTCAGCCCTGGAGTGTGAAGGACGGGGGAATGGAGTTAATACCATGAATTAATTGCAATTAATAGGCAACCTAATGACTTTTCTTTCAGAAAAAAAGGTTCTTTTCTGTTCTGCCCCTCAATTTCCTGCTGTGTCCCATAACAAGAAAGCAGAAAATCGGTATCTTTGAACAGGGTTCCCCAGTTTTAAATAGCTGCCTTCTGCTCCTTTTAAACACTTCTCCCTGCAACATACACACACCCACACACGCACATGCAAACACACACACACCCCACCTCCTAGCCTGCAGCAGACCACTTCCAGGACCAGCACAGAGCAAGGCAGGTAGCTTTATTGTGCTCCCCTTCTTATCTTAGCCAGCTTCCTATTACGTTTCCCATCAAGCTTTACAGGGAGTGAGTGAACTACAAGGAGAGAAAAACAAGAGAAATCATCATTCGTGCACTTTCAGATCGAAGCAACACACATGAGGGAAGGGAGAGTCATGAACAAACTGCTGTCAGGGTACATGAATGCAATATGAATTACAGTATCCAAAATGCAGACTTAAAACCTGAATCCTCAGGACAGATTTCTTCCTCTTGCATCAGTGTACGCTCAGACCTGCATGGCTGCTGCTGCTGGAAGCTTGTCATAGGCATCTCTGTGCCGGGGCAAAGGCCACCCCCTGGGCACTGCCTGAAGCCCCCAGTCCCTCTTGCACTGACGCTCTCGCACTCCACGGGGAAGCGGCACCATTGCAAAACGGTGCTCTTGTGCCAGCGGGCTGCTGGCCAGCGGCCCAAGCGTCGCTTGTGTCAGATGTACAAAACGTCCCCAGAACAAAGCTCTTCTCCTGAACTGCACCTTGCCTATCACACGCAGAACAGTGCCTCTCAATAGGGTACTAAAGTCAAGCAGAAAAAATTGGGGAGGGGGGATTTTAAATGCAATCCCATCCCTATAAAAATACATTCTCAGTCAGCACAAGCTGCTATTTCGGAAGGTCAAACTCAAGGCGGCACGAAACGCCTGCGTCCACCCGTCCAGCTCTCAACCGGAGACACATTTCGTGCTGACCCGTCAGTCCCAGCTCGCCAGCATTGGTCTCCCAGCAGACACCAAGCACCACCCAGCCTTCGCCAGGCGACAGCCAGGGATCACCACAAACGGCCGGACGCGGGCTGGGGAAGCTCCGGGGAAGGAGCGGCCGCGGCAGGGCAGAGGGGCTGCGTGGGGCAGGGCTGCTCCCGGCTCCGCTGCCCCCAGCACACTTCCCCCGGGGCTTCTCCGCAGGCAGCTCCAGGCAGGGCCGGCCCCGGAGGGAAGGAGCTTCCCTCGCTCGCGGCTTTCAGCTCCCGCCGCCGGGCTGGGGCCGAGGCAGAAGGGGCGCCGACGCGGGCGGCTCCCGGGCCGCAGGGGCCCCGGCCGGGCCGGGCCTTCCCCAGCAGCTGCTGGCAGACCGCCGGGCCGGGCCGGGCTCCGGCTGCCCCCGCGCCCGCCCCCCGCTGCTCGCTCTCCCCAGCCCCGGCCCCGGCCCCGGCCCTCGGCCCCGGCGCGGCAGCTCCCGCCGCTCCGGCTCCAGGCTCCGGGCGGCCCCGGCCCCGCCAGACGCTGCCCCGCGCGGCACCACCCGCCTCTCGGCCCCGCCCTGCCCGCAGGCCCCGCCCACACCTCCACCCCTCCTCTGCACCAGCGCGCATGCTCTGATCTGACCCCGCCCCCTCAGGCCCTGCCCCACCCCTCCTTTCAGGGCCCCGCCCTCAGCTCCCCTCCCTTCCCAGCCCCTCAGCTCCCTTGCAGAGCATGCGCACTGCCACCCCCTGCCTCTCCCGTCCCACCCCAGGAGGCCCCGCCCCACCTCCCAGGAGCCAATGGGGGAGCGCGGGGTGGGCGGGACTTTGGGGCTGGAGGCGTCACTTGCGGTGTGGGGGGCGGGGCTGGGGGTGCTGTAGCTGCCGGCGCTGGAGGCTGAGGAGCTGCCGTGTGCGGGGCCGGGGACAGAGGGCTGGGGACAGAGCAGGGCCTCGGCGGAGGGGAGTGTGTGTGGAGCGAGACACCTCGTGTGGGAGCTGCCGTTCTTGCGGCGGGTGTGAGGGGGAAAGGGAAGGGGCGGCCCCGAGCGGGCGCTGTCCTCGCCGGGCCGAGGAGCAGGCCGGGAGCGCGGCCTGGCGGGGGGAGCGTTGTCAGGGGACTCACGGGTCAGGGCCCGGGTTTCCCGTGTGTTTCCAGCATTCCTCGACACCGCTGTCCTTATTGCTTTCTCCCAGGCCCTTGGCGAAACCCCAGTTGTAAAGGCAGAGCGTCACCCTCTCATCGAGGTGGGTGTTGCTGTTGGAGATGGAGGCACCTAAGCATAGCTGTATTTTTCCTTCCTTCTTCCCTGTGTCCATCCGTGCTCCCTGCCTCTGGCTGCTTTAGCAAATCCGAGCTTTCCTCATTTATTACTGAATTATGTAGAGAAAATGGCTCCTCCTGGGTGATCAAACTACATCTGACCCCGAAGGGTTTGAGAAAGGGCAGGACAGCACTCTCGCAGATGGTGAGTGCTCTCCTAAACCTGGAGCAGGATGTGCTTCTGTTCAAGAGCAGGTGTTGTTACTGTAGCCAGGTATTTAAGCGGTAGTTATCCCTGAAGGTCACACTGGGAAGGTTGAGTTGTACTTTGTGTCTGCTTGAAGGCTGCTGCTGGCAAGTTGTGCCTGAAGACAGCTCCACTGAAACTAACGTTGTGCTAAAAGTTGACCTGGAGGACACAGAGATGTTTTACCTTCTTGAGTTTTACCTTCTGAAATGTGAGCAAGTACTGAATGACAATGCTTTTTTACAGGAATAGATTTGCATTTGCTATCTTCCCCCCTCCCCCCCCCCCATATTTTGTGCTTGATTTTGGTCGTATATTGCGAGCAAACATCGTGTGCTCTGTGAAGGACATCATTTCTGTTGTAGGAAGTTTGGGTGTACCTGACACAAAAGGGGAGATGGTCCAATAGCGATGGCACCAGCTTGGTGTGGGAGGATGAGAGTTGAAAAGAAGGGATTTGGTTGAAGAAAGACTGAAGAATCCTTCCAGTGTTTTCTGTTTGCTTTCAAAAAGACTAGGAAGAAACCTTAGAAACCACCTTCAGTTTCTGTTTCTGAAGCAGAAGTATTTACCAGACTCCCTCTTTGTATCAACTGACAAACTCTGTCCCCTGACTGTTGTCTTCTGCCTGGTGAGGAAGTGTGCAGCTGAGAGTTGGTTGTGAGACCTAGTTCCCGAGCATTACTTTAGCCGGATGTTATTTAAGTGGGTGCCTGTGAGTTGCTTTTCTGTCTTTTATTTTGTGTCCTATGTGGGCTTGTCTTTTTCTGGAGCTTCCAGAAGGTAGTGATTTGTGTGTTTGCTTCTGACCTTAGATGGCTTAGTACTCTTTAGTCTCTTTGTTTCCTTGAGGAAGGAGGCAGGCTTTACGTCTAGGCCGGGGTGGTATGTCGTTGCTGGTAACAGCCAGAAACGTTGGGTGCGAGAAGGGGGTGTTAGTGGGAGGCATGTGAGAAAGAGGCCGAAGTCGCAGTGGTGGGAGTCACAGCTGTGTGTGAGCAGTCTGTTGCCTGGTTGAGGTGTGTGGGGTGTTGCTGAGATGCTGCCGCGGTGGCAGGAGGTGCTGCTGGAGAGATTGTGCCATGTGTGTGGGGGAGATGATCGGCGAGGTGCTGGGAAGGGAGAACTCTGAGACCTGACGTGTAGCGTTGGGAGTCTGGGTGCTGCGCAGGGAAGTCGGTCTGTGCGAGACGTGTGTGTGGCTGCCCAGCCCTGTTCTGCCTGTTCTTTCCTCAGCATCGAGGCACGGGTGGAGGACCCTGGGCAGACTGAGGCAAGGGAGAGAACATCAGGAGTTGTACGTTTTCCAAGTAATTAGTATGCCTTATTGTTTTTGGGTGTTGTGTCCCGAGGAAAACTCTGGTTCTTCTCCTAAATCATTGTTACTGAAATGGTGAGGCTTTTCATTCATGATGTTGTCTGTGCTGAGTGACTGTGACAGGATACACTATTTCTCCTGCCAGTGGTTGAGATCCCATGTCAGCAGAGTGACCTGGACTCCAGGTGGTGTTCTCTGGTTGTGTGCCTCTGCCCATGGGCAGCAGCGAGAGTGTTTCAGCTGAAAGTCTCCAGTCTTTTGGTTGAGGATGTCTAAATCAGCTGGAGCTTTTTTGCTAATATAGCTTGTTATGGGAACAGTTTGACCCGAGGTTTCCAAGGAGCAGAGTCTCACACACGTATAGCAGCAAAATGAATGATTCATGTAAATGACAGTACAGCATAGTGACAGCTCGAGCTGGGTGCCTCTGGGAAGGGATCCCGAACAAAGAAATTCTGGGGTAACTATACCCTTTACAGTTTTATTTCCCTGCCTGCCAGGGAAGGTCTCCTCCAGTCGTCTTTACTGAGTCAGTGGTCCCTCTCCTTCTGACTGGTGTCTCTCTCCTTCTGACTGGTGTCTCTCTCCTTCTGTCTGATCTAGGCCTTTATCCCAGGCTGGCTGCCATGTCCTTGTTTCCCACAGTC
Organism: Struthio camelus; assembly: GCF_040807025.1. Classification (NCBI taxonomy): domain Eukaryota; kingdom Metazoa; phylum Chordata; class Aves; order Struthioniformes; family Struthionidae; genus Struthio; species Struthio camelus. The sequence goes on along the minus strand of NC_090973.1, from coordinate 1,533,507 downwards.
CCTTCCCTTCTGGAAGGTCAACCACAACCCAGGTGCATCCCATCTTGTCCCCTGCATTCTACTTTGTATCCTCACTAGCTAGTTTTGTATTTGTATTAGCTGATTGTAATCTGTTTTGCAGTTACCTGGTGGGCAAAGTCACATCATCAGCAATGTTTCTGGAGTTCACTGACAGTTGGGCCTTGAGGCCTGCCGGCTTCATCTACTTCGGGCACTAATACTAAGCAAGAGTCAGACTTGGGCTAAGCTGAAGCTAAATCAGCTACAGTTCTCTAACAAGCTTCTGTCGGGATCTATGGAATTAAGCAAGCTCTTTCTGGAAAGAACGACAACAAACCCCAAAATGCTGTTGGCTAGTTCTTGGCTGAAGTGGCTTTGTAAGGTTTTTGTGAAAGTGAAGATGCATGTTACAAGTGAATGAGAGAGCCTTTGGTGTGCCAGTGACTTGCTTAGGCGTAGGCGGAAGTCTGTTCTCCTAGGGGTGACCTTTGTAGCGTCTGGCTTTTTGCAGTAATGCCAGTTAATCAATTCCTTGTGCACCCTTAGGTGCCCTTTAGTTAACTGAATGTAGAGTTTAGACAAGACTCTTAAAGAATCCCTTTGTAACTATGTCTTTGCTTTGTTTTGGTGTGCTTTGTTTTCTTTTGTTTTGTTTGTAATGATGGCAGAATGTTCAAATTAAGGAAGCAAATTGCACCATTTCTGGACAAGCTCAGTTCCGTTGTTTACATCAAGGTCGTTTCTTTTACGAAGCTTCACTAGAAAGTTGAAGGCATGTAACTTCTGAAGGTGTTTTGAACTGTGTCCTGCAGAGAGGCCAGGTTACATGGGTTTGCTGACAAACAAGTTTCTTCTCTAGCCATCAGTTTGTTCAAATGTCATGTGTATAAACTTACTGTTGTCCCAGTGAGGGTTTTTTTTTTTCCAGCTTGTTCCTTAAATAAGAGGTCCCAAGTCCTTTTTTTAATATGCCTGTCACATTCTTATGCCAACATAGGAGTTTTGTAATTATTTTAGAGGAGGTCCAGGAATTTGGGGAAAGCTTGTTTTGTGTTGCAAAACGACAAGCTCTGCTTGTGACCTGCGACCAGCACATGTCATAAGAAAACGACTAATAAGGGCAAGTGTGGAATCTTGGACTTGAAACTCTAGCCAGTTGCTTGCTTCATTTCTGAGAAACTTTCACATGCTGTTTGAAGGGCCTGTTTGCCAGAGTTCAGACTTTGTACTCAGGCAGGTAGTGTTAGGAAGTTGTCTGCATTATCACCGAGACCCATGCATTTAATTGTCCCTGAAAGTTGACTGGTGGTTTTTCTCTTATCACTTTCCCATCTGTCAGTGCAGGTATCAAGGGAGGTGAAACTTGGGGCCCAGAGTGGTTTCAGAGAAATGATCTGATCGGGTACAGAGTCTCTATTACCATCCTGGATTGAATGGCTTTAAAGCACAATGAGCGTGGGATACCGTGGGGGTCGGTTGTAGGTCTGCCCCTTGAAAAGGTGGCTCTTTGGTGACAATGAAGATATGAGTTTTTGGAGGAAAAGGGATGTATATGAGGAGACCTTCAATGTCTGTGTGTTTTCTTGATCTTCAGAGCCTGTGTTGTTTTAATGGGGACTCCTTCCCAAATGGAGGCAGTCTCCTGACTAGCCTCTAAACTGCAAGTGAACATCTTGAAGGTGCCAGCTCAGTGTGCTGGTGTTTAGTTTGAGTGGGCTAGCTCTGCGTGGATGCAGATATGGTTGCAAATGTTCATGTTTTCCCTTGCAAGTTAGCACCTAACTCTGAGTATTCTTCCCCAATAGATGCCCAAGGAGGAGGAGCTGGTGGCTTCCCCATCTTCCAGCTAGTGAAACTGATGCAGAGAAAGGAAAGGGCTTCTGCCATGTGTAGATGGAAGAAAGTGGGGAAGGACGCCAGCTCTCCCTGCTCTCCCAGTCTTGCTGCTCCAGAAGAGTGGTGCTGCAAGCTGACGTGATGTTTTCCCTTGTTCATGTGTGCAGCAGAGGTGGTAGCCAGATTCAGCTCTTCAAAAAGCCTTTCTTAACCGGGAGGTGGCTTCTTCACAATTGAATGTGACAACATGGAAACCGCCCATTTCTGTCTTTCTCTACTTCTCTCAGGCATTACAGAGCAGCAGAAAATGCTTGTGACCAGATCCAACCAGTGAAGCAAGCCAGTGCAGGGGTAAGCTTGTGTTGTTTCTTATTTCCTTTTTAGGGAAAGCTGATTGACTGTTTTCAACCAGAAATACCAGCGCTCTTCCTTGTATGCTGTTGAGTGAAGAATGTTCTCATGCCAGGTGTTATTCCCAGGGGAAGGGGGAGCATTCTTCAACAAATGGCACTTTCCCAGAGGTCTCGTGCTGTCATTTATTTTGTTTCTATGCCATTGTGAATATTCTGCACTCTCTCTTCTGGTTGCGTGGGAAGAAAAAGCAGTATTTAGGAGGCATGACTTATCCCACTTCATCTGGGCAGCAGAAAACAGTCTAAAGAAGAATCCGGTCCCTTTGTGGACCATCATCTTTCCTCCAGATGAAGTCTCCTTGGCCACTGGGGAAAATGAGGAAGAGGGTGGTTTATCAGAGGTGCTCTGCACAAGTGAATCAGAAAGCAATAGATTTCCTTCAGGAAGGCTCTCTGCATTGGCCACAGGGGACGTGCAGAAGAACAGCTTAGACTCTGCACCTTTCTGCAAGGTGTATACACTTGTCGGAGACGGATTGCACCCCCTCCGTTCTTTAGCTCTTTGCAGTTATCACTTCTGTTTGTCATTCCCCATCAGAGCTGCCATTCCAGCTCTAGAAGTGGGGCTCAACATGCTTTCACTCAGGACAAGTTCTGTCCAGTTTCCCTTCATGCAGTGCTTGGATAGAGCAAAGAAATAGATAAGAACTCAGTTTTGCAAAGCCAAAAGCTTGGGCCAAATGGATCAAGTAGGTGGGTGTGGGATATGAAGGTCCTGATGCCCCCAGAAAGAAGGAAATAGGAATTCAGAGCTAACAAAGGTGAATATGTTCCACCTAATTGCAGCTGTCAGAGCGTCTAAAGCTTAGGTGTGAGCTTAATCTAAGCTGAGGTCTGAGCTGAGACCTAATCTCTGAATCAGGCAGCTAATACCCCTGCACTAGGCCCCTGACTGTACAAAAGCTTTGAAGACTGTTGTCTGTTTTAAGCTTTGTTTTCTTAATCGTAGCATTGTAGACCAGGACTATGGCTGGGAAGTCAATGGTTGGAGCTTTGCTGTGGGAGCTAAGAAGATTGTTCCTACTTTCCATCAAGCTGGAGAGGAGTGGTGAACAGCCTCTCTGCGAAGGATAGTGCCATGTCATACCCAGCAAAGAGAAAGGTAGTTTCCCTTTGATGTTTTTCCCATCTGTGCAGGTATTGTATTTCTGCCAGCCCCAGGTCTCACTCGCCTGAGTGCTCCGGGGGCCTCACCTGCTCTACGACAAAGTCTGAGTTGTGTTTGGGGGCAAATCCTGGGGCTGTCATTGCTGGGCAGTATGATGTAAAAAACACTGTCCTCTCTCCTTTTATTTCCCCCAGCTCCAAGCCCAAAAGCTAGACGTGCAGACTTGGGAGGCTTCTGGGCAACTGATAAATTGCTGGACTAGCCGTGCCACTTTACCAGCAGCTGTTTCTTTCTTCCTTTACAGGAATGATCTTCTCAATTTTGTAGATTCCGCTGTCTTCAGGGCTCATGTTTTGAAGTTCTTCAGGGTAAAATGTCTCCTTGATGGTTTTGTGACTGTAGTCTATTAAACAGGACACGGGTATCTGAGCCCTTCTCACAGCTCCTACCATACAGCTCACAAGCTACATTTCCTTACTCCACCGTGTCCCTGCCCTTGCCTGCTAGCTGGGGAGGTGGCTCTGTGGGAGGAAGTTCATGTGTCTGTGGCAGAATCTGAAGCCCTCACAGCAAAGCATTTTCTCCAGCTCTCAAATCTTGTTTCTTTTTCTTATTTTCTTTTTTTTTTTTTTTTGGCAGGGGAGGTGGAGGTTTTGGGCAGAAAAGGTGTTCTGTGTCCTTGGAAAAATGAAGACCCCAGGAAGAGGCTCTGCCTTGGCTAAACTGAGGTGTTTGAAGTGCAGAGAGCCACAGGTTGGAGTGCCCTTGCCATCCCTGAAGAGAATAAGTTGGTTTTGCAGTGGGATGCAATTCATCCTGAGGAAGATGCCTAGGAGGAGATTCAGTGCAGAGAGCTGGACACCTAACTGTGGGTGCTGGTGTGGAGGTACCTCCCTGTGAGCTGGGTAGTAATCTCACCTGGAAATGTACTCAGTGCAGAGGAGTGGGGAGTAATTCCAGAGACCAGCCTTCCATTGCTTCAGCAGCTATCGAGTGCCATTTTACATTTCCTAGGATGTCCAACCTGTTATCTAGCTGTTGCAGCAGTGGTGAGTGGAAGTTCAGGGATAAGGGGAGCAGGAGTTGTGTAGTGTGGCTTGTGATTTATGCTGAAGAGGCACCACTGAAACAGTGGGACTTGGGGGCTGGGGATCAGTTTTTTGCTCTCACATGGGGTTTCTGGTGAAGATGTTGGGTCCCAACAAATGGGGTCAGGTTTCAGGGGTCCTGCAGGCTAGGCCTGAGGAATATGTATGTCAGCACTGCGAGGTAGTGCTTGAGGATGGAGGATGATGTGGGGAGAGTTACGCAGGGCTGGGGCAGCAGGGATGTGTCGACTGCACTGAAGCAGACCATTAAAACTCTGTGTGTTTATGTGTGTCAAAAATAGAAAAGCTGTCACATATCAAAGGTGCTACTTGAGGGCAGAGCTGTTTGTCCCTTTCATCTTCCTGCAAGCGATGCCTGTGATGCTTTGGTCTAATCAGTGCCTGGGGAGGGACATGGATTTCCAGCAGCAGCTCCATCTCTAACAGCCCTCAGCAAGCCCCGTTAAACCTCCAAGACACTTTATTCCTGTGATTTCACTTCACACTGTGTGACTTTCCCCTGGGAGCTTGTAAGAGTGTGGGAACCACAGTGAGCTTGTCATTGCCTCTAATCTGCAGGGTGGCTAGTAGGAGAACTTAAGAGTGTTGTTAAGTACAAAGTTTTTAATGAGCACGTGATGTAATCTGGTTTCATTTGTTTCTCATATTTAACCCTAACAAAGCTACACTAACGTATTTCAAATGAACTTCATGAATGTCCTTTTCCAGTGGCGATCTAGTGCTATCCCATGTAATATGTGTGGGACAGTGGGACGTCTGTTATGAAATGTAGCCTTCCAGGGTGCACTGATGTCCCAGAATTTCAGGCCTTCCTCTTCCTGCTGGTTCTAGTTATCTGAATGATGATTCTCCTTGGGAATATTCACGTTTTTGTGCTGGTGACTGCGGAGCAGCATTCCTGTCCTTTCAATCCTGCCAGGGATAGGATGTGTTAGTATCCTATTCATGAGATTGGGAACCCCTTCTGCCACAGAAAGACTTTCTCAGCCATCTCCTTCCACCTCACTGTAGAAAGAACTTTCTGCAGCAGCCTGGTCACTGTGTATCTCTTACCAAAACCCAGCACCCTGACAAACCCTAGCAAAGGGTTCTCTGTCTTTTACACAGCCCTGCCTCTTCTAATCAAGATGCTCGGGTTGCCATTGGTAATCCCAACCCCAGCCAGCTCTTTTCTGTCTTACATATCATAATGGAAAAGATGCATTTAAACATGCATGCACGCATTTGTCTGAATGTGTGTCTTCAGTCCAAGAAAGATAAGGTTAAGTGAGCTGCACAAAGTAGACGCATTCAGGAGATAGACTCCCAACCTGAGCAGATTGTTATCACCTGATCTGAGAAATAGCAAGCTGAGTTGTAATATTTTCCTGTTGCAATGTAGCTTTGGAACAAATACTGTGTTTAGGCTAGCTGGGAAGCAGGTACATGAAGTGTATTCACAATTACAGCAGAAACAAATCAGTGCCAGGTGCGTCACAAGTGCTGGGCTCCAGCACTGGGGAAGGAGCCTAGCGCAGTCCCCCCATGTCCCTCTGAGGCCCACTGCCACCACGCAGGCAGCAGCACAGCCTTGGTGCCAGGGGCTGGGCGAGCACAGCCAGGCTTCTATGTGACACGGCCCTTGGGAGAAGGAGCAACCTGGAGTGTGCCAGTGCTGGGCCTGTCTCACTGCAGGCTGCATAGGGGCTAGTCCCTGCCTCACAGTGCTTGCTTACCAGGGGACCTGTGTCGTCGGTAACTGCCAACCCTGGTCCATCCCTGTCCTGTGAGCAGTGTAGGGGATTGACAGGGCTTGGGAAAGGGACAGGAGTGTCTGGGAAGCTCTCACAGCCCTGCGTACACTTGATGGCTGCAATATGCAGGCTCTCACCTTCTTGGCTTCCTTGGTCAGGTAGTGACCTCTCAGTTTTCTCCTTTTTTCTCCTACTTCAGGGCAGTAGCCCATTGCCCCAAAGGGAGCCCAAAGGAGGGAGGCTGCAAAAGCCTACAAGGGCAACAGATGCCTTGGTTGTGGGGTTCCCCACCTCAGATGTGAGCTGGCTGGCACGCGGGGCTGAAGACCACGCTGGCGCACAGCCTTTGTGGCCCAGCCTTTTCCCAGAGTGTCATGGGCCCCAGCTGAAAAGGCAGGCGCTCCTTTCGGGAAGGGCTGCATGCACCACACACCTGCCCCAAGCCTGAGGTGAAGGGGGCGTCTCAGTGAGGCGGTGGGGAAGTGGAGGAAGGATGGGTCTGGTTGGTGGGGCTGTGAGAGAAGCAAAGATGGTCTCCTCCTCTTCCCATGCCATGGCTGCTCTGATGAGCATTTTCGGGGGCAGGAGCTCAACCCTCAACCTCACACTGTGCTCCCCCTGGAGCCCACCACCTATGCCCACGAGCAGAGCCCTGACAAAGCCCTTCCCGCCAATGTCTGTGGTCTCAGCTGTGTGCTTAGCTGGTACCTGAGCACCGATGCCACTGCTTGCTGTGTCCTGCTCTGTGTGGGCATCCGACAGGGCTCTCCTGGCCCTCTTCTGAGCCTGAAAAAGAAAAGGAATTATTTGCAGGGCAAGGGATGAAGCCAGCCCTAGTCCTGGAGAAGGGGTGAGGATCCCCCCTGCCCGGCCTACTCCTCCATGCAAGACTCTGGGGATCAATCGCATCAACAATCGCAATCGTGTTGGGTTGAAGGGAACCTCTTTCTCAGCTCCCAGTCTGTTGCTTCCAGAACTGCAGGCATCCAGCGGAACATGCCGCATACTGAGCCATGCTCAGCCTTGTCCTGTCTCTTGGTTAGCAAGGTCTAAAAAGGCCTAAGCCCAGATTTGGCCTACGGATGCTCAGAGGCTCCTTCCGGAAAGACCTCCCTGACCCTGACCAGGAGCAGTGCACAGCATCTTTCCTGGGAAATGCGAACAGGCACTTTGCCATCCCTGCCCATCACATCTCACTGACTGGGCTACTGTTAAGGTGCTGTGAGTCCCGCAGAGCCTTCTGTGCCTCCAACACCCTGACACAGGCTCCTAGATGTCGGTGCAAGCACTAGCTCTGAGTCCCATCCGGCTGGAAGCATTGTGGGACCCACTGTGCCTTGGTTGGGCGCCCCTTGTTCAGCTCCACCAGGAAAGAGGCCCTGGTGCCATTTCCTGGGCCAGGAGTGCGGCAGAGCTGCCAGCATGCTGTGCTGCCCTGCCTGAGGCCTCACCGGCTCTGTATCCTCCTCTGCAAATGGCCATCTACGCTGCTTCTGCCTAGGAAGCCTCCATGGCGTCCTCATGGCTGTACTGGCAGGTTGTCTGTGCACTGCCTGCAAAGAGAGGAAGGCCAAATTATCAGGGACAATCACCAGCTGTCAAGGTGCTGTGGCCACCGCACAGCCTTCTGGGCCTCCAACACCCCCACACAGACTTCTACATGTCCCTGCACACACTGGCTCCGAGCCCCAGCACGCTGCCAATGTGCTGGCACCCTCTGCAGCAAGCTTGGCCACCTCTCCTTCAGATCCACAGCAAAGGGGCCCTGCTCTCACTTCCTGCCACAGCAGTGGCACGCAGCTGCCACCACACTCTGCCACCCTGGCCCAAGCCCTCACCAGCTCTGCTCTCTCCTGGGCAGAAGGCCTTCCCGGGCGCTGCTTTTTCAGGACCCTCCGTGCTTTCTCCCTGTCCATGCTCGCAGCTTGCTTCTGCGCCACCTGCAAAGCCACGAAGGGCACATTGTCACCGAGCATCAGCAGCAGATCGAGGGCAAGGGGCTGCTGCATCCCCAGCACCACTGCGGCCACACGACAAGCCCCACACAGGAAGTGCCGCACCTTCGGGACGGGCGCTTGCTGCTCAGGCTGCATGCCTTTTCCACAGGCCTGCCCGTTTTTCCTGTGTGCCTGGAAAACCTGCACCGAGGAACCCATGGCCACAACCTGCACAAGCTCCGTGTGCACACAGAGCAGCACCAGGGTGAGCATGTGGGGGTTAGGAGTGGCACTTACGTCCTTGCTGCTGGGTGCGGAGACTGGGACCAAAGGTGGGATGCTTTCCAGGCTCTACAACGGAAGACATTGGTGGCACAGGCGCTCAAAAGGAACCTTCTTTGGCCCTTTGGCATGCAACTCCCACGCACAACAGGCCTAGCCCACCTCCAGGCACCCAAATCCTTCAGGCAAGAGTCACAAGCCAAGAGTCCAAGAGCCCCGACTCCTTTGCCCTGACTCCCACCACAAAGGGCTCCCACACACTGCCCTGCTTGGCCCTGGCGTCAAGACCTCTGCCGCCTGCCTGCTCCCAAGTAGCCCTCCTGCAAAGCCTTGCGAGCACAACAGATGCCTTGGCTGGCAGGGCTCCCTGCATCACAGGGCAGCTGCCTGGCAGCACGCGGGGCTGAAGACCATGCTGGCGCACAGCCTTTGTGCCCCCTTTCCCCAGAGTGGCATGGGGGAGATGCAGGTCCAGGGCCCAGCTGCAAAGGCAGCTGCTCCTTTCGGGAAGGCCTGCGTGCACCACACGCCTGCCAGGCATCTCGCTGAGGCACTGAGGCAGCGGGCAAGGGGAGGAAGGATGGGGCTGCTTGGTGGGGCCAGGAGGGAAGCAAACATGGGCTCCTTCTCTGCCCGCACCATGGCTGCTCTGATGAGCATTTCCTGGAGCAGGAGCTCAACCTCACACTGCGCTCCCCTAGCAGACCACCGCCTCTGCCCAGTAGCCCGAGCCCCAACAAAGCCCCAACAAAGCCCCTCCTCACAACTTCTCGCGCCTCAGTTCCCTCCTTAGCTCATACCTGAGCACCCATGTTGCTGCTCACCGGGTCCTGCTCTCTCGCGGGGTCTGATGGGGCCCTGCTGGCCCTCTCCACAGCCTGACAAAGCAAAGGAGGCCTTTGCAGCGCAACACAGCACGCCAGCCCTACTCCTGGCCCACGTGGTGCCAAGCAGCAACAGCGCCCCTCTGCTCAGCAGCCTCCCACCTCGCCTCACTCCCTTTTCAAGGGCCCACCAGGGAGCACACACCACAGCCAGCCCACCCCTCCGCTCCCATGCCAACTACAGCCTCTCTCTCTTCCCTTCCCTCCACACCAACTTGGCAGCTTTTGCCCTGCACCTTCCCACGGCAAAGACTGTCTTCCCCGTGGTACCGAGGGCAGGAGCGGCCTGGCACGTGGCACAGAGCTGTCGCCGCCACTGCCACTGCTGCTGCCGCCCCTGGCCCACCCATCGGGCCCACCTCCCCACAACCCACTCGCCTTCCTCTCCCCACACACCCACACACCAGCCTCGCTCCCCCCTGCCTCCTCCCACCATGGCACCCATGCCCCCGCCAACACTGCCGCTCCCTCCTCCTGCTGCCTGCCACCCACCACCACTTCCAGCACCGCCTGCTTGCCCACCGCACAACAACCCGCCCCAGTGCCCTTAGCAGCCCCCCGCCCCTACTCCTCCAGGCAACACCCCTCCTGGCCATCAAGCACATCAAGGGGCAAACGGGTGGTGCGCAGTGTGGCGCTCAAGGAAACCCCGCTCTCACCTCCCAGCCTCTTCCCTCCACAAATGCACTATAAGGTCTTGAGGCCGTCTCAGCCCACATTTGCCCTACGCCTACTCACAGGCTCCTTCCTCAAAGACCTCCTGCACCCCCACCACCAGCACTGCACACCAGCCTTCCTGGCAAACTCCCAACAGCCACTGCCCCATCCTTGCCTCTCCCAGCCCCTCCCACTGCCGCGGCACAGCCCTCAAGGTGCTGTGGCCACCGCTCAGCCTTCTGGGCCTCCAGCACCCCCAAACGGCCTTCTACATCTCCGCGCACACACTAGCTCCGAGCCCCAGCACGCTGCCAATGTGCTGGCACCCTCTGCACCCCTCTTGGCCACCTCTCCTTCCGATCCCACAGCAAAGGGGCCCTGCTCCCACCTCCTGCCACAGCAGTGGCACACAGCTGCCACCACACTCTGCCACCCTGGCCCCAGCCCTCACCACCTCTGCTGGCTCCACAGCACAAGGCCTTCCCAGGCGCTGCTTTCTCAGCAGCCTCCGCGGTTTCTCCCTCGCCAGGCTCCCAGCTTGCTTCTGCACCACCTGCCAAGGCACCAAGGGCACATTGTCACCGAGCATCAGCAGCAGAGCGAGGGCAAGGGGCTGCTGCATCCCCAGCACCACTGCGGCCACACGACAAGCCCCACACAGGACATGGGCCTTCGGGACAGGCACTTGCTGCTCAGGTTGCATGCCTTTTCCACAGGCCTGCCCGTTTTTCCTGTGTGCCTAGAAAACCTGCACCGAGGAACCCACGGGCACAACCTGCACAAGCTCCGTGTGCACACAGAGCAGCACACGGCTGAGCATGTGGGGGTTAGGAGTCGCGCTTACGTCGTTGTTGCTGGGTGCGGAGACCGGGATCGGAGGTGGGACAGTTTCCAGGCTCTACAACGGAAGAAATTGGTGGCACAGGCACTTAGAAGGAGCCTCCTTTGGCCCTTTGGGGGCACATTGGCATGCAGCTCCCGCGCACAACATGCCTCAAGGCACCCAAATCCTTCAGGCAAGAGTCACAAGCCAAGAGCCCAAGAGCCCCGACTCCTTTGCCCTGACTCCCACCACAAAGGGCTCCCACCCACCACCCTGCTAGGCCCTCGCCTCGGGCCTCTGCCACCTGCCTGCTCCCAAGTAGCCCTCCCGCAAAGCCTTGCGAGCACAACAGATGCCTTGGCTGGCAGGGCTCCCTGCATCACAGGGCAGCTGCCTGGCAGCACGCGGGGCTGAAGACCATGCTGGCGCACAGCCTTTGTGCCCCCTTTCCCCAGAGTGGCATGGGGGAGATGCAGGTCCAGGCCCCAGCTGCAAAGGCAGCTGCTCCTTTCGGGAAGGCCTGCGTGCACCACACGCCTGCCAGGCATCTCGCTGAGGCACTGAGGCAGCGGGCAAGGGGAGGAAGGATGGGGCTGCTTGGTGGGGCCAGGAGAGAAGCAAACATGGGCTCCTTCTCTGCCCGCACCATGGCTGCTCTGATGAGCATTTCCTGGGGCAGGAGCTCAACCTCACACTGCGCTCCCCCAGCAGACCACCGCCTCTGCCCAGTAGCCCGAGCCCCAACAAAGCCCCAACAAAGCCCCTCCTCACAACCTCTCGCGCCTCAGCTCTCTCCTTAGCTCCTACCTGAGCACCGATGCTGCTGCTCACCGGGTCCTGCTCTCTCTGTGTCTCCGAGGTGGCCCTGCTGGCCCTCTCCACAGCCTGACAAAGCAAAGGAGGCCTTTGCAGCACGCCAGCCCTACTCCTGGCCAACATGCTGCCAAGCAGCAACAGCGCCCCTCTGCTCAGCAGCCTCCCACCTCGCCTCGCTCCCTTTCCAAGGGCCCACAAGTGAGCCCGCACCACAGCCAGCCCACCCCTCTGCTCCCACGCCAAATACAGCCTCTCTCTTCCCTTCCCTCCACACCAACTACGCAGCTTTTGCCCTGCAACTTCCCACCGCAAGCAGTGTCTTCCCCACGGTGCCTCCCAAACCCCCACATGTGCTTCAAAATAGCACTTCAGACACTAGCTCCGAGCCCCATCAGCCTGGTGCTGTGGGGGCACCCACTGGGCCTGCCTTGGCCACCTCTCCTTCAGAGCCACCACCAAAGGGGCCCCCAGGCCATTTCCTGACACAGCACTGGCACACAGCTGCCACCACACTGCCCTGCCCTGGCCCAAGCCCTCACCAGCTCTGGTGGCTCCGCGCCAGGAGGCCTTGCCTGCCGCTGCGCCCTCAGGAACCGCCGCGGTTTCTCCCTGGCCGTGCTCGCAGCTGCTCTGGCGACCACCTGCAAAGCCACCAAGGCCACATTGTCACCGAGCATCACCCACGGAGGGAGCGGAAGGTGCTGCTACATCCCCAGCACCACTGCCGCCACACGACAAGCCCCGCACAGCGCACCGACGTTCGCCACGGGCACTTGCTGATCAGGCTGCATGCGTGGACCCTCCCTACCTGCCTACACCTCATGCTGCTCGGGCCAACGGGCTCCCACCACGGCCACCCAACACAGCCGCCCTCCTACGCTCACCACCATGCCCACCTCTCCCCACACACACACCCTTTCCCAACAACTCTCAGCAAACCTCCTCTTCCCCTATCCGCTCCAACACTCCCACCCGCCCACCACCAACTCCTCCTCGCCCACTTGCCGCCACCCACCACAACACGGCCCTGCTCCCACCTCCACCCGCCCAGCCTCCCCCTCCAAACGCCTCACACCCCACAGCACCAGGCACCTGGCCACCTCACCCCCAAACACAGCCCTTCCCCACGCCCATGCAGCACTCGCCCACCGCCGCCTCTACCATTGCCTCTTGCCCGCCCTCTCACAGCCACACCAGCTGCACAGCCTGCACTTTTTGCACTCTTTTCCACAGGCCTCTTTTTCCTGTGCAGCTAGAAAGCCTGCACCAAGGAACCCATGGCCACAACCTGCACAAGCTCCGTGTGCACACAGAGCAGCACACGGCTGAGCATGTGGGGGTTAGGAATGGCACTTACGTCCTTGCTGCTGGCTTCGGAGACCGGGACCGGAAGTGGGACGCTCTCCAGGCTCTACAAGAGAACAAATTGGTGGCACAGGCACTTAGAAGGAGCCTCCTTTGGCCCTTTGGGGGCACATTGGCACGCAGCTCCCGCGCACAACATGCCTCAAGGCACCCAAATCCTTCAGGCAAGAGTCACAAGCCAAGAGCCCAAGAGCCCCGACCCCTTTGCCCTGACTCCCACCACAAAGGGCTCCCACCCACCACCCTGCTTGGCCCTCGCCTCGGGCCTCTGCCGCCTGCCTGCTCCCAAGTAGCCCCCCTGCAAAGCCTTACAAGGACAACAGACGCCTTGCCTGAGGGGCTCCCTGCATCACAGGGCAGCTGCCTGGCAGCACGCGGGGCTGAAGACCACGCTGGCGCACGGCCTTTGCACCACCTTTCCCCAGAGGGCCTAACGGGGGCCCCAGCTGCACGGCCAGGCCCCAGCTGCAAAGGCAGCTCCTCCTTTCAGGAAAGCCTGCATGCACCACACGCCTGCCCCAAGCCTGTGGCCAAGCTGCCGTCTCGGGGAGCCAGTGGCCAAGCGCAGGAAGGGTGGGTAAGGTTGGTGGGGCCGGAAAAGAAGCAAAGATGGTCTCCTCCTCTGCCCGGGCCACGGCTGCTCTGACGAGGATGTTTTGGGGCAGGAGCTCAACCTCACACTGGCCTCCCTCAGGAGCTCACAACATGTGTCGAGCGGCAGAGCCCCGACAAAGCCCCGACAAAGCCCTCCAGTGGGCTCAGCTGATACCTGAGCACTGATGCTGCTGCTCGCCGCCTCCTGCTTTCTCTGTATCTCCGATGGGGCCCTGCTGGCCCTCTCCACAGCCTGACAAAGGAATGGAGGCTTTTGCAGCGCAACGCAACACGCCAGCCCTAGTCCAGAGCAAGGCGATGCCAAGCAGCAACAGCGCCCCTCTGCTCAGCAGCCTCCCACCTCGCCTCACTCCCTTTGCAAGGGCCCACAAGGGAGCACGCACCACAGCCAGCCCACCTCTCTGCTCCCATGCCAACTACAGCCTCTCTCTCTTCCCTTCCCTCCACACCAACTTGGCAGCTTTTGCCCTGCACCTTCCCACCACAAGCAGTGTCTTCCCCTCGGTGCCGAGCGCCCTCGCAGCTGCCAGTAAACTGTTCCTGGCACCATCACCGCCACCCCTGGCCCACCCATCGGGCCCACCTCCCCACAAACCACTCGCCCTCTTCTCCCCACACACCCACACACCAGCCTCGCTCCCGCCTCCCTCCTCCCACCACGGCACCCATGCCCCCGCCGACACTGCCGCTCCCTCCTCCTGCTGCCTGCCACCCACCACCACTTCCAGCACCGCCTGCTTGCCCACCGCACAACAACCCGCCCCAGTGCCCTTAGCAGCCCCCCGCCCCTACTCCTCCAGGCAACACCCCTCCTGGCCATCAAGCGCTTCCAGGGACAAAGGGGCCATCGGCGGTGCTGCACTCAAGGCAGCCCCGCTCTCACCTCCCAGCCTCTTCCCTCCACAAATGCACTATAAGGTCTTGAGGCTGTCTCAGCCCACGTTTGCCCTACGCCTACTCAAAGGCTCCTCTCAAAGATCTCCCGTACCCCCACCACCAGCACTGCACACCAGCCTTCCTGGCAAACTCCCAACAGCCACTGCCCCATCCTTGCCTCTCCCAGCCCCTCCCACTGCCGCGGCACAGCCCTCAAGGTGCTGTGGCCACCGCTCAGCCTTCTGGGCCTCCAGCACCCCCACGGCCTTCTACATCTCCCTGCACACACTAGCTCCAAGCCCCAGCATGCTGCCAATGTGCTGGCACCCTCTGCACCCAGCTTGGCCACCTCTCCTTCCGATCCACAGCAAAGGGGCCCTGCTCCCACCTCCTGCCACAGCAGTGGCACACAGCTGCCACCACACTCTGCCACCCTGGCCCCAGCCCTCACCACCTCTGCTGGCTCCACAGCACAAGGCCTTCCCAGGCGCTGCTTTCTCAGCAGCCTCCGCGGTTTCTCCCTCGCCAGGCTCCCAGCTTGCTTCTGCACCACCTGCCAAGGCACCAAGGGCACATTGTCACCGAGCATCAGCAGCAGAGCGAGGGCAAGGGGCTGCTGCATCCCCAGCACCACTGCGGCCACACGACAAGCCCCACACAGGACATGGGCCTTCGGGACAGGCACTTGCTGCTCAGGTTGCATGCCTTTTCCACAGGCCTGCCCGTTTTTCCTGTGTGCCTAGAAAACCTGCACCGAGGAACCCACGGGCACAACCTGCACAAGCTCCGTGTGCACACAGAGCAGCACACGGCTGAGCATGTGGGGGTTAGGAGTCGCGCTTACGTCGTTGTTGCTGGGTGCGGAGACCGGGATCGGAGGTGGGACAGTTTCCAGGCTCTACAACGGAAGAAATTGGTGGCACAGGCACTTAGAAGGAGCCTCCTTTGGCCCTTTGGGGGCACATTGGCACGCAGCTCCCGCGCACAACATGCCTCAAGGCACCCAAATCCTTCAGGCAAGAGTCACAAGCCAAGAGCCCAAGAGCCCCGACTCCTTTGCCCTGACTCCCACCACAAAGGGCTCCCACCCACCACCCTGCTAGGCCCTCGCCTCGGGCCTCTGCCGCCTGCCTGCTCCCAAGTAGCCCTCCCGCAAAGCCTTGCGAGCACAACAGATGCCTTGGCTGGCAGGGCTCCCTGCATCACAGGGCAGCTGCCTGGCAGCACGCAGGGCTGAAGACCATGCTGGCGCACAGCCTTTGTGCCCCCTTTCCCCAGAGTGGCATGGGGGAGATGCAGGTCCAGGCCCCAGCTGCAAAGGCAGCTGCTCCTTTCGGGAAGGCCTGCGTGCACCACACGCCTGCCAGGCATCTCGCTGAGGCACTGAGGCAGCGGGCAAGGGGAGGAAGGATGGGGCTGCTTGGTGGGGCCAGGAGGGAAGCAAACATGGGCTCCTTCTCTGCCCGCACCATGGCTGCTCTGATGAGCATTTCCTGGAGCAGGAGCTCAACCTCACACTGCGCTCCCCCAGCAGACCACCGCCTCTGCCCAGTAGCCCGAGCCCCAACAAAGCCCCAACAAAGCCCCTCCTCACAACCTCTCGCGCCTCAGCTCTCTCCTTAGCTCATACCTGAGCACCGATGCTGCTGCTCACCGGGTCCTGCTCTCTCTGTGTCTCCGAGGTGGCCCTGCTGGCCCTCTCCACAGCCTGACAAAGCAAAGGAGGCCTTTGCAGCACGCCAGCCCTACTCCTGGCCAACATGCTGCCAAGCAGCAACAGCGCCCCTCTGCTCAGCAGCCTCCCACCTCGCCTCGCTCCCTTTCCAAGGGCCCACAAGTGAGCCCGCACCACAGCCAGCCCACCCCTCTGCTCCCACGCCAAATACAGCCTCTCTCTTCCCTTCCCTCCACACCAACTACGCAGCTTTTGCCCTGCAACTTCCCACCGCAAGCAGTGTCTTCCCCACGGTGCCTCCCAAACCCCCACATGTGCTTCAAAATAGCACTTCAGACACTAGCTCCGAGCCCCATCAGCCTGGTGCTGTGGGGGCACCCACTGGGCCTGCCTTGGCCACCTCTCCTTCAGAGCCACCACCAAAGGGGCCCCCAGGCCATTTCCTGACACAGCACTGGCACACAGCTGCCACCACACTGCCCTGCCCTGGCCCAAGCCCTCACCAGCTCTGGTGGCTCCGCGCCAGGAGGCCTTGCCTGCCGCTGCGCCCTCAGGAACCGCCGCGGTTTCTCCCTGGCCGTGCTCGCAGCTGCTCTGGCGACCACCTGCAAAGCCACCAAGGCCACATTGTCACCGAGCATCACCCACGGAGGGAGCGGAAGGTGCTGCTACATCCCCAGCACCACTGCCGCCACACGACAAGCCCCACACAGCGCACCGACGTTCGCCACGGGCACTTGCTGATCAGGCTGCATGCGTGGACCCTCCCTACCTGCCTACACCTCATGCTGCTCGGGCCAACGGGCTCCCACCACGGCCACCCAACACAGCCGCCCTCCTACGCTCACCACCATGCCCACCTCTCCCCACACACACACCCTTTCCCAACAACTCTCAGCAAACCTCCTCTTCCCCTATCCGCTCCAACACTCCCACCCGCCCACCACCAACTCCTCCTCGCCCACTTGCCGCCACCCACCACAACACGGCCCTGCTCCCACCTCCACCCGCCCAGCCTCCCCCTCCAAACGCCTCACACCCCACAGCACCAGGCACCTGGCCACCTCACCCCCAAACACAGCCCTTCCCCACGCCCATGCAGCACTCGCCCACCGCCGCCTCTACCATTGCCTCTTGCCCGCCCTCTCACAGCCACACCAGCTGCACAGCCTGCACTTTTTGCACTCTTTTCCACAGGCCTCTTTTTCCTGTGCAGCTAGAAAGCCTGCACCAAGGAACCCATGGCCACAACCTGCACAAGCTCCGTGTGCACACAGAGCAGCACACGGCTGAGCATGTGGGGGTTAGGAATGGCACTTACGTCCTTGCTGCTGGCTTCGGAGACCGGGACCGGAAGTGGGACGCTCTCCAGGCTCTACAAGAGAACAAATTGGTGGCACAGGCACTTAGAAGGAGCCTCCTTTGGCCCTTTGGGGGCACATTGGCACGCAGCTCCCGCGCACAACATGCCTCAAGGCACCCAAATCCTTCAGGCAAGAGTCACAAGCCAAGAGCCCAAGAGCCCCGACCCCTTTGCCCTGACTCCCACCACAAAGGGCTCCCACCCACCACCCTGCTAGGCCCTCGCCTCGGGCCTCTGCCGCCTGCCTGCTCCCAAGTAGCCCCCCTGCAAAGCCTTACAAGGACAACAGACGCCTTGCCTGAGGGGCTCCCTGCATCACAGGGCAGCTGCCTGGCAGCACGCGGGGCTGAAGACCACGCTGGCACACGGCCTTTGCACCACCTTTCCCCAGAGGGCCTAACGGGGGCCCCAGCTGCACGGCCAGGCCCCAGCTGCAAAGGCAGCTCCTCCTTTCAGGAAAGCCTGCATGCACCACACGCCTGCCCCAAGCCTGTGGCCAAGCTGCCGTCTCGGGGAGCCAGTGGCCAAGCGCAGGAAGGGTGGGTAAGGTTGGTGGGGCCGGAAAAGAAGCAAAGATGGTCTCCTCCTCTGCCCGGGCCACGGCTGCTCTGACGAGGATGTTTTGGGGCAGGAGCTCAACCTCACACTGGCCTCCCTCAGGAGCTCACAACATGTGTCGAGCGGCAGAGCCCCGACAAAGCCCCGACAAAGCCCTCCAGTGGGCTCAGCTGATACCTGAGCACTGATGCTGCTGCTCGCCGCCTCCTGCTTTCTCTGTATCTCCGATGGGGCCCTGCTGGCCCTCTCCACAGCCTGACAAAGGAATGGAGGCTTTTGCAGCGCAACGCAACACGCCAGCCCTAGTCCAGAGCAAGGCGATGCCAAGCAGCAACAGCGCCCCTCTGCTCAGCAGCCTCCCACCTCGCCTCACTCCCTTTGCAAGGGCCCACAAGGGAGCACGCACCACAGCCAGCCCACCTCTCTGCTCCCATGCCAACTACAGCCTCTCTCTCTTCCCTTCCCTCCACACCAACTACGCAGCTTTTGCCCTGCACCTTCCCACCACAAGCAGTGTCTTCCCCTCAGTGCCGAGCGCCCTCGCAGCTGCCAGTAAACTGTTCCTGGCACCATCACCGCCACCCCTGGCCCACCCATCGGGCCCACCTCCCCACAACCCACTCGCCCTCTTCTCCCCACACACCCACACACCAGCCTCGCTCCCGCCTCCCTCCTCCCACCACGGCACCCATGCCCCCGCCGACACTGCCGCTCCCTCCTCCTGCTGCCTGCCACCCACCACCACTTCCAGCACCGCCTGCTTGCCCACCGCACAACAACCCGCCCCAGTGCCCTTAGCAGCCCCCCGCCCCTACTCCTCCAGGCAACACCCCTCCTGGCCATCAAGCGCTTCCAGGGACAAAGGGGCCATCGGCGGTGCTGCGCTCAAGGCAGCCCCGCTCTCACCTCCCAGCCTCTTCCCTCCACAAATGCACTATAAGGTCTTGAGGCTGTCTCAGCCCACGTTTGCCCTACGCCTACTCAAAGGCTCCTCTCAAAGATCTCCCGTACCCCCACCACCAGCACTGCACACCAGCCTTCCTGGCAAACTCCCAACAGCCACTGCCCCATCCTTGCCTCTCCCAGCCCCTCCCACTGCCGCGGCACAGCCCTCAAGGTGCTGTGGCCACCGCTCAGCCTTCTGGGCCTCCAGCACCCCCACGGCCTTCTACATCTCCCTGCACACACTACCTCCGAGCCCCAGCTTGCTGCCAATGTGCTGGCACCCTCTGCACCCAGCTTGGCCACCTCTCCTTCCGATCCACAGCAAAGGGGCCCTGCTCCCACCTCCTGCCACAGCAGTGGCACACAGCTGCCACCACACTCTGCCACCCTGGCCCCAGCCCTCACCACCTCTGCTGGCTCCACAGCACAAGGCCTTCCCAGGCGCTGCTTTCTCAGCAGCCTCCGCGGTTTCTCCCTCGCCAGGCTCCCAGCTTGCTTCTGCACCACCTGCCAAGGCACCAAGGGCACATTGTCACCGAGCATCAGCAGCAGAGCGAGGGCAAGGGGCTGCTGCATCCCCAGCACCACTGCGGCCACACGACAAGCCCCACACAGGACATGGGCCTTCGGGACAGGCACTTGCTGCTCAGGTTGCATGCCTTTTCCACAGGCCTGCGCGTTTTTCCTGTGTGCCTAGAAAACCTGCACCGAGGAACCCACGGGCACAACCTGCACAAGCTCCGTGTGCACACAGAGCAGCACACGGCTGAGCATGTGGGGGTTAGGAGTCGCGCTTACGTCGTTGTTGCTGGGTGCGGAGACCGGGATCGGAGGTGGGACAGTTTCCAGGCTCTACAACGGAAGAAATTGGTGGCACAGGCACTTAGAAGGAGCCTCCTTTGGCCCTTTGGGGGCACATTGGCATGCAGCTCCCGCGCACAACATGCCTCAAGGCACCCAAATCCTTCAGGCAAGAGTCACAAGCCAAGAGCCCAAGAGCCCCGACTCCTTTGCCCTGACTCCCACCACAAAGGGCTCCCACCCACCACCCTGCTAGGCCCTCGCCTCGGGCCTCTGCCGCCTGCCTGCTCCCAAGTAGCCCTCCCGCAAAGCCTTGCGAGCACAACAGATGCCTTGGCTGGCAGGGCTCCCTGCATCACAGGGCAGCTGCCTGGCAGCACGCAGGGCTGAAGACCATGCTGGCGCACAGCCTTTGTGCCCCCTTTCCCCAGAGTGGCATGGGGGAGATGCAGGTCCAGGCCCCAGCTGCAAAGGCAGCTGCTCCTTTCGGGAAGGCCTGCGTGCACCACACGCCTGCCAGGCATCTCGCTGAGGCACTGAGGCAGCGGGCAAGGGGAGGAAGGATGGGGCTGCTTGGTGGGGCCAGGAGGGAAGCAAACATGGGCTCCTTCTCTGCCCGCACCATGGCTGCTCTGATGAGCATTTCCTGGAGCAGGAGCTCAACCTCACACTGCGCTCCCCCAGCAGACCACCGCCTCTGCCCAGTAGCCCGAGCCCCAACAAAGCCCCAACAAAGCCCCTCCTCACAACCTCTCACACCTCAGCTCTCTCCTTAGCTCATACCTGAGCACCGATGCTGCTGCTCACCGGGTCCTGCTCTCTCTGTGTCTCCGAGGTGGCCCTGCTGGCCCTCTCCACAGCCTGACAAAGCAAAGGAGGCCTTTGCAGCACGCCAGCCCTACTCCTGGCCAACATGCTGCCAAGCAGCAACAGCGCCCCTCTGCTCAGCAGCCTCCCACCTCGCCTCGCTCCCTTTCCAAGGGCCCACAAGTGAGCCCGCACCACAGCCAGCCCACCCCTCTGCTCCCACGCCAAATACAGCCTCTCTCTTCCCTTCCCTCCACACCAACTACGCAGCTTTTGCCCTGCAACTTCCCACCGCAAGCAGTGTCTTCCCCACGGTGCCTCCCAAACCCCCACATGTGCTTCAAAATAGCACTTCAGACACTAGCTCCGAGCCCCATCAGCCTGGTGCTGTGGGGGCACCCACTGGGCCTGCCTTGGCCACCTCTCCTTCAGAGCCACCACCAAAGGGGCCCCCAGGCCATTTCCTGACACAGCACTGGCACACAGCTGCCACCACACTGCCCTGCCCTGGCCCAAGCCCTCACCAGCTCTGGTGGCTCCGCGCCAGGAGGCCTTGCCTGCCGCTGCGCCCTCAGGAACCGCCGCGGTTTCTCCCTGGCCGTGCTCGCAGCTGCTCTGGCGACCACCTGCAAAGCCACCAAGGCCACATTGTCACCGAGCATCACCCACGGAGGGAGCGGAAGGTGCTGCTACATCCCCAGCACCACTGCCGCCACACGACAAGCCCCGCACAGCGGACGCACCTTCGCCACAGGCAGATGCTGATCAGGCTGCATGCGTGGACCCTCCCTACCTGCCTACACCTCATGCTGCTCGGGCCAACGGGCTCCCACCACGGCCACCCAACACAGCCGCCCTCCTACGCTCACCACCATGCCCACCTCTCCCCACACACACACCCTTTCCCAACAACTCTCAGCAAACCTCCTCTTCCCCTATCCGCTCCAACACTCCCACCCGCCCACCACCAACTCCTCCTCGCCCACTTGCCGTCACCCACAACACGGCCCTGCTCCCACCTCCACCCGCTCAGCCTCCCCCTCCAAACGCCTCACACCCCACAGCACCAGGCACCTGGCCACCTCACCCCCAAACACAGCCCTTCCCCACGCCCATGCAGCACTCGCCCACCGCCGCCTCTACCATTGCCTCTTGCCCGCCCTCTCACAGCCACACCAGCTGCACAGCCTGCACTTTTTGCACTCTTTTCCACAGGCCTCTTTTTCCTGTGCAGCTAGAAAGCCTGCACCAAGGAACCCATGGCCACAACCTGCACAAGCTCCGTGTGCACACAGAGCAGCACACGGCTGAGCATGTGGGGGTTAGGAATGGCACTTACGTCCTTGCTGCTGGCTTCGGAGACCGGGACCGGAAGTGGGACGCTCTCCAGGCTCTACAAGAGAACAAATTGGTGGCACAGGCACTTAGAAGGAGCCTCCTTTGGCCCTTTGGGGGCACATTGGCACGCAGCTCCCGCGCACAACATGCCTCAAGGCACCCAAATCCTTCAGGCAAGAGTCACAAGCCAAGAGCCCAAGAGCCCCGACCCCTTTGCCCTGACTCCCACCACAAAGGGCTCCCACCCACCACCCTGCTTGGCCCTCGCCTCGGGCCTCTGCCGCCTGCCTGCTCCCAAGTAGCCCCCCTGCAAAGCCTTACAAGGACAACAGACGTCTTGCCTGAGGGGCTCCCTGCATCACAGGGCAGCTGCCTGGCAGCACGCGGGGCTGAAGACCATGCTGGCGCACGGCCTTTGCACCACCTTTCCCCAGAGGGCCTAACGGGGGCCCCAGCTGCACGGCCAGGCCCCAGCTGCAAAGGCAGCTCCTCCTTTCAGGAAAGCCTGCATGCACCACACGCCTGCCCCAAGCCTGTGGCCAAGCTGCCGTCTCGGGGAGCCAGTGGCCAAGCGCAGGAAGGGTGGGTAAGGTTGGTGGGGCCGGAAAAGAAGCAAAGATGGTCTCCTCCTCTGCCCGGGCCACGGCTGCTCTGACGAGGATGTTTTGGGGCAGGAGCTCAACCTCACACTGGCCTCCCTCAGGAGCTCACAACATGTGTCGAGCGGCAGAGCCCCGACAAAGCCCCGACAAAGCCCTCCAGTGGGCTCAGCTGATACCTGAGCACTGATGCTGCTGCTCGCCGCCTCCTGCTTTCTCTGTATCTCCGATGGGGCCCTGCTGGCCCTCTCCACAGCCTGACAAAGGAATGGAGGCTTTTGCAGCGCAACGCAACACGCCAGCCCTAGTCCAGAGCAAGGCGATGCCAAGCAGCAACAGCGCCCCTCTGCTCAGCAGCCTCCCACCTCGCCTCACTCCCTTTGCAAGGGCCCACAAGGGAGCACGCACCACAGCCAGCCCACCTCTCTGCTCCCATGCCAACTACAGCCTCTCTCTCTTCCCTTCTCTCCACACCAACTACGCAGCTTTTGCCCTGCACCTTCCCACCGCAAGCAGTGTCTTCCCCTCGGTGCCGAGCGCCCTCGCAGCTGCCAGTAAACTGTTCCTGGCACCATCACCGCCACCCCTGGCCCACCCATCGGGCCCACCTCCCCACAAACCACTCGCCCTCTTCTCCCCACACACCCACACACCAGCCTCGCTCCCCCCTGCCTCCTCCCACCACGGCACCCATGCCCCCGCCGACACTGCCGCTCCCTCCACCTGCTGCCTGCCACCCACCACCACTTCCAGCACCGCCTGCTTGCCCACCGCACAACAACCCGCCCCAGTGCCCTTAGCAGCCCCCCGCCCCTACTCCTCCAGGCAACACCCCTCCTGGCCATCAAGCGCTTCCAGGGACAAAGGGGCCATCGGCGGTGCTGCGCTCAAGGCAGCCCCGCTCTCACCTCCCAGCCTCTTCCCTCCACAAATGCACTATAAGGTCTTGAGGCTGTCTCAGCCCACGTTTGCCCTACGCCTACTCAAAGGCTCCTCTCAAAGATCTCCCGTACCCCCACCACCAGCACTGCACACCAGCCTTCCTGGCAAACTCCCAACAGCCACTGCCCCATCCTTGCCTCTCCCAGCCCCTCCCACTGCCGCGGCACAGCCCTCAAGGTGCTGTGGCCACCGCTCAGCCTTCTGGGCCTCCAGCACCCCCAAACGGCCTTCTACATCTCCGCGCACACACTAGCTCCGAGCCCCAGCACGCTGCCAATGTGCTGGCACCCTCTGCACCCCTCTTGGCCACCTCTCCTTCCGATCCCACAGCAAAGGGGCCCTGCTCCCACCTCCTGCCACAGCAGTGGCACACAGCTGCCACCACACTCTGCCACCCTGGCCCCAGCCCTCACCACCTCTGCTGGCTCCACAGCACAAGGCCTTCCCAGGCGCTGCTTTCTCAGCAGCCTCCGCGGTTTCTCCCTCGCCAGGCTCCCAGCTTGCTTCTGCACCACCTGCCAAGGCACCAAGGGCACATTGTCACCGAGCATCAGCAGCAGAGCGAGGGCAAGGGGCTGCTGCATCCCCAGCACCACTGCGGCCACACGACAAGCCCCACACAGGACATGGGCCTTCGGGACAGGCACTTGCTGTTCAGGTTGCATGCCTTTTCCACAGGCCTGCCCGTTTTTCCTGTGTGCCTAGAAAACCTGCACCGAGGAACCCACGGGCACAACCTGCACAAGCTCCGTGTGCACACAGAGCAGCACACGGCTGAGCATGTGGGGGTTAGGAGTCGCGCTTACGTCGTTGTTGCTGGGTGCGGAGACCGGGATCGGAGGTGGGACAGTTTCCAGGCTCTACAACGGAAGAAATTGGTGGCACAGGCACTTAGAAGGAGCCTCCTTTGGCCCTTTGGGGGCACATTGGCACGCAGCTCCCGCGCACAACATGCCTCAAGGCACCCAAATCCTTCAGGCAAGAGTCACAAGCCAAGAGCCCAAGAGCCCCGACTCCTTTGCCCTGACTCCCACCACAAAGGGCTCCCACCCACCACCCTGCTAGGCCCTCGCCTCGGGCCTCTGCCACCTGCCTGCTCCCAAGTAGCCCTCCCGCAAAGCCTTGCGAGCACAACAGATGCCTTGGCTGGCAGGGCTCCCTGCATCACAGGGCAGCTGCCTGGCAGCACGCGGGGCTGAAGACCATGCTGGCGCACAGCCTTTGTGCCCCCTTTCCCCAGAGTGGCATGGGGGAGATGCAGGTCCAGGGCCCAGCTGCAAAGGCAGCTGCTCCTTTCGGGAAGGCCTGCGTGCACCACACGCCTGCCAGGCATCTCGCTGAGGCACTGAGGCAGCGGGCAAGGGGAGGAAGGATGGGGCTGCTTGGTGGGGCCAGGAGGGAAGCAAACATGGGCTCCTTCTCTGCCCGCACCATGGCTGCTCTGATGAGCATTTCCTGGAGCAGGAGCTCAACCTCACACTGCGCTCCCCCAGCAGACCACCGCCTCTGCCCAGTAGCCCGAGCCCCAACAAAGCCCCAACAAAGCCCCTCCTCACAACCTCTCACACCTCAGCTCTCTCCTTAGCTCATACCTGAGCACCGATGCTGCTGCTCACCGGGTCCTGCTCTCTCTGTGTCTCCGAGGTGGCCCTGCTGGCCCTCTCCACAGCCTGACAAAGCAAAGGAGGCCTTTGCAGCACGCCAGCCCTACTCCTGGCCAACATGCTGCCAAGCAGCAACAGCGCCCCTCTGCTCAGCAGCCTCCCACCTCGCCTCGCTCCCTTTCCAAGGGCCCACAAGTGAGCCCGCACCACAGCCAGCCCACCCCTCTGCTCCCACGCCAAATACAGCCTCTCTCTTCCCTTCCCTCCACACCAACTACGCAGCTTTTGCCCTGCAACTTCCCACCGCAAGCAGTGTCTTCCCCACGGTGCCTCCCAAACCCCCACATGTGCTTCAAAATAGCACTTCAGACACTAGCTCCGAGCCCCATCAGCCTGGTGCTGTGGGGGCACCCACTGGGCCTGCCTTGGCCACCTCTCCTTCAGAGCCACCACCAAAGGGGCCCCCAGGCCATTTCCTGACACAGCACTGGCACACAGCTGCCACCACACTGCCCTGCCCTGGCCCAAGCCCTCACCAGCTCTGGTGGCTCCGCGCCAGGAGGCCTTGCCTGCCGCTGCGCCCTCAGGAACCGCCGCGGTTTCTCCCTGGCCGTGCTCGCAGCTGCTCTGGCGACCACCTGCAAAGCCACCAAGGCCACATTGTCACCGAGCATCACCCACGGAGGGAGCGGAAGGTGCTGCTACATCCCCAGCACCACTGCCGCCACACGACAAGCCCCGCACAGCGCACCGACGTTCGCCACGGGCACTTGCTGATCAGGCTGCATGCGTGGACCCTCCCTACCTGCCTACACCTCATGCTGCTCGGGCCAACGGGCTCCCACCACGGCCACCCAACACAGCCGCCCTCCTACGCTCACCACCATGCCCACCTCTCCCCACACACACACCCTTTCCCAACAACTCTCAGCAAACCTCCTCTTCCCCTATCCGCTCCAACACTCCCACCCGCCCACCACCAACTCCTCCTCGCCCACTTGCCGCCACCCACAACACGGCCCTGCTCCCACCTCCACCCGCTCAGCCTCCCCCTCCAAACGCCTCACACCCCACAGCACCAGGCACCTGGCCACCTCACCCCCAAACACAGCCCTTCCCCACGCCCATGCAGCACTCGCCCACCGCCGCCTCTACCATTGCCTCTTGCCCGCCCTCTCACAGCCACACCAGCTGCACAGCCTGCACTTTTTGCACTCTTTTCCACAGGCCTCTTTTTCCTGTGCAGCTAGAAAGCCTGCACCAAGGAACCCATGGCCACAACCTGCACAAGCTCCGTGTGCACACAGAGCAGCACACGGCTGAGCATGTGGGGGTTAGGAATGGCACTTACGTCCTTGCTGCTGGCTTCGGAGACCGGGACCGGAAGTGGGACGCTCTCCAGGCTCTACAAGAGAACAAATTGGTGGCACAGGCACTTAGAAGGAGCCTCCTTTGGCCCTTTGGGGGCACATTGGCACGCAGCTCCCGCGCACAACATGCCTCAAGGCACCCAAATCCTTCAGGCAAGAGTCACAAGCCAAGAGCCCAAGAGCCCCGACCCCTTTGCCCTGACTCCCACCACAAAGGGCTCCCACCCACCACCCTGCTTGGCCCTCGCCTCGGGCCTCTGCCGCCTGCCTGCTCCCAAGTAGCCCCCCTGCAAAGCCTTACAAGGACAACAGACGCCTTGCCTGAGGGGCTCCCTGCATCACAGGGCAGCTGCCTGGCAGCACGCGGGGCTGAAGACCACGCTGGCGCACGGCCTTTGCACCACCTTTCCCCAGAGGGCCTAACGGGGGCCCCAGCTGCACGGCCAGGCCCCAGCGGCAAAGGCAGCTCCTCCTTTCAGGAAAGCCTGCATGCACCACACGCCTGCCCCAAGCCTGTGGCCAAGCTGCCGTCTCGGGGAGCCAGTGGCCAAGCGCAGGAAGGGTGGGTAAGGTTGGTGGGGCCGGAAAAGAAGCAAAGATGGTCTCCTCCTCTGCCCGGGCCACGGCTGCTCTGACGAGGATGTTTTGGGGCAGGAGCTCAACCTCACACTGGCCTCCCTCAGGAGCTCACAACATGTGTCGAGCGGCAGAGCCCCGACAAAGCCCCGACAAAGCCCTCCAGTGGGCTCAGCTGATACCTGAGCACTGATGCTGCTGCTCGCCGCCTCCTGCTTTCTCTGTATCTCCGATGGGGCCCTGCTGGCCCTCTCCACAGCCTGACAAAGGAATGGAGGCTTTTGCAGCGCAACGCAACACGCCAGCCCTAGTCCAGAGCAAGGCGATGCCAAGCAGCAACAGCGCCCCTCTGCTCAGCAGCCTCCCACCTCGCCTCACTCCCTTTGCAAGGGCCCACAAGGGAGCACGCACCACAGCCAGCCCACCTCTCTGCTCCCATGCCAACTACAGCCTCTCTCTCTTCCCTTCTCTCCACACCAACTACGCAGCTTTTGCCCTGCACCTTCCCACCGCAAGCAGTGTCTTCCCCTCGGTGCCGAGCGCCCTCGCAGCTGCCAGTAAACTGTTCCTGGCACCATCACCGCCACCCCTGGCCCACCCATCGGGCCCACCTCCCCACAAACCACTCGCCCTCTTCTCCCCACACACCCACACACCAGCCTCGCTCCCCCCTGCCTCCTCCCACCACGGCACCCATGCCCCCGCCGACACTGCCGCTCCCTCCACCTGCTGCCTGCCACCCACCACCACTTCCAGCACCGCCTGCTTGCCCACCGCACAACAACCCGCCCCAGTGCCCTTAGCAGCCCCCCGCCCCTACTCCTCCAGGCAACACCCCTCCTGGCCATCAAGCGCTTCCAGGGACAAAGGGGCCATCGGCGGTGCTGCGCTCAAGGCAGCCCCGCTCTCACCTCCCAGCCTCTTCCCTCCACAAATGCACTATAAGGTCTTGAGGCTGTCTCAGCCCACGTTTGCCCTACGCCTACTCAAAGGCTCCTCTCAAAGATCTCCCGTACCCCCACCACCA
The DNA here is from genome assembly GCF_040807025.1 of Struthio camelus. NCBI lineage: Eukaryota > Metazoa > Chordata > Aves > Struthioniformes > Struthionidae > Struthio > Struthio camelus. The sequence continues at coordinate 1,505,448 of NC_090973.1, read as the reverse complement.
GCACTGCACACCAGCCTTCCTGGCAAACTCCCAACAGCCACTGCCCCATCCTTGCCTCTCCCAGCCCCTCCCACTGCCGCGGCACAGCCCTCAAGGTGCTGTGGCCACCGCTCAGCCTTCTGGGCCTCCAGCACCCCCAAACGGCCTTCTACATCTCCGCGCACACACTAGCTCCGAGCCCCAGCACGCTGCCAATGTGCTGGCACCCTCTGCACCCCTCTTGGCCACCTCTCCTTCCGATCCCACAGCAAAGGGGCCCTGCTCCCACCTCCTGCCACAGCAGTGGCACACAGCTGCCACCACACTCTGCCACCCTGGCCCCAGCCCTCACCACCTCTGCTGGCTCCACAGCACAAGGCCTTCCCAGGCGCTGCTTTCTCAGCAGCCTCCGCGGTTTCTCCCTCGCCAGGCTCCCAGCTTGCTTCTGCACCACCTGCCAAGGCACCAAGGGCACATTGTCACCGAGCATCAGCAGCAGAGCGAGGGCAAGGGGCTGCTGCATCCCCAGCACCACTGCGGCCACACGACAAGCCCCACACAGGACATGGGCCTTCGGGACAGGCACTTGCTGTTCAGGTTGCATGCCTTTTCCACAGGCCTGCCCGTTTTTCCTGTGTGCCTAGAAAACCTGCACCGAGGAACCCACGGGCACAACCTGCACAAGCTCCGTGTGCACACAGAGCAGCACACGGCTGAGCATGTGGGGGTTAGGAGTCGCGCTTACGTCGTTGTTGCTGGGTGCGGAGACCGGGATCGGAGGTGGGACAGTTTCCAGGCTCTACAACGGAAGAAATTGGTGGCACAGGCACTTAGAAGGAGCCTCCTTTGGCCCTTTGGGGGCACATTGGCACGCAGCTCCCGCGCACAACATGCCTCAAGGCACCCAAATCCTTCAGGCAAGAGTCACAAGCCAAGAGCCCAAGAGCCCCGACTCCTTTGCCCTGACTCCCACCACAAAGGGCTCCCACCCACCACCCTGCTAGGCCCTCGCCTCGGGCCTCTGCCACCTGCCTGCTCCCAAGTAGCCCTCCCGCAAAGCCTTGCGAGCACAACAGATGCCTTGGCTGGCAGGGCTCCCTGCATCACAGGGCAGCTGCCTGGCAGCACGCGGGGCTGAAGACCATGCTGGCGCACAGCCTTTGTGCCCCCTTTCCCCAGAGTGGCATGGGGGAGATGCAGGTCCAGGGCCCAGCTGCAAAGGCAGCTGCTCCTTTCGGGAAGGCCTGCGTGCACCACACGCCTGCCAGGCATCTCGCTGAGGCACTGAGGCAGCGGGCAAGGGGAGGAAGGATGGGGCTGCTTGGTGGGGCCAGGAGGGAAGCAAACATGGGCTCCTTCTCTGCCCGCACCATGGCTGCTCTGATGAGCATTTCCTGGAGCAGGAGCTCAACCTCACACTGCGCTCCCCCAGCAGACCACCGCCTCTGCCCAGTAGCCCGAGCCCCAACAAAGCCCCAACAAAGCCCCTCCTCACAACCTCTCACACCTCAGCTCTCTCCTTAGCTCATACCTGAGCACCGATGCTGCTGCTCACCGGGTCCTGCTCTCTCTGTGTCTCCGAGGTGGCCCTGCTGGCCCTCTCCACAGCCTGACAAAGCAAAGGAGGCCTTTGCAGCACGCCAGCCCTACTCCTGGCCAACATGCTGCCAAGCAGCAACAGCGCCCCTCTGCTCAGCAGCCTCCCACCTCGCCTCGCTCCCTTTCCAAGGGCCCACAAGTGAGCCCGCACCACAGCCAGCCCACCCCTCTGCTCCCACGCCAAATACAGCCTCTCTCTTCCCTTCCCTCCACACCAACTACGCAGCTTTTGCCCTGCAACTTCCCACCGCAAGCAGTGTCTTCCCCACGGTGCCTCCCAAACCCCCACATGTGCTTCAAAATAGCACTTCAGACACTAGCTCCGAGCCCCATCAGCCTGGTGCTGTGGGGGCACCCACTGGGCCTGCCTTGGCCACCTCTCCTTCAGAGCCACCACCAAAGGGGCCCCCAGGCCATTTCCTGACACAGCACTGGCACACAGCTGCCACCACACTGCCCTGCCCTGGCCCAAGCCCTCACCAGCTCTGGTGGCTCCGCGCCAGGAGGCCTTGCCTGCCGCTGCGCCCTCAGGAACCGCCGCGGTTTCTCCCTGGCCGTGCTCGCAGCTGCTCTGGCGACCACCTGCAAAGCCACCAAGGCCACATTGTCACCGAGCATCACCCACGGAGGGAGCGGAAGGTGCTGCTACATCCCCAGCACCACTGCCGCCACACGACAAGCCCCGCACAGCGCACCGACGTTCGCCACGGGCACTTGCTGATCAGGCTGCATGCGTGGACCCTCCCTACCTGCCTACACCTCATGCTGCTCGGGCCAACGGGCTCCCACCACGGCCACCCAACACAGCCGCCCTCCTACGCTCACCACCATGCCCACCTCTCCCCACACACACACCCTTTCCCAACAACTCTCAGCAAACCTCCTCTTCCCCTATCCGCTCCAACACTCCCACCCGCCCACCACCAACTCCTCCTCGCCCACTTGCCGCCACCCACAACACGGCCCTGCTCCCACCTCCACCCGCTCAGCCTCCCCCTCCAAACGCCTCACACCCCACAGCACCAGGCACCTGGCCACCTCACCCCCAAACACAGCCCTTCCCCACGCCCATGCAGCACTCGCCCACCGCCGCCTCTACCATTGCCTCTTGCCCGCCCTCTCACAGCCACACCAGCTGCACAGCCTGCACTTTTTGCACTCTTTTCCACAGGCCTCTTTTTCCTGTGCAGCTAGAAAGCCTGCACCAAGGAACCCATGGCCACAACCTGCACAAGCTCCGTGTGCACACAGAGCAGCACACGGCTGAGCATGTGGGGGTTAGGAATGGCACTTACGTCCTTGCTGCTGGCTTCGGAGACCGGGACCGGAAGTGGGACGCTCTCCAGGCTCTACAAGAGAACAAATTGGTGGCACAGGCACTTAGAAGGAGCCTCCTTTGGCCCTTTGGGGGCACATTGGCACGCAGCTCCCGCGCACAACATGCCTCAAGGCACCCAAATCCTTCAGGCAAGAGTCACAAGCCAAGAGCCCAAGAGCCCCGACCCCTTTGCCCTGACTCCCACCACAAAGGGCTCCCACCCACCACCCTGCTTGGCCCTCGCCTCGGGCCTCTGCCGCCTGCCTGCTCCCAAGTAGCCCCCCTGCAAAGCCTTACAAGGACAACAGACGCCTTGCCTGAGGGGCTCCCTGCATCACAGGGCAGCTGCCTGGCAGCACGCGGGGCTGAAGACCACGCTGGCGCACGGCCTTTGCACCACCTTTCCCCAGAGGGCCTAACGGGGGCCCCAGCTGCACGGCCAGGCCCCAGCGGCAAAGGCAGCTCCTCCTTTCAGGAAAGCCTGCATGCACCACACGCCTGCCCCAAGCCTGTGGCCAAGCTGCCGTCTCGGGGAGCCAGTGGCCAAGCGCAGGAAGGGTGGGTAAGGTTGGTGGGGCCGGAAAAGAAGCAAAGATGGTCTCCTCCTCTGCCCGGGCCACGGCTGCTCTGACGAGGATGTTTTGGGGCAGGAGCTCAACCTCACACTGGCCTCCCTCAGGAGCTCACAACATGTGTCGAGCGGCAGAGCCCCGACAAAGCCCCGACAAAGCCCTCCAGTGGGCTCAGCTGATACCTGAGCACTGATGCTGCTGCTCGCCGCCTCCTGCTTTCTCTGTATCTCCGATGGGGCCCTGCTGGCCCTCTCCACAGCCTGACAAAGGAATGGAGGCTTTTGCAGCGCAACGCAACACGCCAGCCCTAGTCCAGAGCAAGGCGATGCCAAGCAGCAACAGCGCCCCTCTGCTCAGCAGCCTCCCACCTCGCCTCACTCCCTTTGCAAGGGCCCACAAGGGAGCACGCACCACAGCCAGCCCACCTCTCTGCTCCCATGCCAACTACAGCCTCTCTCTCTTCCCTTCTCTCCACACCAACTACGCAGCTTTTGCCCTGCACCTTCCCACCGCAAGCAGTGTCTTCCCCTCGGTGCCGAGCGCCCTCGCAGCTGCCAGTAAACTGTTCCTGGCACCATCACCGCCACCCCTGGCCCACCCATCGGGCCCACCTCCCCACAAACCACTCGCCCTCTTCTCCCCACACACCCACACACCAGCCTCGCTCCCCCCTGCCTCCTCCCACCACGGCACCCATGCCCCCGCCGACACTGCCGCTCCCTCCACCTGCTGCCTGCCACCCACCACCACTTCCAGCACCGCCTGCTTGCCCACCGCACAACAACCCGCCCCAGTGCCCTTAGCAGCCCCCCGCCCCTACTCCTCCAGGCAACACCCCTCCTGGCCATCAAGCGCTTCCAGGGACAAAGGGGCCATCGGCGGTGCTGCGCTCAAGGCAGCCCCGCTCTCACCTCCCAGCCTCTTCCCTCCACAAATGCACTATAAGGTCTTGAGGCTGTCTCAGCCCACGTTTGCCCTACGCCTACTCAAAGGCTCCTCTCAAAGATCTCCCGTACCCCCACCACCAGCACTGCACACCAGCCTTCCTGGCAAACTCCCAACAGCCACTGCCCCATCCTTGCCTCTCCCAGCCCCTCCCACTGCCGCGGCACAGCCCTCAAGGTGCTGTGGCCACCGCTCAGCCTTCTGGGCCTCCAGCACCCCCAAACGGCCTTCTACATCTCCGCGCACACACTAGCTCCGAGCCCCAGCACGCTGCCAATGTGCTGGCACCCTCTGCACCCCTCTTGGCCACCTCTCCTTCCGATCCCACAGCAAAGGGGCCCTGCTCCCACCTCCTGCCACAGCAGTGGCACACAGCTGCCACCACACTCTGCCACCCTGGCCCCAGCCCTCACCACCTCTGCTGGCTCCACAGCACAAGGCCTTCCCAGGCGCTGCTTTCTCAGCAGCCTCCGCGGTTTCTCCCTCGCCAGGCTCCCAGCTTGCTTCTGCACCACCTGCCAAGGCACCAAGGGCACATTGTCACCGAGCATCAGCAGCAGAGCGAGGGCAAGGGGCTGCTGCATCCCCAGCACCACTGCGGCCACACGACAAGCCCCACACAGGACATGGGCCTTCGGGACAGGCACTTGCTGCTCAGGTTGCATGCCTTTTCCACAGGCCTGCCCGTTTTTCCTGTGTGCCTAGAAAACCTGCACCGAGGAACCCACGGGCACAACCTGCACAAGCTCCGTGTGCACACAGAGCAGCACACGGCTGAGCATGTGGGGGTTAGGAGTCGCGCTTACGTTGTTGTTGCTGGGTGCGGAGACCGGGATCGGAGGTGGGACAGTTTCCAGGCTCTACAACGGAAGAAATTGGTGGCACAGGCACTTAGAAGGAGCCTTCTGCGGCCCTTTGGGCGACATTGCCAGGCAGCTCCCACGCACAACATGCCTCAAGGCACCCAAATCCTTCAGGCAAGAGTCACAAGCCAAGAGTCCAAGAGCCCCGACTCCTTTGCCCTGACTCCCACCACAAAGGGCTCCCACCCACCACCCTGCTAGGCCCTCGCCTCGGGCCTCTGCCGCCTGCCTGCTCCCAAGTAGCCCTCCCGCAAAGCCTTGCGAGCACAACAAATGCCTTGGCTGGCAGGGCTCCCTGCATCACAGGGCAGCTGCCTGGCAGCACGCGGGGCTGAAGACCATGCTGGCGCACAGCCTTTGTGCCCCCTTTCCCCAGAGTGGCATGGGGGAGATGCAGGTCCAGGGCCCAGCTGCAAAGGCAGCTGCTCCTTTCGGGAAGGCCTGCGTGCACCACACGCCTGCCAGGCATCTCGCTGAGGCACTGAGGCAGCGGGCAAGGGGAGGAAGGATGGGGCTGCTTGGTGGGGCCAGGAGAGAAGCAAACATGGGCTCCTTCTCTGCCCGCACCATGGCTGCTCTGATGAGCATTTCCTGGGGCAGGAGCTCAACCTCACACTGCGCTCCCCCAGCAGACCACCGCCTCTGCCCAGTAGCCCGAGCCCCAACAAAGCCCCAACAAAGCCCCTCCTCACAACCTCTCGCGCCTCAGCTCTCTCCTTAGCTCATACCTGAGCACCGATGCTGCTGCTCACCGGGTCCTGCTCTCTCTGTGTCTCCGAGGTGGCCCTGCTGGCCCTCTCCACAGCCTGACAAAGCAAAGAAGGCCTTTGCAGCACGCCAGCCCTACTCCTGGCCAACATGCTGCCAAGCAGCAACAGCGCCCCTCTGCTCAGCAGCCTCCCACCTCGCTTCGCTCCCTTTCCAAGGGCCCACAAGTGAGCCCGCACCACAGCCAGCCCACCCCTCTGCTCCCACGCCAAATACAGCCTCTCTCTTCCCTTCCCTCCACACCAACTACGCAGCTTTTGCCCTGCAACTTCCCACCGCAAGCAGTGTCTTCCCCACGGTGCCTCCCAAACCCCCACATGTGCTTCAAAATAGCACTTCAGACACTAGCTCCGAGCCCCATCAGCCTGGTGCTGTGGGGGCACCCACTGGGCCTGCCTTGGCCACCTCTCCTTCAGAGCCACCACCAAAGGGGCCCCCAGGCCATTTCCTGACACAGCACTGGCACACAGCTGCCACCACACTGCCCTGCCCTGGCCCAAGCCCTCACCAGCTCTGGTGGCTCCGCGCCAGGAGGCCTTGCCTGCCGCTGCGCCCTCAGGAACCGCCGCGGTTTCTCCCTGGCCGTGCTCGCAGCTGCTCTGGCGACCACCTGCAAAGCCACCAAGGCCACATTGTCACCGAGCATCACCCACGGAGGGAGCGGAAGGTGCTGCTACATCCCCAGCACCACTGCCGCCACACGACAAGCCCCGCACAGCGCACCGACGTTCGCCACGGGCACTTGCTGATCAGGCTGCATGCGTGGACCCTCCCTACCTGCCTACACCTCATGCTGCTCGGGCCAACGGGCTCCCACCACGGCCACCCAACACAGCCGCCCTCCTACGCTCACCACCATGCCCACCTCTCCCCACACACACACCCTTTCCCAACAACTCTCAGCAAACCTCCTCTTCCCCTATCCGCTCCAACACTCCCACCCGCCCACCACCAACTCCTCCTCGCCCACTTGCCGCCACCCACAACACGGCCCTGCTCCCACCTCCACCCGCTCAGCCTCCCCCTCCAAACGCCTCACACCCCACAGCACCAGGCACCTGGCCACCTCACCCCCAAACACAGCCCTTCCCCACGCCCATGCAGCACTCGCCCACCGCCGCCTCTACCATTGCCTCTTGCCCGCCCTCTCACAGCCACACCAGCTGCACAGCCTGCACTTTTTGCACTCTTTTCCACAGGCCTCTTTTTCCTGTGCAGCTAGAAAGCCTGCACCAAGGAACCCATGGCCACAACCTGCACAAGCTCCGTGTGCACACAGAGCAGCACACGGCTGAGCATGTGGGGGTTAGGAATGGCACTTACGTCCTTGCTGCTGGCTTCGGAGACCGGGACCGGAAGTGGGACGCTCTCCAGGCTCTACAAGAGAACAAATTGGTGGCACAGGCACTTAGAAGGAGCCTCCTTTGGCCCTTTGGGGGCACATTGGCACGCAGCTCCCGCGCACAACATGCCTCAAGGCACCCAAATCCTTCAGGCAAGAGTCACAAGCCAAGAGCCCAAGAGCCCCGACCCCTTTGCCCTGACTCCCACCACAAAGGGCTCCCACCCACCACCCTGCTTGGCCCTCGCCTCGGGCCTCTGCCGCCTGCCTGCTCCCAAGTAGCCCCCCTGCAAAGCCTTACAAGGACAACAGACGCCTTGCCTGAGGGGCTCCCTGCATCACAGGGCAGCTGCCTGGCAGCACGCGGGGCTGAAGACCACGCTGGCGCACGGCCTTTGCACCACCTTTCCCCAGAGGGCCTAACGGGGGCCCCAGCTGCACGGCCAGGCCCCAGCGGCAAAGGCAGCTCCTCCTTTCAGGAAAGCCTGCATGCACCACACGCCTGCCCCAAGCCTGTGGCCAAGCTGCCGTCTCGGGGAGCCAGTGGCCAAGCGCAGGAAGGGTGGGTAAGGTTGGTGGGGCCGGAAAAGAAGCAAAGATGGTCTCCTCCTCTGCCCGGGCCACGGCTGCTCTGACGAGGATGTTTTGGGGCAGGAGCTCAACCTCACACTGGCCTCCCTCAGGAGCTCACAACATGTGTCGAGCGGCAGAGCCCCGACAAAGCCCCGACAAAGCCCTCCAGTGGGCTCAGCTGATACCTGAGCACTGATGCTGCTGCTCGCCGCCTCCTGCTTTCTCTGTATCTCCGATGGGGCCCTGCTGGCCCTCTCCACAGCCTGACAAAGGAATGGAGGCTTTTGCAGCGCAACGCAACACGCCAGCCCTAGTCCAGAGCAAGGCGATGCCAAGCAGCAACAGCGCCCCTCTGCTCAGCAGCCTCCCACCTCGCCTCACTCCCTTTGCAAGGGCCCACAAGGGAGCACGCACCACAGCCAGCCCACCTCTCTGCTCCCATGCCAACTACAGCCTCTCTCTCTTCCCTTCTCTCCACACCAACTACGCAGCTTTTGCCCTGCACCTTCCCACCGCAAGCAGTGTCTTCCCCTCGGTGCCGAGCGCCCTCGCAGCTGCCAGTAAACTGTTCCTGGCACCATCACCGCCACCCCTGGCCCACCCATCGGGCCCACCTCCCCACAAACCACTCGCCCTCTTCTCCCCACACACCCACACACCAGCCTCGCTCCCCCCTGCCTCCTCCCACCACGGCACCCATGCCCCCGCCGACACTGCCGCTCCCTCCACCTGCTGCCTGCCACCCACCACCACTTCCAGCACCGCCTGCTTGCCCACCGCACAACAACCCGCCCCAGTGCCCTTAGCAGCCCCCCGCCCCTACTCCTCCAGGCAACACCCCTCCTGGCCATCAAGCGCTTCCAGGGACAAAGGGGCCATCGGCGGTGCTGCGCTCAAGGCAGCCCCGCTCTCACCTCCCAGCCTCTTCCCTCCACAAATGCACTATAAGGTCTTGAGGCTGTCTCAGCCCACGTTTGCCCTACGCCTACTCAAAGGCTCCTCTCAAAGATCTCCCGTACCCCCACCACCAGCACTGCACACCAGCCTTCCTGGCAAACTCCCAACAGCCACTGCCCCATCCTTGCCTCTCCCAGCCCCTCCCACTGCCGCGGCACAGCCCTCAAGGTGCTGTGGCCACCGCTCAGCCTTCTGGGCCTCCAGCACCCCCAAACGGCCTTCTACATCTCCGCGCACACACTAGCTCCGAGCCCCAGCACGCTGCCAATGTGCTGGCACCCTCTGCACCCCTCTTGGCCACCTCTCCTTCCGATCCCACAGCAAAGGGGCCCTGCTCCCACCTCCTGCCACAGCAGTGGCACACAGCTGCCACCACACTCTGCCACCCTGGCCCCAGCCCTCACCACCTCTGCTGGCTCCACAGCACAAGGCCTTCCCAGGCGCTGCTTTCTCAGCAGCCTCCGCGGTTTCTCCCTCGCCAGGCTCCCAGCTTGCTTCTGCACCACCTGCCAAGGCACCAAGGGCACATTGTCACCGAGCATCAGCAGCAGAGCGAGGGCAAGGGGCTGCTGCATCCCCAGCACCGCTGCCGCCACACGACAAGCCCCACACAGGACATGGGCCTTCGGGACAGGCACTTGCTGCTCAGGTTGCATGCCTTTTCCACAGGCCTGCCCGTTTTTCCTGTGTGCCTAGAAAACCTGCACCGAGGAACCCACGGGCACAACCTGCACAAGCTCCGTGTGCACACAGAGCAGCACACGGCTGAGCATGTGGGGGTTAGGAGTCGCGCTTACGTTGTTGTTGCTGGGTGCGGAGACCGGGATCGGAGGTGGGACAGTTTCCAGGCTCTACAACGGAAGAAATTGGTGGCACAGGCACTTAGAAGGAGCCTTCTGCGGCCCTTTGGGCGACATTGCCAGGCAGCTCCCACGCACAACATGCCTCAAGGCACCCAAATCCTTCAGGCAAGAGTCACAAGCCAAGAGTCCAAGAGCCCCGACTCCTTTGCCCTGACTCCCACCACAAAGGGCTCCCACCCACCACCCTGCTAGGCCCTCGCCTCGGGCCTCTGCCGCCTGCCTGCTCCCAAGTAGCCCTCCCGCAAAGCCTTGCGAGCACAACAAATGCCTTGGCTGGCAGGGCTCCCTGCATCACAGGGCAGCTGCCTGGCAGCACGCGGGGCTGAAGACCATGCTGGCGCACAGCCTTTGTGCCCCCTTTCCCCAGAGTGGCATGGGGGAGATGCAGGTCCAGGGCCCAGCTGCAAAGGCAGCTGCTCCTTTCGGGAAGGCCTGCGTGCACCACACGCCTGCCAGGCATCTCGCTGAGGCACTGAGGCAGCGGGCAAGGGGAGGAAGGATGGGGCTGCTTGGTGGGGCCAGGAGAGAAGCAAACATGGGCTCCTTCTCTGCCCGCACCATGGCTGCTCTGATGAGCATTTCCTGGGGCAGGAGCTCAACCTCACACTGCGCTCCCCCAGCAGACCACCGCCTCTGCCCAGTAGCCCGAGCCCCAACAAAGCCCCAACAAAGCCCCTCCTCACAACCTCTCGCGCCTCAGCTCTCTCCTTAGCTCATACCTGAGCACCGATGCTGCTGCTCACCGGGTCCTGCTCTCTCTGTGTCTCCGAGGTGGCCCTGCTGGCCCTCTCCACAGCCTGACAAAGCAAAGAAGGCCTTTGCAGCACGCCAGCCCTACTCCTGGCCAACATGCTGCCAAGCAGCAACAGCGCCCCTCTGCTCAGCAGCCTCCCACCTCGCTTCGCTCCCTTTCCAAGGGCCCACAAGTGAGCCCGCACCACAGCCAGCCCACCCCTCTGCTCCCACGCCAAATACAGCCTCTCTCTTCCCTTCCCTCCACACCAACTACGCAGCTTTTGCCCTGCAACTTCCCACCGCAAGCAGTGTCTTCCCCACGGTGCCTCCCAAACCCCCACATGTGCTTCAAAATAGCACTTCAGACACTAGCTCCGAGCCCCATCAGCCTGGTGCTGTGGGGGCACCCACTGGGCCTGCCTTGGCCACCTCTCCTTCAGAGCCACCACCAAAGGGGCCCCCAGGCCATTTCCTGACACAGCACTGGCACACAGCTGCCACCACACTGCCCTGCCCTGGCCCAAGCCCTCACCAGCTCTGGTGGCTCCGCGCCAGGAGGCCTTGCCTGCCGCTGCGCCCTCAGGAACCGCCGCGGTTTCTCCCTGGCCGTGCTCGCAGCTGCTCTGGCGACCACCTGCAAAGCCACCAAGGCCACATTGTCACCGAGCATCACCCACGGAGGGAGCGGAAGGTGCTGCTACATCCCCAGCACCACTGCCGCCACACGACAAGCCCCGCACAGCGCACCGACGTTCGCCACGGGCACTTGCTGATCAGGCTGCATGCGTGGACCCTCCCTACCTGCCTACACCTCATGCTGCTCGGGCCAACGGGCTCCCACCACGGCCACCCAACACAGCCGCCCTCCTACGCTCACCACCATGCCCACCTCTCCCCACACACACACCCTTTCCCAACAACTCTCAGCAAACCTCCTCTTCCCCTATCCGCTCCAACACTCCCACCCGCCCACCACCAACTCCTCCTCGCCCACTTGCCGCCACCCACCACAACACGGCCCTGCTCCCACCTCCACCCGCCCAGCCTCCCCCTCCAAACGCCTCACACCCCACAGCACCAGGCACCTGGCCACCTCACCCCCAAACACAGCCCTTCCCCACGCCCATGCAGCACTCGCCCACCGCCGCCTCTACCATTGCCTCTTGCCCGCCCTCTCACAGCCACACCAGCTGCACAGCCTGCACTTTTTGCACTCTTTTCCACAGGCCTCTTTTTCCTGTGCAGCTAGAAAGCCTGCACCAAGGAACCCATGGCCACAACCTGCACAAGCTCCGTGTGCACACAGAGCAGCACACGGCTGAGCATGTGGGGGTTAGGAATGGCACTTACGTCCTTGCTGCTGGCTTCGGAGACCGGGACCGGAAGTGGGACGCTCTCCAGGCTCTACAAGAGAACAAATTGGTGGCACAGGCACTTAGAAGGAGCCTCCTTTGGCCCTTTGGGGGCACATTGGCACGCAGCTCCCGCGCACAACATGCCTCAAGGCACCCAAATCCTTCAGGCAAGAGTCACAAGCCAAGAGCCCAAGAGCCCCGACCCCTTTGCCCTGACTCCCACCACAAAGGGCTCCCACCCACCACCCTGCTAGGCCCTCGCCTCGGGCCTCTGCCGCCTGCCTGCCCCCAAGTAGCCCCCCTGCAAAGCCTTACAAGGACAACAGACGCCTTGCCTGAGGGGCTCCCTGCATCACAGGGCAGCTGCCTGGCAGCACGCGGGGCTGAAGACCACGCTGGCGCACGGCCTTTGCACCACCTTTCCCCAGAGGGCCTAACGGGGGCCCCAGCTGCACGGCCAGGCCCCAGCGGCAAAGGCAGCTCCTCCTTTCAGGAAAGCCTGCATGCACCACACGCCTGCCCCAAGCCTGTGGCCAAGCTGCCATCTCGGGGAGCCAGTGGCCAAGCGCAGGAAGGGTGGGTAAGGTTGGTGGGGCCGGAAAAGAAGCAAAGATGGTCTCCTCCTCTGCCCGGGCCACGGCTGCTCTGACGAGGATGTTTTGGGGCAGGAGCTCAACCTCACACTGGCCTCCCTCAGGAGCTCACAACATGTGTCGAGCGGCAGAGCCCCGACAAAGCCCCGACAAAGCCCTCCAGTGGGCTCAGCTGATACCTGAGCACTGATGCTGCTGCTCGCCGCCTCCTGCTTTCTCTGTATCTCCGATGGGGCCCTGCTGGCCCTCTCCACAGCCTGACAAAGGAATGGAGGCTTTTGCAGCGCAACGCAACACGCCAGCCCTAGTCCAGAGCAAGGCGATGCCAAGCAGCAACAGCGCCCCTCTGCTCAGCAGCCTCCCACCTCGCCTCACTCCCTTTCCAAGGGCCCACAAGGGAGCACGCACCACAGCCAGCCCACCTCTCTGCCCCCATGCCAACTACAGCCTCTCTCTCTTCCCTTCCCTCCACACCAACTTGGCAGCTTTTGCCCTGCACCTTCCCACCACAAGCAGTGTCTTCCCCTCGGTGCCGAGCGCCCTCGCAGCTGCCAGTAAACTGTTCCTGGCACCATCACCGCCACCCCTGGCCCACCCATCGGGCCCACCTCCCCACAACCCACTCGCCCTCTTCTCCCCACACACCCACACACCAGCCTCGCTCCCGCCTCCCTCCTCCCACCAGGGCACCCATGCTCCCACCGACACTGCCGCTCCCTCCTCCTGCTGCCTGCCACCCACCACCACTTCCAGCACCGCCTGCTTGCCCACCGCACAACAACCCGCCCCAGTGCCCTTAGCAGCCCCCCCGCCCCTACTCCTCCAGGCAACACCCCTCCTGGCCATCAAGCGCACCGAGGGGCAAAGAGGGGCTTGGCGGTGCTGCGCTCAAGGCAGCCCCGCTCTCACCTCCCAGCCTCTTCCCTCCACAACTCCACTAGCAACGCCTCAGCCCACATTTGCCCTACACCTGCGCAAAGGCTCCTTCCTCAAAGACCTCCCGCACCCCCACCACCACCACTTGCCCCACCTGGCAAACTCCTACAGCCGCTGCCCCAGCCTTGCCTCTCCCAGCCCCTCCCACTGCCGCGGCACAGCCCTCAAGGTGCTGTGGCCACCGCACAGCCTTCTGGGCCTCCAGCACCCCCACACAGCCTTCTACATCTCCACGCACACACTAGCTCCAAGCCCCATCACACTGGCGGGCTGGCGGCACCCACTGGGCCCGCCTTCTGCACCTCTCCTTCACATCCACCACAAAATGGGCCCCTGGACTTTTTCTTAGTCCTAGGTTCGGGCTCTTGCCCTCCCTCTAACAGCCACACCAGCTGCACCGCCTGCACTTTTCACCCTCTTTTCAGCAGGCGTGTTTTCTCAGGGGGACTAGAAAGCCTGCACCAACAAACCCATCTGCAGAACCTGGCCAAGCTGCGCGTGGACACAGAGCAGCATGGCGGTGAGCATGTGGGGGGCTGTGAGCCATGCTTACATTGTTGTTGCTTGCTTCTGGGATTGGGATCAGCACTGGGATGCTCTCCAGGCTCTACAACAGAAGACATTGGTGGTACAGTGAGGCCGAAGGAGCCTTCTTCGGCCCTTTTGCAGATTGGCTGGGAGCTCCCAGGGACAACTTGCCTCGCCCACCTCAAAGCAATAACCTCTAAGGAGTACATCCTCAAGGCAATAATCACAAGCTAACAACCCAAGAACCCCTAAGTCTCTCAGGACTCCCCCCAAACTGCTCCCATTGCCCTCCTGCTTTCCCTGCTGCTTCGGGCTGCTGGAGCCTGGCCTTTCCTCTGTGTCTCAATCCCTTCCGCACACTGCTGCCCACCACCTGTCCCATCAAGACAGGGAAACCCCTTCACCTGAAGCGAGGCTGAAGGCTTCTCCAGGCTCTGGCTCATGTCCTGGGTCCAGCACCAAATGGTGTCCCAAGCATCGCCTGTCCCTGGTGCGTCGTCAACGACGATCGGCTTGGGCGAGCAGGCCTGTGGCTCAGGGCTCCTTGTCCACTCTGCAGTCGGCTGTGGGATCCTGGCTCGACTCGGTAAAGCTGCTGGTCTGGGGCGCGTGGTCATGTCCCTCGTCTTCCTCGCGTCTCTCTGGCAGGCCCCATCAAAATAAAGGCTTTTACCTACCCCTGCACTGCACATGAACGAGGCACGGGACCAACAAACACCCTGCACATAACATCCCCCTTCCCACCCGCCTCTGGGGAAACCTCCCCTGACCCTGGCTTTCCAAATGACTTGCCTGGGCACATTCATCCCTGGCGTGCCGGTGTGCTGCTTGCCAGCAGGCGAGAAGGGAGTGAAACCCTGCCTTTCTATTACCTATTGACCTCTGCCCATGGGGAAGGCTGCATAAAACCTGCTCACCAACCAAAGCAGCAGGGGCGAGACCATCCCGAAAACCTTTGCTCCAGGACTGCGTCCAGACCTATCAGTAACCCCCCGTCTTCCACCAACACCCACTACCATTCCTCCCACCCCACATGGCTGGGGCTCACACGTCCATCACCCCCCAACCCCCAGTGCCTCCCTTCCCTCCACTCCCCAAACCCTTCCTCCATTGCAGCGGGGAACCAGCTGTCCCGATGCCTTGTTCCCCTAGCCCGCTCCTCTTACGTATACACAAGGTCGCTTCAAGCAGCGACAGCTCGGTGCCCCACACGTGTCCCCCAGGGCCACCGTCTCTGCAGAGACAAGCTCTGGACAGTCTCTGCCTGGCAGGAGAGCAGGCCCGAGCTGAGCACTCGGGAAGCTGCGAGCAGCGCTTACGTTCGTCACGTTGGCTTGGTGGACTGGGAGCCACAGCCTGCATGGCTCCACACTCTGCAAAAGGAGAAACAGTCAGGTCAGTCAGTCACAAGTAGCCTTCTGTGGTGCTTTCACAGGAGCAAGAGAATTATGCTCTCGGCACATGGGGAAGGCTGGAAATCCACCTGCTCGCTGCCCCAAAGCACTGGCCAGGCTTCACCCTCAAGCACCCTGATTGAGCCCACTCCTTTGCTCCACACACAGAACAGCCTGACTTAACCCTCCCTTTAGTTCCACAAGTGGGCAGACACTCACCACTTTCTCCCATTTTATGCAGCGCCCAGCACTGGGCCTCCCGCCCCGTGCAGGTAGGTACCCACACTCTCCCCTCAGGGAATTTGTGGGCCCCCAAACCCTCCCATCTCCCCACTCCCACAGCCCTTCCTCAGCACAGTGGCACATGCTGCCACTGAGCCTGGCCCCAGAGTGCTCCTCTTACACAGACGGGATGAGGCAGCGCTTTGGTGCTCAACACCACGGTACCCCCCAGGTTTCCCCATCGGCCTGTCGTCCTCCTGGGCTTCGGCGTCTCGCTGCTCGCTGTCAGGGACTGCAATGACACACGGTTCCCCACCCTGAGCAAAGGGGGATGTGGGGAGGCAGAGGGATAGGGCTCCCTCCAAGCAGGGCCCCACACGCGGGGGTTGCAGGACATGCTGCCCTAAGGGCAGCTGCCAGCCCTGGCAACGCCCACAACTCTCTCATTCCCCAGGCGGCACCACACAGCTCTCACTCCACATGCTGCCCCATGACAGCCCTCTCATCCCACACAGCTTCTCACAAGGGGCCCCGGTGCTCTGCATGCTGCCCCACGGCAGCCCCAGGCCTTCCCACAGACACAGGCAGCAGCTTTCTGGGCCCCCTTTTCCCTTCCAGTGAAAGCACCCACCTTATTTCCACTTTCAATGCAATGGTGTTGAGCCACCCACCCAAAAGGTTCCTTTGTGAGGGACGATTCAGGACTTTTTAGGAAGAGACACATATTTCCCAAGCTCCCAGTTTTGCACTAATGCCCCACATCATGCTGTGCGCACCTGGGCTCTCCTCCCCTGACTCCACGGACAAGCAGCCTGTCCTGCCCCGGGGGGGCTGCCCTCACCCCAGCCTCCCCAGCTGCACCGGTGGGGGAATTGTCCCTAACTGCTGCTGTCAGGCTGCCCTCAGCACCTCATCCCACTCTCCAGCCTCCTCACAATCTTCAGCCTGCTCCCCATCTCCTCCTGGTCCCTGTCCTGCTCCAACGGGCCTTTAGCAGTACAGTCCTCATCCCACACATGCCTGGGCAGAGCCTGCTCTTTCCTGCCCATGACGGCTCCAGAGAGAGCCCTTTTGCCCACGCTCTTCTCAGACTGTTACACTGCATTGTCCCCCTCCTCTCCAATACTATCACTGCCCCAAGATGAACTCCCTGGAGACACCCCAAGGAGCCCCACTCTCGCCTGGCCTTCGACCAGCACCTTTCTCTCAAACCCTGCTGCTTGCAGAGCCTACAGCTTGCCTCTCCTCTGACTTAGCCCACAGGCTGCCCAGTGGGCCAGTGCTAGATCCAGGATGGGGAAACTGAGGCACAGAGGGGAGAGTCAAGGCCCCAAGATGGAGGAACAAGGGCACGAAACAGCCTTTTCCCCTACCTCACAGGGAACATGGGTATCTGGCGGTCTTCGCCACAGGATGCCAAAAGCCTGTGTCCGTTTTCGCCTCTGAGCAGAGGCAGGAGCCCAGGTCTGTGGGAAACCAAGTGAGCTGGCATCAGTGATGGGGCACTGGTGGGGCACCAGAGCCCACACGAGGCCGGCACTCACCAAGGCGGAGATGACTTGTGCCACAAAGGAGCCTGTCCCTTTCTTGTAGGAGAGAGCAGCTCTTGGTCTGTTGATGAGGGGCTGCACACGGCGGTCGGATGTGGCTCCTGCAAGACACACCATGGTGGTGCATGATGGGGCTGCCATGGCTCCCAGCTGCCACACCTGGCTTTCCCCACAAGGGTCTGTCCTTGTGGGAGGAGCAGGGCCATGTTCGATACAATGGAACAGGCCCGTGTCCCCAAGGGCCATGCCACAGTCTGACCCCAGACCCTGTGTCAGGAACCTGGAGGGCACCTTCCCCATTGCCTCTGCTGCCAGAAGCTGAGGGTACTTCTGGCCACGAGGCTCTTACCCAGTTGAGTACACTGGAGCCTTGCTCTTCCTCGGCTGCCTTGCTGCTCGCCTCTCCCCCACGTCTTCAGCTGGATAAAACACCACAGCCACAAGTTCCACAGCATGGTCCCCACGAAGGTGAGAAACCGTCTCACGATGCCCTGCTGGGAAACGGCACAAGGCAGAACTGAGTGTCTCCACGCCTCGGCTGTGGCCTTGCTCTGTGCATGTGCGGTGGCCTTGCTCAAGTACAGGGGACGCACTGATTCAGGTGAGCAGGACAAGAGCCCCTTGCACAATGGAGCTGCCAGCCCCAAGTGTGCGGCCACCAGGGAGGGAACCCTGTCCCGTGACCCCCAGGCCCCCGATGGGGCTGGTGCTGTGCGAGGGACTGTGTGCCTGGGGCTCCAGTCCCCGTGCTGTCCCAGCCCTGGCGGCTGCAACTTGTGCCAGGGCTCTTGGCAGTGGTCTGTGGCCACCTTTCACCTTCATGTCAGCCTTATCATCACACAGAGGCTTTGTGTACCTGAGGCCAGGCAGTTTCTGGGATTTTAGGACTGAAGGAAAAGCTCTTCCTCTTTTGATACACACAGCTCCTACCCTAAGGGTACCCTTGCCACCTGCCTGGACCCAAAGGGGCTGTTTGGATTTGAAAGAGCATCATCTTTGTGTGTGTGCCACTGGGACCCTGGCCAGCAGGAGGGTAAAAACCCTTCCCTGAGAGCTCTCCCAGGATGGGGATGGGGAGGGGACAGGGAGGGGATGTCTGTGGCCGTCAGCTCTGAAGAGCTGTGGGGACCCAGCACAGGATGGCTGTTGTGGCAAAACCATCCAAGGTACCACTTTGGTCCCTGCCTACCACCCCCTTGGGGGCCTGGGGACACTGCGAGGACCGACCCCAGCCCCCAGCCCCATGGCCCTGACCTGCCTCCCATCCCACCCAGCGCCTCCTACCTGCTGCGGCTGCGGCACCCAACTCTGCACTCTGACTCGCCTCCCCATGGCTCGCGCCGAGGGGCGGTGGGATCCTGTGCCTGCTCCGGGGAGAGCCCAGATCCTCCTGCTGCCCCGCGCAGTGCCTGCTCCGGGGAGAGCCCAGATCCTCCTGCTGCCCCGCGCAGTGCCTGCTCCGGGGAGAGCCCAGATCCTCCTGCTGCCCCGCGCAGTGCCTGCTCCGGGGAGAGCCCAGATCCTCCTGCTGCCCCACGCAGTGCCGGGCAACACGTCTGGAGCCCGCTGCATCCGCGTTCCCACGGCGATAACTGCCGCACCGGGATGGAATCGGGGCCGGGCTGAACCACGGGCCCAGGGGGACCCAGCGCCTCCCCTCGGGGACAGGACGGGGGCTCCCCATGCTGTCCAGCCTCCAAAATGGGCAGAGACCCCTCCCCGATGGTGCCCGACCTCAGCCCTGCTGCCACCGTCCTCCCGGGACGCCTCTGTGGGGGGAGGCCAGGACCCCCTGACGGGGGGCACTGCAGCCCCACTCGACCCCCGTCGCAGCCCGCCCCGTGGGAGATGCTGCCCTGGCCTGGTCCCCACGCGGGATGGGGGGCTGTTACAGGCTTCTCATGGGGTTGTGCTTCCCAGGGAGCTCCTCCTTGGTTCAAAATGCATTTAAAGTTGGAATTGGAGAAGATCTTCACCTGCTTTCTGTTTGGATGCCAGACGGTTAAGAGCTGCATTTTAAAGAAACTCTTCCAAATTTTTATCTCTCTTGCCTTATTAGACAACAGGGCATTAAAACTTCTCTGCGATTATTAATCATCAATGAATAAGTCTAGTACCAAAGCTGTGAGGAGGTTAAAACACACAAAAAAGTCAGTCCTAGAAGAGCATATAAATAAGTACCCTTCCAAATGAAGCTAAATAATCATCTGAAGAACAGAGAAAAGAGGGCAAGTTAACGTCTTGGTTTTTGAAGGTGAGAGTTTCCTAAGTCTGCAGGGCTATTTAAAATGCCTCCTTCTCAAACACCTCCAGAATTAAAGCTCACTCAAGTGATCCTAAGAGGGACAGAGAAAGGGGTGGCCTTGACCAGCTCTTACTTTGCCTGCTTTGCATTTACTCTCCCGGCTGCCCTCTACTTTCCACCTGGAAGGCAACTCCCAAGGCAACAGGCAGGCTGCAGCAGAACACACAGCGCTTTGGGGGGCAGCTTCTGTTTTCACATTTAACTAATGTCTCTGCAGTTGCATGCACAGTGCTCGCACTACCCTGCTGGCAGGGAAAAGCTGCCTTCCTCCTCTGGCCATAACTGGAGAGAAAGTGCTGACCTTTCCCAGCGAGCTCGCAGTGAGCGTCTGTGCCGGGCGTCCCAGTACCTGCCTTCCCAAAAAGGGCAGGCAGGAGCCTCGCGCACAGGAGCGGTGCCTGTAGCTGCCTTGTGATGTGCTCCAACAAGCAATCCCTTCTGACCCCTACAACTAGCCACAAGGGGCTCAGGCCTGCATTGCTCTTGCCTAAGCAGCTCTGCTGATGTGCACACACCAGCCCCACACAGCACTTGGACAGACCCACAGCTCGGCATTTCCCCCTCTGGCCTTTGCACCTCCTTCCCCAGAGCCCTCCCCAGCCCGCTACCCATAACATACACGACTGCTGCCTGGTCCACATTTACCTCACAACCAGGCTGATTCTCCTCCAGGGACTGCCCGTGTCTCTCCTTTGGGGACTGGGTGTGAGTCTGCTGAGTGGCACTCTTCACATCTGTCAGCAAGGAGCAACCTGTGACCTCCTTGCCGGTGGCCAGTGGCCAGGGAGATGTTTACTTTCTTTGGGGCTACGGTAGTGTGGAACAAATTCCTAGCTTTCTTCTTCATCCCATGTCGTCTCCCTACATTTATGACATTGCTAGACATTTCCAGCATTTTGTAGCAGTGATAGTTCTTTCCTATGTGCCCAAGATGGCAAGACAGTTTCCTCGGAGCCTGAGGTGCATTTGCAACACTGTCCTGAAGACACGTGTTGTGTGCCCTTGCGTCTAGTTTGGGAGTGAAGGAGGGGCAAGAGCAGGCATCCTTTGCAAGGACTAGGAAAACCAGAGGAAGGCGATGCCATAAAATCCCAGTCACATCGTTCATTAGAGCAGGACGTGGACTAATTCTGCCTTCAGGTACCTCTTGGGTCTGTGTGGGAGCACAGCCGAATGGAGGCAGTCCAGGAAGGATCCTGGGAGCAATTTAGCAAACCTTGTTTAAGATCTTCACTCATGACCTGGATGATGGGGCCAAAGGAATCCGAGGCAAGCTGGTGGATGACAGAAAATTGGGAGGAGTGGCTGATTCAGCACGTGATTGTGCTGCCACTCAGAGGGACCTGAGAAATGGGCAGACAGGAACCTCATGACAGTCAGCAAACGAAAGCGCCAAGTCCTGCACATGGGAAGAAATATCCCCATGCACCACAACAGGCTGGGGACTGACTGGCTGAGGAGCAGCTTTCCAGAGAAAGCACCTGCGGCTCCTGGTGGACAAGCTGGTCATCAGCCAGCAATGCACCCTCATGGCAAAGGAGGCCAACAGTATCCTGGGCTGCAGAAGCAAGAGCCTTGCCAGCAGGTCAAGAAAAGAGCTCCTTCCCTCCTGCTCAGCACTGGTGAGGCTGCACCTGGAGGGCTGTGTCCAAATGTGGGCTCTCCTGTACAAGAAAGACATGGGCCTGCTGCACAGACTCCAGGAAAGGGCCATAAAGATGACCATGGCTCTGGAGCATCTCTCAGACAAGGACACACTGAGAGAGGTGGGACTGGAGGCAGGAACTGATGGCAGTGCATTGATTGCTGGGAGCCAAGGATTTGGCCAACATGGCCCTGTAGAGAGAAAGGTCCACCACTATCAGATGAGGTGTCCAAAGGAGGAAAAGGAAGTACCAAGGGCCCTTGCATCTGGCCACAAAGAAACAGAAATGCCAGGACTAAGGAAGGTGCCAAACAGACTCATGGACATCCATCTACACCACTTCTAGTCTAGGACTAGTCCTTGCTTCCTCACATGAGGAAATTGTTCCCTCAAAAGAAAGAAAACCACCCTCCCAATGCATCCAGTTCTTCGAGCAGACCAAGCGAGAGCCCCCAGCACTCAGTGCTTGGCATCTCAGCTCAGAAACTCCTTTTCCCAGGCTCTCCCACTCAGCAGAGAGGGCGAGAGCCTTTCCCCAGGGAAGTCCTGGTCACCAGCACGTGGATAAATTCTGCTGCAGGAGGCAGATGAGGGGGCTGCTGCCTCCAGGCCCCTCCCCTGTAGTCCTTCCACCTCCCATCAGCAACATCACAGCTGTCTCCATCCTGAAAGCCCAACTCATGAGTTTTTTTTTCCTTTTTCTTAATGAGCATGATATGAAGACCTTGAATCGAAAATCCTATTTCTTTTCCCTCCTCCCATCCACAAGCACTGAAAACAACACAGCCAGTCTACCTGCTGCTAGTAACTCTCCGGCTACTCATTTTTCCTCAAAAAGTTGCTTTTGTTCTGAGTTTGTTGTTTTCACAGAGTGACAGAATAGATGATGTTGGCAGGGACCTCTGGAGATCCCCTTCTCCCACCCCCTGCTCAACCAGGGGCACCTACAGCAGGTTGCCCAGGACCAGGTCAGGATGGTTTGCAGTATCTCACACAGTCGAGACCCCACAGACACTCGGGGAACCTGCTCCACTCTCTGACCACCCTCACAGTGAACAAGGTGGAATTTCCTGCTTGGCCACTTGGTGCCCATTCCCTCTCCTCCTCTCACTCCACACCACTGACAACCACTCCGAACCACGGTCTCCGTCCCCCTCACACACCTACATCACCTGTTTGGACACCCGGAAAACATCCCACCACCACTCTGGTTTCCAGGCGAAACACTCCCGGCTCCCTCAGCCTCTCTCCGACGGGAGACGCTCCAGCCCTTCAGCCATCCTTGTGACCCACCACACCAACCTCCTTGACACCCACCACCACCACAGCCATCCCCCCGCGGGTGCCCCGCGGACACCGCGGTGGGGCTGGACCTGCACGTCCAGGACAAACCGCTCCTCGGGGCTCGGCACCGAGAGACGATCCCTCTGGGCGAGCCCCAGCCCCGAGCACGCCGGAGCCGGCGCTGCCCCAAAGCCTCCGGCCTTCGCGCCCAGAGCTCCCGCCCGGCAGCTGCCTCGGCGGGGCACCAGCACGGCCCCGCGACGCCTCCCTCCCCGCGGCCGAGACCTTCGGGCCGGGCAGCTGCAGAGCCAGGACTTCGCCCGCGGCAGCACCAAACTCCCGGGCCGGGGCCGAGGCCCGGCGGGGGGGCGGGCAGACGGGCTGCGCCACGGCCAGGCGCGGCGGCCATTGGGCGGCCTGCGTGTCGCTCACGGCTCACCCCGGCCCTGCCGTTGGCCCGCGGCCTGCCCTCGCCAGCTGATTGGCCCGCCAGCGCAGAGGGCGGGGCAGGCGGGGCGCAGGCGGAGCGCTGCTGTCAGGCCCGGCCCGGCCTGGCGCCGCCGCCCTGGAGCCCGGCCCCGGCCGCAGCCCGACCCGCCCCCAGCCCTGCCCCGGCCCGGCCCTGCCCGGCCGCGGAGCCGCCCCGCAGCTGGCCCCCTTCCCGCTCGCCCCGGCCCTCGGCCCAGCCCTCGCCCTCAGCCCCGCCGGCCCGGCCCGGCCCCTGCCGCAGGGCCAAGAAGGGGGATGCTGCCCTGGGTCGGGAAGCTGGAGACAGGGAGGAACTGAGCAGGGCTGGCAGAGTCAGCCTTGTCTACAGCAGGGACCATGAAATAATGGAGTCCAGGATCCTGAAGGCACTGAGGAAGGGCAGGAGCAGAGTCCAGACCTTGGACTTCAGAGGGGCAGACTTGGGCCTCTCCAGGGCACTGCTGGGGGGTCCCGTGGGAGGGAGCTCTGAAGGGTGCAGGAGCTCGGGAAAGCCGACAGGTCTTTAAGGGCAGCACCCGCCAAGCACAAAAATGATTCATACCAGTACTCGGTAAAACCAGTAGACATCTCCGGGACTTGGCATTTGTCTTTTAAATGACTCCTGTTCAATATAGGCATGGTCTTTTCCTCCTTACCATGTTCTTTTCAGTTTTCCTTAAAGGAAAGGTCTGAACACATCACTTGCCATCATGCATTACGGGGCAAACTTGTTGGAAACTTTCCATACAGCAATTAAGCTGTGGTTGTTAGGTGGGTAGGAGCATCCTTTATACTTACCTCTACCATCTTCCATAAAAATATTACTTGTATTGTGGTTCAGTATTATTCTAGTGTTCAGTATTCTCTCTCAAGCCTTCATATATGCTTGCTTAAGCCTTCATTCTGTCAGTTTTTATCCAGCTGAAGTAGTGAGAGCCCTTAATTTACTTCCCTCTGTTTCAGACTTCCTCCAAGATGACTGAAATGACTGACTGGATGACTAGGTCTTGCTGCTTCTCTTCCAGTTATCCTCCTTCCAAGGGTTACCATGCAAAACAGTCCCAAAGAACTGTTGAGGCCATAAGGCTTTCAGAAGTGCAGAGCACTTCTCCAGAGCTTTAAGTGTGACTCGTGGAACCGTTCCTCAAAGCTCATTGCTCAAAGCTACATTAAAGCGTTTCTTTTTTAGGTTTTGGTTTTGTGTTTTAACTTGCCAAATGCTCCATAATCTGCTACCCAAAGAGCAGGACATCTGCAGTCCTTTCTGCTTTTGCAACACTTTGGTCATGAAAAGTAGTATTGACTAGCACTCATTGTCCTATGGGCTGGAGCAATGCTTTTCTCCTTCCCTGAGGACATGCTTACAAGCTGTGCTGTTTCCTGCAGCAGGGCTGGGGCTTCGCCAGAGCCCTTCAGTGTCCTCTCCAACTTTTCCTGAGGCTTTCATTTCTGCAGCCGGAAATTGTATCTTCATGGCCTCATTAACCATTGTGCCCAGTGCAATCATCCCAGAGCAGCCCCATTTAGGGAGGCGTCTTGCATGTCCAGAAGGTTCTGAGAAATGGTTCAAAAGCAAAGGAGAAAAGTCTTCTTGTCACCTGGGTGCCCACTAATCAACCTAGTCCACCAAAAGATGCTGTAAACTCCCTTTTCTGCCAAAGAGACAGAGTCAAAGGGGAGAAACAGATCACAGCCACTATTTACTAGAACACCTTTTCTACCTTAACATTTTGGTACAATCAAGGGGCCATTAACACTAGCAGATAACTCCCCCCAGTACATGTTGGGTTGGGAACTTTGGGAGAAGATGTGGGGGCCCTGGGGTGTAATGGTATCCTAGGAGAGGGTTTGGGGGTGCTGGGGCAGGTTTTGGGGGTGTTTTGGGCCCGTGCACCTCAGCATCCAGCTGTGCTGGTGTGGGAGGCATGCAGGGTGTGGGGCTTCCAGGCTGGGCCCCCATGTTTCCTCTAATTGAGTCTAGTGACATGTGTGTTAATTGAGACTAAAGTGTATTCAAGGACTAGCTTGCTGCTGTTGGGGCAGGGTTTGGGGGCAGTTTGGGGGTGTTTGGGGCTTTGGCATAGGGTTTGGGGAGGTTCTGGAGTTGAGGATGGTGTTGGGTCAGAGCTTGGAGGCATGTGGGGGCTAACTGGGGTGTTGGGGCAGGGTCTGGGGGCTGTGAAGGGCTTTTGGGCAGGATTTGTGGCTTTGGGGCTTGTTTGTGGGGGAGGGGACATCTGCAGGGCCCTCAGCAGGGGAGGGGTTTTTTCGGGTGGATGGAGGGGGTCCATCCCCAAGGGGTGCTGCGTGTTTATGGGGGCTGGTGCTACACCTGGCTCTGGGCATGACATGGGGGACCCCAGAGGAAGAGGCACCGAGGAACCTGTGGGGAACCCCAGAGGAAGCATCATGGACCTCGCCAAGGACCCCATGTCCCAGGAGAGCTGTGGGGAACCCCTACGACCCAGAGGAGGAGGAGGAGGAGGAGAAGGCACCAGTCTGCTGCGACACTGCTGGAGACATCCAGAGCCCCATGTCGTCTGTGGGTGTCTGGCGAGATGCCAGAGGAGACATGGGAGTCCTGCCAGTGCCATGTGCAGGACTGGGGAGCCCTGTGGCTCAGGGACAACTGTGCAGGAGGAGCAGGGCTTGGGGAGGCTCGGTGGGGGTTCAAGCAGGCCATTCTTGGGGTTCTAAGGAGCTCCAAAAGGTGCACAGAGGGACCTGGGATGTACTGCAAGGCACACAGATGTGTCCTGATGGGGCTGCAGGGCAATTCATGTGCCTTGAGATGCCTCAGAGGTGGCTGTGAGTTGCTTTGCCTTTGGGTTCACCACAGGGCCCCACAAAGCACGCACACTCCCATGCCCTCCATCACCTCCTGCTCTCCAGCTGTATCGGCCCCCTCTCCATGGCATCTGTGCTCCTCCTCCCACACTCACCCTGGAGCCCTCACCAGCCCCATCTGGCCCAGTCTTCCAGGTGAACACAAGACAAAGCTTTTTAATATGGGTGTGGGCAAACACAGCAACAGGATTTCCCAGGCAGACTGTGGTGTCTTCATTCTTGTGCAAGCCCAGTGGGACACGGCCCAGAGCCACCTGCTTTGCTGAACGTGCTCTGCGCAGGGAGTGGACTGGCAATTGGGGGATGCCGAATTATGGGCTGCTCAGTCCACACCGGCACCTGGGCCTGGGTGCCACCACTGCCAGGCTTTCCGCAGGCGGGCGCACAGGGCTCGGATGGTGAAGCCTGACGGGGATGCTTTCCGGGGCGCTTGGAGGATGAAGATTGTGGATATCCCCAGGCAGCGGACTGTGGGGCTGCTGTCATTGTCCAAGCGCTGAAGGACTGAGATGGGAGGAAAGAGAGCAGCAATCAAGCTCTGTATCAGCAGAGACCCCAGGCCCCTGCTCAAGGGAGGGCCAAGGGGGAGCAGGGCACAAGGGGATCTGTCTGGGCTCAGTGATCCCCCAAATGCCCCCAGATTCCCTTCAGGAAAGGTATGCAAGAGCCCTCCGGCCTGGCGCATGGCCTAGGTGTCCTCTGCATAGTCAAAAACACCGTCCCTCAAATACCCAAGAAACTCCCTCCGTCTCCAGCCCTGGCCTCCTCCCGCCAGCCCCGGCCGACCCCGCGTGCCCTACGCACGGCTGCACATCTCCTCCAGT
The DNA here is from genome assembly GCF_040807025.1 of Struthio camelus. NCBI lineage: Eukaryota > Metazoa > Chordata > Aves > Struthioniformes > Struthionidae > Struthio > Struthio camelus. The sequence continues at coordinate 1,478,983 of NC_090973.1, read as the reverse complement.
TTCTCCTCGCGCCAGTCCAGGAGCCACCCAGCAAGCCCTAGGCACACACAGCCGATCACAAGGTGAGATCCGGCCAGGGGAGAGGGATTTGGGTCCTAGTGCTGGGGTGAGGGACTGGGGGTTTGGGGAGAGGGACTCGAGGGCTGGGGAGAAGGACCTAGGGACTGGGAAGAGGGTCCCAGGTGTTGGGGAGAGGGCTCCAAGCATTAAGGAGTTGGTCCCTGGGGCTGGGGAGGGGGACCCAGGGGCTGGGGAGAGGGACCTGGTGCTGGGGAGAGGGTCAGAGACACTGAGGAGAGGGACCTAGGCACCTGGGAGAGGGACATGGGGGCTGGGAAGGACTCAGGCATTAAGGACAAGGACCTAGGGACTTGGAAGAGGGTCCCAGATGTTGGGGAGAGCGCAGCCAACAGAGGCAGCGAACAGACGCAGCAGTTTGCGCAGCAGTGTCTGGGTTCTGCCTGGGCCTTTTGTGGGCCTTGTTGGAAGTTGTGGAGACTTTCTGGGGACCCCCGAGGAACTAGACGGTGCCTGCTGCTAGCAGGAAGGGAGAGCTGGGCAAGGACTCCTGCAGGGGACCTTGACTTAACTTCTCCTGGGAAGTTCTAGCTAGGTGGGGCTGCTGCTAACGAGCTCTCTGGGCTGCCCTGGGCAGAGGGAGCTGGGGCTTTTGTTTCAAGTGGCTCCTGATTGGGTGGGTCAAGCACCCTTGTGAGTCACTGCTAGGCAGAGGCCTATATAAGAGCCAGGCCTAGAGCACAGCTCCCAGAGTGCAGCCAACAGAGGCAGTGAACAGACGCAGCAGTTTGTGCAGAAGGGCGCCAGAAGGCAAAGAAGGCACCTCTCCATTTTGCACGCTTTGCACAGTGGTGTGTCCTTCCCCGGGGCATGGTCATGACACGCCGCAGAGCACGTTCCCCAGTGGCTGCGGGAGGTGCTGTGTCTGAGGCCTCAACCCAGACAGACCCTCAGACAGCAGATGCAGCTCTGCAGGTGTCAGGCTGCAGGGAGTGCCTGGGGCCTCTCCGCAAGGCCTGGGCTGACAGACAGCTCTCCTGTGTGAGGTGTGCTGTGGTTGACCAGTTGCGTCACCAGATAAAGGAGTTACAGGAGGAGGTTAGTAGGCTGCGTAGCATCCGAGAGGATGAGCGGGAGATTGACAGGGCGTTCTCGGAGACTGTTCAGCTCCGGGAGTCCCCTGTCCCCACTGCAGCGGAGGTGTCAGAGGGCTCAGCACCATGTGTAAAGGTGCATCATAACGCTGTTGAAGAGGGCTGGAAGCTAGTGACCTCTCGTAGAAAGAGAAAGGCTCTTGCTCCTCCTCAAGACTTACCCTTGAAGAACAAGTTTAGCGCCCTCCAAGCGGAGGAGGAGCTGGGCATGGCTCCAAGGGAGGCAACTGGCCTGGCAGACCCTGTGCCGTGCAGGAACCCCCGGAAGAAACGGCGAGTGATTGTTGTGGGTGACTCCCTGCTGCAGGGGACAGAGGCACCTATCTGCCGACCTGATCTCTTGTCCAGAGAGGTTTGCTGCCTGCCAGGGGCTCGAATAAGAGATGTCGTGGAAAGACTGCCAAGGCTTGTCCACGCGTCGGACTACTACCCTCTGCTGATCTTCCATGTGGGTGCTAATGACACAAAAGGCAAATTGGAAACCATCAAACAGGACTTCAGAGCTCTGGGAATGGTGGTGAAGGGTCTGGGAGCCGAGGTTGTTTTCTCCTCAATCTTGCCTGTGAGGGGAAAGGACAGGAGGAGGAGTAGACGAATTTTCCAAGTTAACAGCTGGCTGCGCCACTGGTGTTGGCAACAGGGCTTTGGTTTCTATGACCATGGGACCCTGTTTGAAGATCAACAGCTGATGGGGAGAGATGGGATCCACCTTACCAAGCGGGGCACGTGTGTCTTTGCCAACAGATTGGCCAGCCTGGTACGGAGGGCTTTAAACTAGGCAAGATGGGGGAAAGGGAGTGGTATAGTGGCAGGGGAGTCAGTAAAACACCGCTCAAGTCAGGATGCCTCCAGCGGGTGCATACAACCAGGGGAGACAGCATGCAACGTGGCTATGGAGGATCCTCTTGCACCTCTTCTGGGAAGCCTGTGTGCTTGACTGGCTCTCTGAAATGCCTGTATACCAATGCACGCAGCATGGGGAATAAGCAGGAAGAGTTAGAGATCTGTGTGCGGTCGCAGGGCCATGATCTCATTGCAGTGACAGAGACATGGTGGGATAGTTCACATGACTGGGATGCTGTCATGGATGGCTATGTGCTTTTTAGGAAAGACAGGCCAGGAAGACGAGGTGGTGGAATTGCTCTTTATGTGAGGGAGCAGCTAGAATGTATGGCGCTCTGCCTCGGGGTGGATGAAGAGCAAGTTGAGAGCCTATGGGTAAGGATTAAAGGGCAGGGTAACATGGGTGACACTGTTGTGGGGTCTACTACAGGCCACCTGACCAGGAGGAAGTCATCGATGAGGCCTTCTACAGACAGCTGGAAGTAGCCTCACAATCACAGGCCCTGGTTCTCATGGGAGACTTCAACCACCCTGACATCTGCTGGGAAGACAGCACAGCTAGGCACAAACAGTCAAAGAGGTTCCTGCAGAGCATTGATGATAATTTCTTGACTCAGGTGGTGGAGACGCCAACAAGGAGAGGTGCAATGCTAGACCTTGTACTAACGAGCAAAGAAGGTCTAGTTGGAGAGGTGAAGGTTGGGGGCAGCCTTGGCTGCAGTGACCATGAGATGGTGGAGTTCAGGATCCTACGAGGAGGGAGCAGGGCAATGAGTAGGATTGCAACGCTGGACTTCAGGAGAGCTGACTTTGGCCTCTTGAGGGACCTACTTAGGGGAATCTCCTGGGGTAGGGCCCTAGAAGGAAGAGGGGTCCAAGAAAGCTGGTTAATATTCAAGCGTCACTTCCTCCAGGCTCAGGATCAGTGCATCCCTCTGAGGAAGAAGTCCAGCAAAGCGGGCAGGAGACCTGCATGGATGAGCAAGGAACTCCTGGCCAAACTCCAGCAGAAGAAGGAAGTGTACAGAATGTGGAAAAGGGGACAGGCCACTTGGGAGGAATACAGGGACGTTGTCAGAGCGTGCAGGGATGCGACAAGGAAGGCTAAGGCCCAGTTGGAATTAAATGTGGCAAGGGATGTCAAGGACAACAAGAAGGCCTTCTTCAAATACATCAATAGCAAAAGGAAGACTAGGGAAAATGTGGGCCCACTGCTGAATGGGGTGGGTGCCCTGGTGACGAAGGATACAGAGAAGGCAGAGTTATTGAATGCCTTCTTTGCTTCCGTCTTCACTGCTAAGGCCAGTCCTGAGGAATTCCAGACCTTGGAGACAAGAGAGGAAGGCTGGAGAAAGGAAGACTCTCCCTTGGTTGAGGAGGATCGGGTTAGAGATCTTTTGTCTAAACTTGACATCCATAAATCCATGGGCCCCGATGGGATGCACCCACGAGTGCTGAGGCAGCTGGTGGATGTTATCGCTAGGCCACTCTCCATCATCTTGGAAAGGTCCTGGAGATCAGGAGAGGTGCCTGAGGACTGGAAGAAAGCCAATGTCACGCCAGTCTTCAAAAAGGCCAAGAAGGAGGAGCCAGGAAACTACAGGCCTGTCAGCCTCACCTCCATCCCAGGAAAGGTGATGGAACAGCTCCTCCTGGAGGTCATCACTAAGCATCTGGAGGACAAGAAGGTGATCAGGAGTAGTCAGCATGGATTCACCAAAGGGAAATCATGCTTGACCAATCTGATAGCCTTCTATGACGGAATGACTGGCTGGGTAGATGAGGGCAGAGCAGTGGATGTTGTCTTTCTGGACTTCAGCCAGGCTTTTGACACTGTCTCCCATCCCATCCTCCTAGGTAAGCTCAGGAAGTGTGGGCTAGATGAGTGGACGGTGAGGTGGCTTGAGAACTGGCTGGATGGCCGAGCTCAGAGGGTTGTGGTGAATGGCGCAGAGTCAAGTTGGAGGCCTGTGGCTAGTGGTGTCCCCCAGGGCTCAGTCCTGGGTCCAGTCTTGTTCAATATATTCATCAATGACCTGGAGGAAGGGACAGAGTGCACCCTCAGCAAGTTTGCTGATGATACTAAACTGGGGGGAGAGGCTAACACACCAGAAGACTGTGCTGCCATTCAGAGGGACCTGGACAGGCTGGAGAGCTGGGCGGAGAGGAACCTCATGAAGTTCAACAAAGGCAAGTGCAAGGTCCTGCACCTAGGCAGGAATAATCCCATGCACCAGTACAGGCTGGGGGTTGACCTGTTGAAAAGTAGCTCTGCCGAGAAGGACCTGGGAGTGCTGGTGGACAACAAGTTAAACATGAGGCAGCAGTGTGCCCTTGTGGCCAAGAAGGCCAATGGTCTCCTGGGGTGCATTAGGCAGTGTTGCCAGCAGGTCGAGGGAGGTGATCCTGCCCCTCTACTCAGCCCTGGTGAGGCCTCACCTGGAGTGCTGTGTCCAGTTCTGGGCTCCCCAGTACAAGAGAGACATGGCACTCCTGGAGAGAGTCCAGCGGAGGGCTACCAAGATGATTAGAGGGCTGGAGCATCTCTCTTCTGAAGAAAGGCTGAGAGAGCTGGGCCTGTTCAGCCTGGAGAAGAGAAGATTGAGAGGCGATCTCATCAACGTGTACAAGTATCTGAAGGGGGAGTGTCAAGAGGATGAGGCCAGCCTCTTCTCCATGGTGCCCAGCAACAGGACAAGAGGCAATGGGCAGAAACTGAACCACAGGAAGTTCCATCTGAACCTGAGAAAAAACTTCTTCACTGTGAGGGTGACAGAGCATTGGAACAGGTTGCCCAGAGAGGTAGTGGAGTCTCCTTCCCTGGAGATATTCAAAACCCGTCTGGATGTGATCCTGGGCAATATGCTCTAGGTGACCCTGCTTGAACAGGGAGGTTGGACTAGATGATCTCCAGAGGTCCCATCCAACCTAAACGATTCTGTGATTCTGTGATTTGAACCCATGTGTCCTTTGGCCATGTCTGAGATGGTAAGGCAACAAGTTGAACAGCTTCCCCTTAAGCGAGGTAACAATATTTCTGTGTGTCCCTTTGGAAGCTCAGCCTGAGCCCTTCATGGGATGCCCTTGCACTGTGGTGTGGTGAAGGAACAGTGAGTTCCTTCCCTCCTGCCCCCGCCTGGGCCATCTGGGATGTCAGACATCTCTGGGCAGTCTCTGGTGACTTCCGTCCTCTCTCTTTGAAGCTGGAGGGCCTGAGCATGTGTCATCTCTCCCATATGGCAGCTGGCCAGAATATCTCCTCACTCTCATCCTCTTGCTCAGTGGTGTTTTTAGGTCTGTGTCTGTGTAGGTTTATTTTTGTAGGGATCATTGCTCACCCCACTGTCTAGGCAGGAAGCAGAGGCACAGGCAGAGCAAGGCCCAGGTGGGGCCAGAGCCCTGTTGCTGCTGTTGCTGTGTTGGTCTAGTTGTGCTGACCAGCTCTTCCCAGGGCCCTGGGACTTTCTGTCCTGAAGTGTGCACCTGCCCGCTGCTAGTGGTGGCTGCAGCATGTCACAGAGAGACTCACTGGAGCCCAATGTCCTTGCCCAGGTCTCTAGTGCAGCCCTGTGCTTCAGCCTGGGCTTTCAGGTGCAGCTGGAAAGGGGAGGTGTGGAAGCAGGCTGAGCTGAGCCCCTTGAGGGTTAAGCCAGAGATGCAAGCAGGCTGTAGCCCAGCCCTGCTTCCCAGCTCTGTCTCTTCCTTCTCACTTAGTCCATGGTGCCTTCTCAGTCCATTGTCTGGGCCAGGGCCTTTTATCCAGCCTTTGTTCCCAGTGGGTCCCAGAGCAGGACCCTCACCTGCCCCTTAAAAAGACACCAGAGACTTGGCCTTCATAGTTGGAACCCTCTGTGCAAAGGGAAAGGAAGGGCTGCGTCTCTCTATTCCTCCATGGAGCAGAGGCAGCCGTCTGAATGTTAGGAGAGACTGTGGGGGTTAACCCCACGTCTGAGCCCTTTGTTCTCAGCTCAGGAGGCATCAACTCAAGCCAGCAGGGAAAGAAAACGGAGCAGTCAGGACCCCCGGCTAGTGAAATGCCTTCCCCTGTGCTTGCCTCCATTGACTCCTGCATTAGGAAAGACCTGGTGTCTGGGCTGAGTCTCTGCATTCTTGCAAAAAGCAGTGTTCCTAGCCTTTCTCATGTATTTCCCTCCAGCTGCTCTGCTGTATAACTGAGGGGCTGCTGCGAGGAAGAGAGAGATTCAACATTTCAGAGAGGCAGCACCTTCTCTGAGCAGTGGAAAAATTTGCTGCCCCTGTGAGCGATGAGATACTTTCCTTGGCCTCATCTCACATGTGTCTCTCACCTTTGCAGATGCCGGAGATGAGGGATTCAGTCCTCTTGGGCACTGAAACTGCAGCTTCTCAGACCTGGTCTGGTCATGCCATTGTCTTTCCTGAGTGAGTATGGTTTGTTGCTTCTTAGCCCCTGGCTGGCCAAGCAAGCAGCTTCTCAAGGCATGTTTGTTAGCGTTGTGTTGCCAGCGCTTGTGAAGGCTGCTCAGAAAGTCATTTGAGAATAACTCTTTCCAATGTGAATTCAAGTACAGGTCCATACTAGTCACTGGCTTGGGACATTTCCATGTCTTCTGAGAGACCTGTGTGAATGAAATGTGTCCTGCATGTATTTTCTTGGGTCAAAGGTTTTTTTGATGGGAGGCCTGTCTAGGCCCAAGTGAAGCCAGTGCCCAGTGGGGTTTTTTGGAGAGCTTTGTGCTGGCTCCCATTGTGCTCAGTGTTTTGTTCCATTACCTGCCTGGGAGATGGAGGTTCCTTTTTACAGATGCACAAACATCAGCTTGGGAGGGCCTGCGAGTGTTTTGGAGGGTGAGAGAGGAGTTAGAAATGGTGCTGGGAAGCTGTAGGGAAGGAGAGTAGCCTGTTCTGCCTGGACATGAACATGAACAGGAGATGGGAGATGGTCACAGTGGCAGCCTAGAGAATCTGGGTTAAAGTGAGCTTTCCTACAAGGAAGGATAGGGAAGTTCTTGAAGAGCCTGAGGAGAAATCTAACACCCCTCCAGGCTCTGGAGGTCTTCATGATGTCACTCAGCTTGCTAGGATGCTCCTCCAGAATCTGGCATGTTCTGTATATTCTGCTTTGGAAAAAGGAGGACTTCACAGTAGCTCCCAAATGCCCCTGTGTCCCCCTTATTCACACAAGGTGCAAAGGAAGTGTGGTGCCCTTCCTTTGAACTGGTGTCTTTTTTCCTGTTTCCAGGTACAAGCTTGAGAGGAGAGCTAGAAAACCACCTGTGGCACCTGCGAAGCCCAGCCAGGAAGAGGAGATGGGAAAAGACAATGCGAGTGGCAGAAAGGGAATGGAACAGCTGGTTCCTGGCAAGGGTTTGTGCCTTCTCCTCCTGTGCTGCTGGGTAGGGCATTGGAGCCAAGGCTCCAGTGCAATGGCTCCCAGGGGTAGCATGAGGCACTGGAGGTGATGCTGCTTACCCAAGATGGGAACTCTCAAGTGACTCAGGATGGGAAAAGTCAGATGGTTAAAAAGTCTGGTAGCCTGTGCCAAGACTTCCTTCATTTTCAAAGCAAGGTGTTCTAACCTTTCTTTCCTACTCTCTCCTACACATCCCCAAAACAGTGCCTTTGTGTTGACTGTGTCTACAGAGGAGTTGTAGGCATGTGAGATCAGTAGACTGATCCAAGGATCGGCTCACCTTGTGTGAAATTATGGCCCCCAGAGAGGCTCTGTTCGGTCACCAGGACATCCCAGCAAGCCCCCTTTTCCATCGAGTGAATGTGATAGAACATGAGAAAATCAATTCCACAAGAAAAGATATTGCCCAGTAAAAACGAAAAGACAGATAGTCTAAGCCAGTGTCTGGAAAGACCAAAGACCACCCAGGAAACAAGCTTTGAAAGGAATCAGCTTGAGGCCTGCCTCACAGATTTATCACAAGCTTGAGCAGATCTGCCTATCCTTCCTGTTCCAAAGGTCTCCACAATGCTGTCCTGAAGTGTTTTCTTGTCTCCTGCTTGCAGGAACTCTTCCTGCCAAGCGTCTCCTCTTCAGGGAGAGGCATCCTCCACCCAGAATAACAGCTACCAATATGCAGAAAGGAAAGGGGAAGAAAGCTGAGGTCAAAGCGTCTCGTGGCAGGTGAGACACTTGGAGGCATGGAGGAGGGTGATCCTGCAGCCTTGTGCTTTTTTGAGTGAGATGTTTCCTGTGGACACGAGGTTTAGGGCATCTCTGAATGCCTTTTCTCACATGGCACAGTGACTCCTGATCCCACGATGGCAGGACTGCCTTTACACCCCTGATCACTTTCTCCTTCTTTGACCCTGGGTCTCCAGGAAGAATCACTTTCCATACCTAAGCGCAAGGTAGCTGGGACTGTTGAGGAGTGTTTAATACATTTGCCAGGATGGGGTAAGTGTGTCTCACAGAGCCTGTCTTTGTAAAGGCCCCTGCTCCTCTCCTTGCTGCCTCGAGAGAGAGCCTGTGCCTGGGCATCCTGAGCATTCCTCCAGGCACATCATGGAGCCCTGGGCGCTTCAGCTGGGGGTGATCTCTGTCTCTGTGGATGTGAACACAGGCAGTCGACCCCACATCATTCTGCTGCGGGACTGCCTTCTGCTGCAGAAGTAGGCGCCCACCTTGGGAGCACAGAGTGGAGACCAAACTCGCGCTGTGCTCACACCACCTCCCCACAATGTGTATTTTCAGTGTGCTCCCAGCCATCGGAGGGAGCTCCTCACAGAAGGTGGAGAAGGGCAGGAGGAAGGACAGTGCTGACACCATGCCCCCACCTGAGAAACTGGTTAAAAAAATCCAGAAGATGCCAAAACAGGTACGTGCAAAGGCCCGTAATTGGGCTTTCAGCTGTTGGGGAAGCTCAAGTGAATGCTGATGCTGAGAGTAACAGCTGAGGTCATAAGGGATGTTCAGGCTCATTTGGTCTGACCTGCCAAACCTCATAGTAGGATTGCATTAAAGGTATCCTGCTCTGCCAATGGTGATTTCTTCCCCTCATTTGCAATGCTTGCAGGGAGATGTCTGATGGAGATAGGGGGGTTAGTAGTCAGCCTGGCCCTTCCCTCCCCAAGGACAGTGGGTCTGAGAGGGAGAAAATTGGGTTTGTAGAGACGGAGGGGATTTGTAGCCCAAGAGACAAAGCACAGCACAGAGTGGGGGCTGTCCTCGGCATCCCAGCCAGCAGATGCAGAGGGACAAGAGCTAAATGCGAGTTTCAGGGAGGAGGCTGTTTAACCAGCTGCCATGCAGCAGGGATTTCAGTGAGAGCTATGTTTCCTACAAAATGCTGAATCTCTGGCTGAATCAATTCCCCAAAGATTTCTTGGTGCTGGTGTTTGGAATCAGGTGTAAAAGAAAGGGAAAAGCAGGATCTGATGTGGAAGAGAAACAGCAGAGAGGGCTCCATCTGGGACCCCTCGTGAACATCCCTCTGAATCGGCTCCTTCCTGCTGAAAGGGCACAAGGCAGGACAGAAATGCAGTGACTCCCCTGCAGGAGTCTAGCAGGAGGCTAAAAGCTGACTGCAAAACTGTGACTTCACAACAGCCCCAGATCAGAGACTGGCAGTCAGTTTTGCTCTCCCAATTCATTCTTTTTTTTTTTTTCTTTCATCTCCTGCACCTTGCACACAGACTTTGCTTTTATGTTCTGTCCCCTCAGCAGCAGCTCACAGCACAAACATCTCAAACCTCCCCAATGTGTGTTTCCTTACCCAAACACACTCACGCATCAGACTGCCCTGTCCAGCCCAGCTGCAGCACCTTGCAGCTCCCCATCCCTGCACAGAGCAAGAGGACCTGCTCCTGCAACCCCACAAGCTGCTTTGATCCTCTTGCCAGCTGTTGCTGCTGCTGAACCCTACTCTCCCGTCAGGTCTCAGCTGCAGCTGTGACCCAGGGCATGCTGCTCTGTCTCCAGTCTCAGCCTCTCTCCAGGCAACAAGTCAGGCCAAGGATCGAGCACTGACTGGACTGAGAGGGCTGTCCTCTCCCCCGAGGTTGTGCTTGGGGTGGAGGAAGGCCCTGTGCACAGTGCAGAATAGATTAGCAGTGCATCACTGTAACCTCTTGGCCACCTCTTCGCCATGCTGTTGTTCATCTGTGGCTGCTCATGTTTCCCTCTCTTCTCTTCTTTGGAGGATGACACAGGACAGAATGGACAGCATTCACTAAGCCCTGATTTATTGTATTTTAGCCATAGTAAAGTGTATGTGTCTCGTGCTTGGTGCTGATCCTTACACTGTCAATCCCCCTTCCTATTCCGTCCCAGCATAAAACCCCTCAGTAAGACCAACCTCTGCACACACACAGGTGTGAATGGGAAGTCAGTGGCACCAGCCCCACCAGCAAGGACCCCTCTATTCACAGCAGCCCTGGTTCAGGAGACAGGTCCTTCCCTGAGCGATTCACCAGCCTGAGCCAGAGCCACGGGGTTACCACAGGTTACCATGGGTGCTAGTGCATGGGGACCATGAGCAAAAGCCAGGGTGCCGGGCAGCAGAGTCCTCCAGGCACCCCACGAAGGGGCACCGTCCCCGGGTGGGCTCGAACCACCAACCTTTTGGTTAACAGCTGAACGCGCTGCCCTGCTGCGCCACAGAGACCCCACCTGGGGCTGTCCCCGGGCACCACTGGCATCAGGACAGTCCCCAGTGCTGCTGGAGTGGGAATGTCCCTGAGGCCAGGCACGTCCCCAGCCCCAGGGAAGGGGGTGCTGCCCTTCACCCACCACCAGGTGCTGGTGGTCAGAGCAGAGCAGGGGGAGGCCTGGTGACCAGGTGAGGGGGCTGTGGGCAGCTCCCTGCCCAGGATCACCTCTACCTGCTCCCGTGGCCTCTCCACTGCACACCCCGGGGAGGGAGGGCAATTGGAGCTGTGGGCACCTCACCTGGGGAGGATATTTCCCTCAGCGTGTTCACTCCTGCTGTTGGTGTCAGGGACAGCTGTGCTGCACACAGGAGTGCTGCACAGGGTGGCAGAGGAGACTCGGGGAAGGGATTTGTTCCTCTCCATCAACCTTCCCTGGGAGGGCCAGAGCGTGGGAGCAACGCCTGCAGTGAGTCTTCTCCTGCCCCCATCGACTGCAGAGATGTTGGAGGGGCAGTGTCCCATGGGCAGCCCTGGTCCAGGACTAGTCCCCGCTGAGAGGCAATCTCCACTTCCCCCATCCCAGCCTGTGGCCCAGTAAGAGGGTTTGAATGCAGTTTTCTGCTGAGGATCTCAGAGCAGCAGGGGAGAACAGGGCTGTGCTTGTCAGGGGCACATCATGGGACGAGTGTATGTCCCACCCTTCAGCAGGTTGTAAGGGGATGTAGCTCAGTGGAAGAGCGCCTGCTTTGCATGCAGGAGGTCCTGGGTTTGATCCCCAGCATCTCCAGGGGTGCCTCTGTTACCCTCCGACAAGGTGTCCTGTTTCTGGAGGTATGGGGAAAAAGGAGATTAGGGCATTATTCCGTCTTTCACAGGTAGTTCACAAAACAAGGCCCTGAAGGAAGGAGCAAGACAACACTCTAAGGCAACCAGATAAGGAAGTTCCCAAATAAACCTGAGGAGAACAAAAACAGTTGATAAACAGGAGAGAACTACTTGAACTACGGGTGAACTACCCTAATTAGCATAACAAAAAACCCACCCACAAGCAGGGAAGCCCCCTGCTGGTCAAAGCCCCTTCCCCATAGAGCATGTACAGTAGAAAAAGAGGATACTGTGACTTTAAATGAAGATGAGACCTAACAGAACCAATGGGAACAAGGATGACTTAATATAGTTGTAAACTGTACTGATAACTGTTGCTTGAACTGCATAAAAGTGTCAGCTGTGTAGTAATCAGGTGTGCTAGCTTTGTGGAATTACCAGCTAGCACCCATCCCTGCGCAGAAATGAATTAAACAAATATCTTGACTCTGTGTGTTTTTTGGCTCATTGCACAGTGGGTGAAAGAGCCCTTCTTTGGGACAACACTTGGACCCCATGCAAGGATTTCTTAGGGGCAGTTTAAGCATGTAGAATCCCTCTGTACTCAACAGAGTGAGTCTGTTGCCTCTTGTGGGCAATCCATCTCGCCTGCTTCAGATCTGTGTCTTCCTTCGGGATGAACTGCTCTCCATGAAGGGCTGGGATACAGATCCCTGACATTGCATGTGATATTCTGAAGAAGTGTTATTAAGGCAGATGTGTACAGACACAGAAGGCTGAACGACCATCTTCACAATGCACAGGGTACATAAGTGCAACTGGTATAACTTCAGTTCATCAGGAAAGTTCTGTACTTTGAAATAGGATTGCAATGTAAAACCTCATGTTCTGTGAGCACCAGGACGAGCTCTGTCCATGCTGAATTACATTGGTATAGACTTTTCTGGAAAGACTCTGCTGCTCACAAATGATGTTGGACTTAGGTCTGCCATGTTTTTTTATTTTTTTGGTCTCTCATGAACCTTTGATTACTCCACCTTCTTTGCTTTATCTAAATAAGGCAATGGGTTGTATTTGCTACTGATATGAATACAGTGCATGAATAAATTTGCGTTTTTCAGTTTGATTCCATTTATCTCAGTCTGGTTTTGGGTGAGCTGCAGCAGCAGCTCTTGTAGTAACAAAACCAGTATGGTTAAAGAGAACAGCAACAGTGCTAACAGCGCTAATAAGGCACTTTATGAATGGTTGGTAAGAGTCACTTCCAGTTACATGTGATGTTTAAAACTCTGTTTGCTAAGTCTGGATGCTCGGGCTCCTGCAGAACCAAATGGAGATGAATAGGCATCTCCAGTGAGCATGTCTCTTCAGCTGAAGAAATGTCTCTGAGGTCAGCAGGAGTTCTCTGGAGGTGTCAGTCTCTTTCCAATGGCTATGACAGGATCCTACATGATGTGGTCAGTCTTGGAGCATGACTTTTCTCAGCCTAAGTCAGACAACTACAGTAGTTCATAAGAAAGAACTGTGTTTTCCTCCAGAGGGAGGAAAGGAGAGTCCAGCCAACAAACTTAAACATCCAAGTACATTGGAGCAGATTGAATCAAGCCTGCTTGCCCAGATTCTAGGCAGATCGTGTCACATGAAATGAATGCAGTGTCACGGTTTGAAGTTTAGAAATTTACCCATGAATGGTTTTGCACCACAAAACTTTCTCCAGGGCAGCTTGGATGTCCCTGTTTCTCAGGCTGTAGAGAAAAGGATTTAACATTGCAGGGAAAACAGTATAGAACAGGGACAGAAGTTTGTCTGGAGGTGTTTTGGATTTGGGCTGTACATAGTTGATGAAGGCAGAAACATAAAATAATGCTAGCACAGTGAAGTGGGAGGAGCAAGCAGAGAAGGCCTTTCTTCTACCTTTGGCAGTTGGTATCTTGAGGATGGTGATAAGACTAGAGGAATAAGAAACCAGGATCATACTAAAGGGGACCAGTCCAAAGAACGCAGCAATAGTGTAGATCACAGTTTCATTCACAGATGTGTCAGTGCAGGCCCATGTCAATAGTGCTGCTGGGTCACAGGAGAAATGGTTGATCTTGTTGGAGCTGCAGAAAGGTAGGCAGAAGAGCAATGCAGTCTGTAGTATCTGAGCAGGAATGGCAATGGTCCAGGAAGTTACTGCTAACAGGATGCACATCCTCTTGTGCATTAGGGAGGGGTATCGCATGGGGTGACATATGGCTACATACCAGTCATAAGTCACGGTCGTCAATAAAGCAGACTGTGTGCTTCCCAGGGAAAGGAAAAGGTACCTTTGTGCTGCACAGGCCATGAGGGAAATACACTTGCTGCTCAATAAAAGGCTGACTAGTGTCTTGGGAATAGCTACCGAGGAAGAAACAAGCTCTAAGGCTGACAAGCTCCCTAGGAAGAAATACACAGACTTATGGAGTGTGACATCCAACAGGATTACCAGGATAATGAAAAAGTTTCCCACCAGAATGACCAGATAGAGAGGGAGCAGCAGAGCAAATAGCCAAATCTGCTCTTCAGCACTGATAGAAAAACCCTGCGGGAGGAAGCCAGACACAGCAGAGCTATTCAAGGTCATCGTGTCTTCTCATACTGTCTCCATCAGAAGGCGGATCGTGTGGTATTTGCCTGGAGGACATTTCCATGTGGTGGGCTTTTTCTCCTGCTATTTGCAAAGAAGAGACCCAACAACTGCGACATACAAAATACAGAGGGCTATAACAACCTCTAATCTCACTGGTGCCTGAATCTTAATCACCCATGCAGTAGCAGCTGGCCTTCCTCCACTTCTGGAGAGGGGAAAAAGATAGCCAGAGAAGATGCATTCATGAGTTGCCGTACAGAAGCAAGGCTCTTTCTTTCCTTAGTGTAAAGAATAACAGCACATTGCAAAGGTTTTTACTCAGATAAGCTTCTTTTTATGTTCACAAGGTATCTTCCTCAGTAATATCACCAGGTTCAGAAGTTTTGCACTGCAGCTACCTAAAATATATACATATATACACACACACATACATATATCTGTTTACATACATATATACATATATAAATGAATGAAAGAAATATGCAATTATGAAACTTGTGATGCTAGCTGTCCTCTTGAGAAAAATGTTATGGCTATAACTTTTAAGCAGACTGCGACAAAAAAATCAAAATTTCTAGTGAAATGTTGTACTTTTTCAGTGGAGTCAATTTTACTGTATTTTCCTTTCTCCAAGGGGAAAAAAACCCTGTAAAGATACAGTAATTCATGTTGTTAATCAGCTATTTGTTGTTTTTGAGAGCGTTGCTAAATGCAATGGCTTGGGTTGGTTACATTTTGAGTTTGTAACTTTTAAAGGAGGTGAAGGGAGATCTTTCAGTCATCTGAACTCTGTATCTGCAATTGAGTAGTCTAAGTCTAAACTAATCATCTAGGCTCCTCCTTCAGCTACTAATAGAAGAGTACTTCCCTCTTCCAGTTTGATGTCGAACAGACCTTCGTTTACTTAATTTAAGGAACGCAATTTTTAATGGTGAAATGTTAGGTGAAATGAATCTTGTTGCATGCAGACCAGTAGTAGATCTCTTTTTTTTTTTTTTTTTTAATTTTCGTACTGACCAAGGATTGCAAGGGCTAATCCAAGGCAATAGGGGAGCATCCTCCTTTCTGGGGGCATGCAGAATCTCTCTGCAGTCTACCTTTGGCCTGTGAGGGCTGGCTGTTTCATCTTGATGCATTTCCCTTGTTGCACAAAGCTCAACACAGGCGCAGTGCTTATTCAAAAAGATCCCCCAAGCCCTGAGCCCCTAAATTAATGGGATCTTGGCATAGGGTGACACTCACAGGGGGCATCAAATCTCTTGAACATCGTGGTTGGTCACTGTCCAGATGGTGGCGGCAGTCTCCTTCAACAGGGTCCTTCCAACAGTGGCTTCCACTGGATCAGGTAAGTCTCCCTGAACTGTTCTTCTGGGGGATTTCGATAATCCAGCTGGCCTGTGGTCCTGCGTGACCTCTCCAGCATATGCATGGTCCATTGCTACTGATCACCTTCAGCCACATGCCAAAGCATCTCCTAACTCTCCTAATAATGCACAAAAGACTGTCCTACATGTCCATATCCGCATTTGCAGGAGCAGTTTCTACTGTCAGTCTTCAAGGGTCCTAAATAATTACAATTTAAGCAGTTGTGCAGCTGGAGCTGCTGCAGGAATCTCTGAAACAGGCATGTACCCCTCCTGTGGTGGTGATCACCACAGTTAAGCACAGGGATTGGTCCAGGCACAGCAGGATCTGCCTCTGGGAATCTCTCGAACTGTTGGAAATATCCACTTGGAGAGGCCCTGCACCAGTCAGTCCAACACTTAGTTTGGAAGGTGCTAGGAGTTCAGTCGACCTCTGAGTTTCAAGTCCATCCCCACTCTCAAACCTGTCCATCATCTCATCTGTGCAGATCACTAGCTGGAGGAGTTCCTGGACCACCCAGAGGATTAATGACTTGAGTGCTCTGAATGCGCACACAGGCACAGGCCTGATAACCTGTTACCCACCCATGCCACAATTATAACTCTAAGAGAAACTTGAATTTCATACATGCAACTCGATTTCCATAGTTTTGCCACAACTACCAGTTCTTAGCTAGCAGCCCAGACTACCTCACTGCAAGCAAGTGAGGCAGGAGAGGTGTTTACTGTGTGTAAAGATAGGTGGGATGAATCAACATTTATTTCATGGCATGTGATATAAACAAAGAGAGAATCAGAATCCCCTGTGCGGTTCTGAGCTCCCACCTCAAGAAAGGACTAGTAGGACTAGGAAAAGGGAAGGGAAAGTTGATGGAGGTAACAAGATGAATTTCACCACACATGACAACAGTTACTCTTGTCACACCTTCAGCTGACCGGGTTCTGAAATGGATCCTCCCAACCATACCATAGTGAGGAAATTCTTCCTGAAGGCCTTTTCAATCACTCATGAAATGCAAATCCTCTTCTTCACACTGCTGCCAGTGATTGATCTGCGCACTGCCATGGGGAATATGATCATGATATCCATCATTTGGCTCAACTGCCAGTTCCACCCTCAGTGTATCTCTTCCCCAGCAGCTTCTCCTTCTTAGATATTGGGTTCCCTTTGCCTCCAAAATGTTTGCCAGCCTCCTCTTGGAGATTAAGACCGTCCCACAGCTGCTTGCCACTCCCAGACCTTCCTCCCCATCTTCCTGGGCACAGCTGAGGTCAGCCTCCTTGTTCTGATGTCTTTCAGTTGCTGCAAGGCCATTTGCAACCTATCACATCTTTATGAACCCCTGCTTGTGCTCCGTGCCCCTCTTTACCCAGACTGCTAACACCTCTATCCATGCTCAGCCACACCATCTTACATACCAAGGTACCCTCTGTCCCCAGGAAAGAGATTCTTTCTTCTGTGTCTCATCCCTTTGATGAGAGCAGCCTGCATGGGCACCAGCTATCCTGAAACACGAGCTTTGTTCCCTCCTCCACTGTGTGGCTGAGCTCCTTCACACAGACCACTGTGTCTTATGCCTGCACTAGATGCACTAGCCCAAGAATACCCTCTGGGAAGGCCACACGAAGCCTTCTTCACCTGCCATGTCTCACACTGCCATAGTCACTATCACATATGGTAGCTCCAGTTTTGGCTGTGTGGGGCCTGAATACAGCAACTCCTTTGAACCAAAGCCTGAGAAAGGGGTTCAACAGAGGTTTACCCCCATGGGGAGCAGAGAAGCTGCTTCACTGTAAGCTATCAGCAGCTTTGCAGGTTCCTCCAAGAAAGCACATTCAGGAGAGGAATGATTTGAGGTGCCATCCAGCAGACTAAGAAGACACAGCCGAAGAAGACAGTGTTAGAACTTCCCCAGAAAATGGGAAGCTGGGACTGTCACCTCTGATTCACTGAAGCTCCAGTGATATTGCTGGAGGTGACTGGCCTTGAGCTTTTGCTCAGATAATTACAGCCAGAGGTTTGATTTCAGCAAATCTTCCAGAGGAAGCCAGGCCAGAGATTTCCCTGTGCCAGACTAGAGGCAGAGAGCAAGATAGGGCATTTGGCATCTCGACTAACCTGAGCCCCAAGTTAAAATGCCAATGCAGTCATGGAGTCATCGGAGGGAGCTCCTCAAGCCACCCAGAGGGAGTCGGTGATCAGCCCCTGGCTTTGTGTTCCAAGGAAAAGCAAGTGAGGACAGAGAGACATCAGCAGAGGTGGGGAGATTCCAGGGTGACAGCAAGGTGGGGAGGCAGTCTGGGTGTCTACAGTCTGCAGGGAAACAGGCACAGGTGTGGGACACTGTAGGACAGCTTGTGGTGGAGGCAGCCAAGGGCACTGCCAAGGCTCAAAGCATCCAACACAACTGAGGTCTTTGTCCTCTTCCCTATGGCTGCTGTCTCTGCCACCAAGGTATCAGAAAAGACACCGTGTCCTTAAAACACAGTGCTACCTTGCTGTCTCGTCGTCCCCAGGGAGCCCAGGAGGTGCCGTTTCATTGCCCTGCACTCGGTGTTGCATATTTTCCCACTGCCCCTGCAAAGAGCCCTGAGCAAAGCATTACGGAAAGCATCACCCTACCCAGGGGCTGGCGCTCAGTGCCTGGCTGATTTGCTTGATAAAACACATCAAGGTTTACCTGGCATCAGAGCCACCTAAACGTTTCCTCTGCCTACCTGCAATCAGGGCCTCCAACTCGCTGCTCTCATCAGCCCCTAGGGAAGCTTTGTGCATAATGGCCCTCAGTAGGGCTTCAGAAGAAACTTTGGGATTTACTTCTGACTTTGACTTCTTGAGAGGTTTGTTCCATCTCCTCTCAGTAGCTTAGATTCATGGACTCAGCACCAAAGACATCAGAGGGGCCATTACAATGCCAAAACCACTAACAAGCCATGCCACTCCCCATAACTTTCCTAGTTCTTCAATCCTTGGGGGGCTCACTGGAGACATTTCAGGAGTGTATTTACAAGAGCACGATTTCAATGAGCACCTAAACAAAAAAAGGATTTTTCTTTTTTTTAAATTTCCTTAATGTTTCCACTTACAGAATAAGTCAGATCCACATTCTTCAACCGACATTGACCCAGAGGGTCTCCTAATGAAGTCCTGATGTGTAAGAAAAGTTGAATTTTTGGTAGCAGACGTGGGTGGACGACCTTCCTCCTCACCTCCCCAACTCTGCCCTTTCTCTCTTCAGCCACTGGGGACTTAACGTCACTCTTGTTAAAAAATAAAAAACTTTTTTCCACTCAAGTCGGTAGCTGAATGGTACAGCTCCTATGCACCAATTCCCACCTCCTTTCCTTAGAGAACTAGCTGCAGACACAGCAGGATTTGTCTTAATTACAAATAAAGCAAAATAAAACATGATACAGTTTATTAAAAAAAAATACACTTCTCAACTGCCTGTGAAGTCCAAGCTGCCTCCACTGAGGTCCACTTTCCACAAGGAATAACCTTCCTTGACGTGTTTGACACTGAGAGATAGAAACACACCTAAGGAGCTGGCGAAAGACAAAATTAGACTCCTGAAAGACGAGGCAAGCTTCAGGCTCCCTGAAGCTCAGAGCAGCAACTGGAAACTTTCACCACATCTGAATGGGTAAAGAGCAAGGGGTGGAGGGAAACTATGGGAAGTGCATATGCCCAGGTAGTCTGGTGCAAAGAGAACTTCAGAAAGGATCAATTTAATGAGGACATGCAAAAAGAAGTGAAAGATGACTGAGATAACACCGAGAGCATAACAGACAGAGCAGCGGTAACACAAATTGAGGGGCAGATCAATATTTCTTCACCTGAGATTCATCCCCTTCCTCCAAATTTCCAGGTTCATCATGCAAATAGATTGATATGAAAATTAGTCCAGCATTTTGAGCTGATGAGAGTGTGTTCGTATTTTTCAAATGTTGAAAATAGTTCTTCACCTTTCCAGGCCGAGCTCACGTGTCTACCCACAAGCATCCAGTGGCACTTGGAGAGGCCCCAGTGTCTCTGAGGTCCCTGCCTGGGCCTGGCAGCTCTCCCAGGGCACCTGTGGGAGACTGGAGGCCCTTGGAGCTGCAGATGGAGGCTGGGCAGAGGGGACCGGGGCACCTACAGCGGCACCAGACATCCATGACCCTGAGACTGCATCCCACCCCACTTCTGAAAATCACTTCTCTTTTCAAACAAAGACATAACACAAAATCTCCTCCCCCACAAAGACGACTATACGAAAAGGAAACACAGGAAGCATGATAAGAACACAAAGTATCCTAAAAGCTGAAAAGTGTAACAAAACATTTCTTCACCTTAGACCGTTTTCTTAATGACTTAGTTGTTTCATTTTCATTGACAGTTCCAAGCAGTTCTTTTATAATACATCCTACACCACCAAAAAAGATATTTTTGTGTCTCACACGGAGCCCAGGGCTCCAAAACCAGTCCCTGCCCAGGGCTGTCCAAGCCACCTCTCACTCTTTGCCCAGAGCGAGTCACATGCTGAGGTGTCAAACTCTTGCAAATGATGGAGGAAAGCAAGGTGATCAGCTCCAATCAAACGCTTTGTTTATTGACAGCCTAATTTGCACACATCTCAACATACTTGTTTTATAGTGACATCTTAAAAGAGTCCCTAAACATCTAGCCACGCTGCCTTTTCGTTCCCTGCATGGTCAATGAAGCGTGACTCCATTTTAGGCAACAACAGGGATGAGACTGCTCACACCCAATGCCAGATCCCTTCCGCGCAGAGGTTTCTCTCTAACCCAGTTGCCTGGTTTTCCCTTTCTAGTCAGGGGAGAGAAATAGGTTTTCTCACCGGTAAGGCTTGAGAGACGACTTCTGGTGACCAACTAATGCTCCAGAAAGGTTCCCGGAGGTTCTGGGTCATGTATTCTTGGGCATTTATCCCATAGCTTCTGGGTCCCTTTTACTGACATTTTCTGAACATTTCCATTAGAATTGGGCCCACACCATCAGAAAAGATATTCTGGGCCTCACACAGAGCCCAGCACCACCTAAAACACTCCCTGCCCAGGGATGCCCATGCCATTCCTCCTTGCGCAGAGCACATCACACTGAGAAGTTCAGCTCTCCCAAATCACAGTGGAAAGGAGGGTAACCAGCTTCAGGGAAATACTCTGGTTTTGGATGGCCACATTTGTGCAAATTCAGCATATCTGGGCTACAGAGACATCTTAAAGCAGTCACTAAACACCTAGCCATGACCCCTTTTCAGTCCTTGCACGGGCAATGAAGCGTGACTCCATTTTAAGGGGCACAAAAGGGATGAGACTGGTCTCACCCTATGGGAATATCCATACCTATATACACACATACAGGAATTCATCCCAGTACATTTCCTACAGACCCTCTGAATGGAGAAACTTTCTTCTGAGGAACTACTATATTTAAACGGACATTTCCAACTCTTCTTCTGCCTCTCTGTCCTCTCTTCTTCCTCTGCCTATTCTCTCTCCCCAGAGCTCTCCAGGGAAAGGTTCACTGAACCACAGCGCTGAGGGTGGACGAGACCTCTGGGCACCACCTTGTCCAACCCCCCCGCTCAATGCAGAGGGAACTAGAGGAGGTTGCTCAGCGGCTCGCCCCAACTACGCATTGTCCACAAAGGCGCTCAGAGTGCGCTCCATCCCACAGTCCAGGCCACTGATGAAGAAGTCCAACCGTGTTGCCCCAAGTGTTGATCACTGGGGGATACCACTAGTAACTGTCCACCAGCTGGACCTCCGTCCCCTCCCAGAGCCCGGGCAGCCTTCTCCACTCGGGACACTGCTGGGCAGAAACCGGAGACCTCAGGCCTGTTTCGGCCCCAGATGTGTCTCCATGTGGACACACGGAGGACAGAGACCCCGTCCAGACCGGGAAGGACACGTCCTCGTGGCCAGGACGTGCCGCTGCCCCACCACCCTGCCGAGAAAAGTCCTTTGCTCTCTGCAGGGTCGCGCCAGCCCCCGGCCGGTGGGTTTAGCTCTCGGTCGGACCCGATTTCTGAGGTCAGATGAAATCGCTCCCATCTTGGAGCTCATTTAAACCGTTTGTGAACGTCTTGTGGCCTCTTCTGGTCCAGCTGGAGGGGGTTATTCTGCCTTCAGCTGATCCCCTTCCCTGGGGACGTAAATGAGCGAGACGGGAGGATTTTCCCCAGGAGCTTCCTGCAGGGCCGTTGCTGGACAGCTCACACGGCTGCTCCTGCTCGGCCGAGCTCTGGGAGCAGCCGGAGTTTGCTGCTTTTTCCCCATTTGAGGAGGCCTCTGCCAGCCCCAGCACAGGGGACAGGGACAGCCGGGCTGTACCACGGCTGGGGAGGGGGGTGACAGCCGGGACGTACCACAGCTGGGGATGGGGGTGACAGCCGGGCTGTACCACCGCTGGGGATGGGGGTGACAGATGGGCTGTCCCACGGCTGGGGAGGGGGGTGACAGCCGGGATGTACCACAGCTGGGGATGGGGGTGACAGCCGGGACGTACCACGGCTGGGGATGGGAGTGACAGCTGGGCTGTACCACGGCTGGGGACGGGGGTGACAGCCGGGATGTACCACGGCGGATAGGAGTGACAGCTGGGATGTACCACAGCTGGGGTTGGGGGTGACAGCTGGGATGTACCACGGCTGGGGATGGGGGTGAAAGCTGGGGCGTACCACGGCTGGGGATGGGGGTGAAAGCTGGGGCGTACCACGGCTGGGGATGGGGGTGAAAGCTGGGACGTACCACAGCTGGGGATGGGGGTGACAGATGGGCTGTACCACGGCTGGGGGTGGGGGGTGACAGCCGGACTGAACCACGGCTGGGGATGGGGGTGACAGCCGGGACGTACCACCGCTGGGGATGGGGGTGACAGCCAGGACGTACCACGGCTGTGGATGGGGGTCACAGCCGGGACGTGCCACAGCTGGGGATGGGGGTGACAGATGGGCTGTACCACGGCTGGGGGTGGGGGGTGACAGCCGGACTGAACCACGGCTGGGGATGGGGGTGACAGCCGGGACATACCACAGCTGGGGATGGGGGTGACAGCCAGGACGTACCACGGCTGTGGATGGGGGTCACAGCCGGGACGTGCCACAGCTGGGGATGGGGGTGACAGCTGGGACGTACCACGGTTGGGGAGGGGGGTGACAGCCGGGACGTACCATGGGAGCGCAGCAGGGCAGCAGGAACAAGGGGCCGCCCCCACCTCCACCTGTGCGGCAATGCCATTGCTCTGTCTGCACGTCACTCAGGACACATCCCGCCCCTCCCAGGCATCGGTTGGCTCGCTCCCTCCAGCGCGCTAGCTGATTGGCCAGCCGGCCGGCAGGGCGGGGCCCTCCTGCAGGGCTGTGGAGCCCTCGGCCGCCCCGAGCGCTGCCTCCGCGGGGATATTCACCGCGCGGCGTCACGGCCTTTTCTGTGCGAGAAGACCGGAAAAGCGTGACGAGAGGCAGGAAACGCAGAGCCAGCTCCGCGAGAAACAAGTGGAAATGCCCGGGGAGCGATGGCGGGCGGTGTGCGTGACACTGGGCTCTGGGACAACGGGACCCATCTCCTGCCCGCCCCACGGCGCCATGGGGCGGCCGGGGGCGCCGTCCTCTCCCAGCCCCCGCCAGCCCGATCTGCCCCACGGCAGCCCCTGCCCCAGCTGCCCTCAGGTGCCCCGGCCCCCTGGCTGCCCCCGGGACAGGGGGACCCCACCAACCTCCCCATTTCGGACCCTCACGGGAACCCCCGGCTCAGAGGTGGCCCTTCATGGGGGGCACTGGTGTAGTTAGCTCACGAGCAGCCCCCCTCGCCCCCAGCCAGCCCCAGGACACATCGCTGCGGCGAGCTGCAGCAGAGACTGGCCAGGGGTGATGTCAGGGCCCTTTGTGACCCCCATCGTCCCCCCCATTGTGACCCCCGTGGTCCCCATGGTGTCGCCTGGCGCCCCACGGTGTCGCCTCAGTGCGTGGGGAGGAGGCAGCTGGGATCTCCCCAGGGAGCTCCCTCAGCCACCCTCTGGCGTGGCCCCACGGCCCCGTGAAGGACCCCCCTTCCCCACTGCTTCTTTGTGTCCCGCCTGAGCCCCAGCCCTGGCATGGCGGAGAGACCCCCCAGCCGCCCCATGGCAGTGTGGGGTGAGGATGAGGACTGTCCCCCCAGCCGCCCCATGGAGGCCTGGGTTGAGGATGGGGACAGACACCCCAGCTTCTCCAGGAGGACCTGGGTCCAGGAGGAGGATGAACCCCCTGGCCACCCTATAGGGGCCTGGGTTGATGAGTGGGAGGAACCCC
Source organism: Struthio camelus (assembly GCF_040807025.1). Taxonomy (NCBI): domain Eukaryota; kingdom Metazoa; phylum Chordata; class Aves; order Struthioniformes; family Struthionidae; genus Struthio; species Struthio camelus. The sequence continues at coordinate 1,455,288 of NC_090973.1, read as the reverse complement.
TCGGCTTCTCCATGAGGGCCTGGGTAGAGGAGGAGGCTGGACCCCCCAGCTGTCCCACAGCGGCGTGGATTGAGGAGGAGGATGGATGCCTCGGCTTGTCCATGAGGGCCTGGGTGCAGGAGGAGGTCCAATCCCCCGGCCACCCCATAGGGGCCTGTGTTGAGGAGTGGGATGAACCCCACTGCTTCTCCATGAGGGCCTGGGTCAAGGAGGAGGATGGAGCCCCCAGCTGCTCCGTGGAGGCCTGGGAGGAGGCTGACCAGACAGATGTGGTCCTCATAGCCATCAAGGGCATGAAAAACATGAGTGCCTTGGACACCGCAGCAGCAACCCATATGCTGGAGGACATGATGGGATACTGCGCCGCCAAGCCAGAGCACGTAAGCCTCCAGCCCGCTGGCACTGGTCCCCAAACCCAGGGCTATCAAGCACAATTTGAGTCTGGCCGAGGTTTCCCTGTGGCAGCATGCTGGTGCCAACCTGTATCCCTTCCAGCTGCAGCTGACTGTGGCACATATCTATGAGAACCTGCCACGCCTCCAGGAGGCCGAAGCCCAGGACATCCTCAAGACCTTCCTTCTCCTCCTGACGTGCCACTACCCAAGTGAGGTGGTCACTGGCCTGCTGAGCTGCTCCCCAACCTGTGACAGGTACACCTGCCACATTGCCAGCCTGAGTGCAGCAGCCCCAGAGCTGGAGCTGGGCTCCCTCTAAGCCCCACAGAGCCACTGGGTCAGCCAGGCCTGGAAAAGGTCAGCAGGATGCCAGGATGCTGACCTGACCCTTTCTGGCTCGGGTTCACAGTGTTGCCGTGGCCATGTGGGAGGTGATGGTTTCCCAGTCTTTCGTAGCTGAGAAGGTGCTGCAGGAGCTGCTCTGCGTGCTGCAGGACCGGCCCCTCTGCAAGCCGGGCACCACCATGCAGGACCTCACCTGCCTCCTCCCACTGACTGTGAGTTGCCCCACAGGCTCACTGGGTGAGGAAGGCCTCCCCATGCATGCAGCTGTGGCACTAGCGGGGGCTGTCACTGCTGTCTTTGCAGGCGACCCGGGCACTGAACGTCATCCTCCTGCAGCACGCTTGCAAGCAGGAGGTGAAGGCACTCTTCCCCCGCCTCTTCCTGGCCCTCCTGTTCCAGATGTCCTTTAGCCTCATCCATGCGCAAGAGGACATCCCTGCCTTCAGCCACGAAGGCAAACTCATGCCTCCCAGGCCTGTCAGGTACCATGTCCCTCCAGTCCGGCCCCTCTGCCCACGCCAGAGTATGGGGGGACAAACCAGGGCTCTTCTCCCCGGGCAGGATGGTGGTGCAAGCCGTGCAGGCACTGCTGTGCTGCACTGGCTACAGGGAGCAGGTCACTGGCATACAGCAGCGGGGTGGCTGGGAGATGATCAGCCGGCCCGAGACCCACCTCACAGGGGTTGCCTTGCTGGCCAGGTAAGCCGCCTGCTCTCCTTGGCCCCTCATCCCACCTTGGGAGCCCCACGGGGTCCTGGTGCAGTTTGCCATCCGTCTTGGCTGCCATGGTGCCTCTCCTGTCCATTGCCAGGCAGATGCAGGGGAACCCTCTGGCTGAGCGTGCCAAGATCTTCTTGAACCTGAGCCTGGCCCTGAGGCACAAGGACAAGTGCCAGGAGATCCCATCTATGGCCTTCCTCATCGAGGTAGGATGCGGGGATAGGGACAAGGTGGAGGGGTTGTGGACGAGGGAACAATGATGAGGGGATTCAGATGGGGCTGGAGATAAGGGGCTGCGGCCCAGGCTGGGGACTTGGGACCAGGGCCGGGACCAGGGGATGAGGAGGAAGACAAGCGTAGGGGCTAGGGCTGAGGATGCAGGGCTGCCGATGGGGCTGAGACTGGGCCAAGTGGGAGGTGGCAGCAGGGATGCCATATCATGTGCTGGGGTCCTGGTCCTGGGGGTGGCCATGAGTCCTCGTGCCACCCTGGCCCTGTGCCGTTGCAGCTGCTGCGGTGCCCTGATCTGTGTGTGCTGGCCGATGAGGTGGCGCTGAACCTGTGCCAGGAGCGGCTGGGCAATGAGCGCCAGGTCATGCGCTGGCTGGCACTCCGTGGCCTCCTCACCCTCTCCGAAAGACCCTCCACAGTGAGTGAGCACTTGCTGCTGGTGCCTGTGTCCAGGGCATTTCCAGCACCAGTGGAATGAAGAAAATGCTGCGTGTCTCCCTGCAGGCAAGGAAGATGCAGAAGGTGATCCCAGATGTGGTGCAGCGCCTGCAGGATGCCGATGGGGAGATGGACGCCAAGGCGCTGGCGGTGCTGCGCAACGTGCTGCACCACGTCAACCCACGGCAAACCAGCCGCCTGGCTGTGCAGCTGGCCCACGACCTCCTGTCCCTCTTCCCCAATGTGAGGACAGTGGCGGGGAGCTGCTAGGAGGCCCTTTGTGGTTCCCCCCAACCACCGCTGCTGAGGTTGCTGTGCTTGCCCTGGCAGGAGGTCAGCACGGTGCGGGAACTGGCCATGCGGCTCTTTGGGGAGCTGCTGGGCCGGGCAGTAGGCGGCGAGAGGCAGCGCATGAAGCAGCTGGCACGCCAGGGGCTGCTGCCCCTCTTCTTCCATCTGAGTGACCCACACCTCGGTGCGGCACAGGTACAGGGCACCGTGGTGAGCTGTGAGGCCACCCCAGTAGGCACCTCAGGCAGTGGCTGTGGGGGGGCTCTGGCCTGGCCGTGGTGCCATCGCCCATCTCCCCACTCCTCCCCAGGCTGCCCAAGCAGCCCTCGTGGAGGCTGCAAAGCTCCTCAGGTGGAAGCAGCTCCGGAAGCTGGCCAAGACGCTGCAGACCTGGCGCATCGGCGAGTGCCTGGTGAGGAGGCCCCAGCAGTGCCAGGCCTGTCCTGGTGGTGCTGGCCCCTGTGCCAGTGGTGCCAGTACCTCTGCTGGTGGAGTCAGCCCCTCTCCCAGCAGTGCCAGCCCTTGTCCCAGCAGTGCCGGCATCTTTCCTGGAGGTGCCGGCCTCTATCCCAGCTGTACCAGGCCCTGCCCCGCAGGTGCCAGCACCTCTCCTGGCGGTGCCAGCCCCCGTCCTGGTGATGCCAGCCACTGTCCCTTCTGTGCCAACACCTTTTCCAGTAGTGACACCACCTGTAATGGCTGTGTTAGCCCCTGTCCCGGTTGTGCCTGTGCCTGTCCTGGGAGAGGGGAGGGGCCCAGTGTTGCCAACACCTGTCCCAGAGGGGGACGGGTGTCTCAGGGAGGGGGACAGGCCTGGCGGTGCCAGCACCTGTTCCAAGGGTCTCTGCAGCTGCAGGAGGCTGGGCCGGTAGCCAGCGAGTACGTGAGCTGCAGCTGCCGGTACCTGGAGGACCCCCGGGCCCCTCTGCGCGAACAGGCTGTGCGCTTCATTGGTGAGCCCCCCCCCGCCCAGACACCCCCAACCCTCTCCCCAGCCCCGAGGTCCTTCTCCTCAGGCCCCACGCCCCTCTCCCAAGTGCCCATGTTCCTCTCCTCAGTGTCTCTGACCCTCTCCCCAGCACCAGGTCCCTCTCCCCAGCCCCTGGGTACCCCTTCCCAGCCCCCAACACTAACTCCTTAATGCTTAGATCCCTCTCCCCAACACCTGGGACCCTCTTCACAGTCCCTAGGTCCTTCTCCTTAATGCCTGAGTCCTTCCCAGCCCCCATGTCCCTCTCCCAGGTGCCTAGGTCCCTCTCCTCAGAGTCTCTGACCCTCTCCCCAGCACCAGGTCCCTCTCCCTAGCCCCTGGGTCCCCCTCCCCAGCCCCCAAGACTAACTCCTTAATGCTTGGAGCCCTCTCCCCAACACCTGGGACCCTCTTCCCAGTCCCTAGGTCCTTCTCCCCAGCCCTCGAGTCCCTCTCCCCAAACCCCCAGTCCCTCACCCCAGCACTAGTTTCCTGTCCCAGTGCCCAGGACCCAAATCCCTCTCCCCTGACCGGATCTCACCTTGTGATCGGCTGTGTGTGCCTAGGGCTTGCTGGGCAGCTCCTGGACTGGCGCGAGGAGAAACTGGAGGAGATGTGCAGCCGTGCGTAGGGCACGCGGGGTCGGCCGGGGCTGGCGGGAGGAGGCCAGGGCTGGAGACGGAGGGAGTTTCTTGGGTATTTGAGGGACGGTGTTTTTGACTATGCAGAGGACACCTAGGCCATGCGCCAGGCCGGAGGGCTCTTGCATACCTTTCCTGAAGGGAATCTGGGGGCATTTGGGGGATCACTGAGCCCAGACAGATCCCCTTGTGCCCTGCTCCCCCTTGGCCCTCCCTTGAGCAGGGGCCTGGGGCCTCCACTGATACAGAGCTTGATTGCTGCTCTCTTTCCTCCCATCTCAGTCCTTCAGCGCTTGGACAATGACAGCAGCCCCACAGTCCGCTGCCTGGGGATATCCACAATCTTCATCCTCCAAGCGCCCCGGAAAGCATCCCCATCAGGCTTCACCATCCGAGCCCTGTGCGCCCGCCTGCGGAGAGCCTGGCAGTGGTGGCACCCAGGCCCAGGTGCCGGTGTGGACTGAGCAGCCCATAATTCGGCATCCCCCAATTGCCAGTCCACTCCCTGCGCAGAGCACATTCAGCAAAGCAGGTGGCTCCGGGCCGTGTCCCACTGGGCTTGCACAAGAATGAAGACACCACAGTCTGCCTGGGAAATCCTGTTGCTGTGTTTGCCCACACCCATATTAAAAAGCTTTGTCTTGTGTTCACCTGGAAGACTGGGCCAGATGGGGCTGGTGAGGGCTGCAGGGTGAGTGCGGGAGGAGGAGCACAGATGCCATGGAGAGGGGGCCGATACAGCTGGAGAGCAGGAGGTGATGGAGGGCATGGGAGTGTGCGTGCTTTGTGGGGCCCTGTGGTGAACCCAAAGGCAAAGCAACTCACAGCCACCTCTGAGGCATCTCAAGGCACATGAATTGCCCTGCAGCCCCATCAGGACACATCTGTGTGCCTTGTAGTACATCCCAGGTCCCTCTGTGCACCTTTTGGAGCTCCTTAGAACCCCAAGAATGGCCTGTTTGAACCCCCACCGAGCCTCCCCAAGCCCTGCTCCTCCTGCACAGTTGCCCCTGAGCCACAGGGCTCCCCAGGCCTGCACATGGCACTGGCAGGACTCCCATGTCTCCTCTGGCATCTCGCCAGACACCCACAGACGACATGGGGCTCTGGATGTCTCCAGCAGTGTCGCAGCAGACTGGTGCCTTCTCCTCCTCCTCCTCCTCTGGGTCGTAGGGGTTCCCCACAGCTCTCCTGGGACATGGGGTCCTTGGCGAGGTCCATGATGCTTCCTCTGGGGTTCCCCACAGGTTCCTCGGTGCCTCTTCCTCTGGGGTCCCCCATGTCATGCCCAGAGCCAGGTGTAGCACCAGCCCCCATAAGCACGCAGCACCCCTTGGGGATGGACCCCCTCCATCCACTCGAAAAACCCCCTCCCCTGCTGAGGGCCCTGCAGATGTCCCCTCCCCCACAAACAAGCCCCAAAGCCACAAATCCTGCCCAAAAGCCCTTCACAGCCCCCAGACCCTGCCCCAACACCCCAGTTAGCCCCCACATGCCTCCAAGCTATGCCCCAACACCATCCTCAACTCCAGAACCTCCCCAAACCCTATCCCAAAGCCCCAAACACCCCCAAACTGCCCCCAAACCCTGCTCCAACAGCAGCAAGCTAGTCCTTGAATACACTTTAGTCCCAATTAACACACATGTCACTAGACTCAATTAGAGGAAACATGGGGGCCCAGCCTGGAAGCCCCACACCCTGCATGCCTCCCACACCAGCACAGCTGGATGCCGAGGTGCACGGGCCCAAAACACCCCCAAACCCTGCCCCAGCACCCCCAAACCCTCTCCTAGGATATCATTACACCCCAGGGCCCCCAACTCTTCTCCCAAAGCTCCCAACCCAACATGTACTGGGGGGAGTTATCTGCTAGTGTTAATGGCCCCTTGATTGTACCAAAATGTTAAGTTAGAAAAGGTGTTCTAGTAAATAGTGGCTGTGATCTGTTTCTCCCCTTTGACTCGGACTCCTTTGCCAGAAAAGGGAGTTTACAGCATCTTTTGGTGGACTAGGTTGATTAGTGGGCACCCAGGTGACAAGAAGACTTTTCTCCTTTGCTTTTGAACCATCTCTCAGAACCTTCTGGACATGCAAGACGCCTCCCTAAAGGGGGCTGCTCTGGGATGATTGCACTGGGCACAATGGTTAATGAGGCCATGAAGATACAATTTCCGGCTGCAGAAATGAAAGCCTCAGGAAAAGTTGGAGAGGACGCTGAAGGGCTATGGGAAGCCCCAGCCCTGCTGCAGGAAACAGCACAGCTTGTAAGCATGTCCTCAGGGAAGGAGAAAAGCATTGCTCCAACCCATAGGACAATGAGTGCTAGTCAATACTACTTTTTATGACCAAAGTGTTGCAAAAGCAGAAAAGACTGCAGATGTCCTGCTCTTTGGGTAGCAGATTATGGAGCATTTGGCAAGTTAAAACACAAAACCAAAACCTAAAAAAGAAACGCTTTAATGTAGCTTTGAGCAATGAGCCAGCCCTGCTCAGTTCCTCCCTGTCTCCAGCTTCCCGACCCAGGGCAGCATCCCCCTTCTTGGCCCTGCGGCAGGGGCCGGGCCGGGCCGGCGGGGCTGAGGGCGAGGGCCGGGCCGAGGGCCGGGGCGAGCGGGAAGGGGGCCAGCTGCGGGGCGGCTCCGCGGCCGGGCAGGGCCGGGCCGGGGCAGGGCTGGGGGCGGGTCGGGCTGCGGCCGGGGCCGGGCTCCAGGGCGGCGGCGCCAGGCCGGGCCGGGCCTGACAGCAGCGCTCCGCCTGCGCCCCGCCTGCCCCGCCCTCTGCGCTGGCGGGCCAATCAGCTGGCGAGGGCAGGCCGCGGGCCAACGGCAGGGCCGGGGTGAGCCGTGAGCGACACGCAGGCCGCCCAATGGCCGCCGCGCCTGGCCGTGGCGCAGCCCGTCTGCCCGCCCCCCCGCCGGGCCTCGGCCCCGGCCCGGGAGTTTGGTGCTGCCGCGGGCGAAGTCCTGGCTCTGCAGCTGCCCGGCCCGAAGGTCTCGGCCGCGGGGAGGGAGGCGTCGCGGGGCCGTGCTGGTGCCCCGGCGAGGCAGCTGCCGGGCGGGAGCTCTGGGCGCCAAGGCCGGAGGCTTTGGGGCAGCGCCGGCTCCGGCGTGCTCGGGGCTGGGGCTCGCCCAGAGGGATCGTCTCTCGGTGCCGAGCCCCGAGGAGCGGTTTGTCCTGGACGTGCAGGTCCAGCCCCACCGCGGTGTCCGCGGGGCACCCGCGGGGGGATGGCTGTGGTGGTGGTGGGTGTCAAGGAGGTTGGTGTGGTGGGTCACAAGGATGGCTGAAGGGCTGGAGCGTCTCCCGTCGGAGAGAGGCTGAGGGAGCCGGGAGTGTTTCGCCTGGAAACCAGAGTGGTGGTGGGATGTTTTCCGGGTGTCCAAACAGGTGATGTAGGGAGGGTGTGAGGGGGACGGAGACCGTGGTTCGGAGTGGTTGTCAGTGGTGTGGAGTGAGAGGAGGAGAGGGAATGGGCACCAAGTGGCCAAGCAGGAAATTCCACCTTGTTCACTGTGAGGGTGGTCAGAGAGTGGAGCAGGTTCCCCGAGTGTCTGTGGGGTCTCGACTGTGTGAGATACTGCAAACCGTCCTGACCTGGTCCTGGGCAACCTGCTGTAGGTGCCCCTGGTTGAGCAGGGGGTGGGAGAAGGGGATCTCCAGAGGTCCCTGCCAACATCATCTATTCTGTCACTCTGTGAAAACAACAAAACTCATACCCAAAACAGCCATTCAAAGGAAAAAGTGAAGTAGCCGAAGAGTTACTAGCTGCAGGTAGATTGGCTCAGTTGTTTTCAGTGCTTGTGGATGGGGGGAGGGAAAAGAAATAGGATTTTTGATTCAAGGTCTTCATATCATGCTCATTAAGAAAAAGGGAAAAAAACTCATGAGTTGGGCTTTCAGGATGGAGGCAGCTGTGATGTTGCTGATGGGAGGTGGAAGGACTACAGGGGAGGGGCCTGGAGGCAGCAGCCCCCTCATCTGCCTCCTGCAGCAGAATTTATCCATGTGCTGAGTGAGGGAGCCTGGGAAAAGGAGTTTCTGAGCTGAGATGTCGAGTACCGAGTGCTGGGGGCACTCGCTTGGTCTGCTCGAAGAACTGGACGCATTGAGAAGGTGATAGTCTTTCTTTTGAGGGAACAATTTCCTCATGTGAGCATGCAAAGACTAGTCCTAGACTGGAAGTGCCTAGGATGGAGGTCCATGAGTCTGTTTGGCACCTTCCTTAGTCCTGGCATTTCTGTTTCTGTGTGGCCAGATGCAAGGGCCCTTGGTACTTCCTTTTCCTTTCATCTGATAGTGGTGGACCGTTTTCTCTGCAGGGCCATGTTGGCCAAATCCTTGGCTCCCAGCAATCAATGCACTGCCATCAGTTCCTGCCTCCAGTCCCACCTCTCTCAGTGTGCCCTTGTCTGAGAGATACTCCAGAGCCATGGTCATCTTTATGGCCCTTTCCTGGAGTCCCAGCAGCAGGCCCATGTCTTTCTTGTACAGGAGAGCCCACATTTGGACACAGCCCTCCAGGTGCAGCCTCACCAGTGCTGAGCAGGAGGGAAGGAGCTCCTCCCTTGACCTGCTGGCAAGGCTCTTGCTACTGCAGCCCAGGATACTGTTGGCCTCCTTTGCCATGAGGGTGCATTGCTGGCTGATGACCAACTTGTCCACCAGGAGCCGCAGGTGCTTCTCTGGAAAGCTGCTCCTCAGCCGGTCAGTCCCCAGCCTGTTGTGGTGCATGGGGATAGTTCTTCCCATGTGCAGGACTTGGCATTTCCCTTTGCTGACCTTCATGAGGTTCCTGTCTGCCCATTTCTCAGGTCCCTCTGAGTGGCGGCACAATCATGTGCTGAATCAGCCACTCCTCCCAATTTTCTGTCATCTGCCAGCTTGCCTCGGATTCCTTTGGCCCCATCATCCAGGTCATGAGTGAAGATCTTAACCAAGGTTTGCTACATTGCTCCCAGGATCCTTCCTGGACTGCCTCCATTCGGCTGTGCTCCCACACAAACCCAAGAGGTACCTGAAGGTAGAATTAGTCCACGTCCTGCTCTAATGAACGATGTGACTGGGATTTTATGGCATCGCCTTCCTCTGGTTTTCCTAGTCCTTGCAAAGGATGCCTGCTCTTGCCCCTCCCTCACTCCCAAACTAGACGCATGGGCGCACAACACGTGTCTTCAGGAGAGTGTTGCAAATGCACCTCAGGCTCCGAGGAAACTGTCTTGCCATCTTGGGCACATAGGAAAGAACTATCACTGCTACAAAACGCTGGAAATGTCTTGCAATGTCACAAATGTAGAGAGACTACATGGGATGAAGAAGAAAGCTAGGAATTTGTTCCACTACCGTAGCCCCAAAGAAAGTAAACATCTCCCTGGCCACCGGCAAGGAGGTCACAGGCTGCTCCTTGCTGACAGATGTGAAGAGTGCCACTCAGCAGACTCACACCCAGTCCCCAAAGGAGAGACACGGGCAGTCCCTGGAGGAGAATCAGCCTGGTTGTGAGGTAAATGTGGACCAGGCAGCAGTCGTGTATGTTATGGGTAGCGGGCTGGGGAGGGCTCTGGGGAAGGAGGTGCAAAGGCCAGAGGGGGAAATGCCGAGCTGTGGGTCTGTCCAAGTGCTGTGTGGGGGCTGGTGTGTGCACATCAGCAGAGCTGCTTAGGCAAGAGCAATGCAGGCCTGAGCCCCTTGTGGCTAGTTGTAGGGGTCAGAAGGGATTGCTTGTTGGAGCACATCACAAGGCAGCTACAGGCACCGCTCCTGTGCGCGAGGCTCCTGCCTGCCCTTTTTGGGAAGGCAGGTACTGGGACGCCCGGCACAGACGCTCACTGCGAGCTCGCTGGGAAAGGTCAGCACTTTCTCTCCAGTTATGGCCAGAGGAGGAAGGCAGCTTTTCCCTGCCAGCAGGGTAGTGCGAGCACTGTGCATGCAACTGCGGAGACATTAGTTAGATGTAAAAACAGAAGCTGCCCCCCAAAGCGCTGTGTGTTCTGCTGCAGCCTGCCTGTTGCCTTGGGAGTTGCCTTCCAGGTGGAAAGTAGAGGGCAGCCGGGAGAGTAAATGCAAAGCAGGCAAAGTAAGAGCTGGTCAAGGCCACCCCTTTCTCTGTCCCTCTTAGGATCACTTGAGTGAGCTTTAATTCTGGAGGTGTTTGAGAAGGAGGCATTTTAAATAGCCCTGCAGACTTAGGAAACTCTCACCTTCAAAAACCAAGACGTTAACTTGCCCTCTTTTCTCTCTTCTTCAGATGATTATTTAGCTTCATTTGGAAGGGTACTTATTTATATGCTCTTCTAGGACTGACTTTTTTGTGTGTTTTAACCTCCTCACAGCTTAGGCACTAGACTTATTCATTGATGATTAATAATCACAGAGAAGTTTTAATGCCCTGTTGTCTAATAAGGCAAGAGAGAGAAAAATTTTGGAAGAGTTTCTTTAAAATGCAGCTCTTAACCCTCTGGCATCCAAACAGAAAGCAGGTGAAGATCTTCTCCAATTCCAACTTTAAATGCATTTTGAACCAAGGAGGAGCTCCCTGGGAAGCACAACCCCATGAGAAGCCTGTAACAGCCCCCCATCCCGCGTGGGGACCAGGCCAGGGCAGCATCTCCCACGGGGTGGGCTGCGACGGGGGTCGAGTGGGGCTGCGGTGCCCCCCGTCAGGGGGTCCCGGCCTCCCCCCACAGAGGCGTCCCGGGAGGATGGTGGCAGCAGGGCTGAGGTCGGGCACCATCAGGGAGGGGTCTCTGCCCATTTTGGAGGCTGGACAACATGGGGAGCCCCCGTCCTGTCCCCGAGGGGAGGCGCTGGGTCCCCCTGGGCCCGTGGTTCAGCCCGGCCCCGATTCCATCCCGGTGCGGCAGTTATCGCCGTGGGAACGCGGATGCAGCGGGCTCCAGACGTGTTGCCCGGCACTGCGCGGGGCAGCAGGAGGATCTGGGCTCTCCCCAGAGCAGGCACTGCGCGGGGCAGCAGGAGGATCTGGGCTCTCCCCGGAGCAGGCACAGGATCCCACCTCCCCTCGGCGTGAGCCATGGGGAGGCGAGTCAGAGTGCAGAGTTGGGTGCCGCAGCCGCAGCCGGTAGGAGGCGCTGGGTGGGATGGGAGGCAGGTCAGGGCCATGGGGCTGGGAGCCGGGGTCGGTCCTCGTGATGTCTCCAGACCCCCGACGGGGGTGGTAGGCAGGGACCAAAGTGGTACCTTGGATGGTGTTGCCACGACAGCCGTCCTGTGCTGGGTCCCCACAGCTCTTCAGAGCTGACAGCCACAGACATCCCCTCCCTGTCCCCTCCCTGTCCCCTCCCCATCCCCATCCCCATCCTGGGAGAGCTCTTGGGGAAGGGTTTTTACCCTCCTGCTGGCCAGGGTCCCTGTGGCACACACACAAAGCTGATGCTCTTTCAAATCCAAACAGCCCCTTTGGGTCCAGGCAAGTGGCAAGGGTACCCTTAGGGCAGGAGCTGTCTGTATCAAAAGAGGAAGAGCTTTTCCTTCAGTCCTAAAATCCCAGAAACTGCCTGGCCTCAGGCACACAAAGCCTCTGGGTGACAACAAAGCTGACACAATGGTGAAGGGGCGGGGGGTGCAGACCACTGCCAAGAGCCCTGGTGCAGGGTGCAGCCCCCAGGGCTGGGACAGCACAGGGGCTAGAGCTCCAGGCACACAGTCCCTCGCATGGCACCAGCCCCTTCGGGGGGCTGGGGATCACGGGACAGGGTTCCCTCCCTGGTGGCTGCACACTTGGGGCTGACAGCTCCATTGCGCAAGGGGCTCTTGTCCTGCTCACCTGGATCAGTGCGTCCCCTGTCCTTGAGCAAGGCCACCGCACATGCACAGAGCAAGGCCACAGCCGAGGCATGGGGACACTCAGTTCTGCCCTGTGCCGTTTCCCAGCAGGGCATCGTGAGACGGTTTCTCACCTTCGTGGGGACCATCCTGTGGAACTTGTGGCTGTGGTTTTTTATCCAACTGAAGACGTGGGGGAGAGGCGAGCAGCAAGGCAGCCGAGGAAGAGCAAGGCTCCAGTGTACTCAACTGGGTAAGAACCTCGTGGCCAGAAGTACCCTCAGCTTCTGGCAGCGGAGGCAATGGGGAAGGTGCCCTCCAGGTTCCTGACACAGGGTCTGGGGTCAGACTGTGGCATGGTCCTTGGGGACACGGGCCTGTTCCATTGTATCGAACATGGCCCTGCTCCTCCCACAAGGACAGACCCTTCTGGGGAAAGCCAAGTGTGGCAGCTGGGAGCCATGGCAGCCTCTTCACACAGCACCCTGGTGTGTCTTGCAGGAGCCACATCCGACCGCCGTGTGCAGCCCCTCATCAACGGTCAAAGACCTGCTCTCTCCTACAAGAAAGGGACAGGCTCCTTCGTGGCACAAGTCATCTCCGCCTTGGTGAGTGCCGGCCTCGTGTGGGCTCTGGTGCCCCACCAGTGTCGTGTCACTGATGCCAGCTCACTTGGTTTCCCACAGACCTGGGCTCCTGCCTCTGCTCAGAGGCGAAAACGGACACAGGCTTTTGGCATGCTGTGGCGAAGACCGCCAGATACCCGTGTTCCCTGTGAGGTAGGGGAAAAGGCTGTTTTGTGCCCTTGTTCCTCCATCTTGGGGCCTTGACTCTCCCCTCCGTGCCTCAGTTTCCTCATCCTGGATCTAGCACTGGCCCACTGGCAGCCTGTGGGCTAAGTCAGAGGAGAGGCTAGCTGTAGGCTCTGCAAGCAGCAGGGTTTGAGAGAAAGGTGCTGGTCGAAGGCCAGGCGAGAGTGGGGCTCCTTGGGGTGTCTCCGGTGAGTTCATCTTGGGGCAGTGGTGGTATCGGAGAGGAGGGGGACAGTGCAGTGTAACAGTCTGAGAAGAGCATGGGCAAAGGGGCTCTCTCTGGAGCTGTCATGGGCAGGAAAGAGCAGGCTCTGCCCAGGCATGTGTGGGATGAGGACTGTACTGCTAAAGGCCCGTTGGAGCAGGACGGAGTGGGGTGGGGAGCAGGCTGAAGATTGTGAGGAGGCTGGAGAGTGGGATGAGGTGCTGAGGGCAGCCTGACGGCAGCAGTTAGGGACAATTCCCCCACCGGTGCAGCTGGGGAGGCTGGGGTAAGGGCAGCCCCCCGGGGCAGGACAGGCTGCTTGTCCGTGGAGTCAGGGGAGGAGAGCCCAGGCATGCACAGCATGATGTGGGGGTATTAGTGCAAAACTAGGAGCTTGGGAAATATGTGTCTCTTCCTAAAAAGTCCTGAATCGTCCCTCACAAAGGAACCTTTTGGGTGGGTGGCTCAACACCATTGCATTGAAAGTGGAAATAAGGTGGGTGCTTTGAGTGGATTGGAAAAGGGGGCTGAGGGAGCAGCTGCCTGTGTCCGTGGGAAGGCTTGGGGCTGCCGTGGGGCAGCATGCAGAGCACCGGGGCCCCTTGTGAGAAGCTGTGTGGGATGAGAGGGCTGCCATGGGGCAGCATGTGGAGTGAGAGCTGTGTGGTGCCGCCTGGGGAATGAGAGGGTTGTGGGCGTTGCCAGGGCTGGCAGCTGCCCTTAGGGCAGCATGTCCTGCAACCCCCGCATGTGGGGCCCTGCTTGGAGGGAGCCCTATCCCTCTGCCTCCCCACATCCCCCTTTGCTCAGGGTGGGGAACCGCGTGTCATTGCAGTCCCTGACAGCGAGCAGTGAGACACCGAAGACCACGAGGACAACAGGCCGATGGGGAAACCTGGGGGGTACCGTGGTGTTGAGCACCAAAGCGCTGCCTCATCCCGTCTGTGTAAGAGGAGCACTCTGGGGCCAGGCTCAGTGGCAGCATGTGCCACTGTGCTGAGGAAGGGCTGTGGGAGTGGGGAGATGGGAGGGTTTGTGGGCCGAGGAGAGCCCTGAGGGGAGAGTGTGGTAGCCCATGCAACCTAGCCGCACGGGGTGGGAGGCCCAGTGCTGGGCGCTGCAGAAAATGGGAGAAAGGGGTGAGTGTCTGCCCACTTGTGGAACTAAGGGGAGGGTTAAGTCAGGCTGTTCTGTGTGTGGAGCAAAGGAGTGGGCTCAATCAGGGTGCTTGAGGGTGAAGCCTGGCCAGTGCTTTGGGGCAGCGAGCAGGTGGATTTCCAGCCTTCCCCATGTGCCGAGAGCATAATTCTCTTTCTCCCGTGAAAGCACCACAGAAGGCTACTTCTGACCGACTGACCTGACAGTTTCTCCTTTTGCAGAGTGTGGAGCCATGCAGGCTGTGGCTCCCAGTCCACCAAGCCAACGTGAAGAACGTAAGCGCTGCTCGCAGCCTCCCGAGTTCTCAGCTCGGGCCTGCTCTCCTGCCAGGCAGAGACTGTCCAGAGCTTGTCTCTGCAGAGATGGTGGCCCTGGGGGACACGTGTGGGGCACCGAGCTGTCGCTGCTTGAAGCGACATTGTGTCTACGTAAGAGGAGCGGGCTAGGGGAACAAGGCATCGGGACAGCTGGTTCCCCGCTGCAATGGAGGAAGGGTTTGGGGAGTGGAGGGGAGGGAGGCACTGGGGGTGGGGGGTGATGGACTTGTGAGCCCCAGCCATGTGGGGTGGGAGGAATGGTAGTGGGTGTTGGTGGAAGACGGGGGCTTAGGTCTGGATGCAGTCCTGGAGCAAAGGGGTGAGCTAGCTCAGGGTGTTTTCGGGATAGTTCTCGCCCCTGCTGCTTTGGTTGGTGAGCAGGTTTTGTGCAGCCTTCCCCATGGGCAGAGGTCAATAGGTAATAGAAAGGGAGGGTTTCACTCCCTTCTTGCCCGCTGGCAAGCAGCCCACTGGCACGCCAGGGATGAATGTGCCCAGACAAGTCCTTTGCAAAGCCAGGGTCAGGGGAGGTTTCCCCAGAGGTGGGTGGGAAGGGGGATGTTATGTGCAGGGTGCTGGTCCCGTGCCTCGTTCATGTGCAGTGCAGGGGTAGGTAAAAGCCTTTATTTTGATGGGGCCTGCCAGAGATACGCAAGGAAGACGAGGGACATGACCACGCGCCCCAGACCAGCAGCTTTGCCAAGTCGAGCCAGGATCCCACAGCAGATTGCAGAGTGGACAAGGAGCCCTGAGCCACAGGCCTGCTCGCCCGATCCGATCGTCGTTGACGACGCACCAGGGACAGGCGACGCTTGGGACACCATTCGGTGCTGGACCCAGGACATGAGCCAGAGCCTGGAGAAGCCTTCAGCCTCGCTTCAGGTGAAGGGGTTTCCCTGTCTTGATGGGACAGGTGGTGGGAAGCAGTGTGTGGAAGGGATCGGGACATAGAGGAAAGGCCAGGCTCCAGCAGCCCGAAGCAGCAGGGAAAGCAGGAGGGCAATGGGAGCAGTTTGGGGGGAGTCCTGAGAGACTTAGGGGTTCTTGGGTTGTTATCTTGTGATTATTGCCTTGAGGTTGTACTCCTTAGAGGTTATTGCTTTGAGGTGGGCTAGGCAAGTTGTCCCTGGGAGCTCCCAGCCGATCTGCAAAAGGGCCGAAGAAGGCTCCTTCGGACTCACTGTACCACCAATGTCTTCTGTTGTAGAGCCCGGAGAGCATCCCAGTGCTGATCCCAATCCCGGAAACAAGCAACAACGACGTAAGCACCGCTCGCAGCCCCCCACATGCTCACCGCCATGCTGCTCTGTGTCCATGCGCAGCTTGGCCAGGTTCTGCAGATGGGATTGTTGGTGCAGGCTTTCTAGGCCACGTGAGAAAACAGGCCTGTTGAAAAGAGGGCGAAAAGTGCAGGCTGTGCAGCTGGTCTTCCTGTTAGAGAGAGGGCAAGAGCCCAAACCTAGGACTAGGAAATAGTCCAGGGGCCCCTTTTGTGGTGGATCTGAAGGAGAGGTGCAGAAGGTGGGCCCAGTGGGTGCCCCCAGCCCGCCAGTGTGATGGGGCTCAGAGCTAGTGTGTGCGTGGAGCTGTAGAAGGCTGTGTGGGGGTGCTGGAGGCCCAGAAGGCTGTGCGGTGGCCACAGCACCTTGAGGGCTGTGCTGCGGCAGTGGGAGGGGCTGGGAGAGGCAAGGCTGGGGCAGCGACTGTAGGAGTTTGCCAGGTGGGGCAAGTGGTGCTGTTGGGGGTGCAGGAGGTCTTTTAGAGAGGAGCCTTTGCGTAGGCGTAGGGCAAATGTGGGCTGAGGCGTTGCTAGTGGAGTTGTGGAGGGAAGAGGCTGGGAGGTGAGAGCGGGGCTGCCTTGAGCGCAGCACCACCGATGGCCCCTTTGTCCCTGGAAGCGCTTGATGGCCAGGAGGGGTGTTGCCTGGAGGAGTAGGCGCCATGGTGGGAGGAGGGAGGCGGGAGCAAGGTGTCTTTGTGGGGAGAGGAGGGCGAGTGGGTTGCGGGGAGGTGGGCCAGATGGGTGGGCCAGGGGTGGCAGTGGCGGTGGCAGCGCCAGGTGCCTGGCACCTGCGAGGGCGCTCAGCACCACAGGGAAGACACTGCTTGTGGTGGGAAGGTGCAGGGCAAAAGCTGCCAAGTTGGTGTGGAGGGAAGGGAAGAGAGAGAGGCTGTAGTTGGCATGGGAGCAGAGGGGTGGGCTGGCTGTGGTGCGGGCTCACTTGTGGGCCCTTGGAAAGGGAGTGAGGCGAGGTAGGAGGCTGCTGGGCAGAGGGGCGCTGTTGCTGCTTGGCACCACGTTGGCCAGGAGTAGGGCTGGCGTGCTGTGTTGCGCTGCAAAGGCCTCCTTTGCTTTGTCAGGCTGTGGAGAGGGCCAGCACAGCTGCCTCGGACCCACCGAGAGAGCAGGAGGCGGTGAGCAGCAGCGGCGGCATCGGTGCTCAGGTATGAGCTAAGGAGCGATCTGAGGCGCGAGAGGTTGTGAGGAAGGGCTTTGTTGGGGCTCTGTTGGTGGGCAGAGGAGGTGGTCTGCTGGGGGAGGGCGGTGTGAGGTTGAGCTGCTCCCCCCCAAAATGCTCCTGAGCCGAGCAGCCCTGGCGTGAGCAGAGAAGGAGCCCATGTTTGCTTCTCTCCCGGCTCCACCAAGCAGACCCATGATTCCCCCGCTTGGCCACTGGCTCCCCGAGACGGCAGCTTGGCCGCAGGCTTGGGGCAGGCGTGTGGTGCATGCAGGCCCTCCTGAAAGGAGCAGCTGCCTTTGCAGCTGGGGCCTGGCCATGCAGCTGGGGCCCCCATTAGGCCCTCTGGGGAAAGGTGGCGCAAAGACTGTGCGCCAGCATGGTCTCCAGCCCCGCGTGCTGCCAGGCAGCTGCCCTGTGATGCAGGGAGCCCCTCAGGCAAGGCATCTGTTGTGCTTGTAAGGCTTTGCAGGGGGGCTACTTGGGAGCAGGCAGGCGGCAGAGGCCCGAGGCGAGGGCCAAGCAGGGCGGTGGGTGGGAGCCCTTTGTGGTGGGAGTCAGGGCAAAGGGGTCGGGGCTCTTGGGCTCTTGGCTTGTGACTCTTGCCTGGAGGATTTGGGTGCCTTGAGTCATGTTGTGCGTGGGAGCTGCCTGGCAATGTGCCCCCAAAGGGCCAAAGGAGGCTCCTTCTGAGTGCCTGTGCCACCAATTTGTTCTCTTGTAGAGCCTGGAGAGCGTCCCACCTCCGGTCGCGGTCTCCGAAGCCAGCAGCAAGGACGTAAGTGCCACTCCTAACCCCCACATGCTCACCCGGGTGCTGCTCTGTGTGCACGCGTAGCTTGTCCAGGGTGTGCCCACGGGTTGCTCGGTGCAGGTTTTCTAGGCACACAGGAAAAACAGGCAGGCCTGTGGAAAAGGCATGCAACGTGAGCAGCAAGCGCCTGTCCCGAAGGTCCATGTCCTGTGTGGGGCTGGTCGTGTGGCGGCAGCGGTGCTGGGGATGCAGCAGCCCCTTGCCCTCGCTCTGCTGCTGATGCTCGGTGACAATGTGCCCTTGGTGCCTTGGCAGGTGGTGCAGAAGCAAGCTGGGAGCCTGGTGAGGGAGAAACCGCGGAGGCTGCTGAGAAAGCAGCGCCTGGGAAGGCCTTGTGCTGTGGAGCCTCCAGAGCTGGTGAGGGCTGGGGCCAGGGCGGCAGAGTGTGGTGGCAGCTGTGTGCCACTGCTGTGGCAGGAGGTGGGAGCAGGGCCCCTTTGCTGTGGATCTGAAAGAGAGGTGGCCAAGCTTGCCGCAGAGGGTGCCAGCACATAGGCAGCGTGCTGGAGCTTGGAGCTAGTGTGTGCAGGGACATGCAGAAGGCAGTGTGGGGGTGCTGGAGGCCCAGAAGGCTGAGCGGTGGCCACAGCACCTTGAGGGCTGTGCCGCGGCAGTGGGAGGGGCTGGGAGAGGCAAGGATGGGGCAGCGGCTGTTGGGAGTTTGCCAGGAAGGCTGGTGTGCAGTGCTGGTGGTGGGGGTGCGGGAGGTCTTTGAGGAAGGAGCCTTTGAGTAGGCGTAGGGCAAACGTGGGCTGCGACGGCCTCAAGACCTTATAGTGCATTTGTGGAGGGAAGAGGCCGAGGAGGTGAGAGCGGGGCTGCCTTGAGCGCAACATTGCCGACCACGCGTTTGCCCCTTGATGTGCTTGATGGCCAGGAGGGGTGTCACCTGGAGGACTAGGGGCGGGGAGGATGCCAAGGGCACTGCAGCATGCTGGTGTGCGGTGGGCAAGCAGGCAGTGCTGGAAGTGGTGGTGGGTGGCAGGCAGCAGGAGGAGGGAGCAGCAGTGTCGGTGGGGGCATGGGTGCCATAGTGGGAGGAGGCAGGCGGGAGTGAGGCTGGTGTGTGGGTGTGTGGGGAGAGGAGGGTGAGTGGGTTGTGGGGAGGTGGGCCCGATGGGTGGGTCAGGGGTGGCAGTGGCAGTGGCAGCGCCAGGTGCCTGGCACCTTCGAGGGTGCTCGGCACCGCGGGGAAGACACTTGCATGCGGTGGGAGGGTGCAGGGCAAAAGCTGCCAAGTTGGTGTGGAGGGAAGGGAAGAGAGAGAGGCTGTAGTTGGCGTGGGAGCAGAGGGGTGGGCTGGCTGTGGTGCGGGCTCACTTGTGGGCCCTTGCAAAGGGAGTGAGGCGAGGTGGGAGGCTGCTGAGCAGGGGGGCGCTGTTGCTGCTTGGCACCACGTGGGCCAGGAGTAGGGCTGGCGTGCTGCGTTGCGCTGCAAAGGCCTCCTTTGCTTTGTCAGGCTGTGGAGAGGGCCAGCAGGGCCGCCTTGGAGCCCGGGAGAGAGCAGGAGGCGGCCAGCAGCAGCGGCGGCATCGGTGCTCAGGTATCAGCTAAGCAGGGAGCTGAGGCGCGAGAGGTTGTGAGGAAGGGCTTTGTCGGGGCTCTGGTGGTGGGCAGAGGTGGTGGTCTGCTGGGGGAACACAGTGTCAGGTTGGAGCTGCTGCCCCCAAAAATGCTCATCAGAGCAGCCCTGGCGTGAGCAGAGAAGGAGCCCATGTTTGCTTCTCTCCGGGCCCCACCAAGCAGACCCATGATTCCTCCGCTTGCCCACTGGCTCCCCGAGATGGCAGCTTGGCCGCAGGCTTGGGGCAGGCGTGTGGTGCATGCAGGCCTTGGGCAAAGGAGCAGCTGCTTTTGCAGCTGAGGCCTGGCCGTGCAGCTGGGGCCCCCATTAGGCTCCGGGAAAAGGTGGCGCAAAGGCCGTGCGCCAGCGTGGTCTTCAGCCCCGCGTGCCAGGCAGCTGAGCTCAGAAGGCGGGGAGCCCCACAGCCATGGCGCCTGTTGTGCTCGTAAGGCTTTAGAGGCAGGCTACTTGGGAGCAGGCAGGCGGCAGAGGCCTGAGGCGAGGGCCAAGCAGGGAGGTGGGTGGGAGCCCTTTGTGGTAGGACTCAGCTGGAAGGAGCCGGGGCTCTTGGGCTCTTGGCTTGGGATTGCTGCCTGAAGGATTACGGTGCCTTTGCATGGGCTAGGCATGTTGTGCGTGGGAGCTGCCTGCCAGTCTCCCAAAGGGCTGAGCAAGGCTCCTTCTGAGTGCCTGTACCACCAATGTCTTCTGTTGTAGAACCTGGAGAGCACACCAGCCGGGATGGCAGCCTCTGCACCCAGCAGCAACAACGTAAGCGCCACTCCGAGCCCCCCACATGCTCACCCAGGTGCTGCCAGCTCGGCCAGGTTGCGCAGCTGGGTTTCTTGGTGCAGGCTTTCTAGGCCACGTTAGAAAAAAGGCCTGTGGAAAAGAGGGTGAAAAGTGCAGGCTGTGCAGCTGGTGTGGCTGTGAGAGGGCGGGCAGGAGGCAATGCTAGAGGCGGCGGTGGGCGAGTGCTGCATGGGCGTGGGGAAGGGCTGTGTTTGGGGGTGAAGTGGCGAGGCCGTTGGTGCTGTGGGGTGTGAGGCGTTTGGAGGGTGAGGCTGGGCGGGTGGAGGTGGGAGCAGGGCCGTGTTGTGGTGGGTGGTGGCAAGTGGGCGAGGAGGAGTTGGTGGTGGGCGGGTGGGAGTGTTGGAGCGGGTAGGGGAAGAGGAGGTTTGCTGAGAGTTGTTGGGAAAGGGTGTGTGTGTGGGGAGAGGTGGTCATGGTGGTGAGCGTAGGAGGGCGGCTGTGTTGGGTGGCCGTGGTGGGAGCCCGTTGGCCTGAGCAGCATGGCCGTAGGCAGGTAGGGAGGGGCCCCGCATGCAGCCTGATCAGCATCTGCCTGTGGCGAAGGTGCGTCCGCTGTGCGGGGCTTGTGCCGAGGCCACAGTGGTGCTGGGGATGTAACAGCAGCTTGCCGTCCCTGCGTGGGTGATGCTCGGTGACAATGTGCCCCTTGGTGGCTTTGCAGGTGGCCGCCAGAGCAGCTGTGAGCACGGCCAGGGAGAAACCGCGGCGGTTCCTGAGGGCGCAGCGGCGGGGAAAGCCTCCTGGCGTGGAGCCACCAGAGCTGGTGAGGGCTGGGGCCAGGGCAGGGCAGTGTGGTGGCAGCTGTGTGCCAGTGCTGTGTCAGGAAATGGCCCGGGGGCCCCTTTGGTGGTGGCTCTGAAGGAGGGGCGCCCAAGGCAGGCCCAGTGGGTGCCCCCACACCGACAGCGTGATGGGGCTCGGAGCTAGCATCTGAGCGGCCATGGAGAAGCCCGTGTGAGGGTGGGTGTTGGAGGCACAAAAGGCTCTGCGGTGGCCACAGCACGTTGGCGGCTGTGCGCCAGCAGTGGGCCGGGCCGGGCCAGGCAAGGATGGGGCAGTGGCTCTTGGAGTTTGCCAGCAAGGCTGGTGTGCAGTGCTGGCGGTGGGGGTGCGGGAGGTCTTTGAGGAAGGAGCTTCTGAGCATGCGTAGGGCAGATGTGGTCTGAGGCTGGTGAAGTCGTTGCTAGTGGAGTTGTGGAGGGAAGAGGCTGGGAGGTGAGAGCGGGGCTGCCTTGAGCGCAGCACCACCGATGGCCTCTTTGTCCCTGGAAGCGGTTGATGGCCAGGAGGGGTGTTGCCTGGAGGAGTAGGGGCGGGGGGCTGCTAAGGGCACTGGGGCGGGTTGTTGTGCGGTGGGCAAGCAGGCGGTGCTGGAAGTGGTGGTGGGTGGCAGGCAGCAGGAGGAGGGAGCGGCAGTGTTGGCGGGGGCATGGGTGCCGTGGTGGGAGGAGGGAGGTGGGAGCGAGGCTGGTGTATGGGTGTGTGGGGAGAGGAGGGCGAGTGGGTTGCGGGGAGGTGGGCCCGATGGGTGGGCCAGGGGTGGCAGTGGCGGTGGCAGCGCCAGGTGCCTGGCACCTGCGAGGGCGCTCGGCACCGCGGGGAAGACAGTCTTTGCCGTGGGAAGGTGCAGGGCAAAAGCTGCCAAGTTGGTGTGGAGGGAAGGGAAGAGAGAGAGGCTGTAGTTGGCGTGGGAGCAGAGAGGTGGGCTGGCTGTGGTGCGGGCTCCCTTGTGGGCCCTTGGAAAGGGAGTGAGGCGAGGTGGGAGGCTGCTGGGCAGAGGGGCACTGTTGCTGCTTGGCACCACGTTGGCCAGGAGTAGGGCTGGCGTGCTGTGTTGCGCTGCAAAGGCCTCCTTTGCTTTGTCAGGCTGTGGAGAGGGCCAGCAGGGTCGCCTCGGAGCCCGGGAGACAGCAGGAGGCAGCGAGCAGCAGCGGCGGCATGGGTGCTCAGGTATGAGCTAAGGAGCGAGCTGAGGCGCGAGAGGTTGTGAGGAAGGGCTTTGTTGGGGCTCTGTTGGTGGGCAGAGGTGGTGGTCTGCTGGGGGAGGGCGGTGTGAAGTTGAGCTGTGCCCCCAAAAATGCTCCTGAGCTGAGGAGCCCTGGCGTGGGCAGAGAAGGAGCCCATGTTTGCTTCTCTCCCGGCTCCACCAAGCAGACCCATGATTCCCCTGCTTGGCCACTGGCTCCCCGAGACGGCAGCTTGGCCGCAGGCTTGGGGCAGGCGTGTGGTGCATGCAGGCCTTCCTGAAAGGAGCAGCTGCCTTTGCAGCTGAGGCCTGGCCGTGCAGCTGGGGCCCCCATTAGGCCCTCTGGGGAAAGGTGGCACAAAGGCTGTGCGCCAGCATGGTCTTCAGCTCCGCGTGCTGCCAGGCAGCTGCCCTGTGATGCAGGGAGCCCCTCAGGCAAGGCGTCTGTTGTGCTCGCAAGGCTTTGCGGGAGGGCTACTTGGGAGCAGGCAGGCGGCAGAGGCCCGAGGCGAGGGCCAAGCAGGGCGGTGGGTGGGAGCCCTTTGTGGTGGGAGTCAGGGCAAAGGGGTGGGGGCTCTTGGGCTCTTGGCTTGTGACTCTTGCCTGAAGGATTTGGGTGCCTTGAGGCATGTTGTGCATGGGAGCTGCCTGGCAATGTCGCCCAAAGGGCCGCAGAAGGCTCCTTCTGAGTGGCTGTCCCACCAATTTCTTCTCTTATAGAGCATGGAAACTGTCCCACCTCCAATGCCGGTCTCCGCACCCAGCAGCAACAACGTAAGCGCCACTCCTAACCCCCACATGCTCACCCGGGTGCTGCTCTGTGTGCACGCGTAGCTTGGCCAGGTTGTGCCCGTGGGTTCCTCGGTGCAGGTTTTCTAGGCACACAGGAAAAACAGGCAGGCCTGTGGAAAAGGCATGCAACGTGAGCAGCAAGCGCCTGTCCCGAAGGTCCATGTCCTGTGTGGGGCTGGTCGTGTGGCGGCAGCGGTGCTGGGGATGCAGCAGCCCCTTGCCCTCGCTCTGCTGCTGATGCTCGGTGACAATGTGCCCTTGGTGCCTTGGCAGGTGGTGCAGAAGCAAGCTGGGAGCCTGGTGAGGGAGAAACCGCGGAGGCTGCTGAGAAAGCAGCGCCTGGGAAGGCCTTGTGCTGTGGAGCCTCCAGAGCTGGTGAGGGCTGGGGCCAGGGCGGCAGAGTGTGGTGGCAGCTGTGTGCCACTGCTGTGGCAGGAGGTGGGAGCAGGGCCCCTTTGCTGTGGATCTGAAAGAGAGGTGGCCAAGCTGGGTGCAGAGGGTGCCAGCACATTGGCAGCATGCTGGGGCTCGGAGCTAGTGTGTGCAGGGAGATGTAGAAGGCCGTGGGGGTGCTGGAGGCCCAGAAGGCTGAGCGGTGGCCACAGCACCTTGAGGGCTGTGCCGCGGCAGTGGGAGGGGCTGGGAGAGGCAAGGATGGGGCAGCGGCTGTTGGGAGTTTGCCAGGAAGGCTGGTGTGCAGTGCTGGTGGTGGGGGTGCGGGAGGTCTTTGAGGAAGGAGCCTGTGAATAGGCGTAGGGCAAATGTGGGCTGAGACGGCCTCAAGACCTCATAGTGCATTTGTGGAGGGAAGAGGCCGAGGAGGTGAGAGCGGGGCTGCCTTGAGCGCAACACTGCCGACCACCCGTTTGCCCCTTGATGTGCTTGATGGCCAGGAGGGGTGTCACCTGGAGGACTAGGCGTGGGGAGGATGCCAAGGGCACTGCAGCATGTTGGTGTGCGGTGGGCAAGCAGGCGGTGCTGGAAGTGGTGGTGGGTGGCAGGCAGCAGGAGGAGGGAGCGGCAGTGTTGGCGGGGGCATGGGTGCCATGGTGGGAGGAGGGAGGCGGGAGTGAGGCTGGTGTGTGGGTGTGTGGGGAGAGGAGGGCGAGTGGGTTGCGGGGAGGTGGGCCCGATGGGTGGGTCAGGGGTGGCAGTGGCAGTGGCAGCGCCAGGTGCCTGGCACCTTCGAGGGTGCTCGGCACCGCGGGGAAGACACTTGCATGCGGTGGGAGGGTGCAGGGCAAAAGCTGCCAAGTTGGTGTGGAGGGAAGGGAAGAGAGAGAGGCTGTAGTTGGCGTGGGAGCAGAGGGGTGGGCTGGCTGTGGTGCGGGCTCACTTGTGGGCCCTTGCAAAGGGAGTGAGGCGAGGTGGGAGGCTGCTGAGCAGGGGGGCGCTGTTGCTGCTTGGCACCACGTGGGCCAGGAGTAGGGCTGGCGTGCTGCGTTGCGCTGCAAAGGCCTCCTTTGCTTTGTCAGGCTGTGGAGAGGGCCAGCAGGGCCGCCTTGGAGCCCGGGAGAGAGCAGGAGGCGGCCAGCAGCAGCGGCGGCATCGGTGCTCAGGTATCAGCTAAGCAGGGAGCTGAGGCGCGAGAGGTTGTGAGGAAGGGCTTTGTCGGGGCTCTGGTGGTGGGCAGAGGTGGTGGTCTGCTGGGGGAACACAGTGTCAGGTTGGAGCTGCTGCCCCCAAAAATGCTCCTGAGCAGAGCAGCCCTGGCATGGGCAGAGAAGGAGCCCATGTTTGCTTCTCTCCGGGCCCCACCAAGCAGACCCATCGTTCCGTCGCTTGCCCACTGGCTCCCCAAGACGGCAGCTTGGCCGCAGGCTTGGGGCAGGCGTGTGGTGCATGCAGGCCTTGGGCAAAGGAGCAGCTGCTTTTGCAGCTGAGGCCTGGCCGTGCAGCTGGGGCCCCCATTAGGCTCCGGGAAAAGGTGGCGCAAAGGCCGTGCGCCAGCGTGGTCTTCAGCCCCGCGTGCCAGGCAGCTGAGCTCAGAAGGCGGGGAGCCCCACAGCCATGGCGCCTGTTGTGCTCGTAAGGCTTTAGAGGCAGGCTACTTGGGAGCAGGCAGGCGGCAGAGGCCTGAGGCGAGGGCCAAGCAGGGAGGTGGGTGGGAGCCCTTTGTGGTAGGACTCAGCTGGAAGGAGCCGGGGCTCTTGGGCTCTTGGCTTGGGATTGCTGCCTGAAGGATTACGGTGCCTTTGCATGGGCTAGGCATGTTGTGCGTGGGAGCTGCCTGCCAGTCTCCCAAAGGGCTGAGCAAGGCTCCTTCTGAGTGCCTGTACCACCAATGTCTTCTGTTGTAGAACCTGGAGAGCACACCAGCCGGGATGGCAGCCTCTGCACCCAGCAGCAACAACGTAAGCGCCACTCCGAGCCCCCCACATGCTCACCCAGGTGCTGCCAGCTCGGCCAGGTTGCGCAGCTGGGTTTCTTGGTGCAGGCTTTCTAGGCCACGTTAGAAAAAAGGCCTGTGGAAAAGAGGGTGAAAAGTGCAGGCTGTGCAGCTGGTGTGGCTGTGAGAGGGCGGGCAGGAGGCAATGCTAGAGGCGGCGGTGGGCGAGTGCTGCATGGGCGTGGGGAAGGGCTGTGTTTGGGGGTGAAGTGGCGAGGCCGTTGGTGCTGTGGGGTGTGAGGCGTTTGGAGGGTGAGGCTGGGCGGGTGGAGGTGGGAGCAGGGCCGTGTTGTGGTGGGTGGTGGCAAGTGGGCGAGGAGGAGTTGGTGGTGGGCGGGTGGGAGTGTTGGAGCGGGTAGGGGAAGAGGAGGTTTGCTGAGAGTTGTTGGGAAAGGGTGTGTGTGTGGGGAGAGGTGGGCATGGTGGTGAGCGTAGGAGGGCGGCTGTGTTGGGTGGCCGTGGTGGGAGCCCGTTGGCCTGAGCAGCATGGCCGTAGGCAGGTAGGGAGGGGCCCCGCATGCAGCCTGATCAGCATCTGCCTGTGGCGAAGGTGCGTCCGCTGTGCGGGGCTTGTGCCGAGGCCACAGTGGTGCTGGGGATGTAACAGCAGCTTGCCGTCCCTGCGTGGGTGATGCTCGGTGACAATGTGCCCCTTGGTGGCTTTGCAGGTGGCCGCCAGAGCAGCTGTGAGCACGGCCAGGGAGAAACCGCGGCGGTTCCTGAGGGCGCAGCGGCGGGGAAAGCCTCCTGGCGTGGAGCCACCAGAGCTGGTGAGGGCTGGGGCCAGGGCAGGGCAGTGTGGTGGCAGCTGTGTGCCAGTGCTGTGTCAGGAAATGGCCCGGGGGCCCCTTTGGTGGTGGCTCTGAAGGAGGGGCGCCCAAGGCAGGCCCAGTGGGTGCCCCCACACCGACAGCGTGATGGGGCTCGGAGCTAGCATCTGAGCGGCCATGGAGAAGCCCGTGTGAGGGTGGGTGTTGGAGGCACAAAAGGCTCTGCGGTGGCCACAGCACGTTGGCGGCTGTGCGCCAGCAGTGGGCCGGGCCGGGCCAGGCAAGGATGGGGCAGTGGCTCTTGGAGTTTGCCAGCAAGGCTGGTGTGCAGTGCTGGCGGTGGGGGTGCGGGAGGTCTTTGAGGAAGGAGCTTCTGAGCATGCGTAGGGCAGATGTGGTCTGAGGCTGGTGAAGTCGTTGCTAGTGGAGTTGTGGAGGGAAGAGGCTGGGAGGTGAGAGCGGGGCTGCCTTGAGCGCAGCACCACCGATGGCCTCTTTGTCCCTGGAAGCGGTTGATGGCCAGGAGGGGTGTTGCCTGGAGGAGTAGGGGCGGGGGGCTGCTAAGGGCACTGGGGCGGGTTGTTGTGCGGTGGGCAAGCAGGCGGTGCTGGAAGTGGTGGTGGGTGGCAGGCAGCAGGAGGAGGGAGCGGCAGTTTTGGTAGGGGCATGGGTGCCGTGGTGGGAGGAGGGAGGTGGGAGCGAGGCTGGTGTATGGGTGTGTGGGGAGAGGAGGGCGAGTGGGTTGCGGGGAGGTGGGCCCGATGGGTGGGCCAGGGGTGGCAGTGGCGGTGGCAGCGCCAGGTGCCTGGCACCTGCGAGGGCGCTCGGCACCGCGGGGAAGACAGTCTTTGCCGTGGGAAGGTGCAGGGCAAAAGCTGCCAAGTTGGTGTGGAGGGAAGGGAAGAGAGAGAGGCTGTAGTTGGCGTGGGAGCAGAGAGGTGGGCTGGCTGTGGTGCGGGCTCCCTTGTGGGCCCTTGGAAAGGGAGTGAGGCGAGGTGGGAGGCTGCTGGGCAGAGGGGCACTGTTGCTGCTTGGCACCACGTTGGCCAGGAGTAGGGCTGGCGTGCTGTGTTGCGCTGCAAAGGCCTCCTTTGCTTTGTCAGGCTGTGGAGAGGGCCAGCAGGGTCGCCTCGGAGCCCGGGAGACAGCAGGAGGCGGCGAGCAGCAGCGGCGGCATGGGTGCTCAGGTATGAGCTAAGGATCGAGCTGAGGCGCGAGAGGTTGTGAGGAAGGGCTTTGTTGGGGCTCTGTTGGTGGGCAGAGGTGGTGGTCTGCTGGGGGAGGGCGGTGTGAAGTTGAGCTGTGCCCCCAAAAATGCTCCTGAGCTGAGGAGCCCTGGCGTGGGCAGAGAAGGAGCCCATGTTTGCTTCTCTCCCGGCTCCACCAAGCAGACCCATGATTCCCCTGCTTGGCCACTGGCTCCCCGAGACGGCAGCTTGGCCGCAGGCTTGGGGCAGGCGTGTGGTGCATGCAGGCCTTCCTGAAAGGAGCAGCTGCCTTTGCAGCTGAGGCCTGGCCGTGCAGCTGGGGCCCCCATTAGGCCCTCTGGGGAAAGGTGGCACAAAGGCTGTGCGCCAGCATGGTCTTCAGCTCCGCGTGCTGCCAGGCAGCTGCCCTGTGATGCAGGGAGCCCCTCAGGCAAGGCGTCTGTTGTGCTCGCAAGGCTTTGCGGGAGGGCTACTTGGGAGCAGGCAGGCGGCAGAGGCCCGAGGCGAGGGCCAAGCAGGGCGGTGGGTGGGAGCCCTTTGTGGTGGGAGTCAGGGCAAAGGGGTGGGGGCTCTTGGGCTCTTGGCTTGTGACTCTTGCCTGAAGGATTTGGGTGCCTTGAGGCATGTTGTGCATGGGAGCTGCCTGGCAATGTCGCCCAAAGGGCCGCAGAAGGCTCCTTCTGAGTGGCTGTCCCACCAATTTCTTCTCTTATAGAGCATGGAAACTGTCCCACCTCCAATGCCGGTCTCCGCACCCAGCAGCAACAACGTAAGCGCCACTCCTAACCCCCACATGCTCACCCGGGTGCTGCTCTGTGTGCACGCGTAGCTTGGCCAGGTTGTGCCCGTGGGTTCCTCGGTGCAGGTTTTCTAGGCACACAGGAAAAACAGGCAGGCCTGTGGAAAAGGCATGCAACGTGAGCAGCAAGCGCCTGTCCCGAAGGTCCATGTCCTGTGTGGGGCTGGTCGTGTGGCGGCAGCGGTGCTGGGGATGCAGCAGCCCCTTGCCCTCGCTCTGCTGCTGATGCTCGGTGACAATGTGCCCTTGGTGCCTTGGCAGGTGGTGCAGAAGCAAGCTGGGAGCCTGGTGAGGGAGAAACCGCGGAGGCTGCTGAGAAAGCAGCGCCTGGGAAGGCCTTGTGCTGTGGAGCCTCCAGAGCTGGTGAGGGCTGGGGCCAGGGCGGCAGAGTGTGGTGGCAGCTGTGTGCCACTGCTGTGGCAGGAGGTGGGAGCAGGGCCCCTTTGCTGTGGATCTGAAAGAGAGGTGGCCAAGCTGGGTGCAGAGGGTGCCAGCACATTGGCAGCATGCTGGGGCTCGGAGCTAGTGTGTGCAGGGAGATGTAGAAGGCCGTGGGGGTGCTGGAGGCCCAGAAGGCTGAGCGGTGGCCACAGCACCTTGAGGGCTGTGCCGCGGCAGTGGGAGGGGCTGGGAGAGGCAAGGATGGGGCAGCGGCTGTTGGGAGTTTGCCAGGAAGGCTGGTGTGCAGTGCTGGTGGTGGGGGTGCGGGAGGTCTTTGAGGAAGGAGCCTGTGAATAGGCGTAGGGCAAATGTGGGCTGAGACGGCCTCAAGACCTCATAGTGCATTTGTGGAGGGAAGAGGCCGAGGAGGTGAGAGCGGGGCTGCCTTGAGCGCAACACTGCCGACCACCCGTTTGCCCCTTGATGTGCTTGATGGCCAGGAGGGGTGTCACCTGGAGGACTAGGCGTGGGGAGGATGCCAAGGGCACTGCAGCATGTTGGTGTGCGGTGGGCAAGCAGGCGGTGCTGGAAGTGGTGGTGGGTGGCAGGCAGCAGGAGGAGGGAGCGGCAGTGTTGGCGGGGGCATGGGTGCCATGGTGGGAGGAGGGAGGCGGGAGTGAGGCTGGTGTGTGGGTGTGTGGGGAGAGGAGGGCGAGTGGGTTGCGGGGAGGTGGGCCCGATGGGTGGGTCAGGGGCGGCAGTGGCGGTGGCAGCGCCAGGTGCCTGGCACCTGCGAGGGCGCTCGGCCCCGCGGGGAAGGCACTGCTTGTGGTGGGAAGGTGCAGGGCAAAAGCTGCCAAGTTGCTGTGGAGGGAAGGGAAGAGAGAGAGGCTGTAGTTGGCGTGGGAGCAGAGAGGTGGGCTGGCTGTGGTGCGGGCTCCCTTGTGGGCCCCTTGGAAAGGGAGTAAGGTGAGGTGGGAGGCTGCTGAGCAGAGGGGCGCTGTTGCTGCTGGGCACCACGTTGGCCAGGAGTAGGGCTGGCATGCTGTGTTGCGCTGCAAAGGCCTCCTTTGCTTTGTCAGGCTGTGGAGAGGGCCAGCACAGCTGCCTCGGACCCCAGGAGAGAGCAGGAGGCGGCGAGCAGCAGCAGCGGCATCGGTGCTCAGGTATGAGCTAAGGATCGAGCTGAGGCGTGAGAGGTTGTGAGGAAGGGCTTTGTCGGGGCTCTGTTGGTGGGCAGAGGAGGTGGTCTGCTGGGGGAGGGCGGTGTGAAGTTGAGCTGCTGCCCCCAAAAATGCTCCTGAGCAGAGCAGCCCTGGCATGGGCAGAGAAGGAGCCCATGTTTACTTCTCTCCCGGCTCCACCAAGCAGACCCATGATTCCCCTGCTTGCCCACTGGTTCCCCGAGACGGCAGCTTGGCTGCAGGCTTGGGGCAGGCGTACGGTGCATGCAGGCCTTGGGCAAAGGAGCAGCTGCCTTTGCAGCTGAGGCCTGGCCGTGCAGCTGGGGCCCCCATTAGGCTCCGGGAAAAGGTGGCGCAAAGGCCGTGCGCCAGCGTGGTCTTCAGCCCCGCGTGCCAGGCAGCTGAGCTCTGAAGGCGGGGAGCCCCACAGCCAAGGCGCCTGTTGTGCTCGTAAGGCTTTAGAGGCAGGCTACTTGGGAGCAGGCAGGCGGCAGAGGCCTGAGGTGAGGGCCAAGCAGGGAGGTGGGTGGGAGCCCTTTGTGGTAGGACTCAGCTGAAAGGAGTCGGGGCTCTTGGGCTCTTGGCTTGTGACTCTTGCCTGAAGGATTTGGATGCCTTTGCGTGGGCTAGGCATGTTGTGTGTGGGAGCTGCCTGCCAGTCTCCCAAAGGGCTGAGGAAGGCTCCTTCTGAGTGCCTGTACCACCAATGTCTTCTGTTGTAGAACCTGGAGAGCACGCCAGCCGGGATGGCAGCCTCTGCACCCAGCAGCAACAACGTAAGCGCCACTCCGAGCCCCCCACATGCTCACCCAGGTGCTGCCAGCTCGGCCAGGTTGCGCAGCTGGGTTTCTTGGTGCAGGCTTTCTAGGCCACGTTAGAAAAAAGGCCTGTGGAAAAGAGGGTGAAAAGTGCAGGCTGTGCAGCTGGTGTGGCTGTGAGAGGGCGGGCAGGAGGCAATGCTAGAGGCGGCGGTGGGCGAGTGCTGCATGGGCGTGGGGAAGGGCTGTGTTTGGGGGTGATGTGGCGAGGCCGTTGGTGCTGTGGGGTGTGAGGCGTTTGGAGGGTGAGGCTGGGCGGGTGGAGGTGGGAGCAGGGCCGTGTTGTGGTGGGTGGCGGCAAGTGGGCGAGGAGGAGTTGGTGGTGGGCGGGTGGGAGTGTTGGAGCGGGTAGGGGAAGAGGAGGTTTGCTGTCAGGTGGAGGCAAAGGGTGTGTGTGTGGGGAGAGGTGGGCATGGTGGTGAGCGTAGGAGGGCGGCTGTGTTGGGTGGCCGTGGTGGGAGCCCGTTGGCCCGAGCAGCATGAGGTGTAGGCAGGTAGGGAGGGTCCACGCATGCAGCCTGATCAGCAAGTGTGCGTGGCGAAGGTGCGTCTGCTGTGCGGGGCTTGTGCCGAGGCCACAGTGGTGCTGGGGATGTAGCAGCAGGTTGCCGTCCCTGCGTGGGTGATGCTCGGTGACAATGTGCCCTTGGTGGCTTTGCAGGTGGCCGCCAAAGCAGCTGCGAGCACGGCCAGGGAGAAAGCGCGGCGTTTCCTGAGGGCGCAGCGGCGGGGAAAGCCTCCTGGCGTGGAGCCACCAGAGCTGGTGAGGGCTTGGGCCAGGGCAGGGCAGTGTGGTGGCAGCTGTGTGCCAGTGCTGTGTCAGGAAATGGCCCTGGGGGCCCTTTGGTGGTGGCTCTGAAGGAGGGGCGCCCAAGGCAGGCCCAGTGGGTGCCCCCGCACCGGCAGCGTGCTGGGGCTCAGAGCTAGCATCTGAGCGGCCATGGAGAAGCCCGTGTGAGGGTGGGTGTTGGAGGCACAAAAGGCTCTGCGGTGGCCACAGCACGTTGGCGGCTGTGCGCCAGCAGTGGGCCGGGCCGGGCCAGGCAAGGATGGGGCAGTGGCTCTTGGAGTTTGCCAGGAAGGCTGGTGGGCAGTGCTGGCGGTGGGGGTGCGGGAGGTCTTTGAGGAAGGAGCTTCTGAGTGTGCATAGGGCAAATGTGGGCTGAGGCTGGTGAAGTCGTTGCTAGTGGAGTTGTGGAGGGAAGAGGCTGGGAGGTGAGTGGGGCTGCCTTGAGCACAGCACCACCGATGGCCCCTTTGTGCCTGGAAGCGCTTGATGGCCAGGAGGGGTGTTGCCTGGAGGAGTAGGGGCGGGGGGCTGCTAAGGGCACTGGGGTGGGTTGTTGTGCGGTGGGCAAGCAGGCGGTGCTGGAAGTGGTGGTGGGTGGCAGGCAGCAGGAGGAGGGAGCGGCAGTGTCGGTGGGGGCATGGGTGCTGTGGTGGGAGGAGGCAGGCGGGAGTGAGGCTGGTGTGTGGGTGTGTGGGGAGAGGAGGGCGAGTGGGTTGCGGGGAGGTGGGCCCGATGGGTGGGTCAGGGGTGGCAGTGGCGGTGGCAGCGCCAGGTGCCTGGCACCTGCGAGGGCGCTCGGCCCCGCGGGGAAGACACTGCTTGTGGTGGGAAGGTGCAGGGCAAAAGCTGCCAAGTTGGTGTGGAGCGAAGGGAAGAGAGAGAGGCTGTAGTTGGCGTGGGAGCGGAGAGGTGGGCTGGCTGTGGTGCGTGCTCACTTGTGGGCCCTTGCAAAGGGAGTGAGGCGAGGTGGGAGGCTGCTGAGCAGAGGGGCGCTGTTGCTGCTTGGCACCACGTTGGCCAGGAGTAGGGCTGGCGTGCTGTGTTGCGCTGCAAAGGCCTCCTTTGCTTTGTCAGGCTGTGGAGAGGGCCAGCACAGCTGCCTCGGACCCACCGAGAGAGCAGGAGGCGGCGAGCAGCAGCGGCATGGGTGCTCAGGTATGAGCTAAGGAGGGAGCTGAGGCATGAGAGGTTGTGAGGAAGGGCTTTGTTGGGGCTCTCTTGGTGGGCAGAGGAGGTGGTCTGCTGGGGGAGGGTGATGTGAGGTTGAGCTGCTGCCCCCGAAAACGCTCCTGAGCAGAGCAGCCCTGGCGTGGGCAGAGAAGGAGCCCATGTTTACTTCTCTCCCGGCTCCACCAAGCAGACCCATGATTCCCCTGCTTGCCCACTGGCTCCCCGAGACGGCAGCTTGGCCGCAGGCTTGGGGCAGGCGTGTGGTGCATGCAGGCCTTTCCGAAAGGAGCAGCTGCCTTTGCAGCGGGGGCCTGGCTGTGCAGCTGGGGCCCCCGTTAGGCACTCTGGGGAAAGGTGGCACAAAGGCTGTGCGCCAGCATGGTCTTCAGCTCCGCGTGCTGCCAGGCAGCTGCCCTGTGATGCAGGGAGCCCCTCAGGCAAGGCGTCTGTTGTGCTCGCAAGGCTTTGCGGGAGGGCTACTTGGGAGCAGGCAGGCGGCAGAGGCCCGAGGCGAGGGCCAAGCAGGGCGGTGGGTGGGAGCCCTTTGTGGTGGGAGTCAGGGCAAAGGGGTGGGGGCTCTTGGGCTCTTGGCTTGTGACTCTTGCCTGAAGGATTTGGGTGCCTTGAGGCATGTTGTGCATGGGAGCTGCCTGGCAATGTCGCCCAAAGGGCCGCAGAAGGCTCCTTCTGAGTGGCTGTCCCACCAATTTCTTCTCTTATAGAGCATGGAAACTGTCCCACCTCCAATGCCGGTCTCCGCACCCAGCAACAACGACGTAAGCGCCACTCCTAACCCCCACATGCTCACCCGGGTGCTGCTCTGTGTGCACGCGTAGCTTGGCCAGGTTGTGCCCGTGGGTTCCTCGGTGCAGGTTTTCTAGGCACACAGGAAAAACAGGCAGGCCTGTGGAAAAGGCATGCAACGTGAGCAGCAAGCGCCTGTCCCGAAGGTCCATGTCCTGTGTGGGGCTGGTCGTGTGGCGGCAGCGGTGCTGGGGATGCAGCAGCCCCTTGCCCTCGCTCTGCTGCTGATGCTCGGTGACAATGTGCCCTTGGTGCCTTGGCAGGTGGTGCAGAAGCAAGCTGGGAGCCTGGTGAGGGAGAAACCGCGGAGGCTGCTGAGAAAGCAGCGCCTGGGAAGGCCTTGTGCTGTGGAGCCTCCAGAGCTGGTGAGGGCTGGGGCCAGGGCGGCAGAGTGTGGTGGCAGCTGTGTGCCACTGCTGTGGCAGGAGGTGGGAGCAGGGCCCCTTTGCTGTGGATCTGAAAGAGAGGTGGCCAAGCTGGGTGCAGAGGGTGCCAGCACATTGGCAGCATGCTGGGGCTCGGAGCTAGTGTGTGCAGGGAGATGTAGAAGGCCGTGGGGGTGCTGGAGGCCCAGAAGGCTGAGCGGTGGCCACAGCACCTTGAGGGCTGTGCCGCGGCAGTGGGAGGGGCTGGGAGAGGCAAGGATGGGGCAGCGGCTGTTGGGAGTTTGCCAGGAAGGCTGGTGTGCAGTGCTGGTGGTGGGGGTGCGGGAGGTCTTTGAGGAAGGAGCCTGTGAGTAGGCGTAGGGCAAATGTGGGCTGAGACGGCCTCAAGACCTCATAGTGCATTTGTGGAGGGAAGAGGCCGAGGAGGTGAGAGCGGGGCTGCCTTGAGCGCAACACTGCCGACCACCCGTTTGCCCCTTGATGTGCTTGATGGCCAGGAGGGGTGTCACCTGGAGGACTAGGCGTGGGGAGGATGCCAAGGGCACTGCAGCATGTTGGTGTGCGGTGGGCAAGCAGGCGGTGCTGGAAGTGGTGGTGGGTGGCAGGCAGCAGGAGGAGGGAGCGGCAGTGTTGGCGGGGGCATGGGTGCCATGGTGGGAGGAGGGAGGCGGGAGTGAGGCTGGTGTGTGGGTGTGTGGGGAGAGGAGGGCGAGTGGGTTGCGGGGAGGTGGGCCCGATGGGTGGGTCAGGGGCGGCAGTGGCGGTGGCAGCGCCAGGTGCCTGGCACCTGCGAGGGCGCTCGGCCCCGCGGGGAAGACCCTGCTTGTGGTGGGAAGGTGCAGGGCAAAAGCTGCCAAGTTGGTGTGGAGGGAAGGGAAGAGAGAGAGGCTGTAGTTGGCGTGGGAGCAGAGAGGTGGGCTGGCTGTGGTGCGGGCTCACTTGTGGGCCCCTTGGAAAGGGAGTGAGGTGAGGTGGGAGGCTGCTGAGCAGAGGGGCACTGTTGCTGCTTGGCACCAAGTTGGCCAGGAGTAGGGCTGGCGTGCTGTGTTGCGCTGCAAAGGCCTCCTTTGCTTTGTCAGGCTGTGGAGAGGGCCAGCACAGCTGCCTCGGACCCCACAAAAGAGCAGGAGGCGGCGAGCAGCAGCGGCATCGGTGCTCAGGTATGAGCTAAGCAGGGAGCTGAGGCGTGAGAGGTTGTGAGGAAGGGCTTTGTCGGGGCTCTGTTGGTGGGCAGAGGTGGTGGTCTGCTGGGGGAACACAGTGTCAGGTTGGAGCTACTGTCCCCGAAAATGCTCCTGAGCAGAGCAGCCCTGGCGTGGGCAGAGAAGGAGCCCATGTTTACTTCTCTCCCGGCTCCACCAAGCAGACCCATGATTCCCCTGCTTGCCCACTGGTTCCCCGAGAGGGCAGCTTGGCTGCAGGCTTGGGGCAGGCGTACGGTGCATGCAGGCCTTGGGCAAAGGAGCAGCTGCCTTTGCAGCTGAGGCCTGGCCGTGCAGCTGGGGCCCCCATTAGGCTCCGGGAAAAGGTGGCGCAAAGGCCGTGCGCCAGCGTGGTCTTCAGCCCCGCGTGCCAGGCAGCTGAGCTCTGAAGGCGGGGAGCCCCACCGCCAAGGCGCCTGTTGTGCTCGTAAGGCTTTAGAGGCAGGCTACTTGGGAGCAGGCAGGCGGCAGAGGCCTGAGGCGAGGGCCAAGCAGGGAGGTGGGTGGGAGCCCTTTGTGGTAGGACTCAGCTGAAAGGAGTCGGGGCTCTTGGGCTCTTGGCTTGTGACTCTTGCCTGAAGGATTTGGATGCCTTTGCGTGGGCTAGGCATGTTGTGTGTGGGAGCTGCCTGCCAGTCTCCCAAAGGGCTGAGGAAGGCTCCTTCTGAGTGCCTGTACCACCAATGTCTTCTGTTGTAGAACCTGGAGAGCACGCCAGCCGGGATGGCAGCCTCTGCACCCAGCAGCAACAACGTAAGCACCACTCCGAGCCCCCCACATGCTCACCCAGGTGCTGCCAGCTCGGCCAGGTTGCGCAGCTGGGTTTCTTGGTGCAGGCTTTCTAGGCCACGTTAGAAAAAAGGCCTGTGGAAAAGAGGGTGAAAAGTGCAGGCTGTGCAGCTGGTGTGGCTGTGAGAGGGCGGGCAGGAGGCAATGCTAGAGGCGGCGGTGGGCGAGTGCTGCATGGGCGTGGGGAAGGGCTGTGTTTGGGGGTGATGTGGCGAGGCCGTTGGTGCTGTGGGGTGTGAGGCGTTTGGAGGGTGAGGCTGGGCGGGTGGAGGTGGGAGCAGGGCCGTGTTGTGGTGGGTGGCGGCAAGTGGGCGAGGAGGAGTTGGTGGTGGGCGGGTGGGAGTGTTGGAGCGGGTAGGGGAAGAGGAGGTTTGCTGTCAGGTGGAGGCAAAGGGTGTGTGTGTGGGGAGAGGTGGGCATGGTGGTGAGCGTAGGAGGGCGGCTGTGTTGGGTGGCCGTGGTGGGAGCCCGTTGGCCCGAGCAGCATGAGGTGTAGGCAGGTAGGGAGGGTCCACGCATGCAGCCTGATCAGCAAGTGTGCGTGGCGAAGGTGCGTCTGCTGTGCGGGGCTTGTGCCGAGGCCACAGTGGTGCTGGGGATGTAGCAGCAGGTTGCCGTCCCTGCGTGGGTGATGCTCGGTGACAATGTGCCCTTGGTGGCTTTGCAGGTGGCCGCCAAAGCAGCTGCGAGCACGGCCAGGGAGAAAGCGCGGCGGTTCCTGAGGGCGCAGCGGCGGGGAAAGCCTCCTGGCGTGGAGCCACCAGAGCTGGTGAGGGCTTGGGCCAGGGCAGGGCAGTGTGGTGGCAGCTGTGTGCCAGTGCTGTGTCAGGAAATGGCCCTGGGGGCCCTTTGGTGGTGGCTCTGAAGGAGGGGCGCCCAAGGCAGGCCCAGTGGGTGCCCCCGCACCGGCAGCGTGCTGGGGCTCAGAGCTAGCATCTGAGCGGCCATGGAGAAGCCCGTGTGAGGGTGGGTGTTGGAGGCACAAAAGGCTCTGCGGTGGCCACAGCACGTTGGCGGCTGTGCGCCAGCAGTGGGCCGGGCCGGGCCAGGCAAGGATGGGGCAGTGGCTCTTGGAGTTTGCCAGGAAGGCTGGTGGGCAGTGCTGGCGGTGGGGGTGTGGGAGGTCTTTGAGGAAGGAGCTTCTGAGCGTGCGTAGGGCAAATGTGGGCTGAGGCTGGTGAAGTCGTTGCTAGTGGAGTTGTGGAGGGAAGAGGCTGGGAGGTGAGTGGGGCTGCCTTGAGCACAGCACCACCGATGGCCCCTTTGTGCCTGGAAGCGCTTGATGGCCAGGAGGGGTGTTGCCTGGAGGAGTAGGGGCGGGGGGCTGCTAAGGGCACTGGGGTGGGTTGTTGTGCGGTGGGCAAGCAGGCGGTGCTGGAAGTGGTGGTGGGTGGCAGGCAGCAGGAGGAGGGAGCGGCAGTGTCGGCGGGGGCATGGGTGCTGTGGTGGGAGGAGGGAGGCGGGAGTGAGGCTGGTGTGTGGGTGTGTGGGGAGAGGAGGGCGAGTGGGTTGCGGGGAGGTGGGCCCGATGGGTGGGTCAGGGGTGGCAGTGGCGGTGGCAGCGCCAGGTGCCTGGCACCTGCGAGGGCGCTCGGCCCCGCGGGGAAGACACTGCTTGTGGTGGGAAGGTGCAGGGCAAAAGCTGCCAAGTTGGTGTGGAGGGAAGGGAAGAGAGAGAGGCTGTAGTTGGCGTGGGAGCGGAGAGGTGGGCTGGCTGTGGTGCGTGCTCACTTGTGGGCCCTTGCAAAGGGAGTGAGGCGAGGTGGGAGGCTGCTGAGCAGAGGGGCGCTGTTGCTGCTTGGCACCACGTTGGCCAGGAGTAGGGCTGGCGTGCTGTGTTGCGCTGCAAAGGCCTCCTTTGCTTTGTCAGGCTGTGGAGAGGGCCAGCACAGCTGCCTCGGACCCACCGAGAGAGCAGGAGGCGGCGAGCAGCAGCGGCATGGGTGCTCAGGTATGAGCTAAGGAGCGAGCTGAGGCATGAGAGGTTGTGAGGAAGGGCTTTGTTGGGGCTCTCTTGGTGGGCAGAGGAGGTGGTCTGCTGGGGGAGGGTGATGTGAGGTTGAGCTGCTGCCCCCGAAAACGCTCCTGAGCAGAGCAGCCCTGGCGTGGGCAGAGAAGGAGCCCATGTTTACTTCTCTCCCGGCTCCACCAAGCAGACCCATGATTCCCCTGCTTGCCCACTGGCTCCCCGAGACGGCAGCTTGGCCGCAGGCTTGGGGCAGGCGTGTGGTGCATGCAGGCCTTTCCGAAAGGAGCAGCTGCCTTTGCAGCGGGGGCCTGGCTGTGCAGCTGGGGCCCCCGTTAGGCACTCTGGGGAAAGGTGGCACAAAGGCTGTGCGCCAGCATGGTCTTCAGCTCCGCGTGCTGCCAGGCAGCTGCCCTGTGATGCAGGGAGCCCCTCAGGCAAGGCGTCTGTTGTGCTCGCAAGGCTTTGCGGGAGGGCTACTTGGGAGCAGGCAGGCGGCAGAGGCCCGAGGCGAGGGCCAAGCAGGGCGGTGGGTGGGAGCCCTTTGTGGTGGGAGTCAGGGCAAAGGGGTGGGGGCTCTTGGGCTCTTGGCTTGTGACTCTTGCCTGAAGGATTTGGGTGCCTTGAGGCATGTTGTGCATGGGAGCTGCCTGGCAATGTCGCCCAAAGGGCCGCAGAAGGCTCCTTCTGAGTGGCTGTCCCACCAATTTCTTCTCTTATAGAGCATGGAAACTGTCCCACCTCCAATGCCGGTCTCCGCACCCAGCAACAACGACGTAAGCGCCACTCCTAACCCCCACATGCTCACCCGGGTGCTGCTCTGTGTGCACGCGTAGCTTGGCCAGGTTGTGCCCGTGGGTTCCTCGGTGCAGGTTTTCTAGGCACACAGGAAAAACAGGCAGGCCTGTGGAAAAGGCATGCAACGTGAGCAGCAAGCGCCTGTCCCGAAGGTCCATGTCCTGTGTGGGGCTGGTCGTGTGGCGGCAGCGGTGCTGGGGATGCAGCAGCCCCTTGCCCTCGCTCTGCTGCTGATGCTCGGTGACAATGTGCCCTTGGTGCCTTGGCAGGTGGTGCAGAAGCAAGCTGGGAGCCTGGTGAGGGAGAAACCGCGGAGGCTGCTGAGAAAGCAGCGCCTGGGAAGGCCTTGTGCTGTGGAGCCTCCAGAGCTGGTGAGGGCTGGGGCCAGGGCGGCAGAGTGTGGTGGCAGCTGTGTGCCACTGCTGTGGCAGGAGGTGGGAGCAGGGCCCCTTTGCTGTGGATCTGAAAGAGAGGTGGCCAAGCTGGGTGCAGAGGGTGCCAGCACATTGGCAGCATGCTGGGGCTCGGAGCTAGTGTGTGCAGGGAGATGTAGAAGGCCGTGGGGGTGCTGGAGGCCCAGAAGGCTGAGCGGTGGCCACAGCACCTTGAGGGCTGTGCCGCGGCAGTGGGAGGGGCTGGGAGAGGCAAGGATGGGGCAGCGGCTGTTGGGAGTTTGCCAGGAAGGCTGGTGTGCAGTGCTGGTGGTGGGGGTGCGGGAGGTCTTTGAGGAAGGAGCCTGTGAGTAGGCGTAGGGCAAATGTGGGCTGAGACGGCCTCAAGACCTCATAGTGCATTTGTGGAGGGAAGAGGCCGAGGAGGTGAGAGCGGGGCTGCCTTGAGCGCAACACTGCCGACCACCCGTTTGCCCCTTGATGTGCTTGATGGCCAGGAGGGGTGTCACCTGGAGGACTAGGCGTGGGGAGGATGCCAAGGGCACTGCAGCATGTTGGTGTGCGGTGGGCAAGCAGGCGGTGCTGGAAGTGGTGGTGGGTGGCAGGCAGCAGGAGGAGGGAGCGGCAGTGTTGGCGGGGGCATGGGTGCCATGGTGGGAGGAGGGAGGCGGGAGTGAGGCTGGTGTGTGGGTGTGTGGGGAGAGGAGGGCGAGTGGGTTGCGGGGAGGTGGGCCCGATGGGTGGGCCAGGGGCGGCAGTGGCGGTGGCAGCGCCAGGTGCCTGGCACCTGCGAGGGCGCTCGGCCCCGCGGGGAAGGCACTGCTTGTGGTGGGAAGGTGCAGGGCAAAAGCTGCCAAGTTGGTGTGGAGGGAAGGGAAGAGAGAGAGGCTGTAGTTGGCGTGGGAGCAGAGAGGTGGGCTGGCTGTGGTGCGGGCTCCCTTGTGGGCCCCTTGGAAAGGGAGTAAGGTGAGGTGGGAGGCTGCTGAGCAGAGGGGCGCTGTTGCTGCTGGGCACCACGTTGGCCAGGAGTAGGGCTGGCATGCTGTGTTGCGCTGCAAAGGCCTCCTTTGCTTTGTCAGGCTGTGGAGAGGGCCAGCACAGCTGCCTCGGACCCCAGGAGAGAGCAGGAGGCGGCGAGCAGCAGCAGCGGCATCGGTGCTCAGGTATGAGCTAAGGATCGAGCTGAGGCGTGAGAGGTTGTGAGGAAGGGCTTTGTCGGGGCTCTGTTGGTGGGCAGAGGAGGTGGTCTGCTGGGGGAGGGCGGTGTGAAGTTGAGCTGCTGCCCCCAAAAATGCTCCTGAGCAGAGCAGCCCTGGCATGGGCAGAGAAGGAGCCCATGTTTACTTCTCTCCCGGCTCCACCAAGCAGACCCATGATTCCCCTGCTTGCCCACTGGTTCCCCGAGACGGCAGCTTGGCTGCAGGCTTGGGGCAGGCGTACGGTGCATGCAGGCCTTGGGCAAAGGAGCAGCTGCCTTTGCAGCTGAGGCCTGGCCGTGCAGCTGGGGCCCCCATTAGGCTCCGGGAAAAGGTGGCGCAAAGGCCGTGCGCCAGCGTGGTCTTCAGCCCCGCGTGCCAGGCAGCTGAGCTCTGAAGGCGGGGAGCCCCACAGCCAAGGCGCCTGTTGTGCTCGTAAGGCTTTAGAGGCAGGCTACTTGGGAGCAGGCAGGCGGCAGAGGCCTGAGGTGAGGGCCAAGCAGGGAGGTGGGTGGGAGCCCTTTGTGGTAGGACTCAGCTGAAAGGAGTCGGGGCTCTTGGGCTCTTGGCTTGTGACTCTTGCCTGAAGGATTTGGATGCCTTTGCGTGGGCTAGGCATGTTGTGTGTGGGAGCTGCCTGCCAGTCTCCCAAAGGGCTGAGGAAGGCTCCTTCTGAGTGCCTGTACCACCAATGTCTTCTGTTGTAGAACCTGGAGAGCACGCCAGCCGGGATGGCAGCCTCTGCACCCAGCAGCAACAACGTAAGCGCCACTCCGAGCCCCCCACATGCTCACCCAGGTGCTGCCAGCTCGGCCAGGTTGCGCAGCTGGGTTTCTTGGTGCAGGCTTTCTAGGCCACGTTAGAAAAAAGGCCTGTGGAAAAGAGGGTGAAAAGTGCAGGCTGTGCAGCTGGTGTGGCTGTGAGAGGGCGGGCAGGAGGCAATGCTAGAGGCGGCGGTGGGCGAGTGCTGCATGGGCGTGGGGAAGGGCTGTGTTTGGGGGTGATGTGGCGAGGCCGTTGGTGCTGTGGGGTGTGAGGCGTTTGGAGGGTGAGGCTGGGCGGGTGGAGGTGGGAGCAGGGCCGTGTTGTGGTGGGTGGCGGCAAGTGGGCGAGGAGGAGTTGGTGGTGGGCGGGTGGGAGTGTTGGAGCGGGTAGGGGAAGAGGAGGTTTGCTGTCAGGTGGAGGCAAAGGGTGTGTGTGTGGGGAGAGGTGGGCATGGTGGTGAGCGTAGGAGGGCGGCTGTGTTGGGTGGCCGTGGTGGGAGCCCGTTGGCCCGAGCAGCATGAGGTGTAGGCAGGTAGGG
Source organism: Struthio camelus (assembly GCF_040807025.1). Taxonomy (NCBI): domain Eukaryota; kingdom Metazoa; phylum Chordata; class Aves; order Struthioniformes; family Struthionidae; genus Struthio; species Struthio camelus. The sequence continues at coordinate 1,414,229 of NC_090973.1, read as the reverse complement.
AGGGTCCACGCATGCAGCCTGATCAGCAAGTGTGCGTGGCGAAGGTGCGTCTGCTGTGCGGGGCTTGTGCCGAGGCCACAGTGGTGCTGGGGATGTAGCAGCAGGTTGCCGTCCCTGCGTGGGTGATGCTCGGTGACAATGTGCCCTTGGTGGCTTTGCAGGTGGCCGCCAAAGCAGCTGCGAGCACGGCCAGGGAGAAAGCGCGGCGGTTCCTGAGGGCGCAGCGGCGGGGAAAGCCTCCTGGCGTGGAGCCACCAGAGCTGGTGAGGGCTTGGGCCAGGGCAGGGCAGTGTGGTGGCAGCTGTGTGCCAGTGCTGTGTCAGGAAATGGCCCTGGGGGCCCTTTGGTGGTGGCTCTGAAGGAGGGGCGCCCAAGGCAGGCCCAGTGGGTGCCCCCGCACCGGCAGCGTGCTGGGGCTCAGAGCTAGCATCTGAGCGGCCATGGAGAAGCCCGTGTGAGGGTGGGTGTTGGAGGCACAAAAGGCTCTGCGGTGGCCACAGCACGTTGGCGGCTGTGCGCCAGCAGTGGGCCGGGCCGGGCCAGGCAAGGATGGGGCAGTGGCTCTTGGAGTTTGCCAGGAAGGCTGGTGGGCAGTGCTGGCGGTGGGGGTGCGGGAGGTCTTTGAGGAAGGAGCTTCTGAGTGTGCATAGGGCAAATGTGGGCTGAGGCTGGTGAAGTCGTTGCTAGTGGAGTTGTGGAGGGAAGAGGCTGGGAGGTGAGTGGGGCTGCCTTGAGCACAGCACCACCGATGGCCCCTTTGTGCCTGGAAGCGCTTGATGGCCAGGAGGGGTGTTGCCTGGAGGAGTAGGGGCGGGGGGCTGCTAAGGGCACTGGGGTGGGTTGTTGTGCGGTGGGCAAGCAGGCGGTGCTGGAAGTGGTGGTGGGTGGCAGGCAGCAGGAGGAGGGAGCGGCAGTGTCGGCGGGGGCATGGGTGCTGTGGTGGGAGGAGGCAGGGGGGAGCGAGGCTGGTGTGTGGGTGTGTGGTGAGAGGAGGGCGAGTGGGTTGCGGGGAGGTGGGCCCGATGGGTGGGTCAGGGGTGGCAGTGGCGGTGGCAGCGCCAGGTGCCTGGCACCTGCGAGGGCGCTCGGCCCCGCGGGGAAGACACTGCTTGTGGTGGGAAGGTGCAGGGCAAAAGCTGCCAAGTTGGTGTGGAGCGAAGGGAAGAGAGAGAGGCTGTAGTTGGCGTGGGAGCGGAGAGGTGGGCTGGCTGTGGTGCGTGCTCACTTGTGGGCCCTTGCAAAGGGAGTGAGGCGAGGTGGGAGGCTGCTGAGCAGAGGGGCGCTGTTGCTGCTTGGCACCACGTTGGCCAGGAGTAGGGCTGGCGTGCTGTGTTGCGCTGCAAAGGCCTCCTTTGCTTTGTCAGGCTGTGGAGAGGGCCAGCACAGCTGCCTCGGACCCACCGAGAGAGCAGGAGGCGGCGAGCAGCAGCGGCATGGGTGCTCAGGTATGAGCTAAGGAGCGAGCTGAGGCATGAGAGGTTGTGAGGAAGGGCTTTGTTGGGGCTCTCTTGGTGGGCAGAGGAGGTGGTCTGCTGGGGGAGGGTGATGTGAGGTTGAGCTGCTGCCCCCGAAAACGCTCCTGAGCAGAGCAGCCCTGGCGTGGGCAGAGAAGGAGCCCATGTTTACTTCTCTCCCGGCTCCACCAAGCAGACCCATGATTCCCCTGCTTGCCCACTGGCTCCCCGAGACGGCAGCTTGGCCGCAGGCTTGGGGCAGGCGTGTGGTGCATGCAGGCCTTTCCGAAAGGAGCAGCTGCCTTTGCAGCGGGGGCCTGGCTGTGCAGCTGGGGCCCCCGTTAGGCACTCTGGGGAAAGGTGGCACAAAGGCTGTGCGCCAGCATGGTCTTCAGCTCCGCGTGCTGCCAGGCAGCTGCCCTGTGATGCAGGGAGCCCCTCAGGCAAGGCGTCTGTTGTGCTCGCAAGGCTTTGCGGGAGGGCTACTTGGGAGCAGGCAGGCGGCAGAGGCCCGAGGCGAGGGCCAAGCAGGGCGGTGGGTGGGAGCCCTTTGTGGTGGGAGTCAGGGCAAAGGGGTGGGGGCTCTTGGGCTCTTGGCTTGTGACTCTTGCCTGAAGGATTTGGGTGCCTTGAGGCATGTTGTGCATGGGAGCTGCCTGGCAATGTCGCCCAAAGGGCCGCAGAAGGCTCCTTCTGAGTGGCTGTCCCACCAATTTCTTCTCTTATAGAGCATGGAAACTGTCCCACCTCCAATGCCGGTCTCCGCACCCAGCAACAACGACGTAAGCGCCACTCCTAACCCCCACATGCTCACCCGGGTGCTGCTCTGTGTGCACGCGTAGCTTGGCCAGGTTGTGCCCGTGGGTTCCTCGGTGCAGGTTTTCTAGGCACACAGGAAAAACAGGCAGGCCTGTGGAAAAGGCATGCAACGTGAGCAGCAAGCGCCTGTCCCGAAGGTCCATGTCCTGTGTGGGGCTGGTCGTGTGGCGGCAGCGGTGCTGGGGATGCAGCAGCCCCTTGCCCTCGCTCTGCTGCTGATGCTCGGTGACAATGTGCCCTTGGTGCCTTGGCAGGTGGTGCAGAAGCAAGCTGGGAGCCTGGTGAGGGAGAAACCGCGGAGGCTGCTGAGAAAGCAGCGCCTGGGAAGGCCTTGTGCTGTGGAGCCTCCAGAGCTGGTGAGGGCTGGGGCCAGGGCGGCAGAGTGTGGTGGCAGCTGTGTGCCACTGCTGTGGCAGGAGGTGGGAGCAGGGCCCCTTTGCTGTGGATCTGAAAGAGAGGTGGCCAAGCTTGCCGCAGAGGGTGCCAGCACATTGGCAGCATGCTGGGGCTCGGAGCTAGTGTGTGCAGGGAGATGTAGAAGGCCGTGGGGGTGCTGGAGGCCCAGAAGGCTGAGCGGTGGCCACAGCACCTTGAGGGCTGTGCCGCGGCAGTGGGAGGGGCTGGGAGAGGCAAGGATGGGGCAGCGGCTGTTGGGAGTTTGCCAGGAAGGCTGGTGTGCAGTGCTGGTGGTGGGGGTGCGGGAGGTCTTTGAGGAAGGAGCCTGTGAGTAGGCGTAGGGCAAATGTGGGCTGAGACGGCCTCAAGACCTCATAGTGCATTTGTGGAGGGAAGAGGCCGAGGAGGTGAGAGCGGGGCTGCCTTGAGCGCAACACTGCCGACCACCCGTTTGCCCCTTGATGTGCTTGATGGCCAGGAGGGGTGTCACCTGGAGGACTAGGCGTGGGGAGGATGCCAAGGGCACTGCAGCATGTTGGTGTGCGGTGGGCAAGCAGGCGGTGCTGGAAGTGGTGGTGGGTGGCAGGCAGCAGGAGGAGGGAGCGGCAGTGTTGGCGGGGGCATGGGTGCCATGGTGGGAGGAGGGAGGCGGGAGTGAGGCTGGTGTGTGGGTGTGTGGGGAGAGGAGGGCGAGTGGGTTGCGGGGAGGTGGGCCCGATGGGTGGGCCAGGGGCGGCAGTGGCGGTGGCAGCGCCAGGTGCCTGGCACCTGCGAGGGCGCTCGGCCCCGCGGGGAAGGCACTGCTTGTGGTGGGAAGGTGCAGGGCAAAAGCTGCCAAGTTGGTGTGGAGGGAAGGGAAGAGAGAGAGGCTGTAGTTGGCGTGGGAGCAGAGAGGTGGGCTGGCTGTGGTGCGGGCTCCCTTGTGGGCCCCTTGGAAAGGGAGTAAGGTGAGGTGGGAGGCTGCTGAGCAGAGGGGCGCTGTTGCTGCTGGGCACCACGTTGGCCAGGAGTAGGGCTGGCATGCTGTGTTGCGCTGCAAAGGCCTCCTTTGCTTTGTCAGGCTGTGGAGAGGGCCAGCACAGCTGCCTCGGACCCCAGGAGAGAGCAGGAGGCGGCGAGCAGCAGCAGCGGCATCGGTGCTCAGGTATGAGCTAAGGATCGAGCTGAGGCGTGAGAGGTTGTGAGGAAGGGCTTTGTCGGGGCTCTGTTGGTGGGCAGAGGAGGTGGTCTGCTGGGGGAGGGCGGTGTGAAGTTGAGCTGCTGCCCCCAAAAATGCTCCTGAGCAGAGCAGCCCTGGCATGGGCAGAGAAGGAGCCCATGTTTACTTCTCTCCCGGCTCCACCAAGCAGACCCATGATTCCCCTGCTTGCCCACTGGTTCCCCGAGACGGCAGCTTGGCTGCAGGCTTGGGGCAGGCGTACGGTGCATGCAGGCCTTGGGCAAAGGAGCAGCTGCCTTTGCAGCTGAGGCCTGGCCGTGCAGCTGGGGCCCCCATTAGGCTCCGGGAAAAGGTGGCGCAAAGGCCGTGCGCCAGCGTGGTCTTCAGCCCCGCGTGCCAGGCAGCTGAGCTCTGAAGGCGGGGAGCCCCACAGCCAAGGCGCCTGTTGTGCTCGTAAGGCTTTAGAGGCAGGCTACTTGGGAGCAGGCAGGCGGCAGAGGCCTGAGGTGAGGGCCAAGCAGGGAGGTGGGTGGGAGCCCTTTGTGGTAGGACTCAGCTGAAAGGAGTCGGGGCTCTTGGGCTCTTGGCTTGTGACTCTTGCCTGAAGGATTTGGATGCCTTTGCGTGGGCTAGGCATGTTGTGTGTGGGAGCTGCCTGCCAGTCTCCCAAAGGGCTGAGGAAGGCTCCTTCTGAGTGCCTGTACCACCAATGTCTTCTGTTGTAGAACCTGGAGAGCACGCCAGCCGGGATGGCAGCCTCTGCACCCAGCAGCAACAACGTAAGCGCCACTCCGAGCCCCCCACATGCTCACCCAGGTGCTGCCAGCTCGGCCAGGTTGCGCAGCTGGGTTTCTTGGTGCAGGCTTTCTAGGCCACGTTAGAAAAAAGGCCTGTGGAAAAGAGGGTGAAAAGTGCAGGCTGTGCAGCTGGTGTGGCTGTGAGAGGGCGGGCAGGAGGCAATGCTAGAGGCGGCGGTGGGCGAGTGCTGCATGGGCGTGGGGAAGGGCTGTGTTTGGGGGTGATGTGGCGAGGCCGTTGGTGCTGTGGGGTGTGAGGCGTTTGGAGGGTGAGGCTGGGCGGGTGGAGGTGGGAGCAGGGCCGTGTTGTGGTGGGTGGCGGCAAGTGGGCGAGGAGGAGTTGGTGGTGGGCGGGTGGGAGTGTTGGAGCGGGTAGGGGAAGAGGAGGTTTGCTGTCAGGTGGAGGCAAAGGGTGTGTGTGTGGGGAGAGGTGGGCATGGTGGTGAGCGTAGGAGGGCGGCTGTGTTGGGTGGCCGTGGTGGGAGCCCGTTGGCCCGAGCAGCATGAGGTGTAGGCAGGTAGGGAGGGTCCACGCATGCAGCCTGATCAGCAAGTGTGCGTGGCGAAGGTGCGTCTGCTGTGCGGGGCTTGTGCCGAGGCCACAGTGGTGCTGGGGATGTAGCAGCAGGTTGCCGTCCCTGCGTGGGTGATGCTCGGTGACAATGTGCCCTTGGTGGCTTTGCAGGTGGCCGCCAAAGCAGCTGCGAGCACGGCCAGGGAGAAAGCGCGGCGGTTCCTGAGGGCGCAGCGGCGGGGAAAGCCTCCTGGCGTGGAGCCACCAGAGCTGGTGAGGGCTTGGGCCAGGGCAGGGCAGTGTGGTGGCAGCTGTGTGCCAGTGCTGTGTCAGGAAATGGCCCTGGGGGCCCTTTGGTGGTGGCTCTGAAGGAGGGGCGCCCAAGGCAGGCCCAGTGGGTGCCCCCGCACCGGCAGCGTGCTGGGGCTCAGAGCTAGCATCTGAGCGGCCATGGAGAAGCCCGTGTGAGGGTGGGTGTTGGAGGCACAAAAGGCTCTGCGGTGGCCACAGCACGTTGGCGGCTGTGCGCCAGCAGTGGGCCGGGCCGGGCCAGGCAAGGATGGGGCAGTGGCTCTTGGAGTTTGCCAGGAAGGCTGGTGGGCAGTGCTGGCGGTGGGGGTGCGGGAGGTCTTTGAGGAAGGAGCTTCTGAGCGTGCGTAGGGCAAATGTGGGCTGAGGCTGGTGAAGTCGTTGCTAGTGGAGTTGTGGAGGGAAGAGGCTGGGAGGTGAGTGGGGCTGCCTTGAGCACAGCACCACCGATGGCCCCTTTGTGCCTGGAAGCGCTTGATGGCCAGGAGGGGTGTTGCCTGGAGGAGTAGGGGCGGGGGGCTGCTAAGGGCACTGGGGTGGGTTGTTGTGCGGTGGGCAAGCAGGCGGTGCTGGAAGTGGTGGTGGGTGGCAGGCAGCAGGAGGAGGGAGCGGCAGTGTCGGCGGGGGCATGGGTGCTGTGGTGGGAGGAGGCAGGCGGGAGTGAGGCTGGTGTGTGGGTGTGTGGGGAGAGGAGGGCGAGTGGGTTGCGGGGAGGTGGGCCCGATGGGTGGGCCAGGGGCGGCAGTGGCGGTGGCAGCGCCAGGTGCCTGGCACCTGCGAGAGTGCTCGGCACCGAGGGGAAGACACTGCTTGTGGTGGGAAGGTGCAGGGCAAAAGCTGCCAAGTTGGTGTGGAGCGAAGGGAAGAGAGAGAGGCTGTAGTTGGCGTGGGAGCGGAGAGGTGGGCTGGCTGTGGTGCGTGCTCACTTGTGGGCCCTTGCAAAGGGAGTGAGGCGAGGTGGGAGGCTGCTGAGCAGAGGGGCGCTGTTGCTGCTTGGCACCACGTTGGCCAGGAGTAGGGCTGGCGTGCTGTGTTGCGCTGCAAAGGCCTCCTTTGCTTTGTCAGGCTGTGGAGAGGGCCAGCACAGCTGCCTCGGACCCACCGAGAGAGCAGGAGGCGGCGAGCAGCAGCGGCATGGGTGCTCAGGTATGAGCTAAGGATCGAGCTGAGGCATGAGAGGTTGTGAGGAAGGGCTTTGTTGGGGCTCTCTTGGTGGGCAGAGGAGGTGGTCTGCTGGGGGAGGGTGATGTGAGGTTGAGCTGCTGCCCCCGAAAACGCTCCTGAGCAGAGCAGCCCTGGCGTGGGCAGAGAAGGAGCCCATGTTTACTTCTCTCCCGGCTCCACCAAGCAGACCCATGATTCCCCTGCTTGCCCACTGGCTCCCCGAGACGGCAGCTTGGCCGCAGGCTTGGGGCAGGCGTGTGGTGCATGCAGGCCTTCCCGAAAGGAGCAGCTGCCTTTGCAGCGGGGGCCTGGCTGTGCAGCTGGGGCCCCCGTTAGGCACTCTGGGGAAAGGTGGCACAAAGGCTGTGCGCCAGCATGGTCTTCAGCTCCGCGTGCTGCCAGGCAGCTGCCCTGTGATGCAGGGAGCCCCTCAGGCAAGGCGTCTGTTGTGCTCGCAAGGCTTTGCGGGAGGGCTACTTGGGAGCAGGCAGGCGGCAGAGGCCCGAGGCGAGGGCCAAGCAGGGCGGTGGGTGGGAGCCCTTTGTGGTGGGAGTCAGGGCAAAGGGGTGGGGGCTCTTGGGCTCTTGGCTTGTGACTCTTGCCTGAAGGATTTGGGTGCCTTGAGGCATGTTGTGCATGGGAGCTGCCTGGCAATGTCGCCCAAAGGGCCGCAGAAGGCTCCTTCTGAGTGGCTGTCCCACCAATTTCTTCTCTTATAGAGCATGGAAACTGTCCCACCTCCAATGCCGGTCTCCGCACCCAGCAACAACGACGTAAGCGCCACTCCTAACCCCCACATGCTCACCCGGGTGCTGCTCTGTGTGCACGCGTAGCTTGGCCAGGTTGTGCCCGTGGGTTCCTCGGTGCAGGTTTTCTAGGCACACAGGAAAAACAGGCAGGCCTGTGGAAAAGGCATGCAACGTGAGCAGCAAGCGCCTGTCCCGAAGGTCCATGTCCTGTGTGGGGCTGGTCGTGTGGCGGCAGCGGTGCTGGGGATGCAGCAGCCCCTTGCCCTCGCTCTGCTGCTGATGCTCGGTGACAATGTGCCCTTGGTGCCTTGGCAGGTGGTGCAGAAGCAAGCTGGGAGCCTGGTGAGGGAGAAACCGCGGAGGCTGCTGAGAAAGCAGCGCCTGGGAAGGCCTTGTGCTGTGGAGCCTCCAGAGCTGGTGAGGGCTGGGGCCAGGGCGGCAGAGTGTGGTGGCAGCTGTGTGCCACTGCTGTGGCAGGAGGTGGGAGCAGGGCCCCTTTGCTGTGGATCTGAAAGAGAGGTGGCCAAGCTGGGTGCAGAGGGTGCCAGCACATTGGCAGCATGCTGGGGCTCGGAGCTAGTGTGTGCAGGGAGATGTAGAAGGCCGTGGGGGTGCTGGAGGCCCAGAAGGCTGAGCGGTGGCCACAGCACCTTGAGGGCTGTGCCGCGGCAGTGGGAGGGGCTGGGAGAGGCAAGGATGGGGCAGCGGCTGTTGGGAGTTTGCCAGGAAGGCTGGTGTGCAGTGCTGGTGGTGGGGGTGCGGGAGGTCTTTGAGGAAGGAGCCTGTGAGTAGGCGTAGGGCAAATGTGGGCTGAGACGGCCTCAAGACCTCATAGTGCATTTGTGGAGGGAAGAGGCCGAGGAGGTGAGAGCGGGGCTGCCTTGAGCGCAACACTGCCGACCACCCGTTTGCCCCTTGATGTGCTTGATGGCCAGGAGGGGTGTCACCTGGAGGACTAGGCGTGGGGAGGATGCCAAGGGCACTGCAGCATGTTGGTGTGCGGTGGGCAAGCAGGCGGTGCTGGAAGTGGTGGTGGGTGGCAGGCAGCAGGAGGAGGGAGCGGCAGTGTTGGCGGGGGCATGGGTGCCATGGTGGGAGGAGGGAGGCGGGAGTGAGGCTGGTGTGTGGGTGTGTGGGGAGAGGAGGGCGAGTGGGTTGCGGGGAGGTGGGCCCGATGGGTGGGCCAGGGGCGGCAGTGGCGGTGGCAGCGCCAGGTGCCTGGCACCTGCGAGGGCGCTCGGCCCCGCGGGGAAGGCACTGCTTGTGGTGGGAAGGTGCAGGGCAAAAGCTGCCAAGTTGGTGTGGAGGGAAGGGAAGAGAGAGAGGCTGTAGTTGGCGTGGGAGCAGAGAGGTGGGCTGGCTGTGGTGCGGGCTCCCTTGTGGGCCCCTTGGAAAGGGAGTAAGGTGAGGTGGGAGGCTGCTGAGCAGAGGGGCGCTGTTGCTGCTGGGCACCACGTTGGCCAGGAGTAGGGCTGGCATGCTGTGTTGCGCTGCAAAGGCCTCCTTTGCTTTGTCAGGCTGTGGAGAGGGCCAGCACAGCTGCCTCGGACCCCAGGAGAGAGCAGGAGGCGGCGAGCAGCAGCAGCGGCATCGGTGCTCAGGTATGAGCTAAGGATCGAGCTGAGGCGTGAGAGGTTGTGAGGAAGGGCTTTGTTGGGGCTCTGTTGGTGGGCAGAGGAGGTGGTCTGCTGGGGGAGGGCGGTGTGAAGTTGAGCTGCTGCCCCCAAAAATGCTCCTGAGCAGAGCAGCCCTGGCATGGGCAGAGAAGGAGCCCATGTTTACTTCTCTCCCGGCTCCACCAAGCAGACCCATGATTCCCCTGCTTGCCCACTGGTTCCCCGAGACGGCAGCTTGGCTGCAGGCTTGGGGCAGGCGTACGGTGCATGCAGGCCTTGGGCAAAGGAGCAGCTGCCTTTGCAGCTGAGGCCTGGCCGTGCAGCTGGGGCCCCCATTAGGCTCCGGGAAAAGGTGGCGCAAAGGCCGTGCGCCAGCGTGGTCTTCAGCCCCGCGTGCCAGGCAGCTGAGCTCTGAAGGCGGGGAGCCCCACAGCCAAGGCGCCTGTTGTGCTCGTAAGGCTTTAGAGGCAGGCTACTTGGGAGCAGGCAGGCGGCAGAGGCCTGAGGTGAGGGCCAAGCAGGGAGGTGGGTGGGAGCCCTTTGTGGTAGGACTCAGCTGAAAGGAGCCGGGGCTCTTGGGCTCTTGGCTTGGGATTGCTGCCTGAAGGATTACGGTGCCTTTGCATGGGCTAGGCATGTTGTGCGTGGGAGCTGCCTGCCAGTCTCCCAAAGGGCTGAGCAAGGCTCCTTCTGAGTGCCTGTACCACCAATGTCTTCTGTTGTAGAACCTGGAGAGCACGCCAGCCGGGATGGCAGCCTCTGCACCCAGCAGCAACAACGTAAGCACCACTTCGAGCCCCCCACATGCTCACCCAGGTGCTGCCAGCTCGGCCAGGTTGCGCAGCTGGGTTTCTTGGTGCAGGCTTTCTAGGCCACGTTAGAAAAAAGGCCTGTGGAAAAGAGGGTGAAAAGTGCAGGCTGTGCAGCTGGTGTGGCTGTGAGAGGGCGGGCAGGAGGCAATGCTAGAGGCGGCGGTGGGCGAGTGCTGCATGGGCGTGGGGAAGGGCTGTGTTTGGGGGTGATGTGGCGAGGCCGTTGGTGCTGTGGGGTGTGAGGCGTTTGGAGGGTGAGGCTGGGCGGGTGGAGGTGGGAGCAGGGCCGTGTTGTGGTGGGTGGCGGCAAGTGGGCGAGGAGGAGTTGGTGGTGGGCGGGTGGGAGTGTTGGAGCGGGTAGGGGAAGAGGAGGTTTGCTGTCAGGTGGAGGCAAAGGGTGTGTGTGTGGGGAGAGGTGGGCATGGTGGTGAGCGTAGGAGGGCGGCTGTGTTGGGTGGCCGTGGTGGGAGCCCGTTGGCCCGAGCAGCATGAGGTGTAGGCAGGTAGGGAGGGTCCACGCATGCAGCCTGATCAGCAAGTGTGCGTGGCGAAGGTGCGTCTGCTGTGCGGGGCTTGTGCCGAGGCCACAGTGGTGCTGGGGATGTAGCAGCAGGTTGCCGTCCCTGCGTGGGTGATGCTCGGTGACAATGTGCCCTTGGTGGCTTTGCAGGTGGCCGCCAAAGCAGCTGCGAGCACGGCCAGGGAGAAAGCGCGGCGGTTCCTGAGGGCGCAGCGGCGGGGAAAGCCTCCTGGCGTGGAGCCACCAGAGCTGGTGAGGGCTTGGGCCAGGGCAGGGCAGTGTGGTGGCAGCTGTGTGCCAGTGCTGTGTCAGGAAATGGCCCTGGGGGCCCTTTGGTGGTGGCTCTGAAGGAGGGGCGCCCAAGGCAGGCCCAGTGGGTGCCCCCGCACCGGCAGCGTGCTGGGGCTCAGAGCTAGCATCTGAGCGGCCATGGAGAAGCCCGTGTGAGGGTGGGTGTTGGAGGCACAAAAGGCTCTGCGGTGGCCACAGCACGTTGGCGGCTGTGCGCCAGCAGTGGGCCGGGCCGGGCCAGGCAAGGATGGGGCAGTGGCTCTTGGAGTTTGCCAGCAAGGCTGGTGTGCAGTGCTGGCGGTGGGGGTGCGGGAGGTCTTTGAGGAAGGAGCTTCTGAGCGTGCGTAGGGCAAATGTGGGCTGAGGCTGGTGAAGTCGTTGCTAGTGGAGTTGTGGAGGGAAGAGGCTGGGAGGTGAGTGGGGCTGCCTTGAGCACAGCACCACCGATGGCCCCTTTGTGCCTGGAAGCGCTTGATGGCCAGGAGGGGTGTTGCCTGGAGGAGTAGGGGCGGGGGGCTGCTAAGGGCACTGGGGTGGGTTGTTGTGCGGTGGGCAAGCAGGCGGTGCTGGAAGTGGTGGTGGGTGGCAGGCAGCAGGAGGAGGGAGCGGCAGTGTCGGTGGGGGCATGGGTGCCGTGGTGGGAGGAGGCAGGCAGGAGTGAGGCTGGTGTGTGGGTGTGTGGGGAGAGGAGGGCGAGTGGGTTGCGGGGAGGTGGGCCCGATGGGTGGGCCAGGGGCGGCAGTGGCGGTGGCAGCGCCAGGTGCCTGGCACCTGCGAGGGCGCTCGGCCCCGCGGGGAAGACACTGCTTGTGGTGGGAAGGTGCAGGGCAAAAGCTGCCAAGTTGGTGTGGAGGGAAGGGAAGAGAGAGAGGCTGTAGTTGGCGTGGGGCAGAGAGGTGGGCTGGCTGTGGTGCGTGCTCCCTTGTGGGCCCTTGCAAAGGGAGCGAGGTGAGGTGGGAGGCTGCTGAGCAGAGGGGCACTGTTGCTGCTTGGCACCACGTTGGCCAGGAGTAGGGCTGGCGTGCTGCGTTGCGCTGCAAAGGCCTCCTTTGCTTTGTCAGGCTGTGGAGAGGGCCAGCACAGCTGCCTCGGACCCACCGAGAGAGCAGGAGGCGGCGAGCAGCAGCGGCGGCATCGGTGCTCAGGTATGAGCTAAGGATCGAGCTGAGGCGTGAGAGGTTGTGAGGAAGGGCTTTGTCGGGGCTCTCTTGGTGGGCAGAGGAGGTGGTCTGCTGGGGGAGGGTGATGTGAGGTTGAGCTGCTGCCCCCAAAAACGCTCCTGAGCAGAGGAGCCCTGGCGTGAGCAGAGAAGGAGCCCATGTTTACTTCTCTCCCGGCTCCACCAAGCAGACTCATGATTCCCCTGCTTGCCCACTGGTTCCCCGAGACGGCAGCTTGGCTGCAGGCTTGGGGCAGGCGTACGGTGCATGCAGGCCTTGGGCAAAGGAGCAGCTGCCTTTGCAGCTGGGGCCTGGCCGTGCAGCTGGGGCCCCCATTAGGCTCCGGGAAAAGGTGGCGCAAAGGCCGTGCGCCAGCGTGGTCTTCAGCCCCGCGTGCCAGGCAGCTGAGCTCTGAAGGCGGGGAGCCCCACAGCCAAGGCGCCTGTTGTGCTCGTAAGGCTTTAGAGGCAAGCTACTTGGGAGCAGGCAGGCGGCAGAGGCCTGAGGTGAGGGCCAAGCAGGGAGGTGGGTGGGAGCCCTTTGTGGTAGGACTCAGCTGGAAGGAGCCGGGGCTCTTGGGCTCTTGGCTTGGGATTGCTGCCTGAAGGATTACGGTGCCTTTGCATGGGCTAGGCATGTTGTGCGTGGGAGCTGCCTGCCAGTCTCCCAAAGGGCTGAGGAAGGCTCCTTCTGAGTGCCTGTACCACCAATGTCTTCTGTTGTAGAACCTGGAGAGCACACCAGCCGGGATGGCAGCCTCTGCACCCAGCAGCAACAACGTAAGCGCCACTCCGAGCCCCCCACATGCTCACCCAGGTGCTGCCAGCTCGGCCAGGTTGCGCAGCTGGGTTTCTTGGTGCAGGCTTTCTAGGCCACGTTAGAAAAAAGGCCTGTTGAAAAGAGGGCAAAAACTGCAGGCTGTGCAGCTGGTGTGGCTGTGAGAGGGCGGGCAGGAGGCAATGCTAGAGGCGGCGGTGGGCGAGTGCTGCATGGGCGTGGGGAAGGGCTGTGTTTGGGGGTGATGTGGCGAGGCTGTTGGTGCTGCGGGGTGTGAGGCGTTTGGAGGGTGAGGCTGGGCGGGTGGAGGTGGGAGCAGGGCCGTGTTGTGGTGGGTGGCGGCAAGTGGGCGAGGAGGAGTTGGTGGTGGGCGGGTGGGAGTGTTGGAGCGGGTAGGGGAAGAGGAGGTTTGCTGTCAGGTGGTGGCAAAGGGTGTGTGTGTGGGGAGAGGTGGTCATGGTGGCGAGCGTAGGAGGGCGGCTGTGTTGGGTGGCCGTGGTGGGAGCCTGTTGGCTCGAGCAGCATGGCCGTAGGCAGGTAGGGAGGGGCCCCGCATGCAGCCTGATCAGCAAGTGCGCGTGGCGAAGGTGCGTCTGCTGTGCGGGGCTTGTGCCGAGGCCACAGTGGTGCTGTGGATGTAGCAGCAGGTTGCCGTCCCTGCGTGGGTGATGCTCGGTGACAATGTGGCCTTGGTGGCTTTGCAGGTGGCCGCCAAAGCAGCTGCGAGCACGGCCAGGGAGAAAGCGCGGCGGTTCCTGAGGGCGCAGCGGCGGGGAAAGCCTCCTGGCGTGGAGCCACCAGAGCTGGTGAGGGCTTGGGCCAGGGCAGGGCAGTGTGGTGGCAGCTGCGTGCCAGTGCTGTGTCAGGAAATGGCCCGGGGGCCCCTTTGGTGGTGGCTCTGAAGGAGGGGCGCCCAAGGCAGGCCCAGTGGGTGCCCCCGCACCGGCAGCGTGCTGGGGCTCGGAGCTAGCGTCTGAGCGGCCATGGAGAAGCCCGTGTGAGGGTGGGTGTTGGAGGCACAGAAGGCTCTGCGGTGGCCACAGCACGTTGGCGGCTGTGCGCCAGCAGTGGGCCGGGCCGGGCCAGGCAAGGATGGGGCAGTGGCTCTTGGAGTTTGCCAGCAAGGCTGGTGTGCAGTGCTGGCGGTGGGGGTGCGGGAGGTCTTTGAGGAAGGAGCTTCTGAGCGTGCGTAGGGCAAATGTGGTCTGAGGCTGGTGAAGGCGTTGCTAGTGGAGTTGTGGAGGGAAGAGGCTGGGAGGTGAGAGCGGGGCTGCCTTGAGCACAGCACCGCCGATGGCCCCTTTGTCCCTGGAAGCGGTTGATGGCCAGGAGGGGTGTTGCCTGGAGGAGTAGGGGCGGGGGGCTGCTAAGGGCACTGGGGCGGGTCGTTGTGCGGTGGGCAAGCAGGCGGTGCTGGAAGAGGTGGTGGGTGGCAGGCAGCAGGAGGAGGGAGCGGCAGTGTCGGTGGGGGCATGGGTGCCATGGTGGGAGGAGGGAGACCGGAGCGAGGCTGGTGTGTGGGTGTGTGGGAGAGGAGGGCGAGTGGGTTGTGGGGAGGTGGGCCCGATGGGTGGGCCAGGGTTGGCAGTGGCGGTGGCAGCGCCAGGTGCCTGGCACCTGCGAGGGCGCTCGGCACCGCGGGGAAGACACTTGCATGCGGTGGGAGGGTGCAGGGCAAAAGCTGCCAAGTTGGTGTGGAGCGAAGGGAAGAGAGAGAGGCTGTAGTTGGTGTGGGAGCAGAGGGGTGGGCTGGCTGTGGTGCGTGCTCACTTGTGGGCCCTTGGAAAGGGAGTGAGGCGAGGTGGGAGGCTGCTGAGCAGAGGGGCGCTGTTGCTGCTTGGCACCACGTTGGCCAGGAGTAGGGCTGGCGTGCTGCGTTGCGCTGCAAAGGCCTCCTTTGCTTTGTCAGGCTGTGGAGAGGGCCAGCACAGCTGCCTCGGACCCCAGGAGAGAGCAGGAGGCGGCGAGCAGCAGCGGCGTCCTCGGTGCTCAGGTATGAGCTAAGGAGGGAGCTGAGGCGCGAGAGGTTGTGAGGAAGGGCTTTGTCGGGGCTCTGTTGGTGGGCAGAGGTGGTGGTCTGCTGGGGGAGGGTGGTGTGAGGTTGAGCTGCTGCCCCCGAAAACGCTCCTGAGCAGAGCAGCCCTGGCGTGGGCAGAGAAGGAGCCCATGTTTACTTCTCTCCCGGCTCCACCAAGCAGACCCATGATTCCCCTGCTTGCCCACTGGTTCCCCGAGACGGCAGCTTGGCCGCAGGCTTGGGGCAGGCGCGTGGTGCATGCAGGCCTTCCCGAAAGGAGCAGCTGCCTTTGCAGCTGGGGCCTGGCCGTGCAGCTGGGGCCCCCATTAGGCTCCGGGAAAAGGTGGCGCAAAGGCCGTGCGCCAGCATGGTCTCCAGCCCCGCGTGCTGCCAGCCAGCTGCCCTGTGATGCAGGGAGCCCCTCAGGCAAGGCATCTGTTGTGCTCGCAAGGCTTTGCAGGGGGGCTACTTGGGAGCAGGCAGGCGGCAGAGGCCCGAGGCGAGGGCCAAGCAGGGCGGTGGGTGGGAGCCCTTTGTGGTGGGAGTCAGCAGAAAGGGGTCGGGGCTCTTGGGCTCTTGGCTTGTGACTCTTGCCTGAAGGATTTGGGTGCCTTGAGGCCTGTTGTGCATGGGAGCTGCCTGGCAATGTCGCCCAAAGGGCCGCAGAAGGCTCCTTCTGAGTGGCTGTCCCACCAATTTCTTCTCTTATAGAGCATGGAAACTGTCCCACCTCCAATGCCGGTCTCCGCACCCAGCAACAACGACGTAAGCGCCACTCCTAACCCCCACATGCTCACCCGGGTGCTGCTCTGTGTGCACGCGTAGCTTGGCCAGGTTGTGCCCGTGGGTTCCTCGGTGCAGGTTTTCTAGGCACACAGGAAAAACAGGCAGGCCTGTGGAAAAGGCATGCAACGTGAGCAGCAAGCGCCTGTCCCGAAGGTCCATGTCCTGTGTGGGGCTGGTCGTGTGGCGGCAGCGGTGCTGGGGATGCAGCAGCCCCTTGCCCTCGCTCTGCTGCTGATGCTCGGTGACAATGTGCCCTTGGTGCCTTGGCAGGTGGTGCAGAAGCAAGCTGGGAGCCTGGTGAGGGAGAAACCGCGGAGGCTGCTGAGAAAGCAGCGCCTGGGAAGGCCTTGTGCTGTGGAGCCTCCAGAGCTGGTGAGGGCTGGGGCCAGGGCGGCAGAGTGTGGTGGCAGCTGTGTGCCACTGCTGTGGCAGGAGGTGGGAGCAGGGCCCCTTTGCTGTGGATCTGAAAGAGAGGTGGCCAAGCTTGCCGCAGAGGGTGCCAGCACATTGGCAGCATGCTGGGGCTCGGAGCTAGTGTGTGCAGGGAGATGTAGAAGGCCGTGGGGGTGCTGGAGGCCCAGAAGGCTGAGCGGTGGCCACAGCACCTTGAGGGCTGTGCCGCGGCAGTGGGAGGGGCTGGGAGAGGCAAGGATGGGGCAGCGGCTGTTGGGAGTTTGCCAGGAAGGCTGGTGTGCAGTGCTGGTGGTGGGGGTGCAGGAGGTCTTTGAGGAAGGAGCCTGTGAGTAGGCGTAGGGCAAATGTGGGCTGAGACGGCCTCAAGACCTCATGTGTTCTGCGGTGGCCACAGCACCGTGACCGCCAGTGGGAGGGGCTGGGAGAGGCAAGGATGGGGCAGTGGCTGTTGTGAGTTTGCCGGTGGGGCAGCTGGTGGTGGTGGGGGTGCAGGAGGTCTTTGAAGGAGGATCCTTTGAGTAGACCTAGGGCAAATGTGGGCTGAGACATTGCTAGTGGAGTTGTGTAGGGAAGAGGCTGGGAGGTGAGAGCGGGGCTGCCTTGAGCGCAGCACCGCCGATGGCCCCTTTGTCCCTGGAAGCGGTTGATGGCCAGGAGGGGTGTTGCCTGGAGGAGTAGGGGCGGGGGGCTGCTAAGGGCACTGGGGCGGGTTGTTGTGCGGTGGGCATGCAGGCGGTGCTGGAAGTGGTGGTGGGTGGCAGGCAGCCGGAGGAGGGAGCGGCAGTGTTGGCGGGGGCATGGGTGCCATGGTGGGAGGAGGCAGGCAGGAGTGAGGCTGGTGTGTGGGTGTGTGGGGAGAGGAGGGCGAGTGGGTTGCGGGGAGGTGGGCCCGATGGGTGGGCCAGGGGCGGCAGTGGCGGTGGCAGCGCCAGGTGCCTGGCACCTGCGAGGGCGCTCAGCCCCGCGGGGAAGACACTGCTTGTGGTGGGAAGGTGCAGGGCAAAAGCTGCCAAGTTGGTGTGGAGGGAAGGGAAGAGAGAGAGGCTGTAGTTGGTGTGGGAGCGGAGAGGTGGGCTGGCTGTGGTGCGTGCTCACTTGTGGGCCCTTGCAAAGGGAGTGAGGCGAGGTGGGAGGCTGCTGAGCAGAGGGGCGCTGTTGCTGCTTGGCACCATGTTGGCCAGGAGTAGGGCTGGCGTGCTGTGTTGCGCTGCAAAGGCCTCCTTTGCTTTGTCAGGCTGTGGAGAGGGCCAGCAGGGCCGCCTCGGACCCCAGGAGAGAGCAGGAGGCGGCGAGCAGCAGCAGCGTCCTCGGTGCTCAGGTATGAGCTAAAGAGGGAGCTGAGGCACGAGAGGTTGTGAGGAAGGGCTTTGTCGGGGCTCTGTTGGTGGGCAGAGGTGGTGGTCTGCTGGGGGAGGGTGGTGTGAGGTTGAGCTGCTGCCCCCAAAAATGCTCCTGAGCAGGGCAGCCCTGGCGTGGGCATGGAAGGAGCCCATGTTTGCTTCTCTCCGGGCCCCACCAAGCAAACCCATGATTCCCCCGCTTGCCCACTGGCTCCCCGAGACGGCAGCTTGGCTGCAGGCTTGGGGCAGGCGTGCGGTGCATGCAGGCCTTGGGCAAAGGAGCAGCTGCCTTTGCAGCTGAGGCCTGGCCGTGCAGCTGGGGCCCCCATTAGGCTCCGGGAAAAGGTGGCGCAAAGGCCATGCGCCAGCGTGGTCTTCAGCCCCACGTGCCAGGCAGCTGAGCTCTGAAGGCGGGGAGCCCCACAGCCAAGGCGCCTGTTGTGCTCGTAAGGCTTTAGAGGCAGGCTACTTGGGAGCAGGCAGGCGGCAGAGGCCTGAGGCGAGGGCCAAGCAGGGAGGTGGGTGGGAGCCCTTTGTGGTAGGACTCAGCTGGAAGGAGCCGGGGCTCTTGGGCTCTTGGCTTGGGATTGCTGCCTGAAGGATTACGGTGCCTTTGCATGGGCTAGGCATGTTGTGCGTGGGAGCTGCCTGCCAGTCTCCCAAAGGGCTGAGGAAGGCTCCTTCTGAGTGCCTGTACCACCAATGTCTTCTGTTGTAGAACCTGGAGAGCACACCAGCCGGGATGGCAGCCTCTGCACCCAGCAGCAACAACGTAAGCGCCACTCCGAGCCCCCCACATGCTCACCCAGGTGCTGCCAGCTCGGCCAGGTTGCGCAGCTGGGTTTCTTGGTGCAGGCTTTCTAGGCCACGTTAGAAAAAAGGCCTGTGGAAAAGAGGGCGAAAAGTGCAGGCTGTGCAGCTGGTGTGGCTGTGAGAGGGCGGGCAGGAGGCAATGCTAGAGGCGGCGGTGGGCGAGTGCTGCATGGGCGTGGGGAAGGGCTGTGTTTGGGGGTGATGTGGCGAGGCCGTTGGTGCTGTGGGGTGTGAGGCGTTTGGAGGGTGAGGCTGGGCGGGTGGAGGTGGGAGCAGGGCCGTGTTGTGGTGGGTGGCGGCAAGTGGGCGAGGAGGAGTTGGTGGTGGGCGGGTGGGAGTGTTGGAGCGGGTAGGGGAAGAGGAGGTTTGCTGTCAGGTGGTGGCAAAGGGTGTGTGTGTGGGGAGAGGTGGGCATGGTGGTGAGCGTAGGAGGGCGGCTGTGTTGGGTGGCCGTGGTGGGAGCCTGTTGGCTCGAGCAGCATGGCCGTAGGCAGGTAGGGAGGGGCCCCGCATGCAGCCTGATCAGCATCTGCCTGTGGCGAAGGTGCGTCCGCTGTGCGGGGCTTGTGCCGAGGCCACAGTGGTGCTGTGGATGTAGCAGCAGGTTGCCGTCCCTGCGTGGGTGATGCTCGGTGACAATGTGGCCTTGGTGGCTTTGCAGGTGGCCGCCAGAGCAGCTGCGAGCATGGCCAGGGAGAAAGCGCGGCGTTTCCTGAGGGCGCAGCGGCGGGGAAAGCCTCCTGGCGTGGAGCCACCAGAGCTGGTGAGGGCTTGGGCCAGGGCAGGGCAGTGTGGTGGCAGCTGTGTGCCAGTGCTGTGTCAGGAAATGGCCCGGGGGCCCCTTTGGTGGTGGCTCTGAAGGAGGGGCGCCCAAGGCAGGCCCAGTGGGTGCCCCCGCACCGGCAGCGTGATGGGGCTCAGAGCTAGTATCTGAGCGGCCATGGAGAAGCCCGTGTGAGGGTGGGTGTTGGAGGCACAGAAGGCTCTGCGGTGGCCACAGCACGTTGGCGGCTGTGCGCCAGCAGTGGGCCGGGCCGGGCCAGGCAAGGATGGGGCAGTGGCTCTTGGAGTTTGCCAGCAAGGCTGGTGTGCAGTGCTGGCGGTGGAGGTGCGGGAGGTCTTTGAGGAAGGAGCTTCTGAGCGTGCGTAGGGCAAATGTGGTCTGAGGCTGGTGAAGGCGTTGCTAGTGGAGTTGTGGAGGGAAGAGGCTGGGAGGTGAGAGCGGGGCTGCCTTGAGCACAGCACCGCCGATGGCCCCTTTGTCCCTGGAAGCGGTTGATGGCCAGGAGGGGTGTTGCCTGGAGGAGTAGGGGCGGGGGGCTGCTAAGGGCACTGGGGCAGGTCGTTGTGCGGTGGGCATGCAGGCGGTGCTGGAAGTGGTGGTGGGTGACAGGCAGCAGGAGGAGGGAGCGGCAGTGTCGGTGGGGGCATGGGTGCCATGGTGGGAGGAGGGAGGTGGGAGTGAGGCTGGTGTGTGGGTGTGTGGGGAGAGGAGGGCGAGTGGGTTGTGGGGAGGTGGGCCCGATGGGTGGGCCAGGGGTGGCAGTGGCGGTGGCAGCGCCAGGTGCCTGGCACCTGCGAGGGCGCTCGGCACCACGGGGAAGACCCTGCTTGTGGTGGGAAGGTGCAGGGCAAAAGCTGCCAAGTTGGTGTGGAGCGAAGGGAAGAGAGAGAGGCTGTAGTTTGTGTGGGAGCGGAGAGGTGGGCTGGCTGTGGTGCGTGCTCACTTGTGGGCCCCTGCAAAGGGAGTGAGGCGAGGTGGGAGGCTGCTGAGCAGAGGGGCACTGTTGCTGCTTGGCACCACGTGGGCCAGGAGTAGGGCTGGCGTGCTGCATTGCGCTGCAAAGGCCTCCATTCCTTTGTCAGGCTGTGGAGAGGGCCATCAGGGCCCCATCAGACCCCGCGAGAGAGCAGGACCCGGTGAGCAGCAGCATCGGTGCACAGGTATCAGCTAAGGAGCGAGCTGAGGCGCGAGAGGTTGTGAGGAGGGGCTTTGTTGGGGCTTTGTTGGGGCTCGGGCTACTGGGCAGAGGCGGTGGTCTGCTGGAGGAGCGCTGTGTGAGGTTGAGCTCCTGCCCCAGGAAATGCTCATCAGAGCAGTCATGGTGCGGGCAGAGAAGGAGCCCATGTTTGCTTCTCTCCTGGCCCCACCAAGCAGACCCGTCCTTCCTCCCCTTGCCCGCTGCCTCAGTGCCTCAGCGAGATGCCTGGCAGGCGTGTGGTGCACGCAGGCCTTCCTGAAAGGAGCAGCTGCCTTTGCAGCTGGGGCCTGGACCTGCATCTCCCCCCATGCCACTCTGGGGAAAGGGGGCACAAAGGCTGTGCGCCAGCATGGTCTTCAGCCCCGCGTGCTGCCAGGCAGCTGCCCTGTGATGCAGGGAGCCCTGCCAGCCAAGGCATCTGTTGTGCTCGTAAGGCTTTGCAGGGGGGCTACTTGGGAGCAGGCAGGCGGCAGAGGCCCGAGGCGAGGGCCAAGCAGGGCAGTGTGTGGGAGCCCTTTGTGGTGGGAGTCAGGGCAAAGGAGTCGGGGCTCTTGGGCTTGTGACTCTTGCCTGAAGGATTTGGGTGCCTGGAGGTGGGCTAGGCATGTTGTGCGTGGCAGCTGCATGCCAAAGGGCCAAAGAAGGCTCCTTTTGAGCGCCTGTCCCACCAATGTCTTCTCTTGTAGAGCCTGGAAAGTGTCCCACCTTTGGTCCTGGTCTCCGCACCCAGCAGCAAGGATGTAAGTGCCACTCCTAACCCCCACATGCTCAGCCGGGTGCTGCTCTGTGTGCACACGGAGCTTGTGCAGGTTGTGGCCATGGGTTCCTTGGTGCAGGTTTTCCAGGCACACAGGAAAAATGGGCCGGCCTGTGGAAAAGGCATGCAGCCTGAGCAGCAAGCGCCCGTCCCGAAGGTGTGGCACTTCCTGTGTGGGGCTTGTTGTGTGCCCACAGTGGTGCTGAGGATGCAGCAGCCCCTTGCCCTCGCTCTGCTGGTGATGCTCGGTGACAATGTGCCCTTGGTGGCTTTGCAGGTGGCGCAGAAGGAAGCTGGGAGCATGGCCAGGGAGAAAGCACGGAGTGTCCTGAAAAAGCAGCGCCCGGGAAGGCCTTCTGTCCAGGAGAGAGCAGAACTGGTGAGGGCTTGGGCCAGGGTGGCAGAGTGTGGTGGCAGCTGCGTGCCACTGCTGTGGCAGGAAGTGGGAGCAGGGCCCCTTTGCTGTGGGATTGGAAGGAGAGGTGGCCAAGCTGGGTGCAGAGGGTGCCAGCACATTGGCAGCGTGCTGGGGCTCGGAGCCAGTGTGTGCAGGGACATGCAGAAGGCTGTGTGGGGGTGTTGGAGGCCCAGAAGGCTGTGCGGTGGCCACAGCACCTTGACAGCTGGTGATTCTCCCTGATAATTTGGCCTTCCTCTCTTTGCAGGCAGTGCACAGACAACCTGCCAGTACAGCCATGAGGACGCCATGGAGGCTTCCTAGGCACAAGCAGCGTAGATGGCCGTTTGCAGAGGAGGATACAGAGCCGGTGAGGCCTTCAGGCAGGGCAGCACAGCATGCTGGCAGCTCTGCCCCACTCCTGGCCCAGGAAATGGCACCAGGGCCTCTTTCCTGGTGGAGCTGAACAAGGGGCGCCCAACCAAGGCACAGTGGGTCCCACAATGCTTCCAGCCTGATGGGACTCAGAGCTAGTGCTTGCACCGACATCTAGGAGCCTGTGTCAGGGTGTTGGAGGCACAGAAGGCTCTGCGGGACTCACAGCACCTTAACAGTAGCCCAGTCAGTGAGATGTGATGGGCAGGGATGGCAAAGTGCCTGTTCACATTTCCCAGGAAAGATGCTGTGCACTGCTCCTGGTCAGGGTCAGGGAGGTCTTTCCAGAAGGAGCCTCTGAGCATCCGTAGGCCAAATCTGGGCTTAGGCCTTTTTAGACCTTGCTAACCAAGAGACAGGACAAGGCAGAGCATGGCTCAGTATGCAGCATGTTCCGCTGGATGCCTGCAGTTCTGGAAGCAACAGACTGGGAGCTGAGAAAGAGGTTTCCTTCAACCCAACACGATTGCGATTGTTGATGCGATTGATCCCCAGAGTCTTGCATGGAGGAGTAGGCCGGGCAGGGGGGATCCTCACCCCTTCTCCAGGACTAGGGCTGGCTTCATCCCTTGCCCTGCAAATAATTCCTTTTCTTGTTCAGGCTCAGAAGAGGGCCAGGAGAGCCCTGTCGGACGCCCACACAGAGTAGGACACAGCAAGCAGTGGCATCGGTGCTCAGGTACCAGCTAAGCACACAGCTGAGACCACAGATGTTGGCGGGGGCTGTGCTCGTGGGCATAGGTGGTGGGCTCCAGGGGGAGCACAGTGTGAGGTTGAGCTCCTGCCCCCGAAAACGCTCATCGGAGCAGCCATGGCGTGGGCAGAGGAGGAGACCATCTTTGCTTCTCTCCGGGCCCCACCAACCAGACCCATCCTTCCTCCACCGCCTCACTGAGACGCCCCCTTCACCTCAGGCTTGGGGCAGGTGTGTGGTGCATGCAGCCCTTCCCAAAAGGAGCGCCTGCCTTTTCAGCTGGGGCCCATGACACTCTGGGAAAAGGCTGGGCCACAAAGGCTGTGCGCCAGTGTGGTCTTCAGCCCCGCGTGCCAGCCAGCTCACATCTGAGGTGGGGAACCCCACAACCAAGGCATCTGTTGCCCTTGTAGGCTTTTGCAGCCTCCCTCCTTTGGGCTCCCTTTGGGGCAATGGGCTACTGCCCTGAAGTAGGAGAAAAAAGGAGAAAACTGAGAGGTCTCTACCTGACCAAGGAAGCCAAGAAGGTGAGAGCCTGCATATTGCAGCCATCAAGTGTACACAGGGCTGTGAGAGCTTCCCAGACACTCCTGTCCCTTTCCCAAGCCCTGTCAATCCCCTACACTGCTCACAGGACAGGGATGGACCAGGGTTGGCAGTTACCGACGACACAGGTCCCCTGGTAAGCAAGCACTGTGAGGGCAGGGACTAGCCCCTATGCAGCCTGCAGTGAGACAGGCCCAGCACTGGCACACTCCAGGTTGCTCCTTCTCCAAAGGGCCGTGTCACATAGAAGCCTGGCTGTGCTCGCCCAGCCCCTGGCACCAAGGCTGTGCTGCTGCCTGCGTGGTGGCAGTGGGCCTCAGAGGGACATGGAGGGACTGCGCTAGGCTCCTTCCCCAGTGCTGAGCCCAGCACTTGTGACACACCTGGCACTGATTTGTTTCTGCTGTAATTGTGAATATAATTCATGTACCTGCTTCCCAGCTAGCCTAAACACAGTATTTGGGGATGGGATTACCAATGGCAACCTGAGCATCTTGATTAGAAGAGGCAGGGCTGTGTAAAAGACAGAGAACCCTTTGCTAGGGTTTGTCAGGGTGCTGGGTTTTGGTAAGAGATACACAGTCACCAGGCTGCTGCAGAAAGTTCTTACTACAGTGAGGTGGAAGGAGATGGCTGAGAAAGTCTTTCTGTGGCAGAAGGGGTTCCCAATCTCATGAATAGGATACTAACACATCCTATCCCTGGCAGGATTGAAAGGACCAGGAATGCTGCTCCGCAGTCACCAGCACAAAAACGTGGATATTCCCAAGGAGAATCATCATGCAGACAACTAGAACCAGCAGGAAGAGGAAGGCCTGAAATTCTGGGACATCAGTGCACCCTGGAAGGCTACATTTCATAACAGACGTCCCACTGTCCCACACATATTACGTGCGATAGCACTAGATCACCACTGGAAAAGGACATTCATGAAGTTCATTTGAAATACACGTTAGTGTAACTTTGTTAGGCTTAAACATGAGAAACAAATGAAACCAGATTACATCACGTGCTCATTAAAAACTTTGTACTTAACAACACTCTTAAGTTCTCCTACTAGCCACCCTGCAGATTAGAGGCAATGACAAGCTCACTGTGGTTCCCACAATCTTACAAGCTCCCAGGGGAAAGTCACACAGTGTGAAGTGAAATCACAGGAATAAAGTGTCTTGGAGGTTTAACGGGGCTTGCTGAGGGCTGTTAGAGATGGAGCTGGTGCTGGAAATCCATGTCCCTCCCCAGGCACTGATTAGACCAAAGCATCACAGGCATCGCTTGCAGGAAGACAAAGGAAAGGGACAAATGGCTCTGCCCTCAAGTAGCACTTTTGATGTGCAGCCGCTCTTCCATTTTTGACACACACAGACACACAGAGTTTCAATGGTCTGCTTCAGTGCAGTCGACACATCCCTGCTGCCTCAGCCCTGCGTAACTCTCCCCACATCATCCTCCATCCTCAAGCACTGCCTCGCAGTGCTGACATACAATCTCTGTAACCTCAACTTTCCTGATATTCCTCAGGCCTAGCCTGCAGCACCCCTGAAACCTGACACCATTTGTTGGGGCTCAACGTCTTCACCAGGAACCCCATGCTCTCCTAAAACTGATCCCCAGCCCCCAAGTCCCACTGTTGCCTCTTCAGCATAAATCACAAGCCACACTACACAACTCCTGCTCCCCTTATCCCTGAACTTCCACTCACCACTGCTGCAACAGCTAGATAACAGGTTGCACATCCTAGGAAATGTAAAATGGCACTCGATAGCTGCTGAAGCAATGGAAGGCTGGTCTCTGGAATTACTCCCCACTCCTCTGCACTGAGTACATTTCCAGGTGAGATTACTACCCAGCTCACAGGGAGGTACCTCCGCACCAGCACCCACAGTTAGGTGTCCAGCTCTCTGCACTGAATCTCCTCCTAGGCATCTTCCTCAGGATGAATTGCATCCCACTGGAAAACCAACTTATTCTCTTCAGGGATGGCAAGGGCACTCCAACCTGTGGCTCTCTGCACTTCAAACACCTCAGTTTAGCCAAGGCAGAGCCTCTTCCTGGGGTCTTCATTTTTCCAAGGACACAGAACACCTTTTCTGCCCAAACCCTCCACCTCCCTGCCAAAAAAAAAAAAAAGAAGAAAAAAAGAAAAAAAGAAACAAGATTTGAGAGCTGGAGAAAATGCTTTGCTGTGAGGGCTTCAGATTCTGCCACAGACACATGAACTTCCTCCCACAGAGCCACCTCCCCAGCTAGCAGGCAAGGGCAGGGACACGGTGGAGTAAGGAAATGTAGCTTGTGAGCTGTATGGTAGGAGCTGTGAGAAGGGCTCAGATACCCGTGTCCTGTTTAATAGACTCAGTCACAAAACCATCAAGGAGACATTTTACCCTGAAGAACTTCAAAACATGAGCCCTGAAGACAGCAGAATCTACAAAATTGAGAAGATCATTCCTGTAAAGGAAGAAAGAAACAGCTGCTGGTAAAGTGGCACGGCTGGTCCAGCAATTTATCAGTTGCCCAGAAGCCTCCCAAGTCTGCACGTCTAGTTTTTGGGCTTGGAGCTGGGGGAAATAAAAGGAGAGAGGACAGTGTT
Organism: Struthio camelus; assembly: GCF_040807025.1. Lineage (NCBI taxonomy): Eukaryota > Metazoa > Chordata > Aves > Struthioniformes > Struthionidae > Struthio > Struthio camelus. The sequence goes on along the minus strand of NC_090973.1, from coordinate 1,388,921 downwards.
TTTTACATCATACTGCCCAGCAATGACAGCCCCAGGATTTGCCACCAAACACAACTCAGACTTTGTCGTAGAGCAGGTGAGGCCCCCGGAGCACTCAGGCGAGTGAGACCTGGGGCTGGCAGAAGTACAATTCCTGCACAGATGGGAAAAACATCAAAGGGAAACTTCCTTTGAAACTGCACTGCTGGGTATGACATGGCACTATCCTTCACAGAGAGGCTGTTCACCACTCCTCTCCAGCTTGATGGAAAGTAGGAACAATCTTCTTAGCTCCCACAGCAAAGCTCCAACCATTGACTTCCCAGCCATAGTCCTGGTCTACAATGCTACGATTAAGAAAACAAAGCTTAAAACAGACAACAATCTTCAAAGCTTGTGTACAGCCAGGGGCCTAGTGCAGGGGAATTAGCTGCCTGATTCAGAGATTAGGTCTCAGCTCAGACCTCAGCTTAGATTAAGCTCACACCTAAGCTTTAGATGCTCTGACAACTGAAATTAGGTGGAACATATTCACCTTTGTTACCTCTGTATTCCTATTTCCTTCTTTCTGGGGGCATCAGGACCTTCATATCCCACACCCACCTACTTGATCCTTCCAGTCTTTTCGAAGGCAGCCACTTCTGACTTTTTCCCCGAATGCCACGCAACTGACACGTGAGAGAACACTGAGTTACCTGCCAAGGCTTACACTGTGCAGCAGGCAGGAGCCAGAGACAGGACCTACCAGACACTTTTGGAGTTGCAGTATTCTTCCTCAAGTGTCCCGTATGAGCAGAGAGCAGTGTGACTCTCCAATAAGCGCATGGAACTACAAGGAGATCACACTCCCTATGATGCACTGAGGAGGAGTACTAAACTGTCTCTCCTGTGTGGGCAACGCGCAGTATGTTAACCACACTTGGAACCAGAACAAGATGATGCCCAGGATGAGAGGGGAACTGCTCCATTTCTGAGCAAGAATGGAACAATTTGGCCCAAGCTTTTGGCTTTGCAAAACTGAGTTCTTATCTATTTCTTTGCTCTATCCAAGCACTGCGTGAAGGGAAACTGGACAGAACTTGTCCTGAGTGCAAGCATGTTGAGCCCCATTTCTAGAGCTGGAATGGCAGCTCTGATGGGGAATGAGAAACAAGTGATAACTGCAAAGACCTAAAGAACGGAGGGGGTGCTATCAGTCTCCGACAATTGTATACACCTTGCAGAAAGGTGCAGAGTCTAAGCTGTTCTTCTGCACTTCCCCCTGTGGCCAATACAGAGAGCCTTCCTGAAGGAATCTATTGCTTGTGCAAAGCACCTCTGATAAATCACCCTCTTCCTCATTTTCCCCAGTGGCCAAGGGGACCATGTCTTCATCTGGACGAAAGATGATGGTCCACAAAGGGACCAGATTCTTCTTTAGACTGTTTTCTGCTGCCCAGATGAAGTGGGATAAGTCATGCCTCCTAAATACTGCTTTTTCTTCATATATTCACAATGGCGTAGAAACAAAATACATGACAGCACAAGACCTCTGGGAAAGTGCCATTTGTTGAAGAATGCTCCCCCTTCCCCTGGGAATAACACCTGGCATGAGAGCATTCTTCACTCAACAGCATACAAGGAAGAGCGCAGGTATTTCTGGTTGAAAACAGTCAATCAGCTTTCCCTAAAAAGGAAATAAGAAACAACACAAGCTTACCCCTGCACTGGCTTGCTTCACTGGTTGATCCTGGTCACAAGCATTTTCTGCTGCTCTGTAATGCCTGAGAGAAGTAGAGAAAGACAGAAATGGGCTGTTTCCATGTTGTCACATTCAATTGTGAAGAAGCCACCTGCCAGTTAAGAAAGGCTTTTTGAAGAGCTGAATCTGGCTACCACCTCTGCTGCACACATGAACAAGGGAAAACATCCCGTCAGCTTGCAGCACCACTCTTCTGGAGCAGCAAGACTGGGAGAGCAGGGAGAGCTGGGGTCCTTCCCCACTTTCTTCCACCTACACATGGCAGAAGCCCTTTCCTTTCTCTGCATCAGTTTCACTAGCTGGAAGATGGGGAAGCCACCAGCTCCTCCTCCTTGGGCATCTATTGGGGAGGAATACTGAGAGTTAGGTGCTATCCTGCAAGGGAAAACATGAACATTTGCAACCATATCTGCATCCACGCAGAGCTAGCCCACTCAAACTAAACACCAGCACACTGAACTACAAATGGACATCTTCAAGATGTTCACTTGCAGTTTAGAGGCTAGTCAGGAGACTGTCTCCATTTGGGAAGGAGTCCCCATTAAAACAACACAGGCTCTGAAGATCAAGAAAACACACAGACATTGAAGGTCTCCTCATATACATCCCTTTTCCTCCAAAAACTCATATCTTCATTGTCACCAAAGAACCACCTTTTCAAGGGGCAGACCTACAACCGACACCCACGGTATCCCACGCTCATTGTGCTTTAAAGCCATTCAGTCCAGGATGGTAACAGAGACTCTGTACCCGATCAGATCATTTCTCTGAGACCACTCTGGGCCCCAAGTTTCACCTCCCTTGATACCTGCACTGACAGATGGGAAAGTGATAAGAGAAAAACCACCAGTCGACTTTCAGGGACAATTAAATGCATGGGTCTGGCAGGCTGACCATATTCCTAAGACTGACTGGCTGGGTACGAAGTCTGAACTCTGGCAAACAGGCCCTTCAAACAGCATGTGAAAGTTTCTCAGAAACAAAGCAAGCAACTGGCTAGAGTTTCAAGTCCAAGATTCCACACTTGCCCTCATTAGTCGTTTTCTTATGACATGTGCTGGTCGCAGGTCACAAGCAGAGCTTGTTGTTTTGCAACACAAAACAAGCTTTCCCCAAATTCCTGGACCTCCTCTAAAATAATTACAAAACTCCTATGTTGGCATAAGAATGTGACAGGCGTATTAAAAAAGGTACTTGTGACCTCTTATTTAAAGGAAAAAATGGAAAAAAACCCTCACTGGGACAACAGTAAGTTTATACACATGACATTTGAACAAACGGATGGATAGAGAAGAAAAACACCCGGGAAACCCGGGCCCTGACCCGTGAGTCCCCTGACAACGCTCCCCCCGCCAGGCCGCGCTCCCGGCCTGCTCCTCGGCCCGGCGAGGACAGCGCCCGCTCGGGGCCGCCCCTTCCCTTTCCCCCTCACACCCGCCGCAAGAACGGCAGCTCCCACACGAGGTGTCTCGCTCCACACACACTTCCCTCCGCCGAGGCCCTGCTCTGTCCCCAGCCCTCTGTCCCCGGCCCCGCACACGGCAGCTCCTCAGCCTCCAGCACCGGCAGCTGCAGCACCCCCAGCCCCGCCCCCCACACCGCAAGTGACGCCTCCAGCCCCAAAGTCCCGTCCACCCCGCGCTCCCCCATTGGCTCCTGGAAGGTGGGGCGGGGCCTCCTGGGGTGGGACTGGCCGGTGGGGCAGGGGTGGCAGTGCGCATGCGGGGGAGGTGGGGCGGGGCCTGAGGGGGCGGGTCCGGGTCGGAGCATGCGCGCTGGCGTGGAGGCGGGGCGGAGGGGTGGGGGCGGGGCGGGGCGGGCGGTGTCCTGCTGCACCGCAGGACGGTGTGGGAATAAGGAGAATAGCCCTGAAAAGACAAAGTCCTCCTGGTGATGCCGGATGTGTCCGCAGGAAAGCTGCAGCCCCTACGCGAAGGCTGCAGTGAGGACACGCCTGCTGTGGCAGCGGGGGTGGTTCGGGGGAGCACCGCGTCTGTCCCCACGAGCTGCGTCCGGACTCTCCTCCCCTCCGCTCCTGCTCTGCTCTGAGTGTTGGAGCACCGCAGAGGGAAGGGACCAGCCCGTGGTGACCGCTGGCTGCCACCCTCGCAGGAAAGGGGCGTGAGATCACACCCTGACTGTGGCCAGGGGAGCTGAGCTCTGCTAATGGACATGGGACCCATGGTCTCACCCGTCTGTACCCACCCGAGCCTAACTCCGCCCCGAACACAGTGGGGGATCATTCATAGTTTTAAGGATTTTGTTTGTTTTCTTTTAGATTCCCCTGTCATCCCTGGGGAGGACTCTTGGTGACAGAGATCCTCAGCACTGCAACTGCACTTGGCAGTGATAAGCAGTGAAGAGCTGTGATTCCTGAGGGGCAAAAGGATTCACTGTGTCTTTGGTGCAGAGGGAGGAGAGCTGGCCTGCCCATCCCTCTTCTTCCCAGCTGCCCTGTGCCTCCAAGGTGGAGGACACTTGCACTCATGCTACCCTAAAAAGAAACAACACTGCAGAGAGCAGAGGAATCTAGTCTTAAAGTGTAGATCTCCAAGCTCAGCAGCCCTTTTCAGAGCACCTGAGGGGGGTCTCAGCCCTCCCCTTCTAGCCAGGAGCACATCAGGCTCATCCCAGCTGCCCACATCCAGCCACCCAGCAGCATTTCCATCGTCTTAATATCTAGGTGGCCTCTCCATGGGGCACTGAGATGACACCCAGATGCAAGGGGAGAGTTGTGCCCTTCTGGAGGGCAGCTTGCAGCCCAGCCCGACACCCCAGGGAAATAGTCCAATGTCCTAAAGATGGGGAGTCCTGAAGAGAGAGTTGGCTCACTCTCAGCCTCCAAAATGCATTGCCCAGAGCCCCACAGTCTAGAGGGGGACTTGGGCACCTCCATGTCAAGGACATGTCTGCATGGCAGGACCCGCAGGGCTGGTGTCTGAATTGCATCTGAACCTCCCCCTACCCAGAGAGTCCAAGGGGAAGGACAAGGGCAGCACAGAGAGGTGGGAAAGATAGAGCAACGCTATGATATTTGTGCCAAGGGAGGCAAGGACAGGGAGAGACAAGGGGCACGCAGGGGAAAGTGGTTTGGGAGGGACAGTGGTTTCCTGCGCCAGAGACTCAGGACTCATGGATTCATGGGTGCATTTGGAGCCCCACCTTGGGGCCAGGCAGGTCCTCCCCGAGACCCTGCCCTGAGGTGTGGGCACACACTGGGGTGAACGCCCCCACTGTGGGATGTATGCGCACACTTTGGAGTATGTGTGCACATGGTGGGGTGTGTGTGTAGTGTGATGTGTGTGTGTGTGTGTGTGTGTGTGTGTGTGTGTGTGTGTGTGTGCGTGCACATTTCGGAGTATGTGTGCACACTGAGGGGTGTGAGCGCGCTGTGGTGTTTATGCAATATGCAAACTCCAGAGTATGTGTGCACGTTTTGGGGTATGCACACACTACAGAGTGTTTGCACTACGTGTGTGTGTGTGTGTGTGTGCGCGTGCACTTTGGAATATGTGTGCATGCTGTGGGGGGTGTGTTTGCAAAACGTGTGTGCACTGTGTGTGTGCGCACACTGGGTTGCCTGTGCACTATAGGTTGTGTTAAAACCCCCAGCCCCAGAGGCTGGTCACGGACAACCTTCACCTTCAGCCCTACGAGGGGTGGGGAGGGCAGGTGTAATGATGGAGTGAAGCCAGCCCCAATCTCAAGGGTCTCTCGCTGGGCCCCCAGCGAATGCGGTGCCTGGGGAGGTCAGGGCTGGGTCTGTGTGGTCCCTTCCCCTCTCAGTCCAGCCCCTCCTGGCCCCATCTCCTCCTGGGTGTTACCTTGCACGGCCATTAAAAGTACAATACTGGTATGTTTAGTTATTCAGAAATAAATATTTTTCTTTTTTTATCTACTTTATAATGGTGTTTATCTAGGAGGAGGCAAAAAGGCAAAACAGTGCTGCCTGAGCTTTTGGATCCAGAATATGCCCTGTTCATGGTGATTCTTGGCCCACTAACAGCGGTCCCACCTGTTGCTGCTAGCAGGTGCTGAGGGAAAGTGTCCAAGAAAAAAGGAGAACAAGAGAATGATTTTTGTTCTTCCCCCTCCAGCAGACTTTCCCTGTTTCCAGCAGCTCGAGGCTATGGGACGTGGGCCTGGAAGCGTGTCCGTACCGTTGTGCTGAGGGGCTGGTGAAGCTCTTTGCTATCCATTTGTTTAACCTTCTGTGCAGCCTTGCACATGTTGCCCACCACAAAACCCTCACAGGAGGGGTGTGGGGTGTGTGAAGGAGCCCTGGAGGGCAGATGCCAGCGCTGGTCGCTGTGGGACTTTGCTCATAGCTTCCCTGCATGGTGAACGCTGTTAAGTGTTTCTTGACTGTGGTTTGACCTCTCCAGACAGGCACTGTACGACCACTTGTCTTCTCCATGAGGACTTTCCTCCTGCCCTGCTGTTTGCTGCCTTCAGTGGGGCGAGAGCCGGGGCAGGTGTCTAGGGGCCGGGGGGACGGGAGGGCCGGGAGCGCCCAGGCAGTGGGGTGCAAGTGGGGCTGATGGGCACCATCCTGCTGCTTGTCCCAACTGATGGGCATCATCCTGCAGCTCATCCCAGCAGATGGGCACTATCCTGCCGCTTGTCCCAACTGATGGGCACCGTCCTGCTGCTCATTCCGGTGCAGAGGGGCCGGGGAGGAGTTGCTCCCAGCTCGGCCCGGGGCCGCGTGCAGCAATGGCTGGGAGGGCTGTGGGTGCTCCTGGGGGTCACGTCCTGCTGCTGCACAGTGAGGGGCTGCTACAGAAACCTTTTTAAACCAAAAAGGAGTGCAAACCAAACACCCCACCCCACCCCAACCCTGCCCGCTGCAGGGCCCCCCGGGTGGGTGCCCACTGCCCTCCCTTGCAGCTGGGTTCCTGCACGGGGACCACGGCCGGGGTGAGCGCAGCCGCAGTGCCCAGCCCGGCTGGGACCCCGGTGGGGTTATCCCTGCCCCAGGGCCTGCGTGGGGGCAGTGGCAGCCCCCCAACTGCCCACACAGCCCCAGCCCGCTGCAGGGCCAGCCCTGGCCCCCCGGGGCCCTGGGGCGAGGGGGGGCCGTGCCCCTCTGTGACACGGGCTGTGGTCACAGAGGACATCCCGGGTCACGGCCACAGCTCCCCTCTCCCGCCCGGCCACGGCCTCTCCCCACACGTCCCGGCGAGGCCGGGGGAGCCCAGGCGCTGGGGCTGCTCTCGGCACCGCTCTGCTGCCAGGAGCCGCCGAGCCCAGCGGGAGCCGGCGAGGGGAGGCTGGGGCAGCGCGGGGCTGCGGGACGTGTGGAGGAGGAGGAGGAGGAGGAGGAGGAGGAGGAGAGGAGCTGTTTCCTCATCACCTCCCACTGCGGGGGTGACCCAGGGCGAGGAGGACAAGGATGGAGCTCTGGGACGCTGGCCAGGGGACGCGGCGTGGGCAGGGGGTGCCAGCGCTCCCCCGCCAGGGTAAGGCCTTCAGGATCTCCTTCTCCCCCATCCTGATCTCCCGGGAGCCGTGGCAGAGATCATTAACTCTGGACATGGCTGTGGAAACCCTGGGGCTGGGGGGAGGCTGGACGGGCTGGTGGGTGCCCCAAGAGCCCCGACTGATGTTCTCCTCTGGCTCAGGGGCCAGTGTGGCCACCAGGACTGCTGGGTCCCAGCCCTGATGCTGCCCCTGCCATCCTGGGGCCTCCCAGGCAGAAGTCCCTGCCCCGAGGGTCACTGCTGGCCTTGCAGTGGGGATCACCCACCCGAGCTCCAGGTGGGGGAAGCAGCTGGAGATGCTCTGGTGGCCACGCAGAGCCTGTGTGTGTGGGGATCCTAGAGAGGGAAGTTGGCCCCATTGGGGAGACCCAGGGGATGCCCTGAGCCCCTGGACAGCACTGTCCTCTGTGGGGTGGAAATCCCTTGCCAATATCCCCAGGGAGGGATGAGGGGGAGATCTGCATCTGGAAGGAAAGGAGACCTGTGTGAAGGAGGCTGAGGGGTCCTGCAGCTCCTGCTGGGCTCTGGAGAGGCCGTCGGAAACACCTGTGCTGGAAATGAATCCTTGGCCTTTGACTCAGCTCAGTGGGGCTTTCTGTCTGGGAGAACCGGCCTCTGCCTCTAGCTCCTTCCCACTGGGTCTCCTTGTGCCTCCAGACTGGCAGAGCAGGCTTTGAGCTCAGGGACACATTGTGGATGTCCCGTGGCAGGATGTGCATGTCCTAATGCCTCTGTTTCAGCTCCAGAGCCCTCCTGGGGGCAGACAAAAGGTTATAGCTTCAAGGCAGTGCCCACCCCAGCTCTGCCGCCCCTGCCAGGGAATGGGGTGTGTTTGAGGAGGGGGATGCGGTTTGAATATGCTTGCACTTATCATCTCCTTGGTTAGGCATGTGCTGAATGGTTTGAGCTGGCCCACCCAGAGCATGACATGTCTTTCACTTCTTTTCCAGAGACCCTTGCTGTCTGGGAAGGTGTGGCTAACTACATTGTTCATCAGCTGATGCTGAACCAGGTGGGTCTGCCATCCTGGGCCTCCCCACGAAACCCTTCTTCTGCCTCTTATGTGTCTGAGGGATGACGTCTTGGCTTTGACTTGTCTTTTTGAGAGGGTGAAGAGGAGGGGGAGGAAAGCATCTGGAAAGTTCTTACAAAGAATTGCTCCAAGGCTTCTCCAAAGCTTTCCCAGAGTGCTCCATCTGTCCCCTTTGTATGGCAGGAGCAGGCAGGGCACCGAGCACCATCCCCATGCTCTGACAAGTCTCCAGCCTGTCCACCTAACAGTCTCATAATTCTTCTCTTCCTTCCCCTTTTCAGGGAGTCAGAGTTATTCGTCTTGGGACCTTTGATATTGTGACTGAGCAAGTTGGTGGTGGGAAGCGTGGTCTTCTGACAGTTTGCAGACCCGTGTTCCGTCTTTCGAAGAATATTGCAGAGGTTCACGGCCTCACCTATGATAAGGCCTATGTTCCTGGTAAGGAGACAGGCTGAAACTTTGGCTTCCGTGTGGGACATCTGTGGGCTGTGCATAACTGCTGTTCAGTGTTAGACAGCCAGAGTTCCTTCACCAGGTCCTGAGAACACCTTCATTTGCTTTAATTATCCTGTCATCCTCATGTACAATACAAGTAGACTCCCTTTCTCTCGGCCTTGCTTTGACAGCTGGCTACACACCAGAGATATTGGGGCTGCTTCTTCTCATCAGATTTCATTAAAACCATTGGTCTGTGTTTACTGCCACACCAGACCGTGTAAAGGCAAATACCAGCATTCATGGTGGCCCTTGCACTCTCCTTTTACTTAGAAGTGGGTCCAAGGCAGCGGTAGAGAGCCTTGAAATGGAGATGGGGAAACTAGTGTGTTTGAAAAGCCGTCAGAGGCCAGCTTTGTGGAGATGGCTGGTCAGTGCTGCCAGCACTGCAGTGGTAGTGGACATTGGTGATGCCTGTGGGGCAGCAGGAGCTCCGAGCTGTGTTTGGAGTGGGTCTTTCTTTTGAAAGGACTCCATCTTCTCTGTGATGGCAACATCAGTCTGGCACTTCTTGGAGATGGACCTCTGGCACCAGAAGCAGGGATGTTTGCTGTGTACTTCTGAGGGTGCTGGGGGTGGCCAGAAGGATCTGAAGGGGTGTCATGCAGTGCTTGTGTTTTCCTTCCCCTCTTTCCTTCCTTGCGTTCATGTGACGTGGCACAGCTAAATCTCTCCCGCCCTGGAAGGCATTGAGTGTGGGCACAAGTATCATGACCTGGCAGCCACTCCCTCAGCATGGGAACCGGCCCCCTTTCTCCTCTTCCTGTCCTGCCATCATGCCTCATGTTCCTACGACATGGCTAGGGCCCTTTCTTTCTATGTCTGTAGGGAAGAAAGCATTGCGCTTGGCCCATTGCACTTTGTACATCCGGTTGTAGAGTGCTTTGAACTTCTCCTAGGGAGCAGTGATATCAGCTTCCTTCAGGAGCTTTCCCAGATGTTTAAAGACGACAGCTCTGTGGCAGGGTCTTGCTTGAAGACCTCAAAGCTGCCCATGCTCTGTGTTAGCCTGCTGCGCTTGTGACTTTGTTGCTCTTTTGCTGCTTCCTAGGTCATAAGCTCTCTGAGCCCCTGAAGTATGCTTGCATAGCCTCGAACATCTCTGTTCCTTGGAAAGCAGTGGAGGCTTGCATAGAAGAGACCATGCATCTTTTCTCCTGTTGCCTTGAGAGTGGGAAGAATGTTGCCCTTGTGTTGAAGGACATCGGCATGCTTGTTATTCAAGGGGTAGATGTGAAAATGAGATTTTACAGAGACTTTCTGAGAAGGCTGAATGGGACCGAGCAGCTGCTAGAAGCTCTTCTTGGGGTAAGTTTTCCATTTCTGCAGTGCTACCTGTGGTCCTTTTGAAATCATGAGTGAATGCAATTCTATTAGCCTGCCATGACCTGTTTAGGGGCATGGACAGTCCTGGCCTGCAGTAACGCCAGCTCCCTGGACAGTTTGTCTTGAGCATTCAGAGGATTTGGCAGCAGAGAAGACCCTGGGAATAGGCTGTACTGGGTCCACCCAAAGATTCATGCAGCCACATGCACTGTTTGCATGTGCTCTGGGAAAAAGTCCAAGGAAAGTTCAGGTCTTGTGTGTTTTTTTCCCAGTAGACTTCCCATCTTCCAGACAGCCATGGTTTAGTGCCCCCTTGTTTCAGGCTCACATTTGAACCCATGTGTCCTTTGGCCATGTCTGAGATGGTAAGGCAGCGAGTTCAACAGCTTCCCCTTAAGCGAGGTAACAATATTTCTAGGCATCAAGGGACATGTGCGTCCCTTTGGAAGCTCAGCCTGAGCCCTTCATGGGATGCCCTTGCACTGTGGTGTGGTGAAGGAACAGTGAGTTCCTTCCCTCCTGCCCCTGCCTGGGCCATCTGGGATGTCAGACATCTCTGGGCAGTCTCTGGTGACTTCAGTCCTCTCTCTTTGAAGCTGGAGGGCCTGAGCATGTGTCATCTCTCCCATATGGCAGCTGGCCAGAATATCTCCTCACTCTCATCCTCTTGCTCAGTGGTGTTTTTAGGTCTGTGTCTGTGTAGGTTTATTTTTGTAGGGCTCATTGCTCACCCCACTGTCTGGGCAGGAAGCAGAGGCACAGGCAGAGCAAGGCCCAGGTGGGGCCAGAGCCCTGTTGCTGCTGTTGCTGTGTTGGTCTAGTTGTGCTGACCAGCTCTTCCCAGGGCCCTACACTCTCACCAGCACACAGGGAGTCTTTCTGTCCTGAAGTGTGCACCTGCCCGCTGCTAGTGGTGGCCGCAGCATGTCACAGAGAGACTCACTGGAGCCCGATGTCCTTGCCCAGGTCTCTAGTGCAGCCCTGTGCTTCAGCCTGGGCTTTCAGGTGCAGCTGGAAAGGGGAGGTGTGGAAGCAGGCTGAGCTGAGCCCCTTGAGGGTTAAGCCAGAGATGCAAGCAGGCTGTAGCCCAGCCCTGCTTCCCAGCTCTGTCTCTTCCTTCTCACTTAGTCCGTGGTGCCTTCTCAGTCCGTTGTCTGGGCCAGGGCCTTTTCTCCAGCCTTTGTTCCCAGTGGGTCCCAGAGCAGGACCCTCACCTGCCCCTTAAAAAGACACCAGAGACTTGGCCTTCATAGTTGGAACCCTCTGTGCAAAGGGAAAGGAAGGGCTGCGTCTCTCTATTCCTCCATGGTGCACAGGCAGCCGTCTGAATGTTAGGAGAGACTATGTGGGGGTTAACCCCACGTCTGAGCCCTTTGTTCTCAGCTCAGGAGGCATCAACTCAAGCCAGCAGGGAAAGAAAACGGAGCAGTCGGGACCCCCGGCTAGTGAAATGCCATCCCCTGTGCTTGCCTCCATTGACTCCTGCATTAGGAAAGACCTGGTGTCTGGGCTGAGTCTCTGCATTCTTGCAAAAAGCAGTGTTCCTAGCCTTTCTCATGTATTTCCCTCCAGCCGCTCTGCTGTATAACTGAGGGGCTGCTGTGAGGAAGAGAGAGATTCAACATTTCAGAGAGGCAGCACCTTCTCTGAGCAGTGGAAAAATTTGCTGCCCCTGTGAGCGATGAGATACTTTCCTTGGCCTCATCTCACGTGTCTCTCACCTTTGCAGATGCCGGAGATGAGGGATTCAGTCCTCTTGGGCACTGAAACTGCAGCTTCTCAGACCTGGTCTGGTCATGTCATTGTCTTTCCTGAGTGAGTATGGTTTGTTGCTTCTTAGCCCCTGGCTGGCCAAGCAAGCAGCTTCTCTCAGCATGTTTGGTAGCGTTGTGTTGCCAGTGCTTGTGAAGGCTGCTCAGAAAGTCATTTGAGAATAACTCTTTCCAATGTGAATTCAAGTACAGGTCCGTACTAGTCACTGGCTTGGGACATTTCCATGTCTTCTGAGAGACCTGTGTGAATGACGTGTCCTGCATGTATTTTCTTGGGTCAAAGGTTTTTTTGATGGGAGGCCCATCTAGGCCCAAGTGGAGCCTGTGCCCAGTGGGGTTGTGGAGAGCTTTGTGCTGGCTCCCATTGTGCTCAGTGTTTTGTTCCATTACCTGCCTGGGAGATGGAGGTTCCTTTTTACAGATGCACAAACATCAGCTTGGGAGGGCCTGCAAGTGTTTTGGAGGGTGAGAGAGGAGTTAGAAATGGTGCTGGGAAGCTGTAGGGAAGGAGAGTAGTCTGTTCTGCCTGGACATGAACATGAACAGGAGGTGGGAGATGGTCACAGTGGCAGCCTAGAGAATCTGGGTTAAAGTGAGCTTTCCTACAAGGAAGGATAGGGAAGTTCTTGAAGAGCCTGAAGAGGAATCACATACCCCTCCAGGTGCTGGAGGTCTTCATGATGTCACTCAGCTTGCTAGGATGCTCCTCCAGAATCTGGCATGTTCTGTATATTCTGCTTTGGAAAAAGGAGGACTTCACAGTAGCTCCCAAATGCCCCTGTGTCCCCCTTATTCACACAAGGTGCAAAGGAAGTGTGGTGTCCTTCCTTTGAACTGGTGTCTTTTTCCCTGTTTCCAGGTACAAGCTTGAGAGGAGAGCTAGAAAACCACCTGTGGCACCTGCGAAGCCCAGCCAGGAAGAGGAGATGGGAAAAGCCAACGCGAGTGGCAAAAAGGGAATGGAACAGCTGGTTCCTGGCAAGGGTTTGTGCCTTCTCCTCCTGTGCTGCTGGGTAGGGCATTGGAGCCAAGGCTCCAGTGCAATGGCTCCCAGGGGTAGCATGAGGCACTGGAGGTGATGCTGCTTACCCAAGATGGGAACTCTCAAGGGACTCAGGATGGGAAAAGTCAGATGGTTAAAAAGTCTGGTAGCCTGTGCCAAGACTTCCTTCATTTTCAAAGCAAGGCGTTCTAACCTTTCTTTCCTACTCTTTCCTACACATCCCCAAAACAGTGCCTTTCTGTTGACTGAGTCAACAGAGGAGTTGTAGGCATGTGAGATCAGTAGACTGATCCAAGGATCGGCTTGCCTTGTGTGAAATTATGGCCCCCAGAGAGGCTCTGTTCGGTCACCAGGACATCCCAGCAAGCCCCCTTTTCCATCGAGTGAATGGGATAGAACAAGATATTGCCCAGTAAAAACGAAAAGACAGATAGAAGCCAGTGTCTGGAAAGACCAAAGACCACCCAGGAAACAAGCTTTGAAAGGAATCAGCTTGAGGCCTGCCTCACAGATTTATCACAAGCTTGAGCGCATCTGCCTATCCTTCCTGTTCCAAAGGTCTCCACAATGCTGTCCTGAAGTGTTTTCTTGTCTCCTGCTTGCAGGAACTCTTCCTGCCAAGCGTCTCCTCTTCAGGGAGAGGCATCCTCCACCCAGAATAACAGCTACCAATATGCAGAAAGGAAAGGAGAAGAAAGCTGAGGTCAAAGCGTCTCGTGGCAGGTGAGACACTTGGAGGCATGGAGGAGGGTGATCCTGCAGCCTTGTGCTTTTCTGAGTGAGATGTTTGCTGTGGACACGAGGTTTAGGGCAGCTCTGAATGCCTTTTCTCACATGGCACAGTGACTCCTGATCCCACGATGGCAGGACTGCCTTTACAGCCCTGATCACTTTCTCCTTCTTTGACCCTGGGTCTCCAGGAAGAATCAGTTTTCCATACCTAAGCGCAAGGTAGCTGGGACCATCGAGGAGTGTTTAATACATTTGCCAGGATGGGGTAAGTGTGTCTCACAGAGCCTGTCTTTGTAAAGGCCCCTGCTCCTCTCCTTGCTGCCTCGAGAGAGAGCCTGTGCCTGGGCATCCTGAGCATTCCTCCAGGCACATCATGGAGCCCTGGGCGCTTCAGCTGGGGGTGATCTCTGTGTCTGTGGATGTGAACACAGGCAGTCGACCCCACATCATTCTGCTGCGGGATTGCCTTCTGCTGCAGAAGTAGGCGCCCAGCTTGGGAGCGCAGAGTGGAGACCAAACTCGCGCTGTGCTCACACCACCTCCCCACAATGTGTATTTTCAGTGTGCTCCCAGCCATCGGAGGGAGCTCCTCACAGAAGGTGGAGAAGGGCAGGAGGAAGGACAGTGCTGACACCATGCCCCCACCTGAGAAACTGGTTAAAAAAATCCAGAAGATGCCAAGACAGGTAGGTGCTACTGACTGAGGTCCTCCTTGTGCCCCAAGGACTTGTGGAAAAGCACACTTCTAGGGGCAGGGAGTATGAAAGACCCCTTCCTGTGTGTTCATTTGGCCCTTGACCAGCCTTGTCCTGCTCTAGTTTTGCAATGCATTTGTCACTAGTGCGTTCTCAGGAAACACATCAGAAGGCCCTCTTTGGCCCTGTTTCTAGAGGGAATGTACCTGCTGGGCCCTTCAGGGACAGGGCATGGGCACTTTCTGTTTCGCACAGTGATCATTTAGCTCCTTGGTCAGATCACAAACGCCATTGTCAGACCTGCCAGTATTAGCTGAAAGGCATAAGAGTGCTGACAGGCAGGCTCAAGGCAAGGGGCAGAGGAGAGGGTGAGAAATGACCTTTGTGCCCTGGAAAACAACAGATGCCAGTAATAACCTTTGCTGTTTCTTTTCTGTGGCCCTCCAGGTGGAATATCACTTCAGAGTAATGGGGGAGGGGATTCTTGTCTTTCCTCCAATCTGAGCCCCTGGGAAGATCTTCCTTTCCTGTGTATTTTGCTGACAAGACAAGCAAGGCAACTGAAGGCAGAAGAGCACCTTTGGAGAAGTCATGTGAAGAAACCACAGTATTTCCTCTGGAGCCATTTTCCAGAAGTATCCGTAAGAGGCAAGGAACCCTGAGGAAAATGGGGCTTGTGGTCCAAGTGAAGTCCCACTGTTACTAAAGGCCCGTAGTTGGGCTTTCGGCTGTTGGGGAAGCTCAAGTGAATGCTGATGCTGAGAGTAACAGCTGAGGTCATAAGGGATGTTCAGGCTCATTTGTTCTGACCTGCCAAACCTCATAGTAGGATTGCATTAAAGGTTCCTGCTCTGCCAATGGTGATTTCTTCCCCTCATTTGCAATGCTATGGGAGATGTCCGATGGAGATAGGGGGTTAGTGGGCAGCCTGGCCCTTCCCTCCCCAAGGGCAGTGGGCCTGAGAAGGAGAAAATTGGGTTTATGGAAACAGAGGGGATTTGTAGCCCAAGAGACAAAGCACAGCACAGAGTGGGGGCTGTCCTCGGCATCCCAGCCAGCAGATGTAGAGGGACAAGAGCTGAATGCGAGTTGCAGGGAGGAGGCTGTTTAACCAGCTGCCGTGCAGCAGGGACTTCAGTGAGAGCTATGTTTCCTACAAAATGCTGAATCTCTGGTTGTGATTAATTCCCCAAAGATTTCTTGGTGCTGGTGTTTGGAATCAGAGGTGTAAAAGGGAAGGGAAAAGCAGGATCTGATGTGGAAGAGAAACAGCAGAGAGGGCTCCATCTGGGACCCCTCATGAACATCCCTCTGAATCGGCTCCTTCCTGCTGAAAGGGCACAAGGCAGGACAGAAATGCAGTGACTCCCCTGCAGGAGTCTAGCAGGAGGCTAAAAGCTGACTGTAAAACTGTGACTTCACAACAGCCCCAGGTCAGAGACTGGCAGTCAGTTTTGCTCTCCCAATTCATTCTTTTTTTTTTTCTTTCATCTTCTGCACCTTGCACACAGACTTTGCTTTTATGTTCTCTGTCCCCTCAGCAGCAGCTCACAGCACAAACATCTCAAACCTCCCCAGTGTGTGTTTCCTTACCCAAACACACTCACGCATCAGGCTGCCCTGTCCAGCCCAGCTGCAGCACCTTGCAGCTCCCCATCCCTGCACAGAGCAAGAGGACCTGCTCCTGCAACCCCACAAGCTGCTTTGATCCTCTTGCCAGCTGTTGCTGCTGCTGAACCCTACTCTCCCGTCAGGTCTCAGCTGCAGCTGTGACCCAGGGCATGCTGCTCTGTCTCCAGTCTCAGCCTCTCTCCAGGCAACAAGTCAGGCCAAGGATCGAGCACTGACTGGACTGAGAGGGTTGTCCTCTCCCCCGAGGTTGTGCTTGGGGTGGAGGAAGGCCTGACCCTGCCACAGAGGTCTCTGGCAGAGCTGTCTGTGCATCAGGCAGATGGCAGAATCTCAGTGGGGCACCACTGGCATCAGGACAGTCCCCGGTGCTGCTGGAGTGGGAACGGCTCTGCGGCCAGGCACATCCCCAGCCCTAGGGAAGAAGATGCTGCCCTTCACCCACCACCAGGTGCTGGTGGCCAGAGCAGAGCAGGGGGAGGCCTGGTGACCAGGTGAGGGGCTGTGGGCAGCTCCCTGCCCACGATCACCTCTACCTGCTCCCGTGGCCCCTCCACTGCACACCCCGGGGAGGGAGGGCAATTGGAGCTGTGGGCACCTCACCTGGGGAGGACATTTCCCTCAGCGTGTTCACTCCTGCTGTTGGTGTCAGGGACAGACGTGCTGCACACAGGAGTGATGCACAGGGTGGCAGAGGAGACTCGGGGAAGGGATTTGTTCCTCTCCATCGACCTTCCCTGGGAGGGCCAGAGAGTGGGAGCAACACCTGAAGCAAGTCTTCTCCTGCCCCCATCGACTGCAGAGATGTTGGAGGGGCAGTGTCCCATGGTGCAGCCCTGGTCCAGGACTAGTCCCCGCTGAGAGGCAATCTCCACTTCCCCCATCCCAGCCTGTGGCCCAGTAAGAGGGTTTGAATGCAGTTTTCTGCTGAGGATCTCAGAGCAGCAGGGGAGAACAGGGCTGTGCTTGTCAGGGGCACATCATGGGACGAGTGTATGTCCCACCCTTCAGCAGGTTGTAAGGGGATGTAGCTCAGTGGAAGAGTGCCTGCTTTGCATGTAGGAGGTCCTGGGTTTGATCCCCAGCATCTCCAGGGGTGTTTTATGTCCTGACTCTCCATCCCCTTGGTCCTCTCCAGAAAGTGTAGGCTTACAGTAGTAGCAAGCCAGCACCTTGGAAAACCTGCTCAGCTGAAATGACATCCCTGGGCAAGGGGAGAGGGAGTTAAAACTGATGCTGTTGGGACATGGATTTTTGTGTCACTAACTATTGCAACAAGCTGAGCGGCCAGCAGTAGGCAAACAGGCAGGAGCTGAGAGGTCATCCAGTGCATCAAAATGCCCTCTCAGGAGAGGGCTACATCCTCTTTCCTTTCATGGCAGCTGATTGGCCAGCAGCAGGTGGGCAGCCATGTGAGGTCATCAAGGGTACAGCAAAGCCCATGAGAAAGACATAAGAGCCTGGAGGGAGGAAGGAGGGAGAAGCAGGTAACATGACAGTACTGGCCTAGTGATTGTGAGATCACCTCTATGACTGCAGCTGATTGGGCAGCAGCAGGCAGGTGGGCACTGTGAGGTCCTCAGGGGCAGGAGAAAGCCCCCAGGAGAGAGGGCAGAGGCAGAGTCAGGCAAGGCTGGCCTGGCTGGGAGCTTGTTTGTGAGGTCACTTTTATTGCAGCAATCTGATTGGGTGGCAGGCAGGCAGGTGCTGTGAGGTCATGAGGCAGATGAGAAAACCTTCCCCATGTTGAAGAGAGCTCAGGGGAAGGGGAGAGGGAGAGGTGAGTGAGAGGGATGTGTCTAGGGTGCTGATTGTGAGGTCAATTCCTTACATCAGCTGGACTGGCCATTAGCATGTAGGTCAGCAGGAAGGCATTGTGAGGTCATCAAGAGCATCAGAAAACTGCCACCAGCAGAAAGGAGAGCTAAGGAGGAGGCAGGTAAAGGGGGGAAACAATGGGATGATGATGCAAACATCTTTTGCACTGTGGCAAGATCTTTGGAACTGAAGTTGTAACTGTGATACAAAGATGACATTCCCATTTGTTTAATACAGTCCTTTATCAATAGGAATGGATCATGCATGCTCTGGAGTGGTCACGTAGGACCACAGGCCAGCTGGATAATAAGGATTTACTGGAACAACCCCATTCAGGGACTCTCACCTGCTCCACCTGAAGATGCTGTTGCAAGGACACCTGTGGCAGAGACTACCCTCAAAAGCCAGAGAGCAGCCAACTCTCCTGTTTATGGGATTCCCCACATGAGCATTCCCTAAGCAAAAGTTCCCAATGGATTAGATTTTTTTTAATATCTATATCTATACATATATATATGTGTATATAAACACTCTGTCCATGAATGTCTGTGAAGCAAACAGATCATTTGGATGCATCAAGTTCTGGTTATGGACCTAGGCGCTCACGCTGTGCCCCTCAGCTCCTGCTATGGGCTCTGTGTGGAGCTTTAGAGCCAGCACACTGTTTCCTACAGCCAAGGTGAGAGATCTGGCTGCGAGTCTGGTCCTGGTGCTGGCAAAAGTCTCCTGAGGATGCCAAAGACATCATCCTGGAGAGGGAGCAGGGGCATGTCTTCATTCTGTCACTCTTGGCCCATCTCTGGCCCGTGTCCATGTGTGTCTGTGTGGTGACGTTTTTGCAGCTGAGCAGAGGGGTCCCAGCCCTCAGGGAGAGCGTGTCCTTTGGGTGAGGGCTGAGCCTGGCTCCACATCTCCCCATAGGGTAGGAGAGGGGCAGTGCCAGCCCTGGGGCTTGCTGAGCAGGTGGTCACCCCATGGCGGAGGGGCCATGGGATTGATCAGAGCAGGCACTGCTCTTCTGCACCCTGGCTGTTGGAAGCCCGCGTGAGAAAAGCATTCACAGAGCGAGACCCCACGGAGGTGGGTAACGCACATGGACACTGCAAACACAACCCTTGTTCCTGCCGGGGCTCAGGCTCCAGCCCCGCATCTCCCACAGGGAGATGGGCCAGGGCTAGGGAGGGAGGGGGCTGTCTCAGGGCAGGGGGCTGCCAGCAGGGAGGCTCCAGGTCGCGGGGCCGGAGGTGGTGTCTGAGGCCCGGCTGCCCCCAGAGTCTTCAAGGTCACCCTAGCCCTGCCCCACTGCTTCAGGGATTTGTTGGTGACACCATCGTTGTCACCATCAGCAGCACTGGTGCTTTTCCCTCATGCCTACATTGGGGATCCAGTGCCCTCCCATAATCACTTCCCACTTCTGCACACATGGCCCAGCCCTCCTGCAAAGTCCCCAGCACCAGTGCTCCATCCTGGATAGGAGCCGGGATGTCCACAGCTCTGGGACGTGCTGCTGCCCGTGGAGGGTCAGCACAGGGCCTGGCACTGGAGGAGCTCCCAGTGGGGCATGGGAAAACGCTGCTGCGGGAGAGGGTGCTGGTAACAGCCACCGGCTCCCTCCTCTCCTCGAGGGCAGGATCCTGCTGTTTGCAGCGCTACCAAGCCCTGGCTGTTCCTGGCAGGGAGCCTGGCTTTGCCCTGTCCCGGCTGGAGGAAGAAGGGGGCTCACACAGCCCTCACTGCTGGAGACCCTCAGCGTCAGTGTCGGCACAGGAGCTCCCCCCACCGCCGTTGTCCCCAGGGAGCCCGAGAGCACCCCCCGAGCAGCGCAGCCAGGGAGGAGCGAGGGGAAGCGCTGGGATGCTGCTGCTGGGGGAAGCCCGGGGCAGAGGCAGACAGGCCCTCGGGACAGCCGTGCCCCCCCCCACCCCTGCAGCGCCCCCCAGCTGCCCGCGGAGCCGTCGAGGGCTGTCGCTCTCAGCCCCGTGCTGGGGCGGCGGGAGCCAGGCCCGCGGCAGGAGCGATGCCCCTCTCCTCTGCCGGAGGTCTGGCCGCAGAGCAGGTGCCTCCTGACTTGTGTGTGTCTGACACGGCTTGCAAGCGTTGTCTTACATCGTGTTCTTTTCTCTTCCCTCTGCTCTTCGTTCCTGTGTCTCTTTTCCCCCCACGCCCCCCCATGTATGCTTTCTGAACCTTAGCATGCTGCTGAAGCAAAGGAAAGAAACTAGGGTTGGTGTGTGTGTGGGAGGCAGGGGAGAGAGGGGCTGCTTCAAAGGAGCAGAAGGCAGCTATTAAAAACTGGGGAATCCTGTTCAAAGATCCCGATTTTCTGCTTTCTTGTTATGGGACACAGCAGGAAATTGAGGGGCAGAACAGAAAAGAACCTTTTTTTCTGAAAGGAAAGTCATTAGGTTGCCTATTAATTGCAATTAATTCATGGTATTAACTCCATTCCCCCACCCTTCACGCTCCAGGGCTGACTTTCATTCGGAGTGTGACAGAGGCCCGATGGGAAAGGGCAGAGTGAAGGGGCTTCGGGCTGGCTCTTGAGTGCAGCCCCAGGGCAGGGGGCTGGGGGTAGTAAAGGAGTGTGGGGAGAAACAGCTCCATGAACCTCTGCACTAGAGATGAGCTTTTTTGTCTCTTGTTATGGTGTCAGGTTAGGGGTTGGTGTCACATGGGGCTGAGGGGAGGTAAAGCCATGCTGCAGCAGTGCATGGTCTGTTGCCTACAGTCCTGCTCTTAGCCCATGCCAGTCCTTGCAGTTTTGTGGTGAGAGGGATTTCTAGCTGAAAAAAGGCCCCACGAGCAGGAAGAGGATGAGAGGAGAGGGCAGCTCGTGCTTCCCCATCTGGCCTGGGGTTCCAGCAGCTGGAGGAGGTGCTGAAAGCCGAGCCCACAGCAAGGCACTGAGGCTGCAGGTTGTCTCACTTCATTTGGGAGGAGACTGTTCCCATCTGCTGACCTGATGGTCAACCAGGTGGCTGAGCTGGAGAGGGAAGCCTTAAAGTGGGAGCAACTGCGGGGAGAGGGTGAGTCAAAAAAGAGGGAGGAAGTGCTGGCCTGGGCTGGCAAGGAAAAGGTGCAGGGAGATGTGGACAAGAGAAACCCCAGAGAGAAAGTAGTGGGAATGCAGGGAGCTCTGCCTAGGGATGGATGATGGGCCTGTCGAGAGCTATGAGTGAGGATTAGCAGGCAGACCAAGAGGGGTGTAGCCTTGTAGTGGATGTGTGCTATGGACTGCCTGAAGAGGGGCAGCCTCTGCAAGGCGTGAGGAGTGTAGAGTTGAGGAGAAGAAAACTCTTCCTGCTCCCCAGACACCAGCTCTCAGGCAGGCTCAAAAGCTGAGACCAGAGGCATGGAGGCAATAGCATGGTGCTGTGTGTCCCCAGGGGGACCGCCATGGCATTGTGATGGGGGTCTCTATGGCAACCACCAAGGCACTGTGATGGGGTCCCCACGGCAACCACCAGGGCTTTGTGATGGAGGTGGCATCATGCCCACAAGGCCATTGTGATGGGGCGGTCGCCATGGTGACCGTGTCCCTACTGGGACCAGAGCCCCCAGGGGTCCCCACTCTGAGGAGAGCAGCTCGACCAGGAGGGAGCAGCTCCCCCTTGGTGCCAGAGTAGCAGGTCCTCACGAGTGGATCCCAGACATGGACAAGGAGCGGCAGGCGGACGCCTGCTCCCAGTCCACGGACGGACACCCAGGCACGCAGGAGTGCAGGAGGAAGGTGAGTGGTGGGTCTGGAGGGAGAGGCAGGCAGCAGGGCTGGGACCTGCATGGAGAGCACGAGGATGGTGGGGAAGGGGAGGTGGGGCAAGACAGCCAGGCATGAGCTCCCCCAGTGAGGGGGCATTTATTCGTGGCCCTGGGGATTTTCTCTCAGATAAAGCACACACCAGCCTAGATACTCCAAGGCCCACAGGGACCCCGTGAGCTCTGCACTGAGGGGCAGAGAGAAGCTGTGGGCTAAGTGCAGCTGGGCCATGCGTGGCCATGAGGTTCCCTTCGACATGGGGCTGGGGTTTCCTGTGCTTCAGGGGCTGCTCGTACCAACACAACCACCTCCATCATGTGCCCCCTTCTTCCCGCAGGTGGGCCAGCAGGAGCTGCACACAGTGGTGCAGCGCAGCCGGACCCCGGCTTCGTCCCACCAAAGGGACAGGCTGCCTTCGCTCCCCGGCCCACAGAGCTCGTGGGCCTCTGAACGCGGCATCGTTGCAAAGGTACAGAGCTGAGCAGCGATGGTGGCAAAGCCTCTGCCTGACTCCCCGGAGGTGCCAAGAAGCGGGTGGGAAGTGCTGGGAGAGACCAGGAGGTCTCTGCCCCCAGCAGGCTGACCGCATGCTCTGCACAGCAGTCTGCAAAGAGATGCCTTGGGGTGTCTGAGGGAGCTGCCTTTGCCTGTCTCTTGCCCCACGGTGACAAACCCTCTCCCCACCCGGCCTTTGGGAGCAGAGCAGCAGCCGCCCACATGGGAGAGTGCAGCCGTTGTCGAGGGCATCGGGGCCACAGGAAGTTTCCATGTGGGAAGGATGGAGGGCAGGGGGGAGGATGGCAGGAACTTAGCCTTTCCCATGGGCTTTGATTGCAGGTGGTGGAGGAGACTGCCAGGGACGTTCCCATTGTGGTACAAGCTCTGCATCCCTCCGCCGGCCTTGTAAGGAAGGCTCCTCTGGGGCACAGGGAGACAGCGCCTGGCAGGACTCGTGCAAGAGCAGGGACACCACATCTGCCTGGCTTACCACCTCTCCCAACCAAGGCAGCTCGGCAGGCCCATGGAGGCCTGGAGACCTCTGCAGCTAAAACTGCAGGATCTACAAGTCGAACGAAGCTGCCTGCTCGCGAAACATCCTGCAGGTCTTCTCCCCGAGGCAGGGCCAATGCCATGGACACCAAAGGGGTGGCCAGGAGAACCCTGGAGAGAGAGACCAAGGGATTAGAGAAGCTGGCAGTGAATTCCAGCACAGCTGCTGCCAGGGAACCCTTCCCACCTGGTAGTGCTGCTGGGAAGGCTGTGGACTCAGGGAAGAGCCTGGCAGAGGAAGAGCTAAAGCCATGCCCTCTTTCCTTGCCTCCCCTTCCAAAACGCAAGCAGGAAGCTCACGGTCCCACCCGGGCAATGCAAGAGCTCGTCCACTGCTTGCCTGAGCCCAGGCCTGGCTCTTGTGCATCAGCCCTGGGAAAAGCAAGGCTCTTGCTAAACAACAGTACCAGGACAACTCTTCCCCTGACAAGCCAGCAACTCTCCGGAAGCTCCTCCTTTGTCCCAGGAGCACAGGCCATTCCTGAAAGGGAGATGCGAAGCACGCCAGCACACAAGGAGCAGGATGAGCTGCTTTCTGCTCCCAAACATGCCTGTGCGCAGGAGGTCAAGGCAGACTGTTCAGGCACGCTGGTGCAGAGGCAGGACTTGGTGCTAAGCAAGTCCTCAGTGTCCCAAGGTGCAGACCTGCAGCCTCGTGAGCTGCAGGTGGCTCCTGCTGAGACGTGCCAGGGAGAAACAGCCTCTCCTGCCCTGGGTGATGCCCTGCAGTGTGCGACAACAGCCACAGGTTTTTCAGGGGAAGCTGGACTCCCCATGCCCTGCTGTGCAGAGGTGTCAGCTGGCTTTGAAGAAGACATCCCTGCCAACTCCCACAGTGACATGGCCCCACCATCATCTTCCGTGCCTGAGCCTGCCAGCCTTGTGCAGAACATCCTTGGAGAAGCTGGCCTGGAAATGATGGCTGAGAGCCAGGGCCCTGCCCCACAGGGCCCTGCCCCGCCTGCTGGGGCTGTGGAGGGTGCAGGCCTGGGGCTGGAGTCTGCTGCCTTGAGCCGTCCTGATGACAGGAGCCCTGGACCTGGCCGGCATCCAGCACAGCCTGATGCGAACGAAGCCACGAAGGAGCTCAGTGCAGCCGTGCCCAAAAGGACATCATCGGCACAAACCAGCAGTCTGGCAGTACCAGCAAGCCCAGGCCAGGACGAGCCCACAGAGCAGGACAAAAGCACAGCCCCTGCAGCTCAGCAAGGGCCTGATGCCCGTGCTGGTGGGGGCAAAAGGGAGGTCAGTGGGGCCGGTGCACCCGCTTCCCCAGGCAAGGGCGGTGCGCATGGGACCCCACGATGCCCCCGGGCAGGGCAGGGCCCAAAACAGCAGCCTTTGGGCATCATCTGCCATGTGCAAGGACAGCCTCTGCGCGTGCACCCTGACAACACCTCGCAGTATCTCGCAGTGCTCTCCATCAAAACAGAGCCACTGGAGGAGCTCGAGAGGAGCAGCCTGGCGCGCACCGGGCACACCTTGGCCCAGCTGCGAGAAGCCTGTTTCCAAAGGAAGAAGCTGAGCCTGAAGGAAAGCGAGGGCAAGGAGGCCAAGGGGAAACGTTTCTCCCTGACAGCGTCAGGATCCCTCAACGTCAAACGCAAGGAGGTGAGTGCCAAGGATGGGCTGGGCCAGGTGGTAACCCTGCCTGCACTGGGGCCAGCCGCTGGGCAACACTGCAGCAGCGTGACTGTCCCAGTGGGAGCAGGGCCCCGGGAGGCCTTTTGTGGTGGGAAAAGCAGCGCCCTTCACAAATGTGCCTCTCTTCTTTTAGCTGCTGGCCAGAAATTCCTTCTACAACTTGTGGAAACCAGAGCTAACGCGAGTGGAGCTGCTGAAGGATGCCAGGTGCAAGTGGGAGGTGCTGGAGCGGCTGTATGCCCATGCCCCCAGGAGGGAGTGGGAGGTGGGAGCCAGGAAGAGAGTGCTGGGAGCGGCGCAGGAAGAGCAAGGGGACTGGAGCCCTGAGGAAGAGGAGGAGGAGGCAGATGAAGAGCTTCTGCAAAGGGAGGAGCTGGAGGAAAACACGTCCTTGCGCGAGATCTGGGTCAGACCTAGCCTCAGGAGCCTCTTAGCAGATGAGGAAACGTGCCCCCAGAAGGTGCCTTGCTCGCCCAGCGTCAAGGCCGGAGACACTGCCAGGGAGGCAGCCGGTGACATGGAGAACATGCCTCTGGAGCCAGCAGTGCTCGGAGGAGCCGAAGCAGGGGCATGTGCTTTGGGGGATGGCTTTCAGGAGGCAGGGGACAGCGTGTCTCTGGTGCCATCAGAGAGACCAGAAACAAAGCCAGAGGCCTGGCCTGCAGCCCGAGACCCTCAGGAGGCAGAGGAAAAAGTGCCTGCCTCTGCAGCAGAAGCTGTGCCGGAGGCCTGTCCCTTGGCTGGAGGCCCTTGCGAGGAGAGCATCAGCCTGCCTCTCGAAGCACCACTGCCCGAGGGAAGAAAAGCAGTGGCTTCTGCCTTGTGTGGAGGCCCTCCTCCCCAGGTGAGCAAGGAGCACATCATTGGTCTCCACCATCAAAGGGGTCTGCTGTGTGAGCTGTGTCTGGGGTGTGCAGGGTGGGTGCAGAGAGCTGCCCCGTCCTGTGGGACCCCTCTTCCCATGGTGCCAAGCTGTCACCCTGAGGCCTTTGCCCTCTGCGATATCTGCCATGGGGGAGCTGCCTGGTGCTCTCCGTTTCCAAGTGCCCAAGGCCCAGGGCTGACGTCCCCTCCAACGCCTGCACTGCGGTCAGCCCTGGAGCCTGGATGCAGAGCGAGGAGGGAAGGGGCGACCCCAGCAGCAGCCCCCTCCCACACCCAGCGAGCCAGCCCCCTTCTGCCACCCACCTGGCCACCTCTCTTCCCCCCTGCCCGTCACAGCCCCCAGCCCAGCCCTGCTGCTACAGCCCCACGACAAGCCTTGTCCCATCTCTGTGCCACCCGCAGGTCCCTTCCCTTGGGACTCACAGCTCTTGGCAGCATCCCACAACCCCAAACCCTTCCGCACATCCATCCCGGGGCACCAGTGTCCTGAGCATCACCAGCTGATGGCACGTGGTGTGTGGGCTTGCTCTCCCCGTGCAGGTTGCCTCTGAGCCCAAAGAGGAGAAGTCATCCCCTATCTTCAGACAAGCACCAGAGGTGGACCCAGGTAGGTACCCAAGTCAAGAGCCCTTCTGGGCACGGCGGGCCCGTCCCAGCACAGCGAGCGGCACCGGGGCCGGCAGCAGTAAGCGCTCGGGGGCTGGCCGTGCCGAGGCCACGACCCCTCGGGAAAGGCCTTGGTGGTGGCGACAGGCAGGTCCTGCACCCCCACAGCCCCTCGCCCACGCCTCTCCTTCCCCCACAGGCATCACCACCCTCCCGGACGCCGCAGCTCCCAGGCGACGGCCCTCGCTGCTCAGGACGGTGCTTCGGGCTCTGCGCAGAGCTTTCTGCTGCAGCTGTGCCACGGAGCAGCGAGAGGACCGGCGCCAGGAGGCCAGTGCCAGGCAGGTGCCCTGAGATGGGGGCTGGCACAGGGCAGAGAGGCAGAGCGACGGAGACTGTCCCGGCTGCTACAGAAATGCTGCCCCATCGTGTCCCGTAGCACCCCTGTGCCCACACCAACCCTAGTTGGTGACAGCCTT
This sequence comes from Struthio camelus, assembly GCF_040807025.1. Classification (NCBI taxonomy): domain Eukaryota; kingdom Metazoa; phylum Chordata; class Aves; order Struthioniformes; family Struthionidae; genus Struthio; species Struthio camelus. The sequence continues at coordinate 1,362,794 of NC_090973.1, read as the reverse complement.
TTTCCTGCTTTGAATAAAACCCTCGGAAGCTTTTTTCCCCCGTGTTACTTGTTGCAGGCAAATCTCCATAGCAAGACTAGTGCAGGCAATGGCAACGAAGCCAGGCAGGTCTGGAGAGAAAGCCGTTGAAGCAGTCACAGAGTCAGAGAGCAGCTGCGGTGGGAAGGGGCTTCTGGAGGTCTTGGCAGCTGGAGGCGGCCAGCGGGGGTTTCCCAGGGCCCGGCAGGGTCAAGCTCTGTCTCTGTTGCACCACCCTCAGGCTTCACAGGCTCTTGGCCCTCTCTGAGGGGAATTTTCCCTGCTGCCACTTGTGTCGTGGCCCCTCGTCCTGTCCCCAGGCACCTCGGGAAGGGTCTGGCTCCATCCTCTCCCCACCCTCCCCTTCACAGTGAGCGCTTAGGGCTCGCCGGGAGGCAAGTGAAGACCTGGAGCGAGGAGAAGCTGCAGAACATCTGCAAGGGTGAGCGTGGACAGTGGTGCATCAGCTGGGGCTGGCAGGGAGGAGGAAGGAGCCTGGGCAGTGAGCTCCAGTTCCCTGGCCTGCCCCAAGCAAGGAAGGCTTGGGCTGCCTGGGTGGAGGGGGCAGGGGCATTTGGGGGGCATTTGGGGCATTCCTGCCCAGCAACTTCCAGCTGAACCACTTGTGCCACCTGCTCCCTCCTCCCCATGGGAAGAGCTGGCTGGGGCTGACCCTGTGTGGAGGGGCTGGCTGAGGTCTCTGCAGAGACAGGTGGCTGAGCTCTGCTCCGTGGCTTTCTCTCTCAGTCCTCCAGCCCCTCGAGAACGACAGCCAACCCGCCACGCCTTCCCTGGCGACACAGACCATCCTGATCCTGACATCTCCAGGGAAAAAGTCCCCATCAGGATCCAAGCTGCAAGCCCTGCGCTCCTGGATGCAGAGAGGGTGGGACAGGTGGCACCGTTCTGCGGGAGATGGCTCTGCCTGAGCAGAGCCAGAGCAACGCTCCTGATGCCCTGCTGCTGCCCGCTGGGACACACTGGCTCCCTGTGCTGGGCACACTGGCTCCTGGCTGGCATCTCGCCCTGCCCACAGGACAGCGGCATGCCGCAGGCACATCCCGCCCCATCACCAAGCTCCCCCTTCACCCCTTGCCTTTTGTGCTTTCCACAAAGAAGCAGCCCTGTTTCTTTACCACGTGGGCCTGTCATTTCTTTAGGGAGACCAAGGCAAGGGGCACAATGCAGCCCTGCAACAAACTAGCATCGCCCTGAAAGGGGCAGGAGCCCTCCACTCTTCCCCGCAGCCCGGCACAGCACAACACATCCTCACACACTTTGTCTCTGCTGCAAAGCACCAGCTGCTCTGTCAGGCCACCAGGCCTGTTGCTGGCACTGAGACCTTGCAGCACTCTCACATGGGAGAGAGTGAGGTTACACAGGAAAACACTCTTCCACAAAGAGTTTAAGAGCAGAGGAGAGACTGCAGGGATCAGGCTCAGGCCTCAGTCGGACAAGAGTAACACCAGCAGCTGCTTCCACACCACTGACCCCTTTCATCGCCCCCCTCCCCTCTGTTTTCCCCTATCCCACATACTCACCTCAGTTGTCTTTCCCCTTCGGATCAGTCGCCAGGTTCAGGCCCACTCTCCTTAGGTTCGAGCTGGAGCAGTTTCTGCAATGGCCCAGCCAGCAGGGCCGAAGAGTTCAGCTCTTCCTCACTGCCTCCCTCATCTCGGCTCATTAGGGCTATGGAGCTGCATGTTCAGCACTTCCCTGCCACTTGGCCTGTCCTTTACACTGAACCGGGCCTTAAGCAGGACCCTGAACCAGGTCCCAGGGGCTCTCACACTGCACATTCCCTTGCACATACCAGGCGCCAGGCAAGCACCAAAACCAACCTGTAGTCTACCTTTGCTGTCCTGCCAGGCCTGGGACCGAGCCGTCAGGCTGCTCAGGCACGTAACCATGGTTTGTATGACACCTCGGAGGAGTCTTGCAGGTGCGTGAACCCTGTTGTTGCTGACAGGCACTTCTCCAGCATGCTCCTAGCCCTGAACACAGGTGGCTCAGGAAGCATTGAAATCGCTCTGCCTGCCCTATGCTCATGAGGATAAGGAAGGGCTGCTGAGGACAAGGAGGTGCAGGGCACCTTGTCTGAAGTAAGGGAAGCTGGCTGAAAAGAGCAAACAGATGTCCTGAGCAGATCACTGCCTCTCTCCCGAGCCCTCACTGCTCTGCAGGGGCTCAGCCGGCAGGATGGGGATGCTGCAGTAGGGGGACCCTGCCTGCCAGAGGGGCTCCTGCAGGCACGAGCCCTGCTCCAGCACCCGCGCTCCCGGCTGCTCCAAGACCATTCGCCATGGCAGGCCTGCCCGTCAGCCAGCTGGCCGCCCGTGCCTGGCAGAGCTGAGCCAGGGAGAAGCTGAGGCACCACCTCTGCTCCCAGCACAGCACCTCCAGGCAGGGCAGCAAGAACACAGCACACCTGAGCGAGCCGCAGGTAGGACACGTCTGGCTGGGCCTCAGGGAAGCCCCTGCCCCAAAGCACCACCCTTCCTCCTCTCCTTCCTCTTGGCCTTGCAGGATAGTGCGGGCCGAGTCCAGCGCTCTTGCTTTCTAGCTGCAGGTCTCCCTGTGCACAGCAACAGCAGGACTGCTGCAGGTGGGACTTGACTCTCCAGAGCTAAAGAGAGGGACAAAAAGAATGCACCTTCCCTTCTGCTGGCAGGGGAACAAAATCCCCTGGCTCCCTTCCAGCCCTCTGCTGCAGCACTCACCGGAAACATGCAGGCTGGGAAGAAATGGCAGCGGGGAATCACTGGTTGGAAGAAGGAGTTTCAGGCATTAACTGCTCCCCCGTCACCACCACCTCCTTCCCCCCCCTAAAAAACCCAACCCCCAAAGCCCAAAGGCCCAGCTGAGGAGGAGAGCTCATCCTCAGATGATTTCTAACGCCATTCCCATATTCACTTTTAAGATGGCAGAGTCACATTTTCACTCTTTTCACCCCCCAACCCCTCAACCCTGCCCCTCCCCCCAAAAAACCTTAAGGAAGATGCCGGCATCTCTGAAGCAAAGTCTGCACACCCCAGGCAAGAGCCGAGAGCTCTAAAGGTCGAGCACCTGCAGCTCGCCTTGCCTTGGCCACACATGGGCACGACCTTGGTCCCAAACCCCTGCTCTGTTCAATGAAACTGTGAAGAGAAACCGAGCAGCTCTGCAAGCAGGCAGGCACATCACGTACACCATGGCTTGACCTGACCCTGGACTGCTGCGAGGCTCCGAGTGATGGTCCAGGCAAGGAACATCTCCCCCTGCCCTCCACGCTTCTCTCTCACCTGCACAGGCCAAAAGCACTCCACAAACCCCTTGCAGGCTGCCCACACGTAACCGGCACCAACACGAGTGCTTTCCACCACAGAGAGAACAGCCACTTTGCGTCACACTTTGTCTCCTGGGACTGCCTGCGAGCCCAAGGGATCAGCAAGGGCAACGCCAAAGACCCCACTGCAGAGCGGGGCACCACAAGGCATTGCTCTAGCAGCAGCCAAACCCCCCCAGGCAGCGGGCGACCAGAGAGGCCTCGCAGCCTTCTCCACTGCCACATCCAGAACCCTCCAAACACGGAGCAAGCCACGAGGCAGCAACTGGAGCTTGGCTTCCCAGTGATGCGTCTGTGTGAGAAATGCCATTTCAAAGACCTGAGGATGTAACCAGGTGTAATTGTTGTAGATAATGCTTGGCTGAGCACCCACAGCTCCAGGAAGAAGCTCATTACTCAGTCTTTCACAGAGAGTTAACAAAACAAGGCCTTGAAGAAAGCAGCAAGATGACACCATAAGTCGGCCAGATAAGGGAGTAGCCACATGAGCTTGAAGAGAACAAAGACAGCTGATAAACCAAAGAAAACTGCTTGAACTGCGGGGGAACTCTCCGAATTAGCATAGTAAAGCACCCATCCAGGAGCAGGGAAGCCCCCCTAACAACCAAAGCCCCTTCCCCATGGAGCATGCGTAGCAGAAAAGGAGGATACTGTAACGTTAAACGAAGATGAGACGTAGCAGGAACCAATGGGAAAGAGGCTGACTGAATGGAGTTGTAAAATGTCCTGATAACCGTAGCTCAAACTGTATGAAGTGTCGGCTGTGTAGTAATGAGGTGTGCCTGGTTTGTGGAATTGTAGAAAATTACTTACTTATTGTAATCAATGGTGGCCGTTATAGCCGCTGTGGAAGATCAGGAAAAATGGCCTAAAAATGGAGCTTGGGCTTATAATACCATTTTACAGTTGATGTTGTTCTATAGACAAGAGAGGAAAATGGGATGAAGTACCGTATGTTGATATGTTCTTTGAGTTCCAAAATGATTACAAGAGCAGGAAAAAATGTGGATTAATGGCAAAAGAGCCGAATGTGTTAGTTTTAGAGAACGAAGGAGACAGAGGAATGGCAAAGCGTTGTTGTTCTGCATGCAGTATTGGGAAAAGGTGTAAAAAGCTGAAAGACCATCCCGAGGAGGAAGAGGATGTTGAATTCCTGGTAGCTCCGAGAAGAAGGGGCAGAGCCGGGGTTGGTGGAGAAAAGGAAGAGGAGGAAGCGGCGCCACCGCCCTCCTGCAGAGAAGAGTGATCCTGATGGGGAGGATGATTTGTCTAGCCCTGTAGCAAGGCGTCCTCGGAGAGGAGGTGCGGTTCTGCTAGCACTCCGGAGACAGGCTGGAGGACCCAGCGGAAATGCAGTGCATGTGAAAGTCCCTTTTTCCACCATGGATTGAGAGTCTTGGAAGGAAATGGCAGGAAACCATAGGGAGGATCCAGATTAAGTAGTTAAAGTTTTAGAAACAGTAATAGAAAATCATAATCCTGATTGGCGAGATTTGCAGGTAGTATTTTGCAGTAGAGATTTCCAGAGGAAGCCCCCGAGCAGCGCAGCCAGGGAGGAGCGAGGGGAAGCGCTGGGATGCTGCTGCTGGGGGAAGCCCGGGGCAGAGGCAGACAGGCCCTCGGGACAGCCGGGCCCCCCCCCGCAGCGCCCCCCAGCTCCCCACAGAGCCCTCGAGGGCTGTCGCTCTCAGCCCCGTGATGGGGCGGCGGGAGCCAGGCCCGCGGCAGGAGCGATGCCCCTCTCCTCTGCCGGAGGTCTGGCCGCAGAGCAGGTGCCTCCTGACTTGTGTGTGTCTGACACGGCTTGCAAGCGTTGTCTTACATCGTGTTCCTTTCTCTTCCCTCTGCTCTTCGTTCCTGTGTCTCTTCCCCCCCTCCCCATGTATGCTTTCTGAACCTTAGCATGCTGCTGAAGCAAAGGAAAGAAACTAGGGTTGGTGTGTGTGTGGGAGGCAGGGGAGAGAGGGGCTGCTTCAAAGGAGCAGAAGGCAGCTATTAAAAACTGGGGAACCCTGTTCAAAGATCCCGATTTTCTGCTTTCTTGTTATGGGACACAGCAGGAAATTGAGGGGCAGAACAGAAAAGAACCTTTTTTTCTGAAAGGAAAGTCAGTAGGTTGCATGTTAATTGCAATTAATTCATGGTATTAACTCCATTCCCGCACCCTTCCCGCTCCAGGGCTGACTTTCATTCGGAGTGTGCCGGGGGCCCGATGGGAAAGGGCAGAGTGAAGGGGCTTTGGGCTGGCTCTTGAGTGCAGCCCCAGGGCAGGGGGCTCGGGGTAGTAAAGGAGTGTGGGGAGAAACAGGTCCATGAACCTCTGCACTAGAGAACAGCCTTTTTGTCTCTTGTTATGGTGTCGGGTTAGGGGTTGGTGTCACATGGGGCTGAGGGGAGGTAAAGGCATGCTGCAGCAGTGCATGGTCTGTTGCCTACAGTCCTGCTCTTAGCTTGTGACAGTCCTTGCAGTTTTGTGGTGAGAGGGATTTCTAGCTGAAAAAAAGCCCCATGAGCAGGAAGAGGATGAGAGGAGAGGGCAGCTCCTGCTTCCCCATCTGGCCTGGGGTTCCAGCAGCTGGAGGAGGTGCTGAAAGCCGAGCCCACAGCAAGGCACTGAGGCTGCGGGTTGTCTCACTTCATTTGGGAGGAGACTGTTCCCATCTGCTGACCTGATGGTCAACCAGGTGGCTGAGCTGGAGAGGAAAGCCTTAAAGTGGGAGCAACTGTGGGGAGAGGGTGAGTCAAAAAAGAGGGAGGAAGTGCTGGCCTGGGCTGGCAAGGAAAAGGTGCAGGGAGATGTGGACAAGAGAAACCCCAGAGAGAGAGCAGTGGGAATGCAGGGAGCTCTGCCTAGGGATGGACGATGGGCCTGTCGAGAGCTATGAGTGAGGATTAGCAGGCAGACCAAGAGGGGTGGAGCCTTGTAGTGGATGTGTGCTATGGAGTGCCTGAAGAGGGGCAGCCTCTGCAAGGCCTGAGGAGTGTAGAGCTGAGAAGAAAACTCTTCCTGCTCCCTGGACACCAGCTCTCAGCCAGGCTCAAAAGCTGAGGCCAGAGGCATGGAGGCAACACCATGGTGCTGTGTGTCCCCAGGGGGACTGCCATGGCATTGTGATGGGGGTCTCCATGGCGACCACCAAGGCACTGTGATGGGGTCCCCACAGTGACCACCAGGGCTTTGTGATGGAGGTGGCATCGTGCCCACAAGGCCATTGTGATGGGGCGGTCCCCATGGTGACCGTATCCCTACTGGGACCAGAGCCCCCAGGGGTCCCCACTCTGAGGAGAGCAGCTCGACCAGGAGGGAGCAGCTCCCCCTTGGTGCCAGAGTAGCAAGTCCTCACGAGTAGATCCTGGAGATGGACAAGGAGCGGCAGGCGAACGCCTGCTCCCAGTCCACGGATGGGCACCCAGGCACGCAGGAGTGCAGGAGGAAGGTGAGTGGTGGGGCTGGAGGGAGAGGCAGGCAGCAGGGATGGCACCTGCGTGCAGAGCACGAGGATGGTGGGGAAGGGGAGGTGTGGCAAGACAGCCAGGCATGAGCTCGCCCAGTGAGGGGGCATTTATTCGTGGCCCTGGGGATTTTCTCTCAGGTAAAGCACACACCAGCCTGGATACTCCAAGGCCCACAGGGAGCCCGTGAGCTCTGCACTGAGGGGCAGAGAGAAGCTGTGGGCTAAGTGCAGCTGGGCCATGCGTGGCCATGAGGTTCCCTTTGAGATGGGGCTGGGGTTTCCTGTGCTTCAGGGGCTGCTCGTACCAACACAACCACCTCCATCATGTGCTTCCTCCTTCCCGCAGGTGGGCCAGCAGGAGCTGCACACAGTGGTGCAGCGCAGCCGGACCCCGGCTTCGTCCCACCAAAGGGACAGGCTGCCTTCGCTCCCCGGCCCACAGAGCTCGTGGGCCTCTGAACACGGCATCGTTGCAAAGGTACAGAGCTGAGCGGCGATGGTGGCAAAGCCTCTGCCTGACTCCCCGGAGGTGCCAAGAAGTGGGTGGGAAGTGCTGGGAGAGACCAGGAGGTCTCTGCCCCCAGCAGGCTGACCGCATGCTCTGCACAGCAGTCTGCAAAGAGATGCCTTGGGGTGTCTGAGGGAGCTGCCTTTGCCTGTCTCTTGCCCCACGGTGACAAACCCTCTCCCCACCCGGCCTTTGGGAGCAGGGGGGAAGCTGCCCATATGGGAGAGTGCAGTCTTTGTCGAGGGCGTCAGGGGTGACAGGAAGTTTCCATGTGGGAAGGATGGAGGGCAGGGGGGAGGATGGCAGGAACTTAGCCTTTCTCATGGGCTTTGATTGCAGGTGGTGGAGGACACTGCCAGGGACGTTCCCACTGTGGCACAAGTTCTGCATCCCTCCGCCGGCCTTGTAAGGAAGGCTCCTCTGGGGCACAGGGAGACAGCGCCTGGCAGGACTCGTGCAAGAGCAGGGACACCACATCTGCCTGGCTTACCACCTCTCCCAACCAAGGCAGCTCGGCAGGCCCCTGGAGGCCTGGAGACCTCTGCAGCTAAAACTGCAGGATCTACAAGGCAAAGCAAGCTGCCTGCTCTAGAAGCATCCTGCAGGTCTTCTCCCCGAGGCAGGGCCAATGCCATGGACACCAAAGAGGTGGCCAGGAGAACCCTGGAGAGAGAGACCAAGGGATTAGAGAAGCTGGCAGTGAATTCCAGCACAGCTGCTGCCAGGGAACCCTTCCCACCTGGTAGTGCTGCTGGGAAGGCTGTGGACTCAGGGAAGAGCCTGGCAGAGGAAGAGCTAAAGCCATGCCCTCTTTCCTTGCCTCCTCTTCCAAAACGCAAGCAGGAAGCTCACGGTCCCACCCGGGCAATGCAAGAGCTCGTCCACTGCTTGCCTGAGCCCAGGCCTGGCTCTTGTGCATCAGCCCTGGGAAAAGCAAGGCTCTTGCTAGACAACAGTACCAGGACAACTCTTCCCCTGACAAGCCAGCAACTCTCCGGAAGCTCCTCCTTTGTCCCAGGAGCACAGGCCATTCCTGAAAGGGAGATGCGAAGCACGCCAGCATACAAGGAGTGGGACGAGCTGCTTTCTGCTCCCGGAGTTGCCTGTGGGCAGGAGGTCAAGGCACACTGTTCAGGCACGCTGGTGCAGAGGCAGGACTTGGTGCTAAGCAAGTCCTCAGTGTCCCAAGGTGCAGAGCTGCAGCCTCGTGAACTGCAAGTGCCCCGCACTGAGACGTGCCAGGGAGAAACAGCCTCTCCTGCCCCGCATGATGCCCTGCAGTGTGCGACAACAGCTACAGGTGTTTCAGAGGAAGCTGGACTCTCCATGCCCTGCTGTGCAGAGGTGTCACCTGGCTTTGAAGAAGACATCCCTGCCATCTCCCACAGTGACATGGCCCCACCATCGCCTTCCGTGCCTGAGCCTGCCAGCCTTGTGCAGAACATCCTTGGAGAAGCTGGCCTGGAAATGATGGCTGAGAGCCAGGGCCCTGCCCCACAGGGCCCTGCCCCGCCTGCTGGGGCTGTGGAGGGTGCAGGCCTGGGGCTCGAGTCTGCTGCCTTGAGCCGTCCTGATGACATGAGCCCTGGACCTGGCCAGCATCCAGCACAGCCTGATGCGAATGAAGCCACGAAGGAGCTCAGTGCAGCCGTGCCCAAAAGGACATCATCGGCACAGACCAGCAGTCTGGCAGTACCAGCAAGCCCAGGCCAGGACAAGCCCACAGAGCAGGACAAAAGCACAGTCCCTGCAGCTCAGCAAGGGCCTGATGCCCGTGCTGGTGGGGGCAAAAGGGAGGTCAGCGGGGCCGGTGCACCCGCTTCCCCAGGCAAGGGCGGTGCGCGAGGGACATCACGATGCCCCCGGGCAGGGCAGGGCCCAAAACAGCAGCCTTTGGGCATCATCTGCCATGTGCAAGGACAGCCTCTGCGCGTGCACCCCGACAACACCTCGCAGTATCTCGCAGTGCTCTCCATCAAAACAGAGCCGCTGGAGGAGCTCGAGAGGAGCAGCCTGGCGCGCACCAGGCACACCTTGGCCCAGCTGCGAGAAGCCTGTTTCCAAAGGAAGAAGCTGAGCCTGCAGGAGAGCGAGGGCGAGGAGGCCATGGGGAAACGTATCTCCCTGACAGCGTCAGGATCCCTCAACATCAAACGCAAGGAGGTGAGTGCCAAGGATGGGCTGGGCCAGGTGGTAACCCTACCTGCGCTGGGGCCAGCCGCTGCGCCCCACTGCAGCAGCCTGACTCTCCCAGTGGGAGCAGGGCCCCGGGAGGCCTTTTGTGGTGGGAAAAGCAGCACCCTTCACAAATGTGCCTCTCTTCTTTTAGCTGCTGGCCAGAAATTCCTTCTATAACTTGTGGAAACCAGAGATAACGCGAGTGGAGCTCCTGAAGGATGCCAGGTGCAAGTGGGAGGTGCTGGAGCGGCTGTACGCCCATGCCCCCAGGAGGGAGCGGGAGGTGGGAGCCAGGAAGAGAGTGCTGGGAGCGGCGCAGGAAGAGCAAGGGGACTGGAGCACTGAGGAGGAGGAAGAGGACGCTGATGAAGAGCTTCTGCAAAGTGAGGAGCTGGAGGAAAACACGTCCTTGCGCGAGATCTGGGTCAGACCTAGCCTCAGGAGCCTCTTAGCAGACGAGGAAACGTGCCCCCAGAAGGTGCCTTGCTCGCCCAGCGTCAAGGCCGGAGACACTGCCAGGGAGGCAGCCGGTGACATGGAGAACATGCCTCTGGAGCCAGCAGTGCTTGGAGGAGCCGAAGCAGGGGCATGTGCTTTGGGGGATGGCTTTCAGGAGGCAGGGGACAGCGTGTCTCTGGCGCCATCAGAGAGACCAGAAACAAAGCCAGAGGCCTGGCCTGCAGCCCGAGACCCTCAGGAGGCAGAGGAAAAAGTGCCTGCCTCTGCAGCAGAAGCTGTGCCAGAGGCCCATCTCTTGGCTGGAGGCCCTTGCGAGGAGAGCAACAGCCTGCCTCTCGAAGCACCACTGCCCGAGGGAAGAAAAGCAGTGGCTTCTGCCTTGTGTGGAGGCCCTCCTCCCCAGGTGAGCAAGGAGCACATCATTGGTCTCCACCATCAAAGGGGTCTGCTGTGTGAGCTGTGTCTGGGGTGTGCAGGGTGGGTGCAGAGAGCTGCCCCGTCCTGTGGGACCCCTCTTCCCATGGTGCCAAGCTGTCACCCTGAGGCCTTTGCCCTCTGCGATATCTGCCATGGGGGAGCTGCCTGGTGCTCTCCGTTTCCAAGTGCCCAAGGCCCAGGGCTGACGTCCCCTCCAACGCCTGCACTGCGGTCAGCCCTGGAGCCTGGATGCAGAGCGAGGAGGGAAGGGGCGACCCCAGCAGCAGCCCCCTCCCACACCCAGCGAGCCAGCCCCCTTCTGCCACCCACCTGGCCACCTCTCTTCCCCCCTGCCCGTCACAGCCCCCAGCCCAGCCCTGCTGCTACAGCCCCACGACAAGCCTTGTCCCATCTCTGTGCCACCCGCAGGTCCCTTCCCTTGGGACTCACAGCTCTTGGCAGCATCCCACAACCCCAAACCCTTCCGCACATCCATCCCGGGGCACCAGTGTCCTGAGCATCACCAGCTGATGGCACGTGGTGTGTGGGCTTGCTCTCCCCGTGCAGGTTGCCTCTGAGCCCAAAGAGGAGAAGTCATCCCCTATCTTCAGACAAGCACCAGAGGTGGACCCAGGTAGGTACCCAAGTCAAGAGCCCTTCTGGGCACGGCGGGCCCGTCCCAGCACAGCGAGCGGCACCGGGGCCGGCAGCAGTAAGCGCTCGGGGGCTGGCCGTGCCGAGGCCACGACCCCTCGGGAAAGGCCTTGGTGGTGGCGACAGGCAGGTCCTGCACCCCCACAGCCCCTCGCCCACGCCTCTCCTTCCCCCACAGGCATCACCACCCTCCCGGACGCCGCAGCTCCCAGGCGACGGCCCTCGCTGCTCAGGACGGTGCTTCGGGCTCTGCGCAGAGCTTTCTGCTGCAGCTGTGCCACGGGACAGCGAGAGGACCGGCGCCAGGAGGCCAGTGCCAGGCAGGTGCCCTGAGATGGGGGCTGGCACAGGGCAGAGAGGCAGAGCGACGGAGACTGTCCCGGCTGCTACAGAAATGCTGCCCCATCGTGTCCCGTAGCACCCCTGTGCCCACACCAACCCTAGTTGGTGACAGCCTTTTTCCTGCTTTGAATAAAACCCTCGGAAGCTTTTTTCCCCCGTGTTACTTGTTGCAGGCAAATCTCCATAGCAAGACTAGTGCAGGCAATGGCAACGAAGCCAGGCAGGTCTGGAGAGAAAGCCGTTGAAGCAGTCACAGAGTCAGAGAGCAGCTGCGGTGGGAAGGGGCTTCTGGAGGTCTTGGCAGCTGGAGGCGGCCAGCGGGGGTTTCCCAGGGCCCGGCAGGGTCAAGCTCTGTCTCTGTTGCACCACCCTCAGGCTTCACAGGCTCTTGGCCCTCTCTGAGGGGAATTTTCCCTGCTGCCACTTGTGTCGTGGCCCCTCGTCCTGTCCCCAGGCACCTCGGGAAGGGTCTGGCTCCATCCTCTCCCCACCCTCCCCTTCACAGTGAGCGCTTAGGGCTCGCCGGGAGGCAAGTGAAGACCTGGAGCGAGGAGAAGCTGCAGAACATCTGCAAGGGTGAGCGTGGACAGTGGTGCATCAGCTGGGGCTGGCAGGGAGGAGGAAGGAGCCTGGGCAGTGAGCTCCAGTTCCCTGGCCTGCCCCAAGCAAGGAAGGCTTGGGCTGCCTGGGTGGAGGGGGCAGGGGCATTTGGGGGGCATTTGGGGCATTCCTGCCCAGCAACTTCCAGCTGAACCACTTGTGCCACCTGCTCCCTCCTCCCCATGGGAAGAGCTGGCTGGGGCTGACCCTGTGTGGAGGGGCTGGCTGAGGTCTCTGCAGAGACAGGTGGCTGAGCTCTGCTCCGTGGCTTTCTCTCTCAGTCCTCCAGCCCCTCGAGAACGACAGCCAACCCGCCACGCCTTCCCTGGCGACACAGACCATCCTGATCCTGACATCTCCAGGGAAAAAGTCCCCATCAGGATCCAAGCTGCAAGCCCTGCGCTCCTGGATGCAGAGAGGGTGGGACAGGTGGCACCGTTCTGCGGGAGATGGCTCTGCCTGAGCAGAGCCAGAGCAACGCTCCTGATGCCCTGCTGCTGCCCGCTGGGACACACTGGCTCCCTGTGCTGGGCACACTGGCTCCTGGCTGGCATCTCGCCCTGCCCACAGGACAGCGGCATGCCGCAGGCACATCCCGCCCCATCACCAAGCTCCCCCTTCACCCCTTGCCTTTTGTGCTTTCCACAAAGAAGCAGCCCTGTTTCTTTACCACGTGGGCCTGTCATTTCTTTAGGGAGACCAAGGCAAGGGGCACAATGCAGCCCTGCAACAAACTAGCATCGCCCTGAAAGGGGCAGGAGCCCTCCACTCTTCCCCGCAGCCCGGCACAGCACAACACATCCTCACACACTTTGTCTCTGCTGCAAAGCACCAGCTGCTCTGTCAGGCCACCAGGCCTGTTGCTGGCACTGAGACCTTGCAGCACTCTCACATGGGAGAGAGTGAGGTTACACAGGAAAACACTCTTCCACAAAGAGTTTAAGAGCAGAGGAGAGACTGCAGGGATCAGGCTCAGGCCTCAGTCGGACAAGAGTAACACCAGCAGCTGCTTCCACACCACTGACCCCTTTCATCGCCCCCCTCCCCTCTGTTTTCCCCTATCCCACATACTCACCTCAGTTGTCTTTCCCCTTCGGATCAGTCGCCAGGTTCAGGCCCACTCTCCTTAGGTTCGAGCTGGAGCAGTTTCTGCAATGGCCCAGCCAGCAGGGCCGAAGAGTTCAGCTCTTCCTCACTGCCTCCCTCATCTCGGCTCATTAGGGCTATGGAGCTGCATGTTCAGCACTTCCCTGCCACTTGGCCTGTCCTTTACACTGAACCGGGCCTTAAGCAGGACCCTGAACCAGGTCCCAGGGGCTCTCACACTGCACATTCCCTTGCACATACCAGGCGCCAGGCAAGCACCAAAACCAACCTGTAGTCTACCTTTGCTGTCCTGCCAGGCCTGGGACCGAGCCGTCAGGCTGCTCAGGCACGTAACCATGGTTTGTATGACACCTCGGAGGAGTCTTGCAGGTGCGTGAACCCTGTTGTTGCTGACAGGCACTTCTCCAGCATGCTCCTAGCCCTGAACACAGGTGGCTCAGGAAGCATTGAAATCGCTCTGCCTGCCCTATGCTCATGAGGATAAGGAAGGGCTGCTGAGGACAAGGAGGTGCAGGGCACCTTGTCTGAAGTAAGGGAAGCTGGCTGAAAAGAGCAAACAGATGTCCTGAGCAGATCACTGCCTCTCTCCCGAGCCCTCACTGCTCTGCAGGGGCTCAGCCGGCAGGATGGGGATGCTGCAGTAGGGGGACCCTGCCTGCCAGAGGGGCTCCTGCAGGCACGAGCCCTGCTCCAGCACCCGCGCTCCCGGCTGCTCCAAGACCATTCGCCATGGCAGGCCTGCCCGTCAGCCAGCTGGCCGCCCGTGCCTGGCAGAGCTGAGCCAGGGAGAAGCTGAGGCACCACCTCTGCTCCCAGCACAGCACCTCCAGGCAGGGCAGCAAGAACACAGCACACCTGAGCGAGCCGCAGGTAGGACACGTCTGGCTGGGCCTCAGGGAAGCCCCTGCCCCAAAGCACCACCCTTCCTCCTCTCCTTCCTCTTGGCCTTGCAGGATAGTGCGGGCCGAGTCCAGCGCTCTTGCTTTCTAGCTGCAGGTCTCCCTGTGCACAGCAACAGCAGGACTGCTGCAGGTGGGACTTGACTCTCCAGAGCTAAAGAGAGGGACAAAAAGAATGCACCTTCCCTTCTGCTGGCAGGGGAACAAAATCCCCTGGCTCCCTTCCAGCCCTCTGCTGCAGCACTCACCGGAAACATGCAGGCTGGGAAGAAATGGCAGCGGGGAATCACTGGTTGGAAGAAGGAGTTTCAGGCATTAACTGCTCCCCCGTCACCACCACCTCCTTCCCCCCCCTAAAAAACCCAACCCCCAAAGCCCAAAGGCCCAGCTGAGGAGGAGAGCTCATCCTCAGATGATTTCTAACGCCATTCCCATATTCACTTTTAAGATGGCAGAGTCACATTTTCACTCTTTTCACCCCCCAACCCCTCAACCCTGCCCCTCCCCCCAAAAAACCTTAAGGAAGATGCCGGCATCTCTGAAGCAAAGTCTGCACACCCCAGGCAAGAGCCGAGAGCTCTAAAGGTCGAGCACCTGCAGCTCGCCTTGCCTTGGCCACACATGGGCACGACCTTGGTCCCAAACCCCTGCTCTGTTCAATGAAACTGTGAAGAGAAACCGAGCAGCTCTGCAAGCAGGCAGGCACATCACGTACACCATGGCTTGACCTGACCCTGGACTGCTGCGAGGCTCCGAGTGATGGTCCAGGCAAGGAACATCTCCCCCTGCCCTCCACGCTTCTCTCTCACCTGCACAGGCCAAAAGCACTCCACAAACCCCTTGCAGGCTGCCCACACGTAACCGGCACCAACACGAGTGCTTTCCACCACAGAGAGAACAGCCACTTTGCGTCACACTTTGTCTCCTGGGACTGCCTGCGAGCCCAAGGGATCAGCAAGGGCAACGCCAAAGACCCCACTGCAGAGCGGGGCACCACAAGGCATTGCTCTAGCAGCAGCCAAACCCCCCCAGGCAGCGGGCGACCAGAGAGGCCTCGCAGCCTTCTCCACTGCCACATCCAGAACCCTCCAAACACGGAGCAAGCCACGAGGCAGCAACTGGAGCTTGGCTTCCCAGTGATGCGTCTGTGTGAGAAATGCCATTTCAAAGACCTGAGGATGTAACCAGGTGTAATTGTTGTAGATAATGCTTGGCTGAGCACCCACAGCTCCAGGAAGAAGCTCATTACTCAGTCTTTCACAGAGAGTTAACAAAACAAGGCCTTGAAGAAAGCAGCAAGATGACACCATAAGTCGGCCAGATAAGGGAGTAGCCACATGAGCTTGAAGAGAACAAAGACAGCTGATAAACCAAAGAAAACTGCTTGAACTGCGGGGGAACTCTCCGAATTAGCATAGTAAAGCACCCATCCAGGAGCAGGGAAGCCCCCCTAACAACCAAAGCCCCTTCCCCATGGAGCATGCGTAGCAGAAAAGGAGGATACTGTAACGTTAAACGAAGATGAGACGTAGCAGGAACCAATGGGAAAGAGGCTGACTGAATGGAGTTGTAAAATGTCCTGATAACCGTAGCTCAAACTGTATGAAGTGTCGGCTGTGTAGTAATGAGGTGTGCCTGGTTTGTGGAATTGTAGAAAATTACTTACTTATTGTAATCAATGGTGGCCGTTATAGCCGCTGTGGAAGATCAGGAAAAATGGCCTAAAAATGGAGCTTGGGCTTATAATACCATTTTACAGTTGATGTTGTTCTATAGACAAGAGAGGAAAATGGGATGAAGTACCGTATGTTGATATGTTCTTTGAGTTCCAAAATGATTACAAGAGCAGGAAAAAATGTGGATTAATGGCAAAAGAGCCGAATGTGTTAGTTTTAGAGAACGAAGGAGACAGAGGAATGGCAAAGCGTTGTTGTTCTGCATGCAGTATTGGGAAAAGGTGTAAAAAGCTGAAAGACCATCCCGAGGAGGAAGAGGATGTTGAATTCCTGGTAGCTCCGAGAAGAAGGGGCAGAGCCGGGGTTGGTGGAGAAAAGGAAGAGGAGGAAGCGGCGCCACCGCCCTCCTGCAGAGAAGAGTGATCCTGATGGGGAGGATGATTTGTCTAGCCCTGTAGCAAGGCGTCCTCGGAGAGGAGGTGCGGTTCTGCTAGCACTCCGGAGACAGGCTGGAGGACCCAGCGGAAATGCAGTGCATGTGAAAGTCCCTTTTTCCACCATGGATTGAGAGTCTTGGAAGGAAATGGCAGGAAACCATAGGGAGGATCCAGATTAAGTAGTTAAAGTTTTAGAAACAGTAATAGAAAATCATAATCCTGATTGGCGAGATTTGCAGGTAGTATTTTGCAGTAGAGATTTCCAGAGGAAGCCCCCGAGCAGCGCAGCCAGGGAGGAGCGAGGGGAAGCGCTGGGATGCTGCTGCTGGGGGAAGCCCGGGGCAGAGGCAGACAGGCCCTCGGGACAGCCGGGCCCCCCCCCGCAGCGCCCCCCAGCTCCCCACAGAGCCCTCGAGGGCTGTCGCTCTCAGCCCCGTGATGGGGCGGCGGGAGCCAGGCCCGCGGCAGGAGCGATGCCCCTCTCCTCTGCCGGAGGTCTGGCCGCAGAGCAGGTGCCTCCTGACTTGTGTGTGTCTGACACGGCTTGCAAGCGTTGTCTTACATCGTGTTCCTTTCTCTTCCCTCTGCTCTTCGTTCCTGTGTCTCTTCCCCCCCTCCCCATGTATGCTTTCTGAACCTTAGCATGCTGCTGAAGCAAAGGAAAGAAACTAGGGTTGGTGTGTGTGTGGGAGGCAGGGGAGAGAGGGGCTGCTTCAAAGGAGCAGAAGGCAGCTATTAAAAACTGGGGAACCCTGTTCAAAGATCCCGATTTTCTGCTTTCTTGTTATGGGACACAGCAGGAAATTGAGGGGCAGAACAGAAAAGAACCTTTTTTTCTGAAAGGAAAGTCAGTAGGTTGCATGTTAATTGCAATTAATTCATGGTATTAACTCCATTCCCGCACCCTTCCCGCTCCAGGGCTGACTTTCATTCGGAGTGTGCCGGGGGCCCGATGGGAAAGGGCAGAGTGAAGGGGCTTTGGGCTGGCTCTTGAGTGCAGCCCCAGGGCAGGGGGCTGGGGGTAGTAAAGGAGTGTGGGGAGAAACAGGTCCATGAACCTCTGCACTAGAGAACAGCCTTTTTGTCTCTTGTTATGGTGTCGGGTTAGGGGTTGGTGTCACATGGGGCTGAGGGGAGGTAAAGGCATGCTGCAGCAGTGCATGGTCTGTTGCCTACAGTCCTGCTCTTAGCTTGTGACAGTCCTTGCAGTTTTGTGGTGAGAGGGATTTCTAGCTGAAAAAAAGCCCCATGAGCAGGAAGAGGATGAGAGGAGAGGGCAGCTCCTGCTTCCCCATCTGGCCTGGGGTTCCAGCAGCTGGAGGAGGTGCTGAAAGCCGAGCCCACAGCAAGGCACTGAGGCTGCGGGTTGTCTCACTTCATTTGGGAGGAGACTGTTCCCATCTGCTGACCTGATGGTCAACCAGGTGGCTGAGCTGGAGAGGAAAGCCTTAAAGTGGGAGCAACTGTGGGGAGAGGGTGAGTCAAAAAAGAGGGAGGAAGTGCTGGCCTGGGCTGGCAAGGAAAAGGTGCAGGGAGATGTGGACAAGAGAAACCCCAGAGAGAGAGCAGTGGGAATGCAGGGAGCTCTGCCTAGGGATGGACGATGGGCCTGTCGAGAGCTATGAGTGAGGATTAGCAGGCAGACCAAGAGGGGTGGAGCCTTGTAGTGGATGTGTGCTATGGAGTGCCTGAAGAGGGGCAGCCTCTGCAAGGCCTGAGGAGTGTAGAGCTGAGAAGAAAACTCTTCCTGCTCCCTGGACACCAGCTCTCAGCCAGGCTCAAAAGCTGAGGCCAGAGGCATGGAGGCAACACCATGGTGCTGTGTGTCCCCAGGGGGACTGCCATGGCATTGTGATGGGGGTCTCCATGGCGACCACCAAGGCACTGTGATGGGGTCCCCACAGTGACCACCAGGGCTTTGTGATGGAGGTGGCATCGTGCCCACAAGGCCATTGTGATGGGGCGGTCCCCATGGTGACCGTATCCCTACTGGGACCAGAGCCCCCAGGGGTCCCCACTCTGAGGAGAGCAGCTCGACCAGGAGGGAGCAGCTCCCCCTTGGTGCCAGAGTAGCAAGTCCTCACGAGTAGATCCTGGAGATGGACAAGGAGCGGCAGGCGAACGCCTGCTCCCAGTCCACGGATGGGCACCCAGGCACGCAGGAGTGCAGGAGGAAGGTGAGTGGTGGGGCTGGAGGGAGAGGCAGGCAGCAGGGATGGCACCTGCGTGCAGAGCACGAGGATGGTGGGGAAGGGGAGGTGTGGCAAGACAGCCAGGCATGAGCTCGCCCAGTGAGGGGGCATTTATTCGTGGCCCTGGGGATTTTCTCTCAGGTAAAGCACACACCAGCCTGGATACTCCAAGGCCCACAGGGAGCCCGTGAGCTCTGCACTGAGGGGCAGAGAGAAGCTGTGGGCTAAGTGCAGCTGGGCCATGCGTGGCCATGAGGTTCCCTTTGAGATGGGGCTGGGGTTTCCTGTGCTTCAGGGGCTGCTCGTACCAACACAACCACCTCCATCATGTGCTTCCTCCTTCCCGCAGGTGGGCCAGCAGGAGCTGCACACAGTGGTGCAGCGCAGCCGGACCCCGGCTTCGTCCCACCAAAGGGACAGGCTGCCTTCGCTCCCCGGCCCACAGAGCTCGTGGGCCTCTGAACACGGCATCGTTGCAAAGGTACAGAGCTGAGCGGCGATGGTGGCAAAGCCTCTGCCTGACTCCCCGGAGGTGCCAAGAAGTGGGTGGGAAGTGCTGGGAGAGACCAGGAGGTCTCTGCCCCCAGCAGGCTGACCGCATGCTCTGCACAGCAGTCTGCAAAGAGATGCCTTGGGGTGTCTGAGGGAGCTGCCTTTGCCTGTCTCTTGCCCCACGGTGACAAACCCTCTCCCCACCCGGCCTTTGGGAGCAGGGGGGAAGCTGCCCATATGGGAGAGTGCAGTCTTTGTCGAGGGCGTCAGGGGTGACAGGAAGTTTCCATGTGGGAAGGATGGAGGGCAGGGGGGAGGATGGCAGGAACTTAGCCTTTCTCATGGGCTTTGATTGCAGGTGGTGGAGGACACTGCCAGGGACGTTCCCACTGTGGCACAAGTTCTGCATCCCTCCGCCGGCCTTGTAAGGAAGGCTCCTCTGGGGCACAGGGAGACAGCGCCTGGCAGGACTCGTGCAAGAGCAGGGACACCACATCTGCCTGGCTTACCACCTCTCCCAACCAAGGCAGCTCGGCAGGCCCCTGGAGGCCTGGAGACCTCTGCAGCTAAAACTGCAGGATCTACAAGGCAAAGCAAGCTGCCTGCTCTAGAAGCATCCTGCAGGTCTTCTCCCCGAGGCAGGGCCAATGCCATGGACACCAAAGAGGTGGCCAGGAGAACCCTGGAGAGAGAGACCAAGGGATTAGAGAAGCTGGCAGTGAATTCCAGCACAGCTGCTGCCAGGGAACCCTTCCCACCTGGTAGTGCTGCTGGGAAGGCTGTGGACTCAGGGAAGAGCCTGGCAGAGGAAGAGCTAAAGCCATGCCCTCTTTCCTTGCCTCCTCTTCCAAAACGCAAGCAGGAAGCTCACGGTCCCACCCGGGCAATGCAAGAGCTCGTCCACTGCTTGCCTGAGCCCAGGCCTGGCTCTTGTGCATCAGCCCTGGGAAAAGCAAGGCTCTTGCTAGACAACAGTACCAGGACAACTCTTCCCCTGACAAGCCAGCAACTCTCCGGAAGCTCCTCCTTTGTCCCAGGAGCACAGGCCATTCCTGAAAGGGAGATGCGAAGCACGCCAGCATACAAGGAGTGGGACGAGCTGCTTTCTGCTCCCGGAGTTGCCTGTGGGCAGGAGGTCAAGGCACACTGTTCAGGCACGCTGGTGCAGAGGCAGGACTTGGTGCTAAGCAAGTCCTCAGTGTCCCAAGGTGCAGAGCTGCAGCCTCGTGAACTGCAAGTGCCCCGCACTGAGACGTGCCAGGGAGAAACAGCCTCTCCTGCCCCGCATGATGCCCTGCAGTGTGCGACAACAGCTACAGGTGTTTCAGAGGAAGCTGGACTCTCCATGCCCTGCTGTGCAGAGGTGTCACCTGGCTTTGAAGAAGACATCCCTGCCATCTCCCACAGTGACATGGCCCCACCATCGCCTTCCGTGCCTGAGCCTGCCAGCCTTGTGCAGAACATCCTTGGAGAAGCTGGCCTGGAAATGATGGCTGAGAGCCAGGGCCCTGCCCCACAGGGCCCTGCCCCGCCTGCTGGGGCTGTGGAGGGTGCAGGCCTGGGGCTCGAGTCTGCTGCCTTGAGCCGTCCTGATGACATGAGCCCTGGACCTGGCCAGCATCCAGCACAGCCTGATGCGAATGAAGCCACGAAGGAGCTCAGTGCAGCCGTGCCCAAAAGGACATCATCGGCACAGACCAGCAGTCTGGCAGTACCAGCAAGCCCAGGCCAGGACAAGCCCACAGAGCAGGACAAAAGCACAGTCCCTGCAGCTCAGCAAGGGCCTGATGCCCGTGCTGGTGGGGGCAAAAGGGAGGTCAGCGGGGCCGGTGCACCCGCTTCCCCAGGCAAGGGCGGTGCGCGAGGGACATCACGATGCCCCCGGGCAGGGCAGGGCCCAAAACAGCAGCCTTTGGGCATCATCTGCCATGTGCAAGGACAGCCTCTGCGCGTGCACCCCGACAACACCTCGCAGTATCTCGCAGTGCTCTCCATCAAAACAGAGCCGCTGGAGGAGCTCGAGAGGAGCAGCCTGGCGCGCACCAGGCACACCTTGGCCCAGCTGCGAGAAGCCTGTTTCCAAAGGAAGAAGCTGAGCCTGCAGGAGAGCGAGGGCGAGGAGGCCATGGGGAAACGTATCTCCCTGACAGCGTCAGGATCCCTCAACATCAAACGCAAGGAGGTGAGTGCCAAGGATGGGCTGGGCCAGGTGGTAACCCTACCTGCGCTGGGGCCAGCCGCTGCGCCCCACTGCAGCAGCCTGACTCTCCCAGTGGGAGCAGGGCCCCGGGAGGCCTTTTGTGGTGGGAAAAGCAGCACCCTTCACAAATGTGCCTCTCTTCTTTTAGCTGCTGGCCAGAAATTCCTTCTATAACTTGTGGAAACCAGAGATAACGCGAGTGGAGCTCCTGAAGGATGCCAGGTGCAAGTGGGAGGTGCTGGAGCGGCTGTACGCCCATGCCCCCAGGAGGGAGCGGGAGGTGGGAGCCAGGAAGAGAGTGCTGGGAGCGGCGCAGGAAGAGCAAGGGGACTGGAGCACTGAGGAGGAGGAAGAGGACGCTGATGAAGAGCTTCTGCAAAGTGAGGAGCTGGAGGAAAACACGTCCTTGCGCGAGATCTGGGTCAGACCTAGCCTCAGGAGCCTCTTAGCAGACGAGGAAACGTGCCCCCAGAAGGTGCCTTGCTCGCCCAGCGTCAAGGCCGGAGACACTGCCAGGGAGGCAGCCGGTGACATGGAGAACATGCCTCTGGAGCCAGCAGTGCTTGGAGGAGCCGAAGCAGGGGCATGTGCTTTGGGGGATGGCTTTCAGGAGGCAGGGGACAGCGTGTCTCTGGCGCCATCAGAGAGACCAGAAACAAAGCCAGAGGCCTGGCCTGCAGCCCGAGACCCTCAGGAGGCAGAGGAAAAAGTGCCTGCCTCTGCAGCAGAAGCTGTGCCAGAGGCCCATCTCTTGGCTGGAGGCCCTTGCGAGGAGAGCAACAGCCTGCCTCTCGAAGCACCACTGCCCGAGGGAAGAAAAGCAGTGGCTTCTGCCTTGTGTGGAGGCCCTCCTCCCCAGGTGAGCAAGGAGCACATCATTGGTCTCCACCATCAAAGGGGTCTGCTGTGTGAGCTGTGTCTGGGGTGTGCAGGGTGGGTGCAGAGAGCTGCCCCGTCCTGTGGGACCCCTCTTCCCATGGTGCCAAGCTGTCCCCCTCAGGCCTTTGCCCTCTGCGATATCTGCCATGGGGGAGCTGCCTGGTGCTCTCCGTTTCCAAGTGCCCAAGGCCCAGGGCTGACGTCCCCTCCAACGCCTGCACTGCGGTCAGCCCTGGGCCCTGGATGCAGAGCGAGGAGGGAAGGGGTGACCCCAGCAGCAGCCCCCTCCCACACCCAGCGAGCCAGCCCCCTTCTGCCACCCACCCGGCCACCTCTCTTCCCCCCTGCCCGTCACAGCCCCCAGCCCAGCCCTGCTGCTACAGCCCCACAACAAGCCTTGTCCCATCTCTGTGCCACCTGCAGGTCCCTTCCCTTGGGACTCACAGCTCTTGGCAGCATCCCACAACCCCAAACCCTTCCGCACATCCATCCCGGGGCACCAGTGTCCTGAACATCGCCAGCTGATGGCACGCGGTGTGTGTGCTTGCTCTCCCCTTGCAGGTTGCCTCTGAGCCCAAAGAGGAGGAGAAGTCATCCCCTATCTTCAGGCACACACCAGAGGTGGACCCAGGTACGTACCCAAGTCAAGAGCCCTTCTGGGGACAGCAGGCCCGTCCCAGCACAGCGAGCGGCACCGAGGCCGGCAGCAGCAAGCGCTCGGGGGCTGGCCGTGCCGAGACCACGACCCCTCGGGAAAGGCCTTGGTGGTGGCGACAGGCAGGTCCTGCACCCCCACAGCCCCTCGCCCACGCCTCTCCTTCCCCCACAGGCATCACCACCCTCCCGGACACCGCAGCTCCCAGGCGACGGCCCTCGCTGCTCAGGACGGTGCTTCGGGCTCTGCGCAGAGCTTTCTGCTGCAGCTGTGCCACGGGGCAGCGAGAGGACCGGCGCCAGGAGGCCAGTGCCAGGCAGGTCCCCTGAGATGGGGGCTGGCACAGGGCAGAGAGGCAGAGCGACGGAGACTGTCCCGGCTGCTACAGAAATGCTGCTCCATCGTGTCCTGTAGCACCCATGTGCCCACACCAACCCTTGTTGGTGACAGCCATTTCCTGCTTTGAATAAAACCCTTGGAAGCTTTTTTCCCCCTGTGTTACTTGGTGTCAGGCAAATCTCCATAGCAAGACTAGTGCAGGCAATGCCACTGAAGCCAGGCAGGTCTGGAGAGAAAGCCGTTGAAGCAGTCACAGAGTCAGAGAGCAGCTGGGGTGGGA
This sequence comes from Struthio camelus, assembly GCF_040807025.1. NCBI lineage: Eukaryota > Metazoa > Chordata > Aves > Struthioniformes > Struthionidae > Struthio > Struthio camelus. The sequence goes on along the minus strand of NC_090973.1, from coordinate 1,339,682 downwards.
AGGGGCTTCTGGAGGTCTCGGCTCCAAGGTCCTGCTGCAGCTGGAGGCGGCCAGCGGGGGTTTCCCAGGGCCTGGCAGGGTCGAGCTCTGACTGTCCCTGTTGCACCACCCTCAGGCTTCACAGGCTCTTGGCCCTCTCTGAGGGGAATTTTCCCTGCTACCACTTGTGTCGTGGCCCCTCGTCTTGTCCCCAGGCACCTCGGGAAGGGTCTGGCTCCATCCTCTCCCCACCCTCCCCTTCGGCAGCTGCAGGCAGCAGCGAGATCCCCCTGCGCCTTCTCTTGTCCCAGCTGAACAGACCCAGCGCCCTCGGCCTCTCCTCATACGTCCTGTGCTCCAGCTCCCGACTCATTCAGGAGCCTCCACTGGGCTTGTGCCATTGTGTCCATGTCTGTCTGGGAGTGGGGAGCCCTACCTGGACCCTGTGCCCAGACGTGGTCTCTCCCGTGCCGACCCCAGGGCAGGAATGCCTTCCCTCGCCCTGCCGGCTGCTCTCTGCTAACACAGCCAAGTGTGGGGCCGGCCTTGCTGCCCGGGCACGCTGCTGACCCCAGCTCAGCTTGTGCCCAGGACCTGCAGGACTTGATCTGCGGAGCTGCTCTCCAGGGACCAGGCCCCTGCCCAGCCTGCTGTGGGGCTTTTACTTTTCCCAGCAGCCCATTTCGGTGTCCTGTCAAGGTCCCTCGGAAGAACAGCCCTGGGTACCTGCTGCTGTTGTGACCATCGTGAAGAGTGCCCTGGCCACCCTTCTGTGAGCTTCCCCCAAAAGTGTCCTACCCCCACCCACTGCTGGGAGCTTCCTCTGACAGTGCCCTGCACCCACACGGTGTTTCCACCCAGGCTGGTTCCCTGCCCAGGCACCTCCACAGCAACAGCGACATGAATCTCAGCTCACCTGCTGTGGCATTATGTGCAGCAACATTTCCCTGGCCTCTGTGGAGGTCCCTATCGAGAGCTGGGCATGCACATCCTGGCTCTGCACAGCCCTGCTTACCGCCCCACAGGGCTTGACACATGGCTGTGCTGCAACCCCAACTGTCCCTTTGGCCCTAGTGGCTGCTCCCGTGGGGCTCCCCCACACCTGGGCACACCTTTGCATCCCAGGGCTCTCCTGACAGTGCTGGCTGTGACCCAGGCCACCCATGAGGGCCTCTGCTGAGGTTCCTCTGAGTGAGACCTGGCCCTCCCATGGTAAGGGTGGGCCAGCACAACTTTGGGGACCTCCCCGGGAACTGTGAGTGCCTGGAGAACCAAGCAGACAAGGAGAACAACTGCCTCAGCAAGGCACGAGGGAGCACAGAGCTGAGGAGAGGAAGGTTCTTCCTTTTCCCCACAAACCAGCTCCCAGCTGGGCTCAGAAACTGGCCCTAGAGGGCTGGAGACAAAGACATGGAGATGGGGATCCCATGGGGACAGCAAGGTACTGTGATAGGGAGTCCCCGTGGGGGACTGCCAGGACATGGTCAAGGGGGTGACATCGTGCCCTCGAGGTCATTGTGATGGGGGGGGGGGCCTGGTGACCATGTCCCTGTCCTGGCCAGCGCCCTGAGTCCCCACTCTGAGGAGAGCAGCTCAGGCTGCAGGGAGCAGCTCCCCTCGGTGCCAGAGCAGCAGGTCATCTAGGCTCAGCTCTGAGTCTGGCTTGCCCCACCTTTCAAGTCAGGCTTGCCCTTTGGGGCTTCCTCACCTGCAAGTTGTATTTTGGGGGTGGGCGGGGAACCCTCTGAGTTGATTTGAAGGAGGCTGCATGATCCAGCCTCTCCTATGGAAAAAAATATGAAGAAACTAAAGTCTCTATTATGAGGAAACATCAGCCCTTGTGAAAGTAGCTGTAGGTAGCACAGGTGGTTGGAAAGGGGAAGTACCATTGTAGCAAAGACCTGTAGCTCTTTGAGAGCAGAGGGCATTTTCACGTTTGCAGTATGCTTGGAGGGTGAAATTCTGTTCCCAGTCCTCCTGGGACACATTCCCTGGGGCTGCAGTTTGGTACAACAATGGCTTTCCTATTGGGAACATCACAATCTTTGCAGAAGAGAAATCTCACATGGAAACCTGGAGTGGCTTCACCTCTCGCCCAGCAGCAGCTCTAAGCTGGCGGAGGAGATGGCCTTGGATGGCATTTATCAGTCATGGCCTCACTGAGGTACTCCTCAGGTGCAGATAATCCCCCCAACCCCAGAACCTATTGCTCCGGATCCTCACCATCTCTTGCAGCCCTCAAGACTCACCTTATACCTTCCCCTGAGAGATGCCCACCAAATGCCTAAGCCTGGCACAGGCACATACGGCTCTGGGAGAGGACAAATGCTGCCATTCAGCTACAGGCAGTGTGGGAGCACACAGCCGTGTGCTTGCCGCACAAATGCAGGTCTCCTGGGAAAGGCACCAGAACATGGAAAGTACAGAAGAGAGGAGCTCAGGTTATGCCCCCTGTTCCATGGACACCCTGGGCAAGCTGCCCGAGGCCCATTGTCCCAGACCAGCCCCTCACATCACCCTCTTCCAAGGCTGGCGGCTCACCCCAGCTATGAGGTAGTGCCCGGCCAGCTCCATCCTGCAGTCTCCATATCTGGATGGAGGGGGAAAGGGCAGCCTTGCACGGCCTCTTTTCTGCACCAGCAGATCCTGGATCACTGTCTGCTGACCCCTGCATGGGGCACAAGGTCTGGGCAAGGCAGGGGTTGGGTGCTCAGATCTTCCAGGCTCTAGAGGATCATTCAATAGTCATTTAATAATAACCAAGCCCTTCCCATGCCGGAGATCTCTGGTTCCAGCTCCAGCTGAGCTCAGGCTTTCCTCACTCCAGCTCTGCATGCAAGAACAAGGTCTCAGTGCTCCCCTGGGGAAGCCCGTCCCCTTTCCACACTCTGTGCACGTTCACCCCGGCATCCGGAGCACTGGTGCTGCTGCCAGGGCAGAGGTGGAGGATCACCCAGAGCGGCTCCCCAGGGAAAAGCTGTGCACAGACCCAGCCCCAGCCCCAGCATGGCAGAAGGCAGCTGCAATCTCCCGACCCACCCTGCCAGTGCCAGCCTCACCTCAGCCCACTCCTGAAAGGCTCCAGTGCAGCCTTTGAGGGAGCTGGAGCTGCCTCGGGCTCCGGGGCAGTCTGGTGGCAGGAGGGTTGGACATGGGCACAGCAGCAGTGGTGCCAGGAGCAGGGGGAGGACCAGGGAAACTGCGGTGAAGACTGCTGTCCTCAGCTGCATGACCAGGGCACTGGACGGCTGATGCCTCTGTGGCCGGCCAGGCTCCAGGTTCAGGGTGGATGCCAGCTCAAGGGCAGGAGCACCAGGATTTTCATGGCCTTCCAGTGCAGCCGTGACTGTGGTGAAGGCAAGTGGGCAGACCCATGAACATGCAACTGCAAAGGCCAGTGCTGGAAAAGGCAGTGTGGGGCTGGAGAAGGACCTCCCTCTGCTCCCCATGGGGAAGAGAGTCCCCAGGCAATGCTGGACTGTGCTTTGGTTGAGGGGAGGGGAGCAGAGGGCAGGGTAGAAGAGGCAGATGGAGCCTCCTGGGGTGTGTGAGGGAGGTTTCCCAAAGCCCAGGGCTGAGCTGAGCACCTCTGGATCTTCCCCCTGACTCTCTCCCAGCTGGGCTCACTCTGCCCTCCCCTAGGAGCTCTCATCCTGTGCCAGCCGTGCCAGAGCAGAGGCCGAGGAGCTGGAGGCACCTCCAGCCAAGCTATGCAAGCCCCGGGGAAATGGTCCTGAGCACGGGGCAGGCTGAGCCCCTCCTCGTGTGTCCCGTCCTGCTGGGAGGGCACCATGGGGATGGGAAACAACCTGTGTCTGCCCTGGGGGCAGTGTGGGACATTTTGGGAGGGAGGTGAAGGAGACAGCCACCCTCCTGAAACAGCAGCTTTTCTGGTGGCTCAGGGTCTCTTCCAGTAGGATGGACATCTGTCATCAGCACTGTCACCTGTGGGAAAGCCCTGGGCAGGCATTTCAGAGACCATTCCCCATCTTCGCTGGCACTGGTCACTGAGAAACGAGCCCTGGATGCAGCCTGCGGTCCCCAACAGATCACACTGGGACTCTGAGCTCGTCCCCCAGAGCCCACAGGGCTCACAGGGCTCACAGGCAGAGCAGCAGGCCCTTTTGTGGGGCAATCCCTTGCGGGTATTTTTTGACCACAGCTTCTGAAGAAAGGCCAGACTGGAGGCATGTCACAGAGCAGATCTACTTTTATTCTAGGAATGTTCTTCTGGAGGCCAGGTCTGGCACAAGGGTGCCCAACACCTGGTCCTGCCTGTGCTCACAGGACACATGCACATGGAAACACAACCCTGCCACCACCAGGTTATGAGAACTACTGGGTCACACACCCAGCACGGAGCACAGAAGGACACCATGGAAATGAAGAGAACTCTAAAAAGAGAAATTCCTGTTGCTGTGGGTGGATGTGTCTCCAGGAAAGTGGAGCCACCACGTGAAGGCTGCAGCCAGGAAATGCCTGCTGTGGCAATGGGGGGATGGCCCTGTCAAGCACAGGGTCTGTCCCTGCAAGCATCTGCCTGACTCCCCTCCCCTCCACTCCTCCTCCCCTTTTGTAGTGTTGGAACTGAGTGCTGCAGAGGGAAGGGATCAGCCCATGGTGACAGCTGGCTGCCACCCTCGCAGGAGAGCGGTGTGACACCATACCCTGACAGTGGCCAGGGGTGTTGAGCTCTCCTAATGGACATGAGACAATCTTTACTCATCTGAGCCTGCCTCTGTCCCCCTGAGCTCCCTTCGTGTCAGTGCAAAAGAGACACTGCAAAGGGAAACTCCTCATTGCACTGAGGGCATCCGAGGGAGCTCAGATTAATGGTCTCTGAGGCTCCCCCACATCTGCTGATGAACGGGGAAGCCTGGCTTCCTGCTTCAACATGGTCTCTGGGTCACATTCAAATGAGCGATTCCTGAGGACAAGTGGCACGAACCATTTTCTTTTGTTGTCAAACAAGAATGTAATAGAGAAAAGTAGGAAAGAAAGAAATGAAGAACACATAGCTTTGATGCCAAATGCGCTGTGAATAATGAGTGGATGCACGTGAGACAGTTATTGGGGCTGATATTGTACCCATTGAACCAGTTTCCTCAGGGCATCCTTGAGCTCCTTGTTCCTCATGCTGTAGATGAGAGGGTTCACTGCTGGAGGCACCACCGAGTACAGGACAGCCACCACCAGATCCAGAGCTGGGGAGGAGAGGGAGGGGGGCTTCAGATGGGCAAACAGGACAGTGCTGACAAACAGGGAGACCACGGCCAGGTGAGGGAGGCACATGGAAAAGGCTTTGTGTCGGCCCTGCTCAGAGGGGATCCTCAGCACAACTGTGAAGATCTGCACATAGGACAGCACAATGAAAACAAAACACCCAAAGACTAAACAAAGACTAACCACAATAACCCCAGCTTCCCTGAGGTAGGAGTCTGAGCAGGAGAGCTTGAGGAGCTGGGTGATTTCACAGAAGAACTGCTCCACGACATTGCCTTCACAGAGTGGTATGGAAAAGGTGTTTGCAGTGTGCAGCAGAGCATTGAGAAAACCAGTGCCCCAGGCAGCTGCTGCCATTTTGACACAAGCTCTGCTGCCCAGGAGGGTCTCGTAGTGCAGGGGTCTGCAGATGGCAACAAAGCGGTCATAGGCCATGACTGTGAGAAGAGAATATTCTGCTGAAAAAAAGAAGAGAAGAAGGAAGAGCTGGGCAGTACATCCCGAGTAGGAAATGGCCCTGGTGTGCCACAGGGAATTGGCCATGGATTTGGGGACAGTGGTGGAGATGGAGCCCAGGTCGAGGAGGGAGAGGTTGAGGAGGAAGAAGTACATGGGGGTGTGGAGGCGGTGGTCGCAGGCTACGGCTGTGATGATGAGGCCATTGCCCAGGAGGGCAGCCAGGTAGATACCCAGGAAGAGTGAGAAGTGCAAGAGCTGCAGCTCCCGCTTGTCCATGAATGCCAGCAGCAGGAACTCATTCAGGGAGCTGCTGTTGGACATTATGTTCTCTCCAAGCATGGGGGACTGTCCAAAGAAGAAAAGACATTGAGATGTTAGGAGAGATTTTGCAAGCAAAAAACCCCACCAAAATGTTCCACTTCTCATAGACACACCCCCCCACCTCGCCATTGCCTCTCTCTTTCCTCAGTTGGCTTTTGTGCAGCTCCCTTGCTTGAGCTCCACTGTGCACTGGCAGAGCCTGCTGTGAGGAGCTGGGGCCTCTGCCCACGGGCTCCAGTGGAGTCTGTCCTGCTGTACAGTGGTGGGCATGAAGGAATGGGGATGACTAGCTCTCACATGCAGAATTTCTGTCAGGTGAACTCCACTCATCACGCGGAAGGGCTTTTCAGCATCTTCATCACCAGTTCTAAAGAATGAGAGATGAGGAACAGAGGTTTAAGGAATTTTTAATATATATATTTTCTTGTAGATGTCCTTGCCACTCCTGGGGAGTGTTCCTCACAGGTAGAAATTCTTGGCATTTCTACTGAGAGTCCTGAGAGGAAAGGATTCACTGCCACTTGGTGCAGAGTGAGGACAGCTACTCTGTCTATTACTCTTGCTCACAGATGTCCTGTGCTTACATCCCTTTGAGCTGGAGGATGATCACGCTCATATGCTGCCCTAAAAAGAAACCAGCTACTGCTGAGAGCACAGAAGTCCAGTTTCAAAGTGCACATCTCCAAATTTCTCTCCCTTTCTCAGGGCACTTGAGCGAGGTCTCCACACTCCCCTTCTAGCAAAGCACACACAGGGCTCTCTCCAGCTGCCCATTTACAACCTCCTACCCCCATTCCCACACTCTTCACATCTCTCTCTCTCAGATCTCACAGAGATGCTATGAGACATCTGTGCCTTTTCTGGAGGGCAGCTCAAAGCCTGGCAGGAAGCAACAGGGAAACAGTCAAAGGACTGTTAGGACTGAAGATGGAATCTCCTTAAGGGAAAGTCAGTTCATTTTCCGACTCCACAGACTGCATTTCCTGGAGCAGCACAGGCCAGAAGGGGGCTGGGGCAACCCCCCTCCCATGCAGACCCCTTCTGTTGTACATCTTGCAGTGTCAGTGTCTGAACTGCAGCTGGAACGCCCTAACCCCAGGCAGCCCATGAGAAACATAGGAGCCCCATGGACAGGAGGGGAAATGAGGAGCAACACCATGATCCTTCTGCCAAGGCAGATCTTTCTGCCAAGGGAGGCAAGCAGAGACACACAGATGGGCACTCGGCAAAGCCTTCATCTGACCCCGGTGGGCATGACACCTCACAGAAGGTGACATTGCAGGGCAATTGCACTTAGCCCTTTTGTCGGGCAGCACAAAATGGGCCCGGGGCAGGAGAGATGCCCCTCTCCTCTGCTGGGGGTCTGGCTGCAGAAAAGGTGGCTCATGCCCTGGGGTCCATGACTGTCAGGGCAGAGGCTCTGCTGAGGGGGAGAGGAGACACGGGTGCTTGCTCAGAGGAAGGTGTCTGTGTCAGAGGGACCATGACTTGCCCAAATCCATCCTCCCATGATGAGTCTGTCGGCAATTCTCTCTCCTTCCCTGCCCATCTCTGCTGCCTGGCGCTGTCCCTGCTGAGAGCTGTTTCTCAGTCCCAACATCTTTCCCTTGTCAGTGCTCACAGATCCCATCCCACCCTGTGTGTTCTCAGCTCTGCCCTACAGAAACCTCCCGGGTCAGGGCACTGACCAGGGGCACCTCCGTGTTTGCAGGTCCTAAGGAGCAGGTGACACAAACCCTGACGAGGCCAGAGAAAGTGATGTTGGTGCTGTCTGTAGGTTGAGGTGGGCATGAAGCAGCTTGCTGATGTCTCTCACAGACCTAGTGACCTCTGAGAGCGAAGGTTTGGGAGTTCCTTGCCAAACCAGAAAACTCTTTCCTTTTTTCTCCCTGACAACATTAGAAAACTGAACGTGCAGACACCAGAAGGGAAGCTCCTTCCCTTTCAAATAGCCTTTTTTTTTGTTTTAAACTTTCCTCTGAAAAGACTCCTCAGAAATGTCCTGTGCATAAGCTGGAGGTGTGAGCAGCCCCGATCCATGCAACACCCTCTCAATAGGAGAATAAACTTGCCCTGACGACGAGGAGCACTCTTCCCACCCAGAGTTTCTCCCCGCCGCACTGTGGGGAGTTTCCTGGGCAGGCTGAGCGCTGACCCTCGCAGACAGCAAAGTCACTGCCCCAGGCACACAGCACCCTGGGGTGCAGGGACACAGCTGTGAATCACAGCCCTGGGCAGACCTCTGTGCACACCCTGGCTTCACACCCTGCAGCCGTCCCTGGGAGAAAGGAGAAGGATGCCCTGACCCTGTGACGGCGTGGCTGGGAATCCCTGCTCTGAAGCAGCTCCTACTCCTCGGCACTGCAGAAGCCAGGAGAGACACCCCCAGAAACCCATCAGTCATGGGAAGGGCTGCATTTAGAAGACCCCCTCCATGAAACTCAGTAGCATTGCTCCACAGCCAGTGACTTACCGTGTCAAGGGCTGTGAAGGTTCCCCCCACAATGAGCTCTCCTCTGTCCTCCCACTCCACACTGCCTTTCACTTCTCTCTGTCTTCTCTCATCTTATGTCAGCAAGAGCAGGCAGTAGCTGGAGCCCTGCTGCTCTTGGCAGAGCAGCTGCTCCTGCACAGAGCTGTCTTTCGACAGCGCTGCCTGGTTGCCAGGAGCTCCCTCTGTCCCAGGAGCCTGGCCCCACTCAGGAACCAGTGGCCCAGCTGAAGGTGTGATTTTATTTGTCCTTTGTACTCCCTCCCCCTGGGAAATGCTCACTAAGGCAGACTAAAGTAATCACTGATGGGCCCCTCTCTAAACAGTGAAGAGACACTGATTCCAGCACTGTACTTGGTCTCATCAGAGGAGGGTTAGCTCAGAGAGGAGGAAATGTCCCACTCTGGAAGCCCCTACTCCCTTCTCTTAACTAGGTAGGACACCTAGACAAGGGAGTTCATTTTCCCATGATTCAGGTATCGGTTCCAATGAGTCAATCTAGGCATTTCATGCCAGGTCAGAAATGCTGAGGTGGAGTGGGATTCCACTCCCTCCCGTGAACTCCACAAACACACAGGAGGTGGGATTCCCCTTGCCCAGCTGAAGTGTGCACAACAGAGATGCCTGTACACAAGATCCTACCGTTCTGATCACTGGAGATGGAAGGTGGGAGTCAGTTGCTCACACACAAACACCTGGCGACATTTGAAGAGACAGCGGTGGTCCAAGACATGTGCCAGTGTCCGCTTGCTCTGAAAGAGGAACCATGAGACCTGCATCCTTCTAGAGCATCAGGTGGAGGCTAGGTGGGAAATGTCCTTGTCCATCTCAAATGGCAATAGGTACTTATTACTACTACTAAAGCTCCAGTCACTACAGAGTTGACAAACAAGCAGATCCCTACATTGCAAACAGCTAGTGCAATTCAGTGCAGACACTTGATTCTGTGACATAGAAATAGGCCAGCAGGGTCATGTCAGATGCCTGAGGTGTCCAGCACAACCCCACGTCCCTAGCAGATACAGCATGGGACCTACAGGAAAACATGTCCTTTTGGAGTGGTTGCTGGGCAAGTGCCGCGGCCATCTTGTGTTCACTACCTATGCTCAAACAACTGAATCCCACCACTGCCTTTAGGCCAAGTCCATCCCATCTACATCCAAGTGTGCTGCATAAATGGGAGAGGCACATCACACCAAGGTCTCCACTCATGTCTCTGCACTCTCAAACTCTTCAAGCTCTTCTTACCCTAAACCTCTTCTCACCCCAAACCTCTTCTCACCCTCCAATGACATGAACAGGAACTGTGCTCATGATGCCCACAGAGTGGCTGGATCACAGGCTGTCCAGGCCCCGGGACTTCTTCAGGGGCACCTTGTCCTTGCTGCAGATCGGTTCACTTCTGTCACAGGGCACAAGGTGATGCAGAGCCAGCTCGGGCAGCAAACACATCTCCTGCCATTCCCGCACAGCCCTGCTCTGTTTCTCCCTGGCTTCTGGTACTGCAGGGTTTGCTCTCTCAGTGGGAACCTCCTTTCACCATTACATTGCCATCTCCATCTATGCCAGTGTACCACTGCTCTGAAGTGGGGCCATTGCAAACATGGGGTCCTTGGCTCTTGGTAACAGCTTTCACCATGATCAGTCTGTGCTCTGTGTCACAGCTGAGCTTCTGCAGCCCAAATATATGCAAATACATGCAGCCTAAGGTACAGATGGGAGCAGATGGAGATGTATAAGCTGTCACAGGAGTGAAACAGCAGAGTCCAAGCAGTCCAGGAGGTTTCTGGAGGGTGCCAGGGACAACTTCGTAGCACAGCTGCCAGGTGGACCAAGAAGGGTGATGCTTTCCTGGATGTGGAAGTTGGAAACAAGGAGGAATTGAGCAGGGGTGGGATAGTCAGCGTCAGCCTTGCGTATAGTGACCATGAAAGAGTGGAGTTTCAGATCCTGAAGGGAGCCAGGAAGAACTGTAGCAGAGTACGGACCCTGGACTCCAGAGGAGTACACTTGGGCTTCTTCAGGGGGCTGGTGGGGCAGCCCATGGGAGGCAGCTCTGAAGGGCCCAGCAGCTCAGCAAAAGCCAGCAGATCTTTAAGGACACCATCCACCAAGCACAAGAATGGCTCATACTCTTACTCAGTACAACTAGCAGACATCTCAGGGGACCAGCTTGGCTAAACAGGGCGCTGGCACCTGAGTTGCAGGGAAATAAGGCAGCCTATGGGAAGGGGAAGGCGGGAGAGGCCGCAAAGGAGGCATTTAGAAATATTGTCCGGTGACATAGGCATGGTGTTAAGGGAAGCCAAAGCTTTCCTAGGATAAGACACTTAGAGGGGATGTCAAGGGCATGCACATGAGCTGCTACTGCTCCAGCAAGAATAAAAAGGGAAAGGTGGGATCACTGCTGAACGGGGCAAGGAGTCTAGCAACAGCAGAGGCAGATAGGTCTGAGACACTCCACACCTTGTTAGCTTCACTTTTCCCAAACAAGGTCTCCCAGCCCGCTGTGCTTCCACTCAGGACTCTTGAGGAGAAAAGCAACCAACAGTGGAGGAGGACTGGTGAGGGATTACTTGTGAGAACTCAAACTATACAAGTCAGTGGAGTTGGGCAGCTGTACACAAGGATGCTGGGAGGGCTCACTGCTGTCACAGCAAAGCCACTCGCTATCATCTTTGGAAGGGTGTGGAGACTGGGCAAGTTCCCAGTTTCTGAAGAAAGGCCAATATTAGATCCACCTTCAAAAAAGGCTAAAAGGACAACCTGGGGAGCTGCAGGCAGTTCAGCCTCACTTTGGTGAGCAGCACGCCATGGAGTGAACCCTCTCAGGTCACATTTCTGGGCACATGAGGCAGAAGAAGGGGATAGGGAATGGTCAGTATGGATTTACTCAGTGTAAATGGTGCCTCACTAACCTGAATGCCTTCTACGATTAAAAAACTGTATTTGTGGCTGGAGAAGAGTAATTGTCTTTTACGTAGACTTATAGCAAGGTGTTTGATGCTGTCTCCCACAATATTCTTGTATGCAAGTTAGAACACTACAGTCTAGAGGGGTGGGCAACCAGGTAGGTAGAAAGATGATGAGGCTCAGAGGGCAGTGGTGAATGGGTAGTACTCTTCCTGGAGGCCAGGCAGAAGTGCAGCACCACTCATCTCCCCAGGAACCTGTCCCTTTTATCATCTTGATTAGTGACACAGAGCAGGCAACACTCATCATGCTGGTAGATGACCCCAAACTCGAGGCAGGTGGGACCAGCCATATGCTTGAGGGCTGCCCTTCAGAGGGACCTAGACAGGCAGGAGGAAGAGGCTGTCAGGAATCTCCCAATAGTCACCAAGGGCAAATGCCAGGTCTTGTGCCTGGGGTAAACCAACACCCTACAGTGTTACAGGCTGGGGCGTAAGTGCCTAGGGAGCAGCTCTGTGGAACAAGACCTCAGGGTCCTGGCAGACAGGGGACAAAATATGAGCCATCAGCATTCCCTGGCAGCAAAGAAGGCCAAAAGCCTCCTGGGCTGTATGACCAGGAGCCCAGCCAGGAGGTCCAGGGAGATGATGATCCCCCTCTAGTCAGTATTCATTACATCCAGTACAGAATTGCAAGAAAGAGAAAGAGGTTGGTAACTGGGAATGAGCGTGGCAAAGGACTCTCAAGGTAGATGGGGAGCTGAAGCACTTGCTCTGTGAGGAAAGGGGGCTTGTTCAGTCTCGATAAGAGATGGCTTTGGAGGAATCTCAGAGCAGCCTTCCAATGGCTACAAAGAGGAGGAAGATGGAGGCAGGCTCTTCACCGTAGTGCATTGTAGGAGGCCAAGAGGCAATGGGCATAAGTTGAAAGAAGAGTCATTCATGCAGGAGATAAGGAAAAGCTTTTCCACTAAGAGGTGGGTCAAGCACTGGAAGTGGTTACCAAGACAGGCTGTGCAGTCTCCTCCCTTGGAGGTTTCCAAGACCAGACTGGATCAAGGCCAGAGTAACCTGCTCTGATGCCAGAGCTGATTCTGCTGTGAGCAAGGAGGTTGAGCTAGAGACCTCCTCAGGTCCCTTCCACCTTGAAGGAATCTATGATTTGTCCTCCTCTGGGTCTTCACTTGTTGATGTCAGGGAAAGCATGCAGGTTCCCCATGACAGTGGAAGCAGGTCAGCTTTCTTGTCCTTCTCCAGTCGAAGTTGTTCAGATGCAGGGCTTCTTGGCAGGGACCCCCAAAGCAGCCCTGATCAATCCTTTGCTTCACTTTTGATTTCCTTTTTTTTTCTTTTCCCCCTTTTAAGTTCATCTCTTTCACCATCCTGATCTCCTCCCATACAGTTAGCCCACCCATGCTTATTTCCCCGCATAATTTGCCCATTGGTGCTACTGCACCAATTTTTTTTTTCTCCTCTCTTGGCACAGAAGAGCTTCAGTCCAAAAGGACCTTGAGAAATTTGGGTGATTCAGCTATGTCATGAAGATTTACCAGGAGAAGCATCAAGTCCTGCACCTAGTGGGGAAAAACCTCATCCATGAGGAGAGGTGGAGAGATTAAGAAAGCCGATGTCATCCCAGTCTTCCAAAAGGGCAAGAAGGAGGATCCAGAAAACTACAGGCCTGTCAGCCTCACCTCCATCCCTGGAAAGGTGATGGAACAGCTCATCCTGGAGGTCCTCACTCAGCGTCTGGAGGATGAGAGGGTGATCAGGAGTAGTCAGCATGGATTCACCAAAGGGTGAAATTCATGCTTGACCAATCTGATAGCCTTCTGTGATGGAATGACTGGCTGGGGAGATGAGGGCAGAGCAGTGGATGTTGTCTACCTGGACTTCAGCAAGGCTTTGGACACTGTCTCCCATCACATCCTCGTAGCTAAACTCAGGAAGTGCGGGCTAGATGAGTGGACGGTGAGGTGGCTTGAGAACTGGCTAGATGGCAGAGCTCAGAGCACTGCCAAGGTCAATGGTGCAGTCTAGTTGGAGGCCTGTAGCTAGCGGTGTCCCCCAGGGGTCAGTCCTGGGTCCAGTCTTGTTCAGTGTATTCATCAGTGACCTGGAGGAAGGGACAGAGTGCACCCTCAGCAAGTTTGCTGAGGATACTAAACTGGGGGGAGAGGCTGACACCCCAGAAGACTGTGCTGCCATTCAGAGAGACCTGGACAGGCTGGAGAGGTGGGCGGAGAGGAACCTCATGAAGTTCAACAAAGGCAAGTGCAAGGTCCTGCACCTAGGCAGGAATAACCCCATGCAACAGTACAGGCTGAGGGGGTGGACGTGCTGGGAAGCAGCTCTGCCGAGAAGGACTTGGGAGTCCTGGTGGACAAATTAAGCATGAGGCAGCAGTGTGCCCTTGTGGCCAAGAAGGCCAATGGCATCCTGGGGTGCATTAGGTAGTATTGCCAGCAGGTGGAAGGAGGCGATCCTGCCCCTCTCCTCAGCCCTGGTGGAGGTGATCCTGCCCCTCTCCAGCCTCACCTGGAGGACTGCATCCAGTTCTGGGCTCTCCAGGACAAGAGAGACATGGCACTACTGGAGAGAGTCCAGCGGAGGGCTACAAAGATGATGAGGGGACTGGAGCATCTCTCCTATGAAGAAAGGCTGAGAGAGTTGGGCATGTTCAGTCTGGAGAAGAGAAGACTGAGAGGCAATCTCATAAACATGTATAAGCAACTAAAGGGGGAAGTGTCAAGCGGATGAGGCCAATCTCTTCTCCGTGGTGCCCAGCAACAGGACAAGAGGCAATGGGCAGAAACTGAACCACAGGAAGTTCCACCTAAACCTGAGAAAAAACTTCTTGACTGTGAGGGTGACAGAGCAGGGGAACAGGTTGCCTAGCGAGGTAGTGGAGTCTCCTTCGCTGGAGATATTCAAAACCCGTCTGGATGTGATCCTGGGCAATATGATCTAGAGGACCCTGCTTGAGCAGGGAGGTTGGACTAGATGATCTCCAGAGGTCCCATCCTACCTTAACCATTCTGTGATTCTGTGATTTGGGCCTCTTTATCCTGCTGAAGTGGAGGCGAAAGGCAGCAGAGTAGGAGCCTGTGACTGCTTGAAAGGTGGATTCAGAGATGGTAGGGCTTCTCTGGGTAGTGGCAAACAGCATGAGAAGGGGAAAGAGCCACACAGAGCAGCTTGAGAGGTTCAGACATGGTATTAGGAAATGGAAATGTCACTCAAAGGGTAGTGCTGTGCTGTGGTGCTACAGGTCACCCAGAAGGGAACCTGGGATCAGCCCCTGACTTTGTGTTTCAAGGAAAAGCCTGTGAGGACAGGGAGACATCAGTAGAGGCATGTTGATCCCAAGTGAAAGCAAGGTGGGGAAGCAGGTTGGGTGTCTACAGTCTGCAGGGGAACAGGCACAGGCATGGGAAAGCATAGGACAGCCTGTGGTGGAGACAAGCCAAGGGCACTGCCAAGGCTGAAAGCCTCCAACTGAGGTCTTTGTCCTCCTGCCTATGGCTGTTGTCTCTGGCACCAAGGCCTGTGACAAGATGCCATTTCCTTATAGCATAGTGGCTTTGCTGCTTCCTCATCCCCAGGGAGCCCAGGAGGTGCCGTGTCCTTGTCCTGCACTCAGTGGTGCACACCCCCCACCCTCACACTGCCTCAGCAAGAGCCCTGAGCAAAGCATGAGGGAGAAGATGACCCTACCCAGGGGCTGGCTGTCAGCGCCTGGCCATTCTGCTTGATAAAACACACCAAGGGTTACTTGGCATCAGAGCCACCCACACATTTCCTTTGCCTACCTGCAATCAGGGCCTCCAACTTGCTGCTCTAATCAGCCCCTGGGGAAGGTTTGCGAGTAATGGCCCTCAGTGGGACCTATTAACACGCCAAGAAGATTTAGAGTCTACTTCTGACTTCAACTTCTTGAGAGGTTTCTTCAGTCTCCTCTCCATAGCTGAGGTTCATGGACTCAGCACCAAATATATGACCCCGAGAGGGTCATTAAAATGCAAAAGCCCTAAGGAGCCATGTCTCTTGCCATCATTTTCCTCAGCTCTCCAGTTCTTCTGTGGCTAATTGGAGAGGTTTCAGGAGTGCATTTAGAAGAGGAAGATCTCAATGAGCACCTGAAAAAGATGTCGGCTTCTTAAGCCTTCTTATTTCTTCAGAAGACGTGATATGCATATTCTCCCATTCAGACTGACCCAGAGCGTCTCCTAACCGAGTCTGGACATGTGGGAAAAGCAGTATCCTTGATGCGAGACATGTAGGGACAACCTTCCTCCTCACCTCCCCAACCCCACTATTTCTCTCTTCAACCACTGGGGACTTAACATCACTCCTGTTAAAATCTAACTCTTTTGCCACTCCAGTCTGTACCTGAATGTTACAGCTTCTATGCAGCAATTCCCACCTCCTTTCCTTACAGAACCAGTTACAGGCACAAGAGAATTTTTCTGAATTGCAAACAAACAAAATAAAAGATGTTACAGTTTAATACAAAGTAAATACATTCCACAACTCTATGTTAAGTCCAAGCTGCCTCCACTGAGGTCCACCTTCCACAAGGAATAACCTTCCTTGAAATGACTGATAGATAGGAAAGGATAGAAAGAAAGACAGCTAAGGAGCTGGCTAGAGAGACAATCAGACTCCTGAAAGATGAGGCAAGCTTCAGACTCCCTGGAGCTCAGAGCAGCAACTGGAGAGTTGTGAGATATCTGAATGGATGAAGAGCAAGGGGTGGAGGAAGACTGGAAAACAAGGGAAAGTGCACATGCCCAGATAGTCTGATGCAAAGGAAACTTTGGACATGACCAACTTAATCAGGACATGTGAAAACATGTGAGAGATGACTGAGATTACCTCCACAGCATAATAGGCAGAGCAGTGGTAACCCAAGCTGAGGGGCCTCTCAGTATTTCTTCGCCTGAGATTCATCCCCTTCCTCCAAATTCCCATGATTTTTTCCTGATGGGAAAACATTAACATGTGTGTCGGAAGCAACGGGAGACATGCTCATCCGATGATGATCACAAGCCTCAGTTTATTTGCACATTTTCATGACTTATATAATAGAGTTAATTAGCTCATACATATTGCAACAGCCAAGCTCCTTATAGGTTGCTAACATTAGTTACTTATCATGCCCGACAGCCAGATGCGGTCAGCCTGTTTGTACCGGCATTTTTGCTGATACAAAACCTAGCCTCAACCCCACATCCGCTCAACCAGACACTTCCCCAAATCCACGCGACCCAGGCGCGTTTCACATTGCCTCCTGACACACAGTTACATCCAAGCAGTTCTTGCAGCCGTGTCTTCATGTCTCTCGTCACGTAGCCGACTTCCCAAAATACCTTCCACACGTCCCCCGCTTTCTTGTAGTAGGACATAGTTAATCTGTATTTTAGCAAGTAAGCGCAAAAACAGCTTGCGAAGGTAGGAAATTAAGCAAGGTAATATCAGCAAAAGTAGCAGCAGCATAAGTCCTACATTTATGCTGTACATGAGCAAGGTTTTGAGCCAGGGGCCAATGCCAAAAGAAGTGAGCCAGCTGTCCAATGGGTTGTTGAGGACCTTAATGTTTTTGGTGTGATCTTTGAGCCATTGCAGCTGCTTATGAACAGACTCAGAATTGGAGGATAGATTGAAGCAGTACATACCTTCGAACTCCGTACAACCATGGCCGTGTGCCAATAGCAAAAAATCAATGGCAGCTCTATTCTGGAGGACCTGATGTTGCAGGTTCTCCATATCTTGTGCCAATTCACTAAGGATCTGAGTCGTCACGTTAGACTATTTCACCATCCAGCAAGCGAGTTTGCTGATAGTACGGAGTGCATGAGCAGTACCCACCCCGGGGACTATGGAGGCAAACAAATTAGCTGTGGGCACCCAGAGTTCGACTTGATCGCTGCAGTCGGGAGTCAGTGCAGATAGGGTTCTCTTTTCACGGTGAGTCTTGTTGAACAAGAGGTGTGACATCACGGTAACATTTGGCATGAAAAGGGTCAATTTTCCTAGGTAGCACGGGCCCCCATGGGCATGCCTTGGAATTCCCTGCCAGGCCCAATCCCCACAAATTAAATAGGTATTGCGAGGTAATGCTTTTGCACTGTCATTAGCCCAAACCTTTACATCTCTCGGTCCCCATCCGTAGGTTCTATAGGGACCGCACATGTATGTTTTATTCCAAAAGGGGTAGCTCCTGGGAGTAAGCCAAAACGTGGGATCGTCCACACCCCACCTGAAGTTGCCCAATTCAATGCATCCCGACTCATTTGCCGAACTATTTAGCATTCGGCTTCCCAGGAGCCTGATCTCCTGGGGGTCCCACGGTATAGTTTTGTTCAGAGCTGCCAAGAGTCTTGCTGTACATTCACTATCAGTAAGTTGGCCATCACATCGGCCGGTGGACAACGTAGCAAAATCGGATACATTAAACCCAGGTATACCCACCAGGCATGTGCGAAAAGGGTCAGTAGCCGACGCTAAAGCCAGACAGAAGGAAGTGGTATGCGTTTTCATAGCCCATGTTAGCCACACATTTGGAGGGGAAGCAAAGTAAAAGGCAGAGCTGGTAAGGCACAGTGTTATAAGGCAACAACCGCGAAGCCATATTGGCACTCTCCCCCTATTCGGACCCTTTAGCTGTTGGAGGGTCAGCTGCATCAGACACTGCCGTAGCGAAAGGATCGAGAGCAGGTTTCGTCCACTTCGCAGGTACCCACAACGGACCTGTCGGGGCAGAAACACAAAGATAGCCCCTTCCCCAAAACAGAACCTTTGCAGGCAATTGCCATAAGCCGGTTCGCGGATCCTTGTACCGGACCCAGATATTATTATGATCTCGGCTTCGAGGCACGGTGCCGGTGTGTATAAGAACGGGCGGATGACGCGCCTCGCCGAATACACATAGGTGGTTTAGGACGAAAAGGGTTTTCAGCAGTCGAGAATGTGGGTCAGCGATTCCCTCGTGATGCTTTAAATGTTGTTTCAGGGTATTGTGTGCCCGCTCCACAATAGCTTGCCCCATAGGGGAGTGGGGAATGCCCGTAATGTGGCGAACCCCCCACGTTGCTAAAAACTTTTCAATTCTACGACTGGTGTACGCAGGCCCATTATCTGTTTTTAGTTGTTGCGGTACACCCATAACAGCAAAACAACCAAGTAAATGTCGTTCAACATGCAAGGCTCTCTCCCCCACCTGGGCTGTTGCCCAGATGAACTTACTATAGGTGTCAATAGACACATGCACATATTTTAGGCGCCCAAAAGTGGGGATGTGTGTGACATCCATTTGCCACAACTCATTCGAGGAGAGTCCTCTGGGATTGACCCCTAAACCTAAGCCGCAACCGCCATTGTGGTCACTGCAGATGGGACATGCGCGGACTATGCCGCGAGCCTCTGTATGCGTTATGCCAAACTCTCGGCAGAGACCCTTAGCATTCTGGTGAAATATGGAGTGAGTCTCCCTAGCCAAAGTGGTCTTGGCCACGGGGGCGGTTGCCGAGAGAGAGACCAATTTGTCTGCCCTGGCATTGCCCGCGCCAAGACCAATATTCCATTTGTGACTACGGACATGAATAATGCAATATGGGTGTTCCCTAAGTTTTACCGCTCGTCTTAGCTGATGTAAGAGCGCAAGGAGGCGTTCATTTTTGACATCCTTAACCAGGGCATCCTCGATGCGCTCAACCACACCAGCCACATAGAGTGAGTCAGTGACAATGTTAAGGGGCCCTAGCAAGTGTAGCAGTGCCCAAACCACAGCAGACAACTCCATGGTTTGGAGCGTATCTGCTGGTGTAGCATTGAGCAATGTTTGTTGCCAAACACTATTGTCCTGCCAGGTGACGGCGGCCCGACGCGATTTTCGCCCTGCGTCAGTATATACTGTTATAGCGTCCTTTATAGGGTTCTTCTCTCTCTTGGGGCATGTCATCCAGTTCCATTGTCCGATCCATCGTAATAATGGAGATTTAAAGCTATTAGTTTTAATCACGGAACCGGCACCAAGCAGTGCTTCTTGTAAATGTTCACTATTCTGCAAATACCATCGTAAGGAGTCTTTCGTTCGCATGGGTAGATATATCGTAGAAGGCTCACAACCTTGAACTTGTAAGATTCTTTCCCTTCCTCGTTTTATCAAATCTGCCAAAACCTCTACTTGTTGTACTAAGGTTTTAATCTGCTGTAAAGCAGGGGACACCCACTCGAGGATACCCAACTCTCCGGTGCCCCTTAGTTGCACTAGAGCCCCGATTAGGTATCGGTGCCCCAGCCATACAGCAAGATCAACCGGGACGGTAGCATTAAGGCGGTGTACATGTCCCACAAGCGCACGGTCTACAATCTGTTGTATAAGGTTTCTTTGATGCGGAGTGATGTTGAGTTTTGTCGTAGGGTCCGTGCCCCTCAGAAGCGGGCGGAGTCCCTCCAGCAATTCATTTGGGATGCCCACTATGGGCCGCAGCCACTGCAGGTCTCCCAAAAATTTCTGCGCATCATTAAGGGTCCGCAGCCGTGATTGTAATTGCAGCTTCTGAGGGGAAACAGTTTTATCAGTAAGTACCCAACCTAGGTACTTCCATGGTGATACTTGTTGAACCTTGTCTGGAGAGATCACCAGGTTAGAGCATTGCAACACCTGCTGAACATGCTCAATTTGACTGTCAGAAAAAGGAGTAGCTTGGGCAAATAATATATCATCCATATAATGATATATTACGACATGTTTCCATTGCTCACGTAGAGGCTGCAATGCCGCAGCTACATACAGCTGACATAACGTAGGGCTATTACGCATGCCCTGTGGCAACACTGTCCATTCAAACCGTTGATCTGGACCCTCTCTGTTGAGGGAGGGCAAAGTGAACGCAAATCGCTTCTGATCCTGAGGGTGCAGGTCGATGGTAAAGAAGCAGTCCTTCAAATCGATGATCAGCAGGGACCAATGTTCAGGAATCATGGCTGGGTTAGGCAACCCTGGTTGTAAGGCACCCATGGGCTCCATTTGCTTGTTGATTTCCCTCAAATCATGCAGCAGTCGATATTTGCCCGATTTCTTCTTTATGACAAATATTGGGGAGTTCCATGGACTAGTGGATAGACGTAAATGGCCTTGTTGGAATTGCTCGTTTACTAATTGATGAGCATGAAACAGACTTTCCCGTTTTAGTGGCCATTGCTTAACCCATACCGGTGTGTTGGTAGTCCAGGTAATGGGAATTGGGAAAGTCCAAGCAATGGCTAAAAGGCTAAAGGGTGTTCATTCGTGAGCACAACCCCTAATTGAGCGAGTATATCTCTGCCGATTAGGCACTGCACTGTTGGTGGTAGTTGTACCACAGAAAACACAGCAGAAACTTGTCGCCCCTCTAGCTTTACTTTCAATGTAGGTGTTCGTTGCGCAAACGTCATGCCCCCAACTCCGGTGACCGTAGTGTTTGATGGAAACAGGGGCCATCCCTGGGGCCACTGTGACGGGGCGATTATGCTAGAGTCTGCGCCAGTATCCAAAAGAGCCATAAGAGTCACTTGTTGATCATTATAGGCAAGTTCAACTTTATGTCTAGGTCGATCATTTAGAGTCAAGGTCAGGAGAGTCAGTCCCCCGGAGGAACCGAATCCTTGTCCCCCCCGGTCCTTGTTGGCTAACGAGGGTATTTCCTTTGTAAGTTGTTCCAACGGGATTAATTGAGCAATACGTTGTCCTTTGGTTATCCGTATGGGTGGAAAAGGAGTGTGCAGCATTATCATTATTTCTCCGGTATAATCAGCGTCAATGACGCCAGGTAGAACAAAGAGTCCCAACATTGATGCTGATGATCGGCCGAGCAACAATGCCCCCACAGACTTGTTTTGAATCATGACAGGACCGTACACCCCAGTAGAAATGCGATGGGGCTGAGTGGTCAGGAGGGTAACGTCTACAGCGGATGCCAGGTCAAGTCCGAGACTCCCTCTCGTTGCTGGTCTGAGCTGGGAAGTTGTGTAACAGCTACTTGTGTCTGTGCGCGGCTGCTCCGACTCGCGCTCCCACTGAAGTTTCCCGAGCGGCGACGACAAGCACCAATGTTGTGGCTGTCTGAACGACATCTGGCACACCAGACACCAGACGCGGTACATTCCTTCCGGACATGACCCGGGAGTCCGCAACGGTAGCATTTCACTCGGGGGAAACTTCGCCCCACATTCTGCCGGGTGGCCACTGACGCTTGGAGAGGTGCAAGAGCTGCTAAGACCTGCGTTTGAGACGTCCTAGCCTGTTCTTGTAACCCGACACCTAGTTGCTTAATGGCCTCCACTACCAGGGCCTGGGGTCCAATAGGTACCTGGGCCAGCCTTTCCAATGCCTCCTCAATCGTCCAATTGGCACTGAGGGTGCTCAGAATGTTACGAGTAGTAGTATTACAATTTTGTAGGGCGCACTGCTTCAGCAAGGCGCCCCGCATGTACTCAGGAACCCCAGCTCTCTCTATAGCTGCTGCAGCCTTATCGATAAAGGCTCCAAACGTCTCATCTCTACCTTGTTTAATGCCCATGTACACTGGTACACCACCGGGCTCCTTAACACGATCAATGGCACGGCGCACCAACTGCATCGCCTCCCGTAACTTATCGGGGCCCAGCAGGGCCTGCGCCTCGGTGCGGAGGAATGGGCCGATGCCCATAAGTTCCTCCACCGTCACGCCGTGTAAGGGGTCGCCCGGCTGTCGTTGGCAAGCCACCGACTCGTGAACCAAGCTCTGCCAATGGGCATTAAACAACAATTGTTGATGCTGAGTAAAAATCAACCGAATTATCCCTCTGTAATCCGCGGGCAGAAGTATCTGCGTGCTCCAAATGTAGTCAAGCATTTGCCTCACTGGTTCACTGTGGGCCCCAAACTGACTGTCAGTCGCCCACAATTGCGACAAAAGTTTCCAATCTAGGGCGGTTATCACTGCCTGCACGCCGCCCCCCGGAACAGCCTGGAAGGTGACGGGGCAGGCAAGCTGCTCCGCCGCCTGCAGCACATCCGCGTCCCCCCGTTCCAGACTCTCCCTGGCGAGCGCAGCCCAGGCCTCCCGACGGTCCTTAGCCGTGGCATCAGCCAAGTCCGCTTCCGCCCCCGGGGGCGGCTCCGGGGAAGGGGGGGCCGAAGCCGCATTCTTGTCAGGGGCCGAGCCCGCAGGGGCCGACTCGCCAGGAGGAGGAGAAGGAGGGGAGGGAGGGGGGGGAAGGGGAGGGGGCAAATAGACAGTAGACGTACTCGGGGGTAGGGGAATATCTCATGGCCAGTCCGTGCCATAAGTCTTATTTTTTTCATGTGCGGCAGAGGCCTGCTCTGCCGCCCGCTGCTCAGCCTGGTATTGCAGCAACTCATTATGGACGGCCCTCCAGGTTTTACCCAACTTTTTGGCCAACTTATCTCCATCAATCGCAGCCTCCCAGAGCTTATCACCCAGCTTACGCCACTCGGACAACTCATGGACTGTATGAGGATTCAGAAAACAGCCCTGGGAGTGTCCGTAGGCCAGTAAACCAGGAAGCTCTTTTTGGAGGTCCAGCACCTTAACTTGCCTTTTTTGCAGGAAGCTGGTAAAAAGGTTATACGCTGCTTGCCTCTGCATACCTGATTCACGTCAGCGCTGTTGCAGCTCTCCAAGGTCTCGGCAGCGCGTATCAGCCGGGTACGCCGATGCGAACGCCCGGGGCTCGACACAGTTTTCTTCGCTGTGTTTTAGCCGTCCTCGCTGCAAAATACCTGCCCACCTCGTTGCTCCACCGTGGATCACGTCGGGGTCACCATTTGTCGGAAGCAACGGGAGACATGCTCATCCGATGATGATCACAAGCCTCAGTTTATTTGCACATTTTCATGACTTATATAATAGAGTTAATTAGCTCATACATATTGCAACAGCCAAGCTCCTTATAGGTTGCTAACATTAGTTACTTATCATGCCCGACAACCAGATGCTGTCAGCCTGTTTGTACCGGCATTTTTGCTGATACAAAACCTAGCCTCAACCCCACATCCGCTCAACCAGACACTTCCCCAAATCCACGCGACCCAGGCGCGTTTCACATTGCCTTTTGACACACAGTTACATCCAAGCAGTTCTTGCAGCCATGTCTTCATGTCTCTCATCACGTAGCCGACTTCCCAAAATACCTTCCACAACATAGCTGAATCACCCAAATTTCTCAAGGTCCTTTTGGACTGAAGCTCTTCTGTGCCAAGAAAAAGAAAAATTGGTGCAGTAGCACCAATGGGCAAATTATGCGGGGAAATAAGCATGGGTGGGCTAACTGTATGGGAGGAGATCAGGATGGTGAAAGAGATGAACTTAAAAGGAGGAAAAGAAAAAAAAAAAAGGAAATCAAAAGTGAAGCTAAGGATTGATCAGGGCTGCTTTGGGAGTTCCTGCCAAGAAGCCCTGCATCTGAACAACTTCGACTGGAGAAGGACAAGAAAGCTGACGTGCTTCCACTGTCATGGGAACCTGCATGCTTTCCCTGACATCAACAAGTGAAGCTCCAGAGGGGGGAGAGTCATAGACTCCTTCAAGGTGGAAGGGACCTCAGGAGGTCTCTAGCCCAATCTCCTTGCTCACAGCAGGGTCAGCCCTGAGGTTAGACCAGGTTGCTCTGGCATTGATCCAGTCTGTCTTGGAAACCTCCAAGCAAGGACACTGCCCAGCCTCTCTGGGCAGCCACTTCCAGTGCTTGACCATCCTCTTAGTGGAAAAGCTTTTCCTTATCTCCTGCATGAATGACTCTTCTTTCAACTTATGCCCATTGCCTCTTGGCCTCCTACAATGCACTACAGGGAAGAGCCTGCCTCCATCTTCCTGATGACCTCTTTGTAGCCATTGGAAGGCTGCTCTGAGATTCCTCCAAAGCCACCTCTTCTCCAGGCTGAACAAGCCCCATTTCCTTACAGAGCAAGTGCTCCAGCTCCCCACCTACCTTGAGAGCCCTCTGCCACGCTCATTCCCAGTTACCAACCTCTTTCTCTTTCTTGCAATTCTGTACTGGGTGTAATGAATACTGACTAGAGGGGGATCATCATCTCCCTCGACCTCCTGGCTAGGCTCCTGGTCATACAGCCCAGGAGGCTTTTGGCCTTCTTTGCTGCCAGGGAATGCTGCTGGCTCATATTTTGTCTCCTGTCTGCCAGGACCCTGAGGTCTTGTTCCACAGAGCTGCTCCCCAGGCACTTATGCCCCAGCCTGTAACACTGCAGGGTGTTGGTTTACCCCAGGCACAAGACCTGGCATTTGCCCTTGGTGACTATTGGGAGGTTCCTGACAGCCCATTCCTCCTGCCTGTCTAGGTCCCTCTGAAGGGCAGCCCTCAAGCATATAGCTGGTCCCCCCTGCCTCGAGTTTGGGGTCATCTACCAGCATGATGAGTGTTGCCTGCTCTGTGTCACTAATCAAGATGATAAAAGGGACAGGTTCCTGGGGAGATGAGTGGTGCTGCACTTCTCCCTGGCCTCCAGGAAGAGTACTACCCATTCACCACTGCCCTCTGAGCCTCATCATCTTTCTACCTACCTGGTTGCCCACCCCTCTAGACTGTAATGTTCTAACTTGCATACAAGAATATTGTGGGAGACAGCATCAAACACCTTGCTAAAGTCTACGTAAAAGACAATTACTCTTCTCCAGCCACAAATACAGTTTTTTAATTGTAGAAGGCATTCAGGTTAGTGAGGCACCATTTACACTGAGTAAATCCATACTGACCATTCCCTATCCCCTTCTTCTGCCTCATGTGCCCAGAAATGTGACCTGAGAGGATTCACTCCAGGACGTGCTGCTCACCAAAGTGAGGCTGAACTGCCTGCAGCTCCCCAGGTTGTCCTTTTAGCCTTTTTTGAAGGTGGATCTAATATTGGCCTTTCTTCAGAAACTGGGAACTCGCCCAGTCTCCACTTCCTTCCAAAGATGATAGTGAGTGGCTTTGCTGTGACAGCAGTGAGCCCTCCCAGCATCCTTGTGTGCAGCTGCCCAACCCCACTGACTTGCATAGTTTGAGTTCTCACAAGTAATCCCTCACCAGTCCTCCTCCACTGTTGGTTGCTTTTCTCCTCAAGAGTCCTGAGTGGAAGCACAGCGGGCTGGGAGACCTTGTTTGGGAAAAGTGAAGCTAACAAGGTGTGGAGTCTCTCAGACCTATCACAGAATCACAGAATCACAGAATCGTTTAGGTTGGAAGGGACCTCTGGAGATCATCTCGTCCAACCTCCCTGTTCAAGCAGGGTCCTCTACAGCATATTGCCCAGGATCACATCCAGACGGGTTTTGAATATCTCCAGCGAAGGAGACTCCACCACCCCTCTGGGCAACCTGTTCCAATGCTCTGTCACCCTCACAGTGAAGAAGTTTTTCCTCAGGTTCAGATGGAACTTCTTGTGTTTCAGTTTGCACCTATTGCCTCTTGTCCTATTGCTGGGCACTACTGAGAAGAGTCTGGCCCCATCCTCTTGACACCCTCCCTCCAGATACTTGTACACATTGATGAGATCACCTCTCAGCCTTCTCTTCTCCAGGCTGAGCAGGCCCAGCTCTCTCAGCCTTTCTTCAGAGGAGAGATGCTCCAAGTCCCCTCATCATCTTTGTAGCCCTCTGCTGGACTCTCTCCAGTAGGGCCATGTCTCTCTTGTCCTGGGGAGCCCAGAACTGGACACAGGACTCCAGGGGAGGCCTCACCAGGGCTGAGGAGAGGGGCAGGATCACCTCCCTCCACCTGCTGGCAACACTCTGCCTAATGCACCCCAGGATGCCATTGGCCTTCTTGGCCACAAGGGCACACTGCTGCCTCATGTTTAACTTGTTGTCCACCAGCACTCCCAGGTCCTTCTTTGCAGAGCTTCTTTCCAACAGGTCAACCCCCAGCCTGTACTGGTGCATGGGATTATTCCTGCCTAGGTGCAGGACCTTGCACTTGCCTTTGTTGAACTTCATGAGGTTCCTCTCCGCCCACCTCTCCAGCCTGTCCAGGTCCCTCTGAATGGCAGCACAGTCTTCTGGTGTGTTAGCCTCTCCCCCCAGTTTAGTATCATCAGCAAACTTGCTGAGGGTGCACTCTGTCCCTTCCTCAAGGTCATTGATGAATATATTGAACAAGACTGGACCCAGGACTGAGCCCTGGGGGGCACCACTAGCCACAGGCCTCCAACTTGACTCTGCGCCATTCACCACAACCCTCTGAGCTCGGCCATCCAGCCAGTTCTCAAGCCACCTCACCGTCCACTCATCTAGCCCACACTTCCTGAGCTTACCTAGGAGGATGTGATGGGAGACAGTGTCAAAAGCCTTGCTGAAGTCCAGAAAGACAACATCCACTGCTCTGCCCTCATCTACCCAGCCAGTCATTCCGTCATAGAAGGCTATCAGATTGGTCAAGCATGATTTCCCTTTGGGGAATCCATGCTGACTCCTCCTGATCACCTTCTTGTCCTCCACATGCTTAGTGATGACCTTCAGGAGGAGCTGTTCCATCACCTTTCCAGGGATGGAGGTGAGGCTGACAGGCCTGTAGTTTCTTGGCTCCTCCTTCTTGCCCTTTTGGAAGACTGGCGTGACATTGGCTTTCTTCCAGTCCTCAGGCACCTCTCCTGATCTCCAGGACCTTTCCAAGATGATGGAGAGTGGCCTAGCGATAACATCCGCCAGCTCCCTCAGCACTCGTGGGTGCCTCCCATCGGGGCCCATGGATTTATGGATGTCAAGTTTGGACAAAAGATCTCTAACCTGATCCTCCTCAACCAAGGGAGAGTCTTCCTTTCTCCAGACTTCCTCTCTTGCCTCCAAGGTCTGGAATTCCTCAGGACTGGCCTTAGCAGTGAAGACAGAAGCAAAGAAGGCATTCAATAACTCTGCCTTCTCTGTATCCTTTGTCACCAGGGCACCTGCCCCATTCAGCAACGGGCCCACGTTTTCCCTAGTCTTCCTTTTGCTCTTGATGTATTTGAAGAAGGCCTTCTTGTTGTCCTTGACATCCCTTGCCAGATTTAATTCCAACTGGGCCTTAGCCTTCCTTGTCGCATCCCTGCACACTCTGACAACGTCCCTGTATTCCTCCCAAGTGGCCTGTCCCCTTTCCCACATTCTGTACACTTCCTTCTTCTGCTGGAGTTTGGCCAGGAGTTCCTTGCTCATCCATGCAGGTCTCCTGCCCGCTTTGCTGGACTTCTTCCTCAGAGGGATGCACTGATCCTGAGCCTGGAGGAAGTGACGCTTGAATATTAACCAGCTTTCTTGGACCCCTCTTCCTTCTAGGGCCCTACCCCACGAGATTCCCCTAAGTAGGTCCCTGAAGAGGCCAAAGTCAGCTCTCCTGAAGTCCAGCGTTGCAATCCTACTCATTGCCCTGCTCCCTCCTCGGAGGATCCTCAACTCCACCATCTCATGGTCACTGCAGCCAAGGCTGCCTCCAACCTTCACATCTCCAACTAGACCTTCTTTGTTCGTTAGTACAAGGTCTAGCATTGCACCTCTCCTCGTTGGCGTCTCCACCACCTGGGTCAAGAAATTATCATCAATGCTTTGCAGGAACCTCTTTGACTGTTTGTGCCTAGCTGTGCTGTCTTGCCAACAGATGTCAGGGTGGTTGAAGTCTCCCATGAGAACCAGGACCTGTGATCGTGAGGCTTCTTCCAGCTGTCTGTAGAAGGCCTCATCGATGTCTTCCTCCTGGTCAGGTGGCCTGTAGTAGACCCCCACAACAGTGTCACCCATGTTACCCTGCCCTTTAATCCTTACCCATAGGCTCTCCACTTGCTCTTCATCCACCCCGAGGCAGAGCTCCATACATTCTAGTTGCTCCCTCACATGAAGAGCAACTCCACCACCTCGCCTTCCTGGCCTGTCTTTCCTAAAAAGCACATAGCCATCCATGACCGCATCCCAGTCATGTGAACTATCCCACCATGTCTCTGTGACTGCAATGAGATCATGGCCCTGCGACCGCACACAGATCTCTAACTCTTCCTGCTTATTCCCCATGCTGCGTGCATTGCTATACAGGCATTTCAGAGAGCCAGTCAAGCACGCAGGCTTCCCAGGAGAGGTGCAAGAGGATCCTCCATAGCCACGTTGCATGCTGTCTCCCCTGGTTGTATGCACCCACTGGAGGCATCCTGACTTGAGCGGTGTTTTACTGACTCCCCTGCCACTATACCACTCCCCTTCCCCCATCTTGCCTAGTTTAAAGCCCTCCGTACCAGGCTGGCCAATCTGTTGGCAAAGACATGCGTGCCCCCTCACAAACAAGCTCCCAGCCAGGCCAGCTTTGCCTGCCTCTGCCTCTGCCCTCTCTCCTGGGGGCTTTCTCCTGCCCCTGAGGACCCCACAGTGCCCACCTGCCTGCTGCTGCCCAATCAGCTGCAGTCATAGAGGTGATCTCACAATCACTAGGCCAGTGCTGTCATGTTACCTGCTTCTCCCTCCTTCCTTCCTCCAGGCTCTCATGTCTTCCTCATGGGCTTTGCTGTGCTCTTGATGACCTCACATGGCTGCCCACCTGCTGCTGGCCAATCAGCTGCTGTGAAAGGAAAGGGGAAGTAGCCCTCTCCTCAGAGGGCATTTTGATGCACTGGATGACCTCTCAGCTCCTGCCTGTTTGCCTACTGCTGGCCGCTCAGCTTGTTGCAATAGTAGTGACACAAAAATCCATGTCCCAACAGCATCAGTTTTAACTCCCTCTCCCCTTGCCCAGGGATGTCATTTCAGCTGAGCAGGTTTTCCAAGGTGCTGGCTTGCTACTACCGTAAGCCTACACTTTTTGGAGAGGAACAAGAGGATGGAGAGTCAGGACATAAAGCACCCCTGGAGAGGATGGGGATCGAATGACCCTGGGTGGTCGTGTCTGCACATCTCATTCCTGAATGGGGAGAAGGGAGGGTGCAGTCCCACGGGGCAGTGAAAGAGGCTGTGTCAGTCCTCGCCCAAGGAAGCGCATGGGGACGTGGGAGAGATTCTGCCATCTGCCTGATGCACAGACAGCTCTGCCAGAGACCTCTGTGGCAGGGTCAGGCCTTCCTCCACCCCAAGCACAACCTCGGGGGAGAGGACAGCCCTCTCAGTCCAGTCGGTGCTCGATCCTTGGCCTGACTTGCTGCCTGGAGAGAGGCTGAGACTGGAGACAGAGCAGCATGCCCTGGGTCACAGCTGCAGCTGAGACCTGACGGGAGAGTAGGGTTCAGCAGCAGCAACAGCTGGCAAGAGGACCAAAGCAGCTTGTGGGGTTGCAGGAGCAGGTCCTCTTGCTCTGTGCAGGGATGGGGAGCTGCAAGGTGCTGCAGCTGGGCTGGACGGGGCAGCCTGATGTGTGAGTGTGTTTGGGTAAGGAAACACACACTGGGGAGGTTTGAGATGTTTGTGCTGTGAGCTGCTACTGAGGGGACAGAGAACATAAAAACAAAGTCTGTGTGCAAGGTGCAGGAGATTAAAGAAAAAAAAGAATAAATTGGGAGAGCAAAACTGACACTTTCCCTCAGCACCTGCTAGCAGCAACAGGTGGGACCGCTGTTAATGGGCCAAGAATCACCATGAACAGGGCATATTCTGGATCCAAAAGCTCAGGCAGCACTGTTTTGCCTTTTTGCCTCCTCCTAGATAAACACCATTATAAAGTAGATAAAAAAGAAAAATATTTATTTCTGAATAACCAAACATACCAGTATTGTACTTTTAATGGCCATGCAAGGTAACACCCAGGAGGAGATGGGGCCAGGAGGGGCTGGACTGAGAGGGGAAGGGACCTCACAGACCCAGCCCCATCCTCCCAGGGTGCTGTGCTCGCTGAGGGCCCAGCAAGGGATCCAGCTGACCAGGCCCTGGCTGAGGAGAGGGGACTGGGGACATATACACATGAACACACTCACACCCACACATGGTAGTTTTGCTCAATGCCTTTATTGATCCTTTTGGGAAAATGGCTCAGGTCTCCTGGGGATCAGGTAGGGGGTTCAGGGATGATCATCTCCTCATGCCCACAGGGGAGGGGAAACAGGACGGGGAGTCATCACAGCTCCAGTCTTGAAAGGCAAGGCACAAGACATGACTACAAAGTCTGCTGGGAAATGAGTCTGGTCACCTCCCCACCAGGTCCCTCCGAGAATATAGGGCGAAGGAGAAGGGGATTGGAGTCCCCAGTGCCTCCAGGGCAGGGCTTGCCTCTACTGGGTCCATTCAAAACCCTGAGCCTCTGCTGATCCATCCATATGGTGACCCTGGAGGTCTGTATAGACCCCAGAGCCCTGCCCCATCTGTACGGTGACCTGGGGATCTGTACAGCATTCAGAGCCCACAGCCTACTCTGTATCATGGCCCTAGGGATCCATAAAGACCCCAGAGTCCACAGTCCAGTCCGCATGATAACTTTGGGGGTTTGTACAGCACCAAGAGCCCACTGCCCAGTCCATACAGTGAGCCAGGGGGTCCGTACAGTCCCACTGAGCACAGGGGAAAGGGTTGGGGCAGCTCTGCATAGGTCACTCCTGGGGTAGATCATCAATGTCCCCTCTGTCCCCCTACTCACACTAAGGTCTTACCCACCCCAGAGGGCTCTAGCATCCCCCCAGGTCAAGGATCTCTTGTAGGGCTGGGGATGCCTTGATGCTGCTCACCTAGGCCTGGGAGGCTGCAGCCTGGCATCTCCGGCGTAGGGCCAGTGCCAGTCTGGGGAGCTGTGGAGAAAGGGAGGGTTAGGGACACAAGGAGTGCACTGGGGTGCACTGGAATGGCCTAGCAGGGGAGGGGAGGGGAAGGGGCTGGGGCCTGCAGACCTCATGGTACCTACCAGAGCCCTCTTCTGTCGCACGACGTCAACCTGCAACTGAACAGAGACCATTAGACAATGTCAGACAGTGGCATGTGCCCAAATCCCAGCTGTGGACAAGGGGAAGCAAACCCCCTCCAGTTCCCCAGACTGGCTGCCTGCCAGGTGCACCCCATTACTTACTGGCACAGCAACATCTGCCCCTGCCAACAGATCAGTGTCTCCCACATCCTAGGGAAGAAGAAACATGGGTCAGTCTGGATTGGGCTGGGCTGGTTTCCTCATTCTCCCCTGCCCTAAGGCTCCCCCTGCTCTGACTTGGGGGCAGGAACTGCCTTTCTTGCCCTTTGCCACTCCATTGCTTCCAGACCTCATTGTGGACACCTGTGTCCTGCCCAGGCCAAAAGCAGGGATGGGGATAGGGATGAGATTTGGGGGCCCACAGGGAGGGGATTTGGCAACCCCCAAAGAAAGGAATGTGGATATCAATAGGATGGTGTCAAAGAGATGGGATCTGGAGGACCTAAAATGAAGGGACTGGGGTGGTGGGGGCCTAAAGGGAAGGGATTGGAGACCCCAGAGCATGGGATTGGGGGTGCTGAAGGGACAGAATTGTGGGGGATAGTAGGGAGGGGCCTGGGATTCCAGTGGAAGGGATTTGGGGAGAGCAAGAAGGGTGACTGGGGTGGACTGATGGCAGAGGATTGGGGGAAAACCAAAAGCAGGGGATTGGGGGACTGGAGGGATGGGATTTGGTAGGCTAGGTCAATGAAAGGGGATTTGGGGGGCCCACAAGGCAAGGGACTGGGTGGGATCAAAAGCAGAGAACTATGGGGGGGGGGAACTGTAAAGGAGGTGATGGGGGAAGCTGAAGGCAGGAGATTTGGGAAGGCTGGGATAAGAGATGGAGAGAGCTCAAGAACAAGGGAGCTTGAGGAGACCAAAAAGAAGGGATAGGGAGATCCAGAGGAAAGAGATTTCTGGCCTGCCAGACAGAGAATTCTTGTGGGCCAATACAGGGTTTTGGAGGGACCTTCCCAGACTGACTGCATTTACAAATCCCCTCTCCGGGCACCATGGGGTTAATGGCCCAGGTGGGTCTGAGGGAGGGTCAAAGCTGCATTTACTGGGGCTCCTGGGTGCAGGTGGAGAAACCAAAGGGAACGCCTTCTTTGGGAAGAAGAGAAGCACAGCCAGAGAGGCTGCTACTCACCAATACAATTTCACTCTGCAAAGGAAACAACAGCCCTAAGAGTGGGGAGAAACCCCACCTCTGTCCCCCCAGGGCTCCCATGAGGTGTCTGGAGGGGGATCTCCAGGCTCTTTGGGGATCCCAGACCCCACACTGGGATCTGAGGAGCCATCTGGGCACTTACCGGAGGGTTCAAGTCCACAACAGCTTTATCATCTTCCAGGCGAAGTGCCCTCACTTGCTGGAGGGAGAGGAGAGGGTCAGGGTGCAAGAGGGACCCAGGAGCCTGGGGAGGGGGTCCATGTCCCACACTGGGCTGAGACCCAGGTGTCCAGGAGGGCTTTGTACTCCCCGACAGTGGGACACCCGGCAGCTGAGACCCATGGCTCCCCTGGCTGTGGTAGCCACAGTGGAACTGGCAGGACCAGGGCAGGGATTATCCCTCTCTGCTCTGCTCAGCTCAGCTCAGCTCAGCTCAGCACGCTGCAGCAGAGACAGGGGGTCCCAGCTGGAGATGGGGACCCATTTGCAACCCCCATTTTGAGGGAGATGTCAGCAAAGAAGTTTCAGACCTTGTTCCCCGCCAGGTCCCTCCAGTAGCTGTGGGTCCCGCTGCCCTACTCAAGCACAGGAAAGCTCTGCCTCTGCAGCCGCCCCTGGCCTCAAGCCCATCCCCGTGCCTTTTGGGCTCACCAGTGCATCTGCTGGGTGGTGCAGGATGGTGAGGAGCAGGGCCACACTGAGCACTGCGACCTTCATCTTCCTCCGGGGTCTGGTGAGTCCTGGATGAGGCTGCTGAGGGCGAGGGGCAAGATTTATCCCTCCCAGGACTCCCCATCACCCCCCCTCCTCTGTCCCAAGAGCCCTGGGGAAAAGTCAGGCTTGGCAGCGCCACCTGTCCTGGCAACAACCCCTCCCTGGCATTGATTTCCCCACCACCCTGCACTGACCCAGCCACCTTCCCTGGCACCCATCCAACATCCCTGGAGCTGCACAGGGGCAGCTCCAGGGAGAAGGACCCAGGTATCTCAGGGTGGGGGCTGGGGGGCAGTGTACCCATAACAGCTGGACACCCTGCAGTGAGCACCCCCTGCCCCAACATGATTCCCCCCCTTACAGCCCCACAAAGCCTGATTCCCCCAATCTCCCAGGGCCCACATCTCCCTCCCTGTTCCCCATCTCCCTGCACCCATCATCTCCCAGTCCACTTCTTCCCCCCAGGACTCCCCCAGAGCTGTTGCCAGCCTCAAATCAGGAGTCTCCGAGCAGGGTCATCCCTGGCCCCTCTCCAGTCCCTTGGAGGAATGGCGGGCTGAGACTGACCTCTCTTCTTGGGGTACCAGGAACCCTGGGGACCCTGGGAAGGCAAGGTACTTGGGTACATGGGCAATGGGCACACCACGGTGACTGGGGGCTGAGTACTGGGAGGCACTGGAAATGAGGAGCACTGGTGAGTGGTGGACCCTGGGAGATGAGGGGTTGTTGGGCTTGGGGCAACTGCTGGGGGTGGTCTCAGTGCCCAGCTCCAGCTCACCCCAGCTCCATTGCACTGGGGCCTCAAACTGCTCCCGTGCTCCAGCCACAGCCTCCCCAGAGCAGAGCAGAGCAGGGATCCAATGGGAATAGTCCCTGTCCTGGCCCTGCTGCTGACTGAAGGACCATGCCCTCCCGGACTCCTGGGTCCTTCTCTGAAGAGCAGCCCTTGCCCACTGGCTCCCACTGCCCCATCTCCAACTAGGCTCCAGCACCAGCCTCTTCCCTGGATGGGCCGTGGCCAGGGCTCTGTCTTGGCCCCAGGGAGTGTCCTTTCAATGCCCTGGTCCCCAGCAAAGGCCACCACTGTCCCCAAGCAGGATGTGGCTCTTCAGAGGGCGAGTGATGAAGCAGGTGCTTGTCCTCGAGCAGCCACTTGGAGATAATTGTGCCCCTGAAGCACCTCTGATAAGCTGTGTTTGCCCAGGGCATGTTTATTTTTATGATGCACAAGACTGGAATCAAAGGCTGCGGGTGAAAATCTGGTTCAGGTTTTGAAGGCGGTGGGAGGTTTTGCCCGATTTCAGGGAACCAAGATGTCACACTGGTTTTGTTCCTGTCATGATACAGACTCTGTCACAACCTCAAAGAGAGAGTCCATCTAGTTTTATTAAGGTGAAAAGAGATAAACAAAAGGCACTGAGACATGGCTCACGAGTAGTGTAAATCATTCAGACTCTGTAGTGAAACAGTATGTGTCATTTTTAAAGATTACTCCTTACAGAATGGAGCTCTTATCTTTACAGCTCTTACCTTTATGGGAGACTTAGCATAACAAAGAGGGCTGTTGTGGATCATTTGTGAAAAGATTCAAGCAACCAGGGCTAAGGTGAATATTTGCGGGGACATGTCTTCTCCCTCCTGTGCTGCTGTGAGTCCCCAGCGTGCAGCATCCCCCACCCAGCCAGCCCTGGATCCAGCCCATGCTGAGAGTGAGCCCAGCAAGGTGCCAAGCAGCCCCATCAGGCTGTGCAGTGTGTGGCTGGTGACATCCTCCCCAGGGCCATGCCTGGATTTGAGCCGTCCCTGGGTTGCTCTCATGCCTCTGCCTGCTGGCCAGGACCCCTACGTGAAAGGGGCTGCTTCTACTGCTGTTGGGGCCATGGGCTCCGGCGCGGGGTCAAGCCTGGGCAAAGCCAGGTCAGGAGAAGGCAGAAATACCCATCTGCTGCCCTGATCACAGAATCACAGAATGGCCAAGGTTGGAAGGGACCTCTGGAGATCATCTAGTCCAACCTCCCTGCTCAAGCAGGGTCCTCTACAGCATATTGCCCAGGATCACATCCAGACGGGTTTTGAATATCTCCAGGGAAGGAGACTCCACTACCTCTCTGGGCAACCTGTTCCAATGCTCTGTCACCCTCACAGTGAAGAAGTTTTTCCTCAGGTTTAGGTGGAACTTCCTGTGGTTCAGTTTCTGCCCATTGCCTCTTGTCCTGTTGCTGGGCACCACGGAGAAGAGATTGGCCTCATCCTCTTGACACTCCCCCTTCAGATACTTATACACGTTGATGAGATCCTCTCTCAGTCTTCTCTTCTCCAGACTGAACCGGCCCAGCTCTTGCAGTCTTTCTTCATAGGAGAGATGTTCCAGTCCCCTCATCATCTTTGTAGCCCTCCGCTGGACTCTCTCCAATAGCGCCATGTCTCTCTTGTCCTGGGGAGCCCAGAACTGGACACAGTACCCCAGGTGAGGCCTCACCAGGGCTGAGGAGAGCGGCAGGATCACCTCCCTCCACCTGCTGGCAACACTCTGCCTAATGCAGCCCAGGATACCATTAGCCTTGTTGGCCACAAGGGCACATTGCTGCCTCATGCCTAACTTGTTGTCCACCAGGACACACAGGTCCTTCTTTGCAGAGCTGCTTTCCAGTAGGTCAACCCCCAGCCTGTACTGGTGCAATCACAGGTATAAGGGAAAAAAAAACCATAAACAAAAGATAGGCTTGGCTTTTCCTAAGATACTTTGGGAGTCATTGAGGAAGATGCTGAAATATTGTGTATTCAAATAGTTTCCTCAGGGCATCCTTGAGCTCCTTGTTCCTCAAGCTGTAGATGAGAGGGTTCACTGCTGGAGGCACCACCGCATACAGAACTGCCACCACCAGATCCAGAGCTGGGGAGGAGATGGAGGGGGGCTTCAGATGGGCAAAAAATGAGGTGCTGATAAACAGGGAGACCACGGCCAGGTGAGGGAGGCACATGGAAAAGGCTTTGTGTCGGCCCTGCTCAGAGGGGATCCTCAGCACAACTGTGAAGATCTGCATGTAGGACAGCACAATGAAAACAAAACACCCAAACATTAAACAAAGACTAACCACAATAACCCCAGCTTCCCTGAGGTAGGATTCTGAGCAGGAGAGCTTGAGGATCTTGGGAATTTCACAGAAGAACTGCTCCACGACATTGCCTTCACAGAGTGGTATGGAAAATGTGTTTGCAGTGTGCAGGACAGCATTGAGAAAACCAGTGCCCCAGGCAGCTGCTGCCATCTTGACACAAGCTCTGCTGCTCAGGAGGGTCCCATAGTGCAGGGGTCTGCAGATGGCAACGTAGCGGTCGTAGGCCATGACTGTGAGAAGAGAACACTCTGCTGAACATAAGAAAAAGATGAAAAAGATCTGGGCAGCACATCCTGAGTAGGAAATGGCCCTGGTGTCCCACAGGGAATTGGCCATGGATTTGGGGACAGTGGTGGAGATGGAGCCCAGGTCGAGGACAGAGAGGTTGAGGAGGAAGAAGTACATGGGGGTGTGGAGGTGGTGGTCATAGGCTACGGCTGTGATGATGAGGCCGTTTCCCAGGAGGGCAGCCAGGTAGATGCCCAGGAAGAGTGAGAAGTGCAAGAGCTGCAGCTCCCACGTGTCTGCAAATGTCAGGAGGAGGAACTCGTTGAGGGAGCTGCTGTTGGACATTTGAGCCTTTGGGGCACAGGGGAAATGTCCAAGGAGAAAAAGATAGTGACAAGTTAGAACAGGCTTTTCTGAGAAAAACTTTCAATATTTCAAAGAACCCCCCCTCAAATATAAATACTTTTCCTTTCTTCTCAGGAGGATCTTCTTTCAGCTCCTCAGCTGCATCGCCAGCTGCGTATGCTGTCCTGCTCTGCACCAGTGAGGACATGGGAACTGGTTTTTGACATCTCTGTTGTTCACAATTGATGTCAGAGGATGTCCACCTTTAATGGAAAAGGCCTGCTAATATCCTTGCACACAATTCTAAATGTGTGGCCTGCAGTGGATAGGTTTAGCAGTTCTTTGAGATTTTTAAGTTCTGCTATCACATCTAGCAAATTTTGCTTGTACGGGTAGATATTTGTATTGCTGCAAGTATGAACATTAAAAACTCCACAGAGGTGTCTGTGGCTTAGCGCAGAATCAGTAGTGCTGTTGGGTTCATCAGTCTTGTTCTCAGCTGCCCTGCGCTGGCACTTGTCTTACCTAGAGGATGATTTCACACACAAGTTACTCTAAAAAAGACCCTGGACTTTGATAAGATCAGGAGAGGCTGGTTTCAAAGTGTAGATCTCCTGACTCTGCTCTCTTTCTCAGCCCGAGGTGGAGATATGATGGTGAGAATAGGACATTGCTCCTGACCATGATGATCAGACCAAGGACTCTGTGAGGTGAGTGCCAATAGCCGAGGAAACTCTCAACACTTCCATCCTAGCTGAGAAATATAGGGTTCACTTCAGCTGCACACACACAAAGCTGCTCGGGAGCACTTTTCGGCATTAGCGTCTCCTGAGTTTCTTGAAATGGCTTTCCAATTCTGCTATGATCCTTCTGCAGAGTGGCTCACAAACCCGACAGGGCACCTGAAGGAGACAGTCATATGTCCTGAAAACAGGATATCCTAAAGGGAGGTCAGCTCCTTCCCTAGCCCCTCTGACTGCACTGCCCAGAGCCCTGAGGCTCGAACAGAGCTTGGACAACTTCTTTTCTATGCAGATACCTCCGTGGCAGGACCTCAGGGTGGGTGTCTGAATTTGCAGCTGAAGCCCCACACCACAGAGCCTGACAGCAAGTACAAGAGCAGGAAGGAGAGGCAGGGAAACAAGGAGAAACACCGTGACCCTGCTGCTGAGGAAGGAGAGAGAGAGACAGACGGGCACCTTACCCAGATTGGAGCACGCTGAGAGTGTGTCCTCACAGGGCAGTTGTTCTCGGCTCCTTTGCCTTGCAGTGGGAAATGGGCACGTGGCAGGAGAGAGGCAGCTCTGCTTTTCTGGAAATCTGGCTGCAGAGGAGGTGAATCATTCCCTAGATCCCATCACCTTCAGAGCTGAGGGAAGGATCTATTGGTAGGAAAGGAGAAAAGAGTGCCTTGCTCAGAGGAAGACATCTACAGTGAAGGACCAAAAGAGAGTTGCCTGAATCCGGGCTACCACAGTGTTTCTGTGAGCACTTTCCTATCATTCCCTGACCATTTCTCAGCTGCTTGGAGCTCTTTCTCTGTCCCCACATCTCTCTCGTCAGTACTCACACACCCCATCCCACTTGCTGGGTTTTTAGCTCTCCCTATAGAAACCTTTCAGCAGAAAGGCACTGCCCAGGGGCATCTCTGTGTTTGCAGGACTAACAAGCAGGCGAGACTCAGTAGGATGAGAATGATGAGAACTGTAAAGGTGATATTGCTGCTGCTTGCAGGCAAAAAGATGGTTGAAAGAACTTCCTGAGGAACCTTGCAAAAGTACTGATCCCTTACAGTAATACTGCAGAACTCTCCTTTAGTTGTCTAAATCCAAAATATCCTTTTCCGTTTGTGCCCTTCCAAAGATACAACAAAAAAGCAGAGACTCAAGAGAGTGCCTTCCCTTTCAGGTCAGCCTACATGAGTGTCATCTTCCTTTTGGAAAGCCCCCTCCAGAGATGTCCTGCGGGTGAGCTAGACCTGTGAACAGCCCCGGCCCACACAGCACCCTCTCAATAGGAGAATGAACCTGCCTTGCTAGGGCTCTCTCCTTCCATCCAGAGCTTCTCCCTGCAGCACTGAGTGAAGTTCTCCAGGCAGGCTGAGTGCTGATCCTCACAGGCGGCAGAGTCACTGCCCTGGGTACGCAGCACCCTGGGGTGCAGGGACACTGCTCTGAATTACAGCCCTGGGAAAACCTGTGTGCACACTCCGGCTTCACACCCCTGCAGGCAACCCTGGGAGAAGGTAGCAAAATGCCCTGTCCCTGTGACGGCGTGGCTGGGAATCCCTGCTCTGAATGATCTCTCCCTCCTCCACACTGGAGAAGCCAGGAGAGCGATCCTTAAAAAAAAAAATCCTGTAACGGGATGGGTTCTTCAGAGCTCTCCTCTGTCCTCCCACTCCACACTGCCTTTCACTTCTCTCTGTCTTCTCTCATCTTATGTCAGCAAGAGCAGGCAGTAGCTGGAGCCCTGCTGCTCTTGGCAGAGCAGCTGCTCCTGCACAGAGCTGTCTCTCAGCAGTGCTGCCTGGTTGCCAGGAGCTCCCTCTGTCCCAGGAGCCTGGCCCCACTCGGCAACCAGTGGCCCAGCTGAAGGTGTGATTTTATTTGTCCTTTGTACTCCCTCCCCCTGGGAAATGCTCACTAAGGCAGACTAAAGTAATCACTGATGGCCCCTCTCCAAACAGTGAAGAGACACTGATTCCAGCACTGTACTTGGTCTCATCAGAGGAGGGTTAGCTCAGAGAGGAGGAAATGTCCCACTCTGGAAGCCCCTACTCCCTTCTCTTAACTAGGTAGGACACCTAGACAAGGGAGTTCATTTTCCCATGGTTCAGGTATCGGTTCCAATGAGTCAATCTGGGCATTTCATGCCACGTCAGAAATGCTGGGGTGGAGTGGGATTCCACTCCCTCCCGTGAACTCCACAAACACACAGGAGGTGGGATTCCCCTTGCCCAGCTGAAGTGTGCACAACAGAGATGCCTGTACACAAGATCCTACCGTTCTGATCACTGGAGATGGAAGGTGGGAGTCAGATGCTCACACGCAAACACCTGGTGACATTTGAAGAGACAGCGGTGGTCCAAGACATGTGCCAGTGTCTGCTTGCTCTGAAAGAGGAACCATGAGACCTGTATCCTTCTAGAGCATCAGGTGGAGGCTAGGTGGGAAATGTCCTTGTCCATCTCAAATGACAGTAGGTACTTATTACTACTACTAAAGCTCCAGTCACTACAGAGTTGACAAACAAGCAGATCTCTAAATTGCAAACAGCTAGTGCAATTCAGTGCAGACACTTGATTCTGTGACATAGAAATAGGCCAGCAGGGTCATGTCAGATGCCTGAGGTGTCCAGCACAACCTCACGTCCCTAGCAGATACAGCATGAGACCTACAGGAAAACATGTCCTTTCGGAGTGGTTGCTGGGCAAGTGCCGCGGCCATCTTGTGTTCACTACCTATGCTCAAACAACTGAATCCCACCACTGCCTTTAGGCCAAGTCCATCCCGTCTACATCCAAGTGTGCTGCATAAATGGGAGAGGCACATCACACCAAGGTCTCCACTCATGTCTCTGCTCTCTCAAACTCTTCAAGCTCTTCTCACCCTGAACCTCTTCTCACCCCAAACCTCTTCTCACCCCCAGATGACATGAACAGGAACTGTGCTCATGATGTCCACAGAGTGGCTGGATCACAGGCTGTCCAGGCCCCGGGACTTCTTCAGGGGCACCTTGTCCTTGCTGCAGATCGGTTCACTTCTGTCACAGGGCACAAGGTGATGCAGAGCCAGCTCGGGCAGCAAACACATCTCCTGCCATTCCTGCACAGCCCTGCTCTGTTTCTCCTTGGCCTTTGGTACTGCAGGGTTTGCTCTCTCAGTGGGAACCTCCTTTCACCATTACATTGCCACCTCCTAGCTATGCCAGTGTACCACTGCTCTGAAGTGGGGCCATTGCAAACATGGGGTCCTTGGCTCTTGGTAACAGCTTTCACCATGATCAGTCTGTGCTCTGTGTCACAGCTGAGGTTCTGCAGCCCAAATATATGCAAATACATGCAGCCTAAGGTACAGATGGGAGCAGATGGAGATGTATAAGCTGTCACAGGAGTGAAACAGCAGAGTCCAAGCAGTCCAGGAGGTTTCTGGAGGGTGCCAGGGACAACTTCGTAGCACAGCTGCCAGGTGGACCAAGAAGGGTGATGCTTTCCTGGATGTGGAAGTTGGAAACAAGGAGGAATTGAGCAGGGGTGGGATAGTCAGCGTCAGCCTTGCGTATAGTGACCATGAAAGAGTGGAGTTTCAGATCCTGAAGGGAGCCAGGAAGAACTGTAGCAGAGTACGGACCCTGGACTCCAGAGGAGTACACTTGGGCTTCTTCAGGGGGCTGGTGGGGCAGCCCATGGGAGGCAGCTCTGAAGGGCCCAGCAGCTCAGCAAAAGCCAGCAGATCTTTAAGGACACCATCCACCAAGCACAAGAATGGCTCATACTCTTACTCAGTACAACTAGCAGACATCTCAGGGGACCAGCTTGGCTAAACAGGGCGCTGGCACCTGAGTTGCAGGGAAATAAGGCAGCCTATGGGAAGGGGAAGGCGGGAGAGGCCGCAAAGGAGGCATTTAGAAATATTGTCCGGTGACATAGGCATGGTGTTAAGGGAAGCCAAAGCTTTCCTAGGATAAGACACTTAGAGGGGATGTCAAGGGCATGCACATGAGCTGCTACTGCTCCAGTAAGAATAAAAAGGGAAAGGTGGGATCACTGCTGAACGGGGCAAGGAGTCTAGCAACAGCAGAGGCAGATAGGTCTGAGACACTCCACACCTTGTTAGCTTCACTTTTCCCAAACAAGGTCTCCCAGCCCGCTGTGCTTCCACTCAGGACTCTTGAGGAGAAAAGCAACCAACAGTGGAGGAGGACTGGTGAGGGATTACTTGTGAGAACTCAAACTATACAAGTCAGTGGGGTTGGGCAGCTGCACACAAGGATTCTGGGAGGGCTCACTGCTGTCACAGCAAAGCCACTCGCTATCATCTTTGGAAGGGTGTGGAGACTGGGCAAGTTCCCAGTTTCTGAAGAAAGGCCAATATTAGATCCACCTTCAAAAAAGGCTAAAAGGACAACCTGGGGAGCTGCAGGCAGTTCAGCCTCACTTTGGTGAGCAGCACGTCCTGGAGTGAATCCTCTCAGGTCACATTTCTGGGCACACGAGGCAGAAGAAGGGGATAGGGAATGGTCAGTATGGATTTACTCAATGTAAATGGTGTCTCACTAACCTGAATGCCTTCTACAATTAAAAAACTGTATTTGTGGCTGGAGAAGAGTAATTGTCTTTTACGTAGACTTATAGCAAGGTGTTTGATGCTGTCTCCCACAATATTCTTGTATGCAAGTTAGAACACTACAGTCTAGAGGGGTGGGCAACCAGGTAGGTAGAAAGATGATGAGGCTCAGAGGGCAGTGGTGAATGGGTAGTACTCTTCCTGGAGGCCAGGCAGAAGTGCAGCACCACTCATCTCCCCAGGAACCTGTCCCTTTTATCATCTTGATTAGTGACACAGAGCAGGCAACACTCATCATGCTGGTAGATGACCCCAAACTCGAGGCAGGTGGGACCAGCCATATGCTTGAGGGCTGCCCTTCAGAGGGACCTAGACAGGCAGGAGGAATGGGCTGTCAGGAACCTCCCAATAGTCACCAAGGGCAAATGCCAGGTCTTGTGCCTGGGGTAAACCAACACCCTGCAGTGTTACAGGCTGGGGCATAAGTGCCTGGGGAGCAGCTCTGTGGAACAAGACCTCAGGGTCCTGGCAGACAGGAGACAAAATATGAGCCAGCAGCATTCCCTGGCAGCAAAGAAGGCCAAAAGCCTCCTGGGCTGTATGACCAGGAGCCTAGCCAGGAGGTCGAGGGAGATGATGATCCCCCTCTAGTCAGTATTCATTACACCCAGTACAGAATTGCAAGAAAGAGAATGAGGTTGGTAACTGGGAATGAGTGTGGCAGAGGGCTCTCAAGGTAGACGGGGAGCTGAAGCACTTGCTCTGTAAGGAAATGGGGCTTGTTCAGCCTGGAGAAGAGGTGGCTTTGGAGGAATCTCAGAGCAGCCTTCCAATGGCTACAAAGAGGTCATCAGGAAGATGGAGGCAGGCTCTTCCCTGTAGTGCATGGTAGGAGGCCAAGAGGCAATGGGCATAAGTTGAAAGAAGAGTCATTCATGCAGGAGATAAGGAAAAGCTTTTCCACTAAGAGGATGGTCAAGCACTGGAAGTGGCTGCCCAGAGAGGCTGGGCAGTGTCCTTGCTTGGAGGTTTCCAAGACCAGACTGGATCAATGCCAGAGCAACCTGGTCTAACCTCAGGGCTGACCCTGCTGTGAGCAAGGAGATTGGGCTAGAGACCTCCTGAGGTCCCTTCCACCTTGAAGGAGTCTATGACTCTCCCCCCTCTGGAGCTTCACTTGTTGATGTCAGGGAAAGCATGCAGGTTCCCATGACAGTGGAAGCACATCAGCTTTCTTGTCCTTCTCCAGTCAGAGTTGTTCAGATGCAGGGCTTCTTGGCAGGAACTCCCAAAGCAGCCCTGATCAATCCTTAGCTTCACTTTTGATTTCCTTTTTTTTTCTTTTCCTCCTTTTAAGTTTCTCTCTTTCACCATCCTGATCTCCTCCCATACAGTTAGCCCACCCATGCTTATTCCCCCACATAATTTGCCCATTGGTGCTACTGCACCAATTTTTCTTTTTCTTTTTTCTTGGCACAGAAGAGCTTCAGTCCAAAAGGACCTTGAGAAATTTGGGTGATTCAGATATGTCATGAAGATTTACCAGGAGAAGCATCAAGTCCTGCACCTAGTCGAGAATAACCCCATCCATGAGGAGAGGCAGAGGGATTTGGGCCTCTTTATCCTGCTGAAGTGGAGGCTAAGGGCAGCAGAGTAGGACCCTGTGACTGCTTGAAAGGTGGATTCAGAGATGATAGGGCTTCTCTGGGTAGTGGCAAACAGCATGAGAAGGGGAAAGAGCCACACAGAGCAGCTTGAGAGGTTCAGACATGACATTAGGAAATGGAAACGTCACTCAAAGGGTAGTGCTGTGCTGTGCTGTGGAGCTACAGGTCACCCAGAAGGGAGCCTGGGATCAGCCCCTGACTTTGTGTTTCAAGGAAAAGCCTGTGAGGACAGGGAGACATCAGTAGAGGTAAGTTGATTCCAAGTGAAAGCAAGGTGGGGAAGCAGGTTGGGTGTCTACAGTCTGCAGGGGAACAGGCACAGGCATGAGACAGCATAGGACAGCCTGTGGTAGAGACAAGCCAAGGGCACTGCCAAGGCTGAAAGCCTCCAACTGAGGTCTTTGTCCTCCTGCCTACGGCTGTTGTCTCTGGCACCAAGGCCTGTGACAAGATGCCATTTCCTTAAAGCATAGTGCCTTTGCTGCTTCCTTGTTCCCCAGGGAGCCCAGGAGGTGCCGTGTCCTTGTCCTGCACTCAGTGGTGCACACCCCCCACCCTCACCCTGCCCCAGCAAGAGCCCTGAGCAAAGCATGAGGGAGAAGATGACCCTACCCAGGGACTGGCTGTCAGCGTCTGGCCATTCTGCTTGATAAAACACATCAGAGACACCTAAACATTTCCTTTGCCTTCCTACAATCAGGGCCTCCAACATCCTGCTCTAATCAGCCCCTGGGGAAGGTTTGCGAGTAATGGCCCTCAGTGGGACCTATTAACACGCCAAGAAGATTTAGAGTCTACTTCTGACTTCAACTTCTTGAGAGGTTTCTTCAGTCTCCTCTCCATAGCTGAGGTTCATGGACTCAGCACCAAATATACCCGAGAGGCTCATTAA
The DNA here is from genome assembly GCF_040807025.1 of Struthio camelus. Classification (NCBI taxonomy): domain Eukaryota; kingdom Metazoa; phylum Chordata; class Aves; order Struthioniformes; family Struthionidae; genus Struthio; species Struthio camelus. The sequence continues at coordinate 1,295,010 of NC_090973.1, read as the reverse complement.
CATGCAAAAGCCCTAAGGAGCCATGTCTCTTGCCATCATTTTCTTCAGCTCTCCAGTTCTTCTGTGGCTAACTGGAGAGGTTTCAGGAGTGCATTTAGAAGAGGAAGATTTCAATGAGCACCTGAAAAAGAAAGATGTCGGCTTCTTAAGCTTCCTTTATTCTTCAGAATATGCGATATGCACATTCTCCCATTCAGACTGACCCAGAGTGTCTCCTAACCGAGTCTGGACATGTAGGAAAAGCAGTATCCTTGATGTGAGACATGTAGGGACAACCTTCCTCCTCACCTCCCCAACCCTGCTATTTCTCCCTTCAGCCACTGGGGACTTTAACGTCACTCCTGTTAAAATCTAACCCTTTTGCCACTCCAGTCTGTACCTGAATGTTACAGCTTCTATGCAGCAATTCCCACCTCCTTTCCTTACAGAACCAGTTACAGGCACAAGAGAATTTTTCTGAATTGCAAACAAACAAAATAAAAGATGTTACAGTTTAATACAAAGTAAATACATTCCACAACTCTATGTTAAGTCCAAGCTGCCTCCACTGAGGTCCACTTTCCACAGGGAATAACCTTCCTTGAAATGACTGATAGATAGGAAAGGATAGAAAGAAAGACAGCTAAGGAGCTGGCTAGAGAGACAATCAGACTCCTGAAAGATGAGGCAAGCTTCAGACTCCCTGGAGCTCAGAGCAGCAACTGGAGAGTTGTGAGATATCTGAATGGATGAAGAGCAAGGGGTGGAGGAAGACTGGAAAACAAGGGAAAGTGCACATGCCCAGATAGTCTGATGCAAAGGAAACTTTGGACATGACCAACTTAATCAGGACATGTGAAAACATGTGAGAGATGACTGAGATTACCTCCACAGCATAATAGGCAGAGCAGTGGTAACCCAAGCTGAGGGGCCTCTCAGTATTTCTTCGCCTGAGATTCATCCCCTTCCTCCAAATTCCCATGATACTTTCCTGATGGGAAAACACTGACATTTGCATTAAAATTAGTCAATCATTTTAGCTGATCAGAGTGTGTTTGTATTCTTTTAACTGTTGAAAACAGTTCTTCACCTCTCCAGGCAGAGCTCACGTGTCTACCCACAAGCATCCAGTGGCACTTGGAGAGGCCCCAGTGTCTCTGAGGTACCTGCCTGGGCCTGGCAGCTCTCCCAGGGCACCTGTGGGAGACTGGAGGCCCTCGGAGCTGCAGAGGGGACCAGGGCACCTACAGTAGCACCAGACATCCATGACCCTGTGACTGCATCACACCCCAGCTCTGAAAAACACTTTCCTTTAAAAAAAAAGTATATTAAAAAGACAAAAAACCAAAGAAGGATGATAAGAACACAGAGCAGTTCAAGAGCTGAAGAGTGTAACAAAACATTTCTTCACTTTAAAGCATCCCTCCAAGAAACCCTTTCTGAAAGACGACCTCTTTAATACAAACACTCTAAGCTGCATGGTTATATGTATTTCACAAGAGAGCTGGGATATCTTACATCTTTGGTTAAACATCAACTCATGAGACAGGCAAACCCAAATCAAATAAGGGATGGAACTCAAGGAGAATAACAAAAATCAAACCAAAAAAAAAAAAAAGAGGACAAAGCATTCTTTAGACATTTAACTTTATTTCACTACTTGTGGCATTTCCCAGCACCTCTCAATTATATTCAATGTGAGCAAATACACCTTTCATTTGTTTTCCTTCTTGGAGAGCCCATATTTCAAAATGGACAAGACGGCACTTCTGAGTGCTTGGTTTTTTGCTCTCCAACTCTTCATTGCATAAAGGAGTTTCCATTAATCAGAAATGCATTTTTTGGCTTCATACACTGTCATTCTAATAAGTAGTGCAGCCTTACATTAACTGAGGTTCAGTACACCATAGCAGTCACAGTCTAAACTTTACCCTCTTTCATCTCTTTTCACCAAAAAGGGTGCACTCAAGCGTATAAAGTGCATTTAGGAGTACCTTGGAAAATACCTTGTTCTTCCCCTCTGTTTCTTTTTTAGTTGAAAAATCAGAAATGGTGAATGAATAGTGGGCTTCTTTGCAGCTTGTGGACTAGATCTGAAGCACACAGTCACTGAGGTAGATTAATACATACAACAGGAAGAGCTGAAAGTCACTAAACAAAACACTGATTGTTCAGCACACATCCAGGGAACTACAACTCACATCTCACTGCCTAGTAAAAGCCAGCACTTCTTGGCCAGGATAAGTCTATTACTGACAAGGTAAGTCAATGGACAGACATGTAAAGATGTAACAACACCTTTTAAGCTGGAGTTGAGAAAATAAGTGCAGACAGTCAGTGTCCCACTGGCATAAGTAAAATGAGACTGCAAGAGTTGGGCCTGTTCAGCCTGGAGAAGAGAAGATTCAGAGGTGATCTCATAAACGTGTAAAAGTATCTGAAGGGGGAGTGTCAAGAGGCTGAGGCCAGCCTCTTCTCCGTGGTGCCCAGCAACAGGACAAGAGGCAATGGGCACAAACTGAACCACAGGAAGTTCCATCTGAACCTGAGAAAAAACTTCTTCACTGTGAGGGTGACAGAGCATTGGAACAGGTTGCCCAGAGAGGTAGTGGAGTGGAGTCTCCTTCGCTGGAGATATTCAAAACCCATCTGGATGTGATCCTGGGCAATATGCTGTAGAGGACCCTGCTTGAACAGGGAGGTTGGACTAGATGATCTCCAGAGGTCCCTTCCAACCTAAACGATTCTGTGATTCTGTGACCTCGTCATAGTCTTTGTGTCCTTCAGGTGCTTCTGGGTCTTCCTCTATGAGGAAAACATAGAAAATACAGCAAGCAAGAGACTAACTACCTCCAGGGAGAAACACTGGCTGCTATTTGGGGAGGGCAGTGTTTCATTCTTGGTGTCAGAAGAAGCCAAAAAAGCCAGACCGAAACTCAACACATTTCTGATCTCTGATCAAAATAATCTCGGTTTTTAGGCAAGCTAATACTTGTTCTCTGTTTTCTTCATTAGTTCTAGCCAATGATTTTCTATGCATGTTTTCCAACCAGTAAACAGGAATAAATGCACAAGGCAAAAGCAAACCACATTTTTATCTGAATGCACAATAATTTCCAAAGGTTGGTAGATGAATTTTATGGCAAGCCTGAGTCCCACGCTTCCCTGTGCAGCACCTATCACCACCACCAGAGACAAGATTTTCATTTGTTCCTATGCTGGCCCACGGGTGCTGCAAGGCATGAGCCTTCCACCTGCATGGCAGGCATTCCAGTAGAAGCTGCTCTCAGTGCAAGGCCTTGCTCTCTCCCTGCACAAGGGCAAAGTCATTTCATTGGCTTGCACTTAGGCTGCATCCACTAATTTCTCAGAGAGTTACTGTCCCCACCACTGGGAAAAGAAGAAAACAGCTTAATCATTGCTTTGCAGACTACAGACAAAAATCTGGGTGCCAGCTGCTTTGTGAAAGAAGGCATCAGAGACATAATTCAAATGAGAGTTCCTCACCTGAAGGTCATCACACTGTTACTCTCACAAGGCACATTTAACCACAGCTGCTGCTGAGGCAGAAACATGCTTCAGCAGCCAGCTGCCAGTTCTGCCAGGTGACAAAGCTCATCTGAAGAACCCTCAACACCTGCCCCTTGCGGGGGGCAGCATGACTTTGCCCACCCCACTCCTAAATGCATGCAAGACAGGACAACCCAGCAAAACCACATTTCCTTCACTCACAACAACTTGCAAGCCCCTTAGAAGAAGCTGCATCTGGAAACAACCAGTGTTTTCACAGCTCCAAGGGTTAAACACATTTCCCCCCAGAAGACACAAAGACCAGATACATGGCAAAGCCACTGGCTCCAGACCCTTGCTCCAGGGGAACTGCACAGCTCCTGCTGGGAAGCAGCTACCAGAAAGCCAGACAGACAATCCAGCTCAGCCCTGGGAACTGCCAGCCCTGCTCCTAGTGCACCAAACAGGGAGAAGCTCCACAGCCCCAGCTGGTTTGTACCTAAGAGAAAGGCAAGAACACCTAGTCCTGTGTTCAAGGGAGAAAACCTGAGCAATCCTTCTTGTGGGTCAAAGCAGAAAAGCAGTGGCAGAGCAGTTACTTGCAACAATGGTTCACAAGGCTTGCTGCCTTTCTGTCCCATCACATCAGAGCGTTTGATGGTCTTCTTTCTGATATCTAGGACCTGGTATTACATGGCAATTGCTAAAAGAGACATAGCAATGGGCTTGGGCTGCAATCAGAAACAGCCCCAAATGGACTCTCCTTGCTTGCTTGTATGCCTCCTCCAGTTCTAAAGACAGTCCAGTTGGACTCACCACCACTGCCCGCTGCATTCTCCAGTGAATGGGCACCAGGATGTGGTCCTGCTGGGGGACAGAGACACTCCTCCGGTCCATCTTCTCACTGCTGTGTAGACCCCCAGATAATTAGCTTCGGATAGAAGAAAGTACTGAAAGCTGGATTGCCTTGCTTCTTTTTTCTTTACACTATGAGATTCATGTAGGAATTTGTGATCTGTATGATTAAGAGTGAGCTTGAGATGGAAAGTACAACACTGGTTTACCAAATGAAAACATACAGCAACACTTCTCTGCTGGAGCAGGCAGCTGCCTCAGAGAACTCCAGCCACAGCTTCTGTTCACAGACTTTTGTGCATGGTTACCTCTACAGAGTTTGCTAGGAAGACTTTTCATCCACTCCAACTGATCTGGACTTGAGCATGATTAATGCTGGGAAGCAGCGTTGTACAAGAAGTGCAGGTGCTTTCCAAAATACTGTGCCCTTCAAGGCTGAAAATCAGAACCCAAACACAGACACTTCGGAGATCTGCTGTTGGGGGAGGGGGGCAGCAAAGAACTTGGAAAAGAAAACTCACATCCCTGGCTGTCGCCTGGCGAAGGCTGGGTGGTGCTTGGTGTCTGCTGGGAGACCGATGCTGGCGAGCTGGGACTGACGGGTCAGCACGAAATGTGTCTCCGGCTGAGAGCTGGACGGGAGGACGCAGGCGTTTCCTGCTGCCTTGAGTTTGACCTTCTGAAATAGCAGCTTGTGCTGACTGAGAATGTATTTTTTTCGGGATGGGTTTGCATTTAAAATCCCCCCTCCCCAATTTTTTCTGCTTGACTTTAGTACCCTATTGAGAGCCAATGTTCTGCGTGTGATAGGCAATGCGTTGTTCTGGGGACGTTTTGTACATCTGACACAAGCGACGCTTGGGCCGCTGGCCAGCAGCCCGCTGGCACAAGAGCACCGTTTTGCAATGGTGCCGCTTCCCCGTGGAGCGCGAGAGCGTCAGTGCAAGAGGGACTGGGGGCTTCAGGCAGTGCCCAGGGGGTGGCCTTTGCCCCGGCACAGAGATGCCCATGACAAGCTTCCAGCAGCAGCAGCCATGCAGGTCTGAGCATGCACTGATGCAAGGGGAAGAAATCTGTCCTGAGGATTCATGTTTTAAGTCTGCATTTTGCATACTGTAATTCATATTGCTTTCATGTACCCTGATAGCAGTTTGTTCATGACTCTCCCTTCCCTCATGTGTGTTGCTTCGATCTGAAAGTGCACGAGTGATGATTTCTCTTGTTTTACTCTCCTTGTAGTTCACTCCCTGTAAAGCTTGATAGGAAACATGATAGGCAGCTGGCTAAGATAAGCAGGGGAGCACAATAAAGCTACCTGCCTTGCTCTGTGCTGGTCCTGGAAGTGGTCTGCTGCAGGCTAGGGGGTGGGGTGTGTGTGTTGTGTGTGTGTATGTGTCTGTTGCACGGGGAAGTGTTTAAAAGGAGCAGAAGGCAGGTATTTAAAACTAGGGAACCCTGTTAAAAATCCATATGCTATACTTTCCTGTAATGGGAAAAAGCAGGAAATTGAGAAGAAGAACAGAAAAGAACCTTTTTTTCTGAAAGGAAAGTCATTAGGTTGCCTATTAATTGCAATTAATTCATGGTATTAACTCTATTCCCCCGTCCTTCCCGCTCCAGGGCTGACTTTCATTCGGAGTGTGCCAGGGGCCCGATGGGAAAGGGCAGAGTGAAGGGGCTTTGGGCTGGCTCTTGAGTGCAGCCCCAGGGCAGGGGGCTGGGGGTAGTAAAGGAGTGTGGGGAGAAACAGGTCCATGAACCTCTGCACCAGAGATCAGCTTTTTTGTCTCTTGTTATGGTGTCAGGTTAGGGGTTGGTGTCACATGGAGCTGAGGGGAGGTAAAACCATGCTGCAGCAGCGCATGGTCTGTTGCCTACAGTCCTGCTCTTAGCTTGTGACAGTCCTTGCAGTTTTGTGGTGAGAGGGATTTCTAGCTGAAAAAAAGCCCCATGAGCAGGAAGAGGATGAGAGGAGAGGGCAGCTCGTGCTTCCCCATCTGGCCTGGGGTTCTAGCAGCTGGAGGAGGTGCTGAAAGCCGAGCCCACAGCAAGGGACTGAGGCTGCAGTTTAGAAGGAGACTGTTCCCATCCGCTGACCTGATGGTCAACCAGGTGGCTGAGCTGGTGAGGAAAGCCTTAAAGTGGGGGAGCAACTGCGGGGAGAGGGTGAGTCAAAAAAGAGTGAGGAAGTGCTGGCCTGGGCTGGCAAGGAAAAAGTGCAGGGAGATGTGGAGAAAAGAAAACCCAGAGAGAGAGTAGTGGGAATGCAGGGATCTCTGCCTAGGGATGGACGATGGGCCTGTCGAGAGCTATGAGTGAGGATTAGCGGGCAGACCAAGAAGAGTGGCCTTGTAGTGGATGTGTGCTATGGACTGCCTGAAGAGGGGCAGCCTCTGCAAGCTCAGAGCTGAGGAGAAGAAAACTCTTCCTGCTCCCCAGACACCAGCTCTCAGCCAGGTTCAAAAGCTGAGGCCAGAGGCATGGAGGCAATAGCATGGTGCTGTGTGTCCCCAGGGGGACCGCCATGACACTGTGATGGGGGTCTCTATGGCAACCACCAAGGCACTGTGATGGGGTCCCCACACAGTGGGGCCACCAGGGCTTTGTGATGGAGGTGGCATCATGCCCACAAGGCCATTGTGATGAGGCGGTCGCCATGGTGACCGTGTCCCTACTGGGACCAGAGCCCCCAGGGGTCCCCACTCTGAGGAGAGCAGCTCGACCAGGAGGGAGCAGCTCCCCCTTGGTGCCAGAGTAGCAGGTCCTCACGAGTGGATCCTGGAGATGGACAAGGAGCGGCAGGCAAACGCCTGCTCCCAGTCCACGGACGGGCACCCAGGCACGCAGGAGTGCAGGAGGAAGGTGAGTGGTGGGGCTGGAGGGAGAGGCAGGCAGCAGGGATGGCACCTGCGTGCAGAGCACGAGGATGGTGGGGAAGGGGAGGTGGGGCAAGACAGCCAGGCATGAGCTCCCCCAGCGAGGGGGCATTTATTCGTGGCCCTGGAGATTTTCTCTCAGATAAAGCACACACCGACCTGGATACTCCAAGGCCCACAGGGACCCTGTAAGCTTTGCACTGAGGGGCAGGGAGAAGCTGTGGGCCAAGCGCAGCTGGGCCATGTGCAGCCATGAGGTTCCCTTTGACATGGGGCTGGGGTTTCCTGTGCTTCAGGGGCTGCTCGTACCAACACAACCACCTCCATCATGTGCCCCCTTCTTCCCGCAGGTGGGCCAGCAGGAGCTGCACACAGTGGTGCAGCGCAGCCGGACCCCGGCTTCATCCCACCAAAGGGACAGGCTGCCTTCGCTCCCCGGCCCACAGAGCTCGTGGGCCTCTGAACACGGCATCGTTGCAAAGGTACAGAGCTGAGCAGCGATGGTGGCAACGCCTCTGCCTGACTCCCCGGAGGTGCCAAGAAGTGGGTGGGAAGTGCTGGGAGAGACCGGGAGGTCTCTGCCCCCAGCAGGCTGACTGCCTGCTCTGCACAGCAGTCTGCAAGGACATGCCTTGGGGTGTCTGAGGGAGATGCCTTTGCCTGTCTCTTGCCCCACGGTGACAAACCCTCTCCCCACCCGGCCTTTGGGAGCAGGGGGGAAGCTGCCCATATGGGAGAGTGCAGTCTTTGTCGAGGGCATCGGGGCCACAGGAAGTTTCCATGTGGGAAGGATAGAGGGCAGGGGGGAGGATGGCAGGAACTTAGCCTTTCTCATGGGCTTTGATTGCAGGTGGTGGAGGACACTGCCAGGGACGTTCCCACTGTGGCACAAGTTCTGCATCCCTCCGCCGGCCTTGTAAGGAAGGCTCCTCTGGGGCACAGGGAGACACTGCCTGGCAGGACTCGCGCAAGAGCAGGGACACCACATCTGCCTGGCTTACCACCTCTCCCAACCAAGGCAGCTCGGCAGGCCCCTGGAGGCCTGGAGACCTCTGCAGCTAAAACTGCAGGATCTACAAGGCAAAGCAAGCTGCCTGCTCTAGAAGCATCCTGCAGGTCTTCTCCCCGAGGCAGGGCCAATGCCATGGACGCCAAAGGGGTGGCCAGGAGAACCCTGGAGAGAGAGACCAAAGGATTAGAGAAGCTGGCAGTGAATTCCAGCACAGCTGCTGCCAGGGAACACTTCCCACCTGTTAGTGCTGCTGGGAAGGCTGTGGACTCAGGGAAGAGCCTGGCAGAGGAAGAGCTAAAGCCATGCCCTCTTTCCTTGCCTCCCCTTCCAAAACGCAAGCAGGAAGCTCACGGTCCCACCCGGGCAATGCAAGAGCTCGTCCACTGCTTGCCTGAGCCCAGGCCTGGCTCTTGTGCATCAGCCCTGGGAAAAGCAAGGCTCTTGCTAGACGACAGTACCAGGACAACTCTTCCCCTGACAAGCCAGCAACTCTCCGGAAGCTCCTCCTTTGTCCCAGGAGCACAGGCCATTCCTGAAAGGGAGATGCAAAGCACACCAGCATACAAGGAGCAGGATGAGCTGCTTTCTGCTCCCGGAGATGCCTGTGGGCAGGAGGTCAAGGCACACTGTTCAGGCATGCTGGTGCAGAGGCAGGACTTGGTGCTAAGCAAGTCCTCAGTGTCCCAAGGTGCAGACCTGCAGCCTCGTGAACTGCAAGTGCCCCCTGCTGAGACGCGCCAGGGAGAAACAGCCTCTTCTGCCCCGCATGATGCCCTGCAGTGTGCGACAACAGCCACAGGTGTTTCAGAGGAAGCTGGACTCCCCATGCCCTGCTGTGCAGAGGTGTCACCTGGCTTTGAAGAAGACATCCCTGCCAACTCCCACAGTGACATGGCCCCACCATCGCCTTCCGTGCCTGAGCCTGCCAGCCTTGTGCAGAACATCCTTGGAGAAGCTGGCCTGGAAATGATGGCTGAGAGCCAGGGCCCTGCCCCACAGGGCCCTGCCCCGCCTGCTGGGGTTGTGCAGGGTGCAGGCCTGGGGCTCGAGTCTGCTGCCTTGAGCCGTCCTGATGACAGGAGCCCTGGACCTGGCCGGCATCCAGCACAGCCTGATGTGAACGAAGCCACGAAGGAGCTCAGTGCAGCCGTGCCCAAAAGGACATCATCGGCACAAACCAGCAGTCTGACAGTACCAGCAAGCCCAGGCCAGGACGAGCCCACAGAGCAGGACAAAAGCACAGTCCCTGCAGCTCAGCAAGGGCCTGATGCCCGTGCTGGTGGGGGCAAAAGGGAGGTCAGCGGGGCTGGTGCACCCGCTTCCCCAGGCAAGGGCGGTGCACGAGGGACCCCACGATGCCCCCGGGCAGGGCAGGGCCCAAAACAGCAGCCTTTGGGCATCATCTGCCATGTGCAAGGACAGCCTCTGCGCGTGCACCCCGACAACACCTCGCAGTATCTCGCAGTGCTCTCCATCAAAACAGAGCCGCTGGAGGAGTTCGAGAGGAGCAGCCTGGCGCGCACCGGGCACACCTTGGCCCAGCTGCGAGAAGCCTGTTTCCAGAGGAAGAAGCTGAGCCTGCAGGAGAGCGAGGGCGAGGAGGCCAAGGGGAAACGTTTCTCCCTGACAGCGTCAGGATCCCTCAACGTCAAACGCAAGGAGGTGAGTGCCAAGGATGGGCTGGGCCAGGTGGTAACCCTGCCTGCGCTGGGGCCAGCCGCTGGGCCACACTGCAGCAGCCTGACTCTCCCAGTGGGAGCAGGGCCCCGGGAGGCCTTTTGTGGTGGGAAAAGCAGCGCCCTTCACAAATGTGCCTCTCTTCTTTTAGCTGCTGGCCAGAAATTCCTTCTATAATTTGTGGAAACCAGAGCTAACACGAGTGGAGCTCCTGAAGGATGCCAGGTGCAAGTGGGAGGTGCTGGAGCGGCTGTATGCCCATGCCCCCAGGAGGGAGCGGGAGGTGGGAGCCAGGAAGAGAGTGCTGGGAGCGGTGCAGGAAGAGCAAGGGGACTGGAGCCCTGAGGAAGAGGAGGAGGACGCAGATGAAGAGCTTCTGCAAAGGGAGGAGCTGGAGGAAAACACGTCCTTGCGCGAGATCTGGATCAGACCTAGCCTCAGGAGCCTCTTAGCAGACGAGGAAACGTGCCCCCAGAAGGTGCCTTGCTCGCCCAGCGTCAAGGCCGGAGACACTGCCAGGGAGGCAGCCGGTGACATGGAGAACATGCCTCTGGAGCCAGCAGTGCTTGGAGGAGCTGAAGCAGCGGCATGTGCTTTGGGGGATGGCTTTCAAGAGGCAGGGGACAGCGTGTCTCTGGCGCCATCAGAGAGACCAGAAACAAAGCCAGAGGCCTGGCCTGCAGCCAGAGACCCTCAGGAGGCAGAGGAAAAAGTGCCTGCCTCTGCAGCAGAAGCTGTGCCAGAGGCCCGTCTCTTGGCTGGAGGCCCTTGCGAGGAGAGCATCAGCCTGCCTCTCGAAGCACCACTGCCCGAGGGAAGAAAAGCAGTGGCTTCTGCCTTGTGTGGAGGCCCTCCTCCCCAGGTGAGCAAGGAGCACATCATTGGTGTCCACCATCAAAGGGGTCTGCTGTGTGAGCTGTGTCTGGGGTGTGCAGGGTGGGTGCAGAGAGCTGCCCCGTCCCGTGGGACCCCCCTGCCCATGGTGCCAAGCTGTCACCCTGAGGCCTTTGCCCTCTGCGATATCTGCCATGGGGGAGCTGCCTGGTGCTCTCCGTTTCCAAGTGCCCAAGGCCCAGGGCTGAGGTCCCCTCCAACGCCTGCACTGCATTCAGCCCTGGGCCCTGGATGCAGAGCGAGGAGGGAAGGGGTGACCCCAGCAGCAGCCCCCTCCCACACCCAGCGAGCCAGCCCCCTTCTGCCACCCACCCGGCCACCTCTCTTCCCCCCTGCCCGTCACAGCCCCCAGCCCAGCCCTGCTGCTACAGCCCCACAACAAGCCTTGTCCCGTCTCTGTGCCACCTGCAGGTCCCTTCCCTTGGGACTCACAGCTCTTGGCAGCATCCCACAACCCCAAACCCTTCCGCACATCCATCCCGGGGCACCAGTGTCCTGAGCATCGCCAGCTGATGGCACGTGGTGTGTGTGCTTGCTCTCCCCGTGCAGGTTGCCTCTGAGCCCAAAGAGGAGAAGTCATCCCCTATCTTCAGACAAGCACCAGAGGTGGACCCAGGTACGTACCCAAGTCAAGAGCCCTTCTGGGCACGGCGGGCCCGTGCCAGCACAGCGAGCGGCACCGGGGCCGGCAGCAGTAAGCGCTCGGGGGCTGGCCGTGCTGAGGCCGTGACCCCTCGGGAAAGGCCTTGGTGGTGGCGACAGGCAGGTCCTGCACCCCCACAGCCCCTCGCCCACGCCTCTCCTTCCCCCACAGGCATCACCACCCTCCCGGACACCGCAGCGCCCAGGCGACGGCCCTCGCTGCTCAGGACGGTGCTTCGGGCTCTGCGCAGAGCTTTCTGCTGCAGCTGTGCCACGGGGCAGCGAGAGCAACGGCGCCAGGAGGCCAGTGCCCGGCAGGTCCCCTGAGATGGGGGCTGGCACAGAGCAGAGAGGCAGAGCGACGGAGACTGTCCCGGCTGCTACAGAAATGCTGCCCCATCGTGTCCCATAGCACCCATGGGCCCACACCAACCCTAGTTGGTGACAGCCTTTTTCCTGCTTTGAATAAAACCCTCGGAAGCTTTTTTCCCCCCTTTGTTACTTGTTGCAGGCAAATCTCCATAGCAAGACTAGTGCAGGCAATGGCAACGAAGCCAGGCAGGTCTGGAGAGAAAGCTGTTGAAGCAGTCACAGAGTCAGAGAGCAGCTGGGGTGGGAAGGGGCTTCTGGAGGTCTTGGCAGCTGGAGGCGGCCAGCAGGGGTTTCCCAGGGCCTGGCAGGGTCAAGCTCTGTCTCTGTTGCACCACCCTCAGGCTTCACAGGCTCTTGGCCCTCTCTCAGGGGAATTTTCCCTGCTGCCACTTGTGTCGTGGCCCCTCGTCCTGTCCCCAGGCACCTCAGGAAGGGTCTGGCTCCATCCTCTCCCCACCCTCCCCTTCGCGGTGTGCGTTTAGGGCTCGCCGGGAGGCAAGTGAAGACCTGGAGCGAGGAGAAGCTGCAGAACATGTGCAAGGGTGAGCGTGGACAGTGGTGCATCATCTGGGGCTGGCGGGGAGGAGGAAGGAGCCTGGGCAGTGAGCTCCAATTCCCTGGCCTGCCCCAAGCAAGGAAGGCTTGGGCTGCCTGGGTGGAGGGGACAGGGGCATTTGGGGGGCATTTGGGGGGCATTTGGGGCATTCCTGCCCAGCAACTTCCAGCTGAACCACTTGTGCCACCTGCTCCCTCCTCCCCAGGGGAAGAGCTGGCTGGGGCTGACCCTGCATGGAGGGGCTGGCTGAGCTCTCTGCAGAGACAGGTGGCTGAGCTCTGCTCCGTGGCTTTCTCTCTCAGTCCTCCAGCCCCTCGAGAATGACAGCCAACCCGCCATGCGTTCCCTGGTGACACAGACCATCCTGATCCTGACATCTCCAGGGAAAAAGTCCCCATCAGGATCCAAGCTGCAAGCCCTGCGCTCCTGGATGCAGAGAGGGTGGGACAGGTGGCACCGTTCTGCGGGAGATGGCTCTGCCTGAGCAGAGCCAGAGCAACGCTCCTGATGCCCTGCTGCTGCCCGCTGGGACACACTGGCTCCCTGTGCTGGGCACACTGGCTCCTGGCTGGCATCTCGCCCTGCCCACAGGACAGCGGCATGCCGCAGGCACATCCCGCCCCATCACCAAGCTCCCCCTTCACCCCTTGCCTTTTGTGCTTTCCACAAAGAAGCAGCCCTGTCTCTTTACCACGTGGGCCTGTCATTTCTTTAGGGAGACAAAGGCAAGGGGCACAATGCAGCCCTGCAACAAACTAGCAGGAACAAAATCCCCTGGCTCCCTTCCAGCCCTCTGCTGCAGCACTCACCGGAAACATGCAGGCTGGGAAGAAATGGTATTTTCACTCTTTTCACCCCCCAACCCCTCAACCCTGCCCCTCCCCCCCCCAGAAAAAAAACCTTAAGGAAGAGGCCGGCATCTCTGAAGCAAAGTCTGCACACCCCAGGCAAGAGCCGAGAGCTCTAAAGGTCGAGCACCCGCAGCTCGCCTTGCCTTGGCCACACATGGGCACGACCTTGGTCCCAAACCCCTGCTCTGTTCAATGAAACTGTGAAGAGAACCCGAGGAGCTCTGCAAGCAGGCAGGCACATCACGTACACCATGGCTTAACCTGACCCTCGACTGCTGCGAGGCTCCGAGTGATGGTGCAGGCAAGGAACATCTCCCCCTGCCCTCCACGCTTCTCTCTCACCTGCACAGGCCAAAAGCACTCCACAAACCCCTTGCAGGCTGCCCACACGTAACCGGCACCAACACGAGTGCTTTCCACCACAGAGAGAACAGCCACTTTGCGTCACACTTTGTCTCCTGGGACTGCCTGCGAGCCCAAGGGATCAGCAAGGGCAACGCCAAAGACCCCACCGCAGAGCGGGGCACCACAAGGCATTGCTCTAGCAGCAGCCAAACCCCCCCAGGCAGCGGTCGACCAGAGAGGCCTCGCAGCCTTCTCCACTGCCACATCCAGAACCCTCCAAACACGGAGCAAGCCACGAGGCAGCAACTGGAGCTTGGCTTCCCAGTGATGCGTCTGTGTGAGAAATGCCATTGGAAAGACCTGAGGATGTAACTAGGTGTAATTGTTGTAGATAATGCTTGGCTGAGCACCCACAGCTCCAGGAAGAAGCTCATTACTCAGTCTTTCACAGAGAGTTAACAAAACAAGGCCTTGAAGAAAGCATCAAGATGACACCATAAGTCAGCCAGATAAGGGAGTATCCATTCACATGAGCTTGAAGAGAACAAAGACAGCTGATAAACCAAAGAAAACTGCTTGAACTATGGGTGAACTTTCCGAATTAGCATAGTAAAGCACCCATCCAGGAGCAGGGAGGCCCCCCTAACAACCAAAGCCCCTTCCCCATGGAGCATGCGTAGCAGAAAAGGAGGATACTGTAACGTTAAACGAAGATGAGACGTAGCAGGAACCAATGGGAAAGAGGATGACTGAATGGAGTTGTAAAATGTCCTGATAACTGTAGCTCAAACTGTATGAAGTGTCGGCTGTGTAGTAATGAGGTGTGCCTGGTTTGTGGACTTGTCCACCGAGCAGCCTGCGCAGAATAAAGCAATGGCTACTCCCTAAACTCGACTTTGTGTATATGCTTAGAGAGTCTGCTGAGAAACGAGCAACAGTTCTGGCAACCCAGATGGGATACTGACTTCAGACTGGATCTTGATTGGATGCCCGCCGCAGCCGGAGGGAATCGCAGATTGGACTCCAGCTGGCACCGGAGGACTTCTCTGGGGACTCCGCTCTTGCGATCCCCTGGTGTGTGGGGAGTTTTCTAACCGAGATCTCTATAAGACATTGCTTTCCATATTTTTGGGACCTCCTAGAGTAACTCGCAACCTTAGGGTGCAGATCGGTGGAGTATTGGAGGCGCCTTAATTTTGGGTATCCCTGTGCTCTAGTACGGTGACGACCGGAGCACGAGGCTTTGGTAACAGTACTCCTTCGTTATCTTGGTAATTCTGGTATTGTTATTTTGGTCATTGGTATCTTGGTAATTATAAAAGCTCTTGGTAATTGTAAAAGCGGCATTGTTATTTGGGTTATTGTTTGTGTATTTTATACAAATTGGAAATGTAACAACTACCGAAGGGGGGATCACCACAAATTCACCTTTGGGCTGTATTTTGAATCATTGGAATACATTTGGAGGTGATCCCCGAACATGTAGACAATTACTTACTTATTGTAATCAATGGTGGCCGTTATAGACGTTGTGGAAGATCAGGAAAAATGGCCTAAAAATGGAGCTTGGACTTATAATACCATTTTACAGTTGATGTTGCTCTATAGACAGAAAGGAAAATGGGATGAAATACCGTATGCTGATATGTTCTTTGAGTTACGAAATGATTGCAAGAGTAGGACAAAATGTGGATTAATGGCAAAAGAGAGAAATGTGTTAGTTTTAGAGAACGGGGGAGACAGAGGAATGGCAAAGCGTTGTTGTTCTGCATGCAGTATTGGGAAAAGGTGTAAAAAGCTGAGAGAACATCCCGAGGAGGAAGAGGAAGAATTCCTGGTAGCTCCGAGAAGAAGGGGCAGAGGCGGGGATGGCAGAGAAAGGGAAGAGGAGGAAGCGGCGCCACTGCCCTCCTGCAGAGAAGAGTGATCCTGATGGGGAGGATGATTTGTCTAGCCCTGTAGCAAGGCGTCCTCGGAGAGGAGGTGCGGTTCTGCTAGCACTCCGGAGACAGGCTGGAGGACCCAGTGGAAATGCAGTGCATGTGAAAGTCCCTTTTTCCACAATGGATTGAGGGTCTTGGAAGGAAATGGCAGGAAACCATAGGGAGGATCCAGATAAAGTAGTTAAAGTTTTAGAAACTGTAATAGACAATCGTAATCCCGATTGGCGAGATTTGCAGGTAGTATTTGGCAGTAGAGATTTCCAGAGGAAGCCCCCGAGCAGCTGAGCCAGGGAGGAGCGAGGGGAAGCGCTGGGATGCTGCTGCTGGGGGAAGCCCGGGGCAGAGGCAGACAGGCCCTTGGGACAGCCGGGCCCCCCCCGCAGTGCCCCCCAGCTCCCCGCGGAGCCCTCGAGGGCCGTCGCTCTCAGCCCCGTGCTGGGGCGGCGGGAGCCAGGCCCGCGGCAGGAGCGATGCCCCTCTCCTCTGCCGGAGGTCTGGCCGCAGAGCAGGTGCCTCCTGACTTGTGTGTGTCTGACACGGCTTGCAAGCCTTGTCTTACATCGTGTTCCTTTCTCTTCCCTCTGCTCTTCGTTCTTGTGTCTCTTCCCCCCCTCCCCATGTATGCTTTCTGAATATTAGCATGCTGCTGAAGCAAAGGAAAGAAACTAGGGTTGGTGTGTGTGTGTGTGGGAGGCAGGGGAGAGAGGGGCTGCTTAAAAGGAGCAGAAGGCAGCTGGCTCTTGAGTGCAGCCCCAGGGCAGGGGGCTGGGGGTAGTAAAGGAGTGTGGGGAGAAACAGCTCCATGAACCTCTGCACTAGAGATCAGCCTTTTTGTCTCTTGTTATGGTGTCAGGTTAGGGGTTGGTGTCACATGGGGCTGAGGGGAGGTAAAGCCATGCTGCAGCAGTGCATGGTCTGTTGCCTACAGTCCTGCTCTTAGCTTGTGACAGCCCTTGCAGTTTTGTGGTGAGAGGGATTTCTAGCTGAAAAAAAGCCCCATGAGCAGGAAGAGGATGAGAGGAGAGGGCAGCTCCTGCTTCCCCATCTGGCCTGGGGTTCCAGCAGCTGGAGGAGGTGCTGAAAGCTGAGCCCACAGCAAGGGAACTGTGGGCTGCGGGTTGTCTCACTTCATTTGGGAGGAGACTGTTCCCATCTGCTGACCTGATGGTCAACCAGGTGGCTGAGCTGGTGAGGAAAGCCTTAAAGTGGGAGCAACTGCGGGGAGAGGGTGAGTCAAAAAAGAGGGAGGAAGTGCTGGCCTGGGCTGGCAAGGAAAAGGTGCAGGGTGATGTGGACAAGAGAAACCCCAGAGAGAGAGCAGTGGGAATGCAGGGAGCTCTGCCTAGGGATGGACGATGGGCCTGTCGAGAGCTATGAGTGAGGATTAGCAGGCAGACCAAGAGGGGTGGAGCCCTGTAGTGGATGTGTGCTATGGACTGCCTGAAGAGGGGCAGCCTCTGCAAGGCATGAGGAGTGTAGAGTTGAGAAGAAAACTCTTCCTGCTCCCCAGACACCAGCTCTCAGGCAGGCTCAAAAGCTGAGGCCAGAGGCATGGAGGCAACACCATGGTGCTGTGTGTCCCCAGGGGGACTGCCATGGCATTGTGATGGGGGTCTCCATGGCGACCATCAAGGCACTGTGATGGGGTCCCCACGGTGACCACCAGGGCTTTGTGATGGAGGTGGCATCGTGCCCACAAGGCCATTGTGATGGGGCGGTCCCCATGGTGACCATATCCCTACTGGGACCAGAGCCCCCAGGGGTCCCCACTCTGAGGAGAGCAGCTCGACCAGGAGGGAGCAGCTCCCCCTTGGTGCCAGAGTAGCAAGTCCTCACGAGTAGATCCTGGAGATGGACAAGGAGCGGCAGGCGAACGCCTGCTCCCAGTCCACGGACGGGCACCCAGGCACGCAGGAGTGCAGGAGGAAGGTGAGTGGTGGGGCTGGAGGGAGAGGCAGGCAGCAGGGATGGGACCTGCATGGAGAGCACGAGGATGGTGGGGAAGGGGAGGTGGGGCAAGACAGCCAGGCATGAGCTCGCCCAGTGAGGGGGCATTTATTCGTGGCTCTGGGGATTTTCTCTCAGGTAAAGCACACACCGACCTGGATACTCCAAGGCCCACAGGGAGCCCGTGAGCTCTGCACTGAGGGGCAGAGAGAAGCTGTGGGCTAAGTGCAGCTGGGCCATGCGTGGCCATGAGGTTCCCTTCGACATGGGGCTGGGGTTTCCTGTGCTTCAGGGGCTGCTCGTACCAACACAACCACCTCCATCATGTGCTTCCTCCTTCCCGCAGGTGGGCCAGCAGGAGCTGCACGCAGTGGTGCAGCGCAGCCGGACCCCGGCTTCGTCCCACCAAAGGGACAGGCTGCCTTCGCTCCCCGGCCCACAGAGCTCGTGGGCCTCTGAACGCGGCATCGTTGCAAAGGTACAGAGCTGAGCAGCGATGATGGCAACGCCTCTGCCTGACTCTCCAGAAGTGCCAAGAAGTGGGTGGGAAATGCTGGGAGAGACCAGGAGGTCTCTGCCCCCAGCAGGCTGACTGCCTGCTCTGCACAGCAGTCTGCAAGGACATGCCTTGGGGTGTCTGAGGGAGATGCCTTTGCCTGTCTCTTGCCCCACGGTGACAAACCCTCTCCCCACCCGGCCTTTGGGAGCAGGGGGGAAGCTGCCCATATGGGAGAGTGCAGTCTTTGTCGAGGGCGTCAGGGGCCACAGGAAGTTTCCATGTGGGAAGGATGGAGGGCAGGGGGGAGGATGGCAGGAACTTAGCCTTTCCCATGGGCTTTGATTGCAGGTGGTGGAGGACACTGCCAGGGACGTTCCCATTGTGGCACAAGCTCTGCATCCCTCCACCAGCCTTGTAAGGAAGGCTCCTCTGGGGCACAGGGAGACACTGCCTGGCAGGACTCGCGCAAGAGCAGGGACACCACATCTGCCTGGCTTACCACCTCTCCCAACCAAGGCAGCTCGGCAGGCCCCTGGAGGCCTGGAGACCTCTGCAGCTAAAACTGCAGGATCTACAAGTCGAACGAAGCTGCCTGCTCGCGAAACATCCTGCAGGTCTTCTCCCCGAGGCAGGGCCAATGCCATGGACACCAAAGGGGTGGCCAGGAGAACCCTGGAGAGAGAGACCAAGGGATTAGAGAAGCTGGCAGTGATTTCCAGCACAGCTGCTGCCAGGGAACCCTTCCCACCTGGTAGTGCTGCTGGGAAGGCTGTGGACTCAGGGAAGAGCCCGGCAGAGGAAGAGCTAAAGCCATGCCCTCTTTCCTTGCCTCCCCTTCCAAAACGCAAGCAGGAAGCTCACGGTCCCACCCGGGCAATGCAAGAGCTCGTCCACTGCTTGCCTGAGCCCAGGCCTGGCTCTTGTGCATCAGCCCTGGGAAAAGCAAGGCTCTTGCTAGACGACAGTACCAGGACAACTCTTCCCCTGACAAGCCAGCAACTCTCCGGAAGCCCCTCCTTTGTCCCAGGAGCACAGGCCATTCCTGAAAGGGAGATGCGAAGCACACCAGCATACAAGGAGCGGGACGAGCTGCTTTCTGCTCCTGGAGATGCCTGTGCGCAGGAGGTCAAGGCACACTGTTCAGGCACGCTGGTGCAGAGGCAGGACTTGGTGCTAAGCAAGTCCTCAGTGTCCCAAGGTGCAGACCTGCAGCCTCGTGAACTGCAAGTGCCCCCTGCTGAGACGCGCCAGGGAGAAACAGCCTCTTCTGCCCCGCATGATGCCCTGCAGTGTGCGACAACAGCCACAGGTGTTTCAGAGGAAGCTGGACTCCCCATGCCCTGCTGTGCAGAGGTGTCACCTGGCTTTGAAGAAGACATCCCTGCCAACTCCCACAGTGACATGGCCCCACCATCGCCTTCCGTGCCTGAGCCTGCCAGCCTTGTGCAGAACATCCTTGGAGAAGCTGGCCTGGAAATGATGGCTGAGAGCCAGGGCCCTGCCCCACAGGGCCCTGCCCCGCCTGCTGGGGCTGTGCAGGGTGCAGGCCTGGGGCTCGAGTCTGCTGCCTTGAGCCGTCCTGATGACAGGAGCCCTGGACCTGGCCGGCATCCAGCACAGCCTGATGTGAACGAAGCCACGAAGGAGCTCAGTGCAGCCGTGCCCAAAAGGACATCATCGGCACAAACCAGCAGTCTGACAGTACCAGCAAGCCCAGGCCAGGACGAGCCCACAGAGCAGGACAAAAGCACAGTCCCTGCAGCTCAGCAAGGGCCTGATGCCCGTGCTGGTGGGGGCAAAAGGGAGGTCAGCGGGGCTGGTGCACCCGCTTCCCCAGGCAAGGGCGGTGCACGAGGGACCCCACGATGCCCCCGGGCAGGGCAGGGCCCAAAACAGCAGCCTTTGGGCATCATCTGCCATGTGCAAGGACAGCCTCTGCGCGTGCACCCCGACAACACCTCGCAGTATCTCGCAGTGCTCTCCATCAAAACAGAGCCGCTGGAGGAGCTCGAGAGGAGCAGCCTGGCGCGCACCGGGCACACCTTGGCCCAACTGCGAGAAGCCTGTTTCCAGAGGAAGAAGCTGAGCCTGCAGGAGAGCGAGGGCGAGGAGGCCAAGGGGAAACGTTTCTCCCTGACAGCGTCAGGATCCCTCAACGTCAAACGCAAGGAGGTGAGTGCCAAGGATGGGCTGGGCCAGGTGGTAACCCTGCCTGCGCTGGGGCCAGCCGCTGCGCCCCACTGCAGCAGCGTGACTGTCCCAGTGGGAGCAGGGCCCCGGGAGGCCTTTTGTGGTGGGAAAAGCAGCGCCCTTCACAAATGTGCCTCTCTTCTTTTAGCTGCTGGCCAGAAATTCTTTCTATAATTTGTGGAAACCAGAGCTAACGCGAGTGGAGCTCCTGAAGGATGCCAGGTGCAAGTGGGAGGTGCTGGAGCGGCTGTATGCCCATGCCTCCAGGAGGGAGCGGGAGGTGGGAGCCAGGAAGAGAGTGCTGGGAGCGGCGCAGGAAGAGCAAGGGGACTGGAGCCCTGAGGAAGAGGAGGAGGAGGCAGATGAAGAGCTTCTGCAAAGCGAGGAGCTGGAGGAAAACACGTCCTTGCGCGAGATCTGGGTCAGACCTAGCCTCAGGAGCCTCTTAGCAGACGAGGAAACGTGCCCCCAGAAGGTGCCTTGCTCGCCCAGCGTCAAGGCCGGAGGCACTGCCAGGGAGGCAGCCGGTGACATGGAGAACATGCCTCTGGAGCCAGCAGTGCTCGGAGGAGCCGAAGCAGGGGCATGTGCTTTGGGGGATGGCTTTCAGGAGGCAGGGGACAGCGTGTCTCTGGCGCCATCAGAGAGACCAGAAACAAAGCCAGAGGCCTGGCCTGCAGCCCGAGACCCTCCGGAGGCAGAGGAAAAAGTGCCTGCCTCTGCAGCAGAAGCTGTGCCAGAGGCCCGTCTCTTGGCTGGAGGCCCTTGCGAGGAGAGCAACAGCCTGCCTCTCGAAGCACCACTGCCCGAGGAAAGAAAAGCAGTGGCTTCTGCCTTGTGTGGAGGCCCTCCTCCCCAGGTGAGCAAGGAGCACATCATTGGTCTCCCCATCAAAGGGGTCTGCTGTGTGAGCTGTGTCTGGGGTGTGCAGGGTGGGGGCAGAGAGCTGCCCCGTCCCGTGGGACCCCTCTTCCCATGGTGCCAAGCTGTCCCCCTCAGGCCTTTGCCCTCTGTGATATCTGCCATGGGGGAGCTGCCTGGTGCTCTCCGTTTCCAAGTGCCCAAGGCCCAGGGCTGACGTCCCCTCCAACGCCTGCACTGCGTTCAGCCCTGGCCCTGGATGCAGAGCGAGGAGGGAAGGGGTGACCCCAGCAGCAACCCCCTCCCACACCCAGCCAGCGAGCCCCCTTCTGCCACCCACCCGGCCACCTCTGTTCCCCCCTCCCTCTCACAGCCCCCAGCCCAGCCCTGCTGCTACGGCCCCACAACAAGCCTTGTCCCGTCTCTGTGCCATCCGCAGGTCCCTTCCCTTGGGACTCACAGCTGTTGGCAGCATCCCACAACCCCAAACCCTTCCGCACATCCATCCCGGGGCACCAGTGTCCTGAGCATCGCCAGCTGATGGCACGTGGTGTGTGTGCTTGCTCTCCCCATGCAGGTTGCATCTGAGCCCAAAGAGGAGGAGAAGTCATCTCCAGCCTTCAGGCACACTCCAGAGGTGGACCCAGGTACGTACCCAAGTCAAGAGCCCTTCTGGGCACGGCGAGCCCGTCCCAGCACAGCGAGCGGCACCGGGGCCGGCAGCAGTAAGCGCTCGGGGGCTGGCCGTGCCGAGACCACGACCCCTCGGGAAAGGCCTTGGTGGTGGGGACAGGCAGGTCCTGCACCCGCACAGCCCCTCGCCCACGCCTCTCCTTCCCCCACAGGCATCACCACCCTCCCGGACGCCGCAGCTCCCAGGCGACGGCCCTCGCTGCTCAGGACGGTGCTTCGGGCTCTGCGCAGAGCTTTCTGCTGCAGCTGTGCCACGGGGCAGTGAGAGCAACGGCGCCAGGAGGCCAGTGCCAGGCAGGTGCCCTGAGATGGGGGCTGGCACAGGGCAGAGAGGCAGAGCGACGGAGACTGTCCCGGTTGCTACAGAAATGCTGCTCCATCGTGTCCCATAGCACCCATGTGCCCACACCAACCCTAGTTGGCGACATTTTCTGCTTTGAATAAAACCCTTGGAAGCTTTTTTCCCCCTGTGTTACTTGGTGTCAGGCAAATCTCCATGGCAAGACTAGTGCAGGCAATGGCAACGAAGCCAGGCAGGTCTGGAGAGAAAGCCGTTGAAGCAGTCACAGAGTCAGAGAGCAGCTGCGGTGGGAAGGGGCTTCTGGAGGTCTCGGCTCCAACGTCCTGCTGCAGGTGGAGGCAGCCAGCGGGGGTTTCCCAGGGCCTGGCAGGGTCCAGCTCTGACTCTCTCTGTTGCACCACCCTCAGGCTTCACAGGCTCTTGGTCCTCTCTCAGGGGAATTTTCCCTGCTGCCACTTGTGTCGTGGCCCCTCGTCTTGTCCCCAGGCACCTCGGGAAGGGTCTGGCTCCATCCTCTCCCCACCCTCCCCTTCGGCAGCTGCAGGCAGCAGCGAGATCCCCCTGCGCCTTCTCTTCTCCTGGCTGAACAGACCCAGCGCCCTTGGCCTCTCTTCAGACGTCCTGTGCTCCAGCTCCCGACCAGCTCGCGGTTGTCCACTGGGCTTGTGCCAATGTGTCCATGTCTGTCTGGGAGTGGGGAGCCCTACCTGGACCCTGTGCCCAGACGTGGTCTCTCCCGAGCCGACCCCAGGGCAGGAATGCCTTCCCTCGCCCTGCCGGCTGCTCTCTGCTAACACAGCCAAGTGTGGGGCCGGCCTTGCTGCCCAGGCATGCTGCTGACCCCAGCTCAGCTTGTGCCCAGGACCTGCAGGACTTGATCTGCGGAGCTGCTCTCCAGGGACCAGGCCCCTGCCCAGCCTGCTGTGGGGCTTTTACTTTTCCCAGCAGCCCATTTCGATGTCCTGTCAAGGTCCCTCGGAAGAACAGCCCTAGGTACCTGCTGCTTTTGTGACCATCCGAGAGTGCCCTGCCCACTTTATGCTGTGAGCTTCCCCTAAAAGTGTCCTAGCTCCACCCACTGCTGGGAGCTTCCTCTGACGGTGCCCTGCACCCACATGGTGTTTCCACCCAGGCTGGTTCCCTGCCCAGGCCCCTCCACAGCAACAGTGACATGAGTCTCAGCTCCTCTGCTGTGGCATTATATGCAGCAACATTTCCCTGGCCTCTGTGGAGGGCCCGATCGAGAGCTGGGCATGGACATCCTGGCTCCGCACAGCCTCAATTACCGCCCCGCAGGGCTTGGCACATGGCTGTGCTGCAACCCCAACTGTCCCTTTGGCTCTAGTGGCTGCCCCCACGGGGTTCCCCAGGCCTCCCCCACACCTGGGCACACCTTTGCATCCCAGGGCTCTCCCGACAGTGCTGGCTGTGACCCAGGCCACCCACGAGGGCCTCTGCTGAGGTGCCTGTGAGACCTGGCCCTCACATGGTGAGCATGGGACACCTAGATTGGGATCCCTCACAGTCAAGCTGTGCCACCCTAGGGACCTGGTGTTCAGCACAGGGCCGGTCGACCCCTCCTCGTGTGTCCCGACCTGCTGGGAGGGCAACAGAGGGAGAGCGAACAGCCTGAGTCTGCCCTGGGCAAGTGTGGGACATTTTGGGAGGGAGGCAACTGCAACAGCTGCCACGCTGCAGCAGCACCAGCTGTGTCCCCTCCCTGCAGCCCCTGCCACAGCCCTGCCCACCCCTGCCCCTGCCAGGGCTGCTGCCCCCTCACTCCCAGCCCCCAGCCCCTCTCCTGCCACCGTGGGGACCAGCTCTACAGGCAGGAGCTCCCCAGCCCCTGGCCCTCCCCACCTCTCCCCACACCAGCCATCCAGCCCCAGCTGGATGCCCACCTGCCTCCGGCTTTCCATTCATGGAGTCCCAGAAGAGTTTTGGTGGGGAAGGACCTCTGGAGGTCTCCAGTCCAACCTCCCATGCAAAACAGGGCTGCTTGGAGCCCTACGGTCTCAGCCTTATGGTGATCACTGGGCTGTGCCTGACCCCGGTTACCATCCCCAAACCTGCTCTGCTCCTCTTGCCCACGCACTGCGGGACAGCACCCCTCATCGGTGGGGCACTGCCCTCCTGCCTTGCCAACACCCTCAGCTCCCGCTTCCCCTTCCCGTACGAAGCAGCCCCACCCTTGCTGCTCCCAACAACAGACTCTTTGGAGCAAAACCATTTGACCCGTGATACAGCAAAACCTGCCCTCCTGGCTACCCATCATCAAATCAGTTCCCACGTGGCTGCCCTCCCCACTAAGGCTCTGTGTGCAGTGTTACCTGGCTAGGGGGTCCAAATCTGAGGCACTCCTTACACCTTTCAATTGGCTGTCAGGCAAGGGTTGCTGTTTGGCATATATGGTCACCTTGGGGACCTACAAGCTGCTTCTGCTTGCATCCCAGCTTCCCTTGCCAAGGTTTTCTTGACTGTAGTGAAGGGGGCAGGTCCAAGGCAGAGATGGGGAGTCAGGTCAGGAGGCCGGGGACAGGGTCAGGTCAGCAACCAAGAGGTGCAGGGCCAGGCACAGGCATGTCCATGACATAACTCAGGCCAGGCCCAAGGACAGGGGCAGCAGCTCCCCAGCAAGGGGGAGGAGGCCCCACAATACACTGGTCACTTTCTGTCTGCCCTGCTCTTGTGCCCAGGAGATCCCCCTCCCTGTCTGCCTGCAGCCCCTCCATGCCCACCCTGCTCCCCAGCACAGCACAACAGCCCTGGCCCTGCAGCCCCTCCACAGCTCCTGCTGACCCAGGAACAGAGCAACCTAACCTGAGCTGGTGCCCAGAGAAACCTGTTTCTTCTTCTCATTTTCTACCTGAATGCTGCCCTGCTTTTCTCTAGGGAGGTTGCTGCTCCCCAGAGAGCTTTTCCCCAGGTGAGTGTGTCCGTGCTGGCCTGGCTGGATGTTCCTGCACCCCTCCCCTGTGCTCCCCACAGGGCCCTGGGCTGGCATTGCTGCTCTGCAGAGCGAACGAACTGTGGGGCCACAAGGCCACGAGGTGACTCCTGACTTCACACTGGCCATGCTGCTTGGGGCAGGAAGCAGACCCCACCAGACAGGGCTAAACACTCATGACACCCCTGGCACATCTCTGTGCTCTTGGATGGTGCTCAGAATGACACCAGGCTGTTTGCAATGGCAGGAGATGTGTCTGGGTGTGCACTAGCTCCAGCCTGTGGTTTTTGCCTGAGGGTGCATGAATCACTCTCCAGTTCCCCTTCCCTGGGCTTCCTGGGTCCCTACTGCCTCTCCAGGGATTGCAGAGCCCTCATTCCCCTGTGCAGACCTGGATTTAGTGCTTTACCTTCTGGTTACTCCACCATGGACTGTCTCTACTTTGTGAGACTCCACTCACTGTCCATCCCCAGGCACACACTATGCCTTGAGATCTCTGAGCTCTCCTGGGGGGCTCAGATTCCCCTCCAGCAGGATGGGCATCTGTCATCAGCACTGTCACCTGAGAGACAGCCCTCAGCAGACATTTCAGAGACCATTCTCCATCTCCACTGGCACTGGTTGTCTCACTTCATTTGGAAGGGGAGTGTTCCCATCTGCTGACCTGATGGCTGACCAGGCATCCAAGCTGGTGAGGGAAGCCTTAAAGTGGGAGCAACTGTGGGGAGAGGGTGAGTCAAAAAAGAGGGAGGAAGTGCTGGCCTGGGCTGGCAAGGAAAAGGTGCAGGGTGATGTGGACAAGAGAAACCCCAGAGAGAGAGCAGTGGGAATGCAGGGAGCTCTGCCTAGGGATGGACGATGGGCCTGTCGAGAGCTATGAGTGAGGATTAGCAGGCAGACCAAGAGGGGTGGCCTTGTAGTGGATGTGTACTATGGAGTGCCTGAAGAGGGGCAGCCTCTGCAAGCTCAGAGCTGAGGAGAAGAAAACTCTTCCTGCTACCTAGATAGCAGCTCTCAGCTAGGCTCAAAAGCTGAGACCGGAGGCATGGAGGCAATAGCATGGTGCTGTGTGTCTCCAAGGGGACTGCCATGACACTGTGATGGGGGTCCCCATGGCGACCACCAAGGCACTGTGATGGGGTCCCCACGGCGACCACCAGGGCTTTGTGATGGAGGTGGCATCATGCCCACAAGGCCATTGTGATGAGGTGGTCCCCATGGTGACCGTGTCCCTACTGGGACCAGAGCTCCCAGGGGTCCCCACTCTGAGGAGAGCAGCTCAACCAGGAGGGAGCCGCTCCCCCTTGGTGCCAGAGTAGCAGGTCCTCACGAGTGGATCCCGGAGATGGACAAGGAGTGGCAGGCAAACGCCTGCTCCCAGTCCACGGACGGGCACCCAGGCACACAGGAGTGCAGGAGGAAGGTGAGTGGTGGGGCTGGAGGGAGAGGCAGGCAGCAGGGATGAGACCTGCATGGAGAGCACGAGGATGGTGGGGAAGGGGAGGTGGGGCAAGACAGCCAGGCATGAGCTCGCCCAGCGAGGGGGCATTTATTCATGGCCCTGGAGATTTTCTCTCAGATAAAGCACACACCAGCCTGGATACTCCAAGGCCCACAGGGACCCCGTGAGCTCTGCACTGAGGGGCAGAGAGCAGCTGTGGGCCAAGCACAGCTGGGCCATGTGCAGCCATGAGGTTCCCTTTGACGTGGGGCTGGGGTTTCCTGTGCTTCAGGGGCTGCTCGTACCAACACAACCACCTCCATCATGTGCCCCCTTCTTCCCGCAGGTGGGCCAGCAGGAGCTGCACGCAGTGGTGCAGCGCAGCCGGACCCCGGCTTCGTCCCACCAAAGGGACAGGCTGCCTTCGCTCCCCGGCCCACAGAGCTCGTGGGCCTCTGAACGCGGCATCGTTGCAAAGGTACAGAGCTGAGCAGCGATGGTGGCAAAGCCTCTGCCTGACTCCCCGGAGGTGCCAAGAAGCAAGTGGGAAGTGCTGGGAGAGACCAGGAGGTCTCTGCCCCCAGCAAGCTGACTGCCTGCTCTGCACAGCAGTCTGCAAGGACATGCCTTGGGGTGTCTGAGGGAGCTGCCTTTGCCTGTCTCTTGCCCCACGGTGACAAACCCTCTCCCCACCCGGCCTTTGGGAGCAGAGCAGCAGCCGCCCACATGGGAGAGTGCAGCCATTGGCGAGGGCATCGGGGCCACAGGAAGTTTCCATGTGGGAAGGATGGAGGGCAGGGGGGAGGATGGCAGGAACTTACCCTTTCTCATGGGCTTTGATTGCAGGTGGTGGAGGACACTGCCAGGGACGTTCCCATTGTGGTACAAGTTCTGCATCCCTCCACTGGCCTTGTAAGGAAGGCTCCTCTGGGGCACAGGGAGACCGCGCCTGGCAGGACTCGCGCAAGAGCAGGGACACCACATCTGCCTGGCTTACCACCTCTCCCAACCAAGGCAGCTCGGCAGGCCCATGGAGGCCTGGAGACCTCTGCAGCTAAAACTGCAGGATCTACAAGGCAAAGCAAGCTGCCTGCTCTAGAAGCATCCTGCAGGTCTTCTCCCCGAGGCAGGGCCAATGCCATGGACACCAAAAGTGTGGCCAGGAGAACCCTGGAGAGAGAGACCAAAGGATTAGAGAAGCTGGCAGTGAATTCCAGCACAGCTGCTGCCAGGGAACCCTTCCCACCTGTTAGTGCTGCTGGGAAGGCTGTGGACTCAGGGAAGAGCCTGGCAGAGGAAGAGCTAAAGCCATGCCCTCTTTCCTTGCCTCCCCTTCCAAAACGCAAGCAGGAAGCTCACAGTCCCACCCGGGCAATGCAAGAGCTCGTCCACTGCTTGCCTGAGCCCAGGCCTGGCTCTTGTGCATCAGCACTGGAAAAAGCAAGGCTCTTGCTAGACGACAGGACCAGGACAACTCTTCCCCTGACAAGCCAGCAACTCTCCGGAAGCTCCTCCTTTGTCCCAGGAGCACAGGCCATTCCTGAAAGGGAGATGCGAAGCACACCAGCATACAAGGAGCGGGACAAGCTGCTTTCTGCTCCCGGAGATGCCTGTGCGCAGGAGGTCAAGGCAGACTGTTCAGGCAGGATGGTGCAGAGGCAGGACTTGGTGCTAAGCAAGTCCTCAGTGTCCCAAGGTGCAGAGCTGCAGCCTCGTGAGCTGCAAGTGCCCCCTGCTGAGACGTGCCAGGGAGAAACAGCCTCTTCTGCCCCGCATGATGCCCTGCAGTGTGCGACAACAGCCACAGGTGTTTCAGGGGAAGCTGGACTCCCCATGCCCTGCTGTGCTGAGGTGTCACCTGGCTTTGAAGAAGACATCCCTGCCATCTCCCACAGTGACATGGCCCCACCATCGCCTTCCGTGCCTGAGCCTGCCAGCCTTGTGCAGAACATCCTTGGAGAAGCTGGCCTGGAAATGATGGCTGAGAGCCAGGGCCCTGCCCCACAGGGCCCTGCCCCGCCTGCTGGGGCTGTGCAGGGTGCAGGCCTGGGGCTGGAGTCTGCTGCCTTGAGCCGTCCTGATGACAGGAGCCCTGGACCTGGCCGGCATCCAGCACAGCCTGATGCGAATGAAGCCACGAAGGAGCTCAGTGCAGCCGTGCCCAAAAGGACATCATCGGCACAGACCAGCAGTCTGGCAGTACCAGCAAGCCCAGGCCAGGACAAGCCCACAGAGCAGGACAAAAGCACAGCCCCTGCAGCTCAGCAAGGGCCTGATGCCCCTGCTGGTGGGGGCAAAAGGGAGGTCAGCGGGGCCGGTGCACCCACTTCCCCAGGCAAGGGCGGTGCGCCAGGGACACCACGATGCCCCCGGGCAGGGCAGGGCCCAAAACAGCAGCCTTTGGGCATCATCTGCCATGTGCAAGGACAGCCTCTGCGCGTGCACCCCGACAACACCTCGCAGTATCTCGCAGTGCTCTCCATCAAAACAGAGCCGCT
Source organism: Struthio camelus (assembly GCF_040807025.1). Classification (NCBI taxonomy): domain Eukaryota; kingdom Metazoa; phylum Chordata; class Aves; order Struthioniformes; family Struthionidae; genus Struthio; species Struthio camelus. Next base: position 1,266,121 of record NC_090973.1, on the reverse strand, counting down.
GGAGGAGCTCGAGAGGAGCAGCCTGGCGCGCACCGGGCACACCTTGGCCCAGCTGCGAGAAGCCTGTTTCCAGAGGAAGAAGCTGAGCCTGCAGGAGAGCGAGGGCGAGGAGGCCAAGGGGAAACGTTTCTCCCTGACAGCGTCAGGATCCCTCAACGTCAAACGCAAGGAGGTGAGTGCCAAGGATGGGCTGGGCCAGGTGGCAACCCTGCCTGCGCTGGGGCCAGCCGCTGGGCCCCACTGCAGCAGCGTGACTGTCCCAGTGGGAGCAGGGCCCCGGGAGGCCTTTTGTGGTGGGAAAAGCAGCGCCCTTCACAAATGTGCCTCTCTTCTTTTAGCTGCTGGCCAGAAATTCTTTCTATAATTTGTGGAAACCAGAGCTAACGCGAGTGGAGCTGCTGAAGGATGCCAGGTGCAAGTGGGAGGTGCTGGAGCGGCTGTATGCCCATGCCCCCAGGAGGGAGCGGGAGGTGGGAGCCAGGAAGAGAGTGCTGGGAGCGGCGCAGGAAGAGCAAGGGGACTGGAGCACTGAGGAGGAGGAGGAGGACGCTGATGAAGAGCTTCTGCAAAGTGAGGAGCTGGAGGAAAACACGTCCTTGCGCGAGATCTGGGTCAGACCTAGCCTCAGGAGCCTCTTAGCAGACAAGGAAACGTGCCCCCAGAAGGTGCCTTGCTCGCCCAGCGTCAAGGCCGGAGGCACTGCCAGGGAGGCAGCCGGCGACATGGAGAACATGCCTCTGGAGCCAGCAGTGCTTGGAGGAGCCGAAGCAGGGGCATGTGCTTTGGGGGATGGCTTTCAGGAGGCAGGGGACAGCGTGTCTCTGGCGCCATCAGAGAGCACAGAAACAAAGCCAGAGGCCTGGCCTGCAGCCCGAGACCCTCCGGAGGCAGAGGAAAAAGTGCCTGCCTCTGCAGCAGAAGCTGTGCCAGAGGCCCGTCTCTTGGCTGGAGGCCCTTGCGAGGAGAGCATCAGCCTGCCTCTCGAAGCACCACTGCCTGAGGGAAGAAAAGCAGTGGCTTCTGCCTTGTGTGGAGGCCCTCCTCCCCAGGTGAGCAAGGAGCACATCATCGGTCTCCACCATCAAAGGGGTCTGCTGTGTGAGCTGTGTCTGGGGTGTGCAGGGTGGGTGCAGAGAGCTGCCCCGTCCCGTGGACCCCCCCTGGGTCCCTTGGGACCATGGTGCCAAGCTGTCACCCTGAGGCCTTTGCCCTCTGCAATATCTGCCATGGGGGAGCTGCCTGGTGCTCTCCGTTTCCAAGTGTCCAAGGCCCAGGGCTGACGTCCCCTCCAACGCCTGCACTGCGGTCAGCCCTGGGGCCTGGATGCAGAGCGAGGAGGGAAGGGGCGACCCCAGCAGCAGCCCCCTCCCACACCCAGCTAGCCAGCCCCCTTCTGCCACCCACCTGGCCACCTCTCTTCCCCCCTGCCCGTCACAGCCCCCAGCCCAGCCCTGCTGCTACAGCCCCACGACAAGCCTTGTCCCATCTCTGTGCCACCTGCAGGTCCCTTCCCTTGGGACTCACAGCTCTTGGCAGCATCCCACAACCCCAAACCCTTCCCCACATCCATCCTGGGCACCAGTGTCCTGAGCATCACCAGCTGATGGCACGTGGTGTGTGTGCTTGCTCTCCCCATGCAGGTTGCATCTGAGCCCAAAGAGGAGGAGAAGTCATCTCCAGCCTTCAGACAAGCACCAGAGGTGGACCCAGGTACGTACCCAAGTCAAGAGCCCTTCTGGGCACGGCGGGCCCATCCCAGCACGGCGAGTGGCACCGGGGCTGGCAGCAGTAAGCGCTCGGGGCCACAAGACATTGTGGCAAGCAAGGAGGAAGAGTTGGGAGCTGCTGCCAAGACCCCCCTGCCCCGCTCGCCCCCCAGCACTGCCAGAGCAGCTGCCAGAGAGGCAGCCAGTGACCCCGGCAGTGTGCCTCTCGCCCCACCAGCACCCCTGGGATCCAGCCTAGGGGCTTCTGCCTTGGGAAAGAGGGTGACCTGGGAGTGAGCAGTCAGCATTGACCACCAAATAGAGCCAGATGCATAAGCCTGGGGTTGTGTGCAGTGGGTGTGGTGAGCTGACCCCTCCCACAGGCCACCAACCCTGCTCGCCCGCTGTGCCAAGTTGCCACCCTCAGCCCTTTGTCCCCTGCATTGTCTCCCATGGGGGAGATGCCCAGGCCTCTCCCTTTCAGCCTGCCTGAGGTGATCATACCCTGTGCACAAGGCCTGATGGCCCCTCCACCCCCTGCCCTGGCATCTGCCCTGCGCATGGGTGCAGAGTGAGGAGGGAAGGGGCAGCCCCACACAAGACACATCACACCACCAGCCAGCTGGCCATGCACCCAGCTGGCTCCGTTTGCCTGTCATGGCCTCCAGCCCAGCTCTGTTGCGGTGGCCACACAATGAGTGTTGTCCCATTGGGGTGCCAGCTGCAGGTCCCCTCCCCTGGATGCAGGTGCCAGACAGGGGCCCTGAGGTTGGGGCTGCACCTCTAGGTGCACAGCACAAACAGGGAGAGCAAGAGAGATGCAAGTGATCATGCTGACACCAGAGATCAGCTCACACCAGAGACCATCATGCCTCCTGCTCTGAATAAAAGTTGCTGAAGCTTTTTTCCCCCCAGCAATCCTTGTTGTTCCTCAGGTGAATCGTGATGGAAATCCTGTAGGCAGAGAATGGCAATGAAGGCAGGCAGAGCAGGATAGAAAACCAGTCCCCTCTTTCATAGGCTCACAGGGTGGCTTAGGTGGGAAGGGACTTCTGGTGGTTTCTGCTCCCACCTCCTGCTCAGAGTGGAGCTGATTAGATCAGGTGTCTCTGGGCCTTCTCCTGGTGTCAAGGTTTGACTGTCTCCAAGGAGGGATTCCCCCACAACACAGGGTGCCTGTTCCAGCACTTGGCCACAGTAATAATGGCTGGGAAGTTGTGTCTTCTCTTGGGTGGGAATTTCCCTTGCCATGGCTGGTGCTGCTGCCTCTTGTATTGTCCCTGGGCACCTCTGGGAAGAGGCTGGCTCCATCCCAACAGCCTCCCTTTAGGCAGCTGCAGACAGCACTAAGGGCCCTCTGCACCTTCTCTTCTCCTGGCTGAACTGACCCGTGCCCTTGGCCTCTCCTCGTGTGTCCTTTGCTCCAGCCCTGACCTGTTTGGGGGCCTCCACTGGACTTGCTCCAGTGTTTCCCTGTGTGGTACTGGGGATCCCCAGAATGGGCCCAGTGCCCAACAGAGGGCAGCAACCTTCACTGCATATGGCTTCACAGGAGACAGAAGGGCTGGCCTTTTATCTCTGGTTCCCCCACAACCCTCCAGCACATCTTCCTCTGCAGAACTTATCTTCATCCTCGTGAAGGCTGTGAGCACTGCCCTGAGAGCTCCCTCAAGTGTGTGCACCAGCTGCCCAGGACGAGGTCAGTTTGGGTGCAGACAGTGATGCCGTTACTGAGAATGCTGCACATTTGGGCTGGGCAAAGCTTTTGGCACGGTTTTGGTGTGCAGCCAACAGTGCAGCAATGCATAACAAGCAGGTGCATGGTTCTCTTTGAGGCCACAACCAGAGTCGTGTTTTGAAGGAGCTTGCCGGAGACTGGCTACAGACCTGTGTATGTGGAGAATTACTGCCTCAGCACTGGACAACGTGGCAGAGGAAACCCTGTGAGAGCTCACCAAGCCCTCCAGACTCCCAAGCCTTCACAACCAGATATCTGGAACATCTCTTTCCTTCTCACTGAAATGCTTGCAGCCAAACTCGTAATGACATTTTAGTCCCTCTTTGCCAGCCAGAAAGCTTCCCTCAAAATGTTCATATCTTGTTGGCTGTGCAGTCCATTGGCACAGCCCTTTCTGCAGGTCAGAGATCTTCCCCTCATTCACTTTCTGTCATGCCAGCAATTGCTTTTTTCCCCTTGGGCAGCATGCTGTCTACTCCATGATATGCGGGTTACGGAGGAGGGTCTACAAAACTTTGATTCTCAGCACTCTTTAAAAATGGAGAAAATAGCCTTTGCAAACTTCAAATCCCAATGCTTAGGGGAGGCTTCCTGGTTTCGTGGGTGAAGGGTTTAAGGGGTCTATGAAGCATATACTCAGGCTAGGAACTTCTATGCATATGACACCCTGGCCGGTTAATGTCAGATCCTGATTTTTTTTTTTGTTTTGTTTTTTTCTTTTCAGAAGCTGACTAACATCAAAGGGGCCATCACAGCCTTTGGTATGTCAGGGGGTGGCCCTGAAACTTTGTGTCCATAAACAGCCAAAGAAAGTCCATGACACTCATGACCCTTTCCAACTCCCATTCCCACTGAGCTTTCCTTTCCACCCCTTCTTCCAGTGCTAACTCCAGCAGAGAAATGTGATTTGGGACGTTTGTTCCAGATTCCTGCATATGCCACATAGCGTAGAAAATACAGCCCTTCCCTGTTTCTAGGGGTTTGACCACACATGTCAAACACTGGTCCTGGCGGACATTCAAGATCTTTTCATGACACAAACCGCATTCCCAGCTTTTACCTATGTGATGCTTTTCCATGTAGACTGGGAACCTCTCACAAAATCATCGATAAACCATGTAAAGTATAGTAGCCAAGATCTAAACATAAGCTCGCAGTTAGGGCACCTTATTCTCGTGCCCATGTTATCTGCGCAGTGTCTCAGCAGGCAAAAGTGGCAGTGATGCAGGTATGGAGATGTTGGTGCAATGTCTGATAAAGCTCACAAAAGTTTTTCAGCATAAATACCTTCCCTCCATCCTTAATATGAGAGTAATGTTCATTGCATGAAAGGAGAAAATTGGTCTTGGGTTTTTTGCAATAGTTACTTGGATTAAAAATCCCCCAGCCTTTTTTTCCCCTTGGACATGATGAAGACGTGTATAGTAATGTGTAACAGCTCCTCAGACAACGGAGTTTTGCTCAGCACCACTGTCCTGTTTGTGGACCACCAACAAAACAGTGGTCCTTGCCCTTGCTCTTTTGATTGACTAAACAGTGCTACTTTCTGTGGATGGTTCTAAAATGGAGGCTAGATCATATGGCCCTGCCTGTCCAACCCCAGCCCCTTTTACAATAGAGGCTGGCAGATAATAAGTCTGATCAAAAATTAAAAAAAAAAAAAAACAATCTGCCTTTGACTCTGGGGGATCACTGACCCAAACACTTATAAAACCTCTGTGTTCATTTGGCTTAGATTAATAGTGAGGAAACAGAAAAATATGAGCCAAAGGTGGTCCTTCATGCTGCAATCCCAAAGGCTAAGCCTACAGTCTCCTCTGGGTCCTCTGAGGGTCACAAGGTCATGGAGAAGCGGGTCCTCAACATCAAGATCAAGTAGCTGCAGCACCTCCAAGGCCTGCACTGTTAAAGGACGCTGAATCCAATGGATTTTTCAGTCCAGGGGAATCCTGCTTCCTGCACCTCTGGAAGGGAGGCTGCTGCGGTTCTCTCTTCCCTCGTCCTGCCAGCAGCGAGGCTGGGCATGTACTTCCAAGAGGCATACAAACACTCTGCACGGACACGGTCGACCACCAAAACATCAGCTCAGGCAGGGGCACAGTACCTTTACAGGCACCACACAGACACGAGCAGCACTCATAAACATGAATGATAAAAACGGCCTTGTCCTGTCCTTGCTCACCAGCTAATCAGGCTCAAAGCTTGCAGGAGACCTCACACGCACCCTCACCCAGGTGTCTCTGGTACCTGGCTGCCTTGACGTCTGCAAGCCTTCCACACGTGCACTCACACAGAACAGAGAGCACGCTCATGCAGAAAATAGCTAGGAATAGGTTTTAATATGATGATAGGATAGACCGCAGTGACCAGGCACACAGCTTGGCCAGACAAGTGTACTTGCCAGTGGCTTGCTTACACATGACTGGCCCCTTTTATTCCTTCTCCTTCCATTTTCCCATGCTTTTGCATCCATGATCCAGCTTGATCCCTCCCTTTCTCCAGCTTTATTTGCTTTGAAATAAACAGCCCATCTCTAAATATATATTTTTTCTCATTGGTCCCAGATTAACCACATGTATACTCCAATTTAAGCTTTCTGATAACTGTTAGCTAGGTAACCTCTGGATCATATGGTGCTTCTGATACCTTTGCCTCAGTACTGCTGGGGTTGCAGGTCTACTTCCCAAAGGATCCCTAATACAATTGTGTGTGAAGCTCCTCCTTTCCTCACAGAACTCTCCCTTAAGCACTGCTGAAATCCAGCCATCCCTCACAGTGCTGTCTGCTACTTGGCAGAGTCTCATTCTGTTACCTGCAATGCCCAGTGATTTCTCATGCCCACTAGTTTCTCACGTCCTGTTCAGTCAGCTCAACCTCAAGGCAGAGCCTAGTCATCTGCCCGCATACCCTAACCCCACGTTGCCGGTGGAGTTGTGAGCCTGGGTAGGAAGGCCCAGGGCCACCACATCCTTCACGGTGGTGCAGAAGGACCCAGCTTGGAGCAAGACGACCGAGCTGCCCAAGAGCACCCAAGTGCTCTGCTGGGCTGAGCTTTGGTCACCCGACATGCCATAGCTTCCCTGGGGTCCCGTCTGAGGAGATGGGCTGCAGAGATGCACCGGACCTGCTTTTCCTATAAAGAGTTCACTCTTGTAGAATTTCCTTCGGAAATGGGACGCGCACACACAACATTTAAAAAAGCTGCTAAAGGCAATTCTGAGAGGCCCTAACAAAATGGGATGCTGATCAGATAAAACTATAAAAGGAGTAAAACAATGGCCATATTTTCCCATCCTCTATTTTTTCGCCTTCGTGGAATGCAAAAAAAAAAAAGAGAAAAGCCATCTCTGTGTGTTGATTATTTCTCTAAAATATGTTTACTTTTATGTGTACTGCATGCTTCTGCCCTTTACTTTGCCGTGTAAAGACATGGATGGAGACAGAAGTGTAAAATAAGGAGGGGAATATATAATTTCACAGATGGACAGCTAGAAAATAGTGTGGTAGGAGCACACACAGTTTATTTGACATAATTCTTGATCATGAAAAAGAAGAGAGAAAATGCCTAATTATCCAAGAAGAAATATTCCCCCCCCCTTTTTTTTTCCTTCAGAAGAATACATCCTAGAGTCATCAGTGGAGATAAAACAGGGTTTTAAACAGTGGACATGCTCACTGTGTTACAAACACATGAATTTTTAAGTAATCAAAGCTATCATCTGCATGCTATCACTAGCAAATCAGTGAGGCTGTCTTCATCACAGTAATGAAAGTGAGGAATGTTTCATGGATTTGAATTTAATGCATTTGAGCCTGTTGCAATGTACGAGCTTAATTTTCGTGCTTGACATCTTCTGTTATGCAGGGAGAGAAGGTGTTTTGAGCTTTTCTCAACTGCTCTTGGACATTGTCCCCAGAGTTTTCAGCTACATTTCCTGAGATCACTTATGAAAACTTCCTTGTGCCAGCACGCATTGGCAGTCTATGTCCTAGTCCTAAGAAGTCTGTGTGTTCAACATTTTATTAATGTCTTTTTGATTCTGTTTATAATAACCCCCTGTAACCGAGACTCACAATTCACATTCCTCCCTTTCACCACTACAATCCCAGGAGAAAATAAATCTCCTGAGGCACCTGTATTTAGTAGCTGTGATGTGTGTGTGCGATGTACTATATGGCAAATAATTAGAATTGCTGTCCCGAGAAGCAGCATGACTGGGAGAAAAGCCAAACCTTTGCACGGCCAATGGCTTCCTTCAGGGCCAGCTTCACAGTCTGGCTTCTGAGACTGTAGATGAAGGGGTTTAAGAATGGGTACAGGACAGTGTTCAGCAAAGCCACAGTTGTGTTGGTCTCTAAGGAAACATCTTCGGAGGACTGTGCATAGAGAACAATGCAGCTTCCATACACGATGGCTAAGTTGGTGAGATGGGAAGAACATGCAGCAAAAGCTTTCTTCCTCCCGGATGCTGCTGGCATGTGCAGAATACAGTGGAAGATGTAGATGTAAGATATCAGGACTAAACATAAAGAACTCAGCACTACAAACGATCTAAAAATGGAGTCTACTTTCCAAAGCAGGCTGGCATCAGAGCAGGACAGTTTGAATAAGGGGGAGTTGTCACAAAAAAAATGGTGGATCTTGTTGGGGCCACAGAAAGTCAGCTTTGAGAGCAGGACCAGGTGGTAACTTGAGAGTGTGAAGCCTGTGACCCAAGCAGCAACAACCAGGTGGGTGCAGAGCTGCCACTTCATGACGGCAGCATAATGCAAAGGTTGGCAGATGGCAACGTAGCGGTCAAAGGACATGACAACAAGGAGAACGAACTCTGCAAAACCCAGGGCAAAATAGAAATAGGATTGGGCAAAGCAGCTGCTTAATGAGATTGTTCTCCTACCAGAGCTCAGAACCACCAACAATTTGATAGTTGTGGAAGATGTAAACCAGATTTCCAGGAATGCCAGATTGCTGATGAAAAAGTACATGGGGGTTTGCAGGCAGTGATCCACACACACGAGGAAAATGATCGTTGTGTTCCCCATCACTGTTGTCAGGTATATGAGTAGGAGGAGCAGGGAGAGGAACAGCTGTAGTCTTTGATCAAGCCCTGAGAAACCCTCTAGGATGAACTCAGCAACTACGGTTTCATTTCCTGGTCCCATGCCCAATTTCAGTCCATCCTGCTGGCAGGGGAGCATGAAGAAGCAAGTGGGAGAATTTCACAGTCCTTCCTTCTTTGCACCCTTGCTTGCTTCCTATGTAACACAGACAGAGATATTCCCCTCAGCCATTCATCGCACCCTGATTTCTCTGTTTCACATTTCAGTTAGAGTCCTCAGAGATTTTATTGTCTTCTTTCTATCTTTTCCAACCACTCACAAAGGATTGTGAGTGTTTGAGTGGCGTGCTTGAGTGGCTCTCTGAAATGCCTGTATACCAATGCACGCAGCATGGGGAATAAGCAGGAAGAGTTAGAGATCTGTGTGCGGTCACAGGGCCATGATCTCATTGCGGTTGCAGAGACATGGTGGGATAGTTCACATGACTGGGATGCGGTCATGGATGGCTATGTGCTTTTTAGGAAAGACAGGCCAGGAAGGCGAGGTGGTGGAGTTGCTCTTTATGTGAGGGAGCAACTAGAATGTATGGAGCTCTGCCTCGGGGTGGATGAAGAGCAAGTGGAGAGCCTATGGGTAAGGATTAAAGGGCAGGGTAACATGGGTGACACTGTTGTGGGGGTCTACTACAGGCCACCTGATCAGGAGGAAGCCATAGATGAGGCCTTCTACAGACAGCTGGAAGAAGCCTCACAATCACAGGCCCTGGTTCTCATGGGAGACTTCAACCACCCTGACATCTGTTGGCAAGACAGCACAGCTAGGCACAAACAGTCAAAGAGGTTCCTGCAAAGCATTGATGATAATTTCTTGACTCAGGTGGTGGAGACGCCAACGAGGAGAGGTGCAATGCTAGACCTTGTACTAACGAACAAAGAAGGTCTAGTTGGAGATGTGAAGGTTGGAGGCAGCCTTGGCTGCAGTGACCATGAGATGGTGGAGTTCAGGATCCTACGAGGAGGGAGCAGGGCAATGAGTAGGATTGCAATGCTGGACTTCAGGAGAGCTGACTTTGGCCTCTTCGGGGACCTACTTAGGGGAATCTCCTGGGATAGGGCCCTGGAGGGAAGAGGGGTCCAAGAAAGCTGGTTAATATTCAAGCGTCACTTCCTCCAGGCTCAGGATCAGTGCATCCCTCTGAGGAAGAAGTCCAGCAAAGCGGGCAGGAGACCTGCATGGATGAGCAAGGAACTCCTGGCAAAACTCCAACAGAAGAAGGAAGTGTACAGAATGTGGAAAAGGGGACAGGCCACTTGGGAGGAATACAGGGACGTTGTCAGAGCGTGCAGGGATGCGACAAGAAAGGCTAAGGCCCAGTTGGAATTAAATCTGGCAAGGGATGTCAAGGACAACAAGAAGGCCTTCTTCAAATACATCAATAGCAAAAGGAAGACTAGGGAAAATGTGGGCCCGCTGCTGAATGGGGCAGGTGCCCTGGTGACAAAAGATACAGAGAAGGCAGAGTTATTGAATGCCTTCTTTGTTTCCGTCTTCACTGCTAAGGCCAGTCCTGAGGAATTCCAGACCTTGGAGACAAGAGAGGAAGGCTGGAGAAAGGAAGACTCTCCCTTGGTTGAGGAGGATCAGGTTAGAGATCTTTTGTCTAAACTTGACAGCCATAAATCCATGGGCCCCGATGGGATGCACCCACGAGTGCTGAGGGAGCTGGCGGATGTTATCGCTAGGCCACTCTCCATCATCTTGGAAAGGTCATGGCAATCAGGAGAGGTGCCTGAGGACTGGAAGAAAGCCAATGTTACGCCAGTCTTCCAAAAGGGCAAGAAGGAGGAGCCAGGAAACTACAGGCCTGCCAGCCTCACCTCCATGCCTGGAAAGGTGATGGAACAGCTCCTCCTGAAGGTCATCACTAAGCATCTGGAGGACAAGAAGGTGATCAGGAGTAGTCAGCATGGATTCACCAAAGGGAAATCATGCTTGACCAATCTGATAGCCTTTTATGACGGAATGACTGGCTGGGTAGATGAGGGCAGAGCAGTGGATGTTGTCTACCTGGACTTCAGAAAGGCTTTTGACACTGTCTCTCATCACATCCTCCTAGGTAAGCTCAGGAAGTGTGGGCTAGATGAGTGGACGGTGAGGTGGCTTGAGAACTGGCTGGATGGCCGAGCTCAGAGGGTTGTGGTGAATGGCGCAGAGTCAAGTTGGAGGCCTGTGGCTAGTGGTGTCCCCCAGGGCTCAGTCCTGGGCCCAGTCTTGTTCAATATATTCCTCAATGACCTGGAGGAAGGGACAGAGTGCACCCTCAGCAAGTTTGCTGATGATACTAAACTGGGGGGAGAGGCTAACACACCAGAAGACTGTGCTGCCATTCAGAGGGACCTGGACAGGCTGGAGAGCTGGGCGGAGAGGAACCTCATGAGGTTCAACAAAGGCAAGTGCAAGGTCCTGCACCTAGGCAGGAATAATCCCCTGCACCAGTACAGGCTGGGGGTTGACCTGCTGGAAAGTAGCTCTGCCGAGAAGGACCTGGGAGTGCTGGTGGACAACAAGTTAAACATGAGGCAGCAGTGTGCCCTTGTGGCCAAGAAGGCCAATGGTCTCCTGGGGTGCATTAGGCAGAGTGTTGCCAGCAGGTGGAGGGAGGTGATCCTGCCCCTCTCCTCAGCCCTGGTGAGGCCTCACCTGGAGGACTGTGTCCAGTTCTGGGCTCCCCAGTACAAGAGAGACATGGCACTCCTGGAGAGAGTCCAGCGGAGGGCTACCAAGATGATTAGAGGGCTGGAGCACCTCTCCTAGGAAGAAAGACTGCAAGAGCTGGGCCTGTTCAGCCTGGAGAAGAGAAGATTGAGAGGGGATCTCATCAACGTGTACAAGTATCTGAAGGGGGAGTGTCAAGAGGATGAGGCCAGCCTCTTCTCCGTGGTGCCCCGCAACAGGACAAGAGGCAATGGGCAGAAACTGAACCACAGGAAGTTCCATCTGAACCTGAGGAAAAACTTCTTCACTGTGAGGGTGACAGAGCATTGGAACAGGTTGCCCAGAGAGGTGGTGGAGTCTCCTTCGCTGGAGATATTCAAAAGCCGTCTGGATGTGATCCTGGGCAATATGCTCTAGGTGACCCTGCTTGAACAGGGAGGTTGGACTAGATGATCTCCAGAGGTCCCTTCCAACCTAAACGATTCTGTGATTCTGTGATTCTGTGATTCTTTCTCAAGCGCACAGTATTTTAAAGAGGTTGTGAATTATTTCATGCCGTGCCTGGGAAATTCCTAGTTCACTTCGACTCCTTGCAAACATCCATCAAATCTCTATTTCAAAACACAAAATAATGTCCCAGCAAACATACTTGCTATGATCTGCAGATGCCAGACCATCCATTTAGATATGCATTTGGAAAGTTATTCCTTCTTTTTTTCAGTACTTGCCTTTTTTGACTCTGAACATCTGGGAGGATGTTGATTTCAAAGCAAGCCAACACCCAGTATCTCTTTTGCAATCCCCTGATTTCTTCCACAGTTTCTTCCTCTCTGTTTCTCCAGAAAAGGAGTTCAGTTATTGGAAATGTCTGCATCAGACAGTCTCATCTGACATCATTGTGCACTGAAATAGCATTATTGCCAAACCGTTGCCAAGGTCCATTGTTATTAAATGCCCTGACCTAAATGCCTTGCTTTCCCTTTGGTGGAGGGAGGAGGTCTTCTCATCTTAAAGAACTTAAAGGCTGTCCTTTGGATTATTTGAAATAGGAAGGGTCTGGAACAAACAAAATACTAAGCAGGGTTATAATTTCGATGCCTCAAAGTTGGACACTTCTGTTGGAGCAAGTTAGCTGACTCCCAACCTGTCAGTGCAGAGAGAAGAGTGTCTGGAGGAGACTGGTAACACTTCTTTCACCTGCCAATTATAGTCTGGGAGGACCCAGCCCCTAGAGCTCTCTGTCTTCATTGACTCTACAGGGAGGCAAGGGAAAACGAGTGCAGACTCCAGCCGCTCACAAACACCTCCCATGAAGTAGATCAAAGTCAGTAGTTGGCCTCAAATCTCTTAATTAGCTCATTTAGTAGCTCATTTCTTGTTTAATCCAAAAACATATCTAACAGAGAGAAGCCCAAGGAAAACATAGGCTATAAATACTGACAATTTTCCCTCCACTCTTGCATTTGGTTTTAGACATATAAAGAAATGGACCAGGTGACTCCAACAATAGAGTACCTCAAAAATGCAAGGGGAGAGAAGGAGATGATGCATTTGAAGCAGTGAAACAGAGGTTCTCCACAGACTCTGTTCTCCCCACAGACCCCATCTCAGAACAGGTAGTTCTTATACAGGGAGTAAAATGGGAAGCTCAGTAGTGGGCAATACTCCATGACTACATTGGCATTTTAACTTCGGGCTCAGGTTAGTCGAGATCCCAAATGCCCTGTCTTGCTCTCTGCCTCTAGTCTGGCACAGGGGAACCTCTGGCCTGGCTTCCTCTGGAAGATTTGCTGAAATCAAACCTCTGGCTGTAATTATCTGAGCAAAAGCTCAAGGCCAGTCACCTCCAGCAATATCACTGGAGCCTCAGTGAATCAGAGGTGACAGTCCCAGCTTCCCATTTTCTGGGGAAGTTCTAATACTGTCTTCTTCGGTTGTGTCTTCTTAGTCTGCTGGATGTCACCTCAAATCATTCCTCTCCTGAATGTGCTTTCTTGGAGGAACCTGCAAAGCTGCTGATGGCTTACAGTGAAGCAGCTTCTCTGCTCCCCATGGGGGTAACCCTCTGTTGAACCCCTTTCTCAGGCTTTGGTTCAAAGGAGTTGCTGTATTCAGGCCCCACATAGCCAAAACTGGAGCTACCATATGTGATAGTGACTATGGCAGTGTGAGACATGGCAGGTGAAGAAGGCTTCGTGTGGCCTTCCCAGAGGGTATTCTTGGGCTAGTGCATCTAGTGCAGGCATAAGACACAGTGGTCTGTGTGAAGGAGCTCAGCCACACAGTGGAGGAGGGAACAAAGCTCGTGTTTCAGGATAGCTGGTGCCCATGCAGGCTGCTCTCATCAAAGGGATGAGACACAGAAGAAAGAATCTCTTTCCTGGGGACAGAGGGTACCTTGGTATAGAAGATGGTGGGGCTGAGCATGGATAGAGGTGTTAGCAGTCTGGGTAAAGAGGGGCACGGAGCACAAGCAGGGGTTCATAAAGATGTGACAGGTTGCAAACGGCCTTGCAGCAACTGAAAGACATCAGAACGAGCAGGTTGACCATAGCTGTGCCCAGGAAGATGGGGAGGAAGGTCTGGGACTGGCAAGCAGCTGTGGGATGGTCTTAATCTCCAAGAGGAGGCTGGCAAACATTTTAGAGGCAAAGGGAACCCAATATCTAAGAAGGAGAAGCTGCTGGGGAAGAGATACACTAGGGGTGGAACTGGCAGTTGAGCCAAATGATGGATATCATGATCATATTCCCCGTGGCAGTGAGCAGATCAATCACCCGCAGCAGTGTGAAGAAGAGGATTTGCATTTCATGAGTGACTGAAAAGGCCTTCAGGAAGGATTTCCTCACTATGGTATGGTTGGGAGGATCCATTTCAGAACCCGGTCAGCTGAAGGTGTGACAAGAGTAACTGTTGTCATGTGTGGTGAAATTCATCTTGTCACCTTCATCAACTTTCCCTTCCCTTTTCCTAGTCCTACTTTTCTTTCTTGAGGTGGGAGATCTGCACAAGGGATTCCGATTCTCTCTTTGTTTATATCACATGCCATGAAATAAATGTTGATTCATCCCACCTATCTTCACACACAGTAAACACCTCTCCTGCCTCACTTGCTTGCAGTGAGGTAGTCTGAGCTGCTAGCTAAGAACTGGTAGTTGTGGCAAAAGCTATGGAAATCGAGTTGCATGTATGAAATTCAAGTTTCTCTTAGAGTTGTAATTGTGGCATGGGTGGGTAACAGGCTATCAGGCCTGTGCCTGTGTGCACATTCAGAGCACTCAAGTCATTAATCCTCTGGGTGGTCCAGGAACTCCTCCAGCTAGTGATCTGCACAGATGAGATGATGGACAGGTTTGAGAGTGGGGATGGACTTGAAACTCAGAGGTCGACTGAACTCCTAGCACCTTCCAAACTAAGTGTTGGACTGACTGGTGCAGGGCCTCTCCAAGTGGATATTTCCAACAGTTCGAGAGATTTCCAGAGGCAGATCCTGCTGTGTCTGGACCAATCCCTGTGCTTAACTGTGGTGATCACCACCACAGGAGGGGTACGTGCCCGTTTCAGAGATCCCTGCAGCAGCTCCAGCTGCACAACTGCTTAAATTGTAATTATTTAGGACCCTTGAAGATTGACAGTAGAAACTGCTCCTGCAAATGCGGATATGGACATGTAGGACAGTCTTTTGTGCATTATTAGGAGAGTTAGGAGATGCTTTGGCATGTGGCTGAAGGTGATCAGTAGCCATGGACCATGCATACGCTGGAGAGGTCACACAGGACCACAGGCCAGCTGGATTATCGAAATTGCCCAGAAGAACAGTTCAGGGAGACTTACCTGATCCAGTGGAAGCCACTGTTGGAAGGACCCTGCTGAAGGAGACTGCCGCCACCACCTGGACAGTGACCAACCCTCATGTTCAAGAGATTTGATGCCCCCTGTGAGTGTCACCCTATGCCAAGATCCCATTAATTTAGGGGCTCAGGGCTTGGGGGATCTTTTTGAATAAGCACTGCGCCTGTGTTGAAGTTTGTGCAACAAGGGAAACGTGTCTAAGATGAAACAGCCAGCCCTCACAGGCCAAAGGTAGACTGCAGAGAGATTCCGCATGCCCCCAGAAAGGAGGACACTCCCCTATTGCCTTTGGATTAGCCCTTGCAATCCTTGGTCAGTACGAAAAATAAAAAATAAAAAAAAAGAGATCCACTACTGGTCTGCATGCAACAAGATTCATTTCACCTAACATTTCACCATTAAAAATTGCATTCCTTAAATTAAATAATTGAAGGTCTGTTAGCCATCAAACTGGAAGAGAGAAGTACTCTTTTGTTGTAGCTGAAGGAGGAGCCTAGACGATTAGTTTAGACTTAGACTACTCAATTGCAGATACAGAGTTTAAATGACCAGAATAACTCCATTCACCTCCTTTAAAAGTTACAAACTCGAAATGTAACCAACCCAAGCCATTGCATTAGCAACGCTCAAAAAAACAACAAATAGCTGATTAACAACTTGAATTACCATATCTTTGCAGTGTTTTTTTTCCCCCTTGGAGAAAGGAAAATACAGTAAAATTGACTCCACTGAAAAAGTACATCATTTCACTAGAAATTTCAATTTTTTTTTTGTCGCAGTCTGCTTAAAAGTTATAGCCATAACATTTTTCTCAAGAGGACAGGTAACATCACAAGTTTCACAATTTCATATTTGTTTCATTCATTGTTATATGTATATATATATGTAAACATATATATATATATGTATATGTGTGTGTGTATATGTATATATTTTAGGTAGCTGCAGTGCAAACTTCTGAACCTGGTGATATCACTGAGGAAGATTCCTTGTGAACATAAAAAGAAGCTTATCTGTGTAAAGGACTTTGGAATAAGATTTTAGAGAGGAAAAATAACATGGAACTAATCTAAAATGCTAGCTTTTTAAAGCTACCTGACCTGAGATAAAAATTGTGATTAAGAAATAGATTCATTTTAGTGGCAACTGTAAAGCAGCAGTGCCCTTGGTCTCTCCTCATACGTCCTGTGCTCCAGCTCCCGACCAGCTCGAGGGTGTCCACTGGGCTTGTGCCAGTGTGTCCATTTCTGTCTGGGAGTGGGGAGCCCTAACTGGACCCTGTGCCCAGACGTGGTCTCTCCCGAGCCAACCCCAGGGCAGGAATGCCTTCCCTCGCCCTGCCGGCTGCTCTCTGCTAACACAGCCAAGTGTGGGGCCGGCCTTGCTGCCCGGGCACGCTGCTGACCCCAGCTCAGCTTGTGCCCAGGACCTGCAGGACTTGATCTGCGGAGCTGCTCTCCAGGGACCAGGCCCCTGCCCAGCCTGCTGTGGGGCTTTTACTTTTCCCAGCAGCCCATTTCGGTGTCCTGTCAAGGTCCCTCGGAAGAACAGCCCTAGGTACCTGCTGCTGTTGTGACCATCCGAGAGTGCCCTGCCCACTTTATGCTGTGAGCTTCCCCTAAAAGTGTCCTAGCTCCACCCACTGCTGGGAGCTTCCTCTGACGGTGCCCTGCACCCACATGGTGTTTCCACCCAGGCTGGTTCCCTGCCCAGGCACCTCCACAGCAACAGCGACATGAGTCTCAGCTCACTTGCTGTGGCATTATGTGCAGCAACATTTCCCTGGCCTCTGTGGAGGGCCCGATCGAGAGCTGGGCATGCACATCCTGGCTCCGCACAGCCTCAATTACCGCCCCGCAGGGCTTGGCACATGGCTGTGCTGCAACCCCAACTGTCCCTTTGGCTCTAGTGGCTGCCCCCACGGGGTTCCCCAGGCCTCCCCCACACCTGGGCACACCTTTGCATCCCAGGGCTCTCCTGACAGTGCTGGCTGTGACCCAGGCCACCCACGAGGGCCTCTGCTGAGGTGCCTGTGAGACCTGGCCCTCCCATGGTGAGAGTGGGACACCTAGATTGGGATCCCTCACAGTCAAACTGTGCCACCCTAGGGACCTGGTGTTCAGCACAGGGCCGGTCGACCCCTCCTCGTGTGTGCCGTCCTGCTGGGAGGGCAACAGAGGGAGAGCGAACAGCCTGAGTCTGCCCTGGGCAAGTGTGGGACATTTTGGGAGGGAGGCAACTGCAACAGCTGCCACGCTGCAGCAGCACCAGCTGTGTCCCCTCCCTGCAGCCCCTGCCACAGCCCTGCCCACCCCTGCCCCTGCCGGGGCTGCTGCCCCCTCACTCCCAGCCCCCAGCCCCTCTCCTGCCACCGTGGGGACCAGCTCTACAGGCAGGAGCTCCCCAGCCCCTGGCCCTCCCCACCTCTCCCCACACCAGCCATCCAGCCCCAGCCACCCAGCAGGATGATCACCTGCCTCCAGGTTGTGATCTATCTATTCATGGAGTCCCAGAAGAGTTTTGGTGGGGAAGGACCTCTGGAGGTCTCCACTCCAACCTCCCATGCAAAACAGGGCTGCTTGGAGCCCTACGGTCTCAGCCTTATGGTGATCACTGGGCTGTGCCTGACCCCGGTTACCATCCCCAAACCTGCTCTGCTCCTCTTGCCCATGCACTGCGGGACAGCACCCCTCATCGGTGGGGCACTGCCCTCCTGCCTTGCCAACACCCTCAGCTCCCGCTTCCCCTTCCCGTACGAAGCAGCCCCACCCTTGCTGCTCCCAACAACAGACTCTTTGGAGCAAAACCATTTGACCCGTGATACAGCAAAACCTGCCCTCCTGGCTACCCATCATCAAATCAGTTCCCACGTGGCTGCCCTCCCCGCTAAGGCTCTGCGTGCAGTGTTACCTGGCTAGGGGGTCCAAATCTGAGGCACTCCTTACACCTTTCAATTGGCTGTCAGGCAAGGGTTGCTGTTTGGCATATATGGTCACCTTGGGGACCTACAAGCTGCTTCTGCTTGCATCCCAGCTTCCCTTGCCAAGGCTTTCTTGACTGTAGTGAGGGGGCAGGTCCAAGGCAGAGATGGGGAGTCAGGTCAGGAGGCCGGGACAGGGTCAGGTCAGCAACCAAGAGGTGCAGGGCCAGGCACAGGCATGTCCAAGACATAACTCAGGCCAGGCCCAAGGACAGGGGCAGCAGCTCCCCAGCAAGGGGGAGGAGGCCCCACAATACACTGGTCACTTTCTGTCTGCCCTGCTCTTGTGCCCAGGAGATCCCCCTCCCTGTCTGCCTGCAGCCCCTCCATGCCCACCCTGCTCCCCAGCACAGCACAACAGCCCTGGCCCTGCAGCCCCTCCACAGCTCCTGCTGACCCAGGAACAGAGCAACCTAACCTGAGCTGGTGCCCAGGGAAACCTGTTTCTTCTTCTCTTTTTCTACCTGAATGCTGCCCTGCTTTTCTCTAGGGAGGTTGCTGCTCCCCAGAGAGCTTTTCCCCAGGTGAGTGTGTCCGTGCTGGCCTGGCTGGATGTTCCTACATCCCCTCCCCTGTGCTCCCCACAGGGCCCTGGGCTGGCATTGCTGCTCTGCAGAGCGAACGAACTGTGGGGCCACAAGGCCACGAGGTGACTCCTGACTTCACACTGGCCATGCTGCTTGGGGCAGGAAGCAGACCCCACCAGACAGGGCTAAACACTCATGACACCCCTGGCACATCTCTGTGCTCTTGGATGGTGCTCAGAATGACACCAGGCTGTTTGCAATGGCAGGAGATGTGTCTGGGTGTGCACTAGCTCCAGCCTGTGGTTTTTGCCTGAGGGTGCATGAATCCCTCTCCAGTTCCCCTTCCCTGGGCTTCCTGGGTCCCCGCTGCCTCTCCAGGGATTGCAGAGCCCTCATTTCCCTGTACATACCTTGATTTAGTGCTTTACCTTCTGGTTACTCCACCATGGACTGTCTCTACTTTGTGAGACTCCACTCACTGTCCATCCCCAGGCACACACTATGCCTTGAGATCTCTGAGCTCTCCTGAGGGCTCAGATTCCCCTCCAGCAGGATGGGCATCTGTCATCAGCACTGTCACCTGAGAGACAGCCCTCAGCAGACATTTCAGAGACCATTCTCCATCTCCACTGGCACTGGTTGTCTCACTTCATTTGGAAGGGGAGTGTTCCCATCTGCTGACCTGATGGCTGACCAGGCATCCAAGCTGGTGAGGGAAGCCTTAAAGTGGGAGCAACTGTGGGGAGAGGGTGAGTCAAAAAAGAGGGAGGAAGTGCTGGCCTGGGCTGGCAAGGAAAAGGTGCAGGGTGATGTGGACAAGAGAAACCCCAGAGAGAGAGCAGTGGGAATGCAGGGAGCTCTGCCTAGGGATGGACGATGGGCCTGTCGAGAGCTATGAGTGAGGATTAGCAGGCAGACCAAGAGGGGTGGCCTTGTAGTGGATGTGTACTATGGAGTGCCTGAAGAGGGGCAGCCTCTGCAAGCTCAGAGCTGAGCAGAAGAAAACTCTTCCTGCTCCCTGGACACCAGCTCTCAGCTAGGCTCAAAAGCTGAGGCCAGAGGCATGGAGGCAATAGCATGGTGCTGTGTGTCTCCAAGGGGACTGCCATGACACTGTGATGGGGGTCCCCATGGCGACCACCAAGGCACTGTGATGGGGTCCCCACGGCGACCACCAGGGCTTTGTGATGGAGGTGGCATCATGCCCACAAGGCCATTGTGATGAGGCGGTCCCCATGGTGACCGTGTCCCTACTGGGACCAGAGCCCCCAGGGGTCCCCACTCTGAGGAGAGCAGCTCGACCAGGAGGGAGCAGCTCCCCCTTGGTGCCAGAGTAGCAAGTCCTCACGAGTAGATCCTGGAGATGGACAAGGAGCGGCAGGCGAACGCCTGCTCCCAGTCCACGGATGGGCACCCAGGCACGCAGGAGTGCAGGAGGAAGGTGAGTGGTGGGGCTGGAGGGAGAGGCAGGCAGCAGGGCTGGGACCTGCATGGAGAGCACGAGGATGGTGGGGAAGGGGAGGTGGGGCAAGACAGCCAGGCATGAGCTCGCCCAGCGAGGGGGCATTTATTCATGGCCCTGGAGATTTTCTCTCAGATAAAGCACACACCAACCTGGATACTCCAAGGCCCACAGGGACCCCATGAGCTCTGCACTGAGGGGCAGAGAGCAGCTGTGGGCCAAGCACAGCTGGGCCATGCGCAGCCATGAGGTTCCCTTTGACATGGGGCTGGGGTTTCCTGTGCTTCAGGGGCTGCTCGTACCAACACAACCACCTCCATCATGTGCCCCCTTCTTCCCGCAGGTGGGCCAGCAGGAGCTGCACACAGTGGTGCAGCGCAGCCGGACCCCGGCTTCGTCCCACCAAAGGGACAGGCTGCCTTCGCTCCCCGGCCCACAGAGCTCGTGGGCCTCTGAACGCGGCATCGTTGCAAAGGTACAGAGCTGAGCAGCGATGGTGGCAAAGCCTGACTCCCCGGAGGTGCCAAGAAGCGGGTGGGAAGTGCTGGGAGAGACCGGGAGGTCTCTGCCCCCAGCAGGCTGATCACCTGCTCTGCACAGCAGTCTGCAAGGACATGCCTCAGGTGTCTGAGGGAGCTGCCTTTGCCTGTCTCTTGCCCCACGGTGACAAACCCTCTCCCCACCCGGCCTTTGGGAGCAGGGGGGAAGCTGCCCATATGGGAGAGTGCAGTCTTTGTCGAGGGCGTCAGGGGTGACAGGAAGTTTCCATGTGGGAAGGATGGAGGGGAGGGGGGAGGATGGCAGGAACTTAGCCTTTCCCATGGGCTTTGATTGCAGGTGGTGGAGGACACTGCCAGGGACGTTCCCATTGTGGCACAAGCTCTGCATCCCTCCACCAGCCTTGTAAGGAAGGCTCCTCTGGGGCACAGGGAGACACTGCCTGGCAGGACTTGCGCAAGAGCAGGGACACCACATCTGCCTGGCTTACCACCTCTCCCAACCAAGGCAGCTCGGCAGGCCCCTGGAGGCCTGGAGACCTCTGCAGCTAAAACTGCAGGATCTACAAGGCAAAGCAAGCTGCCCGCTCTAGAAGCATCCTGCAGGTCTTCTCCCCGAGGCAGGGCCAATGCAATGGACACCAAAGGTGTGGCCAGGAGAACCCTGGAGAGAGAGACCAAGGGATTAGAGAAGCTGGCAGTGAATTCCAGCACAGCTGCTGCCAGGGAACCCTTCCCACCTGGTAGTGGTGCTGGGAAGGCTGTGGACTCAGGGAAGAGCCTGGCAGAGGAAGAGCTAAAGCCATCCCCTCTTTCCTTGCCTCCCCTTCCAAAACCCAAGCAGGAAGCTCACGGTCCCACCTGGGCAATGCAAGAGCTCGTCCACTGCTTGCCTGAGCCCAGGCCTGGCTCTTGTGCATCAGCCCTGGGAAAAGCAAGGCTCTTGCTAGACAACAGTACCAGGACAACTCTTCCCCTGACAAGCCAGCAACTCTCCGGAAGCTCCTCCTTTGTCCCAGGAGCACAGGCCATTCCTGAAAGGGAGATGCGAAGCACACCAGCATACAAGGAGCGGGACGAGCTGCTTTCTGCTCCCGGAGATGCCTGTGCGCAGGAGGTCAAGGCACACTGTTCAGGCACGCTGGTGCAGAGGCAGGGCTTGGTGCTAAGCAAGTCCTCAGTGTCCCAAGGTGCAGACCTGCAGCCTCGTGAACTGCAAGTGCCCCGCACTGAGACGTGCCAGGGAGAAACAGCCTCTCCTGCCCTGGGTGATGCCCTGCAGTGTGCGACAACAGCCACAGGTGTTTCAGAGGAAGCTGGACTCCCCATCCGCTGCTGTGCTGAGGTGTCACCTGGCTTTGAAGAAGACATCCCTGCCATCTCCCACAGTGACATGGCCCCACCATCGCCTTCCGTGCCTGAGCTTGCCAGCCTTGTGCAGAACATCCTTGGAGGAGTTGGCCTGGAAATGATGGCTGAGAGCCAGGACCCTGCCCCACAGGGCCCTGCCCCGCCTGCTGGGGCTGTGGAGGGTGCAGGCCTGGGGCTGGAGTCTGCTGCCTTGAGCCGTCCTGATGACAGGAGCCCTGGACCTGGCCGGCATCCAGCACAGCCTGATGCGAATGAAGCCACGAAGGAGCTCAGTGCAGCCGTGCCCAAAAGGACATCATTGGCACAGACCAGCAGTCTGGCAGTACCAGCAAGCCCAGGCCAGGACAAGCCCACAGAGCAGGACAAAAGCACAGCCCCTGCAGCTCTGCAAGGGCCTGATGCCCGTGCTGGTGGGGGCAAAAGGGAGGTCAGCGGGGCCGATGCACCAGCCTCCCCAGGCAAGGGCGGTGCGCATGGGACCCCACGATGCCCCCGGGCAGGGCAGGGCTCAAAACAGCAGCCTTTGGGCATCATCTGCCATGTGCAAGGACAGCCTCTGCGCGTGCACCCCGACAACACCTCGCAGTATCTCGCAGTGCTCTCCATCAAAACAGAGCCGCTGGAGGAGCTCGAGAGGAGCAGCCTGGCGCGCACCGGGCACACCTTGGCGCAGCTGCGAGAAGCCTGTTTCCAGAGGAAGAAGCTGAGCCTGAAGGAGAGCGAGGGTGAGGGCGAGGAGGCCAAGGGGAAAGGTTTCTCCCTGACAGCGTCAGGATCCCTCAACGTCAAACGCAAGGAGGTGAGTGCCAAGGATGGGCTGGGCCAGGTGGTAACCCTGCCTGCGCTGGGGCCAGCCGCTGGGCCCCACTGCAGCAGCGTGACTGTCCCAGTGGGAGCAGGGCCCCGGGAGGCCTTTTGTGGTGGGAAAAGCAGTGCCCTTCACAAACGTGCCTCTCTTCTTTTAGCTGCTGGCCAGAAATTCCTTCTATAACTTGTGGAAACCTGAGCTAACGCGAGTGGAGCTCCTGAAGGATGCCAGGTGCAAGTGGGAGGTGCTGGAGCGGCTGTATGCCCATGCCCCCAGGAGGGAGCGGGAGGTGGGAGCCAGGAAGAGAGTGCTGGGAGCGGCGCAGGAAGAGCAAGGGGACTGGAGCACTGAGGAGGAGGAAGAGGACGCTGATGAAGAGCTTCTGCAAAGTGAGGAGCTGGAGGAAAACACGTCCTTGCGCGAGATCTGGGTCAGACCTAGCCTCAGGAGCCTCTTAGACAAGGAAACGTGCCCCCAGAAGGTGCCTTGCTCGCCCAGCGTCAAGGCCGGAGACACTGCCAGGGAGGCAGCCGGTGACATGGAGAACATGCCTCTGGAGCCAGCAGTGCTCGGAGGAGCCGAAGCAGGGGCATGTGCTTTGGGGGATGGCTTTCAGGAGGCAGGGGACAGCGTGTCTCTGGCGCCATCAGAGAGACCAGAAACAAAGCCAGAGGCCTGGCCTGCAGCTGGAGACCCTCAGGAGGCAGAGGAAAAAGTGCCTGCCTCTGCAGCAGAAGCTGTGCCAGAGGCCCGTCTCTTGGCTGGAGGCCCTTGCGAGGAGAGCAACAGCCTGCCTCTCGCAGCACCACTGCCCGAGGGAAGAAAAGCAGTGGCTTCTGCCTTGTGTGGAGGCCCTCCTCCCCAGGTGAGCAAGGAGCACATCATCGGTCTCCCCATCAAAGGGGTCTGCTGTGTGAGCTGTGTCTGGGGTATGCAGGGTGGGGGCAGAGAGCTGCCCCGTCCCGTGGGACCCCTCTTCCCATGGTGCCAAGCTGTCACCCTGAGGCCTTTGCCCTCTGCGATATCTGCCATGGGGGAGCTGCCTGGTGCTCTCCGTTTCCAAGTGCCCAAGGCCCAGGGCTGACGTCCCCTCCAACGCCTGCACTGCGGTCAGCCCTGGGCCCTGGATGCAGAGCGAGGAGGGAAGGGGCGACCCCAGCAGCAGCCCCCTCCCACACCCAGCGAGCCAGCCCCCTTCTGCCACCCACCCGGCCACCTCTGTTCCCCCCTGCCCGTCACAGCCCCCAGCCCAGCCCTGCTGCTACAGCCCCACAACAAGCCTTATCCCGTCTCTGTGCCACCTGCAGGTCCCTTCCCTTGGGACTCACAGCTCTTGGCAGCATCCCACAACCCCAAACCCTTCCGCACATCCATCCCGGGGCACCAGTGTCCTGAGCATCGCCAGCTGATGGCACGCGGTGTGTGTGCTTGCTCTCCCCTTGCAGGTTGCATCTGAGCCCAAAGAGGAGGAGAAGTCATCTCCAGCCTTCAGGCACTCACCAGAGGTGGACCCAGGTACGTACCCGAGTCAAGAGCCCTTCTGGGGACAGCAGGCCCGTCCCAGCACAGCGAGCGGCACCGAGGCCGGCAGCAGCAAGCGCTCGGGGGCTGGCCGTGCTGAGGCCATGACCCCTCGGGAAAGGCCTTGGTGGTGGGGACAGGCAGGTCCTGCACCCACGCAGCCCCTCGCCCACGGCTCTCCTTCCCCCACAGGCATCACCACCCTCCCGGACACTGCAGCTCCCAGGCAACGGCCCTCGCTGCTCAGGACGGTGCTTCGGGCTCT
Source organism: Struthio camelus (assembly GCF_040807025.1). Classification (NCBI taxonomy): domain Eukaryota; kingdom Metazoa; phylum Chordata; class Aves; order Struthioniformes; family Struthionidae; genus Struthio; species Struthio camelus. The sequence continues at coordinate 1,241,618 of NC_090973.1, read as the reverse complement.
GCGCAGAGCTTTCTGCTGCAGCTGTGCCACGGGGCAGTGAGAGGACCGGCACCAGGAGGCCAGTGCCAGGCAGGTGCCCTGAGATGGGGGCTGGCACAGAGCAGAGAGGCAGAGCGACGGAGACTGTCCCGGCTGCTACAGAAATGCTGCTCCATCGTGTCCTGTAGCACCCATGTGCCCACACCAACCCTTGTTGGTGACAGCCGTTTCATGCTTTGAATAAAACCCTTGGAAGCTTTTTTCCCCCCGTGTTACTTGGTGTCAGGCAAATCTCCATAGCAAGACTAGTGCAGGCAATGCCACTGAAGCCAGGCAGGTCTGGAGAGAAAGCCGTTGAAGCAGTCACAGAGTCAGAGAGCAGCTGGGGTGGGAAGGGGCTTCTGGAGGTCTCGGCTCCAAGGTCCTGCTGCAGGTGGAGGCGGCCAGCGGGGGTTTCCCAGGGCCTGGCAGGGTCGAGCTCTGACTGTCCCTGTTGCACCACCCTCAGGCTTCACAGGCTCTTGGCCCTCTCTCAGGGGAATTTTCCCTGCTGCCACTTGTGTCGTGGCCCCTCGTCCTGTCCCCAGGCACCTCGGGAAGGGTCTGGCTCCGTCCTCTCCCCACCCTCCCCTTCGGTGGCTGCAGGCAGCAGCGAGATCCCCCTGCACCTTCTCTTGTCCCACCTGAACAGACCCAGCGCCCTTGGTCTCTCCTCAGACGTCCTGTGCTCCAGCTCCCGACTCATTCAGGAGCCTCCACTGGGCTTGTGCCAGTGTGTCCATGTCTGTCTGGGAGTGGGGAGCCCTACCTGGACCCTGTGCCCAGACGTGGTCTCTCCCGTGCCGACCCCAGGGCAGGAATGCCTTCCCTCGCCCTGCCGGCTGCTCTCTGCTAACACAGCCAAGTGTGGGGCCAGCCTTGCTGCCCGGGCACGCTGCTGACCCCAGCTCAGCTTGTGCCCAGGACCTGCAGGACTTGATCTGCGGAGCTGCTCTCCAGGGACCAGGCCCCTGCCCAGCCTGCTGTGGGGCTTTTACTTTTCCCAGCAGCCCATTTCGGTGTCCTGTCAAGGTCCCTCGGAAGAACAGCCCTGGGTACCTGCTGCTGTTGTGACCATCGTGAAGAGTGCCCTGGCCACCCTTCTGTGAGCTTCCCCTAAAAGTGTCCTAGCTCCACCCACTGCTGGGAGCTTCCTCTGACGGTGCCCTGCACCCACATGGTGTTTCCACCCAGGCTGGTTCCCTGCCCAGGCACCTCCACAGCAACAGCAACAGCAACATCAGTCTCAGCTCACTTGCTGTGGCATTATGTGCAGCAACATTTCCCTGGCCTCTGTGGAGGGCCCGATCGAGAGCTGGGCATGCACATCCTGGCTCCGCACAGCCTCAATTACCGCCCCGCAGGGCTTGGCACATGGCTGTGCTGCAACCCCAACTGTCCCTTTGGCTCTAGTGGCTGCCCCCACGGGGTTCCCCAGGCCTCCCCCACACCTGGGCACACCTTTGCATCCCAGGGATCTCCTGACAGTGCTGGCTGTGACCCAGGCCACCCACGAGGGCCTCTGCTGAGGTGCCTGTGAGACCTGGCCCTCCCATGGTGAGCGTGGGACACCTAGATTGGGATCCCTCACAGTCAAGCTGTGCCACCCTAGGGACCTGGTGTTCAGCACAGGGCCGGTCGACCCCTCCTCGTGTGTCCCGTCCTGCTGGGAGGGCAACAGAGGGAGAGCGAACAGCCTGAGTCTGCCCTGGGCAAGTGTGGGACATTTTGGGAGGGAGGCAACTGCAACAGCTGCCACGCTGCAGCAGCACCAGCTGTGTCCCCTCCCTGCAGCCCCTGCCACAGCCCTGCCCACCCCTGCCCCTGCCAGGGCTGCTGCCCCCTCACTCCCAGCCCTCAGCCCCTCTCCTGCCACCGTGGGGACCAGCTCTACAGGCAGGAGCTCCCCAGCCCCTGGCCCTCCCCACCTCTCCCCACACCAGCCATCCAGCCCCAGCTGGATGCCCACCTGCCTCCGGCTTGGGGGGGTCTTTCTATTCATGGAGTCCCAGAAGAGTTTTGGTGGGGAAGGACCTCTGGAGGTCTCCACTCCAACCTCCCATGCAAAACAGGGCTGCTTGGAGCCCTACGGTCTCAGCCTTATGGTGATCACTGGGCTGTGCCTGACCCCGGTTACCATCCCCAAACCTGCTCTGCTCCTCTTGCCCATGCACTGCGGGACAGCACCCCTCATCGGTGGGGCACTGCCCTCCTGCCTTGCCAACACCCTCAGCTCCCGCTTCCCCTTCCCGTACGAAGCAGCCCCACCCTTGCTGCTCCCAACAACAGACTCTTTGGAGCAAAACCATTGGAGCTGTGATACAGCAAAACCTGCCCTCCTGGCTACCCATCATCAAATCAGTTCCCACGTGGCTGCCCTCCCCGCTAAGGCTCTGCGTGCAGTGTTACCTGGCTAGGGGGTCCAAATCTGAGGCACTCCTTACACCTTTCAATTGGCTGTCAGGCAAGGGTTGCTGTTTTGCATATATGGTCACCTTGGGGACCTACAAGCTGCTTCTGCTTGCATCCCAGCTTCCCTTGCCAAGGCTTTCTTGACTGTAGTGAGGGGGCAGGTCCAAGGCAGAGATGGGGAGTCAGGTCAGGAGGCCGGGGACAGGGTCAGGTCAGCACCCGTGGGTCAGGACCGGGCACAGGCATGTCCATGACATAACTCAGGCCAGGCCCAAGGACAGGGGCAGCAGCTCCCCAGCAAGGGGGAGGAGGCCCCACAATACACTGGTCACTTTCTGTCTGCCCTGCTCTTGTGCCCAGGAGATCCCCCTCCCTGTCTGCCTGCAGCCCCTCCATGCCCACCCTGCTCCCCAGCACAGCACAACAGCCCTGGCCCTGCAGCCCCTCCACAGCTCCTGCTGACCCAGGAACAGAGCAACCTAACCTGAGCTGGTGCCCAGAGAAACCTGTTTCTTCTTCTCTTTTTCTACCTGAGTGCTGCCCTGCTTTTCTCTAGGGAGGTTGCTGCTCCCCAGAGAGCTTTTCCCCAGGTGAGTGTGCCCGTGCTGGCCTGGCTGGATGTTCCTGCACCCCTCCCCTGTGCTCCCTGCAGGGCCTGGGCTGGCATTGCTGCTCTGCAGAGCGAACGAACTGTGGGGCCACAAGGCCACGAGGTGACTCCTGACTTCACACTGGCCATGCTGCTTGGGGCAGGAAGCAGACCCCACCAGACAGGGCTAAACACTCATGACACTGCTGGCACATCTCTGTGCTCTTGGATGGTGCTCAGAATGGCACCAGGCTGTTTGCAATGGCAGGAGATGTGTCTGGGTGTGCACTAGCTCCAGCCTGTGGTTTTTCCCTGAGGGTGCATGAATCCCTCTCCAGTTCCCCTTCCCTGGGCTTCCTGGGTCCCTACTGCCTCTCCAGGGATTGCAGAGCCCTCATTTCCCTGTGCATACCTGGATTTAGTGCTTTACCTTCTGGTTACTCCACCATGGACTGTCTCTACTTTGTGAGACTCCACTCACTGTCCATCCCCAGGCACACACTATGCCTTGAGATCTCTGAGCTCTCCTGAGGGCTCAGATTCCCCTCCAGCAGGATGGGCATCTGTCATCAGCACTGTCACCTGAGAGACAGCCCTCAGCAGACATTTCAGAGACCATTCTCCATCTCCACTGGCACTGGTTGTCTCACTTCATTTGGAAGGGGAGTGTTCCCATCTGCTGACCTGATGGCTGACCAGGCATCCAAGCTGGTGAGGGAAGCCTTAAAGTGGGAGCAACTGTGGGGAGAGGGTGAGTCAAAAAAAAGGGAGGAAGTGCTGGCCTGGGCTGGCAAGGAAAAGGTGCAGGGTGATGTGGACAAGAGAAACCCCAGAGAGAGAGCAGTGGGAATGCATGGAGCTCTGCCTAGGGATGGACGATGGGCCTGTCGAGAGCTATGAGTGAGGATTAGCAGGCAGACCAAGAAGAGTGGCCTTGTAGTGGATGTGTACTATGGAGTGCCTGAAGAGGGGCAGCCTCTGCAAGCTCAGAGCTGAGCAGAAGAAAACTCTTCCTGCTACCTAGATAGCAGCTCTCAGCTAGGCTCAAAAGCTGAGACCGGAGGCATGGAGGCAATAGCATGGTGCTGTGTGTCTCCAAGGGGACTGCCATGACACTGTGATGGGGGTCCCCATGGCGACCACCAAGGCACTGTGATGGGGTCCCCACGGCGACCACCAGGGCTTTGTGATGGAGGTGGCATCATGCCCACAAGGCCATTGTGATGAGGCGGTCCCCATGGTGACCGTGTCCCTACTGGGACCAGAGCCCCCAGGGGTCCCCACTCTGAGGAGAGCAGCTCGACCAGGAGGGAGCAGCTCCCCCTTGGTGCCAGAGTAGCAAGTCCTCACGAGTGCATCCCGGAGATGGACAAGGAGCGGCAGGCGAACGCCTGCTCCCAGTCCACGGACGGACACCCAGGCACACAGGAGTGCAGGAGGAAGGTGAGTGGTGGGGCTGGAGGGAGAGGCAGGCAGCAGGGCTGGGACCTGCATGGAGAGCATGAGGATGGTGGGGAAGGGGAGGTGGGGCAAGACAGCCAGGCATGAGCTCGCCCAGCGAGGGGGCATTTATTCATGGCCCTGGAGATTTTCTCTCAGATAAAGCACACACCAACCTGGATACTCCAAGGCCCACAGGGACCCTGTAAGCTCTGCACTGAGGGGCAGAGAGCAGCTGTGGGCCAAGCGCAGCTGGGCCATGCGCAGCCATGAGGTTCCCTTTGACATGGGGCTGGGGTTTCCTGTGCTGCAGGGGCTGCTCGTACCAACACAACCACCTCCATCATGTGCCCCCTTCTTCCCGCAGGTGGGCCAGCAGGAGCTGCACACAGTGGTGCAGCGCAGCCGGACCCCGGCTTCGTCCCACCAAAGGGACAGGCTGCCTTCGCTCCCCGGCCCACAGAGCTCGTGGGCCTCTGAACACGGCATCGTTGCAAAGGTACAGAGCTGAGCAGCGATGGTGGCAAAGCCTCTGCCTGACTCCCCGGAGGTGCCAAGAAGCGGGTGGGAAGTGCTGGGAGAGACCGGGAGGTCTCTGCCCCCAGCAGGCTGATCACCTGCTCTGCACAGCAGTCTGCAAGGACATGCCTCGGGTGTCTGAGGGAGCTGCCTTTGCCTGTCTCTTGCCCCACGGTGACAAACCCTCTCCCCACCCGGCCTTTGGGAGCAGGGGGGAAGCTGCCCATATGGGAGAGTGCAGTCTTTGTCGAGGGCGTCAGGGGTGACAGGAAGTTTCCATGTGGGAAGGATGGAGGGCAGGGGGGAGGATGGCAGGAACTTAGCCTTTCTCATGGGCTTTGATTGCAGGTGGTGGAGGACACTGCCAGGGACGTTCCCACTGTGGCACAAGTTCTGCATCCCTCCGCCGGCCTTGTAAGGAAGGCTCCTCTGGGGCACAGGGAGACACTGCCTGGCAGGACTCGCGCAAGAGCAGGGACACCACATCTGCCTGGCTTACCACCTCTCCCAACCAAGGCAGCTCGGCAGGCCCCTGGAGGCCTGGAGACCTCTGCAGCTAAAACTGCAGGATCTACAAGGCAAAGCAAGCTGCCTGCTCTAGAAGCATCCTGCAGGTCTTCTCCCCGAGGCAGGGCCAATGCCATGGACACCAAAGGGGTGGCCAGGAGAACCCTGGAGAGAGAGACCAAGGGATTAGAGAAGCTGGCAGTGAATTCCAGCACAGCTGCTGCCAGGGAACCCTTCCCACCTGGTAGTGGTGCTGGGAAGGCTGTGGACTCAGGGAAGAGCCTGGCAGAGGAAGAGCTACAGCCATCCCCTCTTTCCTTGCCTTCCCTTCAAAAGCGCAAGCAGGAAGCTCATGGTCCCACCTGGGCAATGCAAGAGCTCGTCCACTGCTTGCCTGAGCCCAGGCCTGGCTCTTGTGCATCAGCCCTGGGAAAAGCAAGGCTCTTGCTAGACAACAGTACCAGGACAACTCTTCCCCTGACAAGCCAGCAACTCTCCGGAAGCTCCTCCTTTGTCCCAGGAGCACAGGCCATTCCTGAAAGGGAGATGCGAAGCACGCCAGCATACAAGGAGCGGGACGAGCTGCTTTCTGCTCCCGGAGATGCCTGTGGGCAGGAGGTCAAGGCACACTGTTCAGGCACGCTGGTGCAGAGGCAGGACTTGGTGCTAAGCAAGTCCTCAGTGTCCCAAGGTGCAGACCTGCAGCCTCGTGAACTGCAAGTGCCCCGCACTGAGACGTGCCAGGGAGAAACAGCCTCTCCTGCCCTGGGTGATGCCCTGCAGTTTGTGACAACAGCCACAGGTGTTTCAGAGGAAGCTGGACTCCCCATCCGCTGCTGTGCTGAGGTGTCACCTGGCTTTGAAGAAGACATCCCTGCCATCTCCCACAGTGACAGGGCCCCACCATCGCCTTCCGTGCCTGAGCTTGCCAGCCTTGTGCAGATCGTCCTTGGAGAAGCTGGCCTGGAAATGATGGCTGAGAGCCAGGACCCTGTCCCACAGGGCCCTGCCCCGCCTGCTGGGGCTGTGGAGGGTGCAGGCCTGGGGCTGGAGTCTGCTGCCTTGAGCCGTCCTGATGACAGGAGCCCTGGACCTGGCCGGCATCCAGCACAGCCTGATGCGAATGAAGCCACGAAGGAGCTCAGTGCAGCCGTGCCCAAAAGGACATCATTGGCACAGACCAGCAGTCTGGCAGTACCAGCAAGCCCAGGCCAGGACAAGCCCACAGAGCAGGACAAAAGCACAGCCCCTGCAGCTCAGCAAGGGCCTGATGCCCGTGCTGGTGGGGGCAAAAGGGAGGTCAGCGGGGCTGGTCCACCAGCCTCCCTAGGCAAGGGCAGTGCTCCAGGGACATCACGATGCCCCCGGGCAGGGCAGGGCCCAAAACAGCAGCCTTTGGGCATCATCTGCCATGTGCAAGGACAGCCTCTGCGCGTGCACCCCGACAACACCTCGCAGTATCTCGCAGTGCTCTCCATCAAAACAGAGCCGCTGGAGGAGCTCAAGAGGAGCAGCCTGGCGCGCACCGGGCACACCTTGGCGCAGCTGCGAGAAGCCTGTTTCCAGAGGAAGAAGCTGAGCCTGCAGGAGAGCGAGGGCGAGGAGGCCAAGGGGAAACGTTTCTCCCTGACAGCGTCAGGATCCCTCAACGTCAAACGCAAGGAGGTGAGTGCCAAGGATGGGCTGGGCCAGGTGGTAACCCTGCCTGCGCTGGGGCCAGCCGCTGGGCCCCACTGCAGCAGCGTGACTGTCCCAGTGGGAGCAGGGCCCCGGGAGGCCTTTTGTGGTGGGAAAAGCAGCGCCCTTCACAAATGTGCCTCTCTTCTTTTAGCTGCTGGCCAGAAATTCCTTCTATAACTTGTGGAAACCTGAGCTAACGCGAGTGGAGCTCCTGAAGGATGCCAGGTGCAAGTGGGAGGTGCTGGAGCGGCTGTATGCCCATGCCCCCAGGAGGGAGCGGGAGGTGGGAGCCAGGAAGAGAGTGCTGGGAGCGGCGCAGGAAGAGCAAGGGGACTGGAGCACTGAGGAGGAGGAAGAGGACGCTGATGAAGAGCTTCTGCAAAGTGAGGAGCTGGAGGAAAACACGTCCTTGCGCGAGATCTGGGTCAGACCTAGCCTCAGGAGCCTCTTAGACAAGGAAACGTGCCCCCAGAAGGTGCCTTGCTCGCCCAGCGTCAAGGCCGGAGACACTGCCAGGGAGGCAGCCGGTGACATGGAGAACATGCCTCTGGACCCAGCAGTGCTTGGAGGAGCCGAAGCAGGGGCATGTGCTTTGGGGGATGGCTTTCAGGAGGCAGGGGACAGCGTGTCTCTGGCGCCATCAGAGAGACCAGAAACAAAGCCAGAGGCCTGGCCTGCAGCTGGAGACCCTCAGGAGGCAGAGGAAAAAGTGCCTGCCTCTGCAGCAGAAGCTGTGCCAGAGGCCCGTCTCTTGGCTGGAGGCCCTTGCGAGGAGAGCAACAGCCTGCCTCTCGCAGCACCACTGCCCGAGGGAAGAAAAGCAGTGGCTTCTGCCTTGTGTGGAGGCCCTCCTCCCCAGGTGAGCAAGGAGCACATCATCGGTCTCCCCATCAAAGGGGTCTGCTGTGTGAGCTGTGTCTGGGGTGTGCAGGGTGGGGGCAGAGAGCTGCCCCGTCCCGTGGGACCCCTCTTCCCATGGTGCCAAGCTGTCACCCTGAGGCCTTTGCCCTCTGCGATATCTGCCATGGGGGAGCTGCCTGGTGCTCTCCGTTTCCAAGTGCCCAAGGCCCAGGGCTGACGTCCCCTCCAACGCCTGCACTGCGTTCAGCCCTGGGGCCTGGATGCAGAGCGAGGAGGGAAGGGGCGACCCCAGCAGCAGCCCCCTCCCACACCCAGCGAGCCAGCCCCCTTCTGCCACCCACCCGGCCACCTCTCTTCCCCCCTGCCCGTCACAGCCCCCAGCCCAGCCCTGCTGCTACAGCCCCACAACAAGCCTTATCCCGTCTCTGTGCCACCTGCAGGTCCCTTCCCTTGGGACTCACAGCTCTTGGCAGCATCCCACAACCCCAAACCCTTCCGCACATCCATCCCGGGGCACCAGTGTCCTGAGCATCGCCAGCTGATGGCACGCGGTGTGTGTGCTTGCTCTCCCCTTGCAGGTTGCCTCTGAGCCCAAAGAGGAGGAGAAGTCATCCCCTATCTTCAGGCACACTCCAGAGGTGGACCCAGGTATGTACCCAAGTCAAGAGCCCTTCTGGGGACAGCAGGCCCGTCCCAGCACAGCGAGCGGCACCGAGGCCGGCAGCAGCAAGCGCTCGGGGGCTGGCCGTGCTGAGGCCATGACCCCTCGGGAAAGGCCTTGGTGGTGGGGACAGGCAGGTCCTGCACCCGCACATCCCCTCGCCCACGGCTCTCCTTCCCCCACAGGCATCACCACCCTCCCGGACACCGCAGCTCCCAGGCAACGGCCCTCGCTGCTCAGGACGGTGCTTCGGGCTCTGCGCAGAGCTTTCTGCTGCAGCTGTGCCACGGGGCAGTGAGAGGACCGGCACCAGGAGGCCAGTGCCAGGCAGGTGCCCTGAGATGGGGGCTGGCACAGGGCAGAGAGGCAGAGCGACGGAGACTGTCCCGGCTGCTACAGAAATGCTGCTCCATCGTGTCCTGTAGCACCCATGTGCCCACACCAACCCTTGTTGGTGACAGCCGTTTCATGCTTTGAATAAAACCCTTGGAAGCTTTTTTCCCCCCGTGTTACTTGGTGTCAGGCAAATCTCCATAGCAAGACTAGTGCAGGCAATGCCACTGAAGCCAGGCAGGTCTGGAGAGAAAGCCGTTGAAGCAGTCACAGAGTCAGAGAGCAGCTGGGGTGGGAAGGGGCTTCTGGAGGTCTCGGCTCCAAGGTCCTGCTGCAGGTGGAGGCGGCCAGCGGGGGTTTCCCAGGGCCTGGCAGGGTCGAGCTCTGACTGTCTCTGTTGCACCACCCTCAGGCTTCACAGGCTCTTGGCCCTCTCTCAGGGGAATTTTCCCTGCTGCCACTTGTGTCGTGGCCCCTCGTCCTGTCCCCAGGCACCTCGGGAAGGGTCTGGCTCCGTCCTCTCCCCACCCTCCCCTTCGGCAGCTGCAGGCAGCAGCGAGATCCCCCTGCGCCTTCTCTTGTCCCACCTGAACAGACCCAGCGCCCTTGGTCTCTCCTCATACGTCCTGTGCTCCAGCTCCCGACTCATTCAGGAGCCTCCACTGGGCTTGTGCCAGTGTGTCCATGTCTGTCTGGGAGTGGGGAGCCCTACCTGGACCCTGTGCCCAGACGTGGTCTCTCCCGAGCCGACCCCAGGGCAGGAATGCCTTCCCTCGCCCTGCCGGCTGCTCTCTGCTAACACAGCCAAGTGTGGGGCCGGCCTTGCTGCCCGGGCACGCTGCTGACCCCAGCTCAGCTTGTGCCCAGGACCTGCAGGACTTGATCTGCGGAGCTGCTCTCCAGGGACCAGGCCCCTGCCCAGCCTGCTCTGGGGCTTTTACTTTTCCCAGCAGCCCATTTCGGTGTCCTGTCAAGGTCCCTCGGAAGAACAGCCCTGGGTACCTGCTGCTGTTGTGACCATCGTGAAGAGTGCCCTGCCCACTTTATGCTGTGAGCTTCCCCTAAAAGTGTCCTACCCCCACCCACTGCTGGGAGCTTCCTCTGACGGTGCCCTGCACCCACATGGTGTTTCCACCCAGGCTGGTTCCCTGCCCAGGCCCCTCCACAGCAACAGCGACATGAGTCTCAGCTCACTTGCTGTGGCATTATGTGCAGCAACATTTCCCTGGCCTCTGTGGAGGGCCCGATCGAGAGCTGGGCATGGACATCCTGGCTCCGCACAGCCTCAATTACCGCCCCGCAGGGCTTGGCACATGGCTGTGCTGCAACCCCAACTGTCCCTTTGGCTCTAGTGGCTGCCCCCACGGGGTTCCCCAGGCCTCCCCCACACCTGGGCACACCTTTGCATCCCAGGGATCTCCTGACAGTGCTGGCTGTGACCCAGGCCACCCACGAGGGCCTCTGCTGAGGTGCCTGGGAGACCTGGCCCTCACATGGTGAGCGTGGGACACCTAGATTGGGATCCCTCACAGTCAAGCTGTGCCACCCTAGGGACCTGGTGTTCAGCACAGGGCCGGTCGACCCCTCCTCGTGTGTCCCGTCCTGCTGGGAGGGCAACAGAGGGAGAGCGAACAGCCTGAGTCTGCCCTGGGCAAGTGTGGGACATTTTGGGAGGGAGGCAACTGCAACAGCTGCCACGCTGCAGCAGCACCAGCTGTGTCCCCTCCCTGCAGCCCCTGCCACAGCCCTGCCCACCCCTGCCCCTGCCAGGGCTGCTGCCCCCTCACTCCCAGCCCCCAGCCCCTCTCCTGCCACCGTGGGGACCAGCTCTACAGGCAGGAGCTCCCCAGCCCCTGGCCCTCCCCACCTCTCCCCACACCAGCCATCCAGCCCCAGCTGGATGCCCACCTGCCTCCGGCTTTCCATTCATGGAGTCCCAGAAGAGTTTTGGTGGGGAAGGACCTCTGGAGGTCTCCAGTCCAACCTCCCATGCAAAACAGGGCTGCTTGGAGCCCTACGGTCTCAGCCTTATGGTGATCACTGGGCTGTGCCTGACCCCGGTTACCATCCCCAAACCTGCTCTGCTCCTCTTGCCCACGCACTGCGGGACAGCACCCCTCATCGGTGGGGCACTGCCCTCCTGCCTTGCCAACACCCTCAGCTCCCGCTTCCCCTTCCCGTACGAAGCAGCCCCACCCTTGCTGCTCCCAACAACAGACTCTTTGGAGCAAAACCATTGGAGCTGTGATACAGCAAAACCTGCCCTCCTGGCTACCCATCATCAAATCAGTTCCCACGTGGCTGCCCTCCCCGCTAAGGCTCTGTGTGCAGTGTTACCTGGCTAGGGGGTCCAAATCTGAGGCACTCCTTACACCTTTCAATTGGCTGTCAGGCAAGGGTTGCTGTTTTGCATATATGGTCACCTTGGGGACCTACAAGCTGCTTCTGCTTGCATCCCAGCTTCCCTTGCCAAGGTTTTCTTGACTGTAGTGAGGGGGCAGGTCCAAGGCAGAGATGGGGAGTCAGGTCAGGAGGCCGGGGACAGGGTCAGGTCAGCACCCGAGGGTCAGGACCGGGCACAGGCATGTCCATGACATAACTCAGGCCAGGCCCAAGGACAGGGGCAGCAGCTCCCCAGCAAGGGGGAGGAGGCCCCACAATACACTGGTCACTTTCTGTCTGCCCTGCTCTTGTGCCCAGGAGATCCCCCTCCCTGTCTGCCTGCAGCCCCTCCATGCCCACCCTGCTCCCCAGCACAGCACAACAGCCCTGGCCCTGCAGCCCCTCCACAGCTCCTGCTGACCCAGGAACAGAGCAACCTAACCTGAGCTGGTGCCCAGAGAAACCTGTTTCTTCTTCAATTTTTCTACCTGAATGCTGCCCTGCTTTTCTCTAGGGAGGTTGCTGCTCCCCAGAGAGCTTTTCCCCAGGTGAGTGTGTCCGTGCTGGCCTGGCTGGATGTTCCTGCACCCCTCCCCTGTGCTCCCTGCAGGGCCTGGGCTGGCATTGCTGCTCTGCAGAGCGAACGAACTGTGGGGCCACAAGGCCACGAGGTGACTCCTGACTTCACACTGGCCATGCTGCTTGGGGCAGGAAGCAGACCCCACCAGACAGGGCTAAACACTGATGACACCCTGGCACATCTCTGTGCTCTTGGATGGTGCTCAGAATGACACCAGGCTGTTTGCAATGGCAGGAGATGTGTCTGGGTGTGCACTAGCTCCAGCCTGTGGTTTTTGCCTGAGGGTGCATGAATCACTCTCCAGTTCCCCTTCCCTGGGCTTCCTGGGTCCCTACTGCCTCTCCAGGGATTGCAGAGCCCTCATTTCCCTGTGCATACCTGGATTTAGTGCTTTACCTTCTGGTTACTCCACCATGGACTGTCTCTACTTTGTGAGACTCCACTCACTGTCCATCCCCAGGCACACACTATGCCTTGAGATCTCTGAGCTCTCCTGGGGGGCTCAGATTCCCCTCCAGCAGGATGGGCATCTGTCATCAGCACTGTCACCTGAGAGACAGCCCTCAGCAGACATTTCAGAGACCATTCTCCATCTCCACTGGCACTGGTTGTCTCACTTCATTTGGAAGGGGAGTGTTCCCATCTGCTGACCTGATGGCTGACCAGGCATCCAAGCTGGTGAGGGAAGCCTTAAAGTGGGAGCAACTGTGGGGAGAGGGTGAGTCAAAAAAGAGGGAGGAAGTGCTGGCCTGGGCTGGCAAGGAAAAGGTGCAGGGTGATGTGGACAAGAGAAACCCCAGAGAGAAAGCAGTGGGAATGCAGGGAGCTCTGCCTAGGGATGGACGATGGGCCTGTCGAGAGCTATGAGTGAGGATTAGCAGGCAGACCAAGAGGGGTGGCCTTGTAGTGGATGTGTACTATGGAGTGCCTGAAGAGGGGCAGCCTCTGCAAGCTCAGAGCTGAGGAGAAGAAAACTCTTCCTGCTACCTAGATAGCAGCTCTCAGCTAGGCTCAAAAGCTGAGACCGGAGGCATGGAGGCAATAGCATGGTGCTGTGTGTCTCCAAGGGGACTGCCATGACACTGTGATGGGGGTCCCCATGGCGACCACCAAGGCACTGTGATGGGGTCCCCACGGCGACCACCAGGGCTTTGTGATGGAGGTGGCATCATGCCCACAAGGCCATTGTGATGAGGCGGTCCCCATGGTGACCGTGTCCCTACTGGGACCAGAGCCCCCAGGGGTCCCCACTCTGAGGAGAGCAGCTCGACCAGGAGGGAGCCGCTCCCCCTTGGTGCCAGAGTAGCAGGTCCTCACGAGTGGATCCCGGAGATGGACAAGGAGCGGCAGGCGAACGCCTGCTCCCAGTCCACGGACGGGCACCCAGGCAGGCAGGAGTGCAGGAGGAAGGTGAGTGGTGGGGCTGGAGGGAGAGGCAGGCAGCAGGGATGGGACCTGCATGGAGAGCACGAGGATGGTGGGGAAGGGGAGGTGGGGCAAGACAGCCAGGCATGAGCTCCCCCAGTGAGGGGGCATTTATTCATGGCCCTGGAGATTTTCTCTCAGATAAAGCACACACCAGCCTGGATACTCCAAGGCCCACAGGGACCCCGTGAGCTCTGCACTGAGGGGCAGAGAGCAGCTGTGGGCCAAGCACAGCTGGGCCATGCGTGGCCATGAGGTTCCCTTTGACGTGGGGCTGGGGTTTCCTGTGCTTCAGGGGCTGCTCGTACCAACACAACCACCTCCATCATGTGCCCCCTTCTTCCCGCAGGTGGGCCAGCAGGAGCTGCACACAGTGGTGCAGCGCAGCCGGACCCCGGCTTCGTCCCACCAAAGGGACAGGCTGCCTTCGCTCCCCGGCCCACAGAGCTCGTGGGCCTCTGAACGCGGCATCGTTGCAAAGGTACAGAGCTGAGCAGCGATGGTGGCAAAGCCTCTGCCTGACTCCCCGGAGGTGCCAAGAAGCGGGTGGGAAGTGCTGGGAGAGACCAGGAGGTCTCTGCCCCCAGCAGGCTGATCACCTGCTCTGCACAGCAGTCTGCAAGGACATGCCTTGGGGTGTCCGAGGGAGCTGCCTTTGCCTGTCTCTTGCCCCACGGTGACAAACCCTCTCCCCACCCGGCCTTTGGGAGCAGGGGGGAAGCCGCCCACATGGGAGAGTGCAGCCATTGGCGAGGCCATCGGGGCCACAGGAAGTTTCCATGTGGGAAGGATGGAGGGCAGGGGGGAGGATGGCAGGAACTTACCCTTTCTCATGGGCTTTGATTGCAGGTGGTGGAGGACACTGCCAGGGACGTTCCCATTGTGGCACAAGCTCTGCATCCCTCCACCAGCCTTGTAAGGAAGGCTCCTCTGGGGCACAGGGAGACAGCGCCTGGCAGGACTCGCGCAAGAGCAGGGACACCACATCTGCCTGGCTTACCACCTCTCCCAACCAAGGCAGCTCGGCAGGCCCATGGAGGCCTGGAGACCTCTGCAGCTAAAACTGCAGGATCTACAAGGCAAAGCAAGCTGCCTGCTCTAGAAGCATCCTGCAGGTCTTCTCCCCGAGGCAGGGCCAATGCCATGGACACCAAAGGGGTGGCCAGGAGAACCCTGGAGAGAGAGACCAAGGGATTAGAGAAGCTGGCAGTGAATTCCAGCACAGCTGCTGCCAGGGAACACTTCCCACCTGGTAGTGCTGCTGGGAAGGCTGTGGACTCAGGGAAGAGCCTGGCAGAGGAAGAGCTAAAGCCATGCCCTCTTTCCTTGCCTCCCCTTCCAAAACGCAAGCAGGAAGCTCACGGTCCCACCCGGGCAATGCAAGAGCTCGTCCACTGCTTGCCTGAGCCCAGGCCTGGCTCTTGTGCATCAGCCCTGGGAAAAGCAAGGCTCTTGCTAGACAACAGTACCAGGACAACTCTTCCCCTGACAAGCCAGCAACTCTCCGGAAGCTCCTCCTTTGTCCCAGGAGCACAGGCCATTCCTGAAAGGGAGATGCGAAGCACACCAGCATACAAGGAGCGGGACGAGCTGCTTTCTGCTCCCGGAGATGCCTGTGCGCAGGAGGTCAAGGCAGACTGTTCAGGCACGCTGGTGCAGAGGCAGGACTTGGTGCTAAGCAAGTCCTCAGTGTCCCAAGGTGCAGAGCTGCAGCCTTGTGAACTGCAAGTGCCCCCTGCTGAGACGCGCCAGGGAGAAACAGCCTCTTCTGCCCCGGATGATGCCCTGCAGTGTGCGACAACAGCCACAGGTGTTTCAGAGGAAGCTGGACTGCCCATGCCCTGCTGTGCAGAGGTGTCAGCTGGCTTTGAAGAAGACATCCCTGCCATCTCCCACAGTGACATGGCCCCACCATCACCTTCCATGCCTGAGCCTGCCAGCCTTGTGCAGAACATCCTTGGAGAAGCTGGCCTGGAAATGATGGCTGAGAGCCAGGGCCCTGCCCCACAGGGCCCTGCCCCGCCTGCTGGGGCTGTGCAGGGTGCAGGCCTGGGGCTGGAGTCTGCTGCCTTGAGCCGTCCTGATGACATGAGCCCTGGACCTGGCCGGCATCCAGCACAGCCTGATGTGAACGAAGCCACGAAGGAGCTCAGTGCAGCCGTGCCCAAAAGGACATCATCAGCACAAACCAGCAGTCTGGCAGTACCAGCAAGCCCAGGCCAGGATGAGCCCACAGAGCAGGACAAAAGCACAGTCCCTGCAGCTCAGCAAGGGCCTGATGCCCCTGCTGGTGGGGGCAAAAGGGAGGTCAGCGGGGCTGGTGCACCAGCCTCCCCAGGCAAGGGTGGTGCTCCAGGGACATCACGATGCCCCCGGGCAGGGCAGGGCCCAAACCAGCAGCCTTTGGGCATCATCTGCCATGTGCAAGGACAGCCTCTGCGCGTGCACCCCGACAACACCTCGCAGTATCTCGCAGTGCTCTCCATCAAAACAGAGCCGCTGGAGGAGCTCGAGAGGAGCAGCCTGGCGTGCACCGGGCACACCTTGGCCCAGCTGCGAGAAGCCTGTTTCCAGAGGAAGAAGCTGGGCCTGAAGGAGAGCGAGGGTGAGGGCGAGGAGGCCAAGGGGAAACGTTTCTCCCTGACAGCGTCAGGATCCCTCAACGTCAAACGCAAGGAGGTGAGTGCCAAGGATGGGCTGGGCCAGGTGGCAACCCTGCCTGCGCTGGGGCCAGCCGCTGGGCCCCACTGCAGCAGCGTGACTGTCCCAGTGGGAGCAGGGCCCCGGGAGACCTTTCGTGGTGGAAAAAGCAGCGCCCTTCACAAATGTGCCTCTCTTCTTTTAGCTGCTTGCCAGAAATTCCTTCTATAACTTGTGGAAACCAGAGCTAACGCGAGTGGAGCTCCTGAAGGATGCCAGGTGCAAGTGGGAGGTGCTGGAGCGGCTGTATGCCCATGCCCCCAGGAGGGAGCGGGAGGTGGGAGCCAGGAAGAGAGTGCTGGGAGCGGCGCAGGAAGAGCAAGGGGACTGGAGCACTGAGGAGGAGGAGGAGGACACTGATGAAGAGCTTCTGCAAAGGGAGGAGCTGGAGGAAAACACGTCCTTGCGCGAGATCTGGGTCAGACCTAGTCTCAGGAGCCTCCTAGACAAGGAAACGTGCCCCCAGAAGGTGCCTTGCTCGCCCAGCGTCAAGGCCGGAGGCACTGCCAGGGAGGCAGCCGGCGACATGGAGAACATGCCTCTGGAGCCAGCAGTGCTCGGAGGAGCCGAAGCAGGGGCATGTGCTTTGGGGGATGGCTTTCAGGAGGCAGGGGACAGCGTGTCTCTGGCGCCATCAGAGAGCACAGAAACAAAGCCAGAGGCCTGGCCTGCAGCCCGAGACCCTCAGGAGGCAGAGGAAAAAGTGCCTGCCTCTGCAGCAGAAGCTGTGCCGGAGGCCCGTCTCTTGGCTGGAGGCCCTTGGGATGAGAGCAACAGCCTGCCCCTCGAAGAACCACTGCAGGAGGAAAGAAAAGCAGTGGCTTCTGCCTTGTGTGGAGGCCCTCCTCCCCAGGTGAGCAAGGAGCACATCATCGGTCTCCCCATCAAAGGGGTCTGCTGTGTGAGCTGTGTCTGGGGTGTGCAGGGTGGGGGCAGAGAGTTGCCCCGTCCCGTGGGATCCCCCTACCCGTGGTGCCAAGCTGTCACCCTGAGGCCTTTGCCCTCTGCGATATCTGCCATGGGGGAGCTGCCTGGTGCTCTCCGTTTCCAAGTGCCCAAGGCCCAGGGCTGACGTCCCCTCCAACGCCTGCACTGCGGTCAGCCCTGGGCCCTGGATGCAGAGCGAGGAGGGAAGGGGCGACCCCAGCAGAAGCCCCCTCCCACACCCAGCGAGCCAGCCCCCTTCTGCCACCCACCCGGCCACCTCTCTTCCCCCCTGCCCGTCACAGCCCCCAGCCCAGCCCTGCTGCTACAGCCCCACAACAAGCCTTGTCCCGTCTCTGTGCCACCTGCAGGTCCCTTCCCTTGGGACTCACAGCTCTTGGCAGCATCCCACAACCCCAAACCCTTCCGCACATCCATCCCGGGGCACCAGTGTCCTGAACATCGCCAGCTGATGGCACGCGGTGTGTGTGCTTGCTCTCCCCTTGCAGGTTGCATCTGAGCCCAAAGAGGAGGAGAAGTCATCCCCTATCTTCAGGCACTCACCAGAGGTGGACCCAGGTACGTACCCAAGTCAAGAGCCCTTCTGGGCACGGCAGGCCCGTCCCAGCACAGCGAGCGGCACCGGGGCCGGCAGCAGTAAGCGCTCGGGGGCTGGCCGTGCCGAGACCACGACCCCTCGGGAAAGGCCTTGGTGGTGGCGACAGGCAGGTCCTGCACCCACGCAGCCCCTCGCCCACGGCTCTCCTTCCCCCACAGGCATCACCACCCTCCCGGACGCCGCAGCGCCCAGGCGATGGCCCTCGCTGCTCAGGATGGTGCTTCGGGCTCTGCGCAGAGCTTTCTGCTGCAGCTGTGCCACGGGGCAGCGAGAGGACCGGCGCCAGGAGGCCAGTGCCAGGCAGGTCCCCTGAGATGGGGGCTGGCACAGAGCAGAGAGGCA
Source organism: Struthio camelus (assembly GCF_040807025.1). Taxonomy (NCBI): domain Eukaryota; kingdom Metazoa; phylum Chordata; class Aves; order Struthioniformes; family Struthionidae; genus Struthio; species Struthio camelus. Next base: position 1,223,626 of record NC_090973.1, on the reverse strand, counting down.
GAGCGACGGAGACTGTCCTGGCTGCTACAGAAATGCTGCCCCATCGTGTCCTGTAGCACCCATGTGCCCACACCAACCCTTGTTGGTGACAGCCATTTCATGCTTTGAATAAAACCCTTGGAAGCTTTTTTCCCCCTGTGTTACTTGGTGTCAGGCAAATCTCCATAGCAAGACTAGTGCAGGCAATGCCACTGAAGCCAGGCAGGTCTGGAGAGAAAGCCGTTGAAGCAGTCACAGAGTCAGAGAGCAGCTGGGGTGGGAAGGGGCTTCTGGAGGTCTCGGCTCCAAGGTCCTGCTGCAGCTGGAGGCGGCCAGCGGGGGTTTCCCAGGGCCTGGCAGGGTCGAGCTCTGACCGTCTCTGTTGCACCACCCTCAGGCTTCACAGGCTTTTGGCCCTCTCTGAGGGGAATTTTCCCTGCTGCCCCTTGTGTCGTGGCCCCTCGTCCTGTCCCCAGGCACCTCGGGAAGGGTCTGGCTCCGTCCTCTCCCCACCCTCCCCTTCGGCAGCTGCAGGCAGCAGCGAGATCCCCCTGCGCCTTCTCTTGTCCCGGCTGAACAGACCCAGCGCCCTTGGCCTCTCCTCATATGTCCTGTGCTCCAGCTCCTGACTCGTTCAGAAGCCTCCGCTGGGCTTGTGCCAGTGTGTCCATGTCTGTCTGGGAGTGGGGAGCCCTACCTGGACCCTGTGCCCAGACGTGGTCTCTCCCGAGCTGACCCCAGGGCAGGAATGCCTTCCCTCGCCCTGCCGGCTGCTCTCTGCTAACACAACTGGGGTTGGCAGCTGTCACAGCCACACATAGGTGAAGTCTCATTGGAGCTGGGCAGAGCTGTGGTACGGGGGCCATCAGCACACACAATCAGCCCAGTTGCTTTGGCAAGCAGAGCCCAGGACCAGGCCACAGAGCCTGACAAAACCTCACACCCTATCACTGACACTGCAGACGAGGACGTCTCGTGCCAAGCAGATCCCAGCATGATGTTGCCAGGGATGAAACCCACCCCAAGAGGCACGTGCCTGAGACAGCAGCACTTGAGGAGGAGCTCTTCAGGTGCCAGGGAGCAGGACCTGCTAGTGACCGCCCCGCAGCAGTGACCAGCATCCCTGGGGCCCTAGTGCTGCTGGTGGGGCTATTGCCCCAGTTGCCCTGGGCGTGGGGTCAGGTTGGGGCCCCAGGCAGGGAAGAGCTCAGGACAGCCATGTTTGAGCATCGTCCCCCACCTTGGAAGCCAGCCTCTGCAGATAAACCCCAGTCTCGTCTCAGAGCATCTGGGAGTCCCCTCGGGAAATGCAGAGTCTCTGGAGGAGCTCAGCAACAGCTGGATGGTCCGCACAGGGCTGAGCTTCCTCCAGCTCCCAAAAGCCCCTTTTCTGGGGAAGGGGGGCAGCCCAAGAGAGAGCAGGCTGAGGGTCGTGAGAGCAAGAGGAAACATCTCTCTCTTGCCACAACTGGGTGACCCACTGCCAAACCAAAGGAGGTGAGGGTGATGGACGGTGTGGGGCAGGGTGGGTGAGGAAAGGGTGGCATCTCCCAGCACAGGTTTCAGGGGCCCCTTTTCCTTGTCGCCTCCCCTGTGCCTGGGGCCAGCTGCTCCGCCACGCTGGGACAGCCCCAATGTCACACATGTCCCAGTGCCCAGCACCCACTGCTGCAGGGTCCCCAGGAGGCGTTTCCCAGTCAGGTTGCGTGGTTCCCCAGCGCCCGACTCCTGGGGCTGCTGAATCCTCCCAGCCCAGCTCTGTTCAGCACTGCTCAGCTCCTGGGACAATGGGTCCCATTGCAAAGACTGGGGCAACACCCCGAATGGGGACAGGCCAGCTTGGGAGGGTTGGTGAAAGTCGACTACAGAAACACTTGCGGTAGCTGAGCCCAGAGCAGGGAGACACTGAAATACTGTGGGAGCATGTCAGGGGCCCAAAAACAATGGCCCCAAACATGGCACGCAGCTGCTGGGGATTCCCATGGTGGACATGGACCCCAAAGGACATGCAAAGCCACAGGCACCTGCTTCAATATGGGCACAAGCACCTTGGCAAATGGTCATTCTCACACCCAGGCCATCATTGCATTCACCATGTTGCTTTGGGCCTGAGTCTGCCTGGAAATGGGGATAATGCAGGAGTGCCAAGAGGAAAATGGACAATGTTGACGATGTCATCTGCTAAAGTCCTCACACATGCTTGCAAGTCTTCTTGGTGCCCAGTGGCCATCCCAGGCCCCAGGGAGAGGCAGAGCAGTGGTATGGCAGCCCGTGTGGCCAACGCGAGGCCTGGACTCCTGCCCCAGCACCCAACTCCCTGACTACTGCCCTCCCTCCTGTGGCACCAGGCTGGAGGCAGGTGGCCCCAGCCAGCTCTGAAAAAAACCCCTCCCTTCACACCTCTCCCTCTCGCATGTCAGGTCTTCAGCAGAAACTCATTCCCTGACTTGCAGAAACTTGATATCACACGCCTGGAGCTCTTTGAGGACATGAACACCAAAGAGGACCTGCTGGAGCAGCTGATGGCCCATGTCCTCAAGAGGGAGCTGAAGCAGGGAGTGGGGAGGAGAGTCCCAGGAGGGATGCACAGCAAGGAACTGGACGAGACCAATGAGGAAGCACAGGAGGAAGAAGTTTTAAAAGTGGAGACCTCCTGCATTTATAGGAGCCAACAAGACATTGTGGCAAGCAAGGAGGAAGAGTTGGGAGCTGCTGCCAAGACCCCCCTGCCCCACTCGCCCCCCAGCACTGCCAGAGCAGCTGCCAGAGAGGCAGCCAGTGACCCCGGCAGTGTGCCTCTCGCCCCACCAGCACCCCTGGGAGCCAGCCTAGGGGCTTCTGCCTTGGCTGGAGGCCCTCGGCACGGGTGACCTGGGAGTGAGCAGTCAGCATTGACCACCAAATAGAGCCAGATGCATAAGCCTGGGGTTGTGCGCAGTGGGTGTGGTGAGCTGACCCCTCCCACAGGCCACCAACCCTGCTCGCCTGCTGTGCCAAGCTGCCACCCTCAGCCCTTTTTTCCCCTGCATTGTCTCCCATGGGGGAGATGCCCAGGCCTCTCCCTTTCAGCCTGCCTGAGGTGATCATACCCTGTGCACAAGGCCTGATGGCCCCTCCACCCCCTGCCCTGGCATCTGCCCTGCGCATGGGTGCAGAGTGAGGAGGGAAGCGGCAGCCCCACACAAGACACATCACACCACCAGCCAGCTGGCCATGCACCCAGCTGGCTCCGTTTGCCTGTCATGGCCTCCAGCCCAGCCCTGCTGCAATGGCCACATGATGAGTGTTGTCCCATTGGGGTGCCAGCTGCAGGTCCCCTCCCCTGGATGCAGGTGCCAGAAAGGGGCCCTGAGGTTGGGGCTGCACCTCTAGGTGCACAGCACAAAGAGGGAGAGCAAGAGAGATGCAAGTGATCATGCTGAAGGCATTCAGCTCACACCAGAGTCCCTCATGCCTCCTGCTCTGAATAAAAGTTGCTGAAGCTTTTTTCCCCCCAGAAATCCTTGTTGTTCCTCAGGTGAATCGTGATGGAAATCCTGTAGGCAGAGAATGGCAATGAAGGCAGGCAGAGCAGGATAGAAAACCAGTCCCCTCTTTCATAGGCTCACAGGGTGGCTTAGGTGGGAAGGGACTTCTGGTGGTTTCTGCTCCCACCTCCTGCTCAGAGTGGAGCTGATTAGCTCAGGTGTCTCTGGGCCTTCTCATGGTGTCAAGGTTTGACTGTCTCCAAGGAGGGATTCCCCCCCAACACAGGGTGCCTGTTCCAGCACTTGGCCACAGTAATAATGGCTGGGAAGTTGTGTCTTCTCTTGGGTGGGAATTTCCCTTGCCGCAGCTGGTGCTGCTGCCTCTTGTTTTGTCCCTGGGCACCTCTGGGAAGAGGCTGGCTCCATCCCAACAGCCTCCCTTTAGGCAGCTGCAGACAGCACTAAGGGCCCTCTGCACCTTCTCTTCTCCTGGCTGAACTGACCCGTGCCCTCGGCCTCTCCTCGTGTGTCCTTTACTCCGGCCCTGACCTGTTTGGGGACCTCCACTGGACTGGCTCCAGTGTGTCCCTGTCTGGTCCTGGGGATCCTCAGAATGGGCCCAGTGCCCAACAGAGGGCAGCAACCTTCACTGCATATGGCTTCACAGGAGACAGAAGGGCTGGCCTTTTACCTCCGGTTCCCCCACCACCCTCCTATGTGATGCTTTTCCATGTAGACTGGGAACCTCTCACAAAATCATCGATAAACCATTTAAAGTATAGTAGCCAAGATCTAAACATAAGCTCGCAGTTAGGGCACCTTATTCTCGTGCCCATGTTATCTGCGCAGTCTCGCAGCAGGCAGAAGTGGCAATGATGCAGGTATGGAGATGTTGGTGCAATGTCTGATAAAGCTCAAAGTTTTTCAGCCTAAATACCTTCCCTCCATCCTTAATATGAGAGTAATGTTCATCGTGTAAAAGGAGAAAATTGGTCTTGGGTTATTTGCAATAGTTACTTGGATTAAAAATCCCCTTGCCTGTTTTTTTCCCTTGAACATGATAAAGATGTGTATAGTGATGTGTAACAGACTCTCAGACAACGGAGTTTTGCTCAGCACCACTGTCCTGTTTGTGGACCACCAACAAAACAGTGGTCCTTGCCCTTGCTCTTTTGATTGACTAAACAGTGCTACTTTCTGTGGATGGTTCTAAAATGGAGGCTAGATCATATGGCCCTGCCTGTCCAACCCCAGCCCCTTTTACAATAGAGGCTGGCAGATAATAAGTCTGATCAAAAATTAAAAAAAAAAAAAAAAACAATCTGCCTTTGACTCTGGGGGATCACTGACCCAAACACTTATAAAACCTCTGTGTTCATTTGGCTTAGATTAATAGTGAGGAAACAGAAAAATATGAGCCAAAGGTGGTCCTTCATGCTGCAATCCCAAAGGCTAAGCCTACAGTCTCCTCTGGGTCCTCTGAGGGTCACAAGGTCATGGAGAAGCGAGTCCTCAACATCAAGATCAAGTAGCTGCAGCACCTCCAAGGCCTGCACTGTTAAAGGACGCTGAATCCAATGGATTTTTCAGTCCAGGGGATTCCTGCTTCCTGCACCTCTGGAAGGGAGGCTGCTGCGGTTCTCTCTTTCCTGGTACTGCCAGCAGCGAGGCTGGGCATGTACTTCCAAGAGGCATACACACACTCTGCACGGACACGGTCGACCACCAAAACATCAGCTCAGGCAGGGGCACAGTACCTTTACAGGCACCACACAGACACGAGCAGCACTCATAAACACGAACGATACAAACGGCCTTGTCCTGTCCTTGCTCACCAGCTAATCAGGCTCAAAGCTTGCAGGAGACCTCACACGCACCCTCGCCCAGGTGTCTCTGGTAGCTGACTGCCTTGACGTCTGCAAGCCTTCCACACGTGCACTCATGCAGAACAGAGAGCACGCTCACACAGAAAGTAGCTAGGAACAGGATTTAATACGATGATAGGATAGACCGCAGTGACCAGGCACACAGCTTGGCCAGACAAGTGTACTTGCCAGTGGCTTGCTTACACATGACTGGCCCCTTTTATTCCTTCTCCTTCCATTTTCCCATGCTTTTGCATCCATGATCCAGCTTGATCCCTCCCTTTCTCCAGCTTTATTTGCTTTGAAATAAACAGCCCATCTCTAAATATATATTTTTTCTCATTGGTCCCAGATTAACCACATGTATACTCCAATTTAAGCTTTCTGATAACTGTTAGCTAGGTAACCTCTGGATTCCTTTGCCTCAGTACTGCTGGGGTTGCAGGTCTACTTCCCAAAGGATCCCTAATACAATTGTGTGTGAAGCTCCTCCTTTTCTCACAGAACTCTCCCTTAAGCACTGCTGAAATCCAGCCATCCCTCACAGTGCTGTCTGCTACTCGGCAGAGTCTCATTCTGTTACCTGCAATGCCCGGTGATTTCTCATGCTCACTAGTTTCTCACGTCCTGTTCAGTCAGCTCAACCTCAAGCCAGAGCCTAGTCATCTGCCTGCATACCCTAACCCCATGTTGCCGGTGGAGCTGTGAGCCTGGGTAGGAAGGTCCAGGGCCACCACATCCTTCACGGTGGTGCAGAAGGACCCAGCCCAGACCAAGACAACCGAGCTGCCCAAGAGCACCCAAGTGCTCTGCTGGGCTGAGCTTTGGTCACCTGACATGCCATAGCTTCCCTGGGGTCCCATCTGAGGAGATGGGCTGCAGAGATGCACCGGACCTGGTTTTCCTATAAAGAATTCACTCTTGTAGAATTCCCTTTGGAAATGGGACTCGCACACACAAAATTTTAAAAAGCTGCTAAAGGCAATTCTGAGAGGCCCTAACAAAATGAAATGCTGATCAGATAAAACTATAAAAGGAGTAAAACAATGGCCATATTTTCCCATCCTCTATTTTTTCCCCTTTGTGGAATGCAAAAAAAAAAAAGAGAAAAGCCACCTTTGTGTGTTGATTATTTCTCTAAAATATGTTTCCCTTTATCCATACTGCATGCTTCTGCCCTTTACTTTGCCGTGTAAAGACATGGATGGAGACAGAAGTGTAAAATAAGGAGGGGAATATATAATTTCACAGATGGACAGCTAGAAAATAGTGTGGTAGGGGCACACATAGTTTATTTGAAATAATTCTTGATCATGAAAAAGAAGAGAGAAAATCCCTAATTATCCAAGAAGAAATATCCTTTTTCTTTTTCCTTCTGAAGAATACATCCTAGAGTCATCAGTGGAGATAAAACAGGGTTTTAAACAGTGGACATGCTCACTGTGTTACAAACACATGAATTTTTAAGAAATCTCTCTGCAAAGTCAATCAACAAAGCTATCATCTGCATGCTATCACTGGCAAATCAGTGAGGCTGTCTTCATCACAGTAATGAAAGTGAGGAATGTTTCATGGATTTGAATCCAGTGCATTTGAGCCTGTTGCAATATGCAAGCTTAATTTTCGTGCTTGGCATCTTCTGTTATGCAGGGAGAGAAGGTGTTTTGAGCTTTTCTCCACTGCTCTTGGACATTGTCCCCAGAGTTTTCAGCTACATTTCCTGAGATCACTTATGAAAACTTCCTTGTGCCAGCACACACTGGCAGTCTATATCCTAGTCCTAAGAAGTCTGTGTGTTCAACACTTTATTAATGTCTTTTTGATTCTGTTTATAATAACCCCCTGTAACCAAGACTCACAATTCACATTCCTTCCTTTCAGCACTACATTCTCAGGAGAAAATAAATCTCCTGAGGCACCTGTATTTAGTAGCTGTGATGTGTGTGTGTGATGTAATATATGCTAAATAATTAGAATTGCTGTCCCGAGAAGCATCATGACTGGGAGAAAAGCCAAACCTTTGCACGGCCAATGGCTTCCTTCAGGGCCAGCTTCACAGTCTGGTTTCTGAGACTGTAGATGAAGGGGTTTAAGAATGGGTACAGGACAGTGTTCAGCAAAGCCACAGTTGTGTTGGTCTCTAAGGAAACATCTTCGGAGGGCCGTGCATAGAGAACAATGCAGCTTCCATACACGATGGCTAAGTTGATGAGATGGGAAGAACATGTAGCAAAAGCTTTCTTCCTCCCAGATGCTGCTGGCATGTGCAGAATACAGTGGAAGATGTAGATGTAAGATATCAGGACTAAACATAAAGAACTCAGCACTACAAACGATCTAAAAATGGAGTCTACTTTCCAAAGCAGGCTGGCATCAGAGCAGGACAGTTTGAATAAGGGGGAGTTGTCACAAAAAAAATGGTGGATCTTGTTGGGGCCACAGAAAGTCAGCTTTGAGAGCAGGACCAGGTGGTAACTTGAGAGTGTGAAGCCTGTGACCCAAGCAGCAACAACCAAGTGGGTGCAGAGCTGCCACTTCATGATGGCAGCATAATGCAAAGGTTGGCAGATGGCAACGTAGCGGTCAAAGGACATGACAACAAGGAGAATGAACTCTGCAAAACCCAGGGCAAAATAGAAATAGGATTGGGCAAAGCAGCTGCTTAATGAGATTGTTCTCTTACCAGAGCTCAGAACCACCAACAATTTGATAGTTGTGGAAGATGTGAACCAGATTTCCAGGAATGCCAGATTGCTGACGAAAAAGTACATGGGGGTTTGCAGGCGGTGATCCACACACACGAGGAAAATGATCATTGTGTTCCCCATCACTGTTGTCAGGTATATGAGTAGAAGAAGCAGGGAGAGGAACAGCTGTAGTCTTTGATCAAGCCCTGAGAAACCCTCGAGGATGAACTCAGCGACTACAGTTTCATTTCCTGGTCCCATGCCCAATTTCAGTCCATTCTGCTGGCAGGGGAGCATGAAGAAGCAAGTGGGAGAATTTCACAGTCCTTCCTTCTTTGTATCCTTGCTTGCTTCCTATGTAACATAGACAGAGATATTCCCCTCAGCCATTCATCGCACCCTGATTTCTCTGTTTCACATTTCAGTTAGAGTCCTCAGAGATTTTATTGTCTTCTTTCTACCTTTTCCAACCACTCACAAAGGATTCTTTCTCAAGCGCACAGTGTTTTAAAGAGGTTGTGAATTATTTCATGCCATGCCTGGGAAATTCCTAGTTCACTTTGACTTCTTGCAAACATCCATCACATCTCTGTTTCAAAAGCCAAAACAATCTCCCAGCAAAAATACTTCCTATTGTCTGCAGACGCCAGGCCATCCATTTAGATATGCATTTGGAAAGTTATTCCTTCTTTTTTTCAGTACTTGCCTTTTTTGACTCTGAACATCTGGGAGGATGTTGATTTCAAAACAAGTCAACACCCAGTATCTCTTTTGCAATCCCCTGATTTCTTCCACAGTTTCTTCCTCTCTGTTTCTCCAGAAAAGGAGTTCAGTTATTGGAAATGTCTGCATCAGACAGTCTCATCTGACATCATTGTGCACTGAAATAGCATTATTGCCAAACCGTTGCCAATTTCCGTTGTTATTAAATGTCCTGACCTAAATGCCTTGCTTTCCCTTTGGTGGAGGGAGGAGGTCTTCTTCTCATCTTAAAGAGCTTAATGGCTGTCCTTTGGATTATTTGAAATAGGAAGGGTCTGGAACAAACAAAATACTAAGCAGGGTTATAATTTAGATGCCTCAAAGTTGGACACTTCAGTTTGAGCAAGTTAGCTGACTCCCATCCTGTCAGTGCAGAGAGAAGAGTGTCTGGAGGAGACTGGTAACACTTCTTTCACCTGCCAATTATAGTCTGGGAGGACCCAGCCCCTAGAGCTCTCTCTCTGTCTTCATTGACTCTACAGGGAGCCAAGGGAAAATGAGTGCAAACTCCAGCCACTCACAAACACCTCCCATGAAGTAGATGAAAGTCAGTAGTTGGCCTCAAATCTCTTAATTAACTTAGTAGCTAATTTCTTGTTTAATCCAAAAAACATATCTAACAGAGGGAAGTTCAAGGAAAACATAGGCAATAAATACTGACATTTTTCCCTCCACTCTTGCATTTGGTTTTAGACATATAAAGAAATGGACCAGGTGACACCAACAATAGAATGCCTCAAAAATGCAAGGGGAGAGAAGGAGATGATGCATTTGAAGCAGTGAAACAGAGGTTCTCCACAGACTCTGTTCTCCCCACAGACCTCATGTCAGAAGGGGTGGCTCTTACACAGGGAGTAAAATGGGAAGCTCAATAATGGGCAATACTCCATGACGGCATTGGCATTTTAACTTGGGGCTCAGGTTAGTCGAGATGCCAAATGCCCTGTCTTGCTCTCTGCCTCTAGTCTGGCACAGGGGAACCTCTGGCCTGGCTTCCTCTGGAAGATTTGCTGAAATCAAACCTCTGGCTGTAATTATCTGAGCAAAAGCTCAAGGCCAGTCACCTCCAGCAATATCACTGGAGCTTCAGTGAATCAGAGGTGACAGTCCCAGCTTCCCATTTTCTGGGGAAGTTCTAACACTGTCTTCTTCGGCTGTGTCTTCTTAGTCTGCTGGATGTCACCTCAAATCATTCCTCTCCTGAATGTGCTTTCTTGGAGGAACCTGAAAAGCTGCTGATGGCTTACAGCAAAGCAGCTTCTCTGCTCCCCATGGGGGTAAACCTCTGTTGAACCCCTTTCTCAGGCTTTGGTTCAAAGGAGTTGCTGTATTCAGGCCCCACATAGCCAAAACTGGAGCTACCATATGTGATAGTGACTATGGCAGTGTGAGACATGGCAGGTGAAGAAGGCTTCGTGTGGCTTTCCCAGAGGGTATTCTTGGGCTAGTGCATCTAGTGCAGGCATAAGACACAGTGGTCTGTGTGAAGGAGCTCAGCCACACAGTGGAGGAGGGAACAAAGCTCATGTTTCAGGATAGCTGGTGCCCATGCAGGCTGCTCTCATCAAAGGGATGAGACACAGAAGAAAGAATCTCTTTCCTGGGGACAGAGGGTACCTTGGTATAGAAGATGGTGGGGGTGAGCATGGATAGAGGTGCTAGCAGTCTGGGTAAAGAGGGGCACGGAGCACAAGCAGGGGTTCGTAAAGATGTGATAGGTTGCAAACGGCCTTGCAGCAACTGAAAGACATCAGAATGAGCAGGTTGACCATAGCTGTGCCCAGGAAGATGGGGAGGAAGGTCTGGGAGTGGCAAGCAGCTGTGGGACGGTCTTAATCTCCAAGAGGAGGCTGGCAAACATTTTAGAGGCAAAGGGAACCCAATATCTAAGAAGGAGAAGCTGCTGCGGAAGAGACACACTAGGGGTGGAACTGGCAGTTGAGCCAAATGATGGATATCATGATCATATTCCCCGTGGCAGTGAGCAGATCAATCACCCGCAGCAGTGTGAAGAAGAGGATTTTCATTTCATGAGTGACTGAAAAGGCCTTCAGGAAGAATTTCCTCACTATGGTATGGTTGGGAGGATCCATTTCAGAACCCGGTCAGCTGAAGGTGTGACAAGAGTAACTGTTGTCATGTGTGGTGAAATTCATCTTGTTACCTTCATCAACTTTCCCTTCCCTTTTCCTAGTCCTACTTCTCTTTCTTGAGGTGGGAGATCTGCACAAGGGATTCTGATTCTCTCTTTGTTTATATCACATGCCATGAAATAAATGTTGATTCATCCCACCTATCTTCACACACAATAAACACCTCTCCTGCCTCACTTGCTTGCAGTGAGGTAGTCTGGGCTGCTAGCTAAGAACTGGTAGTTGTGGCTAAACTATGGAAATCGAGTTGCATGTATGAAATTCAAGTTTCTCTTAGAGTTGTAATTGTGGCATGGGTGGGTAACAGGCTATCAGGCCTGCGCCTGTGTGCACATTCAGAGCACTCAAGTCATTAATCCTCTGGGTGGTCCAGGAACTCCTCCAGCTAGTAATCTGCACAGATGAGATGATGGACAGGTTTGAGAGTGGGGATGGACTTGAAACTCCGAGGTAGACTGAACTCCTAGCACCTTCCAAATTAAGTGTTGGGACTGACTGGTGCAGGGCCGCTCCAAGTGGATGTTTCAAACAGTTCTAGAGATTTCCAGAGGCAGATCCTGCTGTGCCTAGACCAATCCCTGTGCTTAACTGTGGTGATTACCACCACAGGAGGGGTACATGCCTGTTTCAGAGATCCCTGCAGCAGCTCCAGCTGCACAACTGCTTAAATTGTAATTACTTAGGACCTTTGAGAACTGACAGTAGAAACTGCTCCTGCAAATGCGGATATGGACATGTAGTACAGTCTTTTGTGCATTATCAGAATTCCTGTGCTTAACTGTGATGATCACCACCACAAGAGGTGTACATGCTCGTTTCAGAGATCCCCACAGCAGCTCCTGCTGCACAACTGCTTAAATTGTAATTATTTAGGACCCTTGAAGACTGACAGTAGAAACTGCGCATTTAGGACAGTCTTTTGTGCATCATTAGGAGAATTAGGAGATGCTTTGGCATGTGGCTGAAGGTAATCAGTAGCAATGGATCGTGCATATGCTGGAGAGGTCACGCAGGACCACAGGCCAGCTGGATTATCCAAATTCTCCAGAACAGTTCAGGGAGTCTTACCTGACCCAGTGGAAGCCAGTGTTGGAAGGACCCTGCTGAAGGAGACTGCCGCCACCACCTGGACAGTGACCAACCCTCATGTTCAAGAGATTTGATGCCCCCTGTGAGTGTCACCCTATGCCAAGATCCCATTAATTTAAGGGCTTGGGATTTGGGGGATCTTTCTGAATAAACACTGTGCCCGTGTTGAAGTTTGTGCAACAAGGGAAATGCATCTAAGATGAAACAGCCAGTCTTCACAGGCCAAAGGTAGACTGCAGAGAGATTCTGCATGCCCCCAGAAAGGAGGACGCTCCCCTATTGCCTTGGATTAGCCCTTGTAATCCTTGGTCAGTTTGAAAAACAAAAGAAAGAAGAGATCTACTACTGGTCTGCATGCAACAAGATTCATTTCACCTAACATTTCACCATTAAAAATTGCGTTCCTTAAATTAAGTAAATGAAGGTCTGTTAGCCATCAAACTGGAAGAGAGAAGTACTCTTCTGTTGTAGCTGAAGGAGGAGCCTAGACGATTAGTTTAGACTTAGACTACTCAATTGCAGATACAGAGTTTAAATGACCAGAATAACTCCATTCACCTCCTTTAAAAGTTACAAACTCGAAATGTAACCAACCCAAGCCATTGCATTAGCGACGCTCACAAAAACAAATAGCTGATCAACAACATGAATTACCATATCTTTACAGTTTTTTTTTTCCCCCTTGGAGAAAGGAAAATACAGTAAAATTGACTCCACTGAAAGAGTACAACATTTCACTAGAAATTTCAATTTTTTTTGTCGCAGTCTGCTTAAAAGTTATAACCTTAACATTTTTCTCAAGAGGACGAGGAGCATCACAAGTTTCACAATTTCATATTTCTTTCATTCATTTATATATATATATATGTATACATACATACATACATATATATATGTATGTAAACATATATATGTATATATGTATATGTGTGTGTATATATGTATATATTTTAGGTAGCTGCACTACAAAACTTCTGAACCTGGTGGTATCACTGAGGAAGATACCTTGTGAACATAAAAAGAAGCTTATCTGAGTAAAGGACTTTGGAATAAGATTTTAGAGAGGAAAAATAACATGGAACTAATCCAAAATGCTAGCTTTTAAAAGCTACCTGACCTGAGGTAAAAATTGTGATTAAGAAATAGATTCATTTTAGTAGCAACTACATAGCAGCAATTTCTCCTTCCCTTTAAGTAGATCCACAACTGCATCTACCTAACTTGGCCAAGAGAGGATATTTTTATTTAAGGAAAAAAGAAAAGTTAAATTTAGTCCAGGCAATTACAAAATCAGGAAAAAAAAAGAAAAAGAAAAAGAAGAAAAAGGAAAAGGAAAAGGAAAAGGAAAAGAGGAAAAGAAAAAGAAAGAAGAAAAAAGAAAAAAGAAAAAGAAAAAGAAAAGGAAAGAGAAAAAAAAAAGAAAAAGAAGTCATGCAATGAAATGATAGAAAGGCCACTGAAATAAATGTTGGATTTCCAGTGACTCTAACAGTCTTTGACAAATCATTAAAAATGGCAGTTGAGAGATTGGTTCACTAATAACACACTTGGAAGCACTGATGGGATGAGATCAGCCCTATGCCCGATACTTTCTGAGATTCACATGCTTTCTTATTATTTTAAGAGCTTTCCTGATTAATTTAAAGGAAATCTAAATTAAAAACAAATACATAGAAATCTTTGCAGAACGTTAGGATTTTTGAAAACAAACAGCCAAACTGCCAAACTGCCTATGCCAATCTAGCAAGAGAATACCACTGCTTTACAATTAGATGGCAAAGCACAGTTTCCAGTGAGATGCCTCCATGCAGAGCCATATTCTGGAGAATACATTTACATTCCTTGCTTTAAAGCCTGTTCATGGCTTATATGGTCTCCAGCATTCTGTGCAAGGGGATAAATTGTGAATTCACCTCCTTGCATTTAAAAATTATTTAGAATTGATTAAGGGGCACCAGCAGCTTCCTAACATCCTATAAAATCATGCCTTCTCCCCTTCAGTGCAGAGAAAACAGGGCTAGCAGAGACGAAAATCAAATCAGAGGATGAACTGATGAGGTCATGACACGGAAAGTCCAACACATATTCAGAGCTCCTTACTTCATGTACCGTCACAATAGGTTTTGTTTGTGCGGTATTACATCCCTTCTGTTTTATTCTCAGTTCTCAACTACCTCCCGTCCTGCTCTTAAATTAGATAACCCTTGTTGTGTCCTTCCAGGCTCCTCAACATTTCCTTCTCTGCTTCTCTCTTTACTTTACTTCAACATTTGTTCTGCCTTTCTTTAAGTTAGAAAGAGCTTTAGTCACTAACTATTTACCTTTCCCGGAGAGCCACGTGAAGGGCCAAAACATTTCACCTGGCAGGATTTGCTATTAGATTAAGAATTTCAGGCAAAAATTTCTCTTTGAAAAGTCAAGGTGAACTTGCTTTACCTATCAAAAAGTCCTCTGGAACAAGTTGCTCTTGAAGAAATGGGAACTGTCTCAAAGGAACTGATGCCTCCATTTGGAGACCCCTCTGGAGACCAGGCAAGGTGTGCTACGGTGCCTAAACAGTTTAGGCAATTGAATGCCATTGGATGCATTGGCCAAGAGTGCTTCCGTTGCCTACACATAATTCTCTGGTGCCATTTGAAGGGTATCCCTTCTGGCTTCCACACGCTACAGCAGAAGGCCACATACCTCTGTAGATCTGTATCACATTACGGTATGGTATGGTATGGTGTGGTATGGTATGGTATGGTATGGTATGGTATGGTATGGTATGGTATGGTATGGTGTGGTGTGGTGTGGTGTGGTGTGGTGTGGTGTGGTGTGGTGTGGTGTGGTGTGGTGTGGTTTGGATGGTAGCAGCCCACTCCCATACTTCTGAAGTACTTCCATGCATCTCAGTGGGCTATCAGCGTTTCATCCAGAACCTGCTGGTGGCTTGCTGGTGGGATTCCTCTCACCTGATGCCAGGTGACTGCATTGCAGTCATCCCCCTTTGCAGTCAGGGGAGAGAAACATGCCTTTCCAGGACATTTGACTGGCTGTGAAGATCTAACTTAGGATGTGATGTTTTCTCTCCCCTGAGTGGTGGCAGTCAATGTCAGAGGAGGAGAGGTACCATGGCAACTGCCTCCGTCTAGTGAGATGAATCCCATTCTAGAAGTGGGAAAGCATAGCCTGGTGGGAATGAACCCAATCATCTACCTCTAAACTACCTGTCTAATGGCTCCTAAAGTCCATGGGGAAAGATCTGCATTTCCAGAGGGCAAGCGTTCTCCTAAGTCAAGCACTATGATACAACAGACAAATCAGCAAAAGACCACCCAAGACAAAAAGCTTTAATGTTTCCCACCAGCTGAAAAACCACGGACCACACCTCTAACGAATCACTCTTCTTCATCCTCTGAGGCTTCAACAACTTTGGTCTCCCTCAGAATAGCCCTGAACTAGAAACAACTATTTTTAAAACATTAGTAGAATAAGTAACAAACAACATTTCAGTTTCTCCTTCAGAATTTTGCCACCTCTGCTAAAAATAAAAATAAAGGGACTTCAAGCAGCAGGCAGGTTTGAATCTCTTTACTGTCCTCTACGACATGTCCAGGAATTTGTGTGGAATTAGCCTCAGATAGTTAAGGAACGATTGGTAGAATAAACCTGATGTTTAGTTAGAAGGGTTTTAATTTTTGTTTCAGCGGTATAAACGGAGAGGACTGTAAATGACTGGATTCGTCACTGGAGGTAGTACGGCATAAAGGGCAATCACAGTGAGACCCCAAACTAACGACAAGGGAGAGGTGGGTATAACATAGGCAATGGTTCCCATGGAAATGAGCAAGAGAATCACAATGGGAAGAGATGGAAAAGACATGCCTTCCCTGCTTTGAGAAAACTGCAATCCCTGCAATAAAAGTGTTACCAAAAGGCACTACTATGAAAGGGAAGGCAATCAAAAACAAATGCGCACTAACAACCAGAATAGCATGTTCACTGCTATAGGCATCAGAGCAAGAGAGTTTGAGCAGCTGTGGGATGTCACAGAAGAATTTATCAGTCGTGTCTGAACAGTAGTAAGTGCAGTATCTGGATTAGAGATGACATGTCGCCTAACCCTGTGATGTATTTCTGCGGGCACATTGCATTGTGATTAATCACCTTTTGGAGGGCCACATCTCCCTTTCCTCACAGCAACTGGACCTTGAGAAACTCTCTCTGGCTTGGACAGCTGATACCTGTCCTGGTTTTCCTGAAGCCTGTCCTGTGTCATGCGGTTGTCCTATGACAACAATAGGCAACAGAAAATATCTGGAAACTGTGGCTGAAATTCCTGAACCCTCTGAGAACACATAGGGTGAAAATAGAAATTCCTGATGTACCTTTAACAGGCTTATTGCTGTGCTAGCTTCAGGGACAGAGCTCAAGTGTGGAATCAGCTCCTCCGTTCCCTTGTGCCTCAGTTTTCCCATGAGGGAGCCAGTTAGGCTGTTCCAGGATAGGCACATGATGAAATCCATCACACGGACAATAGCAAATGCGGACTCAGTTTGTCAAGAGTGCACTCCTAGCATGTTGAAAAGTTCAGAGGTAAATGGGGAGCCTGGGGAAGGCATAGAGGTAGGGCCAGTTCTGCCTGGATCAGCTCACCCGTGTTTGCAAGAGTTTAAGAGACAAGAAACGCCACCTGTCCCCAGAAACAGAAATCATTAAGTTTCTCTAGGCACTCCAGCAAAAGCTGGCATGGACCTAACCATGCTGTGCTCCTTGTTATTTAATGAGGTCTGGTGGGGTTCAGTCGCAGCTGGAAAACTCATGTCTAAATTTTAGAGTCAACACACAGGTATATGCAGTCTGGCACTCTGAGCATAAGCCTCATGATCCCACCCCTCAAGGTGCTGAGCAGATGTATCTACAGCTGGCATTATCACAAGCTCAGTTATGTCACAGGGCTTGATTGCTTGGTCCTTCACTCCATGAAGCCACTAATTCTTCCTTCTCACCTGTTTCCAGTTATGGCTCAAGTGAATGCTCATGATGCTATGCTCCATCAAGTTTGAAGATGAATTCAACAGTGTAAGGGGAAGTTTCCCCGAGTACAGACAGTTTTGTAAGGAAGACTCATCTGAAAACCTTAAAACAGTCTCTTCAGGACTGAAATGTTCTCCTGTGACTGATACATGATCCTTGCTGATGGGAGAAGGGAAACAACTGGACCAGTTGTTAACAGGTATTCTGAGAAGGTTCAGCATACCCTTTGATATTTAAAAGCAATTAACATTCTCCCAGTCACACGGGAAATCAGGATGCCCTTGAAAACACACAGTTGCTGGTAGACCTTGCTGAGGTGGGTTTATGAGGACTGTGTCTTAGCATTTGTTCTTTGATGAAAATTACAGGAGCTATTGAGCAGCAATAACAACAGCAGCAAAAAGATAGTGGTAAGAGATGCTCTTCTTTCCTACAGGCTTTCTTCACGTTTGTTTGGTTTTTTCCTCATAGTTTCTTTCAGGAGAGAAGTCTGAAATGTAATCATGGAGAGACAGAAGGTGCTTCTCAAAGGTGAATAAGCGGTCTTTGCTCCAAAACTCTCATCACCCTGCCAAGAGAGGAGGGAGAACTATTGCTACAGGAAAGGAAGCAGGGAAAAGCAATGCGTAGACTTCAAGAATGGGCTTAAAAATATCATCGCCTTCCTTCCTCGGGAATTAAAGGCAATGTTTGATGGATTCTGGAGTGCGGTGCTATGTTCCATTATGACGTGAGTGGAGAGAGAGGTATTAATACCGTTGTAAGGGTGAGGGTCAATGGCTGTAGTGGTGCTAGGATTTAGCAGTTCACCATACTGTTAGTGAGAAAAATAGATGCCCAGTTTTAAGTGCACAGCCACTTCTTCCAGGCAAGACACTGAGTAAAGGTGTGAAAGCAGCAAGGAGCTGCTAATAAGGTACAGGTGACTCCCCAGAAAGCGTGGCTGGTGACAGGAGGAAGGGTAAGGGCAGTGGGGCTCATTTTACTTGTTCTTCCTCAGAAGTCATTTTCAAGGCCCATTTTCTTCCCACCTCACTTCTAGCCATGCGATGAAGATGCCTAAGTATAATCACAGTAGATTTTGTCTTGAATCACCAACTAGCACCTCCAAAGGTGCTAACCAAGGCACTGAGAGACAGGAGTCACTCACTCATTGGACAGGTTGATCTTCATCCCCTGGGGACATACTAAGACAATGTACTTGGACAAGGGGTAGGGTTCACCTGTCTTCATCAGCCTGGGAGAAGTGTTTAGTCACAACACGTAACTCAGGTTTTTCATAGGCAGGGGAACCAGAGCAGCGTGTGCTAAGGGGAGAGGGAAGATGAGTGGAAATGAACCAGAGACGAAAGAAAAAAGAAGAAAAATGCTGAAATGGGAAATAACTTTTGCAATGGGCTGTTATTCTTTACACTAAGGAAAGAAAGAGCCTTGCTTCTGTAAGGCAACTCATGAATGCATCTTCTCTGGCTATCTTTTTCCCCTCTCCAGAAGTGGAGGAAGCCCAGCTGCTAATGCATGGGTGATTAAGATTCAGGCACCAGTGAGATTAGAGGTTGTTATAGCCCTCTGTATTTTGTGTGTTGCAGTTGTTGGGTCTCTTCTTTGCAAATAGCAGGAGAAAAAGCCCACCACATGGAAATGTCCTCCAGGTGAATACCACATGATCCGCCTTCAGACGGAGATGATATGAGAAGACACAATGACCTTGAATAGCTCTGCTGTGTCTGGCTTCCTCCTGCAGGGTTTTTCTATCAGTGCTGAAGAGCAGATTTGGCTATTTGCTCTGCTGCTCCCTCTCTATCTGGTCATTCTGGTGGGAAACTTTTTCATTATCCTGGTAATCCTGTTGGATGTCACACTCCATAAGTCTGTGTATTTCTTCCTAGGGAGCTTGTCAGCCTTAGAGCTCGTTTCTTCCTCGGTAGCTATTCCCAAGACACTAGTCAGCCTTTTATTGAGCAGCAAGTGTATTTCCCTCATGGCCTGTGCAGCACAAAGGTACCTTTTTCTTTCCCTGGGAAGCACAGAGTCTGCTTTATTGACGACCATGGCTTATGACTGGTATGTAGCCATATGTCACCCCCTCCCAAATGAACAAGAGGATGTGCATCCTGTTAGCAGTAACTTCCTGGACCATTGCCATTCCTGCTCAGATACTACAGACTGCATTGCTCTTCTGCCTACCTTTCTGCAGCTCCAACAAGATCAACCATTTCTCCTGTGACCCAGCAGCACTGCTGACATGGGCCTGCACTGACACATCTGTGAATGAAACTGTGATCTACATTATTGCTGCGTTCTTTGGACCGGTCCCCTTTAGTATGATCCTGGTTTCTTATTCCTCTAGTCTTACCACCATCCTCAAGATACCAACTGCCAAAGGTAGAAGAAAGGCCTTCTCTGCTTGTTCCTCCCACCTCACTGTGCTAGCATTATTTTATGTTTCTGCCCTCATCAACTATGTACAGCCCAAATCCAAAACACCTCCAGACACAGACAAACTTCTGTCCCTGTTCTATACTCTTTTCCCTGCAATGTTAAATCCTTTTCTCTACAGCCTGTGAAACAGGGACATCCAAGCTGCCCTGGAGAAAGTTTTGTGGTGCAAAACCATTCATGGGTAAATTTCTAAACTTCAAACCGTGACACTGCATTCATTTCATGTGACATGATCTGCCTAAAATCTGGGCAAGCAGGCTTGATTCAATCTGCTCCAATGTACTTGGATGTTTAAGTTTGTTGGCTGGACTCTCCTTTCCTCCCTCTGGAGAAAAACACAGTTCTTTCTTATGAACTACTGTAGTTGTCTGACTTAGGATGAGAAAAGTCATGCTCCAAGACTGACCACATCATGTAGGATCCTGTCATAGCCATTGGAAAGAGACTGACACCTCCAGAGAACTCCTGCTGACCTCAGAGACATTTCTTCAGCTGAAGGGACATGCTCACTGGAGATGCCTATTCATCTCCATTTGGTTCTGCAGGAGCCCAAGCATCCAGACTTAGCAAACAGAGTTTTAAACATCACATGTAACTGGAAGTGACTCTTACCAACCATTCATAAAGTGCCTTATTAGCACTGTTAGCACTGCTGATGTTTTCTTTAACCATGCTGGTTTTGTTACTACAAGAGCTGCTGCTGCAGCTCACCTAAAACCAGACTGAAATAAATGGAATCAAACTGAAAAATGCAAATTTATTCATGCACTGTATTCATATCAGTAGCAAATACAGCCCATTGCCTTATTTAGATAAAGCAAAGAAGGTGGAGTAATCAAAGGCTTCAGGTAGGGTTCATGAGAGACCAAAAAAAAAAAAAATACATGGCAGACCTAAGTCTAACATCATTTGTGAGCAGCAGAGTCTTTCCAGAAAAGTCTATACCAATGTAATTCAGCATGGACAGAGCTCGTCCTGGTGCTCACAGAACATGAGGTTTTACATTGCAATCCTTTTTCAAAGTACAGAACTTTCCTGATGAACTGAAGTTATACCAGTTGCACTTATGTACCCTGTGCATTGTGAAGATGGTCGTTCAGCCTTCTGTGTCTGTACACATCTGCCCCCATGCTAATTAACTTGCCTTAAGGCCTTAATAACACTTCTTCAGAATATCACGTGCAATTT
The DNA here is from genome assembly GCF_040807025.1 of Struthio camelus. NCBI lineage: Eukaryota > Metazoa > Chordata > Aves > Struthioniformes > Struthionidae > Struthio > Struthio camelus. Next base: position 1,202,975 of record NC_090973.1, on the reverse strand, counting down.
CAGGGATCTGTATCCCAGCTCTTCATGGAGAGCAGTTCATCCCAAAGGAAGACACAGATCTGAAGCAGGTGAGATGGATTGCCCACGAGAGGCAACAATCTCACTCTGTTGAGTACAGAGGGATTCTACATGCTTAAACTCCCCCTAACAAATCCTTGCATGGGGTCCAAGTGTTGTCCCAAAGAAGGGCTCTTTCACCCGCTGTGCAATGAGCCAAAAAACACACAGAGTCAAGATATTTGCTTAACTCATTTCTGCGCAGGGATGGGTGCTAGCTGGTAATTCCACAAAGCTAGCACACCTGATTACTACACAGCTGACACTTTTATGCAGTTTAAGCAGCAGTTATCAGTACAGTTTACAACTCCATTAAGTCATCCTTGTTCCCATTGGTTCTGTTAGGTCTCATCTTCATTTAAAGTCATAGTATCCTCTTTTTCTACTACGCATGCTCTATGGGGAAGGGGCTTTGATCAGCAGGGGTCTTCCCTGCTTGTGGGTGGGTTTTTTATTATGCTAATTAGGGTAGTTCACCCGTAGTTCAAGTAGTTCTCTCCTGTTTATCAACTGTTTTTGTTCTCCTCAGGTTTATTTGGGAACTTCCTTATCTGGTTGCCTTAGAGTGTTGTCTTGCTCCTTCCTTCAGGGCCTTGTTTTGTGAACTACCTGTGAAAGACAGAATAATGCCCTAATCTCCTTTTTTCCCATACCTCCAACAAAAGCACAGGAACATGCCAGTCTGACGTGCAGGGAGTCAAGCAGAGCTTGGTAGGAAACCCACTGGAGTAAATCAAAAGCCCTGACTTAGGAGCTCAGCTGCAAGAAGAAAGCACCCAGAGGTGGAATAGGGGAAGAGGCTACCAGAAGGAAGGTAGTGGCATTGCCTGTGGGTGCAGAGATGAAGCTGGGAAAGCCAAAGTTCAGGTGAAGCTGGAGTTGGAGCTCGCAAGTGTGGTGGTTGACAATCAGAAGGTCTTTTGTAAGAACATTAGCCGCACAGGTAAGGCAGCTAAAGAAAATGTGCTCTCACTGCTCAGTGGGGCAGGGGACATAGTGACAAAGAGGAGGAAAGGGCTGAGTTGCTCATTGTTTCTTCTACCTCGCATACTACTGGAAAGATGTGCCTCCAAGCCCCCCAAGGTCCCTGAGTGTCTTAGCAGCATCTTTGGTATTGACGCTTGACCCACGTGTGAAGAGGATGCAGTTGGGAAGCCCTTGTGCCAAGTGGGCCCACAGAAGCCCATACACCCCGAGGTGCTGGGGGAGCTGGCTCATGTCATTGTGATGTTGCTCTTGACTGTCTTTGAAATGTCAGGGTGATCAGGGAGGTTGCTGAAATCTGGGAAAAGACAGAACTTGCACCCGTTTTCTAGAAGAGCAAGAAGGAAGGATCTGGGGAATGACAGGCTGGCCAGCTTCATCTCAGTCCCTGGGAAGCTGATGGAACAACCCCTCTGGAAACCATCTGCAAGCACATGAAGGGCAAGGTTTGGAAAAGCCATCATGGGCTGACGAAGGGAAAATGGAAATCTTGCCTGACCAACCTGATTGCCTTCTACCATAAGATGAATGGCTGTGTGCACAAGGGGAAAGCAGGGGTTTTGGTGTACCTTCACTTTAGCAAGGCCTTTGACACGGTTGCCCATAGTGTACCTATAGCTGAACTGGTGAGCTCCGCCCTGGATCAATGGACCACAAGGCAGGTGGAATATTGGGTGGTCCATCAGGCCAAAATTCTGTGATCAGTGGCACAAGGTCCAACTGCTGGCCAGTTACTGGTGGCATCCCTCAGTGATCAACACATGAAGCAACATTGTTCAACTTCTTCATTAATGGCCTGGTCCATGGGATGGAGTGCACTAAGCACAGCTGTGGACACTGTGTAATTGGGCTGAGCCCCCGAGCAGCCTCCTCTAGTTCCCTCTGCACTGAGTAGGAGTTTGGTCTGGATGCCATCCAGAGGTCTTGTCCACCCTAAGTGCTGTGATTCAGTGAATCTTTCCCTGGAGAGCTCTGTAAAGACAGGATAGTGAGAGGCAGAAGAAAGGACAGAGAGGCAGAGGGGAAATATGTCAGTTTAAATATAGCAGTTCCTCAGAAGAAAGCTGCTCCATTCAGAGTGTTGGTAGGAAAGGTATTGTGATATACATATATAAAAATATATGCACTCACATAGCGAGAGTAATTACTATTGTGCATACCTATGGTGCTGCCAATAAAAAAAGAAAGAAACATATCATTAACGCTGTTAAAAATGTTTGAAGTTCTGAAAATGAAGGATTTTTTTTCAGTTGTGGCATAGAGTTATTTTTTGAAGAACTTTAATTACGACGAGACTTTCACATTCAGGCTTTTATTCATTTGCCCACATGTAGAGCTATAGCTGCCTGAAATGCTCTGTGAAGCTGTGTTCAAATGTGGTCCAGGAACTTTGGGAACTTCTCTGGAGCATTAGCTGGTCAAGACCTCTCAGTGAGACAACTTATTTTTCTTCCCTGAGTGGAAAGGGAAGTTCAGACAGCTGGGTTAGACAGCAACATCTGCACTGACAGTGTCTGGCATCAGCTGACATCAGTCTGATCCCTGCTATTGCCTAAAATGGAGTTGCACTTCATTGACAGTGCAGGGAATGACAAGGACGTGTGTGTAGCTGTTTAGGGACTCCTTTAAGATGTCACTGTAACACAGGTATGTTGAAACTGGTGCAAAAATGGCCATCCAAAAATATGGTATTTCATTGAAGCTGGTCACCTTGCTTTACTCTGTAAGTCAAGAGATCTCGACATGTCAGGGTGTGACTCACTCAGTGCAGACAGTGGGGAGTGGCATGGACAGCCCTGGGGGCACTGGGCTCTGTGTGAGATGCAGAAATATCTTTAATGGTGTAGGCCCAACTCTAAAAGAAATGTTTGGAAAATGTCAAGAAAAATGAAACAAGGAAGAATCTAAAGCAAAGAAATGTTTTATTACACTTTCCCCCTTTTAACACTCTTTGTGTCCTTATAGTCTTCCTGGATTTTTTTCTTTCCTTTTTTTTTTTTATGCTGGTCTTCTGAGGAGATTTTGTGCGTGTATTTTTTTAAAGAAAGCAATTTTCAGATTTGGGATGGGATGCAGTTGGAGGGTCACAGATGTCTGGTGGTGCTGTAGGTGCCCTGGTCACCTCTGCCCAGCCTCCATCTGCAGCTCCGAAGGGCTCCAGTCTCCTGCTGGTCCCCTGGGAGAGCTGCCAGGCCCAGGCAGGGACCTCAGAGACACTGGGGCCTCTCCAAGTGCCACTGGATGCTTGTGGTTAGACACCTGAGCTCTGCCTGGAAAAGCAGAGAACAATTTTCAACGTTTAGAAAAAATATGAGCACCTTTTCATCAGCTGAAATGCTTGACCAGTTTTAATAAAAATGTCCACTGCTCTGTCTGTTATGCTGTGGATTTAATCTCACTAATCTTTCACATATTTCCCCATGTCCTGATTAAAAGGATCATTTCTTAAGTCATCTTTGCATCAGACTTTCTGGGCGTATGCACTTTCCACATTTGTCCAGTCTTCCTCCTGCCCTTGCTCTTCATCCGTTCAGATACCTCTCATCTCTGCAGTTGCTGCTCTGAGCTTCCGGGAGTCAGAAGCTTCCCTTGTCTTTCAGGAGTCTGATTGTCTCTTTAGCCAGTGGCTTAACTGTGCTTCTGTCTAGCCTTTCCTACCTCTCTGCCTAAAACCTTTCTAGGCAGGCTATCCCTTGTGGAAAGTGGACCTCACTGCAGGCAGCTTGGACTTGAAATAGGGTTGAGGAGTGTATTTTGTTTTCTATTAAACTGTATCAGGTTTTATTTCTCTCTGATCACAATTAAGAACAACCCTTCTGTGTCTATTTGCAGCTAGTTCTCTAAGGAAAGCAGGTGGGAACTGGTGCACATGGGCTGTAAAATTCAGCTACAGACTTGAGTGGAAAAAACATTAGATTTTAACAAGAGTGATGTAGGTCCCCAGTGGCTGATGAGAGGAATGGCAGGGCTGGGGAGGTGAGGAGGAAGCTTGGCCATACATGTCTCATGTCCAAAATTCTCCTTTTCTTACGCATCAGGATTCATTAGGAGACCCTCTGGGTCAACCTCAGTTGGAGAACGTGGAAATCACTTATTCTTTAAGCAGAAAAATTAAGAAAAAAAAAATCTTTTCTTTTTTTTTTTTTTTTTGGTGCTCATTGAAATCTTCCTCTTTTTAAATACACCCCTGAAACCTCTGCAATTAGCCACACAAGAATTAAAGAACTGAAGAAAATTGCGGGGAGTGACATGGGTTGTTAGGGCTTTGAGCATTTTAATGACCCCTCACGGGTGTAAGTGGTGCTGAGTCCATGAACCTCAGATGCTGAGAAGCGATTGAACAAACCTCTGCAGAAGTTAGAGTCAAAAGCAAATCCAAAGTTTCTTGGAGCGTTAATGGGTCCCACTGAGGGCCATTGCCAACAAAGGCTCCCCAGGGACTGCTCAGAGCAGAAAGCTGGAGGCCCTGATGGCAGGTAGGCAAAGGAAATGCACAGGTGGCTCCGATACCAAGTAAACCTTGATGTGTTTTATTGAGCAGAATGGCCAGGCACTGACACCCAATCCCTGGGTAGGGTGGTGCTTTCCCTTGTGCTCCGCTCAGGGCTCTTTGTGGGGGCCAGTATGAGCATCGGGGTGTGCAATGCCAAGTGCAGGACAACAATACAGCACCTCCTGGGCTCTCTGGGGGCAAGGAGGTTATGAGGACCTGGCGCTGTCAGGATAAGATGTCTCCTAGGCCTAAGCAGCAGAGACACCAGCCATAGCAAAGAGGACAAAGACCTCTTCTGTTGGAGGCTTTCAGCATTGGTAGTGCCCTCAGTTGTCTCCACCCCAAGCTGCCCTATGCTGTTCCACTCCTGTGCTTTTTTCCCTGCAACCTGTAGATACCTAACCCGCTTCCCCACCTTGCTCTCACCTGTGGATCTTCCCACCTTTACTGATGACTTTTTTCCCCTCACTTGCTTTTCATTCAAACACAAAGCCACAGGCTCAACACAGACTCCCTCTGGGTGTCCTGTTGAACCACAGTGCAAGTAACATTTCATTTTCCAGAATTTCAGTCTGAACCTCTCAAGCTGCATTGTTTTGTTTCTTTCTCCTTCTCTTGTTATTTCCTACTACCAAGAAAATCTCCATCACCTCTGAAACCACCCTTCAAGCAGTCACAGGCTACTGCTCTGCTGCCCTTAGCCTCCCTCCCCTTCACCAGGCTAAAGAGGCTCATGTCCCTCAGCCTCTCCATGAAGGCCTTGTGCTTCCGGTCCCTAAGCCCATCTTGGCAGACCTCTGGATCCTCTCCAGTTCCTCCCCATTCCTCCAGCACTGGGCGTACCACACTAGGACACACTCTTCCAGATGTGACCACACCAGTGCAGAGTCGAGGGAGATAATGATTGCCCTCATCTGTGTGGCCATGCTCTTCCTTAGGCATGATAGAGTGCAACCATGCTCATGGCATGACTTTCTGCATGTGTTGCATTCATTTGGCATCATGTAGTAATGTACAGCTATGGTAGGCTGAGGATGGCCAATTCTGGACAAGTAGTCCTTCATAATTAAACTTTGAACTTAAAACCTTTCAGGCCCACAAGGCAACTTCACACCATTAGGAGATGATCGCTCTGGGGATACCATGTTTGATGCTAACTCACATGCAAAAATGCAGTGGTTATTGCCAGAGTTGACAGAATCGTCAAACCATTCAGGTTGGAAGGGACCTTGGAGGGTCTCTAGTCCAACCTCCCACTCACATCAGGATCAACACTGAACTCACACTGGCTTCCTCAGGGCTTTGTCCAACAGTGTCCTGAAAGCATCCAAGAACAGGGAGTCTGTAACTTCTCTGGACCTTTCTTCAAATGCTTTGCTACTCTCATTGATTTTTCTCCCTTATAGCCAATTTTAGCTGCATTTGTTTTAGCTTATAACTGTTCCTTCTCATTCTCCTGCCATAAATCTCTGTTAAAAGCCTGGTTCTTTATTGTTGGCAACCTGGAGTTGAGAAACTGCTATGAGTTCCTCCCAAAGACTTCCCTTCTCCATGCTGGACAAACCCCATTCCCTCAGCACCTCCTCACAGGGCAAATGTTCCAGCCCCCAACCACCTTGGGGCCCTGCCACTGAACTCACTCGGAGTGGTCAGCAGTATTCTTCTACAGGGGGCCCCAACTGGATGCAGCATTTACTTGTGCTCTAACGAGGCTGGGTAGTGGAGGATAACCACTTCCCACGATCTCCTGGCTTTGCTACAGTTCAGGCAGCCCAGGATGCTGTGGCTTCCTTTGCTGCCAGGGCATGCTGTTGCCTGATGTTGAGCTCACTGCCCACAGAGACTCCCAGGTCCTCTTCTCCAGAGCTGTTCCCCAGCCAGGCGCTCCCCAGCCCAGATCACTGCAGAGTGTTGCTCTAGCCCAGGTGCAGGACCTGATGTTTGTCCTCATTGAATTTCATAAAGTTCCTGACAACCCATTCCTCCCACCTGCCGAGGTCCCTCTGAATGGCAGCCCGCAAGCATAGGGTTGTTCTGCCTGATTAGACGTCCCTTCAAATGAGATGAGAGTTGTGTCCTCCAGGTCACTGATGAATGTGTTAAGCAGGATAAGTGCCAAGTATAGACCCCTGTATACTCCACTTGTCACTGGCTTCCAGGTAGAGCACAACCTATTCACAAAAACCATCTGAGCCCCATCATCCAACCAGTGTTCTACCCGTCTGGATGTCTACTCATCGAGATTGTAAGGTCCTTACTTGTACACAAGAATACTGGGGGAGAGGGTGTCAAACACCTAGCTAGAATTGAGGTAAATAACATCCACTAATCTCCTCTCCTCCACAATTACACTTCTTTTATCATGGAAGGCAATCAGGTTGGTCAGGAAGGATTTACTTTCAGGAAATCCATGCTGACCAGTCTCTATCACCTTCTCCTCCTTAATGTGTCCAGCAATGGGGTCCGAGAGCATTTGCTCCAGGGCACACTCTTCACCAAAGTGAGGCTGGACTGCCCATAGCTCCCCGGTTTGTCCTTGTGGTCTTTTTTGAGGATAGGCACAGCATATTCCTTTTTTGGCTCATTAGGACGTCCCCTCATCTCCACAACCTTTCAAAGATGCTAGAGAGCAGCCTTGCTATGACAGCAGCCAGCTCGCTCAGAGTCCTTGGATGCCACCCATCCAGCCCCTTAGACTTGTATGGATTGAGTTCTTGCAAGTCATCCCTCACTCAAACCTCATCCACTCCTGGTCACCTTTTTCCTCCGGAGTCTTAGCTTTAGGCATAATGGTCCACGCGACCTTGTTGGTGAAGACTGAATCCAAGAAGGCAGTGAGTTCCTCAGACCTATCTACATCTGCTCCTACTAGATTCCCTGACCCATTCAGCAGTGAGCCCACATTTTTCTTTTACTGCAGCTGAAGCATTAGAAGCACATCTTCATGCCCTTGACATCTCCAGCAAGTGTCAATCCTAGGGGAGCTTTGTCTTTCCTAACACCATCCCTACTTTGTTGGATGATATTTCTGAATTTCTCCTTTGCAGTCTCTCCCTCCTTCCCACTTCCATATTCTGCCTTACTGTACTGGAGCTCAGTCCTCAGTTCCCGGTTTAGCCAAGTTGGTCTTTCCCTGTTTAGCCAAGTCGGTCTTGTGAGATGTCTACTGACTTTACTGAGTACTGTAATGGACCATCCTTGTGCTTGGTGGATGCTGTCCTTAAAGACCTGCTGGCTTTCACAGAATCACAGAATCGTTTAGGTTGGAAGGGACCTCTGGAGATCATCTAGTCCAACCTCCCTGCTCAAGCAGGGACCTCTAGAGCATATTGCCCAGGATCACATCCAGACGGCTTTTGAATATCTCCAGCGAAGGAGACTCCACCACCTCTCTGGGCAACCTGTTCCAATGCTCTGTCACCCTCACAGTGAAGAAGTTTTTTCTCAGGTTCAGATGGAACTTCCTGTGGTTCAGTTTCTGCCCATTGCCTCTTGTCCTGTTGCTGGGCACCACGGAGAAGAGGCTGGCCTCATCCTCTTGACACTCCCCCTTCAGATACTTGTACACGTTGATGAGATCGCCTCTCAATCTTCTCTTCTCCAGGCTGAACAGGCCCAGCTCTCTCAGCCTTTCTTCAGAAGAGAGATGCTCCAGCCCTCTAATCATCTTGGTAGCCCTCCGCTGGACTCTCTCCAGGAGTGCCATGTCTCTCTTGTACTGGGGAGCCCAGAACTGGACACAGCACTCCAGGTGAGGCCTCACCAGGGCTGAGTAGAGGGGCAGGATCACCTCCCTCGACCTGCTGGCAACACTGCCTAATGCACCCCAGGAGACCATTGGCCTTCTTGGCCACAAGGGCACACTGCTGGCTCATGTTTAACTTGTTGTCCACCAGCACTCCCAGGTCCTTCTCGGCAGAGCTACTTTTCAACAGGTCAACCCCCAGCCTGTACTGGTGCAGGGGATTATTCCTGCCTAGGTGCAGGACCTTGCACTTGCCTCTGTTGAACTTCATGCGGTTCCTCTCCGCCCACCTCTCCAGCCTGTCCAGGTCCCTCGGAATGGCAGCACAGTCTTCTGGTGTGTTAGCCTCTCCCCCCAGTTTAGTATCATCAGCAAACTTGCTGAGGGTGCACTCTGTCCCTTCCTCCAGGTCATTGATGAATATATTGAACAAGACTGGACCCAGGACTGACCCCTGGGGGACACCACTAGCCACAGGCCTCCAACTTGACTCTGCGCCATTCACCACAACCCTCTGAGCTCGGCCATCCAGCCAGTTCTCAAGCCACCTCACCGTCCACTCTTCTAGCCCACACTTCCTGAGCTTACCTAGGAGGATGTGATGGGAGACAGTGTCAAAAGCCTGGCTGAAGTCCAGGTAGACAACATCCACTGCTCTGCCCTCATCTACCCAGCCAGTCATCCCATCCGAGAAGGCTATCAGATTGGTCAAGCATGATTTCCCTTTGGGGAATCCATGCTGACTACTCCTGATCACCTTCTTGTCCTCCACATGCTTAGTGATGACCTTCAGGAGGAGCTGTTCCATCACCTTTCCAGGCATGGAGGTGAGGCTGACAGGCCTGTAGTTTCCTGGCTCCTCCTTCTTGCCCTTTTTGAAGACTGGCGTGACATTGGCTTTCTTCCAGTCCTCAGGCACCTCTCCTGATCTCCAGAACCTTTCAAAGATGATGGAGAGTGGCCTAGCGATAACATCCGCCAGCTCCCTCAGCACTCGTGGGTGCATCCCATCGGGGCCCATGGATTTATGGATGTCAAGTTTGGACAAAAGATCTCTAACCTGATCCTCCTCCACCAAGGGAGAGTCTTCCTTTCTCCAGCCTTCCTCTCTTGTCTCCAAGGTCTGGAATTCCTCAGGACTGGCCTTAGCAGTGAAGACAGAAGCAAAGAAGGCATTCAATAACTCTGCCTTCTCTGTATCCTTTGTCACCAGGGCACCTGCCCCATTCAGCAGTGGGCCCACGTTTTCCCTAGTCTTCCTTTTGCTCTTGATGTATTTGAAGAAGGCCTTCTTGTTGTCCTTGACATCCCTTGCCAGATTTCATTCCAACTGGGCCTTAGCCTTCCTTGTCGCATCCCTGCACGCTCTGACAACGTCCCTGTAGTCCTCCCAAGTGGCCTGTCCCCTTTCCCACATTCCGTGTACTTCCTTCTTCTGCTGGAGTTTTGCCAGGAGTTCCTTGCTCATCCACGCAGGTCTCCTGCCTGCTTTGCTGGACTTCTTCCTCAGAGGGATGCACTGATCCTGAGCCTGGAGGAAGTGACGCTTGAATATTAACCAGCTTTCTTGGACACCTCTTCCTTCTAGGGCCCTACCCCATGACATTCCCCGAAGTAGGTCCCTGAAGAGGCCAAAGTCAGCTCTCCTCAAGTCCAGGGTTGTGATCCCACTCATTGCCCTGCTCCCTCCTCGTAGGATCCTGAACTCCACCATCTCATGGTCACTGCAGCCAAGGCTGCCTCCAACCTTCACATCTCCAACTAGACCTTCTTTGTTTGTTAGTACAAGGTCTAGCATTGCACCTCTCCTCGTTGGCGTCTCCACCACCTGGGTCAAGAAATTATCATCAATGCTTTGCAGGAACCTCTTTGACTGTTTGTGCCTAGCTGTGCTGTCTTGCCAACAGATGTCAGGGTGGTTGAAGTCTCCCATGAGAACCAGGGCCTGTGATTGTGAGGCTACTTCCAGCTGTCGGTAGAAGGCCTCATTGACAACTTCCTCCTGGTCAGGTGGCCTGTAGTAGACCCCCACAACAGTGTCACCCATGTTACCCTGCCCTTTAATCCTTACCCATAGGCTCTCAACTTGCTCTTCATCCACCCCGAGGCAGAGCTCCATACATTCTAGTTGCTCCCTCACATAAAGAGCAACTCCACCACCTCGCCTTCCTGGCCTGTCTTTCCTAAAAAGCACATAGCCATCCATGACAGCATCCCAGTTACGTGAACTATCCCACCATGTCTCTGTCACTGCAATGAGATCATGGCCCTGCGACCGCACACAGATCTCTAACTCTTCCTGCTTATTCCCCATGCTGCGTGCATTGGTATACAGGCATTTCAGAGAGCCAGTCAAGCACGCAGGCTTCCCAGAAGAGGTGCAAGAAGATCCTCCATAGCCATGTCCCATGCTGTCTCCCCTGGTTGTATGCACCCGCTGGAGGCATCCTGACTTGAACGGTGTTTTACTGACTCCCCTGCCACTATACCACTCCCCTTCCCCCATCTTGCTTAGTTTAAAGCCCTCCGTACCAGGCTGGCCAATCTGTTGGCAAAGACACGCGTGCCCCGCTTGGTAAGGTGGATCCCATCACTCCCCATCAGCTGTTGATCTTCAAACAGTGTCCCATGGTCATAGAAACCAAAGCCCTGTTGCCAACACCAGCGGCGCAGCCAGCTGTTAACTTGGAAAATTCGTCTACTCCTCCTCCTGTCCTTTCCCCTCACAGGCAAGATTGAGAAGAAAACAACCTGGGCTCCCAGACCCTTCACCACCATTCCCAGAGCTCTGAAGTCCTGTTTGATGGTTTCCAGTTTGCCTTTCGTGTCATTAGCACCCACATGGAAGATCAGCAGAGGGTAGTAGTCTGACGCATGGACAAGCCTTGGCAGTCTTTCCACGACATCTCTTATTCGAGCCCCGAATTTCCTGAGCTACTCCTGAGCTTACCCTCGGGCACTTTCCCAGCAGCCACTCCAAAAGGGCATGGTTTCCCTGTAGGTCCTGTGGTGCATCTGCTAGAAACATGTGGCTGTACGGGATGCCCCAGGCCTCTGACATGACTCTGCTGGTCTATTATTATGCCACTGAAGCAAGGGTCTGCACTGAATTACATCAACGGTTTATACATCAAGGGATCTGCATGTTTCTCAGCTTCCTAGTGAGCGGAGTTCTAGCACTATTAGGCTTCTACTGTTCAAATGGCCAAGGAAATTCCCCACTTGGCCCCCACCTGATGCTCTAGAAGGATGTAGGTCTCACAATTGCTCCAGCAGAGCAAGCAGACACTGGCACATGCCTTGGACCACCTTTGTCTCTTCAACTGTCACCAGGTGGTTGTGGGTGGGCAACTGACTCACATGCCCTGTCTCCAGTTATTACAATGGGAGCTTAGACAAGGAGCTCACATGCAGGCATCTCTGTTGGGCTCACTTCATCTTTGGAAAGGAGAAATCCCACCCATGTGTTTGTGGAGTTCACAGGAGGGATCTGAATCCCACTCCACCCCAGGGGCTGCTAAACCAGCATGAGATGCCTGGACTGACTCATTTGAATCAATACCTGAACCAAGGAAAAATGAACTCCCTTCTTGTCCCTGACTAGGTGTCCTGCCTAGTTAAAAGATGGGAGTAGCATCATTTAGAGTGGGACATTCCCAGCTCTCATAGATCACCCTCCTCTGATGAGACAAATTACAATGCTGGAATGGGTCTCTCTCCACTCTTTAGAGGGGGACCACAGATTATTATTTTGGTCTACTTCAGTGAACATTTCCCAGGAGGAGGGAGCACAAGGGACAGAGGAATTCATGCCTTCAGCTGGGCCTCTGCTTCTGAGCAGAGCTGGGCTCTTGGGACAGAGGGAGCTCATGGCAACCTGGCAGCACTGCCAAGAAAAAGCTCTGCCCAGGAGCAGCTCCTCTGCCAAGAGCAGCAGGGCTCCAGGCACTGCCTGCTCTTCCTGACAGAAGATGAGAGAAGACAGGGAGAAGTGAAAGGCAGTGTGGAGTGGGAGGACAGAGGAGAGTTCATTGTGGGGGAAATCTTCACAGCCCTTGACACGGTAAGTCTCTGGCTGAAGGGCAACACTACTGAGGTTCCTAGAGAGCTCTTCTAAACCCATCCTGTTACATTACTCTTTTTTAAAGGATTGCTCTCCTAGCTTCTCCAGTGTGGAGGAGGGAGAGATCATTCAAAGCAGGGATTGCCTGCCACACTGTCACAGGGACAGGGCATTTTGCTACCTTCTCACAAGGATGCCTGCAGGGGTGTGAAGCCAGGGTGTGCACACAGGTTTGCCCAGGGCTGTAATTCAGAGCAGTGTCCCTGCACCCCAGGGTGCTGCGTACCCAAGGCAGTGACTCTGCCGCCTGTGAGGATCAGCACTCAGCCTGCCTGGAGAACTTCACTCAGCGCTGCAGGGAGAAGCTCTGGATGGAAGGAGAGAGCCCTAGCAAGGCAGGTTCATTCTCCTATTGAGAGGGTGCTGCGTGGGCCGGGGCTGTTCACAGGTCTAGCTCACCGGCAGGACATCTCTGGAGGGGGCTTTCCAAAAGGAAGATGACACTCATGTAGGCTGACCTGAAAGGGAAGGCACTCTCTTGAGTCTCTGCTTTTTTGTTGTATCTTTGGAAGGGCACAAACGGAAAAGGATATTTTGGATTTAGACAACTAAAGGAGAGTTCTGCAGTATTACTGTAAGGGATCAGTACTTCTGCAAGGATCCTCAGGAAGTTCTTTCAACCATCTTTTTGCCTGCAAGCAGCAGCAATATCACCTTTACAGTTCTCATCATTCTCATCCTACTGAGTCTCACCTGCTCGTTAGTCCTGCAAGCACAGAGACACCCCTGAGCACTGCTCTTTTACTGGAAGGTCTCTGCAGGGCAGAGCCAAACACCTAGAGAGTGGGATGGGGTCTGTGAGCAGTGCCAAGGGAGAGATGTGGGGATGAAGAAAGCGCTCCTAGCGGGGACAGCTCCAGGCAGCTGAGAGATGGTCAGGGAACGATAGGAAAGTGCTCACAGAAATACTGTGGTAGCCTGGATTCAGGTGACTTTCTCTTGGTCCTTCACTGTAGATGTCTTCCTCTGAGTAAGCCACCCTTTCCTCCTCTCTGGTATCCCACCAACAGAGCCCTCCCTCAGCTCTGAAGCTGATGGGGTCTAGGGCATCCACTTTCTGTGCAGTCAGATTTCCAGAAAAGGAGAGCTGCCTCTCCTGCCACATGCCCATTTCCCATTACAAGGCAAAGGAGAGGAGAAGGACTGCCCTGGGAGGACATGCTGTTTGGGAGGTGGCACGCAACCTCAGTAAGGTCCCCATCTGTCTCTCTCTCCTCCCTTGGCAGCAGGGTCATGTCTTTTCTCCTTGTTTCCCGGCCTCTCCTTTCTGCTCTTGTAGTTGCTGTCAGGCTCTGTGGTGTGGGGATTCAGCTACAACTTCAGACACCCACCCTGAGGTCCTGCCATGGAAGTGTCTGCATAGGCGTGAGGTGCCCAAGCCCTGTTAGCCCAGTGTCTTTTTTAGAATAGCGTGTGTTTGCAGTCATCCTCTAGGTAACACAAGGGTCTGAACAGGGCAGCTGGCCACAAGACTGATGGACCCAACAGCTCTCCTGACTCTGCACTAAGCCACAGAGAGCCCATTTGCCTCTCTGGTCTTTTTAATGCTCATACTTCCACCAATCACAATGTCTGCCTGTAAAAGAACTATCACCAGATGTGACGGTGGAACCTAAAACTTTCCAGATAAAACAATTATAAACAAATGCTAAATGTCTCTGCTGTAGCCTACACTTTTTAGAATTGTGCGTGAGGATTATTTCCATTAAAGGTGGACATCCATTGTGAACATCAGCAATGTCACAAACCAGTTCCATGTTCCTAGTGGTGTAGAGCAGGACAGGACTCTGCTCCTCACAGCACACTCAACTAGAACTGAAGCTGGGTAGCTGAACAAAGGTCCTTCTGAGAAGGAGAAAGGAAATGTGTCTGTATTTGGGGAGGGGGGATTTCTGTGAAAATTTGAACGTTTTTCTTAGAGAAAACTGCTCTACCTTGTCACTGTCTTTTTCTCCTCAGACAGTTGCCCTGTGCCAAAAAGGTCCAAATGTCCAACAGCAGCTCCTTCAACGAGTTCCTCCTCCTGACATTTGCAGACACGCGGGAGATGCAGCTCTTGCACTTCTCGCTCTTCCTGGGTATCTACATGGCTGCCCTCTTGAGCAATGGCCTCATCATCACAGCTGTAGCCTGCGACCACTGCCTCCACACCCCCATGTACTTCTTCCTCTTCAATCTCTCCCTCCTCGACCTGGGCTCCATTTCTGCCATTGCCCCCAAATCCATGACCAATTCCCTGTGGGACACCAAGACCATTTCCTACGCAGGATGTGCTGCCCAGGTCTTCCTGGTTCTCTTCTTGTTTTCAACAGAGTATTGTCTTCTCACAGTCATGGCTTATGACCGCTACGTTGCTATCTGCAGACCCCTGCACTACGGGACCCTCCTGGGCAGCAGAGCTTGTGTTAAAATGGCAGCAGCTGCCTGGGGCAGTGGTTTTCTCAATGCTGTCCTACACACTGCAAACACATTTTCCATACCACTCTGTGAAGGCAATGTCGTGGAGAAGTTCTTCTGTGAAATCCCCCAGATCCTCAAGCTCTCCTGCTCAGACTCCTACCTCAGGGAAGTTGGAGTTATTGTGGTTAGTGCCTGTTTAGGCTTTGGGTGTTTCATTTTCATTGTGCTGTCCTATGTGCAGATCTTCACAGTTGTGCTGAGGATCCCCTCTGAGCAGGGACGACACAAAGCCTTTTCCATGTGCCTCCCTCACCTGGCTGTGGTCTCCCTGTTTGTCAGTACAGGCATGTTTGCCTACTTGAAGCCCCCCTCCATGTCCTCCCCAGCTCTGGATCTGGTAGTGGCAGTTGTCTATGCAGTGGTACCTCCAGCAGTGAACCCCCTCATCTACAGCATGAGGAATAAGGAGCTCAAAGATGCTCTGAGGAAACTATTCAAAAACACAGTATTTCAGCATCTTTCTCAACGACTCCCAAAGTAGCTCAGGAAAAGCCAAGCCTATCTTTTTTCATATGTTTCTTCTTTTTTTGTTATACCTATGATAATTTCAATCCCACATGAATAATAATTATTCATCCTACTTCTTCTTAAGCATCTACCTGTGTTTTCTCCCCCAAGTATCTCATGTACATAGGAAAGATGGCTTACTGCATAATCAAACAAAATAAAGGAATCAGCAGAGAATCACTGGTCTCAGCTTACACCCCTGCTGGCTTCTCTGGAGCTCAGGGAGCAGCCCCAGCATGCAGAAGAGTTTCAGGGGTGAAGAGTTCAGGCAGGGCATGGAGGAGCAGCAGTTCCCCTCTGCAGCCATCAAGTCGGGGCTGCTGCTTTCCTGGAACCACATCCGTTGACAGCAGCAGAACTTGGTTCAGAATGGCAGGAACTTGGCAGGAATTCATTTGTGCACTGTCCTGTTGTGCCCTGGTACTTGTGTCAGCCCTAAGGTCTCTTGTAGCTTTGTGACAGTAGTGCTTTGTCTACAGTCGTATTCCTACGACTACAGGCAGGAAGATGCGATGTGAACTACTGCATCAGAGCTGACCTCCCTACGAGCACCACTGTAAAGAAAGGGGCTCTCCTCAGTGCCATGCCAAGAGGCTGGATTCCTCTTCCAAAGCTGGTGTCAAGAATACACCCAATAAATTGAACCCTAAAAGGGACTCTTCCTCTTCTGGGATTCTCACAGGTTTGAGGGGAAGAACTCAGAGTTCCAGTGTGATCTGTTAGGGACCAGGAACTGGATGGAGAGCTTGCTTCGTGGTGGCAAGTGCCCGAGCAGAAAGCAACTGGTCTCTGGCTTATCCACTTGGGACTGCCCTCAGATGCAACAGGACTGAAATCAGATGCCCGTCCTAGAGTGGAAACTGTTGCTGCCATGAGGGCAGAGGGGATCTCCCAGGATAGCTTGTGAACCTGGGTGGGCAGTGAATGGGGCCTCACAAGAGGAGAGACAGCCCAAACTGGAGTTCTCCAAAGGCCACAAGCACATCAGGCAGGATAGGCTGGAAAGGGGATCAGGAACAGGGATCACTGTCTGGCTATATCTGCTTCCAGGACTGACCAGCACAGCCAGTGCAGAGTCACCCTGCAGCCCTAAAGCCCACTTGCTCTGTAGAGCAGCACCGCCAGCCCAGGACCCTGTGGGGAGCACAGGGGAGGAGCGCGGGAATGGCCAGCCAGGCCAGTATGGGCACACTCACCTGGGGAAAGGCTCTCTGGGCAGCAGGGACATCCAGGGGAAGGGTAGGGATGTGTGTGTGGGCAGGGGAGGAATAGAAAGAGAAACCCTTTCCTGTGTGCACCAGCTTGGGGCAGGCATCTCTATCACTGGGGCATCAGGATCTGCCTGAGGAGCCCCAGGGCAAGGATGCTGGTGCTGCCCTGGGGAGGGATTGGGGCTGCAGTGTGAGTGCCCAGGGCTCTGCAGCACCCTGCAGTGGGCAATGCTGTGGGGCCACCCCTAGACTGAGCTGTTCTGCTGGGCTGGGCTGGGCAGAGGGCAGGAGAGGTGGGGAGAGCCAGGGAGAGGCTGGGCTGGGTTGGAAAGGGCCCAGGAGAGGAAAAATGCCATCAGGTGACTACTGTGTGCGAACAGACAGTGTGGGAGCACGCACCAGTGTGCTTGCTGGGCAAATGCAGGTCTCCTGGGAAAGACACCAGGACATGGAAGGTGCAGAAGAGAAGAGCCCAGGTTGCTCCCAGTGTTGCATGGACACACGGGGGAAGCTGCCCCAGGGCCATCATCCCAGACCAGCCCCTCACATCACCTCTTTCCAGAGCTGGCTGCTCCCCCCAGCTGTGGGGTGGTGCATGGCCAGCTCTGTCCTCCTGCAGGTCTTCATATCCCGATGGAGGGGAAACGGGCAGCCTTGCATGGCCTCTCTTCTGCACCAGACCCTGGCAGATCCCAGAGCACACCCGTCTGCTATCACCCACATGGGGCGCAGCCTGGGCTGGGCAGGGGCTGGATCCTCTCCTAGATCCCCCAGACTCTCCTAGGAAGCTTGGGGAACTGGGAGGCCTCAGGCAGAGCTTACCCAGGAGAGCTGAGGCAAAAAGTCATTTACTACCCCAAATCGTTTCCCTATCTGAAGTCACTGGGTCCCCTGCCCCACTGAGCAGCAGGCTCACATTTTCCTTAGCTGTTTTCCTTTCACTTTGACAGGAGGCCTTCTTGTTGCCCTCCCCTTCCCTTGCTGGTTCCAGCTCCAGCTGAGCTCTGGCTTTCCTCATTCAATCTCTGCATGGACAGAGAAGGTCTTCATGCTCTCCCCAGGCAGCTGGTGCCCTTTCCACCCTCTGTGCACGTTCACCCCGGCATCCTGAGCACTGGTGCTGCTGCCAGGCCAGAGGTGGAGGATGACCCAGAGCGGCTCCTCAAGGAGCTCCCAAGGGAAAAGTTGTCCCTCACTCAGGCCACACCTGAATGGCTCCAGTGCAGCCCTTGAGGGAGCTGGAGCTGCCTCGGGCCCCGGGGAAGTCTGGCAGCAGGAGGGTTGGACATGGGCACAGCAGCAGTGGTGCCAGGAGCAGGGGTTGAAGGAGGGAAACTGAGGTGAAGACCCCTGCCCTTGGCTGCACGACCAGGGCACTGGACAGCTGATGCCTCTGTGGCCGGCCAGGCTCCAGGTTCAAGGTGGATGCCAGCTCAAGGGTAGGAGCACCAGGATTTTCATGGGCTTCCAGTGCAGCCGTGACTGTGGTGAAGGCAAGTGGGCAGACCCATGAACACGCAACTGCAAAGGCCAGTGCTGGAAAAGGCAGTGTGGGGCTGGAGAAGACCCTCCCTCTGCTCCCCAAGGGGAAGAGAGTCCCCAGGCGATGCTGGACTGTGCTTTGGTCGAGGGAAGAGGAGCAGGGGTGGAAGAGGCAGACGGAGCCTCTCGGGGTGCATGAGGGAGGTTTCCCAAAGCCCAGGGCTGAGCCAGGCACCTCTGGATCTTCCCCCTGACTCTCTCCCAGCTGGGCTCGCTCTGCCCTGCCCTAGGAGCTCTCATCCTGTGCCAGCCGTGCTGGAGCAGAGGCCGAGGAGCTGGAGGCGCCTCCAGCCAAGCTATGCCAGCCCCGGGGAAATGGTCCTGAGCACGGGGCAGGCCGAGCCCCTCCTCGTGTGTCCCGTCCTGCTGGGAGGGCACCATGGGGATGGGGAACAACCTGTGTCTGCCCTGGGGGCAGTGTGGGACATTTGGGGAGGGAGGTGAAGGAAACAGCCACCCTCCTGAAACAGCAGCTTTTCTGGTGGCTCAGGTTCTCTTCCAGCAGGATGGACATCTGTCATCAGCACTGTCACCTGTGGGAAAGCCCTGGGCAGGCATTTCGGAGACCATTCCCCATCTTCGCTGGCACTGGTCACTGAGAAACGAGCCCTGGATGCAGCCTACGGTCCCCAACAGATCACACTGGGACTCTGAGCTCGTCCCCCAGAGCCCACAGGGCTCACAGGGCTCACAGGCAGAGCAGCAGGCCCTTTTGTGGGGCAATCCCTTGCGGGTATTTTTTGACCACAGCTTCTGAAGAAAGGCCAGACTGGAGGCATGTCACAGAGCAGATCTACTTTTATTCTAGGAATGTTCTTCTGGAGGCCAGGTCTGGCGTAAGGGTGCCCAACACCTGGTCCTGCCTGTGCTCACAGGACACATGCACATGGAAACACAACCCTGCCACCACCAGGTTATGAGAACTACTGGGCCATATACCCAGCACGGAGCACAGAAGGACACCATGGAAATGAAGAGAACAGCTCTAAAAAGAGAAATTCCTGTTGCTGTGGGTGGATGTGTCTCCAGGAAAGTGGAGCCACCACGTGAAGGCTGCAGCCAGGAAATGCCTGCTGTGGCAATGGGGGGATGGCCCTGTCAAGCACAGGGTCTGTCCCCTCAAGCATCTGCCTGATTCCCCTCCCCTCCACTCCTCCTCCCCTTTTGTAGTTTTGGAGCTGAGTGCTGGAGAGGGAAGGGATCAGCCCACGGTGACAGATGGCTGCCACCCTCGCAGGAGAGCGGTGTGACACCATACCCTGACAGTGGCCAGGGGTGTTGAGCTCTCCTAATGGACATGAGATGATCTTTACTCATCTGAGCCTGACTCTGTCCCCCTGAACTCCCTTTGTGTCAGTGCAAAAGAGACACTGCAAAGGGAAACTCCTCATTGCACTGAGGGCATCTGAGGGAGCTCAGATTAGCGGTCTCTGAGGCTCCCCCATATCTGCTGATGAAGGGGGAAGTCTGGCTTCCTGCTTCAACATGGTCTCTGGGTCACATTCAAATGAGCAATTCCTGAGGACAAGTGGCACGAACCATTTTCTTTTCTTGTTAAACAAGAATGTAATAGAGAAAAGTAGGAAAGAAATGAAGAACACATAGCTTTGATGCCAAATGCTCTGTGAATGATGAGTGGATGCACGTGAGACAGTTACTGGTGCTGATATTGTACCCATTGAACCAGTTTCCTCAGGGCATCCTTGAGCTCCTTGTTCCTCAAGCTGTAGATGAGTGGGTTCACTCCTGGAGGCACCACCGCATACAGAACTGCTACCACCAGATCCAGGGATGGGGAGGAGAAGGAGGGGGGCTTCAGGTAGGCAAACAGGACAGTGCTGACAAAGAGGGAGACCACAGCCAGGTGAGGGAGGCACATGGAAAAGGCTTTGTGTCGTCCCTGCTCAGAGGGGATCCTCAGCACAACTGTGAAGATCTGCATGTAGGACAGCACAATGAAAACGAAACACCCAAAGCCTAAACAAAGACTAGCCACAAGAACTACAAATTCCCTGAGGTAGGAGTCTGAGCAGGAGAGCTTGAGGATCTGGGGAATTTCACAGAAGAACTGGTCCAGGGCATTGCCTTCACAGAGTGGTATGGAAAATGTGTTTGCAGTGTGTAGGACAGCATTGAGAAAACCACTGCCCCAGGCAGCTGCTGCCATTTTGACACAAGCTCTGCTGCCCAGGAGGGTCCCGTAGTGCAGGGGTCTGCAGATAGCAACGTAGCGGTCATAAGCCATGACTGTGAGAAGACAATACTCTGTTGAAAACAAGAAGAGAACCAGGAAGACCTGGGCAGCACATCCTGCGTAGGAAATGGTCTTGGTGTCCCACAGGGAATTGGTCATGGATTTGGGGACAATGGCAGAAATGGAGCCCAGGTCGAGGAGGGAGAGATTGAAGAGGAAGAAGTACATGGGTGTGTGGAGGCGGTGGTCGCAGGCTACAGCTGTGATGATGAGGCCATTGCTCAAGAGGGCAGCCATGTAGATACCCAGGAAGAGCGAGAAGTGCAAGAGCTGCATCTCCCGCGTGTCTGCAAATGTCAGGAGAAGGAACTCGTTGAATGAGCTTCTGTTGGACATTTTCTCCCTTGGGGCGCAGGCGATTGTCCAAAGAAGAAAAGATGCTGACAGGTTAGGAGAGACCTTCCAAGGAAAAAAAAGTTATATTTTTCCTTGACAGTAACCCTTTGTCTCTCTCTTTTTTGTGAGGACCACTGGGTAGGTACTTTCCTTGAGCTCTGGTTTCTGCTGGCTGCACGTGCTATGAGGAGCAGAAGCCTCTACCCATGGGCTGTGGAGGAGTCAGTTCTGCTGTACAGTAGTTGGAATGTGGGATTGAGGGTAAATAGTTTTAACACTCATAATTTCTGTCGAATGAAATCCATTTGTCATGTGGAAAGGCTTTTCAGCATCTTCACCACTAGTTCTAAAGAATGAGAGATGAGGAACAGAGCTTTAGGGATTTTTTAATATTGTTTAGTGTATTTGAAATGCCCCTGTCACACCTGAGGAGTGTTCCTCAAAGGCAGAAATTCTCAGCTGTGAGTCCTGAGAGGAAAGCATTCACTGCCACTTGGTGCAGAGTGAGGACAGCTAGTCTGTCTATTAGCCTTGGTCCCAGCTGTCCTGTGCTCACACTGCTTTGAGATTGAGGATGATCACACTCACATGTTGCCCTAAAAAGAAAGCAGCCACTGCTGAGAGCAGAGGAGTCTAGTTTCAAAGTACAGATCTCCAGATTTGTCTCTCTTTCTCAGGGCACCAGAGGCAGGTCTCTGCTCTCCCCATCTAGCCAAGGACACACAGGCCTCTTTTCAGCTGCCCATCTACAGACTCCCACCACTGTTTCCATACTCTTTGCATGTCTGCAGCTCATGGGTCTCTCACATCTCACAGAGGTGCTATGAGACAGCTGTGCCCTTCTGGAGGGCAGTTCCCAGCCTGACAGGACATCTTAGGGAAACAGTCAAATGTCCTAAAGGTGGGCTCTGCTTCAGAGAGAGTCTACTCATTTCCCAACCCCATGCACTGCTTTTCCTGGAGCTCCACAGATCAGAAGAGGGCTGGGGCAACCTCACTTCCATGCAGAACCCTCTGTTGCACAACTCACAGAGCAAATGCATGAACTGCAGCTAAAACTCCCCAACCCCAAAGAGCCAAAAAGCAAGAACAGGAGCAGCATGGAGAGGAGGTGAAACACAGAACAATACCATCATCCTTCTGCCAAGGAAGGCAAGGAGAGAGAGACAGACGGACAATCAGGAAAGCCTTCACCTTACCTTGCAGATGGTGACATCACAGGGGAAGTCACTCTCAGCCCCTTTGTCAGTGTGAAATGGTCCTGTGGAAAGAGAGATGTCCCTGTCCTCTACCAGAGGTCTGGCTGCAGAGGCGGCAGCTCATGCCCCGGACTCCGTGGCTGTCATGGCAGAGGCTTTGCTGAGTGGGAGAGGAGACATAGTGGAGTTGCTCAGAGGAAGGTGTCTGCATCAGGAAGACTGGCCATGAGTTGCACAAGTCCATCCTCCCATGAACTTTCTGTCAGCAGATGCCTCTCATTCCCTGCCCACCTCTGCTGCCTAGAGTTGTCCCTGCTGGCAGCTGTTTCTCTGTCCCAACATTTTTTCCTGGTCAGTGCTCCCAAACCCCATCCCACCCTCTGTGTGCTCAGTTCTGCCCTGCAGAAGCCTCCGGGGAAAGGGAACTGGCCAGGAGCACATCTGTGCTTGCAGGTCCAATGGAGCAGGTCTCAAAAACCCCAACGAGGCAACAAAGGTGATGCTGGTGCTATCTGTAGGCTGAGGTGGGGTTGAAGGGTTTTGCTGAGGTTTCTCACAGACCCATTGATCTCTGAGAGTGAAAGTTTAGGAGTCCCGGTTCCTGGCCAAAGCTGAAAATGCTTTCCTTTTTTCTCCCTGTCAGAATTAGAAAACTGAAAGTGCAGACACCAGAAGGAAAGCACCTTCCCTTTCAAATGCCCTTCTCTTGACCTTCCTCTGAAAAGACCCTTTGGACATGCCCTGTGCATGAGCTGGAGCCATGAGCAGCCCCCATCCATGCAGCACCCTCTCAAAGGGAGAATGAACCTGTCCTGCAGGGGGTCGATTCTCCCACCCAGAGATTCTCCCTGCAGTGCTTTGGTGAGTTCCCCAGGCAGGCTGAGTGCTGACCCTCACAGGCAGCAGAGTCACTGCCCCGGGCACACAGCACCCTGGGGTGCAGGGACACTGCTCTGAATCACAGCCCTGGGCAGACCTCTGTGCACACCCTGGCTTCACCCCACTGCAGCATTGCTGGGAGAGGGTAGCAGCACGTCCTGTCCTTCAGATAGTGTGGCTGGGAATCCCTGCTCTGAAGCACCTTCACCTCCTCTGCCCTGGAGAAAACAGGAGACATCCTAAAAAGCCTATTCATCATGGGAAGGGCTGGGTTTAGAAGACCCCTCCAGGAACCTCAGTAGCATCGCTCCACAGCCAGAGACTTACCGTGTCAAGGGCTGTGAAGACTTCTCCCACAATGAGCTCTCCTCTGTCCTCCCACTCCACACTGCCTTTCACTTCTCTCTGTCTTCTCTCATCTTATGTCAGCAAGAGCAGGCAGTAGCTGGAGCCCTGCTGCTCTTGGCAGAGGAGCTGCTCCTGCACAGAGCTGTATCTTAGCAATGCTGCCAGGTGGCCATGAGCTTCCTCTGTCCCAGGTGCCTGGCTCCCCTTGGGAACAGTGGCCCAGCTGAAAGTGTGACTTTATTTATCCTTTGTACTCCCTCCTCCTGGGAAATTTTCACTGAGGCAGACTAAAATAATCATCTATGGTCTCTTTCTAAACAATGGAGAGAGACAGATTCCAGCATTGCAATTTGTTTCATCAGAGGAGGGTTATCTAAGAGAGGTGGAAATGCCCCACTCTGGAAGCTTCTATTCCCATGTCTTAACTAGGCAAGACACCTAGATGAGGACAAGAAGGCAGTTTATTTTCCCATGGTTCAGGTACTGATTCAGATGAGTCAGTATGGAGATCTTATGCCACCCTTATGCCAGGTGGAGTGGGATTCAGATCCCTCCCATGAACTCCACAAACACACAGGAGGTAGGATCCTCTTGCCCAAGCTGAAGTGTGCAAAACAGAGATACCTGCATGCAAGCTGCTTGCCTAAATTCCCACTGGAATCCCTGGAGATGGAGGCTGGGAGTCAGTTGCTCACACACAAACCCCTGGTGACATTTGAAGACACAGGGGTGGGCCAAGGCATGTGCCAGTGTCTGCTTGTTCGCATGGAACAATAGTGAGACCCATATCCTTCTAGAGCATGAGGTGGAGGCCAGATGGGGAATTTCCTTGGCCATCTGAAATGGCCCAAGAGGTTTACTATGACTACAGCTCCACTCACTCTGAAGGTGAGACAAAAGCAGATCCCTACATTGCAAACAGCTGATGCAATTTGGTGCAGACACTGATTTAATGACATAAAAATAGGCTATAGGCAGGCCCATGTCAGATGTGTGAGGTGTCCAGCTAAACCACACATTTCTAGCAAATACAGCATGGGACCAACAAGAAAGCCATGTCCTTTTGGAGTGGTTGCTGCGCAAGTGCCCCAGAGCCTCTCAGGTTTCCTACTTGGCCCCAAACAACTGAATCCCACTGCTGCCTTTAGGCCAAGTCCATCCTATCTGCATCCAAGTGTGCTGCATAAATGGGAGAGGCACATCGCACCAAGGACTCCACTCTTGTCTCTGCACTCTCAAACTCTTCAAGCTCTTCTCACCCTGAACCTCTCTGCTCAACCTCCAATGATATGAATAGAGATTGTGCTCATGATGTCCACAGAGTGGCTGGATCACAGGCTGTCCAAGCCCAGGGACTTCTTCAGGGGCACCTTGTCCTTGCTGGAGCTCAGTTCATCCCTGTCAAAGGCCGCAAGGTAATGCAGAGTCAGCTCAGGCAGCAAACCACTCTCCTGCCATTCCCGCACAGCCCTGCTCTGTTTCTCCCTGGCTTCTGGTACTGCAGGGTTTGCTCTCTCAGTGGGAACCTCCTTTCACCATTACATTGCCACCTCCTATCTATGCCAGTATGTCACTGCTCTGAAGTGGGGCCATTGCTCCACAAGGACACATGGTGTCCTTGGCTCTTAGTAATGGATTTCATCATGAGAAGTCTGGTCTCTGTGCCACAGCTGAGGCTCTGCAGCCCAAATATACACAAGTGCATGCAGCCTGGGGCACAGAGGGGAGCAGATGGAGATGCACAAGCTGTCACAGGAGTAAAACATCTCTGGAATAACTGAGATAGGGGGGGATCACTCACATGACTGGAGGGCTGGGTGGAGAGCAGGCTACAAGGTCTTCAGGAGAGACTGTGAGGGAAGATGAGGAGGGAGGATGCCCTCTGTGTGAAGGGGCAGCTCAGATGAATGGAGCTCTTCCCTGGGACGGTCAAGGGGCTGGGTGAGAGCTTGTAGGGGAGCATCAGAGTAAGTTTCACATTGTGATGAGAGTTACAGACCACCCGATGAGGGTGAGGAGGTGGACGTAGTCTCCCTTAAGCAACCTGAGGAAGTCTGTGCATCACAGGCCCTGGTTCTTATGGGGAGACGTTAATCTCCCTGCCATTGACTGCAAGGACAAACAGCAGAGTGCTTAAGGAGTCCAGGAGGTTTCCGGAGGGTGTCAGGGACAACTTTGTAGCACAGCTTCTGGATGGGCCAAGAAGAGTGATGCTTTCCTGGATCTGGAAATTGCAAATAGGGAGGAACTGAGCAGGCATGGGATAGTCAGTGTCAGCCTTGCCTACAGTGGCCATTAAAAAGTGGAGTCCCAGATCCTGAAGGGATTGAGGAAGGACATTAGCGAAGTGCAGACTTTGGACTTTAGAGGAGCAGACTTGGGCCTCTTCAGGGGACTAGTGGGAAGTCCCATGGGAGACAGCTCTGAAGGGCCCAGGAGCTCAGGGAAGCCATCAGGTCTTAAGAACAGCACCCATCAAGCATAAGAATGGTTCATAACAACACTCAATACAACTAGCAGAGGTCTCAGGGGACCACCGTGGCTAAACAGGGAACTTGCACCTTAGCTCCTATGCAATAAGGCAGCATACAGGAGGGAGAAGGAGGGAGAGGCTGCCAAGGAGGAATTCAGAAATATTGTCCGATGACGTAGGCATGGTGTTAGGGAATACAAAGCTCTCCTAGGACTGACCCTTGCAGGGAATCTCAATGAAGATGAGCTGCTACTGCTTCAGTAAGAATAAAAAGGAGAAGGTAGGCTCACTGCTAAATGGGGCAGGGCATCTAGGAACAGCAGATTAGGCAGTTTTCCCAAACAAGGTCTCCCAGGATGTTGTGCCTCGAGTCAGGACTCCTCAGGAGAAAAATAACCAACAGCAGATGAGGGCTGGTGAGGGATTACTTGTGAGAACTCAAACTATATGAGTCAATAGGATTGGATGGTCTGCTTACAAGGATGCGGTGAGAGTTGACTGCTGTCATAGCAAGGCCACTAGCTATCATCTTTGGAAAGGTGTGGAGATGGGGTGAATCCCAATGACTGGAAAAAGGCAAATGTTAGATTCATCTTCAAAACAGACCAAAAAGGCAACCTGGGGAGCTGCAGGCAGCTCAGCCTCACTTTGGTGAGCAGAAGGTCAAGCAGTGCATCCTCTTGGATCACATTTCTCAGCACATGAAGGAGAAGAAGCTGATAGGGAAAAGTCAGCATGGATATATGCAGGGGAAATTGTGCCTCACCACATGCCTTCTATGATTAAATAACTGTATTTGTGGATGAGTAAATGAAGAGGAGAATGAGAAGAGTAAATGTCTTTTACCTAGACTTTAGCAAGGTGTTTGACGCTGTCTTCAACAATGTTCTTGTATGCATGCTACAACATTGCAGTCTAGACGGGTGGACAACCAGATGGGTAGAAAGCTGCTTAGATGATGAGGCTCAGAAGGCAGTGATGAATGGGTAGTACTCTTCCTGGAGGCCAGGCAGAAGTGCAGCACCACCCATCTCCCCAGGAACCTGTCCCTTTTATCATCTTGATTAGTGACACCGAGCAGGCAACACTCTTCATGCTGGTAGAGGAGCCCAAACTGGAGGCAGGGGGAACCAGTCCTATGCTTGAGGCTGTCATTCAGAGGGATCTAGACAGGCAGGAGGAATGGGCTCTCAGAAACCTCACGAGATTCAACAAGGACAAATGCAAGGTCTTGTACCTGCGATAAACCAACACCCTGCAGTGTTACGAGAAGCTCACCAAGAAGATGGAGGCAGGGTCTTCACCATCGTGCATGGTGGGAGGCCAAGAGACAGCGAGCATAATTTGAAAGAAGAGTCATTCATGCAGGAGATGATAAGGAAAAGCTTTTCCACTAAGAGGAGGATCAAGCATTGGAAGTGGCTGCCCAGAGAGGCTGTGCAGTCTCCTCCCGTGGAGGTTTCCGAGACCAGACTGGATCAAGTCCAGAGCAACCTGGTCCGATGCCAGAGCTGATCCTGCTGTGAGCAAAGGGATAGGGCTAGAGACCTCCTGAGGTCCCTTCCACCCTGAAGGAGTCTATGATTTTTCCTCCTCGGGGTCTTCGCTCTTTGATGTCAGGGAAAGCATGCAGCTTCCCCATGACAGTGGAAGCAGGTCAGCTTTCTTGTCCTTCTCCAGGCAGAGTTGTTCCGATGCAGGGCTTCTTGGCAGGGACCCCCAAAGCAGCCCTGATCAATCCTTTGCTTCACATTTAAGTTTGTCTTTCACCTTCCTGATCCCCTCCCATAAACTCAGCCCAGCCCGGCTTACCCTTTCCCCATTGGCACCATTTTGTTCTGTCGTGGTTTGGTTTTGCTTTGGTTTTTTGACACAGAGGAGCTTCAGGCCAGAGAGGCCGTGATAAGCACGGGTGATTTGGACAACAGAAACCTCATGAAGGTTTACAAAAGAAGTGTCAAGTCCTGCAACTAGGGGGGAATAGCTGTGTTCATGAGGAGAGGTTGACGGCTCTGGCCTTCTTTATCTTGCTGAGGTGGAGGTGAAGGGCAGTAGAGTAGGAGCCTGTGACTGCTCGAATGGTCGTTTCAGAGGTGATGGAGCTTTTCTTGGTAGGGAGAAGGAGTGTGAGAAGGGGAAACAGCCACAGACCATAGCTTGTGGGGTTCAGATGGGAAAAAGGAATGTCACGCCAAGGGTAGTGCTGTGCTGTGGTGCTCCAGGTCACCCAGAAGGGAGCCTGTGATCAGCCCCTGGCTTTGTGTTTCAAGGAAAAGCAAGTGAGGACACAAAGACATCAGCAGCGGTGAGGAGCTCCAGGCGTGACAGCAAGGTGGGGAAGCAGAAGCAGGTTGGCTGTCTACAGGCTGCAGGGGAAACAGGCGCAGGCGAGGCAGAGCATAGGGCAACCTGTGGTGGAGACAAGCCAAGGGCACTGCCAAGGCTCAAAGCTCCCAGCAGAACTGAGGTCTTTTTTCTCTTGCCTGTAGCTGCTATCGCTGCCACCAAGGCCTCCGAGAAGAGGCCATTTCCTTAAAGCACCGTGGCCTCCCTGCCTTCTTGTCCCCACGGAGCCCAGGAGGCTCCGTAGCATCGTCCTGCACACGGCGTTGCGCGCTCCCACCCTCACGCTGCCCCCACAAAGAGCCCTGAGCAAGGTGTGAGGGAAAGCATCACCCTACCAGGGTTGGCTCTCAGGCCCTGGCCATTCTCCTTGATAAAACACATCAAGGGTTACCTGGCATCAGAGCCACCTAAACATTTCCTTTGCCTTCCTGCAATCAGGGCCTCCAACCTTCTGCTCTAATCAGACCCTGGGGAGCCTTTCTTGGTAATGGCCCCCTCAGGCGGACCCATTAACGCTCCAAGAAACTTTGGGATTTACTTCTGACTTCAACTTCTTGAGAGGTTTGTTCAGTCTCCTCTCAACTTCTGATGTTCACGCACTCAGCACCAAATACACCCGAGGGGCTCATTAAAATGCCAAAAGCCCTAACGACTCTGGTCTCGTTCCATCATTTTCGTCCGGGCTTCAATTCTTGTGGGGCTGACGGCAGAGCTTCCAGGAGCATGTTTACAAGAGCACTATTTCAATGAGCACCTGAAAAAGAAAGATGGCGGCTTCTTAAGCCTTCTTTAGCCTTCAGTTTTCAAAATAAGTGATATCCACATTCTCCAACTGATACTGATCCAGAGCGCGTCCTCCTAACGATGCCTGGACATGTAGGAAAAAAGCAGTATTTTGGATATGAAACATGTATGGACAACTTTCCTCCTCACCTCCCCTACGTGTTAAGTCCAGGCTGCCTCCAGTGAGGTCCACCTTCCACAAGGCACAACCATAATTGGAGCTGCTGAAAGCCTGCTCCTATTTTTTAACTGTTGAAAACGCCTCTCAGAAGACCGGTGTATTAAAAAAACAAGCAAACACCACCAACAGCAAAATAAAACGGTGCCACCAGAGAGGGCCATAAGACCAAAGAACGTTAAGAACTGCAAAACGCAACCTAATATTCCTCCGCTTTAAATCCTTTCTTAAATTTCTTTCTCCTCTCATTTTAGCGACATGTGCTAAACATTTTTGCTCTAACCAGGCCCACACCATTCTAAAAGAGACTTTCATGTCTCGCGGAGAGCTTAGCGGCCCGAACCGCTCCCTAGGGGCCCAGCACTCTCCATGACACTCCTCGTTCTTTGGACAGATCCGTTCCCGCTCCCAGGTGTCGAGCTCAATGAAATACTCTGGGGTTTGGAGGGCCAAATTTGCCCAAACCTCAACATACCTCTTAAAGGAGACCCTAATCATCTCGCCACACTCCCTTCTCGTTCCCTGCACCGTAAATGAAGGGCGACTCCAAGTTAGGTGACCTCGCCCCATGCCACACCCCTTTCAGTGCAGATGTCTCTGTCTAGTCCAGCTTTTGGGACTTTCCCTTTCAAGGGAGAGAAAAAAGGTGTCTCACTGAGAAGGCTGGAGAGGCTTCTCCTGGTGACCAGCCAACGCTCCAGAAAGGTTCCCCTAGATCCTGAGGTCACATGTCCCAGCAGCACGTGGCAACACAGTGACCCCCCAGGGCATCTCGGGCAGCGGTAGTCTCCGTATGGGGGCAAATGAACAAAGGCCTGAAGGCAATTTTTTTTAGTCATGAGATGAAACCTATCCAAAAAAATGTCTCGATGCCAAAACTGAAAGGAAAACGTACTCATGTCCAGCCATGCCAACATTTTTGATCCATGCTAATGCAGCTTTTCTTTCTTCTTTTATTGGAAGCATCATGTGCATGAATTTGCAGTATTTACTCCCTCTATTTGCATAGAGGAACTAGACGAGGTTGCTCTGGGGCTCCCCTCAACTCTGCGTGCTCTACAAACGTGCTGCGAGCGCGCTCCATCCCATGGCCGAGGGATGACGTTAGACGGCGTTGCCCCAGGTGTTGATCACTGAGGGCTGCTGCTAGCAACTGCCTGCCCCTGGCACCTCGTGCCGCTGATCACAGCTTTTTTTGCCTGAACGCAGGGCATGGCTTTTTCTCCTCCTGCCTTGTTCCCATGCCACATGGGCTCTTCTGCTGCAATTTGTCACCGTCTGGGACCTTCTGAAACACAACTGCTCTCATAAAAACATCCCCAACCATCAGCCTCCTGACGGCCTGTCAGCTGACCAGAGACAGTCCTAATCGCCTACCAAGCCAATGGGCCTGCTGCTCGCCTTTCACCTTGCCTTAGGGAAACGAACTCGGAATGGTCTTGGCGTCCATCCAGGCAGGGGCTCAGGAAGAAATGACCTCGCAATCATCACCTAAGCCCTGTACCTGCTGCTGACCTATCAGAGGCTGACATGGAAGTGGTCTCACAGTCTCCAGCCAAGCCATGCAACTGTTTCGGGCCTATCAGCTACTCCGTTCTAAATGACCTCCCAAGCAACCTCCCAGCCCTGGGCCTCTTGCTGGCCTCGGAGGTCCTCAGGCACAAGGGACCTCACAAACAATTGCCCCAAGCACTAGCCAAGTGCTGGCCCATCAGCTGCTCAGCTACAGGTGACCTTACACTCATCTACCAAGGCCACGTGGCTGCAGGTGGCCTTTCAGCTTCTCCGAGGGACAAGGTTGGCCTTCCTGCTTGGGAGGCCACTTCTGTCTCAGCCTCTGCTAGGCTACCAGCAGGCACAGGGCTGGGGCATGTGCATGGCAGGTCACGTCTGCCTTTAGCAGCTGATAGACCAGCAGCAGGCACATGGCTTGGGTGCTGATCGGGAGCTTCCTTGTGTCTAAGCAGGTGAACCTGGCGGTTTACTTAACCTCCTGGCTGGAGAAGAGTAAATGTCTTTTACCTAGACTTTAGCAAGGTGTTTGACGCTGTCTTCAACAATGTTCTTGTATGCATGCTACAACATTGCAGTCTAGACGGGTGGACAACCAGATGGGTAGAAAGCTGCTTAGATGATGAGGCTCAGAAGGCAGTGATGAATGGGTAGTACTCTTCCTGGAGGCCAGGCAGAAGTGCAGCACCACCCATCTCCCCAGGAACCTGTCCCTTTTATCATCTTGATTAGTGACACCGAGCAGGCAACACTCTTCATGCTGGTAGAGGAGCCCAAACTGGAGGCAGGGGGAACCAGTCCTATGCTTGAGGCTGTCATTCAGAGGGATCTAGACAGGCAGGAGGAATGGGCTCTCAGAAACCTCACGAGATTCAACAAGGACAAATGCAAGGTCTTGTACCTGCGATAAACCAACACCCTGCAGTGTTACGAGAAGCTCACCAAGAAGATGGAGGCAGGGTCTTCACCATCGTGCATGGTGGGAGGCCAAGGGACAGCGAGCATAAGTTGAAAGAAGGGTCATTCATGCAGGAGATGATAAGGAAAAGCTTTTCCACTAAGAGGAGGATCAAGCATTGGAAGTGGCTGCCCAGAGAGGCTGTGCAGTCTCCTCCTGTGGAGGTTTCCGAGACCAGACTGGATCAAGTCCAGAGCAACCTGGTCCGATGCCAGAGCTGATCCTGCTGTGAGCAAAGGGATTGGGCTAGAGACCTCCTGAGGTCCCTTCCACCCTGAAGGAGTCTATGATTTTTCCTCCTCGGGGTCTTCGCTCTTTGATGTCAGGGAAAGCATGCAGCTTCCCCATGACAGTGGAAGCAGGTCAGCTTTCTTGTCCTTCTCCAGGCAGAGTTGTTCCGATGCAGAGCTTCTTGGCAGGGACCCCCAAAGCAGCCCTGATCAATCCTTTGCTTCACATTTAAGTTTGTCTTTTACCTTCCTGATCCCCTCCCATAAACTCAGCCCAGCCCTGCTTACCCTTTCCCCATTGGCACCATTTTGTTCTGTCGTGGTTTGGTTTTGCTTTGGTTTTTTGACACAGAGGAGCTTCAGGCCAGAGAGGCCGTGATAAGCACGGGTGATTTGGACAACAGAAACCTCATAAAGGTTTACAAAAGAAGTGTCAAGTCCTGCAACTAGGGGGGAATAGCTGTGTTCATGAGGAGAGGTTGAGGGTCCTGGGCTTCTCTATCTTGCTGAGGTGGAGGTGAAGGGCAGTAGAGTAGGAGCCTGTGACTGCTCGAATGGTCGTTTCAGAGGTGATGGAGCTTTTCTTGGTAGGGAGAAGGAGTGTGAGAAGGGGAAACAGCCACAGACCATAGCTTGTGGGGTTCAGATGGGAAAAAGGAATGTCACGCCAAGGGTAGTGCTGTGCTGTGGTGCTCCAGGTCACCCAGAAGGGAGCCTGTGATCAGCCCCTGGCTTTGTGTTTCAAGGAAAAGCAAGTGAGGACACAAAGACATCAGCAGAGGTGAGGAGCTCCAGGCGTGACAGCAAGGTGGGGAAGCAGAAGCAGGTTGGCTGTCTACAGGCTGCAGGGGAAACAGGCGCAGGCGAGGCAGAGCATAGGGCAACCTGTGGTGGAGACAAGCCAAGGGCACTGCCAAGGCTCAAAGCTCCCAGCAGAACTGAGGTCTTTTTTCTCTTGCCTGTAGCTGCTATCGCTGCCACCAAGGCCTCCGAGAAGAGGCCATTTCCTTAAAGCACCGTGGCCTCCCTGCCTTCTTGTCCCCACGGAGCCCAGGAGGCTCCGTAGCATCGTCCTGCACGCGGCGTTGCGCGCTCCCACCCTCACGCTGCCCCCACAAAGAGCCCTGAGCAAGGTGTGAGGGAAAGCATCACCCTACCAGGGTTGGCTCTCAGGCCCTGGCCATTCTCCTTGATAAAACACAGCAAGGGTTACCTGGCATCAGAGCCACCTAAGCATTTCCTTTGCCTTCCTGCAATCAGGGCCTCCAACCTTCTGCTCTAATCAGACCCTGGGGAGCCTTTCTTGGTAATGGCCCCCTCAGGCGGACCCATTAACGCTCCAAGAAACTTTGGGATTTACTTCTGACTTCAACTTCTTGAGAGGTTTGTTCAGTCTCCTCTCAACTTCTGATGTTCACGCACTCAGCACCAAATACACCCGAGGGGCTCATTAAAATGCCAAAAGCCCTAACGACTCTGGTCTCGTTCCATCATTTTCTTCCGGGCTTCAATTCTTGTGGGGCTGACGGCAGAGCTTCCAGGAGCGTGTTTACAAGAGCACTATTTCAAGGAGCACCTGAAAAAGAAAGATGGCGGCTTCTTAAGCCTTCTTTAGCCTTCAGTTTTCAAAATAAGTGATATCCACATTCTCCAACTGATACTGATCCAGAGCGCGTCCTCCTAACGATGCCTGGACATGTAGGAAAAAAGCAGTATTTTGGATACGAAACATGTATGGACAACTTTCCTCCTCACCTCCCCTACATGTTAAGTCCAGGCTGCCTCCAGTGAGGTCCACCTTCCACAAGGCACAACCATAATTGGAGCTGGTGAAAGCCTCTTCCTATTTTTTAACTGTTGAAAACGCCTCTCAGAAGACCGGTGTATTAAAAAAACAAGCAACCACCACCAACAGCAAAATAAAACGGTGCCACCAGAGAGGGCCATAAGACCAAAGAACGTTAAGAACTGCAAAACGCAACCTAATATTCCTCCGCTTTAAATCCTTTCTTAAATTTCTTTCTCCTCTCATTTTAGCGACATGTGCTAAACATTTTTGCTCTAACCAGGCCCACACCATTCTAAAAGAGACTTTCATGTCTCGCGGAGAGCTTAGCGGCCCGAACCGCTCCCTAGGGGCCCAGCACTCTCCATGACACTCCTCGTTCTTTGGACAGATCCGTTCCCGCTCCCAGGTGTCGAGCTCAATGAAATACTCTGGGGTTTGGAGGGCCAAATTTGCCCAAACCTCAACATACCTCTTAAAGGAGACCCTAATCATCTCGCCACACTCCCTTCTCGTTCCCTGCACCGTAAATGAAGGGCGACTCCAAGTTAGGTGACCTCGCCCCATGCCACACCCCTTTCAGTGCAGATGTCTCTGTCTAGTCCAGCTTTTGGGACTTTCCCTTTCAAGGGAGAGAAAAAAGGTGTCTCACTGAGAAGGCTGGAGAGGCTTCTCCTGGTGACCAGCCGACGCTCCAGAAAGGTTCCCCTAGGTCCTGAGGTCACATGTCCCAGCAGCACGTGGCAACACAGTGACCCCCCAGGGCATCTCGGGCAGCGGTAGTCTCCGTATGGGGGCAAATGAACAAAGGCCTGAAGGTAATTTCTTTTAGTCATGAGATGAAACCTATCCAAAAAAATGTCTCGATGCCAAAACTGAAGGGAAAACGTACTCATGTCCAGCCATGCCAACATTTTTGATCCATGCTAATGCAGCTTTTCTTTCTGCTTTTATTGGAAGCATCATGTGCATGAATTTGCAGTATTTACTCCCTCTATTTGCATAGAGGAACTAGACGAGGTTGCTCTGGGGCTCCCCTCAACTCTGCGTGCTCTACAAACGTGCTGCGAGCGCGCTCCATCCCATGGCCAAGGGATGACGTTAGACGGCGTTGCCCCAGGTGTTGATCACTGAGGGCTGCTGCTGCTAGCAACTGCCTGCCCCTGGCACCTCGTGCCACTGATCACAGCTGTTTTTGCCTGAACGCAGGGCATGGCTTTTTCTCCTCCTGCCTTGTTCCCATGCCACATGGGCTCTTCTGCTGCAATTTGTCACCGTCTGGGACCTTCTGAAACACAACTGCTCTCATAAAAACATCCCCAACCATCAGCCTCCTGATGGCCTGTCAGCTGACCAGAGACAGTCCTAATCGCCTACCAAGCCAATGGGCCTGCTGCTCGCCTTTCACCTTGCCTTAGGGAAACGAACTCGGAATGGTCTTGGCGTCCATCCAGGCAGGGGCTCAGGAAGAAATGACCTCGCAATCATCACCTAAGCCCTGTACCTGCTGCTGACCTATCAGAGGCTGACATGGAAGTGGTCTCACAGTCTCCAGCCAAGCCATGCAACTGTTTCGGGCCTATCAGCTACTCCGTTCTAAATGACCTCCCAAGCAACCTCCCAGCCCTGGGCCTCTTGCTGGCCTCGGAGGTCCTCAGGCACAAGGGACCTCACAAACAATTGCCCCAAGCACTAGCCAAGTGCTGGCCCATCAGCTGCTCAGCTACAGGTGACCTTACACTCATCTACCAAGGCCACGTGGCTGCAGGTGGCCTTTCAGCTTCTCCGAGGGACAAGGTTTGCCTTCCTGCTTGGGAGGCCACTTCTGTCTCAGCCTCTGCTAGGCTACCAGCAGGCACAGGGCTGGGGCATGTGCATGGCAGGTCACGTCTGCCTTTAGCAGCTGATAGACCAGCAGCAGGCACATGGCTTGGGTGCTGATCGGGAGCTTCCTTGTGTCTAAGCAGGTGAACCTGGCGGTTTACTTAACCTCCTGGCTGGAGAAGAGTAAATGTCTTTTACCTAGACTTTAGCAAGGTGTTTGACGCTGTCTTCAACAATGTTCTTGTATGCATGCTACAACATTACAGTCTAGACGGGTGGACAACCAGATGGGTAGAAAGCTGCTTAGATGATGAGGCTCAGAAGGCAGTGACGAATGGGTAGTACTCTTCCTGGAGGCCAGGCAGAAGTGCAGCACCACCCATCTCCCCAGGAACCTGTCCCTTTTATCATCTTGATTAGTGACACCGAGCAGGCAACACTCTTCATGCTGGTAGAGGACCCCAAACTGGAGGCAGGGGGAACCAGTCCTATGCTTGAGGCTGTCATTCAGGGGGATCTAGACAGGCAGGAGGAATGGGCTCTCAGAAACCTCACGAGATTCAACAAGGACAAATGCAAGGTCTTGTACCTGCGATAAACCAACACCCTGCAGTGTTACGAGAAGGTCACCAAGAAGATGGAGGCAGGGTCTTCACCATCGTGCATGGTGGGAGGCCAAGAGACAGCGAGCATAAGTTGAAAGAAGAGTCATTCATGCAGGAGATGATAAGGAAAAGCTTTTCCACTAAGAGGAGGATCAAGCATTGGAAGTGGCTGCCCAGAGAGGCTGTGCAGTCTCCTCCCGTGGAGGTTTCCGAGACCAGACTGGATCAAGTCCAGAGCAACCTGGTCCGATGCCAGAGCTGATCCTGCTGTGAGCAAAGGGATAGGGCTAGAGACCTCCTGAGGTCCCTTCCACCCTGAAGGAGTCTATGATTTTTCCTCCTCGGGGTCTTCGCTCTTTGATGTCAGGGAAAGCATGCAGCTTCCCCATGACAGTGGAAGCCGGTCAGCGTTCTTGTCCTTCTCCAGGCAGAGTTGTTCCGATGCAGGGCTTCTTGGCAGGGACCCCCAAAGCAGCCCTGATCAATCCTTTGCTTCACATTTAAGTTTGTCTTTCACCTTCCTGATCCCCTCCCATAAACTCAGTCCAGCCCGGCTTACCCTTTCCCCATTGGCACCATTTTGTTCTGTCGTGGTTTGGTTTTGCTTTGGTTTTTTGACACAGAGGAGCTTCAGGCCAGAGAGGCCGTGATAAGCACGGGTGATTTGGACAACAGAAACCTCATGAAGGTTTACAAAAGAAGTGTCAAGTCCTGCAACTAGGGGGGAATAGCTGTGTTCATGAGGAGAGGTTGAGGGTCCTGGCCTTCTTTATCTTGCTGAAGTGGAGGTGAAGGGCAGTAGAGTAGGAGCCTGTGACTGCTCGAATGGTCGTTTCAGAGGTGATGGAGCTTTTCTTGGTAGGGAGAAGGAGTGTGAGAAGGGGAAACAGCCACAGACCATAGCTTGTGGGGTTCAGATGGGAAAAAGGAATGTCACGCCAAGGGTAGTGCTGTGCTGTGGTGCTCCAGGTCACCCAGAAGGGAGCCTGTGATCAGCCCCTGGCTTTGTGTTTCAAGGAAAAGCAAGTGAGGACACAAAGACATCAGCAGAGGTGAGGAGCTCCAGGCGTGACAGCAAGGTGGGGAAGCAGAAGCAGGTTGGCTGTCTACAGGCTGCAGGGGAAACAGGCGCAGGCGAGGGAGAACACAGGGCAACCTGTGGTGGAGACAAGCCAAGGGCACTGCCAAGGCTCAAAGCTCCCAGCAGAACTGAGGTCTTTTTTCTCTTGCCTGTAGCTGCTATCGCTGCCACCAAGGCCTCCGAGAAGAGGCCATTTCCTTAAAGCACCGTGGCCTCCCTGCCTTCTTGTCCCCACGGAGCCCAGGAGGCTCCGTAGCATCGTCCTGCACGCGGCGTTGTGCGCTCCCACCCTCACGCTGCCCCCACAAAGAGCCCTGAGCAAGGTGTGAGGGAAAGCATCACCCTACCAGGGTTGGCTCTCAGGCCCTGGCCATTCTCCTTGATAAAACACAGCAAGGGTTACCTGGCATCAGAGCCACCTAAGCATTTCCTTTGCCTTCCTGCAATCAGGGCCTCCAACCTTCTGCTCTAATCAGACCCTGGGGAGCCTTTCTTGGTAATGGCCCCCTCAGGCGGACCCATTAACGCTCCAAGAAACTTTGGGATTTACTTCTGACTTCAACTTCTTGAGAGGTTTGTTCAGTCTCCTCTCAACTTCTGATGTTCACGCACTCAGCACCAAATACACCCGAGGGGCTCATTAAAATGCCAAAAGCCCTAACGACTCTGGTCTCGTTCCATCATTTTCGTCCGGGCTTCAATTCTTGTGGGGCTGACGGCAGAGCTTCCAGGAGCGTGTTTACAAGAGCACTATTTCAAGGAGCACCTGAAAAAGAAAGATGGCGGCTTCTTAAGCCTTCTTTAGCCTTCAGTTTTCAAAATAAGTGATATCCACATTCTCCAACTGATACTGATCCAGAGCGCGTCCTCCTAACGATGCCTGGACATGTAGGAAAAAAGCAGTATTTTGGATATGAAACATGTATGGACAACTTTCCTCCTCACCTCCCCTACATGTTAAGTCCAGGCTGCCTCCAGTGAGGTCCACCTTCCACAAGGCACAACCATAATTGGAGCTGGTGAAAGCCTCTTCCTATTTTTTAACTGTTGAAAACGCCTCTCAGAAGACCGGTGTATTAAAAAAACAAGCAACCACCACCAACAGCAAAATAAAACGGTGCCACCAGAGAGGGCCATAAGACCAAAGAACGTTAAGAACTGCAAAACGCAACCTAATATTCCTCCGCTTTAAATCCTTTCTTAAATTTCTTTCTCCTCTCATTTTAGCGACATGTGCTAAACATTTTTGCTCTAACCAGGCCCACACCATTCTAAAAGAGACTTTCATGTCTCGCGGAGAGCTTAGCGGCCCGAACCGCTCCCTAGGGGCCCAGCACTCTCCATGACACTCCTCGTTCTTTGGACAGATCCGTTCCCGCTCCCAGGTGTCGAGCTCAATGAAATACTCTGGGGTTTGGAGGGCCAAATTTGCCCAAACCTCAACATACCTCTTAAAGGAGACCCTAATCATCTCGCCACACTCCCTTCTCGTTCCCTGCACCGTAAATGAAGGGCGACTCCAAGTTAGGTGACCTCGCCCCATGCCACACCCCTTTCAGTGCAGATGTCTCTGTCTAGTCCAGCTTTTGGGACTTTCCCTTTCAAGGGAGAGAAAAAAGGTGTCTCACTGAGAAGGCTGGAGAGGCTTCTCCTGGTGACCAGCCGACGCTCCAGAAAGGTTCCCCTAGGTCCTGAGGTCACATGTCCCAGCAGCACGTGGCAACACAGTGACCCCCCAGGGCATCTCGGGCAGCGGTAGTCTCCGTATGGGGGCAAATGAACAAAGGCCTGAAGGTAATTTCTTTTAGTCATGAGATGAAACCTATCCAAAAAAATGTCTCGATGCCAAAACTGAAGGGAAAACGTACTCATGTCCAGCCATGCCAACATTTTTGATCCATGCTAATGCAGCTTTTCTTTCTGCTTTTATTGGAAGCATCATGTGCATGAATTTGCAGTATTTACTCCCTCTATTTGCATAGAGGAACTAGACGAGGTTGCTCTGGGGCTCCCCTCAACTCTGCGTGCTCTACAAACGTGCTGCGAGCGCGCTCCATCCCATGGCCAAGGGATGACGTTAGACGGCGTTGCCCCAGGTGTTGATCACTGAGGGCTGCTGCTGCTAGCAACTGCCTGCCCCTGGCACCTCGTGCCACTGATCACAGCTGTTTTTGCCTGAACGCAGGGCATGGCTTTTTCTCCTCCTGCCTTGTTCCCATGCCACATGGGCTCTTCTGCTGCAATTTGTCACCGTCTGGGACCTTCTGAAACACAACTGCTCTCATAAAAACATCCCCAACCATCAGCCTCCTGATGGCCTGTCAGCTGACCAGAGACAGTCCTAATCGCCTACCAAGCCAATGGGCCTGCTGCTCGCCTTTCACCTTGCCTTAGGGAAACGAACTCGGAATGGTCTTGGCGTCCATCCAGGCAGGGGCTCAGGAAGAAATGACCTCGCAATCATCACCTAAGCCCTGTACCTGCTGCTGACCTATCAGAGGCTGACATGGAAGTGGTCTCACAGTCTCCAGCCAAGCCATGCAACTGTTTCGGGCCTATCAGCTACTCCGTTCTAAATGACCTCCCAAGCAACCTCCCAGCCCTGGGCCTCTTGCTGGCCTCGGAGGTCCTCAGGCACAAGGGACCTCACAAACAATTGCCCCAAGCACTAGCCAAGTGCTGGCCCATCAGCTGCTCAGCTACAGGTGACCTTACACTCATCTACCAAGGCCACGTGGCTGCAGGTGGCCTTTCAGCTTCTCCGAGGGACAAGGTTTGCCTTCCTGCTTGGGAGGCCACTTCTGTCTCAGCCTCTGCTAGGCTACCAGCAGGCACAGGGCTGGGGCATGTGCATGGCAGGTCACGTCTGCCTTTAGCAGCTGATAGACCAGCAGCAGGCACATGGCTTGGGTGCTGATCGGGAGCTTCCTTGTGTCTAAGCAGGTGAACCTGGCGGTTTACTTAACCTCCTGGCTGGAGAAGAGTAAATGTCTTTTACCTAGACTTTAGCAAGGTGTTTGACGCTGTCTTCAACAATGTTCTTGTATGCATGCTACAACATTGCAGTCTAGACGGGTGGACAACCAGATGGGTAGAAAGCTGCTTAGATGATGAGGCTCAGAAGGCAGTGATGAATGGGTAGTACTCTTCCTGGAGGCCAGGCAGAAGTGCAGCACCACCCATCTCCCCAGGAACCTGTCCCTTTTATCATCTTGATTAGTGACACCGAGCAGGCAACACTCTTCATGCTGGTAGAGGAGCCCAAACTGGAGGCAGGGGGAACCAGTCCTATGCTTGAGGCTGTCATTCAGAGGGATCTAGACAGGCAGGAGGAATGGGCTCTCAGAAACCTCACGAGATTCAACAAGGACAAATGCAAGGTCTTGTACCTGCGATAAACCAACACCCTGCAGTGTTACGAGAAGGTCACCAAGAAGATGGAGGCAGGGTCTTCACCATCGTGCATGGTGGGAGGCCAAGAGACAGCGAGCATAAGTTGAAAGAAGAGTCATTCATGCAGGAGATGATAAGGAAAAGCTTTTCCACTAAGAGGAGGATCAAGCATTGGAAGTGGCTGCCCAGAGAGGCTGTGCAGTCTCCTCCCGTGGAGGTTTCCGAGACCAGACTGGATCAAGTCCAGAGCAACCTGGTCCGATGCCAGAGCTGATCCTGCTGTGAGCAAAGGGATTGGGCTAGAGACCTCCTGAGGTCCCTTCCACCCTGAAGGAGTCTATGATTTTTCCTCCTCGGGGTCTTCGCTCTTTGATGTCAGGGAAAGCATGCAGCTTCCCCATGACAGTGGAAGCAGGTCAGCTTTCTTGTCCTTCTCCAGGCAGAGTTGTTCCGATGCAGAGCTTCTTGGCAGGGACCCCCAAAGCAGCCCTGATCAATCCTTTGCTTCACATTTAAGTTTGTCTTTCACCTTCCTGATCCCCTCCCATAAACTCAGCCCAGCCCGGCTTACCCTTTCCCCATTGGCACCATTTTGTTCTGTCGTGGTTTGGTTTTGCTTTGGTTTTTTGACACAGAGGAGCTTCAGGCCAGAGAGGCCGTGATAAGCACGGGTGATTTGGACAACAGAAACCTCATGAAGGTTTACAAAAGAAGTGTCAAGTCCTGCAACTAGGGGGGAATAGCTGTGTTCATGAGGAGAGGTTGAGGGTCCTGGGCTTCTCTATCTTGCTGAGGTGGAGGTGAAGGGCAGTAGA
Organism: Struthio camelus; assembly: GCF_040807025.1. Taxonomy (NCBI): domain Eukaryota; kingdom Metazoa; phylum Chordata; class Aves; order Struthioniformes; family Struthionidae; genus Struthio; species Struthio camelus. The sequence continues at coordinate 1,161,853 of NC_090973.1, read as the reverse complement.
GTAGGAGCCTGTGACTGCTCGAATGGTCGTTTCAGAGGGGATGGAGCTTTTCTTGGTAGGGAGAAGGAGTGTGAGAAGGGGAAACAGCCACAGACCATAGCTTGTGGGGTTCAGATGGGAAAAAGGAATGTCACGCCAAGGGTAGTGCTGTGCTGTGGTGCTCCAGGTCACCCAGAAGGGAGCCTGTGATCAGCCCCTGGCTTTGTGTTTCAAGGAAAAGCAAGTGAGGACACAAAGACATCAGCAGAGGTGAGGAGCTCCAGGCGTGACAGCAAGGTGGGGAAGCAGAAGCAGGTTGGCTGTCTACAGGCTGCAGGGGAAACAGGCGCAGGCGAGGGAGAACACAAGGCAACCTGTGGTGGAGACAAGCCAAGGGCACTGCCAAGGCTCAAAGCTCCCAGCAGAACTGAGGTCTTTTTTCTCTTGCCTGTAGCTGCTATCGCTGCCACCAAGGCCTCCGAGAAGAGGCCATTTCCTTAAAGCACCGTGGCCTCCCTGCCTGCTTGTCCCCACGGAGCCCAGGAGGCTCCGTAGCATCGTCCTGCACGCGGCGTTGCGCGCTCCCACCCTCACGCTGCCCCCACAAAGAGCCCTGAGCAAGGTGTGAGGGAAAGCATCACCCTACCAGGGTTGGCTCTCACGCCCTGGCCATTCTCCTTGATAAAACACATCAAGGGTTGCCTGGCATCAGAGCCACCTAAGCATTTCCTTTGCCTTCCTGCAATCAGGGCCTCCAACCTTCTGCTCTAATCAGACCCTGGGGAGCCTTTCTTGGTAATGGCCCCCTCAGGCGGACCCATTAACGCTCCAAGAAACTTTGGGATTTACTTCTGACTTCAACTTCTTGAGAGGTTTGTTCAGTCTCCTCTCAACTTCTGATGTTCACGCACTCAGCCCCAAATACACCCGAGGGGCTCATTAAAATGCCAAAAGCCCTAACGACTCTGGTCTCGTTCCATCATTTTCGTCCAGGCTTCAATTCTTGTGGGGCTGACGGCAGAGCTTCCAGGAGCGTGTTTACAAGAGCACTATTTCAAGGAGCACCTGAAAAAGAAAGATGGTGGCTTCTTAAGCCTTCTTTAGCCTTCAGTTTTCAAAATAAGTGATATCCACATTCTCCAACTGATACTGATCCAGAGCGCGTCCTCCTAACGATGCCTGGACATGTAGGAAAAAAGCAGTATTTTGGATATGAAACATGTATGGACAACTTTCCTCCTCACCTCCCCTACATGTTAAGTCCAGGCTGCCTCCAGTGAGGTCCACCTTCCACAAGGCACAACCATAATTGGAGCTGGTGAAAGCCTCTTCCTATTTTTTAACTGTTGAAAACGCCTCTCAGAAGACCGGTGTATTAAAAAAACAAGCAACCACCACCAACAGCAAAATAAAACGGTGCCACCAGAGAGGGCCATAAGACCAAAGAACGTTAAGAACTGCAAAACGCAACCTAATATTCCTCCGCTTTAAATCCTTTCTTAAATTTCTTTCTCCTCTCATTTTAGCAGCATGTGCTAAACATTTTTGCTCTAACCAGGCCCACACCATTCTAAAAGAGACTTTCATGTCTCGCGGAGAGCTTAGCGGCCCGAACCGCTCCCTAGGGGCCCAGCACTCTCCATGACACTCCTCGTTCTTTGGACAGATCCGTTCCCGCTCCCAGGTGTCGAGCTCAATGAAATACTCTGGGGTTTGGAGGGCCAAATTTGCCCAAACCTCAACATACCTCTTAAAGGAGACCCTAATCATCTCGCCACACTCCCTTCTCGTTCCCTGCACCGTAAATGAAGGGCGACTCCAAGTTAGGTGACCTCGCCCCATGCCACACCCCTTTCAGTGCAGATGTCTCTGTCTAGTCCAGCTTTTGGGACTTTCCCTTTCAAGGGAGAGAAAAAAGGTGTCTCACTGAGAAGGCTGGAGAGGCTTCTCCTGGTGACCAGCCGACGCTCCAGAAAGGTTCCCCTAGATCCTGAGGTCACATGTCCCAGCAGCACGTGGCAACACAGTGACCCCCCAGGGCATCTCGGGCAGCGGTAGTCTCCGTATGGGGGCAAATGAACAAAGGCCTGAAGGTAATTTCTTTTAGTCATGAGATGAAACCTATCCAAAAAAATGTCTCGATGCCAAAACTGAAAGGAAAACGTACTCATGTCCAGCCATGCCAACATTTTTGATCCATGCTAATGCAGCGTTTCTTTCTTCTTTTATTGGAAGCATCATGTGCATGAATTTGCAGTATTTACTCCCTCTATTTGCATAGAGGAACTAGACGAGGTTGCTCTGGGGCTCCCCTCAACTCTGCGTGCTCTACAAACGTGCTGCGAGCGCGCTCCATCCCATGGCCAAGGGATGACGTTAGACGGCGTTGCCCCAGCTGTTGATCACTGAGGGCTGCTGCTAGCAACTGCCTGCCCCTGGCACCTCGTGCCACTGATCACAGCTGTTTTTGCCTGAACGCAGGGCATGGCTTTTTCTCCTCCTGCCTTGTTCCCATGCCACATGGGCTCTTCTGCTGCAATTTGTCACCGTCTGGGACCTTCTGAAACACAACTGCTCTCATAAAAACATCCCCAACCATCAGCCTCCTGATGGCCTGTCAGCTGACCAGAGACAGTCCTAATCGCCTACCAAGCCAATGGGCCTGCTGCTCGCCTTTCACCTTGCCTTAGGGAAACGAACTCGGAATGGTCTTGGCGTCCATCCAGGCAGGGGCTCAGGAAGAAATGACCTCGCAATCATCACCTAAGCCCTGTACCTGCTGCTGACCTATCAGAGGCTGACATGGAAGTGGTCTCACAGTCTCCAGCCAAGCCATGCAACTGTTTCGGGCCTATCAGCTACTCCGTTCTAAATGACCTCCCAAGCAACCTCCCAGCCCTGGGCCTCTTGCTGGCCTCGGAGGTCCTCAGGCACAAGGGACCTCACAAACAATTGCCCCAAGCACTAGCCAAGTGCTGGCCCATCAGCTGCTCAGCTACAGGTGACCTTACACTCATCTACCAAGGCCACGTGGCTGCAGGTGGCCTTTCAGCTTCTCCGAGGGACAAGGTTTGCCTTCCTGCTTGGGAGGCCACTTCTGTCTCAGCCTCTGCTAGGCTACCAGCAGGCACAGGGCTGGGGCATGTGCATGGCAGGTCACGTCTGCCTTTAGCAGCTGATAGACCAGCAGCAGGCACATGGCTTGGGTGCTGATCGGGAGCTTCCTTGTGTCTAAGCAGGTGAACCTGGCGGTTTACTTAACCTCCTGGCTGGAGAAGAGTAAATGTCTTTTACCTAGACTTTAGCAAGGTGTTTGACGCTGTCTTCAACAATGTTCTTGTATGCATGCTACAACATTGCAGTCTAGACGGGTGGACAACCAGATGGGTAGAAAGCTGCTTAGATGATGAGGCTCAGAAGGCAGTGATGAATGGGTAGTACTCTTCCTGGAGGCCAGGCAGAAGTGCAGCACCACCCATCTCCCCAGGAACCTGTCCCTTTTATCATCTTGATTAGTGACACCGAGCAGGCAACACTCTTCATGCTGGTAGAGGACCCCAAACTGGAGGCAGGGGGAACCAGTCCTATGCTTGAGGCTGTCATTCAGAGGGATCTAGACAGGCAGGAGGAATGGGCTCTCAGAAACCTCACGAGATTCAACAAGGACAAATGCAAGGTCTTGTACCTGCGATAAACCAATACCCTGCAGTGTTACGAGAAGCTCACCAAGAAGATGGAGGCAGGGTCTTCACCATCGTGCATGGTGGGAGGCCAAGAGACAGCGAGCATAAGTTGAAAGAAGAGTCATTCATGCAGGAGATGATAAGGAAAAGCTTTTCCACTAAGAGGAGGATCAAGCATTGGAAGTGGCTGCCCAGAGAGGCTGTGCAGTCTCCTCCCGTGGAGGTTTCCGAGACCAGACTGGATCAAGTCCAGAGCAACCTGGTCCGATGCCAGAGCTGATCCTGCTGTGAGCAAAGGGATTGGGCTAGAGACCTCCTGAGGTCCCTTCCACCCTGAAGGAGTCTATGATTTTTCCTCCTCGGGGTCTTCGCTCTTTGATGTCAGGGAAAGCATGCAGCTTCCCCATGACAGTGGAAGCAGGTCAGCTTTCTTGTCCTTCTGCAGGCAGAGTTGTTCTGATGCAGAGCTTCTTGGCAGGGACCCCCAAAGCAGCCCTGATCAATCCTTTGCTTCACATTTAAGTTTGTCTTTCACCTTCCTGATCCCCTCCCATAAACTCAGCCCAGCCCGGCTTACCCTTTCCCCATTGGCACCATTTTGTTCTGTCGTGGTTTGGTTTTGCTTTGGTTTTTTGACACAGAGGAGCTTCAGGCCAGAGAGGCCGTGATAAGCACGGGTGATTTGGACAACAGAAACCTCATGAAGGTTTACAAAAGAAGTGTCAAGTCCTGCAACTAGGGGGGAATAGCTGTGTTCATGAGGAGAGGTTGAGGGTCCTGACCTTCTCTATCTTGCTGAGGTGGAGGTGAAGGGCAGTAGAGTAGGAGCCTGTGACTGCTCGAATGGTCGTTTCAGAGGGGATGGAGCTTTTCTTGGTAGGGAGAAGGAGTGTGAGAAGGGGAAACAGCCACAGACCATAGCTTGTGGGGTTCAGATGGGAAAAAGGAATGTCACGCCAAGGGTAGTGCTGTGCTGTGGTGCTCCAGGTCACCCAGAAGGGAGCCTGTGATCAGCCCCTGGCTTTGTGTTTCAAGGAAAAGCAAGTGAGGACACAAAGACATCAGCAGAGGTGAGGAGCTCCAGGCGTGACAGCAAGGTGGGGAAGCAGAAGCAGGTTGGCTGTCTACAGGCTGCAGGGGAAACAGGCACAGGCGAGGGAGAACATAGGGCAACCTGTGGTGGAGGCAACCAAGGGCACTGCCAAGGCTCAAAGCTCCCAGCAGAACTGAGGTCTTTTTTCTCTTGCCTGTAGCTGCTATCGCTGCCACCAAGGCCTCCGAGAAGAGGCCATTTCCTTAAAGCACCGTGGCCTCCCTGCCTTCTTGTCCCCACGGAGCCCAGGAGGCTCCGTAGCATCGTCCTGCACGCGGCGTTGCGCACTCCCACCCTCACGCTGCCCCCACAAAGAGCCCTGAGCAAGGTGTGAGGGAAAGCATCACCCTACCAGGGTTGGCTCTCACGCCCTGGCCATTCTCCTTGATAAAACACAGCAAGGGTTGCCTGGCATCAGAGCCACCTAAGCATTTCCTTTGCCTTCCTGCAATCAGGGCCTCCAACCTTCTGCTCTAATCAGACCCTGGGGAGCCTTTCTTGGTATGGCCCCCTCAGGCGGACCCATTAACGCTCCAAGAAACTTTGGGATTTACTTCTGACTTCAACTTCTTGAGAGGTTTGTTCAGTCTCCTCTCAACTTCTGATGTTCACGCACTCAGCACCAAATACACCCGAGGGGCTCATTAAAATGCCAAAAGCCCTAACGACTCTGGTCTCGTTCCATCATTTTCGTCCGGGCTTCAATTCTTGTGGGGCTGACGGCAGAGCTTCCCGGAGCGTGTTTACAAGAGCACTATTTCAATGAGCACCTGAAAAAGAAAGATAGCGGTTTCTTAAGCCTTCTTTAGCCTTCAGTTTTCAAAATAAGTGATATCCACATTCTCCAACTGATACTGATCCAGAGCGCGTCCTCCTAACGATGCCTGGACATGCAGGAAAAAAGCAGTATTTTGGATACGAAACATGTATGGACAATTTTCCTCCTCACCTCCCCTACATGTTAAGTCCAGGCTGCCTCCAGTGAGGTCCACCTTCCACAAGGCACAACCATAATTGGAGCTGGTGAAAGCCTCTTCCTATTTTTTAACTGTTGAAAACGCCTCTCAGAAGACCGGTGTATTAAAAAAACAAGCAAACACCACCAACAGCAAAATAAAACGGTGCCACCAGAGAGGGCCATAAGACCAAAGAACGTTAAGAACTCCTACGAGGAGGGAGCAGGGCAATGAGTAGGATTGCAACGCTGGACTTCAGGAGAGCTGACTTTGGCCTCTTCAGGGACCTACTTAGGGGAATCTCCTGGGGTAGGGCCCTAGAAGGAAGAGGGGTCCAAGAAAGCTGGTTAATATTCAAGCGTCACTTCCTCCAGGCTCAGGATCAGTGCATCCCTCTGAGGAAGAAGTCCAGCAAAGCGGGCAGGAGACCTGCATGGATGAGCAAGGAACTCCTGGCAAAACTCCAGCAGAAGAAGGAAGTGTACAGAATGTGGAAAAGGGGACAGGCCACTTGGGAGGACTACAGGGACGTTGTCAGAGCGTGCAGGGATGCGACAAGGAAGGCTAAGGCCCAGTTGGAATGAAATCTGGCAAGGGATGTCAAGGACAACAAGAAGGCCTTCTTCAAATACATCAAGAGCAAAAGGAAGACTAGGGAAAACGTGGGCCCGCGGCTGAATGGGGCAGGTGCCCTGGTGACAAAGGATACAGAGAAGGCAGAGTTATTGAATGCCTTCTTTGCTTCCGTCTTCACTGCTAAGGCCAGTCCTGAGGAATTCCAGACCTTGGAGACAAGAGAGGAAGGCTGGAGAAAGGAAGACTTTCCCTTGGTGGAGGAGGATCAGGTTAGAGATCTTTTGTCTAAACTTGACATCCATAAATCCATGGGCCCCGATGGGATGCACCCACGAGTGCTGAGGCAGCTGGCGGATGTTATCGCTAGGCCACTCTCCATCATCTTGGAAAGGTCCTGGAGATCAGGAGAGGTGCCTGAGGACTGGAAGAAAGCCAATGTCACGCCAGTCTTCCAAAAGGGCAAGAAGGAGGAGCCAGGAAACTACAGGCCTGTCAGCCTCACCTCCATCCCTGGAAAGGTGATGGAACAGCTCCTCCTGAAGGTCATCACTAAGCATGTGGAGGACAAGAAGGTGATCAGGAGTAGTCAGCATGGATTCACCAAAGGGAAATCATGCTTGACCAATCTGATAGCCTTCTCAGATGGGATGACTGGCTGGGTAGATGAGGGCAGAGCAGTGGATGTTGTCTACCTGGACTTCAGCCAGGCTTTTGACACTGTCTCCCATCACATCCTCCTAGGTAAGCTCAGGAAGTGTGGGCTAGATGAGTGGACGGTGAGGTGGCTTGAGAACTGGCTGGATGGCCGAGCTCAGAGGGTTGTGGTGAATGGCGCAGAGTCAAGTTGGAGGCCTGTGGCTAGTGGTGTCCCCCAGGGCTCAGTCCTGGGTCCAGTCTTGTTCAACGTATTCCTCAATGACCTGGAGGAAGGGACAGAGTGCACCCTCAGCAAGTTTGCTGATGAGACTAAACTGGGGGGAGAGGCTAACACACCAGAAGACTGTGCTGCCATTCCGAGGGACCTGGACAGGCTGGAGAGGTGGGCGGGGAGGAACCTCATGAAGTTCAACAAAGGCAAGTGCAAGGTCCTGCACCTAGGCAGGAATAATCCCCTGCACCAGTACAGGCTGGGGGTTGACCTGTTGAAAAGTAGCTCTGCCGAGAAGGACCTGGGAGTGCTGGTGGACAACAAGTTAAGCATGAGCCAGCAGTGTGCCCTTGTGGCCAAGAAGGCCAATGGTCTCCTGGGGTGCATGAGGCAGAGTGTTGCCAGCAGGTCGAGGGAGGTGATCCTGCCCCTCTCCTCAGCCCTGGTGAGGCCTCACCTGGAGGACTGTGTCCAGTTCTGGGCTCCCCAGGACAAGAGAGACATGGCACTCCTGGAGAGAGTCCAGTGGAGGGCTACCAAGATGATTAGCGGGCTGGAGCATCTCTCCTATGAAGAAAGACTGCAAGAGCTGGGCCTGTTCAGCCTGGAGAAGAGAAGATTGAGAGGGGATCTCATCAACGTGTACAAGTATCTGAAGGGGGAGTGTCAAGAGGATGAGGCCAGCCTCTTCTCTGTGGTGCCCCGCAACAGGACAAGAGGCAATGGGCAGAAACTGAACCACAGGAAGTTCCATCTGAACCTGAGAAAAAACTTCTTCACTGTGAGGGTGACAGAGCATTGGAACAGGTTGCCCAGAGAGGTGGTGGAGTCTCCTTCGCTGGAGATATTCAAAAGCCGTCTGGATGTGATCCTGGGCAATATGCTCTAGGTGACCCTGCTTGAGCAGGGAGGTTGGACTAGATGATCTCCAGAGGTCCCTTCCAACCTAAACGATTCTGTGATTCTGTGATTCTGTGAACTGCAAAACGCAACCTAATATTCCTCCGCTTTAAATCCTTTCTTAAATTTCTTTCTCCTCTCATTTTAGCGACATGTGCTAAACATTTTTGCTCTAACCAGGCCCACACCATTCTAAAAGAGACTTTCATGTCTCGCGGAGAGCTTAGCGGCCCGAACCGCTCCCTAGGGGCCCAGCACTCTCCATGACACTCCTCGTTCTTTGGACAGATCCGTTCCCGCTCCCAGGTGTCGAGCTCAATGAAATACTCTGGGGTTTGGAGGGCCAAATTTGCCCAAACCTCAACATACCTCTTAAAGGAGACCCTAATCATCTCGCCACACTCCCTTCTCGTTCCCTGCACCGTAAATGAAGGGCGACTCCAAGTTAGGTGACCTCGCCCCATGCCACACCCCTTTCAGTGCAGATGTCTCTGTCTAGTCCAGCTTTTGGGACTTTCCCTTTCAAGGGAGAGAAAAAAGGTGTCTCACTGAGAAGGCTGGAGAGGCTTCTCCTGGTGACCAGCCGACGCTCCAGAAAGGTTCCCCTAGGTCCTGAGGTCACATGTCCCAGCAGCACGTGGCAACACAGTGACCCCCCAGGGCATCTCGGGCAGCGGTAGTCTCCGTATGGGGGCAAATGAACAAAGGCCTGAAGGTAATTTCTTTTAGTCATGAGATGAAACCTATCCAAAAAAATGTCTCGATGCCAAAACTGAAAGGAAAACGTACTCATGTCCAGCCATGCCAACATTTTTGATCCATGCTAATGCAGCGTTTCTTTCTGCTTTTATTGGAAGCATCATGTGCATGAATTTGCAGTATTTACTCCCTCTATTTGCATAGAGGAACTAGACGAGGTTGCTCTGGGGCTCCCCTCAACTCTGCGTGCTCTACAAACGTGCTGCGAGCGCGCTCCATCCCATGGCCAAGGGATGACGTTAGACGGCGTTGCCCCAGCTGTTGATCACTGAGGGCTGCTGCTAGCAACTGCCTGCCCCTGGCACCTCGTGCCACTGATCACAGCTGTTTTTGCCTGAACGCAGGGCATGGCTTTTTCTCCTCCTGCCTTGTTCCCATGCCACATGGGCTCTTCTGCTGCAATTTGTCACCGTCTGGGACCTTCTGAAACACAACTGCTCTCATAAAAACATCCCCAACCATCAGCCTCCTGATGGCCTGTCAGCTGACCAGAGACAGTCCTAATCGCCTACCAAGCCAATGGGCCTGCTGCTCGCCTTTCACCTTGCCTTAGGGAAATGAACTCGGAATGGTCTTGGCGTCCATCCAGGCAGGGGCTCAGGAAGAAATGACCTCGCAATCATCACCTAAGCCCTGTACCTGCTACTGACCTATCAGAGGCTGACATGGAAGTGGTCTCACAGTCTCCAGCCAAGCCATGCAACTGTTTCGGGCCTATCAGCTGCTCCGTTCTAAATGACCTCCCAAGCAACCTCCCAGCCCTGGGCCTCTTGCTGGCCTCGGAGGTCCTCAGGCACAAGGGACCTCACAAACAATTGCCCCAAGCACTAGCCAAGTGCTGGCCCATCAGCTGCTCAGCTACAGGTGACCTTACACTCATCTACCAAGGCCACGTGGCTGCAGGTGGCCTTTCAGCTTCTCCGAGGGACAAGGTTTGCCTTCCTGCTTGGGAGGCCAAGCCTCAGCCTCTGTCTCAGCCTCTGCTAGGCTACCAGCAGGCACAGGGCTGGGGCATGTGCATGGCAGGTCACGTCTGCCTTTAGCAGCTGATAGACCAGCAGCAGGCACATGGCTTGGGTGCTGATCGGGAGCTTCCTTGTGTCTAAGCAGGTGAACCTGGCGGTTTACTTAACCTCCTGGCTGGAGAAGAGTAAATGTCTTTTACCTAGACTTTAGCAAGGTGTTTGACGCTGTCTTCAACAATGTTCTTGTATGCATGCTACAACATTACAGTCTAGACGGGTGGACAACCAGATGGGTAGAAAGCTGCTTAGATGATGAGGCTCAGAAGGCAGTGATGAATGGGTAGTACTCTTCCTGGAGGCCAGGCAGAAGTGCAGCACCACCCATCTCCCCAGGAACCTGTCCCTTTTATCATCTTGATTAGTGACACCGAGCAGGCAACACTCTTCATGCTGGTAGAGGAGCCCAAACTGGAGGCAGGGGGAACCAGTCCTATGCTTGAGGCTGTCATTCAGAGGGATCTAGACAGGCAGGAGGAATGGGCTCTCAGAAACCTCACGAGATTCAACAAGGACAAATGCAAGGTCTTGTACCTGCGATAAACCAACACCCTGCAGTGTTACAAGAAGCTCACCAAGAAGATGGAGGCAGGGTCTTCACCATCGTGCATGGTGGGAGGCCAAGAGACAGCGAGCATAAGTTGAAAGAAGAGTCATTCATGCAGGAGATGATAAGGAAAAGCTTTTCCACTAAGAGGAGGATCAAGCATTGGAAGTGGCTGCCCAGAGAGGCTGTGCAGTCTCCTCCCTTGGAGGTTTCCGAGACCAGACTGGATCAAGTCCAGAGCAACCTGGTCCGATGCCAGAGCTGATCCTGCTGTGAGCAAAGGGATTGGGCTAGAGACCTCCTGAGGTCCCTTCCACCCTGAAGGAGTCTATGATTTTTCCTCCTCGGGGTCTTCGCTCTTTGATGTCAGGGAAAGCATGCAGCTTCCCCATGACAGTGGAAGCAGGTCAGCTTTCTTGTCCTTCTCCAGGCAGAGTTGTTCCGATGCAGAGCTTCTTGGCAGGGACCCCCAAAGCAGCCCTGATCAATCCTTTGCTTCACATTTAAGTTTGTCTTTCACCTTCCTGATCCCCTCCCATAAACTCAGCCCAGCCCTGCTTACCCTTTCCCCATTGGCACCATTTTGTTCTGTCGTGGTTTGGTTTTGCTTTGGTTTTTTGACATAGAGGAGCTTCAGGCCAGAGAGGCCGTGATAAGCACGGGTGATTTGGACAACAGAAACCTCATGAAGGTTTACAAAAGAAGTGTCAAGTCCTGCAACTAGGGGGGAATAGCTGTGTTCATGAGGAGAGGTTGAGGGTCCTGGGCTTCTCTATCTTGCTGAGGTGGAGGTGAAGGGCAGTAGAGTAGGAGCCTGTGACTGCTCGAATGGTCGTTTCAGAGGTGATGGAGCTTTTCTTGGTAGGGAGAAGGAGTGTGAGAAGGGGAAACAGCCACAGACCATAGCTTGTGGGGTTCAGATGGGAAAAAGGAATGTCACGCCAAGGGTAGTGCTGTGCTGTGGTGCTCCAGGTCACCCAGAAGGGAGCCTGTGATCAGCCCCTGGCTTTGTGTTTCAAGGAAAAGCAAGTGAGGACACAAAGACATCAGCAGAGGTGAGGAGCTCCAGGCGTGACAGCAAGGTGGGGAAGCAGGTTGGCTGTCTACAGGCTGCAGGGGAAACAGGCGCAGGCGAGGCAGAGCATAGGGCAACCTGTGGTGGAGACAAGCCAAGGGCACTGCCAAGGCTCAAAGCTCCCAGCAGAACTGAGGTCTTTTTTCTCTTGCCTGTAGCTGCTATCGCTGCCACCAAGGCCTCCGAGAAGAGGCCATTTCCTTAAAGCACCGTGGCCTCCCTGCCTTCTTGTCCCCACGGAGCCCAGGAGGCTCCGTAGCATCGTCCTGCACGCGGCGTTGTGCGCTCCCACCCTCACGCTGCCCCCACAAAGAGCCCTGAGCAAGGTGTGAGGGAAAGCATCACCCTACCAGGGTTGGCTCTCAGGCCCTGGCCATTCTCCTTGATAAAACACATCAAGGGTTACCTGGCATCAGAGCCACCTAAACATTTCCTTTGCCTTCCTGCAATCAGGGCCTCCAACCTTCTGCTCTAATCAGACCCTGGGGAGCCTTTCTTGGTAATGGCCCTCAGGCGGACCCATTAACGCTCCAAGAAACTTTGGGATTTACTTCTGACTTCAACTTCTTGAGAGGTTTGTTCAGTCTCCTCTCAACTTCTGATGTTCACGCACTCAGCCCCAAATACACCCGAGGGGCTCATTAAAATGCCAAAAGCCCTAACGACTCTGGTCTCGTTCCATCATTTTCGTCCGGGCTTCAATTCTTGTGGGGCTGACGGCAGAGCTTCCAGGAGCGTGTTTACAAGAGCACTATTTCAAGGAGCACCTGAAAAAGAAAGATGGCGGCTTCTTAAGCCTTCTTTAGCCTTCAGTTTTCAAAATAAGTGATATCCACATTCTCCAGCTGATACTGATCCAGAGCGCGTCCTCCTAACGATGCCTGGACATGTAGGAAAAAAGCAGTATTTTGGATACGAAACATGTATGGACAACTTTCCTCCTCACCTCCCCTACGTGTTAAGTCCAGGCTGCCTCCAGTGAGGGCCACCTTCCACAAGGCACAACCATAATTGGAGCTGGTGAAAGCCTCTTCCTATTTTTTAACTGTTGAAAACGCCTCTCAGAAGACCGGTGTATTAAAAAAACAAGCAAACACCACCAACAGCAAAATAAAACGGTGCCACCAGAGAGGGCCATAAGACCAAAGAACGTTAAGAACTCCTACGAGGAGGGAGCAGGGCAATGAGTAGGATTGCAACGCTGGACTTCAGGAGAGCTGACTTTGGCCTCTTCAGGGACCTACTTAGGGGAATCTCCTGGGGTAGGGCCCTAGAAGGAAGAGGGGTCCAAGAAAGCTGGTTAATATTCAAGCGTCACTTCCTCCAGGCTCAGGATCAGTGCATCCCTCTGAGGAAGAAGTCCAGCAAAGCGGGCAGGAGACCTGCATGGATGAGCAAGGAACTCCTGGCAAAACTCCAGCAGAAGAAGGAAGTGTACAGAATGTGGAAAAGGGGACAGGCCACTTGGGAGGACTACAGGGACGTTGTCAGAGCGTGCAGGGATGCGACAAGGAAGGCTAAGGCCCAGTTGGAATGAAATCTGGCAAGGGATGTCAAGGACAACAAGAAGGCCTTCTTCAAATACATCAAGAGCAAAAGGAAGACTAGGGAAAACGTGGGCCCGCGGCTGAATGGGGCAGGTGCCCTGGTGACAAAGGATACAGAGAAGGCAGAGTTATTGAATGCCTTCTTTGCTTCCGTCTTCACTGCTAAGGCCAGTCCTGAGGAATTCCAGACCTTGGAGACAAGAGAGGAAGGCTGGAGAAAGGAAGACTTTCCCTTGGTGGAGGAGGATCAGGTTAGAGATCTTTTGTCTAAACTTGACATCCATAAATCCATGGGCCCCGATGGGATGCACCCACGAGTGCTGAGGCAGCTGGCGGATGTTATCGCTAGGCCACTCTCCATCATCTTGGAAAGGTCCTGGAGATCAGGAGAGGTGCCTGAGGACTGGAAGAAAGCCAATGTCACGCCAGTCTTCCAAAAGGGCAAGAAGGAGGAGCCAGGAAACTACAGGCCTGTCAGCCTCACCTCCATCCCTGGAAAGGTGATGGAACAGCTCCTCCTGAAGGTCATCACTAAGCATGTGGAGGACAAGAAGGTGATCAGGAGTAGTCAGCATGGATTCACCAAAGGGAAATCATGCTTGACCAATCTGATAGCCTTCTCGGATGGGATGACTGGCTGGGTAGATGAGGGCAGAGCAGTGGATGTTGTCTACCTGGACTTCAGCCAGGCTTTTGACACTGTCTCCCATCACATCCTCCTAGGTAAGCTCAGGAAGTGTGGGCTAGAAGAGTGGACGGTGAGGTGGCTTGAGAACTGGCTGGATGGCCGAGCTCAGAGGGTTGTGGTGAATGGCGCAGAGTCAAGTTGGAGGCCTGTGGCTAGTGGTGTCCCCCAGGGCTCAGTCCTGGGTCCAGTCTTGTTCAACGTATTCCTCAATGACCTGGAGGAAGGGACAGAGTGCACCCTCAGCAAGTTTGCTGATGAGACTAAACTGGGGGGAGAGGCTAACACACCAGAAGACTGTGCTGCCATTCCGAGGGACCTGGACAGGCTGGAGAGGTGGGCGGGGAGGAACCTCCTGAAGTTCAACAAAGGCAAGTGCAAGGTCCTGCACCTAGGCAGGAATAATCCCCTGCACCAGTACAGGCTGGGGGTTGACCTGTTGAAAAGTAGCTCTGCCGAGAAGGACCTGGGAGTGCTGGTGGACAACAAGTTAAGCATGAGCCAGCAGTGTGCCCTTGTGGCCAAGAAGGCCAATGGTCTCCTGGGGTGCATGAGGCAGAGTGTTGCCAGCAGGTCGAGGGAGGTGATCCTGCCCCTCTCCTCAGCCCTGGTGAGGCCTCACCTGGAGGACTGTGTCCAGTTCTGGGCTCCCCAGGACAAGAGAGACATGGCACTCCTGGAGAGAGTCCAGTGGAGGGCTACCAAGATGATTAGCGGGCTGGAGCATCTCTCCTATGAAGAAAGACTGCAAGAGCTGGGCCTGTTCAGCCTGGAGAAGAGAAGATTGAGAGGGGATCTCATCAACGTGTACAAGTATCTGAAGGGGGAGTGTCAAGAGGATGAGGCCAGCCTCTTCTCTGTGGTGCCCCGCAACAGGACAAGAGGCAATGGGCAGAAACTGAACCACAGGAAGTTCCATCTGAACCTGAGAAAAAACTTCTTCACTGTGAGGGTGACAGAGCATTGGAACAGGTTGCCCAGAGAGGTGGTGGAGTCTCCTTCGCTGGAGATATTCAAAAGCCGTCTGGATGTGATCCTGGGCAATATGCTCTAGGTGACCCTGCTTGAGCAGGGAGGTTGGACTAGATGATCTCCAGAGGTCCCTTCCAACCTAAACGATTCTGTGATTCTGTGATTCTGTGAACTGCAAAACGCAACCTAATATTCCTCCGCTTTAAATCCTTTCTTAAATTTCTTTCTCCTCTCATTTTAGCGACATGTGCTAAACATTTTTGCTCTAACCAGGCCCACACCATTCTAAAAGAGACTTTCATGTCTCGCGGAGAGCTTAGCGGCCCGAACCGCTCCCTAGGGGCCCAGCACTGTCCGTGACACTCCTCGTTCTTTGGACAGATCCGTTCCCGCTCCCAGGTGTCGAGCTCAATGAAATACTCTGGGGTTTGGAGGGCCAAATTTGCCCAAACCTCAACATACCTCTTAAAGGAGACCCTAATCATCTCGCCACACTCCCTTCTCGTTCCCTGCACCGTAAATGAAGGGCGACTCCAAGTTAGGTGACCTCGCCCCATGCCACACCCCTTTCAGTGCAGATGTCTCTGTCTAGTCCAGCTTTTGGGACTTTCCCTTTCAAGGGAGAGAAAAAAGGTGTCTCACTGAGAAGGCTGGAGAGGCTTCTCCTGGTGACCAGCCGACGCTCCAGAAAGGTTCCCCTAGGTCCTGAGGTCACATGTCCCAGCAGCACGTGGCAACACAGTGACCCCCCAGGGCATCTCGGGCAGCGGTAGTCTCCGTATGGGGGCAAATGAACAAAGGCCTGAAGGTAATTTCTTTTAGTCATGAGATGAAACCTATCCAAAAAAATGTCTCGATGCCAAAACTGAAAGGAAAACGTACTCATGTCCAGCCATGCCAACATTTTTGATCCATGCTAATGCAGCTTTTCTTTCTGCTTTTATTGGAAGCATCATGTGCATGAATTTGCAGTATTTACTCCCTCTATTTGCATAGAGGAACTAGACAAGGTTGCTCTGGGGCTCCCCTCAACTCTGCGTGCTCTACAAACGTGCTGCAAGCGTGCTCCATCCCATGGCCAAGGGATGACGTTAGACGGCGTTGCCCCAGCTGTTGATCACTGAGGGCTGCTGCTAGCAACTGCCTGCCCCTGGCACCTCGTGCCGCTGATCACAGCTTTTTTTGCCTGAACGCAGGGCATGGCTTTTTCTCCTCCTGCCTTGTTCCCATGCCACATGGGCTCTTCTGCTGCAATTTGTCACCGTCTGGGACCTTCTGAAACACAACTGCTCTCATAAAAACATCCCCAACCATCAGCCTCCTGATGGCCTGTCAGCTGACCAGAGACAGTCCTAATCGCCTACCAAGCCAATGGGCCTGCTGCTCGCCTTTCACCTTGCCTTAGGGAAACGAACTCGGAATGGTCTTGGCGTCCATCCAGGCAGGGGCTCAGGAAGAAATGACCTCGCAATCATCACCTAAGCCCTGTACCTGCTGCTGACCTATCAGAGGCTGACATGGAAGTGGTCTCACAGTCTCCAGCCAAGCCATGCAACTGTTTCGGGCCTATCAGCTACTCCGTTCTAAATGACCTCCCAAGCAACCTCCCAGCCCTGGGCCTCTTGCTGGCCTCGGAGGTCCTCAGGCACAAGGGACCTCACAAACAATTGCCCCAAGCACTAGCCAAGTGCTGGCCCATCAGCTGCTCAGCTACAGGTGACCTTACACTCATCTACCAAGGCCACGTGGCTGCAGGTGGCCTTTCAGCTTCTCCGAGGGACAAGGTTTGCCTTCCTGCTTGGGAGGCCAAGCCTCAGCCTCTGTCTCAGCCTCTGCTAGGCTACCAGCAGGCACAGGGCTGGGGCATGTGCATGGCAGGTCACGTCTGCCTTTAGCAGCTGATAGACCAGCAGCAGGCACATGGCTTGGGTGCTGATCGGGAGCTTCCTTGTGTCTAAGCAGGTGAACCTGGCGGTTTACTTAACCTCCTGGCTGGAGAAGAGTAAATGTCTTTTACCTAGACTTTAGCAAGGTGCTTGACGCTGTCTTCAACAATGTTCTTGTATGCATGCTACAACATTGCAGTCTAGACGGGTGGACAACCAGATGGGTAGAAAGCTGCTTAGATGATGAGGCTCAGAAGGCAGTGATGAATGGGTAGTACTCTTCCTGGAGGCCAGGCAGAAGTGCAGCGCCACCCATCTCCCCAGGAACCTGTCCCTTTTATCATCTTGATTAGTGACAGCGAGCAGGCAACACTCTTCATGCTGGTAGAGGAGCCCAAACTGGAGGCAGGGGGAACCAGTCCTATGCTTGAGGCTGTCATTCAGAGGGATCTAGACAGGCAGGAGGAATGGGCTCTCAGAAACCTCATGAGATTCAACAAGGACAAATGCAAGGTCTTGTACCTGCGATAAACCAACACCCTGCAGTGTTACGAGAAGCTCACCAAGAAGATGGAGGCAGGGCCTTCACCATCGTGCATGGTGGGAGGCCAAGAGACAACGAGCATAAGTTGAAAGAAGAGTCATTCATGCAGGAGATGATAAGGAAAAGCTTTTCCACTAAGAGGAGGATCAAGCATTGGAAGTGGCTGCCCAGAGAGGCTGTGCAGTCTCCTCCCTTGGAGGTTTCCGAGACCAGACTGGATCAAGTCCAGAGCAACCTGGTCCGATGCCAGAGCTGATCCTGCTGTGAGCAAAGGGATTGGGCTAGAGACCTCCTGAGGTCCCTTCCACCCTGAAGGAGTCTATGATTTTTCCTCCTCGGGGTCTTCGCTCTTTGATGTCAGGGAAAGCATGCAGCTTCCCCATGACAGTGGAAGCAGGTCAGCTTTCTTGTCCTTCTGCAGGCAGAGTTGTTCCGATGCAGGGCTTCTTGGCAGGGACCCCCAAAGCAGCCCTGATCAATCCTTTGCTTCACATTTAAGTTTGTCTTTCACCTTCCTGATCCCCTCCCATAAACTCAGCCCAGCCCGGCTTACCCTTTCCCCATTGGCACCATTTTGTTCTGTCGTGGTTTGGTTTTGCTTTGGTTTTTTGACACAGAGGAGCTTCAGGCCAGAGAGGCCGTGATAAGCACGGGTGATTTGGACAACAGAAACCTCATGAAGGTTTACAAAAGAAGTGTCAAGTCCTGCAACTAGGGGGGAATAGCTGTGTTCATGAGGAGAGGTTGAGGGTCCTGGGCTTCTTTATCTTGCTGAGGTGGAGGTGAAGGGCAGTAGAGTAGGAGCCTGTGACTGCTCGAATGGTCGTTTCAGAGGTGATGGAGCTTTTCTTGGTAGGGAGAAGGAGTGTGAGAAGGGGAAACAGCCACAGACCATAGCTTGTGGGGTTCAGATGGGAAAAAGGAATGTCACGCCAAGGGTAGTGCTGTGCTGTGGTGCTCCAGGTCACCCAGAAGGGAGCCTGTGATCAGCCCCTGGCTTTGTGTTTCAAGGAAAAGCAAGTGAGGACACAAAGACATCAGCAGAGGTGAGGAGCTCCAGGCGTGACAGCAAGGTGGGGAAGCAGAAGCAGGTTGGCTGTCTACAGGCTGCAGGGGAAACAGGCGCAGGCGAGGCAGAGCATAGGGCAACCTGTGGTGGAGACAAGCCAAGGGCACTGCCAAGGCTCAAAGCTCCCAGCAGAACTGAGGTCTTTTTTCTCTTGCCTGTAGCTGCTATCGCTGCCACCAAGGCCTCCGAGAAGAGGCCATTTCCTTAAAGCACCGTGGCCTCCCTGCCTTCTTGTCCCCACGGAGCCCAGGAGGCTCCGTAGCATCGTCCTGCACGCGGCGTTGCGCGCTCCCACCCTCACGCTGCCCCCACAAAGAGCCCTGAGCAAGGTGTGAGGGAAAGCATCACCCTACCAGGGTTGGCTCTCACGCCCTGGCCATTCTCCTTGATAAAACACATCAAGGGTTACCTGGCATCAGAGCCACCTAAGCATTTCCTTTGCCTTCCTGCAATCAGGGCCTCCAACCTTCTGCTCTAATCAGACCCTGGGGAGCCTTTCTTGGTAATGGCCCCCTCAGGCGGACCCATTAACGCTCCAAGAAACTTTGGGATTTACTTCTGACTTCAACTTCTTGAGAGGTTTGTTCAGTCTCCTCTCAACTTCTGATGTTCACGCACTCAGCACCAAATACACCCGAGGGGCTCATTAAAATGCCAAAAGCCCTAACGACTCTGGTCTCGTTCCATCATTTTCTTCCGGGCTTCAATTCTTGTGGGGCTGACGGCAGAGCTTCCAGGAGCGTGTTTACAAGAGCACTATTTCAAGGAGCACCTGAAAAAGAAAGATGGCGGCTTCTTAAGCCTTCTTTAGCCTTCAGTTTTCAAAATAAGTGATATCCACATTCTCCAACTGATACTGATCCAGAGCGCGTCCTCCTAACGATGCCTGGACATGTAGGAAAAAAGCAGTATTTTGGATACGAAACATGTATGGACAACTTTCCTCCTCACCTCCCCTACACGTTAAGTCCAGGCTGCCTCCAGTGAGGTCCACCTTCCACAAGGCACAACCATAATTGGAGCTGGTGAAAGCCTGCTCCTATTTTTTAACTGTTGAAAACGCCTCTCAGAAGACCGGTGTATTAAAAAAACAAGCAACCACCACCAACAGCAAAATAAAACGGTGCCACCAGAGAGGGCCATAAGACCAAAGAACGTTAAGAACTGCAAAACGCAACCTAATATTCCTCCGCTTTAAATCCTTTCTTAAATTTCTTTCTCCTCTCATTTTAGCGACATGTGCTAAACATTTTTGCTCTAACCAGGCCCACACCATTCTAAAAGAGACTTTCATGTCTCGCGGAGAGCTTAGCGGCCCGAACCGCTCCCTAGGGGCCCAGCACTGTCCGTGACACTCCTCGTTCTTTGGACAGATCCGTTCCCGCTCCCAGGTGTCGAGCTCAATGAAATACTCTGGGGTTTGGAGGGCCAAATTTGCCCAAACCTCAACATACCTCTTAAAGGAGACCCTAATCACCTCGCCACACTCCCTTCTCGTTCCCTGCACCGTAAATGAAGGGCGACTCCAAGTTAGGTGACCTCGCCCCATGCCACACCCCTTTCAGTGCAGATGTCTCTGTCTAGTCCAGCTTTTGGGACTTTCCCTTTCAAGGGAGAGAAAAAAGGTGTCTCACTGAGAAGGCTGGAGAGGCTTCTCCTGGTGACCAGCCAACGCTCCAGAAAGGTTCCCCTAGGTCCTGAGGTCACATGTCCCAGCAGCACGTGGCAACACAGTGACCCCCCAGGGCATCTCGGGCAGCGGTAGTCTCCGTATGGGGGCAAATGAACAAAGGCCTGAAGGTAATTTCTTTTAGTCATGAGATGAAACCTATCCAAAAAAATGTCTCGATGCCAAAACTGAAAGGAAAACGTACTCATGTCCAGCCATGCCAACATTTTTGATCCATGCTAATGCAGCTTTTCTTTCTGCTTTTATTGGAAGCATCATGTGCATGAATTTGCAGTATTTACTCCCTCTATTTGCATAGAGGAACTAGACAAGGTTGCTCTGGGGCTCCCCTCAACTCTGCGTGCTCTACAAACGTGCTGCAAGCGTGCTCCATCCCATGGCCAAGGGATGACGTTAGACGGCGTTGCCCCAGCTGTTGATCACTGAGGGCTGCTGCTAGCAACTGCCTGCCCCTGGCACCTCGTGCCGCTGATCACAGCTTTTTTTGCCTGAACGCAGGGCATGGCTTTTTCTCCTCCTGCCTTGTTCCCATGCCACATGGGCTCTTCTGCTGCAATTTGTCACCGTCTGGGACCTTCTGAAACACAACTGCTCTCATAAAAACATCCCCAACCATCAGCCTCCTGACGGCCTGTCAGCTGACCAGAGACAGTCCTAATCGCCTACCAAGCCAATGGGCCTGCTGCTCGCCTTTCACCTTGCCTTAGGGAAACGAACTCGGAATGGTCTTGGCGTCCATCCAGGCAGGGGCTCAGGAAGAAATGACCTCGCAATCATCACCTAAGCCCTGTACCTGCTGCTGACCTATCAGAGGCTGACATGGAAGTGGTCTCACAGTCTCCAGCCAAGCCATGCAACTGTTTCGGGCCTATCAGCTACTCCGTTCTAAATGACCTCCCAAGCAACCTCCCAGCCCTGGGCCTCTTGCTGGCCTCGGAGGTCCTCAGGCACAAGGGACCTCACAAACAATTGCCCCAAGCACTAGCCAAGTGCTGGCCCATCAGCTGCTCAGCTACAGGTGACCTTACACTCATCTACCAAGGCCACGTGGCTGCAGGTGGCCTTTCAGCTTCTCCGAGGGACAAGGTTTGCCTTCCTGCTTGGGAGGCCACTTCTGTCTCAGCCTCTGCTAGGCTACCAGCAGGCACAGGGCTGGGGCATGTGCATGGCAGGCCACGTCTGCCTTTAGCAGCTGATAGACCAGCAGCAGGCACATGGCTTGGGTGCTGATCGGGAGCTTCCTTGTGTCTAAGCAGGTGAACCTGGCGGTTTACTTAACCTCCTGGCTGGAGAAGAGTAAATGTCTTTTACCTAGACTTTAGCAAGGTGTTTGACGCTGTCTTCAACAATGTTCTTGTATGCATGCTACAACATTACAGTCTAGACGGGTGGACAACCAGATGGGTAGAAAGCTGCTTAGATGATGAGGCTCAGAAGGCAGTGATGAATGGGTAGTACTCTTCCTGGAGGCCAGGCAGAAGTGCAGCGCCACCCATCTCCCCAGGAACCTGTCCCTTTTATCATCTTGATTAGTGACAGCGAGCAGGCAACACTCTTCATGCTGGTAGAGGAGCCCAAACTGGAGGCAGGGGGAACCAGTCCTATGCTTGAGGCTGTCATTCAGAGGGATCTAGACAGGCAGGAGGAATGGGCTCTCAGAAACCTCACGAGATTCAACAAGGACAAATGCAAGGTCTTGTACCTGTGATAAACCAACACCCTGCAGTGTTACGAGAAGCTCACCAAGAAGATGGAGGCAGGGCCTTCACCATCGTGCATGGTGGGAGGCCAAGAGACAGCGAGCATAAGTTGAAAGAAGAGTCATTCATGCAGGAGATGATAAGGAAAAGCTTTTCCACTAAGAGGAGGATCAAGCATTGGAAGTGGCTGCCCAGAGAGGCTGTGCAGTCTCCTCCCGTGGAGGTTTCCGAGACCAGACTGGATCAAGTCCAGAGCAACCTGGTCCGATGCCAGAGCTGATCCTGCTGTGAGCAAAGGGATTGGGCTAGAGACCTCCTGAGGTCCCTTCCACCCTGAAGGAGTCTATGATTTTTCCTCCTCGGGGTCTTCGCTCTTTGATGTCAGGGAAAGCATGCAGCTTCCCCATGACAGTGGAAACAGGTCAGCTTTCTTGTCCTTCTGCAGGCAGAGTTGTTCCGATGCAGAGCTTCTTGGCAGGGACCCCCAAAGCAGCCCTGATCAATCCTTTGCTTCACATTTAAGTTTGTCTTTCACCTTCCTGATCCCCTTCCATAAACTCAGCCCAGCCCTGCTTACCCTTTCCCCATTGGCACCATTTTGTTCTGTCGTGGTTTGGTTTTGCTTTGGTTTTTTGACACAGAGGAGCTTCAGGCCAGAGAGGCCGTGATAAGCACGGGTGATTTGGACAACAGAAACCTCATGAAGGTTTACAAAAGAAGTGTCAAGTCCTGCAACTAGGGGGGAATAGCTGTGTTCATGAGGAGAGGTTGACGGCTCTGGCCTTCTTTATCTTGCTGAGGTGGAGGTGAAGGGCAGTAGAGTAGGAGCCTGTGACTGCTCGAATGGTCGTTTCAGAGGGGATGGAGCTTTTCTTGGTAGGGAGAAGGAGTGTGAGAAGGGGAAACAGCCACAGACCATAGCTTGTGGGGTTCAGATGGGAAAAAGGAATGTCACGCCAAGGGTAGTGCTGTGCTGTGGTGCTCCAGGTCACCCAGAAGGGAGCCTGTGATCAGCCCCTGGCTTTGTGTTTCAAGGAAAAGCAAGTGAGGACACAAAGACATCAGCAGAGGTGAGGAGCTCCAGGCGTGACAGCAAGGTGGGGAAGCAGGTTGGCTGTCTACAGGCTGCAGGGGAAACAGGCGCAGGCGAGGCAGAGCATAGGGCAACCTGTGGTGGAGACAAGCCAAGGGCACTGCCAAGGCTCAAAGCTCCCAGCAGAACTGAGGTCTTTTTTCTCTTGCCTGTAGCTGCTATCGCTGCCACCAAGGCCTCCGAGAAGAGGCCATTTCCTTAAAGCACCGTGGCCTCCCTGCCTTCTTGTCCCCACGGAGCCCAGGAGGCTCCGTAGCATCGTCCTGCACGCGGCGTTGTGCGCTCCCACCCTCACGCTGCCCCCACAAAGAGCCCTGAGCAAGGTGTGAGGGAAAGCATCACCCTACCAGGGTTGGCTCTCAGGCCCTGGCCATTCTCCTTGATAAAACACATCAAGGGTTACCTGGCATCAGAGCCACCTAAACATTTCCTTTGCCTTCCTGCAATCAGGGCCTCCAACCTTCTGCTCTAATCAGACCCTGGGGAGCCTTTCTTGGTAATGGCCCTCAGGCGGACCCATTAACGCTCCAAGAAACTTTGGGATTTACTTCTGACTTCAACTTCTTGAGAGGTTTGTTCAGTCTCCTCTCAACTTCTGATGTTCACGCACTCAGCCCCAAATACACCCGAGGGGCTCATTAAAATGCCAAAAGCCCTAACGACTCTGGTCTCGTTCCATCATTTTCGTCCGGGCTTCAATTCTTGTGGGGCTGACGGCAGAGCTTCCAGGAGCGTGTTTACAAGAGCACTATTTCAAGGAGCACCTGAAAAAGAAAGATGGCGGCTTCTTAAGCCTTCTTTAGCCTTCAGTTTTCAAAATAAGTGATATCCACATTCTCCAGCTGATACTGATCCAGAGCGCGTCCTCCTAACGATGCCTGGACATGTAGGAAAAAAGCAGTATTTTGGATACGAAA
Source organism: Struthio camelus (assembly GCF_040807025.1). Taxonomy (NCBI): domain Eukaryota; kingdom Metazoa; phylum Chordata; class Aves; order Struthioniformes; family Struthionidae; genus Struthio; species Struthio camelus. The sequence goes on along the minus strand of NC_090973.1, from coordinate 1,138,292 downwards.
CATGTATGGACAACTTTCCTCCTCACCTCCCCTACGTGTTAAGTCCAGGCTGCCTCCAGTGAGGGCCACCTTCCACAAGGCACAACCATAATTGGAGCTGGTGAAAGCCTCTTCCTATTTTTTAACTGTTGAAAACGCCTCTCAGAAGACCGGTGTATTAAAAAAACAAGCAAACACCACCAACAGCAAAATAAAACGGTGCCACCAGAGAGGGCCATAAGACCAAAGAACGTTAAGAACTCCTACGAGGAGGGAGCAGGGCAATGAGTAGGATTGCAACGCTGGACTTCAGGAGAGCTGACTTTGGCCTCTTCAGGGACCTACTTAGGGGAATCTCCTGGGGTAGGGCCCTAGAAGGAAGAGGGGTCCAAGAAAGCTGGTTAATATTCAAGCGTCACTTCCTCCAGGCTCAGGATCAGTGCATCCCTCTGAGGAAGAAGTCCAGCAAAGCGGGCAGGAGACCTGCATGGATGAGCAAGGAACTCCTGGCAAAACTCCAGCAGAAGAAGGAAGTGTACAGAATGTGGAAAAGGGGACAGGCCACTTGGGAGGAATACAGGGACGTTGTCAGAGCATGCAGGGATGCGACAAGGAAGGCTAAGGCCCAGTTGGAATGAAATCTGGCAAGGGATGTCAAGGACAACAAGAAGGCCTTCTTCAAATACATCAAGAGCAAAAGGAAGACTAGGGAAAACGTGGGCCCGCGGCTGAATGGGGCAGGTGCCCTGGTGACAAAGGATACAGAGAAGGCAGAGTTATTGAATGCCTTCTTTGCTTCCGTCTTCACTGCTAAGGCCAGTCCTGAGGAATTCCAGACCTTGGAGACAAGAGAGGAAGGCTGGAGAAAGGAAGACTTTCCCTTGGTGGAGGAGGATCAGGTTAGAGATCTTTTGTCTAAACTTGACATCCATAAATCCATGGGCCCCGATGGGATGCACCCACGAGTGCTGAGGCAGCTGGCGGATGTTATCGCTAGGCCACTCTCCATCATCTTGGAAAGGTCCTGGAGATCAGGAGAGGTGCCTGAGGACTGGAAGAAAGCCAATGTCACGCCAGTCTTCCAAAAGGGCAAGAAGGAGGAGCCAGGAAACTACAGGCCTGTCAGCCTCACCTCCATCCCTGGAAAGGTGATGGAACAGCTCCTCCTGAAGGTCATCACTAAGCATGTGGAGGACAAGAAGGTGATCAGGAGTAGTCAGCATGGATTCACCAAAGGGAAATCATGCTTGACCAATCTGATAGCCTTCTCGGATGGGATGACTGGCTGGGTAGATGAGGGCAGAGCAGTGGATGTTGTCTACCTGGACTTCAGCCAGGCTTTTGACACTGTCTCCCATCACATCCTCCTAGGTAAGCTCAGGAAGTGTGGGCTAGAAGAGTGGACGGTGAGGTGGCTTGAGAACTGGCTGGATGGCCGAGCTCAGAGGGTTGTGGTGAATGGCGCAGAGTCAAGTTGGAGGCCTGTGGCTAGTGGTGTCCCCCAGGGCTCAGTCCTGGGTCCAGTCTTGTTCAACGTATTCCTCAATGACCTGGAGGAAGGGACAGAGTGCACCCTCAGCAAGTTTGCTGATGAGACTAAACTGGGGGGAGAGGCTAACACACCAGAAGACTGTGCTGCCATTCCGAGGGACCTGGACAGGCTGGAGAGGTGGGCGGGGAGGAACCTCCTGAAGTTCAACAAAGGCAAGTGCAAGGTCCTGCACCTAGGCAGGAATAATCCCCTGCACCAGTACAGGCTGGGGGTTGACCTGTTGAAAAGTAGCTCTGCCGAGAAGGACCTGGGAGTGCTGGTGGACAACAAGTTAAGCATGAGCCAGCAGTGTGCCCTTGTGGCCAAGAAGGCCAATGGTCTCCTGGGGTGCATGAGGCAGAGTGTTGCCAGCAGGTCGAGGGAGGTGATCCTGCCCCTCTCCTCAGCCCTGGTGAGGCCTCACCTGGAGGACTGTGTCCAGTTCTGGGCTCCCCAGGACAAGAGAGACATGGCACTCCTGGAGAGAGTCCAGTGGAGGGCTACCAAGATGATTAGCGGGCTGGAGCATCTCTCCTATGAAGAAAGACTGCAAGAGCTGGGCCTGTTCAGCCTGGAGAAGAGAAGATTGAGAGGGGATCTCATCAACGTGTACAAGTATCTGAAGGGGGAGTGTCAAGAGGATGAGGCCAGCCTCTTCTCTGTGGTGCCCCGCAACAGGACAAGAGGCAATGGGCAGAAACTGAACCACAGGAAGTTCCATCTGAACCTGAGAAAAAACTTCTTCACTGTGAGGGTGACAGAGCATTGGAACAGGTTGCCCAGAGAGGTGGTGGAGTCTCCTTCGCTGGAGATATTCAAAAGCCGTCTGGATGTGATCCTGGGCAATATGCTCTAGGTGACCCTGCTTGAGCAGGGAGGTTGGACTAGATGATCTCCAGAGGTCCCTTCCAACCTAAACGATTCTGTGATTCTGTGATTCTGTGAACTGCAAAACGCAACCTAATATTCCTCCGCTTTAAATCCTTTCTTAAATTTCTTTCTCCTCTCATTTTAGCGACATGTGCTAAACATTTTTGCTCTAACCAGGCCCACACCATTCTAAAAGAGACTTTCATGTCTCGCGGAGAGCTTAGCGGCCCGAACCGCTCCCTAGGGGCCCAGCACTGTCCGTGACACTCCTCGTTCTTTGGACAGATCCGTTCCCGCTCCCAGGTGTCGAGCTCAATGAAATACTCTGGGGTTTGGAGGGCCAAATTTGCCCAAACCTCAACATACCTCTTAAAGGAGACCCTAATCATCTCGCCACACTCCCTTCTCGTTCCCTGCACCGTAAATGAAGGGCGACTCCAAGTTAGGTGACCTCGCCCCATGCCACACCCCTTTCAGTGCAGATGTCTCTGTCTAGTCCAGCTTTTGGGACTTTCCCTTTCAAGGGAGAGAAAAAAGGTGTCTCACTGAGAAGGCTGGAGAGGCTTCTCCTGGTGACCAGCCGACGCTCCAGAAAGGTTCCCCTAGGTCCTGAGGTCACATGTCCCAGCAGCACGTGGCAACACAGTGACCCCCCAGGGCATCTCGGGCAGCGGTAGTCTCCGTATGGGGGCAAATGAACAAAGGCCTGAAGGTAATTTCTTTTAGTCATGAGATGAAACCTATCCAAAAAAATGTCTCGATGCCAAAACTGAAAGGAAAACGTACTCATGTCCAGCCATGCCAACATTTTTGATCCATGCTAATGCAGCTTTTCTTTCTGCTTTTATTGGAAGCATCATGTGCATGAATTTGCAGTATTTACTCCCTCTATTTGCATAGAGGAACTAGACAAGGTTGCTCTGGGGCTCCCCTCAACTCTGCGTGCTCTACAAACGTGCTGCAAGCGTGCTCCATCCCATGGCCAAGGGATGACGTTAGACGGCGTTGCCCCAGCTGTTGATCACTGAGGGCTGCTGCTAGCAACTGCCTGCCCCTGGCACCTCGTGCCGCTGATCACAGCTTTTTTTGCCTGAACGCAGGGCATGGCTTTTTCTCCTCCTGCCTTGTTCCCATGCCACATGGGCTCTTCTGCTGCAATTTGTCACCGTCTGGGACCTTCTGAAACACAACTGCTCTCATAAAAACATCCCCAACCATCAGCCTCCTGATGGCCTGTCAGCTGACCAGAGACAGTCCTAATCGCCTACCAAGCCAATGGGCCTGCTGCTCGCCTTTCACCTTGCCTTAGGGAAACGAACTCGGAATGGTCTTGGCGTCCATCCAGGCAGGGGCTCAGGAAGAAATGACCTCGCAATCATCACCTAAGCCCTGTACCTGCTGCTGACCTATCAGAGGCTGACATGGAAGTGGTCTCACAGTCTCCAGCCAAGCCATGCAACTGTTTCGGGCCTATCAGCTACTCCGTTCTAAATGACCTCCCAAGCAACCTCCCAGCCCTGGGCCTCTTGCTGGCCTCGGAGGTCCTCAGGCACAAGGGACCTCACAAACAATTGCCCCAAGCACTAGCCAAGTGCTGGCCCATCAGCTGCTCAGCTACAGGTGACCTTACACTCATCTACCAAGGCCACGTGGCTGCAGGTGGCCTTTCAGCTTCTCCGAGGGACAAGGTTTGCCTTCCTGCTTGGGAGGCCAAGCCTCAGCCTCTGTCTCAGCCTCTGCTAGGCTACCAGCAGGCACAGGGCTGGGGCATGTGCATGGCAGGTCACGTCTGCCTTTAGCAGCTGATAGACCAGCAGCAGGCACATGGCTTGGGTGCTGATCGGGAGCTTCCTTGTGTCTAAGCAGGTGAACCTGGCGGTTTACTTAACCTCCTGGCTGGAGAAGAGTAAATGTCTTTTACCTAGACTTTAGCAAGGTGCTTGACGCTGTCTTCAACAATGTTCTTGTATGCATGCTACAACATTGCAGTCTAGACGGGTGGACAACCAGATGGGTAGAAAGCTGCTTAGATGATGAGGCTCAGAAGGCAGTGATGAATGGGTAGTACTCTTCCTGGAGGCCAGGCAGAAGTGCAGCGCCACCCATCTCCCCAGGAACCTGTCCCTTTTATCATCTTGATTAGTGACAGCGAGCAGGCAACACTCTTCATGCTGGTAGAGGAGCCCAAACTGGAGGCAGGGGGAACCAGTCCTATGCTTGAGGCTGTCATTCAGAGGGATCTAGACAGGCAGGAGGAATGGGCTCTCAGAAACCTCATGAGATTCAACAAGGACAAATGCAAGGTCTTGTACCTGCGATAAACCAACACCCTGCAGTGTTACGAGAAGCTCACCAAGAAGATGGAGGCAGGGCCTTCACCATCGTGCATGGTGGGAGGCCAAGAGACAACGAGCATAAGTTGAAAGAAGAGTCATTCATGCAGGAGATGATAAGGAAAAGCTTTTCCACTAAGAGGAGGATCAAGCATTGGAAGTGGCTGCCCAGAGAGGCTGTGCAGTCTCCTCCCTTGGAGGTTTCCGAGACCAGACTGGATCAAGTCCAGAGCAACCTGGTCCGATGCCAGAGCTGATCCTGCTGTGAGCAAAGGGATTGGGCTAGAGACCTCCTGAGGTCCCTTCCACCCTGAAGGAGTCTATGATTTTTCCTCCTCGGGGTCTTCGCTCTTTGATGTCAGGGAAAGCATGCAGCTTCCCCATGACAGTGGAAGCAGGTCAGCTTTCTTGTCCTTCTGCAGGCAGAGTTGTTCCGATGCAGGGCTTCTTGGCAGGGACCCCCAAAGCAGCCCTGATCAATCCTTTGCTTCACATTTAAGTTTGTCTTTCACCTTCCTGATCCCCTCCCATAAACTCAGCCCAGCCCGGCTTACCCTTTCCCCATTGGCACCATTTTGTTCTGTCGTGGTTTGGTTTTGCTTTGGTTTTTTGACACAGAGGAGCTTCAGGCCAGAGAGGCCGTGATAAGCACGGGTGATTTGGACAACAGAAACCTCATGAAGGTTTACAAAAGAAGTGTCAAGTCCTGCAACTAGGGGGGAATAGCTGTGTTCATGAGGAGAGGTTGAGGGTCCTGGGCTTCTTTATCTTGCTGAGGTGGAGGTGAAGGGCAGTAGAGTAGGAGCCTGTGACTGCTCGAATGGTCGTTTCAGAGGTGATGGAGCTTTTCTTGGTAGGGAGAAGGAGTGTGAGAAGGGGAAACAGCCACAGACCATAGCTTGTGGGGTTCAGATGGGAAAAAGGAATGTCACGCCAAGGGTAGTGCTGTGCTGTGGTGCTCCAGGTCACCCAGAAGGGAGCCTGTGATCAGCCCCTGGCTTTGTGTTTCAAGGAAAAGCAAGTGAGGACACAAAGACATCAGCAGAGGTGAGGAGCTCCAGGCGTGACAGCAAGGTGGGGAAGCAGAAGCAGGTTGGCTGTCTACAGGCTGCAGGGGAAACAGGCGCAGGCGAGGCAGAGCATAGGGCAACCTGTGGTGGAGACAAGCCAAGGGCACTGCCAAGGCTCAAAGCTCCCAGCAGAACTGAGGTCTTTTTTCTCTTGCCTGTAGCTGCTATCGCTGCCACCAAGGCCTCCGAGAAGAGGCCATTTCCTTAAAGCACCGTGGCCTCCCTGCCTTCTTGTCCCCACGGAGCCCAGGAGGCTCCGTAGCATCGTCCTGCACGCGGCGTTGCGCGCTCCCACCCTCACGCTGCCCCCACAAAGAGCCCTGAGCAAGGTGTGAGGGAAAGCATCACCCTACCAGGGTTGGCTCTCACGCCCTGGCCATTCTCCTTGATAAAACACATCAAGGGTTACCTGGCATCAGAGCCACCTAAGCATTTCCTTTGCCTTCCTGCAATCAGGGCCTCCAACCTTCTGCTCTAATCAGACCCTGGGGAGCCTTTCTTGGTAATGGCCCCCTCAGGCGGACCCATTAACGCTCCAAGAAACTTTGGGATTTACTTCTGACTTCAACTTCTTGAGAGGTTTGTTCAGTCTCCTCTCAACTTCTGATGTTCACGCACTCAGCACCAAATACACCCGAGGGGCTCATTAAAATGCCAAAAGCCCTAACGACTCTGGTCTCGTTCCATCATTTTCTTCCGGGCTTCAATTCTTGTGGGGCTGACGGCAGAGCTTCCAGGAGCGTGTTTACAAGAGCACTATTTCAAGGAGCACCTGAAAAAGAAAGATGGCGGCTTCTTAAGCCTTCTTTAGCCTTCAGTTTTCAAAATAAGTGATATCCACATTCTCCAACTGATACTGATCCAGAGCGCGTCCTCCTAACGATGCCTGGACATGTAGGAAAAAAGCAGTATTTTGGATACGAAACATGTATGGACAACTTTCCTCCTCACCTCCCCTACACGTTAAGTCCAGGCTGCCTCCAGTGAGGTCCACCTTCCACAAGGCACAACCATAATTGGAGCTGGTGAAAGCCTGCTCCTATTTTTTAACTGTTGAAAACGCCTCTCAGAAGACCGGTGTATTAAAAAAACAAGCAACCACCACCAACAGCAAAATAAAACGGTGCCACCAGAGAGGGCCATAAGACCAAAGAACGTTAAGAACTGCAAAACGCAACCTAATATTCCTCCGCTTTAAATCCTTTCTTAAATTTCTTTCTCCTCTCATTTTAGCGACATGTGCTAAACATTTTTGCTCTAACCAGGCCCACACCATTCTAAAAGAGACTTTCATGTCTCGCGGAGAGCTTAGCGGCCCGAACCGCTCCCTAGGGGCCCAGCACTGTCCGTGACACTCCTCGTTCTTTGGACAGATCCGTTCCCGCTCCCAGGTGTCGAGCTCAATGAAATACTCTGGGGTTTGGAGGGCCAAATTTGCCCAAACCTCAACATACCTCTTAAAGGAGACCCTAATCACCTCGCCACACTCCCTTCTCGTTCCCTGCACCGTAAATGAAGGGCGACTCCAAGTTAGGTGACCTCGCCCCATGCCACACCCCTTTCAGTGCAGATGTCTCTGTCTAGTCCAGCTTTTGGGACTTTCCCTTTCAAGGGAGAGAAAAAAGGTGTCTCACTGAGAAGGCTGGAGAGGCTTCTCCTGGTGACCAGCCAACGCTCCAGAAAGGTTCCCCTAGGTCCTGAGGTCACATGTCCCAGCAGCACGTGGCAACACAGTGACCCCCCAGGGCATCTCGGGCAGCGGTAGTCTCCGTATGGGGGCAAATGAACAAAGGCCTGAAGGTAATTTCTTTTAGTCATGAGATGAAACCTATCCAAAAAAATGTCTCGATGCCAAAACTGAAAGGAAAACGTACTCATGTCCAGCCATGCCAACATTTTTGATCCATGCTAATGCAGCTTTTCTTTCTGCTTTTATTGGAAGCATCATGTGCATGAATTTGCAGTATTTACTCCCTCTATTTGCATAGAGGAACTAGACAAGGTTGCTCTGGGGCTCCCCTCAACTCTGCGTGCTCTACAAACGTGCTGCAAGCGTGCTCCATCCCATGGCCAAGGGATGACGTTAGACGGCGTTGCCCCAGCTGTTGATCACTGAGGGCTGCTGCTAGCAACTGCCTGCCCCTGGCACCTCGTGCCGCTGATCACAGCTTTTTTTGCCTGAACGCAGGGCATGGCTTTTTCTCCTCCTGCCTTGTTCCCATGCCACATGGGCTCTTCTGCTGCAATTTGTCACCGTCTGGGACCTTCTGAAACACAACTGCTCTCATAAAAACATCCCCAACCATCAGCCTCCTGACGGCCTGTCAGCTGACCAGAGACAGTCCTAATCGCCTACCAAGCCAATGGGCCTGCTGCTCGCCTTTCACCTTGCCTTAGGGAAACGAACTCGGAATGGTCTTGGCGTCCATCCAGGCAGGGGCTCAGGAAGAAATGACCTCGCAATCATCACCTAAGCCCTGTACCTGCTGCTGACCTATCAGAGGCTGACATGGAAGTGGTCTCACAGTCTCCAGCCAAGCCATGCAACTGTTTCGGGCCTATCAGCTACTCCGTTCTAAATGACCTCCCAAGCAACCTCCCAGCCCTGGGCCTCTTGCTGGCCTCGGAGGTCCTCAGGCACAAGGGACCTCACAAACAATTGCCCCAAGCACTAGCCAAGTGCTGGCCCATCAGCTGCTCAGCTACAGGTGACCTTACACTCATCTACCAAGGCCACGTGGCTGCAGGTGGCCTTTCAGCTTCTCCGAGGGACAAGGTTTGCCTTCCTGCTTGGGAGGCCACTTCTGTCTCAGCCTCTGCTAGGCTACCAGCAGGCACAGGGCTGGGGCATGTGCATGGCAGGCCACGTCTGCCTTTAGCAGCTGATAGACCAGCAGCAGGCACATGGCTTGGGTGCTGATCGGGAGCTTCCTTGTGTCTAAGCAGGTGAACCTGGCGGTTTACTTAACCTCCTGGCTGGAGAAGAGTAAATGTCTTTTACCTAGACTTTAGCAAGGTGTTTGACGCTGTCTTCAACAATGTTCTTGTATGCATGCTACAACATTACAGTCTAGACGGGTGGACAACCAGATGGGTAGAAAGCTGCTTAGATGATGAGGCTCAGAAGGCAGTGATGAATGGGTAGTACTCTTCCTGGAGGCCAGGCAGAAGTGCAGCGCCACCCATCTCCCCAGGAACCTGTCCCTTTTATCATCTTGATTAGTGACAGCGAGCAGGCAACACTCTTCATGCTGGTAGAGGAGCCCAAACTGGAGGCAGGGGGAACCAGTCCTATGCTTGAGGCTGTCATTCAGAGGGATCTAGACAGGCAGGAGGAATGGGCTCTCAGAAACCTCACGAGATTCAACAAGGACAAATGCAAGGTCTTGTACCTGTGATAAACCAACACCCTGCAGTGTTACGAGAAGCTCACCAAGAAGATGGAGGCAGGGCCTTCACCATCGTGCATGGTGGGAGGCCAAGAGACAGCGAGCATAAGTTGAAAGAAGAGTCATTCATGCAGGAGATGATAAGGAAAAGCTTTTCCACTAAGAGGAGGATCAAGCATTGGAAGTGGCTGCCCAGAGAGGCTGTGCAGTCTCCTCCCGTGGAGGTTTCCGAGACCAGACTGGATCAAGTCCAGAGCAACCTGGTCCGATGCCAGAGCTGATCCTGCTGTGAGCAAAGGGATTGGGCTAGAGACCTCCTGAGGTCCCTTCCACCCTGAAGGAGTCTATGATTTTTCCTCCTCGGGGTCTTCGCTCTTTGATGTCAGGGAAAGCATGCAGCTTCCCCATGACAGTGGAAACAGGTCAGCTTTCTTGTCCTTCTGCAGGCAGAGTTGTTCCGATGCAGAGCTTCTTGGCAGGGACCCCCAAAGCAGCCCTGATCAATCCTTTGCTTCACATTTAAGTTTGTCTTTCACCTTCCTGATCCCCTTCCATAAACTCAGCCCAGCCCTGCTTACCCTTTCCCCATTGGCACCATTTTGTTCTGTCGTGGTTTGGTTTTGCTTTGGTTTTTTGACACAGAGGAGCTTCAGGCCAGAGAGGCCGTGATAAGCACGGGTGATTTGGACAACAGAAACCTCATGAAGGTTTACAAAAGAAGTGTCAAGTCCTGCAACTAGGGGGGAATAGCTGTGTTCATGAGGAGAGGTTGACGGCTCTGGCCTTCTTTATCTTGCTGAGGTGGAGGTGAAGGGCAGTAGAGTAGGAGCCTGTGACTGCTCGAATGGTCGTTTCAGAGGTGATGGAGCTTTTCTTGGTAGGGAGAAGGAGTGTGAGAAGGGGAAACAGCCACAGACCATAGCTTGTGGGGTTCAGATGGGAAAAAGGAATGTCACGCCAAGGGTAGTGCTGTGCTGTGGTGCTCCAGGTCACCCAGAAGGGAGCCTGTGATCAGCCCCTGGCTTTGTGTTTCAAGGAAAAGCAAGTGAGGACACAAAGACATCAGCAGAGGTGAGGAGCTCCAGGCGTGACAGCAAGGTGGGGAAGCAGAAGCAGGTTGGCTGTCTACAGGCTGCAGGGGAAACAGGCGCAGGCGAGGGAGAACACAGGGCAACCTGTGGTGGAGACAAGCCAAGGGCACTGCCAAGGCTCAAAGCTCCCAGCAGAACTGAGGTCTTTTTTCTCTTGCCTGTAGCTGCTATCGCTGCCACCAAGGCCTCCGAGAAGAGGCCATTTCCTTAAAGCACCGTGGCCTCCCTGCCTTCTTGTCCCCACGGAGCCCAGGAGGCTCCGTAGCATCGTCCTGCACGCGGCGTTGCGCGCTCCCACCCTCACGCTGCCCCCACAAAGAGCCCTGAGCAAGGTGTGAGGGAAAGCATCACCCTACCAGGGTTGGCTCTCACGCCCTGGCCATTCTCCTTGATAAAACACAGCAAGGGTTACCTGGCATCAGAGCCACCTAAGCATTTCCTTTGCCTTCCTGCAATCAGGGCCTCCAACCTTCTGCTCTAATCAGACCCTGGGGAGCCTTTCTTGGTAATGGCCCCCTCAGGCGGACCCATTAACGCTCCAAGAAACTTTGGGATTTACTTCTGACTTCAACTTCTTGAGAGGTTTGTTCAGTCTCCTCTCAACTTCTGATGTTCACGCACTCAGCACCAAATACACCCGAGGGGCTCATTAAAATGCCAAAAGCCCTAACGACTCTGGTCTCGTTCCATCATTTTCTTCCGGGCTTCAATTCTTGTGGGGCTGACGGCAGAGCTTCCAGGAGCGTGTTTACAAGAGCACTATTTCAAGGAGCACCTGAAAAAGAAAGATGGCGGCTTCTTAAGCCTTCTTTAGCCTTCAGTTTTCAAAATAAGTGATATCCACATTCTCCAACTGATACTGATCCAGAGCGCGTCCTCCTAACGATGCCTGGACATGTAGGAAAAAAGCAGTATTTTGGATACGAAACATGTATGGACAACTTTCCTCCTCACCTCCCCTACGTGTTAAGTCCAGGCTGCCTCCAGTGAGGTCCACCTTCCACAAGGCACAACCATAATTGGAGCTGGTGAAAGCCTGCTCCTATTTTTTAACTGTTGAAAACGCCTCTCAGAAGACCGGTGTATTAAAAAAACAAGCAAACACCACCAACAGCAAAATAAAACGGTGCCACCAGAGAGGGCCATAAGACCAAAGAACGTTAAGAACTGCAAAACGCAACCTAATATTCCTCCGCTTTAAATCCTTTCTTAAATTTCTTTCTCCTCTCATTTTAGCGACATGTGCTAAACATTTTTGCTCTAACCAGGCCCACACCATTCTAAAAGAGACTTTCATGTCTCGCGGAGAGCTTAGCGGCCCGAACCGCTCCCTAGGGGCCCAGCACTCTCCATGACACTCCTCGTTCTTTGGACAGATCCGTTCCCGCTCCCAGGTGTCGAGCTCAATGAAATACTCTGGGGTTTGGAGGGCCAAATTTGCCCAAACCTCAACATACCTCTTAAAGGAGACCCTAATCACCTCGCCACACTCCCTTCTCGTTCCCTGCACCGTAAATGAAGGGCGACTCCAAGTTAGGTGACCTCGCCCCATGCCACACCCCTTTCAGTGCAGATGTCTCTGTCTAGTCCAGCTTTTGGGACTTTCCCTTTCAAGGGAGAGAAAAAAGGTGTCTCACTGAGAAGGCTGGAGAGGCTTCTCCTGGTGACCAGCCAACGCTCCAGAAAGGTTCCCCTAGGTCCTGAGGTCACATGTCCCAGCAGCACGTGGCAACACAGTGACCCCCCAGGGCATCTCGGGCAGCGTTAGTCTCCGTATGGGGGCAAATGAACAAAGGCCTGAAGGTAATTTCTTTTAGTCATGAGATGAAACCTATCCAAAAAAATGTCTCGATGCCAAAACTGAAGGGAAAACGTACTCATGTCCAGCCATGCCAACATTTTTGATCCATGCTAATGCAGCGTTTCTTTCTTCTTTTATTGGAAGCATCATGTGCATGAATTTGCAGTATTTACTCCCTCTATTTGCATAGAGGAACTAGACGAGGTTGCTCTGGGGCTCCCCTCAACTCTGCGTGCTCTACAAACGTGCTGCGAGCGCGCTCCATCCCATGGCCAAGGGATGACGTTAGACGGCGTTGCCCCAGCTGTTGATCACTGAGGGCTGCTGCTAGCAACTGCCTGCCCCTGGCACCTCGTGCCGCTGATCACAGCTGTTTTTGCCTGAACGCAGGGCATGGGTTTTTCTCCTCCTGCCTTGTTCCCATGCCACATGGGCTCTTCTGCTGCAATTTGTCACCGTCTGGGACCTTCTGAAACACAACTGCTCTCATAAAAACATCCCCAACCATCAGCCTCCTGATGGCCTGTCAGCTGACCAGAGACAGTCCTAATCGCCTACCAAGCCAATGGGCCTGCTGCTCGCCTTTCACCTTGCCTTAGGGAAACGAACTCGGAATGGTCTTGGCGTCCATCCAGGCAGGGGCTCAGGAAGAAATGACCTCGCAATCATCACCTAAGCCCTGTACCTGCTGCTGACCTATCAGAGGCTGACATGGAAGTGGTCTCACAGTCTCCAGCCAAGCCATGCAACTGTTTCGGGCCTATCAGCTCCTCCGTTCTAAATGACCTCCCAAGCAACCTCCCAGCCCTGGGCCTCTTGCTGGCCTCGGAGGTCCTCAGGCACAAGGGACCTCACAAACAATTGCCCCAAGCACTAGCCAAGTGCTGGCCCATCAGCTGCTCAGCTACAGGTGACCTTACACTCATCTACCAAGGCCACGTGGCTGCAGGTGGCCTTTCAGCTTCTCCGAGGGACAAGGTTGGCCTTCCTGCTTGGGAGGCCACTTCTGTCTCAGCCTCTGCTAGGCTACCAGCAGGCACAGGGCTGGGGCATGTGCATGGCAGGTCACGTCTGCCTTTAGCAGCTGATAGACCAGCAGCAGGCACATGGCTTGGGTGCTGATCGGGAGCTTCCTTGTGTCTAAGCAGGTGAACCTGGCGGTTTACTTAACCTCCTGGCTGGAGAAGAGTAAATGTCTTTTACCTAGACTTTAGCAAGGTGTTTGACACTGTCTTCAACAATGTTCTTGTATGCATGCTACAACATTGCAGTCTAGACGGGTGGACAACCAGATGGGTAGAAAGCTGCTTAGATGATGAGGCTCAGAAGGCAGTGATGAATGGGTAGTACTCTTCCTGGAGGCCAGGCAGAAGTGCAGCACCACCCATCTCCCCAGGAACCTGTCCCTTTTATCATCTTGATTAGTGACAGCGAGCAGGCAACACTCTTCATGCTGGTAGAGGAGCCCAAACTGGAGGCAGGGGAGACCAGTCCTATGCTTGAGGCTGTCATTCAGGGGGATCTAGACAGGCAGGAGGAATGGGCTCTCAGAAACCTCACGAGATTCAACAAGGACAAATGCAAGGTCTTGTACCTGCGATAAACCAACACCCTGCAGTGTTACGAGAAGCTCACCAAGAAGATGGAGGCAGGGCCTTCACCATCGTGCATGGTGGGAGGCCAAGAGACAGCGAGCATAAGTTGAAAGAAGAGTCATTCATGCAGGAGACGATAAGGAAAAGCTTTTCCACTAAGAGGAGGATCAAGCATTGGAAGTGGCTGCCCAGAGAGGCTGTGCAGTCTCCTCCCTTGGAGGTTTCCGAGACCAGACTGGATCAAGTCCAGAGCAACCTGGTCCGATGCCAGAGCTGATCCTGCTGTGAGCAAAGGGATATGCTAGAGACCTCCTGAGGTCCCTTCCACCCTGAAGGAGTCTATGATTTTTCCTCCTCGGGGTCTTCGCTCTTTGATGTCAGGGAAAGCATGCAGCTTCCCCATGACAGTGGAAGCCGGTCAGCGTTCTTGTCCTTCTCCAGGCAGAGTTGTTCCGATGCAGGGCTTCTTGGCAGGGACCCCCAAAGCAGCCCTGATCAATCCTTTGCTTCACATTTAAGTTTGTCTTTCACCTTCCTGATCCCCTCCCATAAACTCAGCCCAGCCCTGCTTACCCTTTCCCCATTGGCACCATTTTGTTCTGTGGTGGTTTGGTTTTGCTTTGGTTTTTTGACACAGAGGAGCTTCAGGCCAGAGAGGCCGTGATAAGCACGGGTGATTTGGACAACAGAAACCTCATGAAGGTTTACAAAAGAAGTGTCAAGTCCTGCAACTAGGGGGGAATAGCTGTGTTCATGAGGAGAGGTTGAGGGTCCTGGGCTTCTCTGTCTTGCTGAGGTGGAGGTGAAGGGCAGTAGAGTAGGAGCCTGTGACTGCTCGAATGGTCATTTCAGAGGTGATGGAGCTTTTCTTGGTAGGGAGAAGGAGTGTGAGAAGGGGAAACAGCCACAGACCATAGCTTGTGGGGTTCAGATGGGAAAAAGGAATGTCACGCCAAGGGAAGTGCTGTGCTGTGGTGCTCCAGGTCACCCAGAAGGGAGCCTGTGATCAGCCCCTGGCTTTGTGTTTCAAGGAAAAGCAAGTGAGGACACAAAGACATCAGCAGAGGTGAGGAGCTCCAGGCGTGACAGCAAGGTGGGGAAGCAGAAGCAGGTTGGCTGTCTACAGGCTGCAGGGGAAACAGGCGCAGGCGAGGCAGAGCATAGGGCAACCTGTGGTGGAGACAAGCCAAGGGCACTGCCAAGGCTCAAAGCTCCCAGCAGAACTGAGGTCTTTTTTCTCTTGCCTGTAGCTGCTATCGCTGCCACCAAGGCCTCCGAGAAGAGGCCATTTCCTTAAAGCACCGTGGCCTCCCTGCCTTCTTGTCCCCACGGAGCCCAGGAGGCTCCGTAGCATCGTCCTGCACGCGGCGTTGCGCGCTCCCACCCTCACGCTGCCCCCACAAAGAGCCCTGAGCAAGGTGTGAGGGAAAGCATCACCCTACCAGGGTTGGCTCTCACGCCCTGGCCATTCTCCTTGATAAAACACAGCAAGGGTTACCTGGCATCAGAGCCACCTAAACATTTCCTTTGCCTTCCTGCAATCAGGGCCTCCAACCTTCTGCTCTAATCAGACCCTGGGGAGCCTTTCTTCGTAATGGCCCCCTCAGGCGGACCCATTAACGCTCCAAGAAACTTTGGGATTTACTTCTGACTTCAACCTCTTGAGAGGTTTGTTCAGTCTCCTCTCAACTTCTGATGTTCACGCACTCAGCACCAAATACACCCGAGGGGCTCATTAAAATGCCAAAAGCCCTAACGACTCTGGTCTCGTTCCAGCATTTTCGTCCGGGCTTCAATTCTTGTGGGGCTGACGGCAGAGCTTCCAGGAGCGTGTTTACAAGAGCACTATTTCAATGAGCACCTGAAAAAGAAAGATGGCGGCTTCTTAAGCCTTCTTTAGCCTTCAGTTTTCAAAATAAGTGATATCCACATTCTCCAACTGATACTGATCCAGAGCGCGTCCTCCTAACGATGCCCGGACATGTAGGAAAAAGCAGTATTTTGGATACGAAACATGAATGGACAACTTTCCTCCTCACCTCCCCTACATGTTAAGTCCAGGCTGCCTCCAGTGAGGTCCACCTTCCACAAGGCACAACCATAATGGGAGCTGGTGAAAGCCTCTTCCTATTTTTTAACTGTTGAAAACGCCTCTCAGAAGACCGGTGTATTAAAAAAACAAGCAAACACCACCAACAGCAAAACAAAACGGTGCCACCAGAGAGGGCCATAAGACCAAAGAACGTTAAGAACTGCAAAACGCAACCTAATATTCCTCCGCTTTAAATCCTTTCTTAAATTTCTTTCTCCTCTCATTTTAGCGACATGTGCTAAACATTTTTGCTCTAACCAGGCCCACACCATTCAAAAAGAGACTTTCATGTCTTGCGGAGAGCTTAGCGGCCCGAACCGCTCCCTAGGGGCCCAGCACTCTCCGTGACACTCCTCGTTCTTTGGACAGATCCGTTCCCGCTCCCAGGTGTCGAGCTCAATGAAATACTCTGGGGTTTGGAGGGCCAAATTTGCCCAAACCTCAGCATACCTCTTAAAGGAGACCCTAATCATCTCGCCACACTCCCTTCTCGTTCCCTGCACCGTAAATGAAGGGCGACTCCAAGTTAGGTGACCTCGCCCCATGCCACACCCCTTTCAGTGCAGATGTCTCTGTCTAGTCCAGCTTTTGGGACTTTCCCTTTCAAGGGAGAGAAAAAAGGTGTCTCACTGAGAAGGCTGGAGAGGCTTCTCCTGGTGACCAGCCAACGCTCCAGAAAGGTTCCCCTAGATCCTGAGGTCACATGTCCCAGCAGCACGTGGCAACACAGTGACCCCCCAGGGCATCCCGGGCAGCGTTAGTCTCCGTATGGGGGCAAATGAACAAAGGCCTGAAGGTAATTTCTTTTAGTCATGAGATGAAACCTATCCAAAAAAATGTCTCGATGCCAAAACTGAAAGGAAAACGTACTCATGTCCAGCCATGCCAACATTTTTGATCCATGCTAATGCAGCTTTTCTTTCTGCTTTTATTGGAAGCATCATGTGCATGAATTTGCAGTATTTACTCCCTCTATTTGCATAGAGGAACTAGACAAGGTTGCTCTGGGGCTCCCCTCAACTGTGCGTGCTCTACAAACGTGCTGCGACCGTGCTCCATCCCATGGCCAAGGGATGACGTTAGACGGCGTTGCCCCAGCTGTTGATCACTGAGGGCTGCTGCTAGCAACTGCCTGCCCCTGGCACCTCGTGCCACTGATCACAGCTTTTTTTGCCTGAACGCAGGGCATGGGTTTTCTCCTCCTGCCTTGTTCCCATGCCACATGGGCTCTTCTGCTGCAATTTGTCACCGTCTGGGACCTTCTGAAACACAACTGCTCTCATAAAAACATCCCCAACCATCAGCCTCCTGATGGCCTGTCAGCTGACCAGAGACAGTCCTAATCGCCTACCAAGCCAATGGGCCTGCTGCTCGCCTTTCACCTTGCCTTAGGGAAACGAACTCGGAATGGTCTTGGCGTCCATCCAGGCAGGGGCTCAGGAAGAAATGACCTCGCAATCATCACCTAAGCCCTGTACCTGCTGCTGACCTATCAGAGGCTGACATGGAAGTGGTCTCACAGTCTCCAGCCAAGCCATGCAACTGTTTCGGGCCTATCAGCTGCTCCGTTCTAAATGACCTCCCAAGCAACCTCCCAGCCCTGGGCCTCTTGCTGGCCTCGGAGGTCCTCAGGCACAAGGGACCTCACAAACAATTGCCCCAAGCACTAGCCAAGTGCTGGCCCATCAGCTGCTCAGCTACAGGTGACCTTACACTCATCTACCAAGGCCACGTGGCTGCAGGTGGCCTTTCAGCTTCTCCGAGGGACAAGGTTTGCCTTCCTGCTTGGGAGGCCACTTCTGTCTCAGCCTCTGCTAGGCTACCAGCAGGCACAGGGCTGGGGCATGTGCATGGCAGGTCACGTCTGCCTTTAGCAGCTGATAGACCAGCAGCAGGCACATGGCTTGGGTGCTGATCGGGAGCTTCCTTGTGTCTAAGCAGGTGAACCTGGCGGTTTACTTAACCTCCTGGCTGGAGAAGAGTAAATGTCTTTTACCTAGACTTTAGCAAGGTGTTTGACACTGTCTTCAACAATGTTCTTGTATGCATGCTACAACATTGCAGTCTAGACGGGTGGACAACCAGATGGGTAGAAAGCTGCTTAGATGATGAGGCTCAGAAGGCAGTGATGAATGGGTAGTACTCTTCCTGGAGGCCAGGCAGAAGTGCAGCACCACCCATCTCCCCAGGAACCTGTCCCTTTTATCATCTTGATTAGTGACACCGAGCAGGCAACACTCTTCATGCTGGTAGAGGAGCCCAAACTGGAGGCAGGGGGAACCAGTCCTATGCTTGAGGCTGTCATTCAGAGGGATCTAGACAGGCAGGAGGAATGGGCTCTCAGAAACCTCACGAGATTCAACAAGGACAAATGCAAGGTCTTGTACCTGCGATAAACCAACACCCTGCAGTGTTACGAGAAGCTCACCAAGAAGATGGAGGCAGGGTCTTCACCATCGTGCATGGTGGGAGGCCAAGAGACAGCGAGCATAAGTTGAAAGAAGAGTCATTCATGCAGGAGACGATAAGGAAAAGCTTTTCCACTAAGAGGAGGATCAAGCATTGGAAGTGGCTGCCCAGAGAGGCTGTGCAGTCTCCTCCCGTGGAGGTTTCCGAGACCAGACTGGATCAAGTCCAGAGCAACCTGGTCCGATGCCAGAGCTGATCCTGCTGTGAGCAAAGGGATAGGGCTAGAGACCTCCTGAGGTCTCTTCCACCCTGAAGGAGTCTATGATTTTTCCTCCTCGGGGTCTTCGCTCTTTGATGTCAGGGAAAGCATGCAGCTTCCCCATGACAGTGGAAGCAGGTCAGCTTTCTTGTCCTTCTCCAGGCAGAGTTGTTCCGATG
The DNA here is from genome assembly GCF_040807025.1 of Struthio camelus. Lineage (NCBI taxonomy): Eukaryota > Metazoa > Chordata > Aves > Struthioniformes > Struthionidae > Struthio > Struthio camelus. Next base: position 1,119,694 of record NC_090973.1, on the reverse strand, counting down.
CAGAGCTTCTTGGCAGGGACCCCCAAAGCAGCCCTGATCAATCCTTTGCTTCACATTTAAGTTTGTCTTTCACCTTCCTGATCCCCTCCCATAAACTCAGCCCAGCCCGGCTTACCCTTTCCCCATTGGCACCATTTTGTTCTGTCGTGGTTTGGTTTTGCTTTGGTTTTTTGACACAGAGGAGCTTCAGGCCAGAGAGGCCGTGATAAGCACGGGTGATTTGGACAACAGAAACCTCATGAAGGTTTACAAAAGAAGTGTCAAGTCCTGCAACTAGGGGGGAATAGCTGTGTTCATGAGGAGAGGTTGACGGCTCTGGCCTTCTTTATCTTGCTGAAGTGGAGGTGAAGGGCAGTAGAGTAGGAGCCTGTGACTGCTCGAATGGTCGTTTCAGAGGTGATGGAGCTTTTCTTGGTAGGGAGAAGGAGTGTGAGAAGGGGAAACAGCCACAGACCATAGCTTGTGGGGTTCAGATGGGAAAAAGGAATGTCACGCCAAGGGTAGTGCTGTGCTGTGGTGCTCCAGGTCACCCAGAAGGGAGCCTGTGATCAGCCCCTGGCTTTGTGTTTCAAGGAAAAGCAAGTGAGGACACAAAGACATCAGCAGAGGTGAGGAGCTCCAGGCGTGACAGCAAGGTGGGGAAGCAGAAGCAGGTTGGCTGTCTACAGGCTGCAGGGGAAACAGGCGCAGGCGAGGGAGAACACAGGGCAACCTGTGGTGGAGACAAGCCAAGGGCACTGCCAAGGCTCAAAGCTCCCAGCAGAACTGAGGTCTTTTTTCTCTTGCCTGTAGCTGCTATCGCTGCCACCAAGGCCTCCGAGAAGAGGCCATTTCCTTAAAGCACCGTGGCCTCCCTGCCTTCTTGTCCCCACGGAGCCCAGGAGGCTCCGTAGCATCCTCCTGCACGCGGCGTTGCGCACTCCCACCCTCACGCTGCCCCCACAAAGAGCCCTGAGCAAGGTGTGAGGGAAAGCATCACCCTACCAGGGTTGGCTCTCACGCCCTGGCCATTCTCCTTGATAAAACACATCAAGGGTTACCTGGCATCAGAGCCACCTAAGCATTTCCTTTGCCTTCCTGCAATCAGGGCCTCCAACCTTCTGCTCTAATCAGACCCTGGGGAGCCTTTCTTCGTAATGGCCCCCTCAGGCGGACCCATTAACGCTCCAAGAAACTTTGGGATTTACTTCTGACTTCAACTTCTTGAGAGGTTTGTTCAGTCTCCTCTCAACTTCTGATGTTCACGCACTCAGCACCAAATACACCCGAGGGGCTCATTAAAATGCCAAAAGCCCTAACGACTCTGGTCTCATTCCATCATTTTCGTCCGGGCTTCAATTCTTGTGGGGCTGACGGCAGAGCTTCCAGGAGCGTGTTTACAAGAGCACTATTTCAAGGAGCACCTGAAAAAGAAAGATGGCGGCTTCTTAAGCCTTCTTTAGCCTTCAGTTTTCAAAATAAGTGATATCCACATTCTCCAACTGATACTGAGCCAGAGCGCGTCCTCCTAACAATGCCTGGACATGTAGGAAAAAAGCAGTATTTTGGATACGAAACATGTATGGACAACTTTCCTCCTCACCTCCCCTACATGTTAAGTCCAGGCTGCCTCCAGTGAGGTCCACCTTCCACAAGGCACAACCATAATTGGAGCTGGTGAAAGCCTGCTCCTATTTTTTAACTGTTGAAAACGCCTCTCAGAAGACCGGTGTATTAAAAAAACAAGCAAACACCACCAACAGCAAAATAAAACGGTGCCACCAGAGAGGGCCATAAGACCAAAGAACGTTAAGAACTGCAAAACGCAACCTAATATTCCTCCGCTTTAAATCCTTTCTTAAATTTCTTTCTCCTCTCATTTTAGCGACATGTGCTAAACATTTCTGCTCTAACCAGGCCCACACCATTCTAAAAGAGACTTTCATGTCTCGCGGAGAGCTTAGCGGCCCAAACCGCTCCCTAGGGGCCCAGCACTCTCCATGACACTCCTCGTTCTTTGGACAGATCCGTTCCCGCTCCCAGGTGTCGAGCTCAATGAAATACTCTGGGGTTTGGAGGGCCAAATTTGCCCAAACCTCAACATACCTCTTAAAGGAGACCCTAATCATCTCGCCACACTCCCTTCTCGTTCCCTGCACCGTAAATGAAGGGCGACTCCAAGTTAGGTGACCTCGCCCCATGCCACACCCCTTTCAGTGCAGATGTCTCTGTCTAGTCCAGCTTTTGGGACTTTCCCTTTCAAGGGAGAGAAAAAAGGTGTCTCACTGAGAAGGCTGGAGAGGCTTCTCCTGGTGACCAGCCAACGCTCCAGAAAGGTTCCCCTAGATCCTGAGGTCACATGTCCCAGCAGCACGTGGCAACACTGTGACCCCCCAGGGCATCTCGGGCAGCGGTAGTCTCCATATGGGGGCAAATGAACAAAGGCCTGAAGGCAATTTCTTTTAGTCATGAGATGAAACCTATCCAAAAAAATGTCTCGATGCCAAAACTGAAAGGAAAACGTACTCATGTCCAGCCATGCCAACATTTTTGATCCATGCTAATGCAGCTTTTCTTTCTGCTTTTATTGGAAGCATCATGTGCATGAATTTGCAGTATTTACTCCCTCTATTTGCATAGAGGAACTAGACGAGGTTGCTCTGGGGCTCCCCTCAACTCTGCGTGTGCTCTACAAACGTGCTGCGAGCGCGCTCCATCCCATGGCCAAGGGATGACGTTAGACGGCGTTGCCCCAGGTGTTGATCACTGAGGGCTGCTGCTAGCAACTGCCTGCCCCTGGCACCTCGTGCCACTGATCACAGCTTTTTTTGCCTGAACGCAGGGCATGGCTTTTTCTCCTCCTGCCTTGTTCCCATGCCACATGGGCTCTTCTGCTGCAATTTGTCACCGTCTGGGACCTTCTGAAACACAACTGCTCTCATAAAAACATCCCCAACCATCAGCCTCCTGACGGCCTGTCAGCTGACCAGAGACAGTCCTAATCACCTACCAAGCCAATGGGCCTGCTGCTCGTCTTTCACCGTGCCTTAGGGAAACGAACTCGGAATGGTCTTGGCGAGGGAGAGCATAGTCCATCCAGGCAGGGGCTCAGGAAGAAATGACCTCGCAATCATCACCTAAGCCCTGTACCTGCTGCTGACCTATCAGAGGCTGACATGGAAGTGGTCTCACAGTCTCCAGCCAAGCCATGCAACTGTTTCGGGCCTACCAGCTACTCCGTTCTAAATGACCTCCCAAGCAACCTCCCAGCCCTGGGCCTCTTGCTGGCCTCGGAGGTCCTCAGGCACAAGGGACCTCACAAACAATTGCCCCAAGCACTAGCCAAGTGCTGGCCCATCAGCTGCTCAGCTACAGGTGACCTTACACTCATCTACCAAGGCCACGTGGCTGCAGGTGGCCTTTCAGCTTCTCCGAGGGACAAGGTTTGCCTTCCTGCTTGGGAGGCCAAGCCTCAGCCTCTGTCTCAGCCTCTGCTAGGCTACCAGCAGGCACAGGGCTGGGGCATGTGCATGGCAGGTCACGTCTGCCTTTAGCAGCTGATAGACCAGCAGCAGGCACATGGCTTGGGTGCTGATCGGGAGCTTCCTTGTGTCTAAGCAGGTGAACCTGGCGGTTTACTTAACCTCCTGGCTGGAGAAGAGTAAATGTCTTTTACCTAGACTTTAGCAAGGTGTTTGACGCTGTCTTCAACAATGTTCTTGTATGCATGCTACAACATTGCAGTCTAGATGGGTGGACAACCAGATGGGTAGAAAGCTGCTTAGATGATGAGGCTCAGAAGGCAGTGACGAATGGGTAGTACTCTTCCTGGAGGCCAGGCAGAAGTGCAGCACCACCCATCTCCCCAGGAACCTGTCCCTTTTATCATCTTGATTAGTGACACCGAGCAGGCAACACTCTTCATGCTGGTAGAGGAGCCCAAACTGGAGGCAGGAGGAACCAGTCCTATGCTTGAGGCTGTCATTCAGAGAGATCTAGACAGGCAGGAGGAATGGGCTCTCAGAAACCTCACGAGATTCAACAAGGACAAATGCAAGGTCTTGTACCTGCGATAAACCAACACCCTGCAGTGTTACGAGAAGCTCACCAAGAAGATGGAGGCAGGGTCTTCACCATCGTGCATGGTGGGAGGCCAAGAGACAGCGAGCATAAGTTGCAAGAAGAGTCATTCATGCAGGAGATGATAAGGAAAAGCTTTTCCACTAAGAGGAGGATCAAGCATTGGAAGTGGCTGCCCAGAGAGGCTGTGCAGTCTCCTCCCGTGGAGGTTTCCGAGACCAGACTGGATCAAGTCCAGAGCAACCTGGTCCGATGCCAGAGCTGATCCTGCTGTGAGCAAAGGGATTGGGCTAGAGACCTCCTGAGGTCCCTTCCACCCTGAAGGAGTCTACGATTTTTCCTCCTCGGGGTCTTCGCTCTTTGATGTCAGGGAAAGCATGCAGCTTCCCCATGACAGTGGAAGCAGGTCAGCTTTCTTGTCCTTCTGCAGGCAGAGTTGTTCCGATGCAGAGCTTCTTGGCAGGGACCCCCAAAGCAGCCCTGATCAATCCTTTGCTTCACATTTAAGTTTGTCTTTCACCTTCCTGATCCCCTCCCATAAACTCAGCCCAGCCCGGCTTACCCTTTCCCCATTGGCACCATTTTGTTCTGTCGTGGTTTGGTTTTGCTTTGGTTTTTTGACACAGAGGAGCTTCAGGCCACAGAGGCCGTGATAAGCACGGGTGATTTGGACAACAGAAACCTCATGAAGGTTTACAAAAGAAGTGTCAAGTCCTGCAACTAGGGGGGAATAGCTGTGTTCATGAGGAGAGGTTGACGGCTCTGGCCTTCTTTATCTTGCTGAGGTGGAGGTGAAGGGCAGTAGAGTAGGAGCCTGTGACTGCTCGAATGGTCGTTTCAGAGGGGATGGAGCTTTTCTTGGTAGGGAGAAGGAGTGTGAGAAGGGGAAACAGCCACAGACCATAGCTTGTGGGGTTCAGATGGGAAAAAGGAATGTCACGCCAAGGGTAGTGCTGTGCTGTGGTGCTCCGGGTCACCCAGAAGGGAGCCTGTGATCAGCCCCTGGCTTTGTGTTTCAAGGAAAAGCAAGTGAGGACACAAAGACATCAGCAGAGGTGAGGAGCTCCAGGCGTGACAGCAAGGTGGGGAAGCAGGTTGGCTGTCTACAGGTTGCAGGGGAAACAGGCGCAGGCGAGGCAGAGCATAGGGCAACCTGTGGTGGAGACAAGCCAAGGGCACTGCCAAGGCTCAAAGCTCCCAGCAGAACTGAGGTCTTTTTTCTCTTGCCTGTAGCTGCTATCGCTGCCACCAAGGCCTCCGAGAAGAGGCCATTTCCTTAAAGCACCGTGGCCTCCCTGCCTTCTTGTCCCCACGGAGCCCAGGAGGCTCCGTAGCATCGTCCTGCACGCGGCGTTGCGCGCTCCCACCCTCACGCTGCCCCCACAAAGAGCCCTGAGCAAGGTGTGAGGGAAAGCATCACCCTACCAGGGTTGGCTCTCACGCCCTGGCCATTCTCCTTGATAAAACACAGCAAGGGTTACCTGGCATCAGAGCCACCTAAGCATTTCCTTTGCCTTCCTGCAATCAGGGCCTCCAACCTTCTGCTCTAATCAGACCCTGGGGAGCCTTTCTTGGTAATGGCCCCCTCAGGCGGACCCATTAACGCTCCAAGAAACTTTGGGATTTACTTCTGACTTCAACTACTTGAGAGGTTTGTTCAGTCTCCTCTCAACTTCTGATGTTCACGCACTCAGCACCAAATACACCCGAGGGGCTCATTAAAATGCCAAAAGCCCTAACGACTCTGGTCTCGTTCCATCATTTTCGTCCGGGCTTCAATTCTTGTGGGGCTGACGGCAGAGCTTCCAGGAGCGTGTTTACAAGAGCACTATTTCAAGGAGCACCTGAAAAAGAAAGATGGCGGCTTCTTAAGCCTTCTTTAGCCTTCAGTTTTCAAAATAAGTGATATCCACATTCTCCAACTGATACTGATCCAGAGCGCGTCCTCCTAACGATGCCTGGACATGTAGGAAAAAAGCAGTATTTTGGATACGAAACATGTATGGACAACTTTCCTCCTCACCTCCCCTACATGTTAAGTCCAGGCTGCCTCCAGTGAGGTCCACCTTCCACAAGGCACAACCATAATTGGAGCTGGTGAAAGCCTCTTCCTATTTTTTAACTGTTGAAAACGCCTCTCAGAAGACCGGTGTATTAAAAAAACAAGCAAACACCACCAACAGCAAAACAAAACGGTGCCACCAGAGAGGGCCATAAGACCAAAGAACGTTAAGAACTGCAAAACGCAACCTAATATTCCTCCGCTTTAAATCCTTTCTTAAATTTCTTTCTCCTCTCATTTTAGCGACATGTGCTAAACATTTTTGCTCTAACCAGGCCCACACCATTCTAAAAGAGACTTTCATGTCTCGCGGAGAGCTTAGCGGCCCGAACCGCTCCCTAGGGGCCCAGCACTCTCCATGACACTCCTCGTTCTTTGGACAGATCCGTTCCCGCTCCCAGGTGTCGAGCTCAATGAAATACTCTGGGGTTTGGAGGGCCAAATTTGCCCAAACCTCAGCATACCTCTTAAAGGAGACCCTAATCATCTCGCCACACTCCCTTCTCGTTCCCTGCACCGTAAATGAAGGGCGACTCCAAGTTAGGTGACCTCGCCCCATGCCACACCCCTTTCAGTGCAGATGTCTCTGTCTCGTCCAGCTTTTGGGACTTTCCCTTTCAAGGGAGAGAAAAAAGGTGTCTCACTGAGAAGGCTGGAGAGGCTTCTCCTGGTGACCAGCCAACGCTCCAGAAAGGTTCCCCTAGATCCTGAGGTCACATGTCCCAGCAGCACGTGGCAACACTGTGGCCCCCCAGGGCATCTCGGGCAGCGGTAGTCTCCGTATGGGGCAAATGAACAAAGGCCTGAAGGTAATTTTTTTTAGTCATGAGATGAAACCTATCCAAAAAAATGTCTCGATGCCAAAACTGAAAGGAAAACGTACTCATGTCCAGCCATGCCAACATTTTTGATCCATGCTAATGCAGCTTTTCTTTCTGCTTTTATTGGAAGCATCATGTGCATGAATTTGCAGTATTTACTCCCTCTATTTGCATAGAGGAACTAGACGAGGTTGCTCTGGGGCTCCCCTCAACTCTGCGTGCTCTACAAACGTGCTGCGAGCGCGCTCCATCCCATGGCCAAGGGATGACGTTAGACGGCGTTGCCCCAGGTGTTGATCACTGAGGGCTGCTGCTAGCAACTGCCTGCCCCTGGCACCTCGTGCCACTGATCACAGCTGTTTTTGCCTGAACGCAGGGCATGGCTTTTTCTCCTCCTGCCTTGTTCCCATGCCACATGGGCTCTTCTGCTGCAATTTGTCACCGTCTGGGACCTTCTGAAACACAACTGCTCTCATAAAAACATCCCCAACCATCAGCCTCCTGATGGCCTGTCAGCTGACCAGAGACAGTCCTAATCGCCTACCAAGCCAATGGGCCTGCTGCTCGCCTTTCACCTTGCCTCAGGGAAACGAACTCGGAATGGTCTTGGCGTCCATCCAGGCAGGGGCTCAGGAAGAAATGACCTCGCAATCATCACCTAAGCCCTGTACCTGCTGCTGACCTATCAGAGGCTGACATGGAAGTGGTCTCACAGTCTCCAGCCAAGCCATGCAACTGTTTCGGGCCTATCAGCTACTCCGTTCTAAATGACCTCCCAAGCAACCTCCCAGCCCTGGGCCTCTTGCTGGCCTCGGAGGTCCTCAGGCACAAGGGACCTCACAAACAATTGCCCCAAGCACTAGCCAAGTGCTGGCCCATCAGCTGCTCAGCTACAGGTGACCTTACACTCATCTACCAAGGCCACGTGGCTGCAGGTGGCCTTTCAGCTTCTCCGAGGGACAAGGTTTGCCTTCCTGCTTGGGAGGCCACTTCTGTCTCAGCCTCTGCTAGGCTACCAGCAGGCACAGGGCTGGGGCATGTGCATGGCAGGTCACGTCTGCCTTTAGCAGCTGATAGACCAGCAGCAGGCACATGGCTTGGGTGCTGATCGGGAGCTTCCTTGTGTCTAAGCAGGTGAACCTGGCGGTTTACTTAACCTCCTGGCTGGAGAAGAGTAAATGTCTTTTACCTAGACTTTAGCAAGGTGTTTGACGCTGTCTTCAACAATGTTCTTGTATGCATGCTACAACATTGCAGTCTAGAGGGGTGGACAACCAGATGGGTAGAAAGCTGCTTAGATGATGAGGCTCAGAAGGCAGTGATGAATGGGTAGTACTCTTCCTGGAGGCCAGGCAGAAGTGCAGCACCACCCATCTCCCCAGGAACCTGTCCCTTTTATCATCTTGATTAGTGACACCGAGCAGGCAACACTCTTCATGCTGGTAGAGGAGCCCAAACTGGAGGCAGGGGGAACCAGTCCTATGCTTGAGGCTGTCATTCAGAGGGATCTAGACAGGCAGGAGGAATGGGCTCTCAGAAACCTCACGAGATTCAACAAGGACAAATGCAAGGTCTTGTACCTGCGATAAACCAACACCCTGCAGTGTTACGAGAAGCTCACCAAGAAGATGGAGGCAGGGTCTTCACCATCGTGCATGGTGGGAGGCCAAGAGACAGCGAGCATAAGTTGAAAGAAGAGTCATTCATGCAGGAGACGATAAGGAAAAGCTTTTCCACTAAGAGGAGGATCAAGCATTGGAAGTGGCTGCCCAGAGAGGCTGTGCAGTCTCCTCCCGTGGAGGTTTCCGAGACCAGACTGGATCAAGTCCAGAGCAACCTGGTCCGATGCCAGAGCTGATCCTGCTGTGAGCAAAGGGATAGGGCTAGAGACCTCCTGAGGTCCCTTCCACCCTGAAGGAGTCTATGATTTTTCCTCCTCGGGGTCTTCGCTCTTTGATGTCAGGGAAAGCATGCAGCTTCCCCATGACAGTGGAAGCCGGTCAGCTTTCTTGTCCTTCTGCAGGCAGAGTTGTTCCGATGCAGAGCTTCTTGGCAGGGACCCCCAAAGCAGCCCTGATCAATCCTTTGCTTCACATTTAAGTTTGTCTTTTACCTTCCTGATCCCCTCCCATAAACTCAGCCCAGCCCTGCTTACCCTTTCCCCATTGGCACCATTTTGTTCTGTCGTGGTTTGGTTTTGCTTTGGTTTTTTGACACAGAGGAGCTTCAGGCCAGAGAGGCCGTGATAAGCACGGGTGATTTGGACAACAGAAACCTCATGAAGGTTTACAAAAGAAGTGTCAAGTCCTGCAACTAGGGGGGAATAGCTGTGTTCATGAGGAGAGGTTGAGGGTCCTGGGCTTCTCTATCTTGCTGAGGTGGAGGTGAAGGGCAGTAGAGTAGGAGCCTGTGACTGCTCGAATGGTCGTTTCAGAGGTGATGGAGCTTTTCTTGGTAGGGAGAAGGAGTGTGAGAAGGGGAAACAGCCACAGACCATAGCTTGTGGGGTTCAGATGGGAAAAAGGAATGTCACGCCAAGGGTAGTGCTGTGCTGTGGTGCTCCAGGTCACCCAGAAGGGAGCCTGTGATCAGCCCCTGGCTTTGTGTTTCAAGGTTTGCGTTCCTGCTTGGGAGGCCACTTCTGTCTCAGCCTCTGCTAGGCTACCAGCAGGCACAGGGCTGGGGCATGTGCATGGCAGGTCACGTCTGCCTTTAGCAGCTGATAGACCAGCAGCAGGCACATGGCTTGGGTGCTGATCGGGAGGTTCCTTGTGTCTAAGCAGGTGAACCTGGCGGTTTACTTAACATCCTGGCTGGAGATCCTGGCAAGAATTTCAGGAACTGCAGGCCACAACCAACCTGGTGACTCTTGGCAAGATGTGCTCAGCTGAGATGGACACCTGAGCTGGCAGGTGGGAAATGACTCCCTTTGGGAAGAGAGGAGCTTGGGCAGAGGTGAGGACCATAACACCGAGGGGTCTTGCAGAGTTATTTGCACGCAACAACTCCAACCTCGCAAGCTGATTCCCAGCTATGACCCCCTCAAGCATTTCCTGCCAACGTGCAGAAAAGCACTTGAGCATCAGGCAACGCTTTCCAGGGTCCAAAAGCAATGCTGTGATCTGCTTCAGTCTCAGCTCCAAAAATAAGTTCTGAGTCCCTGAGGCAGTACTCGCTGTTGTGTGCGCCCCTGGGAGAAGTGATTGCAAGAGGCCAACGAATTTCTGAAGAAATACCGTCTTTGGAAGTCTTCCTCATTTTGCCCGTTTTTGGAAGGTAAGGGACGTGGCACTGCTGCTGGAAAGAGAACCTCTGAGCGCTCCGTCATGGCTAGACCATTTCCTTGTCAACTGTGGCAGAGAACAAGGGTCCCACCAGGCCAAAACTGCCCTCTGGGGCCTCCTCCTGGATATCAGCCCTGGATGTCTCGCGCACGGTATGCAAGATGCAGCAGAGATTTCCCCCAAGGCAGCGAGACCTTTGGCAGGGAGAGCTCAGGACCCCCTCACGCCCTTAAATTTCCCTGGCTTGAAGGAGGGTTAATTAGGTGATGAGTTAACGGCCAGTTGGGTGATGCATCAACTACATACACTGGTAGTGTCCTCCCATAAGCCTTTGCTTTCAGGAGAGGGAGGTAACGACTATCTCAGCTAAGAAAACCTGGGGTTGGACAGATCTCAGAAGCATCATCTTCAAGAAACTCCTCGGAGGCACCCTCGCTGAAAGATGACCTCCTTGAGAGGTCGTCTTTGGAAGAGTCCAACTGCTCTAAGCGGCGTATTTCTACGTCTTTCACACGAGGGCCGGGCCAGCTTCCATCTTGGCCTAAACTTCCATCTTGGCTGCCGGGAAGGAAAGCCCAACTCAAGGAAGTTGGCGGGAAGCCGGGAGCGTTACCGTAAGGAAGCAGGACAACGCGTCCTGCAGGCGTTCGGCTTTTGCTTCGCCGCTCTCTCGCGGCCCGGCCTCTGCTTGGGGGCAAGCAAACGCTCGCGGGGACGGTCACCGTGCACACGCGCGTGCGCGCGTGCGACGGCGGCTGCGGTTGGAGTTTCTCCGCACCCAAAAAGGACGTGCTCAGTGTTGTAAAACGCCTTTACGACTCCCTGGGAGAAGAAGGACCTCGTTCTTCCTTTGTGATGTAGCGTTGAAACCATCAGAAAGTGGGCTCGGACGCCTGGGCCCCCCTGGTGCACGGTGCCGGGGAGGGTCGGTCCTGGGACGTCGGTGTGACCTGAGGCATCAGAGGGGCCCAGGCGTTCCTGGGAACCCCGGTTCGCCGAGGGGCCCAGGCAGCCGGGTAGCCCTCCTGGCCGAACCTCCCATCCCGCGTTTGGAGGGTCCCAGATGTCCGGTGGACCCAGGCGTCCGGGGGCACTTGAGGGACGCTGACATCCACCTCCTGCTCCCCCTCAACTGAGCCCCCCCCCCGCCGCCCAAGGCCTCCTCGGACACCTGGGCCCCTCGGATGTCCCCAGCTCCGTGGCTTGCTCCCACCAGCTCGTTCCGAGCGGGCCCAGGCATCTGAGGGGCCCAGGCATCCGGGCAGCCTCCACCCAGCCCCATAGAAACAGGGCCCCCTTTCCCCTCCCTTGTGTAAGAGGGGCCCAGGCGTCCGGGCACCCACGAAGGATGGGTTTCGTCTGCGGAACGATGCCCGGACGCCTGGGCCCCTCGCACGCCTGGGTCCTCCATGCAAGGCGGGGGAGGGGCACCACTCGCATGGAGAGAGGGCCCAGGCGTCCGGGCACCCCTGCATGGCTGCCTCTCGGACGCCTGGGCCCCTCGCACACCTGGGCCCTCTGTGCAGTGGGGGGAGGCGGCCACACGGGGGCGCCCGGACGCCTGGGCCCTGCATGCACGGGCAGGGCGATGGGTGGGGGAGGGCGGCTGCCCGGACGCCTGGGCCCCCCGGGAGCGACTCGGGGGCTGGGGGCATCCCAGGGGCCCAGGTGTCCAGGCAGCACCCAACCCCCTCCCCCGTGTACCAGGGGCCCAGGCACCCCAGGGGCCCAGGCGTCCGGGCACCACCACCCCCACCCCCACACACAAGGGGCCCAGGCGTCCGAGCAGGTGCCCACACAAACACCCTTCCCACGCCCTCCCCCCACAGAGGGCCCAGGTGTCCGGGAGGGACCCAGGCATCCGGGAGGGACCCAGGCGTCCGGGACACCCAGGAGTTCCGGCCTCGCTCCCTGCCGCACCCCCTCCCCTGCAGCATGAGGGGCCCAGGCGTCCGGGACCATCGCGGGGACCCAGGCATCCGAGGGGCCCAGGCATCCGGGGAGGCGGCCACATGCGGGGGTGCCCGGACACCTGGGCCCTCCGGGCACATGGGAATGGGAGCCGGTGACCCCGGACACCTGGGCCCCTTGCACGCCTGGGCCCTCCCGAAAGGCAGCGAGGGGCTGTGGATGGAGCCCGGATGCCTGGGCCCCCTCTGACGTGGCACAGGGAGGGGCCCGGACGCCTGGGCCCTTCACATCCCTGGGCCCTCTGTGCAGTGGGGGGAGGCGGCCACACGGGGGCGCCCGGACTCCTGGGCCCTCTCTCCTCAAGACCCCTCCCCCCACCTCGAGCACCGGGCCCAGGCGTCCGGGCGACCCCCCCACCCCAGCTCCTGTCCGAGGGGCCCAGGCGTCCGGGGGCATCCAAGGGACTGGAAGCCCTTGAGGGACCCAGGCGTCCAGGTGCCCCATATAGGAGGGGCCCAGGCGTCCGGGCACCCACCAAGGACGGGCTTCGTCTGCCGAACGATGCCCGGACGCCTGGGCCCCTCGCACGCCTGGGCCCCGCAAATCCCGCCGGATGCCTGGGCCCTTCTTACATGGAGGTGGGGGGGGCACCCGGACGCCTGGGCCCCTTCGACACGAGCTCGGGGGGGCGCCCGGATGAGGGACCCAGGCGTCCGGGTGCCCACGACCTCACCCCCTCCATCAGTGGCCCAGGCGTCCCAGGGGCCCAGGCGGCCGGGCGCACACTGCCCCATCAGCGAGGGGCCCAGGCGTCCGAGACCCCTCCCCCCGACAGACCCCTCCCCCTCCGCCCACCGACCCCAGAGCCAGCACATCGAGGGGCCCAGGCGTCCGGGAGCCGCAGGCAGTCGAGGGGCCCAGGCGTCCGGGTGCCCCCAGCCGACCCCCTTCAGCTCCTGTCCCAGGGACCCCGGCGTCCGGGGGCATCTGCGAGGGTCCCCCGGACGCCTGGGCCCCTCGCACACCTGGGCCCTCTGTGCAGTGGGGGGGGGGGGCGGCCACACGGGGGCGCCCGGACGCCTGGGCCCTCTCTCCTCAAGACCCCTCCCCCCACCTCGAGCACCGGGCCCAGGCGTCCGGGCGACCCCCCGCCCCCAACCGGGAAACGCGGCCCCGCCCCCTCCACCTCATTTGCATAGCCCCTCCCGGAGGCCCCCCACCACCGAGAGCGCGGGGCGGAGCGGCCGCAGGGGAGGGCGGCGGGCTGGTTGGCGCCGCCTCTCGATGGTCAGCGCGGAGGGGACGCTCTGCCTCGCGCCGTCTCTATGGCCGCCCCCCCCCCACTCAGCGCCCGGCGCTCTGCCCGCAGTGTCTCTATGGTCTTCTGGGCGGAGGGGCGGTCTGCGACGCCTCTCGATGGTCGCCTGGAGGAGCGACCCTCTGGGACACCCTCGCCCCATGGTCATGTGGCTCCTCTGGGCCGGCCTCCAGCTCGTCTCTATGGTCTCCCGGCACAGGGACACTCTGGGATCCCCCCTCCACATCTCTATGGTGCAGGGGCCGCCTGCAACCTTCCCAGCCCCGTTTCTATGATTCCCCCCCCAACTCTCTATGGTCACCAGCAGACGGCCTCTCTGGTACCTCTTCACCCCGCTCTCTATGGCTTTGTCCAGCAGCCATGATCACGGGTAGGGGGGAGTGATGCACTCCCAGCCCGGACACCTGGGCCCTCCCGGACGCCTGGGCCCCTCCCGGACGCCTGGGCCCTCCCGGACACCTGGGCCCCTCCCCGGACACCTGGGCCCCCCCCCGGACACCTGGGCCCCCCCCCGAGAAGTCCCCACACGCAGCTGTGGCTCCAAGCACTTTATTGGAAGGGGGAAGCAACGAGGGTGGCGGGAGGCACCCGTGGGTGCCGGGGCGGCCGTGGGGCACCGTGGGGCTCAGCTGATGCAGATGCGGCGGAAGTCGCGGGCGCCGAAGGTGGCATGGAGCACCCATGGGTGCTGTAGGACACCCACGGAGGACCCCCGGGTGCTGTAGGACACCTGTGGGTGCTGTAGGGCACCCGTGGGTGCTGCAGGACACCCGTAGGGCGCCGGGGGGCTCAGCTGATGTAGACGCGGTGGAAGTCGTGGGCGCCGAAGGCGGCGTTGCACTCGGGGCACTTGCGCTGGCGGGTGCGGTGGTGGCCCCAGACGGTGTAGGACACCCGTGGGAGCTGTAGGGCACCCGTGGGTGCTGCAGGGCGCCGGGGGGCTCAGCTGATGTAGACGCGGTGGAAGTCGTGGGCGCCGAAGGCGGCGTTGCACTTGGGGCACTTGCGCTGGCGGGTGTCGTAGCGGCTCTTGACGCACTCGAAGCAGAAGACGTGGAAGCACTTGGTGAGGACGGCGTCCTTCTTGCGGGCGTTGCAGCAGGGGCAGGTGAGGCGCGCCTGGGTTGGGGGGGGCACCGCGCCCGGGGGTCAGCCCCACGGCGCCGCCGGGCTCCCAGCCCCACGCCGTCCCCCCCCCCCACCGCGCGCCCACCCCGCGCACCCGGTACTCCTTGATCTCCTCCTGCAGGATCTGGTCGGCGTCGGCGTAGACCTCCACCTTGCGCTGCTTCTCCAGCTTCCGGCGCAGCCGCGACAGCTCCTCCTGCCCGGGGCGGGGGGCGGCCGTGGGGCTCGGCCACCCGCCCCACGGACGCCCGAGCCGCCCGCAGCCCCACGGATGCCCAGCGGGGTCTCCCAGAGCCCCACGGCCACCCCATGGCCACCCCATAGGACCTCCCAGAGCCCCAGGAAGCCTCCTAGAGCCCCAGGGCCACCCCCTAGGACCTCCCAGAGCCCCAGGGGACCTCTTAGAGCCCCACAAGACCACCTAAAGCCCCAGGAGACCTCCTAGAGCCCCACAACCACCCCATAGGACCTCCCAGAGCCCCAGAGGGGGCCTCCTAGAGCTCCACCACCACCCCATAGGAGCTCCCAGAACCCCAGGGGGCCTCCTAGAGCCCCATGGCCACCTCATACGACCTCCCAAAGCCCCAAGGGACCTCCTAGAGCCCCACGGCCACCCCATAGGACCTCCCAGAACCCCAAGGGGGGCCTCTTAGAGCCTCACGGCCACCCCATAGGACCTGCCAGAGCCCCACGGCCACCCCACAGGACTGCCCAGAACCCCAGGGGGGGCCTCCCAGAGCCCCATGGAGCTTCCTAGAGCCCCACAGCCACCCCATGGCCACCTGTAGGATCTCCCAGAGCCCCATGAAGCCTCCCAGAGCCCCACAGCCACCCCACAGTACCCCACAGAGCCCCTTGGGCACTATAGAGCCCCCGATCACCCTAAAGTGCCCCACAGAGCCCCCCCTTCACCCCATAGCACCTCACAGAGTCCCACAGACACCCCATAGGGCACTCCAGTCACCCCATAGACCACCTCGGGCACCCCACAGAACCTCCTGGTCACCTCATTGCACCCCATAGAACCTCATGGCCACCCCACAGAACCCCATACAGCCCCTCGGGTACCCCACAGAGCTCCTTGGGCACCCCATACAGCCCCCCCAGTCACCCCACAGCACCCCATAGAGCCCCTTGGGCACCTCATAGAGCCCCTTGGCCACCCCACAGCACCCCATACAGCCCTTTGGCCACCCCACAGAGCCCCTCAGTCACCCCATAGCACCCCACAGAGCCTCCTGGTCACCCCATAGCACCCCACAGAGCCCCCCAGTCACCCCATAGCACCCCATAGTGCTCCTTAGGCACCCCACAGAGCCCCCCCAGTCACCCCACAGAGCCTCCTGGTCACCCCATTGCACCCCCTAGAGCTCCTTGGTCAACCTCACAGCACCCCATACAACTGCTTGGGCACCCCATAGAGCCCCTTGGGCACCCCATAGCACCCCGCAGAGCCCCCCAGTCACCCCACAGCACCCCATAGAGCCCCTTGGCCACCCCACAGAGCCCCTCAGTCACCCCATAGCACCCCACAGAGCCCTTCAGTCACCCCACAGCACCCCACAGAGCCTCCTGATCACCCCATAGAGCCCCTTGGCCACCCCATAGGGTCTCCTGGTCACCCCATAGCACCCCATAGCGGCCCCCCCACCAGGCCCCTTTAGCCCCCCCAGCCCCACCTGGGCCCGCTTGAGGCTGAGCGACTCCTTGTCCTTGGCGGCGCGGTTCTCGGCGGCGCAGGCCTGCAGCTCGCGCAGCCGGGCCTGCACGTGCTCGCCCTGCGCCCGCAGGTCCTCGGCCAGCTGCGCCGCCTCCACCGCCTGCCGAGGCCCGGACGCCTGGGTCCCGTGTGCCGGGGGGTGGGGGGGCCCGGACGCCTGGGTCCCCCCAAGCACCCGATGGGGATGTAGGATCCCCCAACCCGGACGCCTGGGTCCCCCAGACACCCAATGGGGACACGGGACCCCCCCGACCCGGACGCCTGGGTCCCCCCAAGCACCCATTGGGGATGTAGGATCCCCGGACCAGGACGCCTGGGTCCCCCAGATACCCAATGGGGACATGGGACCTCCCCGACCCAGACACCTGGGTCCTCCAGACACCTGATGGGGATGCCGGATCCCCTGACCTAGACAACTGGGTCCTCCAGACACCCAATGGGGACATGGGACCCCCTGACCAGGACCAGGATGCCTGGGTCCTCCAGGCACCCAATAGGGACATGAGACCCCCTGACCCGGACACCTGGGTCCTCCAGGCACCCAATGGTGACCCAATGGTGGCACCCAATGGTGCTTGGAGGACACCTGGGTCCTCCAAGCACCCATTGGGGATGTGGGATCCCCTGACCTAGACGCCTGGGTCCTCCAAGCACCCGATGGGGATGTGGGATCCCCCGACCAGGACACCTGGGTCCTCCATGCACCCAATAGGGACACGGGACCCCCCGATCCAGATGCCTGGGTCCTCCAGACACCCAATGAGAACATGAGACCCTCCTGACCCAGATCCCTGGGTCCTCCAGACACCCAATGGGGACATGAGACCCCCTGACCCGGACACCTGGGTCCTCCAGACACCCAATGAGGACATGAGACCCCCCTAACCTGGACACCTGGGTCCTCCAGGCACCCAATGCTGACATGGGACCCCTGACCGAGACACCTGGGTCCTCCAGACACCCAATGGAGACACGGCGCCCACCCAACCTGGACACTTGGGTCCTCCAGATGCCCAATGGGGACGTGAGACCCCCCGACCCAGACACCTGGGTCCTCCAGGCACCCCATGGGGACACGGGACCCCACCCCCAACCCGGACGCCTGGGTCCCCGACGGCGGACCTCACCTTCCTCTTGTTGAGCTCGAGGGCCTGCGAGCGCAGCGCCAGCTCCTTCTCCACCGAGCCCAGGCTGCCCTGCAGCACCCGCTCCTTCTCCTCCAGCTTCTGCACCACCAGCAGTTGGGCGTCCACCTGGCGACACAGCCCGGACGCCTGGGTCCCTCGCCAGATATGGGGTGGGGGGTGGGGGGGAAAGGACAGGGGAAGGACGGGGGTCCCACCTGGGCCTTGAGGGCCAGCACCTGCTCGGCCAGCTCGTCCTTCTCCTCGCGCAGCAGCTTGTGGATCTGGTTGGCCTTGATGCGCTCCGACATGAGCTTGAAGTTGGCGTCGTCCTTCTCGCGCAGCTGCTGCAGCAGCCGCAGGTTCTGCTCCTGCATGTCCTCGAAGGCCTGGCCCGTCACGTCCATCTCCGACAGCAGCGCCTCCTCCTCCTGCCGCCGGCCGCGACGGCGTGGCCGCCGCCGTGACGTCATCGCCGGCCCTGACGTCATCACCGACGGGACGTTCCCGCCCTCCCAACCCCAACCCCTGGCGCCCCGAGCGTGGCGGCCGGCCGGCGCCGTCTCGGTGGCTCGGGGAGTCTTCTTGGGGACCGCAGGCCCCACCCACGCCGCCGCAGGCCACGCCCACCTCCACCAGGCCACGCCCACCTCCACCAGGCCACGCCCCCACCCCACCCACCCACCCCCCAACCAGGAGATGCCTGTGGCCGGCGGTGGCTTCGTTGCCTTCGGGGAGGGGGTGAGTCCCGCCCACCGGGCACCAGGCCACGCCCATGCTGCCCTAGGCCACGCCCACCACACCCAGGCCACGCCCCCAGCTCCCCCCAGGCCACGCCCCCACCTCCAACCCCCACCTGGGGCTGCCCATGGCCGGTGGTGGCCTCATTGCTCCCAGGGAGAGGGTAAGTCCCGCCCACCGGGAACCAGGCCACGCCCACCATGCCCCAGGCCACGCCCCTGCTGCCCCAGGTCACGCCCACCACCCCCAGGACACGCCCCCCTCCCCACCAGGGGCTGCCCATGGCCGGCAGTGGATTTGTTGGCTCTGCTCAGGGGGTAAGCCCCGCCCACTGGGCCACAGACCACGCCCACGTTGCCCTTAGCCCCGCCCACCTCCTCCAGGCCACGCCCCCCCCACCAGGGGCTCCCTGTGGCTGGCTGTGGCCTCATTGCCTCCAGAGAGGGGACAGGCCCCACCCCTCTGGGCATCAGGCCACGCCCATTCCCCCAGGCCCCACCCACCTCCTCTGGGCCACGCCCCCTACCAGGCCACGCCCCCCTCCCTCTACCTCCCGCAGCAGCTCCACCCCTCCCCCAGCAGGATCCTCCCCCACCGCATGACCCCACCCCCCGGGGCAGCCCCAGGCCCCGCCCGCCTCGAGCAAGCCACGCCCCCGGCGTCCAAGCCCCGCCCCCCGGCCAGCAAGCCCCGCCCACCTGCTTGGTGGCCGCCAGCTTCTTCTGCAGGTGCTCGATCTGCTCCTCGGCCAGGCGGATGCGGCGCAGGGCGTCCTCGTCCGCCAGCTTCTTGCTCTCGCGCCGCTCGCGCTCCTCCAGCTCCCGCGCCCGCCCCCGCAGCTCCTCCACCTGCCCCCCGGCCCCACACGTCACCACGGGCCGCGATATGTCACGACACGTCGCGATACGTCGCGATACGTCACGATACGTCACGATACGTCGCGACACGGGGGGGGCCCCGGCCCCGCTCGCCCTCCTCCAGCTCCCGCCCCCGTAGCTCCTCCACCTGCCCCCCGGCCCCACACGTCACCACGGGCCGCGATATGTCGCGACACGTCGCGATACGTCGCAATACGTCACGATACGTCACGATACGTCGCGACACGGGGGGGGCCCCGGCCCCGCTCGCCCTCCTCCAGCTCCCGCCCCCGCAGCTCCTCCACCTGCCCCCCGGCCCCACACGTCACCACGGGCCGCGATATGTCGCGACACGTCGCGATACGTCGCGATACGTCACGATACGTCACGATATGTCGCGACACGGGGGGGCCCCGGCCCCGCTCGCCCTCCTCCAGCTCCCGCCCCCACAGCTCCTCCACCTGCCCCCAGCCCCACACATCGCCACGGGCCGCGACATGTCGTGACACGTCGCGATACGTCGCGATATGTCGCGACATGGGGGGGCCCCGGCCCCGCTCGCCCTCCTCCAGCTCCCGCCCCCGCCCCCGCAGCTCCTCCACCTGCCCCCCGGCCCCACACGTCACCACGGGCCGCGATACGTTGCGATATGTCGCGACATGGGGGGGCACCGGCCCCGCTCGCCCTCCTCCAGCTCCCGCGCCCGCCCCCGCAGCTCCTCCACCTGCCCCCCGGCCCCACACGTCACCACGGGCCGCGATATGTCACGACACGTCGCGACACGTCGCGATACGTCACGATATGTCGCGACACGGGGGGCCCCGGCCCCGCTCGCCCTCCTCCAGCTCCCGCCCCCGCAGCTCCTCCACCTGCCCCCCGGCCCCACACGTCACCACGGGCCGCGATATGTCGCGACACGTCGCGACACGTCGCGATACGTCGCGATACGTCGCGACACGGGGGGGGCCCCGGCCCCGCTCGCCCTCCTCCAGCTCCCGCCCCCGCAGCTCCTCCACCTGCCCCCCGGCCCCACACGTCACCACGGGCCGCGATATGTCACGACACGTCGCGATACGTCGCGATACGTCACGATACGTCACGATACGTCGCGACACGGGGGGGGCCCCGGCCCCGCTCGCCCTCCTCCAGCTCCCGCCCCCGTAGCTCCTCCACCTGCCCCCCGGCCCCACACGTCACCACGGGCCGCGATATGTCGCGACACGTCGCGATACGTCGCAATACGTCACGATACGTCACGATACGTCGCGACACGGGGGGGGCCCCGGCCCCGCTCGCCCTCCTCCAGCTCCCGCCCCCGCAGCTCCTCCACCTGCCCCCCGGCCCCACACGTCACCACGGGCCGCGATATGTCGCGACACGTCGCGATACGTCGCGATACGTCACGATACGTCACGATATGTCGCGACACGGGGGGGCCCCGGCCCCGCTCGCCCTCCTCCAGCTCCCGCCCCCACAGCTCCTCCACCTGCCCCCAGCCCCACACATCGCCACGGGCCGCGACATGTCGTGACACGTCGCGATACGTCGCGATATGTCGCGACATGGGGGGGCCCCGGCCCCGCTCGCCCTCCTCCAGCTCCCGCCCCCGCCCCCGCAGCTCCTCCACCTGCCCCCCGGCCCCACACGTCACCACGGGCCGCGATACGTTGCGATATGTCGCGACATGGGGGGGCACCGGCCCCGCTCGCCCTCCTCCAGCTCCCGCGCCCGCCCCCGCAGCTCCTCCACCTGCCCCCCGGCCCCACACGTCACCACGGGCCGCGATATGTCACGACACGTCGCGACACGTCGCGATACGTCACGATATGTCGCGACACGGGGGGCCCCGGCCCCGCTCGCCCTCCTCCAGCTCCCGCCCCCGCAGCTCCTCCACCTGCCCCCCGGCCCCACACGTCACCACGGGCCGCGATATGTCGCGACACGTCGCGACACGTCGCGATACGTCACGATACGTCGCGACACGGGGGGCCCCGGCCCCGCTCGCCCTCCTCCAGCTCCCGCCCCCGCAGCTCCTCCACCTGCCCCCCGGCCCCACACGTCGCCACGGGCCGCGATATGTCACGACACGTCGCGACACGTCGCGATACGTCGCGATATGTCACGACACGGGGGGGGCCCGGCCCCGCTCGCCCTCCTCCAGCTCCCGCCCCCGCAGCTCCTCCACCTGCCCCCCGGCCCCACACGTCACCACGGGCTGCGATATGTCACGACACGTTGCGACACGTCGCGATACATCGTGACACGGGGGGGCCCCGGCCCCGCTCGCCCTCCTCCAGCTCCCGCCCCCGCAGCTCCTCCACCTGCCCCCCGCCCCACACGTCGCCACGGGCCGCGATATGTCACGACACGTCGCGATATATCGCGATATGTCGCGACACGGGGGGCCCCGGCCCCGCTCACCCTCCTCCAGCTCCCGCCCCCGCAGCTCCTCCACCTGCCCCCCGGCCCCACGCGTCGCGACAGGCCATAACGCACCGTGACATGTCGCGACATGCCGTGACGCGCCCCAACACGTCGTGACACATCCCTGACACGCAATAACATGCCACGATACGGGAGGGCGCCGGGAGCTGGATGAGGAGCCCCCATGTCACCCCCCCCGCACACACACACACCCCTCCTCGGGCCAACGCGACGCGCCATGAACACGCGACGCCACGGGACGACACGCCACGGGACGACACGCCACGGGACGACACGCCACGGGACGACACGCAACGCCACGGGACGACACGCCCTGGGACGACACGCAATGACACGGGACGACACGCAACGACGCGACACGCAACGCCACGGGACGACACGCCCTGGGACGACACGCAATGACACGGGACGACACGCAACGACGCGACACGCAACGCCACGGGACGACACGCCCTGGGACGACACGCAATGACACGGGACGACACGCAACGACGCGACACGCAACGCCACGGGACGACACGCAATGACACGGGACGACACGCAACGCCACGGGACGACACGCAACGCCACGACACGCAATGACACGGGACGACACGCAACGCCACGGGACGACACGCCACAGGACGGGACGCCCCCAGAGCAGCAGCGCCACGCGCTCCCCCAGGCGCGTGTGACGGGGAGGCGCGCGCAGGCGTGCGCAGGCGTGTGCAGGCGTGCGCAGGCGTGTGCAGGCGTGCGCGGGCGTGCGCAGGCGTGTGCGGGCGCGCGCTCACCTCGGCCTTGCTCTTGCGCTCGGCGGCCATGAGCTGCACCTTGTCGCGCTGCTCCTTGGGCGCCGACTTGTACATGTCCAGCAGCAGCTTCATCTCCTTCTGGCTCTCCTGCGCCTTCCTGCGCACGCGGGGCACACGCGTGTGCGCACGCGGGGCGGCCGGCTCCCCCCCCCGGCCCCCGGTGGAGAGGGGGTGGGGGGGGAGCGGTCCCGCGCCGCCCCTCGCCCCCCCATTTCTGCTCCCGCCCCGCAATGCATGCACGCACGCCGCCGCCGGGCGCACACGCGTGTCGTTGGCGTGTTTGAGCCGCGGCAGAGCTAGAGACCTGCCAGACCTCCCGGAACGGCCCCCCCCCCCCTCCCCCCGTAACAGCCCCCTGACCCCCAGAGGTGCCCCCAGCCCCCCGTAGGTGCCCCCAATACCCCCGTAGGTGCCCCCAGCCCCCCCGTAGGTGCCCCCTGACCCCCAGAGGTGCCCCCAGACCCCCCGTAGGCGCCCCAAATACCCCCAGAGGTGCCCCCAGACCCCCCGTAGGCGCCCCCAATACCCCCAGAGGTGCCCCCAGCCCCCCGTAGGTGCCCCCTGACCCCCAGAGGTGCCCCCAGACCCCCCGTAGGCGCCCCCAATACCCCCGTAGGTGCCCCCAGCCCCCCCGTAGGTGCCCCCTGACCCCCAGAGGTGCCCCCAGACCCCCCGTAGGTGCCCCCAATACCCCCATAGGTGCCCCCAGCCCCCTATAGGTGCCCCCAATACCCCCAGAGGTGCCCCCAGCCCCCCGTAGGTGCCCCCTGACCCCCAGAGGTGCCCCCAGACCCCCCGTAGGCACCCCCAATACCCCCACAGATCCCCCCAGCCCCCCATAAGTGCCCCCAATACCCCCATTGCTTCCCCCAGGCCCCCATAGGTGCCCCCAATACCCCGTAGGCACCCCCAATACCCCCATAGCTGCCCCTAGCCCCCCATAGGTGCCCCCAGCCCCCCCGTAGGTGCCCCCAATACACCCATAGCTTCCCCCAGCGCCCCCATGGGTGCCCCCAATACCCCCAGAGCTTACCCCAGCCCCCCATAGGCACCCCGAATACCCCCCTAGATCCCCCCAGCCCCCCCGTAGGTGCCCCCCATACCCCCAGAGGGGCCCCCAGCCCCCTGAATACCCCCCTAGATCCCCCCAGCCCCCCCGTAGGTGCCCCCAATACCCCCATAGATCCCCCCAACCCCCCGTAGGCGCCCCCAATACCCTCCTAGATCCCCCCAGCCCCCCCGTAGGTGCCCCCAATACCCCCAGAGGTGCCCCCAGACCCCCGAATACCCCCCTAGATCACCCCAGCCCCCCCATAGGTGCCCCTAATACCCCTAGAGGGGCCCCCAGCCCCCCGTAGGTGCCCCCAATACCCCCATAGATCCCCCCAACCCCCCGTAGGCGCTCCCCATACCCCCCTAGATCCCCCCAGCCCCCCGTAGGCACCCCCAATACCCCCATAGATCCCCCCAACCCCCCGTAGGCGCCCCCCATACCCCCCTAGATCCCCCCAGCCCCCCCTAGGCGCCCCCAATACCCCCCTAGATCCCCCCAACCCCCCGTAGGCGCCCCCAATACCCCCCTAGATCCCCCCAGCCTCCCCTAGGCACCCCCCACCCCCCCGTAGTCGCCCCCAATACCCCCATAGATCCCCCCAACCCCCCGTAGGCACCCCCAATGCCCCCATAGATCCCCCCAGCCCCCCGTAGGCACCCCCAAAACCCCCCTAGATCCCCCCAGCCCCCCCTAGGCGCCCCCAATACCCCCCTAGATCCCCCCAACCCCCCGTAGGCGCCCCCCATACCCCCCTAGATCCCCCCAGCCTACCCTAGGCACCCCCCACCCCCCCGTAGTCGCCCCCAATACCCCCCTAGATCCCCCCAGCCCCCCCGTAGGCACCCCCCAGCCCCCCGTAGGCGCCCCCAATACCCCCCTAGATCCCCCCAACCCCCCGTAGGCGCCCCCAATACCCCCCTAGATCCCCCCAGCCTCCCCTAGGCACCCCCCACCCCCCCGTAGGCGCCCCCAATACCCCCCTAGATCCCCCCAGCCCCCCCTAGGCGCCCCCAATACCCACCTAGATCCCCCCAACCCCCCGTAGGCGCCCCCAATACCCCCCTAGATCCCCCCAGCCCCCCCTAGGCGCCCCCAATACCCCCCTAGATCCCCCCAACCCCCCGTAGGCGCCCCCAATACCCCCCTAGATCCCCCCAGCCTCCCCTAGGCACCCCCCACCCCCCCGTAGGCGCCCCCAATACCCCCCTAGATCCCCCCAGCCCCCCCTAGGCGCCCCCAATACCCACCTAGATCCCCCCAACCCCCCGTAGGCGCCCCCAATACCCCCCTAGATCCCCCCAGCCCCCCCTAGGCGCCCCCAATACCCCCCTAGATCCCCCCAACCCCCCGTAGGCGCCCCCAATACCCCCCTAGATCCCCCCAGCCTCCCCTAGGCACCCCCCACCCCCCTGTAGTCACCCCCAATACCCCCCTAGATCCCCCCAGCCCCCCCGTAGGTGCCCCCCAGCCCCCCCGGCCCGCCCCCCCGGCTCACTTGAGCTCGGCGCGCAGCTGCTTGAGCAGCTCCGACTCCTTCTTCTTGGGCTCGTCGGGGCCGCCGGGGCCCTTGGGCCTCTCGCGCTCCCGGCCCCGCTCCCGCTCCCGCTCCCGCTCCCGCCAGGCCCCGGCCCGGCCCCCGCCCCCGCCGGGGGGAGGAGGAGCCGCCGCCCGCGGGGGCGGGGCCTCGCGAGGGGGCGGGGCGCCCGCCCCCGCCTCCTCCCCGCCCCCCCCTTCCTGGCGGCCGGGCTCCTCGCGGGGGCGGGGCTGCAGCGGGGGCGGGGGGGGCGGCGGGGGGGGCGGGGGCGGGGCGGCGGCGGGGGCGGGGCCTGGGTTGGGGCCGCCGCCCCCTCCTTCCTCCTCCTCCTTGGGCGGGGCGGCGGCGGGCCCCGCCTCCTCGCTGCTGGGGGCGGGGCCGGCGGCGGCGGTGGAGGGGGGCGGGGCCGGCGGCAGCGGCGGGGGCGGGGCTCCGGCGGGGGGCGGGGCCCCGGTGGTGGTGGTGGTGGTGGTGGTGGGCGGGGCGGCGCCGCTGGCCTG
The DNA here is from genome assembly GCF_040807025.1 of Struthio camelus. Taxonomy (NCBI): domain Eukaryota; kingdom Metazoa; phylum Chordata; class Aves; order Struthioniformes; family Struthionidae; genus Struthio; species Struthio camelus. The sequence continues at coordinate 1,094,342 of NC_090973.1, read as the reverse complement.
CAGGCGGAGCTGGAGGAGAGGGGGCGGGGTTAGGGGAGGCCCCGCCCCCGCGACCACTGCCCCTCCCCCGGCGCCTTGGCCCCACCCTCTGCCCCGGCCCCGCCCCTTCCACCCTGGCCCCGCCCCTTGTTCTGCTCCCCCCCAGCTTGGCTCCACCCCCCGCAACCGTGGCCACGCCCCCTCCTACCCCCAACCCGGCCCCGCCCCCTGTTGCCCTAGCCCCGCCCCTTGCTCTGCCCCATAAGCTTGGCCCCGCCCCTGCCAGTTTAGCCCCGCCTCTCGTCCCGCCCCCACCAGCTCGGTCCCACCTCCACTGACTTGGCCCCGCCCCCTGCTGCCATAGCCCCGCCCCTCATCCCATGCCCATCATCTTTGAGACCGCCCCCTACTGCCATAGCCCCGCCCCTTATCCTGCCCCCCGCAGCTGTGGCCCCGCCCCTGATGCCATAACCCCGCCCCTCTTCCTGCCCTCACCAGCTTGGCCCCGCCCCCTTGCAGATGTGGCCCCGCCCCCTGCCACCATAGCCCCACCCCTCGTCGTGGCCCCGCCTCCCGCAGCTACGGCCCCGCCCCCACTGCTTTGACCCCGCCCCCCCGCTGTCATAACCCCGCCCCTCTTCCTGCCCCCACCACCTTGGCCCCACCCACCCCCTTGCAGCTGTGGCCCCGCCCCCTGCTGCCTTTGCCCCCGCCCTGTGTCTGCCGCCTCGGCCCCGCCCCCCCATCGCTTGACCCCGCCCCCCATCCGCCTCGGCCCTGCCCCCCACCGCCTCAGCCCCACCCCCATCGCTTGACCCCGCCCCCCGCCGCCTCGGCCCCGCCCCCACCTTGCCGATCTCGGCCTGCACCTCGCGCAGTTTGCGCTTGTAGCGCTGGACGTCGCCCTTGAGCTGGTGGTTGTGGTTCTGGAGGCTGCTGATGAGGTGCCGCATCTCCCGGTTGATGGGGCCTGGCCGGGGGGGGGGGGGGGGGGGACGGAGTCCGGTCAGCGGCCCGGGGCCCCGGCGTCCGGGCCCGGCTCCCCTCCCCCAGCCCACCCCCTCCAACCCCGTCCCGGGCGGTGGGGGGCGGCGGGCTAGAGCGGCCCGTGGGGGAGCGCTGGGGGCACCATAGAGAGGGGCTGGGGGGGGGGAACCATAGAGATGCACCGAGAAAGGGATCAGAGAGAAGGGGGGTACCATAGAGATGGGCTGAGGGGGGGCACCATAGAGATGAGCTTGAGGGGGTACCATAGAGATGTGCTTGGGGGGGCACCATAGAGATGTGCTTGGGGGGGTACCATAGAGATGAACTATAAGGGGGTACCATAGAGATGAGCTTGGGGGGGTACCATAGAGATGAACTATAAGGGGGTACCATAGAGATGAGCTTGGGGGGTACCATAGAGATGCACTAGGGCAGACCATAGAGATGAGCTTGGGGGAGGTACCATAGAGATGAGCTGGGGGGGTACCATAGAGATGCACTAGGGCAGACCATAGAGATGAGCTTGGGGGGGGGTACCATAGAGATGCACTGGGGCAGACCATAGAGATGAGCTATAAGGGGGTACCATAGAGATGCACTGGGGCAGACCATAGAGATGCACTTGGGGGGGCACCATAGAGATGAGCTTGGGGGGGCACCATAGAGATGCACTGGGGCAGACCATAGAGATGCACTTGGGGGGTTACCATAGAGATGAGCTGGGGCAGACCATAGAGATGCACTTGGGGGGGCACCATAGAGATGAGCTGGGGGGGGTACCATAGAGATGCGCTTCGGAAGGCACCATAGAGATGCACCAGGGGAGAGGGGATCACAGAAATGCACCAGGGAGGGAGAACCATAGAGATGTTGGGGGGGGGGGGGAAATCACACCAGAACATCCTATAGACCCCCCCATCCCCCCAATACTATAGAGAACAGCCTAGAGCGTCCCACAGACACCCCCCCCCCGGGGCAGGAGCAACCTAGAGCGCCCCACAAGTAGCTGGGTGGGGGGGGCAACCATAGAGATGGGTGGGACAGCCTAGAGTGCCCTACGGGTATCCCATGGGGCAACACCATAGAGAGGGAAGAAAGAGCAACCTAAAAAATCCCACTGACAGTCAGTGTGTGAAGGGATACCATAGAGACTGGGAGAGAACAGCCTAGGTTGTCCCAGACAGCCGGGGGGGGGCACCATAGAGATGGGGGGAGGAGCAGCCTAGAGCATCCCATACGCTGGGAGGAGGTGGGGCACCACAGACACCCAGCGAGGGGCCTCCAGACTGTCCCCCCCCCCCCCAGGACCATAGAGACCTGGCCGAAAGGCTTCCTGCCTGGCCCCTCTAGACCTGGAAGAGCTGGCCACAGTCCTCCAGCCTGCTCTCTATGGTCAGGCTGGGCCCTTACCGCCCCGGGGCGGGGGGGTAACAGCAGGTTGTACCTCCTCCTCGGGGGGGGGGGGGGGGATAGCAGGTTGTACCACCCCAGGATGGGGTAATATGGGGTCGTACCCCCCTGGTGGGGGGTAACATCAGGTCGTAGCACCCCAGGACGGGGGAAAGAGCAGGTTGTACCCCCTCCAGCGGGGGTATTATCAGGTTGTAGCACCCCAGGAAGGGGCAATAGCAGGTGGTATCCCCTTGGAGGGGGGTAATATAGGGTTGTAGCCCCAGAGAGGGTAACACCGGGTCGGACCCCCGCACCAGGGTGGGTAATATGAGGTCACAGCACCCCAAGACGGGGTAAGAGCGGGTTGTGTCCCCCCCCCTCCCCCAACCCCGGCGGGGGGGGGGGGGTACTAGAGGGTCGTAACACCCCAGGAGGGGGTAGCAGCGGGTTGTACCGCGGCGGCGGGTGTCCCGGCGCCCCCGGGCGCGCTCACCCGCCTGTTCGTTGGCGGCCAGGTTCTGCTCGAACTCGATGCGCAGCATCTCGTACTCCTTGCGCACCTGGGCCAGGGTGTCCTCCAGCTGGATCACCTCCGTGCGCAGCTTCTTCTGCAGGTTCAGCTCGTCGCTCTGCGCCCGGCGGGGCGGTTAGCGGGCGACATCGCGGCCCCGGGGGGTCGGACCACCTCCGGGAGGCCCCAAAGGGACCTCAAGGGCATCCCAAGTTCCCCCCCTAAGACCCCTAAAAGGACCCCAGCAGCCACCCAGGACCTCTAGGAGCCTCCTGGGAGCCCTAAGAGACTCCACTGGGACACCAAAGGGACACCAGGACCCCCCCTGAGACCTCCAGGAGACCCCAAAGGGACACCAGGACCCCCCTGAGACCTCCAGGACCCCAAAGAGACCTCTGGAGCCACCCAGGACCCCAATGGGACACCAGGATCCCCCTGAGATCTCCAGGAGCCCCCAAAGGGACCTTAAGGGCATCCCAAGTTCCCCCCTAAGACCCCTAAAAGGACCCCAGCAGCCACCCAGGACCTCTAGGAGACCCCTGGGAGCCCTAAGAGACCCCCCCTGGGACACCGAAGGGACACCAGGACCCCCCTGAGACCTCCAGGACCCCAGAGGGACCTCTGAAGCCACCCAGGACCCCAAAGGGACACCAGGATCCCCCTGAGATCTCCAGGAGCCCCCAAAGGGACCTCAAGGGCATCCCAAGTCCCTCCTGGGACCCCTAAAAGGATCCTAGCAGCCACCTAAGACCTCTAGGAGCTCCCTGGGAGCCCTAAGAGACCCCAATGGGACACCAAAGGGACAGCAGGACCCAGCTAGGACCTCTAGGGCCCCAAAGGAACTCCAAAGAGACCCCACGTCCCTCCAGGGATCCCAAAGGAACCCCAAACCCACCTGGGACCTCCAGAAGCCCCCCTGGGGCCCCAGAAGGACCCCAACAACCCAGCCAGGATGTCCAGGAGCTACCTGGGACCCCAGGACTCCCCTGGGACCTCCAGGAACCCAAAAGGACCCCAAGGGGATTCCAAGTCCCTCATAGGATCCCAAAGGGACTCCAGGTCCCCCCCCAGGACCTCCAGGAGCCCTCTTGGGACCCCAAAGGGACCCCCCCCCCCGGGGCCCCAGAAGGATCCCAACAACCCAGCCAGGACCTCCAGGAGCCTCCCTGGGACCCCCAAAAGGGACCCCACATCCTCCCAGGGACCCCAAAGAGACCCCCACAATCCATCCAGGACCTCTAGGACCTCTGCTGGGACCCCAAAGGGACCCCACAACCCACCCAGGATCTCCAGGAGCCCCCCAAGACCCCAACGGGACCCTACGTCCCCCCCGGCACCTCCAGGAGCCTCCGAGACTCCTGCAGGGATGCGGGGACCCTCCCAGGTCGCCCAAATCCAACCTGCTAGACCATCCCCAAGCTGCCGAGACCTCCCGGGAGATCCTCAAACGCCGGCCCCCCCGCCCCGGACGCCGGGGCCCACCTCCATGTGCTCGATGTGGCGCAGGTGGCTGTTCTTGGTGGCCAGGAGCAGGGCGCGGGCCTCGTCCAGCTGCGTCTTCACCTGGAGGCTCTCGTTGTAGAGCAGCGAGAACTGCGACTGCAGCACCTTGTACTCGAGCGTCTCCTTCACCGCCTCCTCGGGCAGCGAGCGCAGGGCCACCTGCGGGGGCCGGGGCTCAGCGGGGTCCCGGGGTTGGGTTGGAGGGTCTCCACCTCCCCGCCACCCCCAAACCCGGCGGCACCTTGAGGCGCTCGTGGCCCCGCACGGCCTGTTGCAGCTCCTGCTGCAGCTTCTCCAGCTCCGCCATGCGGCTGTTGGCCAGGTCTTGGTTGCCCTCCAGCTCCGCGTTCAGCATCTCAAACTGGGCGGTTGGGGGGCAAAGTAGGGGGGTTATGGGGGACCCCGAATCCTCTCTGGCACCCCCAGACCTCATAGGACATCCTTGGAGCCTCCCCAAATCCCAACGACCCCCCCCAAAAACCCACAGGAACCCTCCAGACCTCCCCAGTTCCTCCAGCTCCATATTCAACATCTCAAACTGGGGTGGAAAGGGGGAGAATTGGGGGTTATGGGAGACCCTAAATCCTCATCGACACCCCCAGACCCCATAGGACACCACTAGATACCCCCCAAATCCCATCGAGCCCCCCCAAACCCTGCAGAAACCCCCCAAACCTCCCCAGTTTCTCCAGCTCTATATTCAGCATCTCAAACCGGGGTGGGGAGGGGGAAAAGGGGGAACTGAGGGTAATGGGGGGCCCTGAATCCTCTCCGACACCCCCAGACCTCATAGGACATCCCTAGACCCCCCCCAAATCCCAACAACCCCCCCAAAAACCTACAGGAACCCCCCAGACCTCCCCAGTTTCTCCAGCTCTATATTCAGTATCTCAAATTGGAAAAAGAAGTAGGGGGAGAAATTGGGGGCCCCCAAATCCCCCCTGACCCCTTAGGACCTCCTCAGACCCCCCCCCTCTAAATTCCAAATGCTCCCCACCCTCCCAGAGCAGCCCAGGGACCCCCAAACCCCTCCCAGAACCCCCCAAACCTCCCCAAACCAGCCCAGGGACCCCTAACCCCATCCAGAACCCCCAGAACCTCCTCAAACCAGCCCTAGGGACCCCCAACCCCACCCAAGACCCCCCAAAACCTCCCCAAATCAGTCTCAGGGACCTCCCAGCCCACCCAAGACCCCCCAAAACCTCCCCAACCCAGCCCCAGGGACCTCCCAGCCCACCCAAGACCCCCCCCCCCAAAACCAACCCTAGGGAGCCCTAAACCCCCCCCGGACCCCCACCCAAGGACCCCCGTTACCTTCTGCATGCTGAGGGTGATCTGCCCCCCCTGGAAGCCCCCCGAGCTCCCCGAGGCGTAGTAACCCGAGTTCAGCTGGCGGCGGAAACGGGGGGAGGCGTCAGGGACCGCCGGGGACACCAGGGGGACACCAAGGGGGACGCGGGGGGAGCCCAAAGGTCGTGGTGGGCCCCCAGGAGACATGAGGGGACACAAAAGGACGCGAGGGCACCCCAGGGGACATAGGGGGACCCAGGGGAAATGAGAGGACACCAAGGGGACAGGGGAGCACCCAATGGACTTAGGGACACCCCAGGGGGACATGGAGGAACACCAAGGGACATGGAGGGACTCCAGGGGACATGAGAGCACCCAGGGGACATGGAAGGACCCCAGTGGACGTGAGGGGACCTCAAGGGACATGGATGCATCCAGGGATCATGGAGATACCCCAGGGGGACATGAAGGACCCTCGGGGACATGGGGGCACCTTGGGGACACAGAAGGACCTCAGGGGACATGAGGGGACCTCACGGGACATGGAGGGACCCCAGGAGACATAGGGGCACCTTGGGGACACGGAAGGGCACCAGGGGACATGGGAGGACGCCAGGGGACACGGGGGCACCTTGGAGACAGCAAACAACCCCAGGGGACACAGAAGGACCCCAAGGGACATAGCAGCACCTTGGGGACAGGGAAGACACCAGGGGACACGGAAGGACCCCAGGGGCACCCTCTAGCGCCACAGACATCCCCCCCTCCGCCCCGAGAGCCGGCTGGCGGCACCGGTGGTGGCAGCGGTGGCCGTGGTGGCACCCGGGCGGCCCAAAACGCCGCGTTGAGGGCAGCCAGGGCACCCCGAGAGCCGCCGGGCACGGGGGACACGCCGGGGTGGTGGGGGGCGCCGCTACCTGCTCGAGGGCCTCGGCGAGGTGGCGGTTGAGCTTGTGCTCGCGCTTGCGCAGCTTGGCGCTGTCCCACTGCAGGTCCTCCACCGTGGTCTCCATCTCCAGCACCTTGGTCTCGGCCGAGGTGGCCTTGTCCTGCAGCTCGGCCAGCTGCGGCCAACGCCGACGGTCACCCGAGGGTGCTCGGGGTTGTCGGGGGGGACGGCGGGGGAAAGGTCCTACCTCGAGGGAGACGCGGTGGTGCTTCTCCTGCAGCTGCATGGCCAGGTCCTGCAGGCGCCGGTTCTCCCGCAGCAGCTCCCGGTTGAGGCTTCGCGGCGCCTCGTCCAGCTCCGCTGCGGCACCCGCTCGCTTGGCACCCGGCTCGGGCCACCCGCTCGCGCCCCCGCCGCCCCCCCCTCATCCCACCCGCGGAGGGCTAGAGGGACCTCAAGGACCCAGGCGTCCGGGCCGCGGCGCTTGGGAGGCTGGGAAGCCGCCGACCACCCGAGGGCGACGGGGACCCAGGCGTCCGGGAAGCCGCCGCCGACCACCCGAGGGCAACGGGGACCCAGGCGTCCGGGGCTCCCCCTAACCCTCCCCAGAAAGGGGCCCAGGCGTCCGGGGCTCCCCCTAACCCCCTCCCAGCTCCTCCAGAAAGGGGCCCAGGCATCCGGGACTCCCCCTAACCCCCTCCCAGCTCCTCCCAGCCCCCCCAGGAAGGGGACCAGGCGTCCGAGGCTCCCCATAACCCCCTCCCAGCTCCTCCAGAAAGGGGCCCAGGCATCCGGGACTCCCCCTAACACCCTCCCAGCTCCTCCCAGCCCCCCACGAAGGGAGCCCAGGTGTCCGGGGCTCCCCCTAACCCCCTCCCAGCTCCTCCAGAAAGGGGCCCAGGCGTCCGGAGCCCCCCCTAACCCCCCCCAGGAAGGGGCCCAGGCGTCCGAGGCTCCCCCTAGCCCCCTCCCAGCCACCCCAAGAAGGGGCCCAGGCGTCCGGGGCTCCCCCTAACCCCCTCCCAGCTACTCCAGAAAGGGGCCCAGGCGTCCAGGGCTCCCCCTAACCCCCTCCCAGCTCCTTCAGAAAGGGGCCCAGGCATCCGGGACTCCCCCTAACCCCCTCCCAGCTCCTCCCAGCCCCCCACGAAGGGAGCCCAGGCGTCCGGGGCTCCCCCTAACCCCCTCCCAGCTCCTCCAGAAAGGGGCCCAGGCGTCCGGGACTCCCCCTAACCCCCTCCCAGCTCCTCCCAGCCCCCCCAGGAAGGGGACCAGGCGTCCGAGGCTCCCCATAACCCCCTCCCAGCTCCTCCAGAAAGGGGCCCAGGCGTCCGGAGCCCCCCATAACCCCCCCAGAAAGGGGCCCAGGCATCCGAGGCTCCCCCTAGCCCCCTCCCAGCCACCCCAAGAAGGGGCCCAGGCGTCCGGGGCTCCCCCTAATCCCCTCAGAAAGGGGCCCAGGTGTCCGGAGCTCCCCAAAACCCCCCCCAGAAAGGGCTCCAGATGTCCAGGGCTCCCCATAACCCCCCCAGAAAGGGGCCCAGACGTCCGAGGCTCCCCCTAGCCCCCTCCCAGCCACCCCAAGAAGGGGCCCAGGCGTCCGGGGCTCCCCCTAATCCCCTCAGAAAGGGGCCCAAGTGTCCGGAGCTCCCCATAACCCCCCCCAAAAAGGGCTCCAGATGTCCAGGGCTCCCCATAACCCCCCCAGAAAGGGGCCCAGGCGTCCGGGGCTCCCGCAACCCCCCCAGAAAGGGGCCCAGGCGTCCGGGGCTACCCATAACCCCCCCCAGAAAGGGGCCCAGGCGTCCGGGGCTCCCACAACCCCCCCAGAAAGGGGCCCAGGCGTCCGGGGCTCCCCCTAACCCCCCCCAGAAAGGGGCCCAGGCGTCCGGAGCTCCCCATAACCCCCCCCAGAAAGGGGCCCAGGCGTCCGGGGTTCCCCCTAACCCCCCCCCAGAAAGGGGCCCAGGCGTCCGGGACTCCCGCAACCCCCCCAGAAAGGGGCCCAGGCGTCCGGGGCTCCCCCTAACCCCCCCCAGAAAGGGGCCCAGGCGTCCGGGGCTCCCCCTAACCCCCTCCAAGCCACCCCAAGAAGGGGCCCAGGCATCCAGGACTCCCCCTAACCCCCTCAGAAAGGAGTCCAGATGTCCAGGGCTCCCCATAACCCCCCCCAGAAAGGGGTCCAGATGTCCAGGGCTCCCCATAACCCCCCCCAAAAAGGGGCCCAGGCGTCCGGGGCTCCCGCAACCCCCCCAGAAAGGGGCCCAGGCGTCCGGGGCTCCCCCTAACCCCCCCCAGAAAGGGGCCCAGGCGTCCAGGGCTCCCCATAACCCCCCCCAGAAAGGGGCCCAGGCGTCCGGGGCTCCCGCAACCCCCCCAGAAAGGGGCCCAGGCGTCCAGGGCTCCCCCTAACCCCCCCCAGAAAGGGGCCTAGGCGTCCGGGGCTCCCCCTAACCCCCCCCAGAAAGGGGTCCAGATGTCCAGGGCTCCCCATAACCCCCCCCAGAAAGGGGCCCAGGCGTCCGGGGTTCCCCCTAACCCCCCCCCAGAAAGGGGCCCAGGCGTCCGGGGCTCCCCCTAACACCCTCCCAGCTCCTCCAGAAAGGGGCCCAGGCGTCCGGAGCCCCCCATAACCCCCCCCAGAAAGGGGCCCAGGCGTCCGGGGCTCCCCCTAACCCCCTCCCAGCCCCCCCACGAAGGGGCCCAGGCATCCGGGGCTCCCCATAACCCTCCCCAGAAAGGGGCCCAGGCGTCCAGAGCCCCCCCTAACCCCCCCCAGAAAGGGGCCCAGGCGTCCGGGACTCCCCCTAACCCCCTCCCAGCTCCTCCAGATAGGGGCCCAGGTGTCCGGAGCTCCCCATAACCCCCTCCCAGCTACTCCAGAAAGGGGCCCAGGCGTCCGGGGCTCCCCATAACCCCCTCCCAGCTCCTCCAGAAAGGGGCCCAGGTGTCCAGAGCCCCCCATAACCCCCCCCCCAGAAAGGGGCCCAGGCGTCCGGGGCTCCCCCCGCCCCCGGCGGCAAGGACGAGGAGGGGACACTCACGGCGGGCGGCCAGGCGGGCGCCCAGCTCCTGGGTGCGCCGGTGGGCGCCCGCCAGCCCCTCGACCAGGCGGCAGAGGCCGGCGCGGGCGCGGGCCAGGCGCGGGCGCAGCTGCAGCTCGCCCTCCTCGGCGCTGCTGCGGGCCAGCGCCGCCAGCAGCGCCCCCAGCGGGGCCCCCGGCGGCGGCGGGGGCGGGTGGGGGGCACCCGGCGGCGGCGCGGGGCCGCCCCAGGGGGCTGCTGCTGCATCTGCGGGACCGGGGGGGGGGGGGGAAACGGCGGGAGTCAGGGTGCTTCCGCCCTCCCAAACACCCCAGGGACCCCCCTGAGACCCCCCCAAACACCCCAGGGACCCCCAAGACCTATCCAGACACCCCAGGGACCCCCCTGAGACCCCCCCAAACACCCCAGAGACCCCCAAGACCCACCCCAGGGACCCCCAAAGCCCCCCCAAACACCCCAGGGATCCCTCTGAGACCCCCCCAAACACCCCAGGGACCCCCAAGACCCATCCAGACACCCCAGGGACCCCCCTGAGACCCCCCCCAAACACCCCAGGGACCCCCAATACCCATCCAGACACCCCAGGGACCCCCCTGAGACCCCCCAAACAACCCAGGGACCCCCAAGACCCATCCAGACACCCCAGGGACCCCCCTGAGACCCCCCAAACAACCCAGGGACCCCCAAGACCCATCCAGACACCTCAGGGACCCCTTGAGCCCTCCCAAACACCCCAGGGACCCCCAAGACTCACCCAGACACCTCAGGGACCCCTTGAGCCCCCCCCAAACACCCCAGAGACCCCTTGAACCCTCCCAAACACCCCAGAGACCCCCAAGACCCACCCCAGGGACCCCCGAGACCCCCCCCAAACACCCCAGGGATCCCTCTGAGACCCCCCCAAACACCCCATGGACCCCCAAAACCCACCCAGACACCCAAGGCACCCCTCGAGCCCCCCCCAAACACCCCAGGGACCCCCAAGACTCACCCAGACACCCAAGGCACCCCTCAAGCCCCCCCCCAAACACCCCAGGGACCCCCAAGACTCACCCAGACACCCAAGGCACCCCTTGAGCCCCCCCCAAACACCCCAGGGACCCCTTGAGCCCTCCCAAACACCCCAGAGACCCCCAAGACCCACCCCAGGGACCCCAGGGACCCCCCCCAAGACACCCCAGGGATCCCCAAGACCCCCCTAAACACCCCAGGGATCCCTCTGAGACCCCCCCAAACACTCCAGGGACCCCCCAAACACCCCAAGGACCCTCAAGACCCCCCTCAACACCCAAGGGACCCCAAACACCCCCCTAAACACCCCAAAGACCCCCAACACCCATCCAGACACCCCAGGGACCCCCCTGGGACCCCCCCCAAGACACCCCAGGAATCCGCTGAGCCCCCCTCATAACCACAGGGACCCCCAATGCCCCCCCAAATGCCCCAGGGACCCCCAAGACCTACCCAGATACCCAAGGGACCCCCTGAGCCCCCCCAGACCTCCAATTGCCCCCCACGACCCCCATTTGCCCTCCAAAAACCCATTAGCCCACCCAATTGCCCCTCCAGACCACCCATTACCCCCCCCAGACCCCCATTTGCCCACCCAGACTCCCTATTGCCCCCCCCAGGACTCCCATTTGCCCCCTATGTGCCCCCCCAGGACCCCCATGTGCCCCTCAACATCCCTATTTGCCCCATTACCCTCCCTAAGACCCCCATTACCCCCCCAGACCCCCACTATCCCTTCAGCTCCTCAAATGCCCCCCCTAGACCCCCACTATCCCCCCAGCCTCTCAATTGCCCCCCCAGAACCCCATTACCCCCCCCCAGACCCCAATTGCCCCCTCAGATCTCCCACTGCCCCCCCAGACCCCCAACTGGCCCCCCAGACCCCCAACTGGTTCTCTCTAGACCCCCATTATCCCCTTCAGACCCCCACTGACCCCCCCGACCCTCATTACCCCCCCCCACATCCCCATTACTCCCCCAGACCCCCAACTGCCCCCCTGGACCCCTACTGACCCTCCCTAGACCCCCATTATCCCCTTCAGACCCCCATTACCCCCCCAGACCCCTATTGAGCCCCTCTGGACCCCCATAGACCCCCTTTGGACCCCCAATTGCCCCCCTGGACCCCCAATTGCCCCCCCCAGACCCCCATTATTCCCCCGAGATCCCAGTTGCCCCCCTGGACCCCCAATTGCCCCCCCCCGGACCCCCCGCAACTGCCCCCCGTCTCACCCCTCCTGTCGGGGCCTTCGGCCTCGCCGGGGGGGGCGCCGGGGGGGTCGGGCGCCTCGGGCCGGGGCTCGGGGGGGTCGCCGGGGGGGGGCGCGGGGGGCCGTCGCCCTCGCAGCGCCGCAGCAGCGCCTGCACCTCCGCGTCCAGCTGGGGGGGGGGGACGGGGGGGGCATCAGGAACCCCCCCCCCAAAATTGGGGCAGGGGGAGAGTCCCGAGTAGGGGCTGGGGGGAATTTGGGGGGGGGGGCTTAGGGGGGTCCCAACAGGGGCTGGGGGAGCCTGGAGGGGGCTGGGGGGGTCCAGAGGGGTCAGGGGGGGTCTCGGGGGGGGTGGGGGGTCTGGAGGGTATCTGGGGAGGGTTAGGGGGGATTGGGGGGGGTTCTGGGGGTCCCAACAGGGGCTGGGGGGGTCCAGAGGGGGCGGAGGGGATCTGGGAGGGGTTAGGGGGGTCCCGGGGGGAGGTTGGGGGGTCCAGAGGGGTCTGGGGGGGGTATCTGGGGAGGGTTGGGGGGGGATGGTGGGGGTTCTGGGGGTCCCAACAGGGGCTGGGGGGGGATTTGGGTGGGGGGGGGATTAGGAGGGTCCCAACAGGGGCTGGGGGGGCTCCAGAGAGGTCCAGAGGGGTCTAAGGGGGTCCCAGGGGGGGTTGGGGGGTCCGGAGGAGTCTGAGGGGGTTGAGGGGGGTCCCAACAGGGGCTGGAGGGGGGATTTGGGGGGGGGAGCTGTTAGGGGGGGTCCCAACAGGGGCTGAGGGTGTCCAGAGGGGTCGGGGGGGGGGATCTGGGGAGGGGAGATTTGGGGGGGGTCCCAACAGGGGCTGGGGAGGTCCGGAAGGGTCTGCAGGGGATTTGGGGGGGGGGGTCCCAACAGGGGCTGGGGGGGGGTCCGGAGGGGTCTGAGAGGGTCCCAGGGGGGTTGGGGGGTCCAGAGGGGTCTGGGGGAGGATTGGGGGGGTCCCAACAGGGTCTGGGGGGAGATTGGGGGGGTTAAGAGGGTCCCAACAGGGGTTGAGGGGGTCAGAGGGGGTCTGGGGGGCTTAGGGGGGTCCCAACAGGGACTGGTGGCCCAAGGGAAGATTTGGGGGGGGGAGTCTCAGGGGGGTCGGGGGGTCTGGAAGGATTCGGGAGGGTCTCGGCAGGGTCTGGGGGTCCGTAGCAGGGGTTGGGGGGGCCCCGGGGGGGGTCCACGGGGGGATTCGGGGGGCGCTGGTAGGGGTTAGAGGGTGCCAGGGTGGGTTTGGGGGCACCAGGATGTTTTTGGGGGGGGGGGGGGGCATCGTGGTGTCGTTGGGGGGGGGGGACGGGGGTGTTTTGGGGACACAGGGACGGGGTTGGGGGCGCAGGGACGGATTTTGGGGTGAGGGGATGGGATTTGGGGGCACTGGGACAGGGTTTGGGGGCTCAGGACAGGATTTGGGGGCTCAGGACAGGATTTTGGGGGGTCAGGACAGGATTTTGGGGTGCGGGGAGGGATTTTGAGGTGCCAGGACCAGATTTTGGGGTGCCAGGAGGGGGTCTGGGGGTCGCAGGGACACCAGGACGGGATTTTGGGGGCTCAGGAAGGGGTTTTGGGGTGCCAGGATGGGGTCTGGGGGTCGCAGGGACACCAGGACGGGATTTTGGGGGCTCAGGAAGGGGTTTTGGGGTGCCAGGAGGGGGTCTGGGGGTCGCAGGGACACCAGGACGGGATTTTGGGGGCTCAGGAAGGGGTTTTGGGGTGCCAGGATAGGATTCGGGGCACCGGGATGGGATTTTGGGGCTCAGAGACAGGGTTCAGGGCACGGAGACGGCGTTTTGGGGTCACCAGCATGGGGTTTTGGGGTGCTGGGATGGATTTTGGGGGACCAGGACAAGGTTTTGGGGCTTGAGGATGGTGTTTTGGGGTGTGGGGATGGATTTTGGGGTGCCAGGATGAGGTTTTGGGGCTCAGGGATGGGGTTTTGGGGTGTGGGGATGGATTTTGGGGTGCCAGGACGAGGTTCTGAGGCTCAGGGATGGGGTTTTGGGGTGCCAGGATGGGGTTTTGGGGTGCTGGGATGGATTTTGGGGGACCAGGACAAGGTTTTGGGGCTTGAGGATGCTGTTTTGGGGTGTGGGGATGGATTTTGGGGTGCCAGGACGAGGTTTTGGGGCTCCGGGATGGGGTTTTGGGGTGTCGGGACGGGGTTGAGCGCTCAAAGATAGGGTTTTAGGGTGCTGGGATGGGATTTTGGGACTTGGGGTTTTGGGGTGCTGGGATCAGGTTTTGGGGCTCAAGGATGGGTTTTGGGGTGCCGGGAGGGGATTCGAGGCTCGGGGATGGGATTTTGGGGTGCCAGGATGGGGTTTTGGGGTGCCAGGACAGGAATCGGGGCTTGGGGGTGGGATTTGAGGCACCGGGATGGGGTTTTGGGGCTCAGAGACAGGATTTTGGGGTGCCAGGACAGGAATCGGGGCTTGGGGTGGGATTTGGGGGTCGATGGCGGGACTTTGGGGTGTCGGGACGGGATTTTGGGGCTCGAAGACAGGATTTGGGGGTGCCAAGATAGGATTCAGGGTTCAGGGATGGGGTTTTGGGGGCTCAAGGACGGGATTTCGGGGGGCTGGGGTGCCAGGACAGGAATCGGGGCTTGGAGATGGGATTTGGGGCTCGAGGACGGGACTTTGGGGCGTCGGGATGGGATTCTGGGGTGCCAGGATGAGATTTGGGGGTTCAAAAACAGGATTTTGGGGGGTCAGGACAGGATTTTGGGGTGTCAGGATGGGGTTTGGGGTTCGGAGACGGGACTTTGGGGCACCGGGATGGGATTTTGGGGCTGGAAGACAGGATTTTGGGGTGTCAGGATGGGATTTGGGGGTTCAAAAACAGGATTTTGGGGGGTGGAAGACAGGATTTTGGGGTGCCAGGATGGGGTTTGGGGTTCGGGGACGGGACTTTGGGGCGTCAGGATGGGATTTTGGGGCTGGAAGACAGGATTTTGGGGTGTCAGGATGGGGTTTGGGGTTCGGGGACGGGATTTTGGGGGGTCAGGACAGGATTTTGGGGGGTGGAAGACAGGATTTTGGGGTGCCGGGATGGGATTTGGGGTTCGGGGACGGGACTTTGGGGCCCCGGGATGGGATTTTGGGGCTGGAAGACAGGATTTTGGGGTGTCAGGGTGGGATTTGGGGGTTCAAAAACAGGATTTTGGGGGGTCAGGACAGGATTTTGGGGGGTGGAAGACAGGATTTTGGGGTGCCGGGACGGGGTTTGGGGTTCGGGGACAGGACTTTGGGGCCCCGGGATGGGATTTTGGGGCTGGAAGAGAGGATTTTGGGGTGTTAGGATGGGGTTTGGGGGTTCAAAAACAGGATTTTAGGAGGTCAGGACAGGATTTTGGGGGGTCAGGACAGGATTTTGGGGTGCCGGGACGGGGTTTGGGGTGCCGGGACGGGGTTTGGGGTTCGGGGACGGGGTTTGGGGTTCGGGGACGGGACTTTGGGGCACCGGGATGGGATTTTGGGGCTGGAAGACAGGATTTTGGGGTGCCAGGATGAGATTTGGGGGTTCAAAAACAGGATTTGGGGGGGTCAGGACAGGACTTTGGGGGGTGGAAGACAGGATTTTGGGGTGCCAGGATGGGGTTTGGGGTTCGGGGACAGGACTTTGGGGCCCCAGGATGGGATTTTGGGGCTGGAAGACAGGATTTTGGGGTGTCAGGATGGGGTTTGGGGTTTGGGGACGGGATTTTGGGGGGTGGAAGACAGGATTTTGGGGTGCCGGGATGGGATTTGGGGTTCGGGGACGGGACTTTGGGGCCCCGGGATGGGATTTTGGGGCTGGAAGACAGGATTTTGGGGTGTCAGGGTGGGATTTGGGGGTTCAAAAACAGGATTTTGGGGGGTCAGGACAGGATTTTGGGGGGTGGAAGACAGGATTTTGGGGTGCCGGGACGGGGTTTGGGGTTCGGGGACAGGACTTTGGGGCCCCAGGATGGGATTTTGGGGCTGGAAGACAGGATTTTGGGGTGTCAGGATGGGGTTTGGGGTTTGGGGACGGGATTTTGGGGGGTCAGGACAGGATTTTGGGGGGTGGAAGACAGGATTTTGGGGTGCCGGGATGGGATTTGGGGTTCGGGGATGGGACTTTGGGGCCCCGGGATGGGATTTTGGGGCTGGAAGACAGGATTTTGGGGTGTCAGGGTGGGATTTGGGGGTTCAAAAACAGGATTTTGGGGGGTCAGGACAGGATTTTGGGGGGTGGAAGACAGGATTTTGGGGTGCCGGGACGGGGTTTGGGGTTCGGGGACGGGACTTTGGGGCCCCGGGATGGGATTTTGGGGCTGGAAGACAGGATTTTGGGGTGTCAGGATGGGGTTTGGGGTTCGGGGACGTGATTTTGGGGGGTCAGGACAGGATTTTGGGGGGTGGAAGACAGGATTTTGGGGTGCCGGGATGGGGTTTGGGGTTCGGGGACAGGACTTTGGGGCGTCAGGATGGGATTTTGGGGCTGGAAGACAGGATTTTGGGGTGTCAGGATGGGGTTTGGGGTTCGGGGACGGGATTTTGGGGGGTCAGGACAGGATTTTGGGGGGTGGAAGACAGGATTTTGGGGTGCCGGGATGGGGTTTGGGGTTCGGGGACAGGACTTTGGGGCCCCGGGATGGGATTTTGGGGCTGGAAGACAGGATTTTGGGGTGTCAGGATGGGGTTTGGGGTTCGGGGACGGGATTTTGGGGTGCCAGGATGCAATTTGGGGTCAGGGATGGGGTTTTGGGGGGGGGGGGGGGACACGCCACCTGGCCCCAGTAGCGGTTGACGATGAGGAGGGTGGCGTCGTCGGTGGCCTGGCGCTTCTCGAGCTTCTCGATGCGCTCGCGCAGCTCGTCCTCGCACGCCTGCCGCTGCTCCAGCCGCTCCGCCAGCTTCTTGTTCTTGAACTGCAGCACCTTCAGGTCCATCTCCTCCTGCGGGGCCCAGGCGTCCGGGCGCGCCGTCAGCCTCCCGCGGCGCCCCCCCACCCCCGGCAACCCGGGGTCCCCCCCCCCACCCCACCTTCCGCCTCTGCCAGGCTCAGGCCGCTCTGGGGGGCCCAGGTGTCCGGGGGACCCAGGCGTCCTGGCATCCCGGCCAAGCTCAGGCCGCTCTGGGGGGCCCAGGTGTCCGGGGCACCCAGGCGTCCCAACATCCATACCAGGCTCAGGCCACTCTGGGGGGCCCAGGTGTCCGGGGGGCCCAGGTGTCCTGGCATCCCGGCCAAGCTCAGGCCACTCTGGGGGGCCCAGGTGTCCGGGGGGCCCAGGTGTCCCAGCACCCATCATGCTCAGGTGACCTCAGAGGACCCAGGCCTCTGGGGGACCCAGGTGTCCTGGCATCCCGGCCAATCCGCGGGGCCCAGGCGTCCGGGCACCCACCAGGTTCAGGCCACCCCAGGGGACCCAGGTGTCTGGGGGGCCCAGGTGTCCGGGCCTGGGAAGGTCTGGCCACCCCAGGGGACCCAGGTGTCTGGCAGGGGGGAGGGGGGAGAGGAGAAGGGACCCAGGCGTCCGGGGGCAGGATGGACCCAGGCGACCGGGTGTGCAGGGGGGGAGAGGGGACCCAGGCGTCCGGGTGTGAGAAGGACCCAGGCGTCCGGGTTGGGGGGGGGGGGGGGGGGGGAAGAGGGGACCCAGGCGCCCGGGGGGGGGGGGGGGGGGACCCAGGCGTCCGGGGGCAGGATGGACCCAGGCGTCCGGGTGGGGGGGGGGGGGGGAAGAGGGGACCCAGGCGTCCGGGGTGGGGGGGACGGACCCAGGCGCCCGGGGGGGGGGGGGAGAGGGGACCCAGGCGTCCGGGGGGGGGACCCAGGCGCCCGGGGGGGAGGGGGGGACCCAGGCGCCCGGGGGGGAGGGGGGGGGAAGAGGGGGGACCCAGGTGTCCGGGGGAGAGAGGGGACCCAGGCGTCCGGGGGCGCGCAGCGGGTACCCACCGTGGAGGAGATGCCGCCGAGGCGCAGGGGCTCGATGAGGGTGGTCGGGGGCTGCTCGTCGCGCGGCGCCTTCTTCTCGGGGGGGCCGGCGCCCCCCTCGCCCGCCGCCCGCTTGCCCCCCGCCCCCGACATGGCGCCGGCCGGACGGGGCCGCCCGGAGCGCTGGCCGGTGACGCTGAGGAGCAGAGCGCGACCGGGAGTCGCGGTGAGTAACAGGGAGTAACAAGGAGTAACGTAGAGTAACAGTGAGTATCCAGGGGGTGGGGGGGAGGGAGCAACGCTGAGCATTGGGGAGTAACGGGGAGTAACAAGGGGCGAGGGGTGAACAGGAAAATGAGGGGGTAACAGGGAGTAACAAAGAGCAACATCAAGTAACAGCGGGTATCAGGGCGGGGCGGGGAAAGAGGGAGTAACGCTGGGCATTGGGGGGTAACGAGGGGGAAATGGGGAGTAACGCGGGGTGAGAGCTGAATAGGAAAATGAGATAGTAACAGCAAGTAACAAGGAGTAACACCAAGTAACAGCAGGTATCAGGGCGGGGTGGGGGGAAGAGGGAGCAATGCTGAGCATTGGGTGGCAACGGGGAGTAATGCAGGGTGAGGGGTGAACAGGAACATGAGAGAGTAACAGGGAGTAACGAGGAGTAACGCCAAGTAACAGCAGGTATGACAGCGGGACGGGTGGGAGAGGGAACAACACTGGCATTAGGGGGGTAACAAGGGGGAAACGGGGAGTAACAAGGCGTGAGAGCTAAATAGGAAAATGAGATAGTAACAGGAAGTAACAAGGAGCAACGTCAAGTAACAGCAGGTATCAGGGCAGGACGGGGAAGACGGAGCAAAGCCGGGCATTGGGGGGTAACGGAGTAACGCGGGGTGAGCGGTGATAGGAAAATGAGGGAGTAACAGGGAGTAACAAGGAGTAACATTGAGTAGCAACGGGTATCCGGGCGGGATGGGGAAAGGGGGAGTAACGCTGGGCATTGGGGGGGTAATGAGGGGGAAATGGGGAGTAACGCGGGGTGAGAGCTGAATAGGAAAATGAGATAGTAACAGGAAGTAACAAGGAGTGACATCGAGTAACAGCAGCTGTCAGGGAGAAATGGGGGGAACAGGGAGCAACGCTGAGCAATGGGGGGTAACAGGGAGTAATGCAGGGATGAGGGGTGACAGGAAAATGAGGGAGTAACAGGGAGTAACGTCAAGTAACAGTGGGTATCAGGGCAGAATGGGGGAAGAGGAAGCAACACTGAGCATTAGGAAGTAACAGGGGAACAAGGAGTAATGCGAGATGAGGGGGAAACACGAAAATGATGGCGTAACAGGGAGTAACAAGGAGTAACGGGGAATAATTAGGGGTGTTATAAAAGGGTAACAGCGAAACGGGCTGTAATGGGACTGGGAAAGGCCGGGGGGAAGGGGGCAGCGGGGGAGTAACGAGGGGAAAGGGGGGGAATGGGGAAGTAATAGGGGGTAACAAGGTGTTATTAAGAGAGTAACGCTGGTTACAAAGCAGGAGGAGCTAATGACGCAGTAACAGAGTAACGTGAACTAATAAAGCAGCAAAGCAAGAGTAACATAAAAATACAGAATAATAAAATAAAAAGGAGCAGTAACAAGGTGAGAAAAGGGGAACGGGAGAGTAATGCAGAGTAACAACGCAGTCACGCTACTCGAGAAAGAGTAACAGCGGTTACAAGGCGGAAAAAGGGAGCCAGCAGGGGAGAAAGGCAGAGGAGGGGGACCGTGGGAGTAACACAGAGTAACAAGGGGCGGTAAAAGAACAACAAAGAGCAGGGTAACAAAGGGGAGAAGGGAGTAACGAGCGGAAAAGGGGGGACGGGAAGTAACATAGGGTAACAAGCAGCAGGCGCTACGGGGGGGAGGAAAGGGGGGTAATGGTGGAGTAACGCAGAGTAACCAGCAGTAACAAGGGGGTTATACGAGAGCAACTGGAATACGGGGGATAACGAAAGGGGAATGGGGAGGTAACGTGGAGTAACATGGAGTAACATGTGACTTAGAGTAATGGTGGGTAGGAAAGGGAAAAGAGAGCTAACAGGGGAGTAAAACAAAAAATTGGGGGGGGGGGGAGTAACACAGGGTAACAAAGAGTAACAGTGCAGCCACAAAAGAGTAATAGGAAAACAGGTGGCGACGAGGGAAGAAAAAAAGGTGGGGGGGGGGGGACAAGAGTAACATGAAGTAACAAGACAGTCATAGAGAAGTAACAGGGATTGCAGGGGGACAAAAGGGGGCTAATGGGGCAGTAACACAGAGTAACACAGAGTAACAAGGAGGTTATAAGACAATAATGACGAAAACAAGGTAACAACCAGGGAAAGGGGCAAACGAAGGATGAAAGAACGGCGACGCCGGACCGACGGGCAGAAAGTGGGCAAACGGGGGAGTAACACGGAGTAACGAGGAGTAACAAAAAGATTACAGAAGACGAACAGGGTAGAAGCAGGGTAACAAGCGAACAAGGAGGGTAGGAGGGGACAACAGGCAAAAAGGGGGAAACGGGGAAGTAACACAGAGTAACAAGGAGTAACGACAGGGTCAGAAAAACAGTAATAAGGGAAGAGAGTAACGGGGGAGTAACGAGCAGAAAATGGGGGAATGGGGGAGTAACAGAGTAACGAGGGGTAACGAAGGGGTTGTAAAGGAGGGATGGGGAAACAGCACAACGAAGAAAAGAGTAATAAGGCAGTAACGGGCACAAAAAGGAGAAAGAAATACTAACACAGAGTAACAAAGGGGTTACGGGGGGGACAAGGGGCACGACGAATAACGGGGTAACAACAGGGGGATAACAGGGGAGCAAGGGGCAGAAAAGGGGGAAACAGGGGTAACGAGGGACTAATGAAGGGTAACGAGGGGGTAAAAGGGAGGTAACAGCGGAGAAGCGGGCAGAAAAGGGGAAACGAGGAAATGATGGGGGTAATGGGGTGCACGAGGGTAACGGGGGTGATACAGAGGTTGCTGCAGGGTAAGGA
The DNA here is from genome assembly GCF_040807025.1 of Struthio camelus. Classification (NCBI taxonomy): domain Eukaryota; kingdom Metazoa; phylum Chordata; class Aves; order Struthioniformes; family Struthionidae; genus Struthio; species Struthio camelus. Next base: position 1,073,580 of record NC_090973.1, on the reverse strand, counting down.
AGGGTAACGGGGTAACAACGGGGTAACACGGGAATAACGGGGGTAACAAGGTGGTAACAAGGGGTAACAAGGAGGATAACGGGGGGGACAAGAGAGTAACACGGGTCCTGAGGGGTTAATGGGAGGGTAACGGGGGTACCGAGAGGTAACAGGAGGGTAACAGGGGCCCAAAAGCTAAAGTGGGGGGGGGAACCAGGGGAGAACAAGGGGTAACAGGGAGGGTACCAGGGGGATGATAGAGGGTGATGGGGGGGCAATAAGGGAGGGATAACAGAGGTCTCCAGGGGTAATGGGGGGGGGTAATGGGGATGCTCAGGGGTAACAGGGGTCCCAGGGGTAACACGGAGTAGTGGGGGGGGTAATGGGGGTCCCCAGGGGTAAGTGGGGGAAGGGGGGTAATGGGGGGTAACGGCAGTAATGGGGGTCCCCGGGGTAACGGGGATGCCCAGGGGTAACGGAGTAATGGGATGGGGTAACGGGATGGGGTAACAGAGGGGTAACCGGGGGGTAATGGGGGGTCCCTGGGGTAACAGGGGGTAAAGGAGGGTAAGGGGGGGTGTTCAAGGGTAACAGACGGTAACGGGTGTCCCCAGGGGTAACGAGGGGGAATGGGGTGAACAGGGATGCCCAGGGGTAATGGGGGTAACAGGGGTCCCCAGGGGTAACAGGGGAGTAATGGAGGGGAACAGGACTCCCCCGGGGTAATGGGGGGTAACGGGGGTCCCCAGGGGTAATGCGGAAGTAATGGGGGGTAACGGGGGTCCCCAGGGGTAATGGGGGGGGAAATGGGGGGTATAATGGGGGTCCCCAGGGGTAATGGGGGGGGAAATGGGGGGTATAATGGGGGTCCCCAGGGGTAATGGGGGGGGAAATGGGGGGTATAATGGGGGTCCCCAGGGGTAATGGGGGGGGAAATGGGGGGTATAATGGGGGTCCCCAGGGGTAATGGGGGGGGAAATGGGGGGTATAATGGGGGTCCCCAGGGGTAATGGGGGGGGGAAATGGGGGGTATAATGGGGGTCCCCAGGGGTAATGGGGGGGGAAATGGGGGGTAACGGGGGGTAATGAGGATCCCCAGGGTAACGAGGAAGAAACAGGAGGTAATGGGGGGGGGGGAACAGCGGTCCCCAGGGTAATGGGGGGGGTAATGAGGGTCCCCAGGATAATGAGGGGGTAATGGGGATACCCAGGGGTAACAGGGGGTAATAGAGAAGTAATGAGGGTCCCTGGGGTGGGGGGGGGAACTGAGATTAACATGGGGGGGCCCAGGGGTAACAGAGGGGACAATGGGGGGGGGGACAGCACTACCCAAGGGTAATGGGGGGGGTGTAATGAGGGTCCCCGGGGTAATGGGGAGGGTAACAGGGATGCCCGGGGGTAATGGGGGGGGGGGTTATTGAGGAGTAATGGGAGGGTAATGGGGAGGTGTAAAGAGGGTCCCTGGGGTAACGGGGGGGGTAACGGGGGGGGTAACGGGGACGCCCTGGGGGAACGGGGGGGGGGGTAACGGGGACGCCCTGGGGTAACGGGGGGGGGGGTAACGGGGACGCCCTGGGGTAACGGGGGGGGGGAACGGGGACGCCCTGGGGGAACGGGGGGGGGGAATGGGGACGCCCTGGGGGAACGGGGGGGGGGTAACGGGGACGCCCTGGGGTAACGGGGGGGGGGGGGGTAACGGGGACGCCCTGGGGTAAAGGGGGGGGGTAACGGGGACGCCCTGGGGTAACGGGGGGGGGGTAACGGGGACGCCCTGGGGTAACGGGGGGGGGGTAACGGGGACGCCCTGGGGTAACGGGGGGGGGGTAACGGGGACGCCCTGGGGTAACGGGGGGGGGGGAACGGGGACGCCCTGGGGTAACGGGGGGGGGGAACGGGGACGCCCTGGGGTAACGGGGGGGGGGGAACGGGGACGCCCTGGGGTAACGGGGGGGGGGTAACGGGGACGCCCTGGGGTAACGGGGGGGGGGGAACGGGGACGCCCTGGGGTAACGGGGGGGGGTAACGGGGACGCCCTGGGGTAACGGGGGGGGGGGAACGGGGACGCCCTGGGGTAACGGGGGGGGGGGGAACGGGGACGCCCTGGGGGAACGGGGGGGGGGGTAACGGGGACGCCCTGGGGGAACGGGGGGGGGGGTAACGGGGACGCCCTGGGGTAACGGGGGGGGGGGAACGGGGACGCCCTGGGGTAACGGGGGGGGGGGAACGGGGACGCCCTGGGGTAACGGGGGGGGGGGAACGGGGACGCCCTGGGGTAACGGGGGGGGGGGGAACGGGGACGCCCTGGGGTAACGGGGGGGGGGGAACGGGGACGCCCTGGGGTAACGGGGGGGGGGGAACGGGGACGCCCTGGGGTAACGGGGGGGGAGGAACGGGGACGCCCTGGGGTAACGGGGGGGGGGAACGGGGACGCCCTGGGGTAACGGGGGGGGGGGAACGGGGACGCCCTGGGGTAACGGGGGGGGGGGGAACGGGGACGCCCTGGGGTAAAGGGGGGGGGTAACGGGGACGCCCTGGGGTAACGGGGGGGGGTAACGGGGACGCCCTGGGGTAACGGGGGGGGGTAACGGGGACGCCCTGGGGTAACGGGGGGGGGTAACGGGGACGCCCTGGGGTAAAGGGGGGGGGTAACGGGGACGCCCTGGGGTAACGGGGGGGGGGGAACGGGGACGCCCTGGGGTAACGGGGGGGGGGGAACGGGGACGCCCTGGGGTAACGGGGGGGGGGAACGGGGACGCCCTGGGGTAACGGGGGGGGGGGAACGGGGACGCCCTGGGGTAACGGGGGGGGGGGAACGGGGACGCCCTGGGGTAACGGGGGGGGGGAACGGGGACGCCCTGGGGTAACGGGGGGGGGGGAACGGGGACGCCCTGGGGTAACGGGGGGGGGGAACGGGGACGCCCTGGGGTAACGGGGGGGGGGGGAACGGGGACGCCCTGGGGTAACGGGGGGGGGGTAACGGGGACGCCCTGGGGTAACGGGGGGGGGTAACGGGGACGCCCTGGGGTAACGGGGGGGGGAACGGGGACGCCCTGGGGTAACGGGGGGGGGAACGGGGACGCCCTGGGGTAACGGGGGGGGGGGAATGGGGACGCCCTGGGGTAACGGGGGGGGGGAACAGGGATGTACCTGGGGTAACGGGGGTTAATGGGGGGGTAACAGGAGGGGTAATGGGGTAACGGAGATACCCAGGAGTAACAGGGGGTTACGGGGGTCCCGGGGGGGGTAACGAGGGTCTCCGGGGTAACGAGGGTCTCCGGGGTAACGGGGGGATTACGGGGGTCCCGGGGGGGTAATGGGGGGGTAACGGGGGGGTTCCGGGGGTCCCGGGGGGGTAACGGGGGTCTCCGGGGTAACGGGGGGGGTCCCGGGGGGGTAACGAGGGTCTCCGGGGTAACGGGGGGGTAACGGGGGGTCTCCGGGGTGGTAATGGGGGGGTAACGGGGGGGTTACAGGGGTCCCCAGGGGGGTAACGAGGGTCTCCGGGGTAACGGGGGGGGGTCCGGGGGGGTAACGAGGGTCTCCGGGGTAACAGGGGGGTAACGGGGGTCTCCGAGGTGGTAATGGGGGGGTAACGGGGGGTTACGGGGGTCCCGGGGGGGTAACGGGGGTCTCCGGGGTAACGGGGGGGTTACGGGGGGTCTCCGGGGTAACGGGGGGGTTACGGGGGTCCCGGGGGGTAACGGGGGTCTCCGGGGTAACAGGGGGGGTAACGGGGGTCTCCGAGGTGGTAATGGGGGGGTAACGGGGGCGTTACGGGGTCCCGGGGGGTAACGGGGGTCTCCGGGGTAACGGGGGGGTTACGGGGGTCTCCGGGGTAACGGGGGGGGGGTAACGAGGGTCTCCGGGGTAACGGGGGGGTTACGGGGGTCTCCGGGGTAGGGGGGGGTACAGGGGGTGGGGTCGGGGGGGGTAACGGGGGTCTCCGGGGGTAACGGGGGGGTAACGGGGGTCTCCGGGGTGGTAAGGGGGGTAAGGGGGGTTACGGGGGTCCCGGGGGGTAACGGGGGGGTCACGGGGTACGGGGGGTCTCGGGGGGGTAAGGGGGGGGGTAACGAGGGGTCTCCGGGGTAACGGGGGGTAACGGGGGTCTCCGGGGTGGTAATGGGGGGTAACGGGGGGGTTACGGGGTCCCGGGGGGTAACGGGGGTCTCCGGGGTAACGGGGGGGGGTCCCGGGTGCCGCCCCCCCCGCCCGGGCCCCTCCGCACCGTCCGCCGCCGCCGCCAGCCTCAGGCCCGGCCCGGCCCGCGCCGCTGCGCATGCGCCGGCCCCGCCTACCCCCCAAAGCCCATTGGCCGCGGCAGGGCTCGAAGGGGCGGAGCGGCGGACGCGGATTGGCGGAGCGGCGAGGCGCGGGTCATTGGCCGGCGGCGCAGGGAGGGGCTCTCCCATTGGCCGCGGCGCTCCTCTCCCCTCCCCCGCTGGCCACCTCGCAGCGAGGCCTCCTGCCATTGGGCGGCTCGCGGTTGCCGTGGCGACGCGGCCTGGCGCCTGGCGGGAAGGGAGCGGCGGGCGGGGTGGGGGGGAAAGGAGCCGGTCGCCATGGCAGCGGGCCTGCCGCGAAGGCGCCCCCGCCCCCTCCCCGCGCCGCGCGCTGATTGGGCCGCGCCCCTCACGTGGCGCCGGCGGCCAATGGGCGAGCGCGAGGACGGCGGCGTGAGGGCCAATCGGGAGCGGCGAGCGGGGGGGCGGGGCGCTCTTAAAAGGGCAACGGCCGCGCTCCTCTCTCATGGGCCCCCCCAGCCCCACAGCGACCCCCAAGTGCCCTGGGACCCCCCCCCCCGCAGTCCCTTAGGGACCCCCTCAGCCCCACGGCGACCCCAGTGGGACCCCCCTCCCCAGCCCCATAGGGCCCCCAAGTGGCCCCCTCAAACGCAGTGGAGACCCCCCCAGCCCAATGGGAGCGCCCCAGGACTCCCCCCAGCCCCATAGGACCCCCTGGGCTCCCCCATGGGAGCCCCCCAGGACCCCCCAGCCCCATACGACCCCCTCGACCCGCCCAGCCCCATGGGACCCCCCTGACCCCCCCCCCCCAGGCCCTGGAGACACCCAGGACCCCCCCCCCGAGCCAGAAAGGAACCTCTAGACCCCCCCCAGCCCCACATGGGGACCCCCCCCACCCCAAGGGGACCCCCCTCAGCCCCACACAGGGAGCCCCCGACCCCATGGGGACCCCCAGGAACCCCCCCTACCCCAAGAAGACCCCCCAGGACACCCCCAGCCCCACATGGGGACCCCACCCCACCCCACGGAGATCCCCAAGACCCCCCCCAGGCCCACATGAGGGCCCCCCAACCCCACACGGGGACCCCCCCACCCCAAGGGACCCCCTAGGACCCCCCCAGGCCCACATGGGGACCCCCAGGACCCCCAAGGGGTCCCCTAGGACCCCACCAACCCCACACGGGACACCCCCCAACCCCAAGGGGCCCCCCCAGGACCCCCCCAACCCCACATGGGGACCCCCCCACCCCAAGAAGACCCCCCTAGAAGCCCCCCAGCCCTACACGGTGACCCCCCCAACCCAAAGGGCCCCCCAGAACACCCCCAACCCCACATGGGGACCCCCCCACCCCAAGAAGAACCCCACCAGGACACCCCCAGACCCACATGGGAACCCCCCACCCCACGGGAACCCCCCAGGACCCCCAAGGGGCCCCCTAGGACCCCCCCCAACCCCACACGGGGACCCCCCCACCCCAAGAAGACCCCCAGAACCCCCCCAACCCCACACGGGGACACCCCCCACCCCAAGGGGCCCCCCAGAACCCCCCCAACCCCACATGGGGACCCCCCCACCCCAAGAAGACCCCCAGAACCCCCCAACCCCACACGGGGACCCCCCCACCCCAAGAAGACCCTCCCCAGGACACCCCCAGACCCACATGGGGACCCCCCCACCCCAAGGGGCCCCCGAGGACCCCCCCCACCACACATGGGGACCCCCCCCACCCCAAGGGGCCCGCCAGAACCCCCCCAACCCCACATGGGGACCCCCCCACCCCAAGAAGACCCCCCCAGAACCCTCCCCCAACCCCACACGGGGACCCACAAAGATTACAGAGGGGGGGGAACCCCCACCCCGGACACCTGGGCCCCCCCGCCAACCCCACAAGGGGGGGGGGCCTCTACAGGGCAAGGTGGGGGGGCATCCACCACCCCCAAAAACGGCTGCTTTTCGCCAGGGCCGCGTGGGTGGGGGGGGGGATCACACCTCCCCCCCGTGTGTCCCCCCACCACCCAAAAAATGTCCCCGTCCCCGTCCCCCCCCCCGGCCCACAAAGCACCCGCTTGCACGGCTTATGTTCAAAAGGAACCTATTTTACATCGTGGTCGCGCTGTACAGGGGGGCCGCCGGCCCCCGCCAATGTACACGGTTAAAAAACGGGCGCCCCGGCCCCCCCACCCCACCCCCCCCCGCCGCCGCCGCCACCGGCGGGGGGGGGGGCGGCTCAGTGTCCCCGCGGCTCCGGGACCCCCCCCCCCCCTTCCTCAACCCCACCCCAGGTCGGATGGGGTTTGGGGTTTTTATGCCTCCGGGATCTCTCCCCCTGCCCAGGTCGGACGTTGTCCGGCTCCGACGTCGCCCCCAGGTCGGATGATTCCCGGCTCCGGTGTCCCCAATGTTGGACAATTCCCAGCTCTTGGTGTCACCCCACGTTGGATGATTCCCGGCTCCGGTGTCCCCAGTGTTGGACAATTCCCAGCTCTTGGTGTCACCCCACGTTGGATGATTCCCGGCTCCGGTGTCCCCAATGTTGGACAATTCCCAGCTCTTGGTGTCACCCCATGTTGGATGATTCCCGGCTCCGGTGTCCCCAGTGTTGGACAATTCCCAGCTCTTGGTGTCACCCCACGTTGGATGATTCCCGGCTCCGGTGTCCCCAGTGTTGGACAATTCCCAGCTCTTGGTGTCACCCCACGTTGGATGATTCCCGGCTCCGGTGTCCCCAGTGTTGGACAATTCCCAGCTCTTGGTGTCACCCCACGTTGGATGATTCCCGGCTCCGGTGTCCTCAGTGTTGGACAATTCCCAGCTCTTGGTGTCACCCCACGTTGGATGATTCCCGGCTCCGGTGTCCCCAGTGTTGGACAATTCCCAGCTCTTGGTGTCACCCCATGTTGGACGATTCCCGGCTCCGGTGTCCCCAATGTTGGACAATTCCCAGCTCTTGGTGTCACCCCACGTTGGACGATTCCCGGCTCCGGTGTCCCCAGTGTTGGACAATTCCCAGCTCTTGGTGTCACCCCAGGTCGGATGATTCCCGGCTCCGGTGTCCCCAGTGTTGGACAATTCCCAGCTCTTGGTGTCACCCCATGTTGGATGATTCCCGGCTCCGGTGTCCCCAGTGTTGGACAATTCCCAGCTCTTGGTGTCACCCCACGTTGGATGATTCCCGGCTCCGGTGTCCCCAATGTTGGACAATTCCCGGCTCCTGGTGTCACCTCAGTTCAGACGATTCCCGGCTCCAATGTCCCCAGAGTTGGACAATCCACAGCTCTTGCTGCGGTCACCCCAGGGTTGGACATTCCCCAGCTCTGATGTCACCCCAGGTTGGATGTTTCCCAGCTCCGATGTCCCCAGAGTTGGACAATCCCCAGCTCTTGGTGTCCCCCCAGGTTGGATGTTCCCCGGCTCTGGTGTCACCCCAGGTCAGACGATTCCCAGCTCCAACGTCATTTGAGGTCAGATGTTTCCCAGCTCTGATGTCACCCCGGGTCGGATGGACATGTCCCAGCTCCGAGACACCCCAGGTCAGGTATTTTCCGGCTCCGAAGTCCCCCAGGTCAGATGTTTCCCACCTCTGATGTCATCCCAGATCAGACGATTCCTGGCTCCGATGTCCCCAAAGTTGGACAATCCCCAGCTCTTAGTGTCACCTCAGGTTGGACGTTTCCCAGCTCTGATGTTCCCGAAGTTGGATGATTCCCTGCACCAGCGTCACCCCAGGTTGGACAATTCCCAGCTCCGATGTTCCCAAAGTTGGACAATTCCCAGCTCCGACATCCCTCCCCTGGTCGGATGTTTCCCAGCTCCGGTGTCACGCCAGGTCAGACATTTTCCAGCTCCAATGTCCCCAACATCAGACTTTTCTCAGCTCCGATGTCACCCCAGGTCGGATGTTTCCCAGCTTTTGGGGACCCCCAGGACGAACGTTTCCCAGCTCCGGATGGCCTCAACATGAGATGTTTCCCTGCTCCAGGAGACCCCCAAGGTCAGACGTTTCCTGGTTTCGACGTTGCCCCGAAGTCGGACGTTTCCCAGCTCCCACGTTCCTCAACACGTGTTGGATGTTTCCCGGCTCTGATGTCCCCCAACATCAGATGTTTCCTGCCTCCGACGTCCCCCCAGGTCAGACATTTGCTGTCGCCGCTGCTGTCCTTGTTCATTGGCTCCGGTGTCCCCCCAGGTCGGACAGTTGTTGGCTCTGACATCCGCTTCGGTGTTGGTCAGCTCCTATGTCCCCCACGTTGGACGTTTGCCGGCGCCGGCGCTTTTGGTGTTTGCCAGTTCCAGTATCGGCTGCTTTTGGTGTCCACCAGCCCCAATATCTGCCACGTTTGGTGTCCACCAGCTCCAGGAGCCGCAGGTCGGACACTTCCCATCCCCACCACCCCATTTGCCGTCCATCCGTCCCGTTTTCCATCTCTGTCTGCCAACTTCAACGTCTCCCAGCTTAGACATTTCCCAGTGCCGAAAATCGCCAGTTTTGGTGCTCGCTTGCTCTGATACCTGCTGGTTTTGGTGTCTGCTGGCTCCGGCCCCCACAGGTCGGACATTTCGTGGCTCTCAACTTCCCCCAGGTCAGACATTTTCCAGTGCCAAAACCCACCAGTTTTGGGGTCCACCAGCTCCAACATCTACCAGTTTCAGCGTCCACCAGCTCCAACACCCGCAGGTCGGACATTTCCCATCTCCACCGCCCGCCGGCTTCAACGTTCTCCAGGTCGGACGTTTTCCAGTGCTGAAAATCGCCAATTTTGGTGTTTGACAGCACCAACGTCTGCTGGTTTTGGTGCCCACCAGCTCCAACACCCGCAGGTCGGACGTTTCCCCGTCTCCGCTGCCCACCGGCTTCCAACGTCCCCCACGTCAGGCACTTTCCAGTGCCGAAAACCACCGCTTTTGGTGTTTGCTGGCTCCATCTCCTACAGGTTGGACGTACCGCAGCTTGGACGTCCACTGGCTTCAACGTCCCCCAGGTCCAACACTTCCCGGTGCCGAAACCTGCTCATTTTGGTACTTGCCATCCGCAACACCCGCCGTTTTCGGCGTTCGCCTTCTCCGTGCCCCGCAGCTCAAACAGTCCCCATCTCCAACGTCTGCTGGCTTCAACGTCCCCCAGGGCAGACGTTTCCTGCTGCCGAAAACCGCCCGTTTCGGTGCCCGTCAGCTCCGGCACCCGCAGCTCGGACGTTTCGTGGCTCCGACACCCACCGGACTCTACGACTCCCAGGTGGGACGTTCTCCCGGGCCTAAAACCCGCCACTTTTGGTATTCGCTGCCTCCAGCATCTAGCGGTTTTGGTGTCCGCCAGCTCCAACGCCCGCTGGCTGGACGTTTCCCGTCGTCGCCGTCGACGTCACCCGGCTCGGACGTTTGCCGGCGCCGAAAACGCCGGTTTTGGCGTCGGCTCAGCGTCCGCCGTCCCCCCGGGGCGGCCGTTGGCCCGTCTCGGCGCCGGCCGGGGTGGGCCGCCTTGGTTTTGTCGTCGTTTGTGTGTTTTTTGGGGCGGGAAGGGAGGGAGGGGGATGGAGGGAAGGGCAGAGGGGGAAGAACGGGCGGAGGAGGCGGCGGGGAGGGGGGTGTCACGTCTTGGCCTTGCGGCCGCGGCCGGCAGCACCGCCGGGGGGCTCGGGGGCGGCGGGCGGCGGCGGCGGCGGCGGCTGGGGGCCGGCGGTGGAGCGGGTGTTGGCGGCCGGCGGGGCGGCCGCGCTGCGGAGGCGGCGGCGGGCGACGGGCGCCGCCGCCGCCGGGTGCCGCCGCCGGCGCTTGGCCGGCCGCCGCCGCCCCTCCTCGTCGCCGCTCGACGCCTCCGAGGAGGAGGCCGAGGCGGGCGAGCGGCGGCGGCGGCGCGGCGGAGCCGGCGGAGGCGGAGGCTGCGGCCGCCGGGGCCGCCGGCCCGGCTCGCGCTCCAACGGCGGCAGCAGCCCGCCGGGACGCCGGCGGGTGCAGCGGGCCGGCGCCTCCGAAGCGCTGCTCTCGGGCGAGGAGCCCCGGGCCGGGGCGGCGCGCTTGGGCGGTCGACCCCGCTTACGTTTGGGCGCCGAGGCCGTGGCCGAGGCCGAGGCCGAGGCCGCCACGCCGCCTCCGCGCGCCGGTCGGCCTCGGCGCCGCGCTGCGCCCCGCCGGCGGGCCGCCCGGCGGGCTTTGGGCCGCCGCGGGGCCGGGCGGCGCTTGGGCGGGCGTCCCCGCTTGCGTTTGGGCGCCTCGGGGTGCGGCGGGGCCGGGCGGCGGCGGCGCTGCTGCTGCTGGCGGCGTTGCGGGGCGCCGGGGGCCGCCGCCTCGGGCTCCGAGGCGCTGGGGCTGGGGCTGGGCGCCGGCGGGTGTTGGCGGCGGTGACGGCGGCGGGCCGGCGCTTTCTCCTCCACCACCGTCACCAGCCGGCCCGGCAGCTTGCGCAACACCTTGGCCGCCGGCCCCGACCCGCCGCCCCCGGCGCCTTGCCCGATGGCCACGTCCGCGCTGGTGCGCCGCCGCGGCGCGGCCTTGGGCGGCTCCGGCGGCGGCGGCGGCGGCGGCGGCGGCGGCGGGGTGGGCGGCGGCGGGGTGGGCGGCGGCACCTCGGCGTCAGGCGGCGGCGGCGGCGGTGGTGACGGTGACGCGGGGCGGGCGCCGCGCAACCGCTCGCTGGCCCGGGTGCCGGGGCGCTCCGGCGGCGGCCGGGGTTGGCGGGGGCGCCGGGTGGGTGCCGGACCCTCGGCGGCGGCGGCGGCGGCGGTGGTGGGGGCGCCGGGCGGCTCCTCCTCTTCCTCCTGCTGCTCTTCCTCCTCCTCCTCTTCCTCTTCCTCCTCCTCTTCTTCCTCCTCTTCCTCCTCCTGCTCCTCCTCTTCTTCCTCCTCTTCCTCCTCCTCTTCCTCTTCCTCCTCCTCCTCCTCCTCCTCCTCGGCCGGCAGCCGGAAAACCACCTCGTCCTTGGCCTGGTCGATGTCCTTGCGGGCCGCCTCCACCTGCTCCTGGGGACGGGGCGGCCGTGGGGCGCCTGCCCTCGCCCCTATGGGTGCTCCCGCCCCATAACCGGACACCTATGGGTGCTCCCAGCCCATAACCAGACCTGTATGGGTGCTCCCAGCCCATAACCAGACACCTATGGGTGCTCCTGCCCCATAACCAGACACCTATGGGTGCTCCTGCCCCATAACCCGACTCGTACAGGTGCCCCTCTCCCATAATCAGACCCCTATGGGTGCTCCTGCCCCATAACCAGACACCTATGGGTGCTCCCAGCCCATAACCAGACACCTATGGGTGCTCCTGCCCCATAACCAGACACCTATGGGTGCTCCTGTCCCATAACCCGACTCGTACAGGTGCCCCTCTCCCATAATCAGACCCCTATGGGTGCTCCTGCCCCATAACCAGACACCTATGGGTGCTCCCAGCCCATAACCAGACACCTATGGGTGCTCCTGCCCCATAACCGGACCCCTATGGGTGCCCCACAGTGGGGGCCCTTCAGATGCCCTCACCCCATAAGGAGACCCTGGCCAGGTGCCACGGGTGCCCTCCACCCACCGTCTGCCCCCACAAGGGTGCCCCATGGCCGCCTTCCCCCCGACGTCCCCCCATGGGTGCCCCCCAACCCCCCGTGGGTGCCCCCCACCCCCCGTGGGTGCTCCCCATGGCGCCCACCTCGGCCTGCTTGAGCTCCTCGCGGCTCACGTCCTCCAGCGACGCCTCCAGGAAGTTCATGGCGTAGCGCTCGATGGGCGTCAGCTGCGGCCCGGACGCCTGGGTCCCTCGCGGGTCGGGGACCCCGGCGTCCCTGCCCCCGTGTATCTTCCCTCCCCCCACCAGACGCCTGGGACCCTCCCGGACGCCTGGGTCCCTCCCCGGACACCTGGGTCCATTTGGGTCCCCCCTGGCTGCCTAGATCTCTGGGCTGCCTGTTTCCCTCCCCGGACACCTGGGTCCCCCCGGACGCCTGGGTCCCTCCCCAGACGCCTGGGTCCATGTGGGTGCCCCCTCTGGCCACCTAGGTTTCTCGGCTGCCTGTGTCCCCTCCCCGGACTCCTGGGTCCCTCCCCGGACTCCTGGGTCCCTCCCAGACACCTGGGTCCCTCCCTGCACACCTGGGTCCCCCCAGACGCCTGGGTCCCTTCCCTGGACACCTGGGTCCCCCCGGACGCCTGGGTCCCTCCTCAGACTCCTGGGTCCCTCCTCAGACTCCTGGGTCCCTCCCCAGAAGCCTGGGTCTCTCCTGGCCGCCTGGGTCCATGTGGGTCCCCCTCCAGCCACCTACGGCTGCCTGTGTCCCCTCCCCGGACTCCTGGGTCCCTCCCGGACGCCTGGGCCCCTTCCCCACATGCCTGGGTCCCTTCCCTGGACACCTGGGTCCCCCCGGACACCTGGGTCCATGTGGGTCCCCCCTTCCGGCCACCTAGGTCTCTCAGCTGCCTGTGTCCCCTCCCCGGACTCCCGGGTCCCCTCCCCGGACACCTGGGTCCCCCCCCCCACCCCCGCGCCGGACGCCTGGGCCCACCTGCTCGACGAGGGAGGCGATCTCCTGCTCGGCCTTGGAGGGCTCGTCGTCGTCGTCGCGCGGGCGCTCCTCGTCCAGCGGGATGCTCTCGTTGAACTCGGCCAGCTCGGCCACCTGCTCCGCCTTGGCCTGCGTCGCCGCCCGGATGTCCTCGGGGTCCTCGGCCCGGCACAGCGCCTGCGGGGACGCAGCGTCAGGGGACACGCGGGGGCGTCAGGGGACACGGGGACGTCAGGGGACGCGGGGGGCGTCAGGGGACACGGGGGTATGTGGGGACACGGAGGGGACAGGGGGCACGTCCTCGACCCGGCACAGCGCCTGCAGGGATGCGGCGGCGGCGTCAAGGGACACGCGGGGGCATCAGGGGACACGGGGACACGGGGCGGGGGGGACAAGGGGCACGTCCTCAGCCCGGCACAGCGCCTGCAGGGAGGCAGCGGCGGCAGCGGCATCAGGGGACACGCGGGGGCGTCAGGGGACACGGGGGGACGTCAGGGGACGCGGGGGGGACATGGGGACACGGGGGGGGACAAGGGACACTTCCTCAGCCCGGCACAGCGCCTGCGGGGACGCGGCGGCGGCGTCAGGGGATGTCAGGGGACCCAGGGACGTCGGGGACACGGGGACGTCGGGGACGCTGGGACGTCCCTGCGGTCCTCGGCCCGGCTCAGTGCCCAGGGCCACGGGGACGTCAGGGACATGGGGACTTCGGGGCCACAGGGACATCGGGGACACTGGGACGTCCCTGTAGTCCTCAGCCCAGTTCATTACCCAGGACCACAGGGACATCGGGGACATGGGGACATCAGGGACACTGGGACGTCCCTGGGGTCCTCAGCCCAACTCAGTGCCCGGGACCACAGGGACATCGGGGCCATGGGGAACGTCAGGGCCACAAGGACGTCAGGGACACTGGGATGTCCCTGGGGTCCTCAGCCCAGCCCAGCACCCGGGGACATGGGGATATCGGGGACACGGGGATGTCGGGGACACGGGGATGTCCCTGGGGTCCCAGCCTGGCTCAGTGCCCAGGGACACGGGGACGCCAGGGACACAAGGACATCGGGGACACTGGGATGTCCCTGGGGTCCTCAGCTCGGCTCAGCGCCCAGGGACACGGGGGACACGGGGACATTGGGGACACTGAGATGTCCCTGGGGTCCTCAGCCTGGCTCAGTGCCCAGGGTCATGGGGACATCGGGGACACTGGGATGTCCCTGGGGTCCTCAGCTCGGTTCAGCGCCTGGGGCCACGGGGACGTCAGGGACACAGGGACGTCGGGGACACGGGGACATCGGGGACACCGGGGCCCCGCGGGGCCGAGCCCACCTGCTCGAGGATGTGGGTGCGCCGGGTGGCGGCGGGGTCCTCGTCCTCGTCCCCGGGGGCGTCCCTGTCCCTGTCCTTGTCCCTGTCGCGGTCGCGGTCCCGCTCGCCGTCCCGCTCGCGCCGCCCCGGCTCCTCGGGCGCCATGTCGAACAGCTCCCGGATGGTTTGCTGCGGCGCCGCGGGCCGCGTCAGCCCGGACGCCTGGGCCCCTTCCCACCCGGACACCTGGGTCCCATCGCCCGGGACGCCTAGGCCCTTTCCCACCCAGATGTCTGGGTCCTGCCACCCCGGACACCTGAGTCCCATCCAACCTGGATACCTGAGTCCCTTCCTGCCCGGACACCGGGGTCCCATCGCCCCGGATGCCTGGGCCCCTTCTCACCCAGACGTCTGGGTCCCGTCACCCCAGACACCTGGGTCCCATCACCCCAGATACCTGGGTCCCTTCTCACCTGGACGTCTGGGTCTCATCACCCCGGGCACCCGGATCCCATCGCCCCGGACGCCTGGGTCCTTCCCGTCTCCCCCAGATGCCTGGGTCCCTCTCACCCCACCCGGCCACCTGGGTCCCTCCTCGCATGCCCCGGACGCCTGGGCCCACCCCTTCCTCCCCCCACCCCACCCCACCTGCTTAAAGTAGGCGGTGGTGAAGTTGCCGCCCTCGATGGCCATGTCGCCCAGCATGCGCTTCTGGTTGGCCTTCTTGAGGATGTTCTCCTCCACCGTGCGCTCGCTGATGAGCCTGCGGGCGACAAGAGAGAGGGACCCAGGCGTCCGGGCGGCGGGCCGGGGCGGGGCGGAGGCGGCCGGGGGCAGGGCGGCGGCTCACCGGTAGATGTGGACGTCGCGGGTCTGGCCGATGCGGTGGCAGCGGTCCTGGGCCTGGGCGTCCATGGTGGGGTTCCAGTCGCTGTCGTAGAAGACGACGGTGTCGGCGCCGGCCAGGTTGACGCCGACGCCGCCGCTGCGGGTCGACAGGATGAAGCAGAAGATGCGCTTGTCGGCGTTGAAGCGCTCCATGAGGGCCTGCGGGGCAGGGCGGGGGCGGGCCGTCAGCGCCCGGATGCCTGGGCCCCGCCGGCGGGGGCGCCCGGGCGCCCGGGACCCGGGTGAGAGCACGTCTGGACGCCTGAGTCCCGGGTCAGGGGGCGCCCGGACGCCTGGGTCCCACCTAAGAGGCCACCCAGATGCCTGGATCCCACTTAAGATATCACCCGGACACCTGGGTCCTGGGTCAGGGGGCGCCTGGACGCCTGGGTCCCACCTAAGAGGCCACCCAGATGCCTGGATCCCAACTAAGATGTCACGTGGACACCTGGGTCCCGTGTCGGGGCGCATCTGGACGCCTGGGTCCCACCTAACAGGACACCCAATGCTTGGATCCCACCTAAGACGTCACGTGGATGCCTTGGTCCCACCTAAGAGGGCACCCAGATGCTTGGGTCCCACCTAAGATGTCACCCAGATGCCTGGGTCCCGTGTTAGGGGGTGTCCAGGCACCTGGGTCCCACCTAAGAGGGCACCCGGATGCCTGGATCCCACCTAGAACATCACCGGGACACCTGGGTCCCGGGTCAGGGCGCATCCAGATGCCTGGGTCCCACCTAAGATGTCACCCAGACACCTGGGTCCCATGTAGGGAGGCATCCGGATGCCTGGGTCCCACCTAAGAGGCCACCCAGATGCCTGGATCCCACCTAGAACGTCACGGGGACACCTGGGTCCCATGTCAGGGGGCACCCAGATGCCCGAGTCCCACCTAAGAGGCCACCCGATGCCTGGATCCCACCTAAGATGTCACCCGGACACCTGGGTCCCACCTAAGAGGCCACCCAGATGCCTAGATCCCAACTAAGACGTCACATGGACGCTTGGATCCCACCTAAGAGGCCACCCAGATGCCTGGATCCCACCGAAGATGTCACGCAGATGCCTGGGCCACACCTAAGAGGCTACCCGGATGCCTGGATCCCACCTAAGATGTCACCCGGACACCTGGGTCCCACCTAAGAGGCCACCCAGATGCCTGGATCCCACCTAAGATGTCACCCGGACACCTGGGTCCCACCTAAGAGGCCACCCAGATGCCTGGATCCCAACTAAGACGTCACATGGACGCCTGGATCCCACCTAAGAGGCCACTCAGATGCCTGGATCCCACCGAAGATGTCACCCAGATGCCTGGGCCACACCTAAGAGGCTACCCGGATGCCTGGATCCCACCTAAGATGTCACCCAGACACCTGGGTCCCACCTAAGAGGCCACCCAGATGCCTGGATCCCACCTAAGATGTCACCCGGACACCTGGGTCCCGTGTCGGGGGGCGCCCGGACGCCGGGGCCCCTGGGGGCGCGGGGGGCACCCACCTGGCGCTGCTCGACCCGGGTGCTGCCGTCAAGGCGCAGGTAGATGTGGCCGTGGTAGGTGAGGAACTGCTCGAGGACGTCGAGCATGCGCGTCATCTGGGTGAAGATGAGCACCCGGTGGGCGCCGGCCTTGAGGCGCCGCAGCAGCACGTCCAGCGTCTGCAGCTTCCCTGGGGGGGGGGACGCGGGCGTCACCGGGGCGAGGGCACGTCACCCGGGGGGCACACGGGGACGGCGCCGGGGCTGGGGGGACATCAGCCACGGGGGACGCGGGGACACGGGGACGGCGCCGGGGTGAGGAGACGTCACCCATGGGGACGCGGGGACGGCGCCAGGGCCCGGGGGACATCACGCATGGGGGACACGGGGACACGGGGGTGTTACCAGGGCAGGAGACGTCACCCAAGGGGACGTGAGGACGACACCAGGGGGAGAAGATATCACCCATGGGGCACACGGGGAGGGGACGGCACCAGGGCGAGGGGACATCACCCAAGAGGACGTGAGGACGACACCAGGGCGAGGAGACATCACGCATGGGGGACACGGGGACATGGGGATGTCACCAGGGCGAGGGAACATCACCCATGGGGGACACACAAACATCGTCACCAGGGGGAGGAGATATCACCCACGGGGCACACGGGGAGGGGACGGCACCAGGGCAAGGGGACATCACGCATGGGGGACATGGGGACACGGGGACGGCGCTGGGGTGAGGGGACATCACCCATGGAGACGTGGGGACAGCACCAGGGTGAGGGGACATCACACATGGGGACATCACTGGGGCGAGGGGACATCATCCACGAGGGACGTGGGGACAGCACCAGGGCGAGAGGACATCAGGCATTGGGGACACGGGGACGTCACCCATGAGGACGGCACCAGGGCAAGGGGACATCACCCATGGGGAACATGGGGACATCATCAGGGCGAGGGGACATCAGCCCTAGGGACGGCACCAGGGCGAGGGGACATCACCCATGGGGACATCACCCGAGGGGACGCGGGGATGTCAGCTGGGGCGGCGTGGGGACAAGTAGATGTCCCTAAGGGCACGGGGACGTCAGCAGGGGGACGAGGACATCGCCGGGGGGGGGACGGGCAGGACGGCCACCTCCCCGGGGGCAGAGCGGGGAGAGACGCTGCCCTGGTGACCCCTCCATGTGCCTGACGTCCCCTGTCCCTGTGGTGTCCCCCACGTCCCACGTCTCTCCATGTCTCGGTTGTCTCCCCTGTCAAGTCCCCAGAGGTCCCCAGGGTCTCTGACGTCCCTTGTGTGTCCCATGGGTCCCCCTTGGGTCCCCCTTGTCCCAGTGTCCCTGATGTCCCCAATGTCCCCGTTGTTTGCAATGTCGTCTGTGTCCCCAATGTCCCTCACGTCCCTCCATGTCACCATGGACCTCATATCCCTCCATGTTCCCGACGTTCCCCTGTGTTCCTCCACGTCCCCACTGTCCCCAACGCGTCCCAGTGCCAACGGGTCACCAATGTTCCCAACGCGTCCCCAGTGCGTCCTCAAAGTGTCCCCGACGTGTCCCCCATGTCCCCAATGCGTCCCAAACGCGTCCCCCGTGTCCCCGACGTGTCCCCCATGACCCCAACGCGTCCCCCATGTCCCCAACGCGTCCCCACGTACCCCACTCATACTGGATGAGGCGCAGCTCGGGGAAGTGGGTGCGCATGTTGGCCACGACGCGGTGCCACCCGCGTCCCCCATGTCCCCAACGCGTCCCACATGTCCCCAACGCGTCCCCCATGTCCCCGACGCGTACCCAGTGTCCCCAACACGTCCCCACGTACTGCAGTCGTACTGGATGAGGCGCAGCTTGGGGAAGCAGGGGCGCATGTTGGCCACCACATGGTGCCGCCCGCGTCCCCCATGTCCCCGACACGTCCCCCATGTCCCCGACGCCCCCCCAGTGTCCCCAACACGTCCCCACGTACCCCACTCATACTGGATGAGGTGCAGCTCGGGGAAGTGGGTGCACATGTTGGCCATGACGCGGTGCAGCCCACGTCCCCCATGTCCCCAACGCGTCCCCCATGTCCCCAACGCGTCCCCCATGTCCCCAACACGTCCCCACGTACCCCACTCGTACTGGATGAGGCGCAGCTTGGGGAAGTGGGGGCGCACGTTGGCCACATGGTGCCGCCCGCGTCCCCCATGTCCCCAACGCGTCCCCCATGTCCCCGACGTGTCCCCAACGCGTCCCCCATGTCCCCAACGCCCCCCACAGTGTCCCCAACGCGTCCCCACGTACCACAGTCATACTGGATGAGGCGCAGCTCGGGGAAGTGGGGGCGCATGTTGGCCACGACGCGGTGCAGCCCACGTCCCCCATGTCCCCAACGCGTCCCCAACGCGTCCCCCACGTCCCCGACGCCCCCCCAGTGTCCCCAACGCGTCCCCACGTACCGCAGTCGTACTGGATGAGGCGCAGGTCGGGGAAGTGGGTGCGCATGTTGGCCACGACGCGGTGCAGCCCACGTCCCCCATGTCCCCAACGCGTCCCCAACGCGTCCCCCATGTCCCCAACGCCCCCCACAGTGTCCCCAACGCGTCCCCACGTACCACAGTCATACTGGATGAGGCGCAGCTCGGGGAAGTGGGTGCGCATGTTGGCCACGACGCGGTGCAGCCCACGTCCCCCATGTCCCCAACGCGTCCCCAACGCGTTCCCCCATGTCCCCGACGCCCCCCCAGTGTCCCCAACGCGTCCCCACGTACCGCAGTCGTACTGGATGAGGCGCAGGTCGGGGAAGTGGGTGCGCATGTTGGCCACGACGCGGTGCAGCCCACGTCCTCCATGTCCCCAACGCGTCCCCAACGCGTCCCCCATGTCCCCAACGCCCCCCCAGTGTCCCCAACGCGTCCCCACGTACCGCAGTCGTACTGGATGAGGCGCAGGTCGGGGAAGTGGGTGCGCATGTTGGCCACGACGCGGTGCAGCCCACGTCCCCCATGTCCCCAACGCGTCCCCAACGCGTCCCCCATGTCCCCGACGCCCCCCCAGTGTCCCCAACGCGTCCCCACGTACCGCAGTCGTACTGGATGAGGCGCAGGTCGGGGAAGTGGGTGCGCATGTTGGCCACGACGCGGTGCAGCCCGCGTCCTCCATGTCCCCAACGCGTCCCCAACGCGTCCCCCATGTCCCCGACGCCCCCCCAGTGTCCCCAACGCGTCCCCACGTACCGCAGTCGTACTGGATGAGGCGCAGGTCGGGGAAGTGGGTGCGCATGTTGGCCACGACGCGGTGCAGCCCGCGGGCCCGGGGCGCCAGCTCGCGCCGCAGCCGCTCCTCCAGCAGCGCCCGCTGGCGCTGGCGCCAGGGCGCCGGGTGCGAGGCGTGCAGGGCCACCGCCGGCGCCGCCACCGGCGGCAGCACGAACACGAACCTGCCGGGCACGGGGGACCCGCGTCAGCGCCCTCGTCCCTCCCGCCCGGACGCCGGGGCCCCGGCCTGAGCCTCCTCGTCCTCGTCCCACCTCGATCCCATCCAGCCCGGACGCCTGGGCCCGGCACCGCTCGGATATCTGGGTCCCTTTCCTGGAGGTCTCGGTGCCTCCGGGTTCTCCAGGACTTCCCCGGACGCCTGGGCCCTCCCCGCACTCCTGGGACCTCCCCAATCCAGCTACCTGGATGCCTGGGCCCCCTGGACTCCTGAGCCCCCATGGGACACCTGGGCCTTCCCTGGACACCTGGGTCCCTCCCGGACTCCTGGGCCCCCCCCGGACGCCTGGGTCTCCCTAGCCCAGCCTCCTAGGCCCCTCGGACTCCTGGGCCCCCACCGGACTCCTGGGCCCCTCCTGGATTCCTGGGTCCCTCCTGGACTCCTGAGCACCCCCCCACCCCTCGGGCCGGACTCCTGGGCCCCCCCCAGCCCAGACTCCTGGGTCCCTCCTGGACTCCTGGGCCCTCCCTGGACTCCTGGGCCCTGCCCGGACTCCTGAGCCCCCCCCAGCCTGGACTCCTGGGCCCTCCCCGCACTCCTGGGCCCTCCCCACACTCCTGGGCCCTTCCCGGACTCCTGGGCCCCCCCCAGCCCGGACTCCTGGGCCCTCTCTGGACTCCTGGGCCCTCCCCGGACTCCTGGCCCCCCCCCGCCCCCCAAGTCCAGACTCCTGGGCCCTCCCCGGACTCCTGGGCCCCCCCCAGCCCGGACTCCTGGGCCCTCTCTGGACTCCTGGGCCCTCCCCAGACTCCTGGCCCCCCCCCTGCCCCCCAAGTCCAGACTCCTGGGCCCTTCCCGGACTCCTGGGCCCCCCCCAGCCCGGACTCCTCGGCCCTGCCTGGACTCCTGGGCCCTTCCCGGACTCCTGGGCCCCCCCCAGCCCGGACTCCTGGGCCCTCTCTGGACTCCTGGGCCCTCCCCAGACTCCTGGCCCCCCCCCTGCCCTCCAAGTCCAGACTCCTGGGCCCTCCCCAGACTCCTGGGCCCCCCCAGCCCGGACTCTTGGGCCCTCCCCGGACCCCGGACCGGACTCCTGGGCCCTGCCTGGACTCCTGGGCCCTCCCCGGACTCCTGGGCCCTCCCTGGACGCCTGAGCCCCCCCAGCCCGGACTCCTGGGCCCCACCTCTCGATGAGGTCGGCAAGCTGGTCGAGGCGCTGCTGAGGGGTGAGGATGGCGCGAGCCAAGGCGCCGCCGCGTTCCCAGAAGGCGTCGAGGCGCCGGGGTCGAGGAGGCAGTTGGGCGGCTCGACAACGGGCCAAACCGCCGCCGCCGCCGCCGTCGTCGTCGGGAGCCGGCGGAGGGACCCAGGCGTCCGGGCCGGGCAGCAGGGTGCAGAGCCGCAACACCTCGGCGCCGTAGACGGGCGCCAGGCCGCAGTGTTGGGCGTTGAGGCGCGCCAGGCGCTCGAGGCGCTCGGCCCGCTGCCGCTTGCGCTTCTCCTCCAGCGGCTCCTGGCGGCGGCAGGGCCGGGGGCGGCGCCGTCACCCTGGGGTGTCGCCGCCGCCGCCGCCGCCGTCACCCTGGGGTGTCCTCCTTCCGTCCCACCCCGCCCCGCTGCCCCGCATCGGCCCCCAACGGGCACCCGTGTCCCCTCGTCGTCCCCCCAATGAGCACCCGTGTCCCCATCACCCTCCAATGAGCACCCATGTCCTCTATCACCCCCCATGAGCACCCACGTCCCCCCATCGGCCCCCAATGAGCACCCATGTCCTACCCATCACCCCCCCAATGAGCACCCATGTCCTCTATCAGCCCCCATGAGCACCCATGTCTTACCCACCACCCCCATGAGCACCCATATCCTACCCATGTCCCCCATCACCCAATGAGCATCCATGTCCTACCCATCGTCCCCCATGAGCACCCATGTCCTCCCCATCACCCCCCAATGAGCACCCATGTCCTACCCATCGTCCCCATGAGCACCCATGTCCCCCATCACTCAATGAGCACCCATGTCCTACCCATCACCCCCCATGAGCACCCATGTCCTGCCTGTCACCCCCCAACAAGCACCCGTGTCCTGCCTGTCACCCCTCAATGAGCACCCATGTCCTATCCATCACCCCCCAATAAGCACCCACGTCCCCCATCATCTCCCATGAGCACCCCTGTCCCATCACCCCCCATGAGCACCCATGTCCCCCCATCATCCCCCAATGAGCACCCACGCCCCCCCCGGAGAGCACCCATGTCCCCCATCACCCCCCGAGCGAGCACCCACGTCCCCCATCAGCCCCCGAGCGAGCACCCACGTCCCCCACTGCCCCCCAGAGAGCACCCACATCCCCCCCATCACCCCCCAATGAGCACCCACGCCCCCCCCGGAGAGCACCCATGTCCCCCATCACCCC
Organism: Struthio camelus; assembly: GCF_040807025.1. Classification (NCBI taxonomy): domain Eukaryota; kingdom Metazoa; phylum Chordata; class Aves; order Struthioniformes; family Struthionidae; genus Struthio; species Struthio camelus. Next base: position 1,051,367 of record NC_090973.1, on the reverse strand, counting down.
CGAGCAAGCACCCACGTCCCCCATCACCCCCCGGAGAGCACCCACATCCCCCCCATCACCCCCAGTGAGCACCCACGCCCCCCCCGGAGAGCACCCATGTCCCCCATCACCCCCCGAGCGAGCACCCACTTCCCCCACGTCCTCCCCACCCCTCCTTCCGCCGGCGGGTGCCACCTACCAGGTAGAAGGGGGAGCGGGGGGGCGGCGGGGGCTGGCGCCGGGGCCGGGGGGCGGGGGCCGGGGTGGGGGCCGGCGGGGTGCCGGCGCGCAGCGTCAGCCCCTCGGGCTCCTCCTTGGGTGCCGCCGGGGCCGGGGCGGGCGCCGGGGCGGGGGCCGGGGGCGCCGGGGCTGCGGGTGCCGGGGCGGGCGCCGGGGCTGCTGGAGGAAACCGGGGAGGGGGGGAGATTGGGGGTGCTCAGAGCCAGATTGGGGGGCTCGGAGCCAAATTAGGGTACTCAGAGCAAGATTGGGGGTGCTCGGAGTCAGATTGGGGGGTTCAGAGCCAAATTAGGGTGCTCGGAGCCAGATTGGGGGTGCTCGGAGTCAGATTGGGGGGTTCAGAGCCAAATTAGGGTGCTCCGAGCAAGATTGGGGGTGCTCAGAGCCAGATTGGGGGGCTCAGAGCCAAATTAGGGTGCTCAGAGCAAGATTGGGGGTGCTCAGAGCAAGATTGGGTGGTTCAGAGCCAAATTAGGGTGCTCAGAGCAAGATTGGGGGTGCTCGGAGCCAGATTAGGGGGTTCAGAGCCAAATTAGGGTGCTCCGAGCAAGATTGGGGGTGCTCGGAGTCAGACTGGGGGGTTCAGAGCCAGATTGGGGTGCTCCGAGCAAGATTGGGGGGCTCGGAGCAAGATCGGGGGTGCTCACAGCCACATTGGGGGGCTCAGAGCCAAATTGGGGTGCTCACAGCCACATTGGGGTGTCCAGAGCCAAGTCAGGGTGCTCAGAGCCAAACTGGGGTGCTCAGGACAAGATTGGGGGTGCTCAGAGCTGGGTCAGGGTGCCCAGGGCCAGACGAGGGGACCCAGGGCCAAATTAAGGTGCCAAAATTAGGGTGCCCAGGGCCAGATTAAGGTGCCAACGGCCAGCTCAGGGTGCCCAGAGCTGGGTCAGGGTGCCCAGACCCAGATTAAGGTGCCCAGGGCCAACTCAGGGTGTCCAGAGGCAGATTAAAGGTGCCCAGATCCAGCTCAGGGTGCCCAGACTCAGATTAAGGTGCCCAGGACCGAGTCAGGGTGCCCAGGGCCAGATTAAGGTGCCCAGGGCCAGCTCAGGGTGCCCAGACCTAGCTCAGAGCACCCAGACACAGATTAAGGTGCCCAGAGTCAGCTCAGGGTGCCCAGAGCCACATTAGGGTGCCCAGGCCCACATTAAGGTGCCCAGGGCCAAATTAAGGTGCCCAGACCTAGCTCAGGGTGCCCAGGGCCAAATTAGGGTGCCCAGACCCAGCTCAGGGTGCCCAGGGCCAAATTAGGGTGCCCAAATTAAGGTGCCCAGAGCCCGATCTAGGTGCCTGGAGCCAGCTCAGGGTGCCCAGAGCCAGATTAAGGTACCCAAACCCAGATTAAGGTGCCCAGACTCAGCTCAGGATGCCCAGAGCCAGCTCAGGGTGCCCAAATTAAGGTGCCCAGAGCTAGATCTAGCTGCCCAGAGCCAGATTAAGGTACCCAAACCCAGATTAAGATGCCCAGACCCAGCTCAGGGTGCCCAGGGCCAGATTAAGGTACCCAAACCCAGATTAAGGTGCCCAGACTCAGCTCAGGATGCCCAGAGCCAGCTCAGGGTGCCCAAATTAAGGTGCCCAGAGCTAGATCTAGCTGCCCAGAGCCAGATTAAGGTACCCAAACCCAGATTAAGATGCCCAGACCCAGCTCAGGGTGCCCAGGGCCAGATTAAGGTACCCAAACCCAGATTAAGGTGCCCAGACCCAGCTCAGACCCAGGCGGGGGCAGGAGGGGGGCGGCGCGGGGGGCACCCACGGGTGCGGGGGGACACTCACCGGGCGGCTCGGCGTTGGCGGCGGCGTTGGCGGCGGGGGGCCCCGGGGCGGGCAGCACCCGGACGAGGGGCCGCACCAGGGCCTGCAGCGGGGCGGGCGCCCGCAGGGGCAGCAGCGGGGGGCCGGGGGGCAGCGGCAGGGGGCCGGGGGGCAGCGGGGGCGCCCGCGGGGGCCCCAGGGTGGCGGGCGCCAGCCCGTCGCGGGGCGCCTGCCGCACCACGATCTTCACCACCCCGGAGCTGTTCACCAGCGACGGGGGCACTGCGGGCGACGGGCGCCTCAGCGCTGCGCCCCGGGGCGGGGGGCGCTGGGGGCACCCGGGGGGTCCTGGGGTCTTGGGTGGGGGGGTCTGGGGGCACCCAGGGGGTCCCAGGGGCCTTGGGTAGGGGTCTGGGGGCACCCAGGGGGCTGTCAGGGGTCTTGGGGGAGGTCTGGGGGTACCCAGGGGGTCTCCCAGGGGCCTTGGAGGGGGCCTGAGGGCACCCAGAGGGCTGTCGGGGTCTTGGGGGGGGTCTGGGGGCACCCAAGGGTCTTGGGGGGGAACTGGAGGCACCCAAGGGACTGTCAGAGGTCTTGGAGAGGGTCTGGGGGCACCCAGGGGCCTTGGGGGGGCTGCCAGGGGTCTTGGGGGGGGTCCAGGGGCACCCAGGGGCCTTGGGGGGACCTGAGGGCACCCAGGGGGCTATCAGGGTCTTGGGGGAGGACCAGGGGCACCCAGGGGCCTTGGAGAGGGATCTGGGGGCACCCAGGGGGCTATCAGGGGTCTTGGGGGGGGTCTGGGGGCACCCAGGGGGATCCTAGGGATCTGGGGGGGTCTTGGAGCAACCAGGGGATCCCAGAAGTCTTGGGCAGGGGTCTGGGGGCACCCAGGGGGTCCCAAGGGTCTTGGGGGGGGGGGTTGCAGCACCCAGGGGAGTCCCAGAGATCTGGGCGGGGGGTGTCTGGGGGCACCCGGGGGGGGGTCCAGGCAGCTTGGGCCACCCAGAGGAGCCCAGGGGTCTTGGGGGGGGGGGTCCCAGAAGCACTCAGGGGGTCCCAGAGGTTTTGGGGGAGGGTCCCAGGAGCACCCAGAGGGGCCCAGGAGTCTTGGGGGAGGTCCCAGAAGCACTCAGGGGGTCCCAGGGGCACCCAGAGGGGCCCAGGGGTCTTGGATGGGGAGGAGGGGGTCCCAGGAGCACCCAGGGGGTCCCAAGAACACCACAGGATCACGGGGGGGGGAGGGGGGTCCCGGCGCACCCGTTCCCCCCTCCGCAGCCAGGGCAGCACCCCGGGGTGCCCGGCGCTCACCTTGGGCGGCGGCGATGGGGACGCTGATGGCGGCGGGGGGGGCGGCGGCGGGGGGAGGCGCCGGGGGGGCGGGCAGCAGGGTGGCGGCGGCCGGGTGGTGGCCGGGTCCCGGTTGACCCCCGGCGGTCAGGGCCGGGACACCCACGGGTGCCGGGGGGGGCGGCGGCGGCGGCGGGGGCGCCGGCGGGGGGCCGGGGGGCTGGGCCACGGCCTGGATGAGGGCCACCTGCGCCGGCTGGCTGATGATGTGGTGCTGTCCCCCCGCCGCCACCAGGTGCAGCACGTTCCCTGCGGGGGGGGGGGGGCCGTGAGCACCCATGGGTGCCCCCCCCGGCGCAGCCCCCAAGCCTGCCCCAGCCCCCCCACACACACGCACCCCGGAGCGCCCGGTGTGCGGTGAGGCCTCCTGCTTTCCCCCCCTACCCTGCCCCACGCGTGGGTGGGTGGTACGTGACCCCCCCCCCACCCACACCCTATGGTTTGGGGAGGGGGTGGGGGGCAGTCTGGGGTGCAGCACCCTGGGGTCAGCCCGTATCGGGGTGCAGCCTCTCCTGGGGTGGGCCTGATATGAGGGGGCTGCACCCTGGGGGTCACCCCATGTTGGGTGCAGCACCCTGGGGTTCCCCCCACATTGGGTGCTGCACCCTGGGGGTCACCCCACATCAGGGTGCCGCACCCTGGGGTCACCCCATAGTGGGTGCTGCACCCTGGGGGTCTCCCCATATCAGGGTGCTGCACCCTGGGGTCCCCCCCACATTGGGTGCTGCACCCTGGGGTCTCCCCACATTGGGTGCAGCCCCCTGGGGTCCCACCATATCAGGGTGCTGCACCCTAGGGTCCCCCCACATCGGGTGCAGCCCCCTGGGAGTCACCCCATATTAGGTGCACCCCCCCCCGGGGGCCCCCCATATCAGGGTGCTGCACCCTGGGGCCCCCCCAAATTGGGGGCAGCCCCCTGGGGGGGTCACCCCATATCAGGGTGCCTCACCCTAGTGCCCCCCACCTTGGGTGCCACGCCCTGGGGTCCCCCCCACATTGGGTGCAGCCCCCTGGGGTCCCCCCATATCAGGGTGCTGCACCCTGGGGTCACCCCAAATTGGGGGCAGCCCCCTGGGGGGGTCAGCCCACATCAGGGTGCCTCACCCTAGTGCCCCCCCACGTTGGGTGCCGCACCGTGGGGATCCCCCCATATCAGGGTGCTGCACCCTGGGGTCCCCCCACATCGGGTGCAGCCCCCTGGGAGTCACCCCACATCAGGGTGCAGCCCCCTGGGGGTCACCCCACATCAGGACGCAGCACCCGAGAGTCTCCCCCGCTACCCCACCCCGTTGGGGGGGGGGTGGGTCGCCCGCGCTGGGGCGGGGGCACCCGCCGGGGCTGTGCTGGGGGTCGGGCCGGGGGGGTAGCACCTACTTGGCAGCTGCCGGGGTTGGGCCAGGGCCACCTGGCGCACCTGGGTGCCCGTCAGCGTCAGCTTGTTGCCGGCCAGCTGGAAGGTGAGGGGCTTCCCGGCGGGGGTCCCCGTCGTCGCCGCCGCCGCCGCCAGCGGCCGGTTGGCCAGGGCGGCCAGCTGGGCGATGCTCACCACCTCGCCGGCTGTGGGGGACACAGGCGGCGGCGTTAGCGGGGGACGCTGGTAACGGGGGACGCGGTTAGCGGGGGACACCGTCGGCGGGGCGCGCTGCCGGCCGGGCGCGCCGTTGGGGGGTGACGGCGTTAGCGGGGGGGACGCTGTCGGCGGGGGACGCTGTTAGGGGGTGACGGTGTTGATGGAGGACGCCGGTAACGGGGAACGTGGTTAGCGGGGGACACCGTTGGCAGAGCGCGCTGTCAGCTGCGGACGCCGTTGGGGGGTGACTGTGTTAGTGGGGGACGCTGATAAGGGGGGACGCCGTTGGGGGGGGACACCGTCAGCGGGGGACGCTGTTAGGGGGTGACGGTGTTAGCGAAGGTGTTAATGGAGGACGCTGGTAACGGGGGACGCGGTTAGCGGGGGACACCGTCGGCGGGGCGCGCTGTCGGCCGGGGACGCCGTTGGGGGGTGACGGCGTTAGGAGGGAACGCCGTCGGCAGGGGACGTTGTTAGGGGGTGACGGTGTTAGCGGGGGACGTGGTTAGCAGGGGACACCATCGGCGGGGCGCGCTGCCAGCCGGGGACGCCGTTGGGGGGTGACGGTGTTAGTGGGGGACGCTGGTAAGGGGGGACGCCATCAGCAGGGGACGCTGTTAGGAGGTGACGGTGTTAATGGAGGACGCTGGTAACGGGGGACATGGTTAGGGGGGGACACCATCAGTGGGGCGTGCTGTCGGCAGGGGACGCTGTTGGAGGGTGACGGTGTTAGCGGGGGATGCCGGTAAGGGGGGACGCCGTTAGGAGGGGACACCGTCAGCGGGGGACGCTGTTAGGGGGTGACGGTGTTAGCGGGGGATGCCGGTAAGGGGGGACGCCGTTAGGAGGGGACACCGTCAGCGGGGGACGCTGTTAGGGGGTGACGGTGTTAGCGGGGGATGCCGGTAAGGGGGGACGCCGTTAGGAGGGGACACCGTCAGCGGGGGACGCTGTTAGGGGGTGACGGTGTTAGCGGGGGACGCTGGTAAGGGAGGAACGCTATTACGGGGTGACACCATGAGCAAGTGACACTGCCAGCAGACAACAACATTAGGGGACGACACTGCCACCCGCTGACACCATTAGGGGACGGTGACACCACGAGCAAGCAACACCACTAGCAGCCAACAACATTAGGGGGCAACACTGCAACCCACTGACACCGTTAGGGGAGAGAGAACACCGTCAGTGGGTGAATGCGGTCAGCAGGGGACACCAACAGGGGGTGACATCGCAAGCGGGTGACACCATGAGCGGGTGACACCACCACCAGCTGACACCGTTAGCAGGGAGAGGACACCGTCAGCGGGGGTCACCGATGGCAGGGGGACACTGCCAGCGGGTGACAATGTTAGGGCGCAACACTGCCACCAGTTGACACTGTTAGCAGGTGGTATGGTCAGCGGGGGTCACTGATGGGGGGGGCAACTGTCAGCAGGGGAAACTGTCAGCGGGTGACAGCGTTAGGGTGTGACACTGTCAGCCGCTGACACCATTAGCAGGGAGAAGACCGTCAGCAGGTGGCATAGTCAGCGGGGAACACCAATAGGGGGGATGCCAATAGGTGGTGACACCGCGAGCAGGTGACACCATGAGCAGGTGACAACGTTAGGGTGTGACAGCACCACCAGCAGTCACCATTAGCGAGGAGAGGATGCCACCAGCAGGTGGCGCACTCAGCGGGGGACACCGATGGGGGGGTGACGCTGCCAGCGGGTGACACCGTGAGCGGGTGACAACGTTAGGGTGCGACAGGGCCCCCAGCGGACACCGTTAGTGGGGAGGGGACGCTGCCAGCAGGTGGCGCACTCAGCGGGGGACACCGATGGGGGGGTGACGCAGCCAGCGGGTGACACCATGAGCGGGTGACAACATTAGGGTGCGACAGGGCCCCCAGCGGACACCGTTAGTGGGGAGGGGACGCTGCCAGCAGGTGGCGCACTCAGCGGGGAACACCGATGGGGGGTGACGCTGCCAGCGGGTGACACCGTGAGCGGGTGACAACGTTAGGGTGCGACAGGGCCCCCAGCGGACACCGTTAGTGGGGAGGGGACGCTGCCAGCAGGTGGCGCACTCAGCGGGGAACACCGATGGGGGGTGACGCTGCCAGCGGGTGACACCGTGAGCGGGTGACAACGTTAGGGTGCGACAGGGCCCCTAGCGGACACCGTTAGTGGGGAGGGGACGCTGCCAGCAGGTGGCGCACTCAGCGGGGGACACCGATGGGGGGTGACGCTGCCAGCGGGTGACACCGTGAGCGGGTGACAACGTTAGGGTGCAACAGGGCCCCCAGCGGACACCATTAGTGGGGAGGGGACGCTGCCAGCAGGTGGCGCACTCAGCGGGGGACACCGATGGGGGGTGACGCTGCCAGCGGGTGACACCGTGAGCGGGTGACAACGTTAGGGTGCGACAGGGCCCCCAGCGGACACCGTTAGTGGGGAGGGGACGCTGCCAGCAGGTGGCGCACTCAGCGATGGGGGGTGACAGGGCCGGGGGGTGACAGCACGAGCAGGTGACGGGGTGACACTCACAGGGCAGGCGGGCCTGCATGTCGGGCGAGAGCAGCAGGCGCTGGGGGCCGGCGCCGGGGAAGGCGTAGGCGGGCAGGGGCGCGGGGGCCCCCGGGCCGGGCTTGGGGGGCGCCGGGGATGCTTGGGGGGCGCCCGGGGGCCGGCCCAGCCCCACGGGACCCGGCCCCGCTTTCAGGGGGGCGGCGGCGGCGGCAGCGACGGGGGGCGGCGCCGGCGGCCGGGCGGCTCCCAGGGCGGCTCCAGCCAGCGGCGGCAGCACTGAGGGAAGGATTTTGGGGGGGGGGGGTTAGGCCCCGCCCCCAGATGCCCCAAGCCACGCCCCTCCAATACCCCCAGTAGCCCTATTGCCCAGCCAAGCCCCGCCCATCTCGAATACCACCCCCTTATTTACCCCGGCTGCTCAGCCCCGCCCCCAGCCAAATCCCGCCCCCTCCCACCCCCTCCAAACCCACCCAGGCCCCCAGCCCCGCCCCTCCCCCGCAGCAAGCCCCGCCCCCAGCCAAGCCCCACCTCCTCCATTACCCCCTGCCACCCAGCCAAGCCCCACCCCCTTTTATCTCCCAGTCAAGCCCCACCCTCAGCTCCAGCCCCTCCCTCCACCCCTCCCAGTCCAGCCCCGCCCCCACCCCACCCCTGCGCACAAGCCCCGCCCCCTATTACCGGCCACAGCCCGGCCCCGCCCCTCCACCCCAGCCCCGCCACCTGTGCACAAGCCCCGCCCCCTCCTAGTAATCCTTATAGCCAAGCCCCGCCCCCTCCCCACCCATCCCTCTCACAGCCCAGCCCCGCCCCCCCTGCGCACAAGCCCCGCCCCTCCTAGTAATCCCCATAGTACAGCCCCGCCCCCTCCCTCACAGCCCCGCCCCTCCATCCGGTCCCGCCCCCTGCACCCAAGCCCCGCCCCCTCCCACCCCTCTCAAACCCCCACGCCCGCCCCCCTCCGGCCCCGCCCCCCTCCCTCCCGGCCCCGCCCCCTCACCGTGGGCGGGGGCGGCGGGGCCGAGGGGGGGCAGGAGGGTGGGCGGTGGCGGCGGTGGGGGCGGGGGCCGGGGGGGGGCGGCCAGGGCCAGGCCCAGCCCCAGCCCCAGGGCCAGGGGGGCGCCGGGGGGGCCGGCGGGGGGCAGCGGCGGCGGCGGGGGGGCGGCGGTGGCGGCGGGGGGCGGCGCGGGGGGGGGCCGGGGCCCCGGCGGCACCAGCACCCGGCCCTCCGCCTTGGGGGGGGCCTGCAGCATCCTGTGGGGGAGGGGGGAGCACCCATGGGTGAGCAGCCAGCCCCCACCCCAACCCCCCGAAACACCCCCCCGGGGGGGGGGGCTGCAGCATCCTGTGGGGGAGGGGGGAGCACCCATGGGTGAGCAGCCAGCCCCCACCCCAACCCCCCGAAACACCCCCCCCGGGGGGGGGGGCTGCAGCATCCTGGGGGGGGGGAAGCACCCATGGGTGAGCACCCGGCCCCCACCCCCCGAAATACCCTCCGGGGGGGGGCTGCAGCATTCTGGGGGGGGGGAGCACCCATGGGTGAGCACCTAGCCCCCACCCCCCCGAAATACCCTCCGGGGCGGGGGCTGCAGCATCCTGGGGGGAGGGGGGAGCACCCATGGGTGAGCACCCGGCCCCCACCCCCCCTGAAACACCCTGGCACCCCCCCCATGGGGACCCACCACCCCCTGTGACTCCTTGACACCCCCCTGGTGTCCCCCCACCCCCCTGTGTCCCCCCCCCCCGTGTCCCCCACCCCCTCGGTGTCCCCCATCTCCCCGGTGTCCCCCCCCCGTGTCCCCCACCCCCTCGGTGTCCCCCATCTCCCCGGTGTCCCCCCCCCCGTGTCCCCCACCCCCTCGGTGTCCACCATCTCCCCGGTGTCCCCCCCCCCGTGTCCCCCATCTCCCTGGTGTCCATCTCCCCGGTGTCCCCCCCTCTCCCCAGCACCCCCGCTCCCCTTGGTGTCCCCAAGCCCCTTGGTGTCCCCCCTCTCCCTGGCCTCCCCCATTGCCCCGGTGTCCCCCCAGAGTCCCCCGCCCCCTCGGTGTCCCCAAGCCCCCGGTGTCCCCCCAGAGTCCTCCACCCCCTTGGTGTCCCCAAGCCCCCGGTGTCCCCAAGCCTCCGGTGTCCCCCCTCTCCCCAGCGCCCCCGACCCCCTTGGTGTCCCCAAGCCCCTGGTGTCTTCAACCCCCTTGGTGTCCCCCCTCTCCCTGGCATCCCCCATTGCCCCAGTGTCCTCCCGTGGTCCCCGCCCCCTTGGTGTCCCCAAGCCCCCGGTGTCTTCAACCCCCTTGGTGTCCCCAAGCCCCTTGGTGCCCCCCGCCCCAGGTGTCCCCGCGGTACCGGTTGACTTTCATCTTGACGGGCTTGGGGCGCGGCGGCGGGTCGGGGGCGGCGGCCACGTCCTCGAGCAGGCGCCGGGTGACGCGCCAGCGGGGCAGGAAGGTGTCGGCGGCGTAGCGCGACGCCCGGCCCTCCAGCCCCACCAGGTCGAAGAGCCCCATGTCCACCTGCTGCGGGGACGGGGACGCCGGCGTCACCGCCACCGGCCACCGCCGCCACCCCGCCCCAAAACTGTCCCCATGGGGACGGGGCGCCCCGCCGGGGCACGAGGTGGCACCTGCGGCCACCCCTGCGTCACCGCGATGGTGGCCACGGGGTCCCACCAGTGGCCATGTCACCTACGGTCCCCCAATTGTCACCATGGGGGTCCAGGGCTCTGCCGCTGGATCATTTGTCACCTACGGCCCCAAAACTGTCCCCATGGCGACATGGGACCCCATTAGAGCACAAGGTGGCACAATGGTGGCCACAGGGTCCCACCAGTGGCCAACGTGTCACCTACGGTCCCCCGATTGTCACCATGGGGGTCCAGGGCTCTGCCGCTGGATCATTTGTCACCTACGGCCCCATTACTGTCCCCATGGGGTTGTGGGACCCCACCAGGGCACAAGATGGCACCTGCAGCCACCCCTGCGTCACCGCGATGGTGGCCACGGGGTCCCACCAGTGGACGACGTGTCACCTACGGTCCCCCGATTGTCACCACGGGGGGCAGGGCTCTGCCGCTGGCTGATTTGTCACCTATGGCCCCAAAACTGTCCCCATGGGGACATGGGACCCCACCAGGGCACAAGATGGCACCTGCGGCCATCCCTGCGTCACCGCGATGGTGGCCACGGGGTCCCACCAGTGGCCATGTCACCTACGGTCCCCCAATTGTCACCATGGGGGTCCAGGGCTCTGCCGCTGGATCATTTGTCACCTACGGCCCTATTACTGTCCCCATGGCGACATGGGACCCCATCAGAGCACGAGGTTGCACAATGGTGGCCACGGGGTCCCACCAGTGGCCAACGTGTCACCTACGGTCCCCCGATTGTCACCATGGGGGTCCAGGGCTCTGCCGCTGGATCATTTGTCACCTACGGCCCCATTACTGTCCCCATGGGGTTGTGGGACCCCACCAGGGCACAAGATGGCACCTGCAGCCACCCCTGCGTCACCGCGATGGTGGCCACGGGGTCCCACCAGTGGACGACGTGTCACCTACGGTCCCCCGATTGTCACCACGGGGGGCAGGGCTCTGCCGCTGGCTGATTTGTCACCTATGGCCCCAAAACTGTCCCCATGGGGACATGGGACCCCACCAGGGCACAAGATGGCACCTGCGGCCATCCCTGCGTCACCGCGATGGTGGCCACGGGGTCCCACCAGTGGCCATGTCACCTACGGTCCCCCAATTGTCACCATGGGGGTCCAGGGCTCTGCCGCTGGATCATTTGTCACCTACGGCCCCATTACTGTCCCCATGGGGATGGGGCACCCCACCAGAGCACGAGGTGGCATCTGTAGTCATCCCGTGTCACCATGATGGCGGCCACAGGGACACGGAGCCCCACCAGTGCCCAATGCGTTCTCTATGTCCCCAAAATCGTCACCAAGGGGACACAGGGCTCTGCCAGGGGACAAGACATCAGCTACGTCCCCAGAACTGCCCCCAATGTCCCCAAAACTGTCCCCGCAGGGCCCTGCTGGTAGTCAGGGCTGATGCACCCTTGCGTCCCTCATGTCCCTTCCGTCCCCAAAACTGTCCCCGACGTCCCCAAAACTGTCTCCATGGGGCTGCAGGGCTCCTGCCCGCAGGCAGGACTGACATGTCCTTGTGCCCGTGTTCCCTCCGTCCCCAAAATCAGCCCTGATGTCCCCAAAACCGCCCCCAGGGCCCTGCTGGTGGCCGGGGCCGACGCGTCTTTGTGTCTCTGTCCCCTCTGTCCCCGAAACTGTCCCTGATGTCCCCAAAACTGTCCCCATGGGGCCGCAGGCTCCTGTCAGTGACCAGGGCTGATGCATTCTCGTGTCCCTTGGGTCTCCTGTCCCCAAAACTGTCCCTGACGTCCCCAAAACTGTCCCCTCGGGGCCGCAGGCTCCTGTCAGTGACCAGGGCTGATGCATTCTCGTGTCCCTTGGGTCTCCTGTCCCCAAAACTGTCCCTGACGTCCCCAAAACCACCCGCTGGGCCTGCAGGGCCCCGCCGGTGGCCAGGACCGACGCGTCCTCGCCTCCCTCGCGTCCCCTCCGTCCCCAAAACAGCCCGCCGGGGCGTCACCTTGAAGGGGTCGGGGTCGAGGGCGCGCAGGACGAGCGAGGCGGTGACGAAGCAGATGCCCTCGGTGATGAAGGGCGAGTGGATGGGCCGCGGGTCGAAGAGGTTGGGGTGGTTGCACACCTTGCGCAGCTGCATCAGCACGTTGATGACGCTCATGAAGTGGCCCGTGGCCAGGGTGGCCTTGGTGCTGCGGGGGGTGGCGGGGGACGGGTGACAGGCTGAGGAGACTGGGGGGGAGGAGGCGGGGGGGGGAAGGGGGAGGGAGGGAGGGGGCGTGACGGGGGACGGCGGAGGGGACCCCGGCGTCCCCGGCCCGCTCACCTGGCCTGGCCCATGAAGTCGTCGTAGAGGTAGCGCTGCCGCTTGGACAGGCGGCACTTGATGACGTGCTCGTACTTCTTGGGCATCTGCTTCTCCACGTCCACCTTCACCCGGCGCAGCAGGAAGGGGCGCAGCACCTGCGGGGGGGGGGGGGGGTCAAATATGGAGGTGCCCCCCACGGAACGGCACCCCGGAAGGTAAAGGGGTGGGGGGAGAACCCCAGGGAGCTGCACCCAAAAACGGGAGGTAGCCCCAGGCAGCGGCACCCAAATATTTGGGGTAGAACCCCAGGGAGCTGCACCCTGAAGTCTGGGATACCCCCAGGCTGCGGCACCCAAAAGTTTGGGGAACCCCCAGGGAGCTGCACCCTGAAATTTAGGATACTTCCAGGCAGTGGCACCCAAAAATTTGGGGTACCTCTAGGCAGTGGCACCCTGATATATGGGGTTCCTCCAGGCAGCAGCACCCAAAAATTTGGGGTACCCTCAGGCAGTGGCACCCTGATATCTGGGGTTCCTCCAGGCAGCGGCACCCAAAAATTTGGGGTACCCTCAGGCAGTGGCACCCTGATATCTGGGGTTCCTCCAGGCAGTGGCACCCAAAAATTTGGGGTACCTCTAGGCAGTGGCACCCTGATATCTGGGGTTCCTCCAGGCAGCAGCACCCAAAAATTTGGGGTACCCTCAGGCAGTGGCACCCTGATATCTGGGGTTCCTCCAGGCAGCGGCACCCAAAAATTTGGGGTACCCTCAGGCAGTGGCACCCTGAAATCCACGGTGACCTCACAGCTGCACCCCAAAACTAGGATCTCCCAAGGGAGCTGCACCCCAACAACGGGGTCACCCCAGGCAGCTACACCCAAAAATTTGGGGTGCCCCTACGCAGTGGTACCCTGATATCTGGGGTACCCCCAGGCAGCTGCACCCCAAAACTGGGGTGACCTCAGGCAGCTACACCCCAGAGTCAGGGTGACCCCAGGGAACTACACCCTGATCTCAGTCACCCCATGTAGCTACAGCCCAATCTCGCAGTGACCCCGAGCAGCTACAACCCTCAGCCGGGCTGACTCCACGCAGCTACACCCTGATCTCATGGTGACCCCCACACAGCTACACCCCTCAGCCGGGCTAACCCCAGGCAGCTACACCCTGATCTCACGGTGACCCCAAGCAGCTACAACCCTCAGCCGGGCTGACTCCACGCAGCTACACCCTGATCTCATGGTGACCCCCACACAGCTACACCCCTCAGCCGGGCTAACCCCAGGCAGCTACACCCTGATCTCACGGTGACCCCAAGCAGCTACAACCCTCAGCCAGGCTGACTCCACGCAGCTACACCCTGATCTCACGGTGACCCCCACGCAGCTACACCCCTCAGCAGGGCTGACCCCAGGCAGCTACACCCTGATCTCACGGTGACCACAGGCAGCTACAACCCTTAGCTGGGCTGACTCCACGCAGCTACACCCTGATCTCATGGTGACCCCCACGCAGCTACACCCCTCAGCAGGGCTGACCCGAGCCAGCTACACCCTGATCTCACGGTGACCCCAAGCAGCTACAACCCTCAGCCGGGCTGACTCCATGCAGCTACAGCCCGATCTCATGGTGGCCCCCACGCAGCTACACCCCTCAGCCGGGCTGACCTCACGCAGCTACACCCTGATCTCATGGTGGCCCCCACGCAGCTACACCCCTCAGCCGGGCTGACCCGAGGCAGCTACACCCTGATCTCACGGTGACCCCAAGCAGCTACGCCCCTCAGCCAGGCTGACCCGAGGCAGCTACACCCTGATCTCACGGTGACCCCCATGCAGCTACACCCCTGAACCAGGCTGACTCCACGCAGCTACACCTCGATCTTGCGGCGACCCCCACAGAGCTACACCCCAATTCCGGGGCAGTCGCTCCCCCCCACCCCACCCACCTTGTGGAGCCGCTTGACGAGGCTCTCGTTGTACTCCTGGCTACCCTCGATCATGCCGGTGAGGGGGTTGGAGAACCACTCCTTGAACTCGCGGTGCGACTGGAAGACGTGGGGCATCAGGAAGTGCATGAGCGACCACAGCTCCATGAGGCTGTTCTGCAGCGGCGTCCCCGTCAGCAACAGGCGCCGCTGGCTGCCCCCCGCCGCCGGGAAGAAGGACAAAAGAAAGGGCGGTGAGGGCCCGCGGGTGACAACGGCGGGGAGGGGGGGGGGGCGCCCGGCGCGGGCGGCCGCCGCCACCTGTTGAAGTTGAGCAGCGACTGCCAGCGCTGCGACTTGAAGTTCTTGATGTTCTGGGCCTCGTCGAGGATGAGGTACTTCCAGTTCTTGCGCCGGAAGGCCTGGTGGTCCTGCAGCACCAGCTTGTAGGAGGTGATGCACACGTGGAAGGCGTTGGGCTTGGTCCAGCCCTGCGGGGGGGGGGGCAGGGGGGCACAGAGCCGGGTCGGGGTGAGGGGGGTCGGGGCTGCACCCCGCCGCCTCCCGACCCGGCCCGCCGCCGCCCTCACCTGCCGCTTGAGCTTGCGCTCCTTCTGCGCCCCGTAGTAGGTGAGGATCTTGAAGCTGGGGCACCAGCGCTTGAGCTCCATCTCCCAGTTGAGCATGACGCTGGTGGGTACGATGATGAGGTGGGGGCCCCAGCTGCCTGCGGGGGGGCGGCGGGCGTCAGCCCCGGGACGGGGGCGGGGGGGGTCCCGGGTACCCTCGGAGCACCCAGGAGCCGCGGGGTGAAACGGCCGAGCAGCTCTCGAGGCGCCCGCGCGCAACCGCCAACGCTCACAACCTCCTGGCACCTCCTAACAACACCGCGAGCCGCCTGCACACAGCCAACAACACCCACAACCTCCCAGCACCTCCCAACAACGCCACGAGCAGCCCCTGTGGTGTCCACACACAACCAACAACACCCACAACCCTCCGGCCCCTCCCAGCAACGCCACGAGCAGCCCCTGAGGTGTCCACACACAACCAACAACACCCACAACCTCCCAGCACCTCCCAACAACGCCACGAGCAGCCCCTGAGGTGTCCACACACAACCAACAACACCCACAACCTCCCAGCACCTCCCAACAACGCCACGAGCAGCCCCTGTGGTGTCCACACACAACCAACAACACCCACAACCCTCCGGCACCTCCCAACAACGCCACGAGCAGCCCCTGAGGTGTCCACACACAACCAACACCCACAACCCTCCGGCACCTCCCAACAATGCCACAAGCAGCCCAAGGTGTCCACACACAACCAACAACACCCACAACCTCCCAGCACCTCCCAACAACACCACGAGCAGCCCCCGAGGTGCCCACGCACAACCAACAACACTCACAACCCCCTAGCACCTCCCAACAACACCCTGAGCAGCCCCCAAGGTGCCAGCACATGCTCAACAACACCCAACCCCCCCAGCACCTCCCAACAACACCCTGAGCAGCCCCCAAGGTGCCAGCACATGCTCAACAACACCCAACCCCCCCAGCACCTCCCAACAACACCCTGAGCAGCCCCCAAGGTGCCTGCACACCATCCCCAATACCCACAACCCCCTGGCACCTCCCACCACCACCACGAACAGCCCCCGAGCCACTCACACACGCTCAACACCACCCCACACCCCGCGGCACCTCCCACCAACACCACGAGCAGCTCTCGAGGTGCCTGCACACCGTCACCAACACCCAACCCCCCCCAGTCCCCCCCCCCAAGGGGCCGGGAGGCACTCGGGCGGCCCCCGGCAGCCCCCTCACCCTTCTCGCAGGCCAGGTGGGCCAGCAGGGAGATGGTCTGGATGGTCTTGCCCAGGCCCATCTCGTCGGCCAAGATGCCGTTGAGCTTCTTCTCGTACATGGTGACGAGCCAGTCGAGGCCGATGTGCTGGTACTCGCGCAGGGTGCCGCGCAGGAGGTGCGGGATGGGCGTCTTCACCTGCGGGGGGGGGGGCGTCAGCGCGGAGGTGGGGCGGGTGCCGGGGAAGGGGGGAGGGGGCGGGTTCGGGGCCCACCTGGGTGGTGGCCAGGGTGTAGCCCTTGGGTTGGAGGCTCTCGGCGGCGGCGGCGATGTCGGTGATCTCGGCCTTGGGGGCCGGGGCCGGGGCGGCCGGCGGGGCGCCCGCCCGCTCCTCGTCGCCCTGCAGCAGGTAGGCCACGCCGCAGTCCTCCCCGCGGTCCTCCTCCTCGGCGCCGGCCGCCGCCGCCCCTTCTTCGTCCTCCTCCTCCTCGTCTTCCTCGACCTCCTCGTCCTCCTCGTCGTCCTCCTCCTCCTCCTCCTCGTCCTCGTCATCGTCCTCCTCCTCCTCCTCCTCGTCCTCCTCGCTCTCGGCCGCCGGCGAGTCTGCGGGGTCGTCCGGGGTGGGGGGGTGCCGTGAGCGGGGCCGGCACCCCAGGGTGGCCCAGGCACCCATGGAGGGGGCTCCAGCACCCCGGGGGTGACACCAGCACCGACGGGTGACCCTGACACCCAGGGGTGGCTCTACCATCTGTGGAGGACCCTGACACCCGCAGGCGGCTCTAGCGCTCGTGGGTAGCCCTGACACCAGTGGGTGACTCTGGCACCCACAGCAGTGGCACTAGCACCCGTGGGTGGTCCCAGCATCTAAGGGGAGCTGCAGCACCCACGGGTGAAGCCAACACCCATTGGCGGCCCTGACGCTTGGGGGCGGCTGTAGCCCCCGTAGTGGTGCCGCTAGCACCCACAGGTGGTTCTGATATCAACGGGTGGCTCTAGCACCCATGGTGGTGGCCCCAGCATCGAGGGAAGGCTCTAACCCCCATGGGTGGCTCTAACACCCGTGAGTGACCCCGACGCCCCTTGGTAGCTCTAACACCCAGGGGTGGCCCTGACACCTGAGGGTGGCACCAGCACCCATTGGTGGATCTAGCACCCTTGACTGACCCCAGCACCCATGGGTGGCCCCAGCACCCAATGATGCCTCTAACACCCACGGGTGCCCCCAACACCTCTTGGCAGCTCTAGCACCCAGGGGTGGCCCCAGCACCCATCAGTAGCTCTAGCACTCATGGGTGGCCCCAGCACCCGTCGGTGGCTCTAGCATGAATGATGGCTCTAACACCCATGGGTGCCCGTGACACTCCTTGGCAGCTCTAGCAACCATGGGTGGCCCCAACACCTGAGGGTGGCCCCAGCACCCATGGGTGGCCCCAGCACCCAATGATGGCTCTAACACCCACAGGTGCTGCCAACACCCCTTGGCAGCTCTAGCACCCAGTGGTGGCCCCGACACCTGGAGGTGGCTCCAGCAGCCGTCAGCAGCTCTAGCACTCATGGGTGGCCCCAGCACCCGTGGGTGGCTCTAGCGCCCTCGATCAACCCCAGCACCCATGGGTATCCCCAACACCCTCTGGCAGCTCGAACACCCACGAGTGCTCCCGACACCCCTCGGTGGCCCCCCCCGACATACCCGAGCGGGTGCTGCTGGCGTCCTCGGGGGAGTCGTAGGCGGAGGAGCCGGAACCGGAACCGGAGCCGGGCTCGGAAGGGGCCTCGGAGCTGCCCGAGTCGGCGAAGGCGCCCGCGTACTTCTCCAGCAGCTCCTCCATGGGTAGCGCCCCTGCGCCGGGCCCACATGGGCCGTCACGGGGGCCGCCCCGCGCCCGCCCACCCGCCCGCGCCGCCCGCCCACCCGTGTCGCTCCGGGTATGTGGCGCGGCGGGCACGGGGCAGCCCGGCCGCGGGTTGCGCCGGAGCCGCTGCTCTGAGCACCAGCTACCAAATCCCGGCCCACGGCTGGGTGGGGGGGCGGGGACCTGTTGGAGTGCTCGGGGCCGCGCGTGGCGGCAGGGGGCCGCGCGGGGGGCCGTGGGGGACGCCGCCCCTACCTTCGCGGGCCAGGTCGTCGAGCTCCTTCTTGTGGTCCACGTCGCCCTCGAGGCGCTCCTGGGCGGCGATGGTCTCCTCCTCGTCCTCGGCTGCGGGGGGCGGGGGGAGGGGGGACACGCGGACCGGAAGGAGTGACACAGAGCCGAGGTGACACCGGGGAGGGGTGACACGGAGCTAGGGTGACGCTGGGGAGGTGTTGCAGGGCGGGGGGGGGGTGACACCGGGGTGGTGACGCTGGGTGGCTGTGGGGGACGTGGAGTGGGTGGGTGACGCTGGAGGGGGGGGGTGTAGCCCGGAGCTGGGGTGACACGGAGGAGGCGGGTGACACTTGCAGAGGGGGTGACATCAGGATGGTGACACCAACTGTGGGATACGGAGCTGACGGGGGTGATGCCGTGGGGGGAGGACACAGGACAGAGAGGTGACACTGTGGGGGCAGGACACAAAGCAGGTGGGTGACAGCATGTAAGGGGGTGACACAAAAGGGGAGGTGGCACCGGGGGGAGGACGCGGAGCGGACGTGTGAGACCAGGTGGGTGACACTGGGGAAAAAACACAGAGCCGAGTAGGTGACACCAGGGGAAAGACAGCTGGGCAAGTGACACCCGATGGGGAGGGGGGTGACACCAGGTGGGCGACACTGGTAGAGAGAGAACAGAGCAGATAGGTGACACCAGGGGAGACACGAAGCAGGGAGCCGACACCACGAAAGGGTGACAAGCAACAGCTGGGTGACACCAGGGTGGTGGTGATGTCGGTAGGGAGATACAGAGGTGAGCAGCAACACCAGGAGGACACACAGAGCAGGAGGATAACACCAGGGAGGAGAAGACACCATGCAGCCGGGTGACACCAGGTGGGCAGGTGATGCTGGGCAAGTTACACTGCGAAAAGCTGACAAGGAGCAGTGGGGTGACAGCAGGGTGGCGATGTCAGTAGAGGGATACAGAACCTGGCAGCAACACCGGGGGGGGGGGGGGGAATGTGGAGAGGGCGGGTGACACCATGGGGAGGACACAGAGTGAGCGGGTGACCCCAGGCAGGTGACACCGTCCAAGGGTGACAAGGAGCAGCGCTGTAGGGGTGACAACGCAGGGATACAGAGCAGGACAGTGACACCGGAGGAAACACGGAGCAGGAGGGCGACGCTGGGGGGTGGAGCACACAAAGTGGGTGGGCGACACCAGCTGAGTGGGTGACATCAGGCAAGTAACACCACAAAACGGTGACAAGGAGCAGTAGCCCAACGCTACGCGACTGACACCATAAAAACCCGCAGCACAAACGTGACGCGGCGGGAAGACACGGAGCACGAAGGTCACGCTAAATGGGGACAACATAGAGTGGGCGGGTGACACCAGGCAGGTGACATGGAACGGTGGGGTGACACCAAGGTGGTGACACCAGGGCAGGGGATACAGAGCTGGGCAGCAACACTAGGGGGAGCAGGAGGGTGAAACTGAGGTGAGGGGGAGAACACAGAGTGGGCAGGTGACACCGGGCAGGTGACATCGCACAAGGGTGGCACAGAGCAGCAGGGTGACGCCAGGGGGACGCAGCACTGGGTAGCGACGCCGGGGGGAGAACATGGAGCAGGAGGGTGAAACCAGGAGGAGGAGGACACACAGTGGATGGGTGACACCGGGCGGGTGACACCGCAAGAGGGTGACACAGAACAGCAGAGCAACGCCACAGGGGTGACACCAGGGTAGGCAGCGCTGGGTGGCAACGCCGGGGGGAGAACACGGAGCAGGAGGGTGAAACCGGGAGCAGGAGGACATGGAGCAGGCGGGTGACACCACAAAAGGGTGACACCGAGCAGCAGAGCGATGCCACACGGGTGACGCCAGGGGGACGCAGCGCTGGGTGGCAACGCTGGGGGGAGAACACGGAGCAGGAGGACACGGAGCAGGCGGGTGACACCACAAAAGGGTGACACCGCACAAGGGTGACACCGAGCAGCAGAGTGATGCCACACGGGTGACGCCGGGGGGACGCAGCGCTGGGTGGCAACGCCGGGGGGAGAACACGGAGGAGGAGGACATGGAGCAGGCGGGTGACACCACAAAAGGGTGACACCGCACAAGGGTGACACCGAGCAGCAGAGCGACGCCACACAGGTGACGCCGGGGGGACGCAGCGCTGGGTGGCAACGCCGGGGGGAGAACGCGGAGCAGGAGGACACGGAGCAGGCGGGTGACACCACAAAAGGGTGACACAGAGCAGCAGAGCGACGCCACACGGGTGACGCCAGGGGGACGCAGCGCTGGGCGGCAACGCCGGGGGGAGAACGCGGAGCAGGAGGGTGAAACCAGGAGAAGGAAGACACGGAGCAGCCGGGTGAAACCGGGAGCGGGAGGACACGGAGCAGGCGGGTGACACCGGGCAGAGGGGGTGACCCCGGGCGGGTGACGCGGGGCGGCACTCACCGTGGCGGCGGCGGGCGGCGAAGCCGTGGCGGCGCTGCCGGGGCGTCCAGGGCCGGCGGGGGCGGCGCGGGGGCGGCGGCGGCGAGCGGGCGGGCGGCTGCGGGCGAGCGCGGGGGCGGGTGAGGGGGAGCGCCCGCGGGTCGGGGGCAGGGGGGGCACCCGCGGGTGGCGGCGGGGACCACGACGGGCCCTACCTGGGGGGGTCGGGCCAGCAGCTGGGGGGGCAGCAGCTCCTCGAGGGGCAGCTGCCCCTCGCGCTTGAGCAGCTCGAGCTCGCGGCGGCGGCTCTCGCGGTCGTTGCCCTCCTGCCGCTCCTCCGCCTCGATGGTGGCCTCGTCGTCCGACTCCTCGTGCGGCTGGAAGTCCCCGTCTGCGGGGTGGCGGCGCCCGTGGGTGCCCCTGCCGCCCCCCGGGCTAAGGAGGGGCGAGCGGGGCCAGGACGGGGGGGGGGGGGGCGCCCAACACCCTTGGGTGGCCTCTTGGAGGGGGTGGGGCAGCACCCATGGGTGGCACCTAGATGGAGTGGGGCCTAGGTGGCCCCTCCACACCCTTGGGTGGCCCCTTTGGGGTGGGGGGAACCTGAAATCTGGAGTGCTACCTGGGGGGGGGGGGTCCTAGGTGGCCTCCACACCCTTGGGTGGCCTCTTTGGGGTGAGAGGAGGACCAGCACCCTTGGGGGACGGTGGCAGGGTCTTAGGTGGCCCCCCACACCCTTGGGTGGCCTCTTTGGGGTGAGAGGAGGACCAGCACCCTTGGGTGATGTCTTGGGGGGCTATGGTAGGGTCCTAGGTGGCCCCCCACAACCTTGGGTGGCCCTTTCGGGGTGGGAGGGGGGCCAGCACCCTTGGATGGTCTCTTGGGGGGCTGTGGCAGGGTCCTAGGTAGCCCCCCACAACCTTGGGTGGCCCTTTCGGGGTGGGAGGGGGGCCAGCACCCTTGGATGGTCTCTTGGGGGACTGTGGCAGGGTCTTAGGTGGCCCCCCACACCCTTGGGTGGCCTCTTTGGGGTGAGAGGAGGACCAGCACCCTTGGGTGGCCTCTTGGGGGACTGTGGCAGGGTCTTAGGTGGCCCCCCACACCCTTGGGTGGCCCTTTTGGGGTGGGAGGGGGGCCAGCACCCTTGGGTGGCCTCTTGGGGGGCTGTGGCAGGGTCCTAGGTGGCCCCCCCAGCACACGGGGGTGGTCCCAGCTCCCCATAGCACCCCTGCATCACCCCCGTGGTGCCCCCCAGCTCCCCTCCAGCACCCATGGGTGCCCCTGAGGCCCCAACCTGGTGCCCCCCTGCCGGGGACATAAGAGCTCCCTAGCACCCTATATCCCCCCCGTGACACTCCCCCCCCACCCCCAGGGCCAGAGAAGCTCCCTCACCCCCCGTAACTCCCCTATACCCCCCCCGGAGCACCTCGTATCACCCCCAGAGGACCCCATACGCCCCCCCCGCCGGCCCCCTCGGGCGCCCCCACCTTCGTCGTCGGGCCGGGGGGGCCGCCCGGGGGGGGCGCGGGGGGCGTTGAGGCTGCGGCTCAGCAGGTCCGAGTACTTCTCGGTCTGGCCCACGATGAAGTCGAGCTGCAGGTCGAGCGCCTTCTTCCGCTGCTCCTCCAGCCGCGACTGCTGCTTGAACTGCACCACCTGCCGGGGGGGGGGGGGGTGACGGGCTAGTGCCGGCCCCCCCCCCGCCGGCCCCCAGCCTCCCCCGGCCCCCAGACGGAGGCATCGGGGTGGGGATGGGAGCCACCTGGAGGGGATTGGTGGCCACTTGGAGGGGCTTGGGAGCCAATTTAGGGGGTGGGTAGCCACTTGGGGAGGGGCTGGGAGCCACTTGGGGGGTTGGCTGTCGCTTGGAGGGGATGGTAGCCACCTGGTGGAGGTTGGGAGCCACTTGGAGGGGGCATGGTAGCCACCTCAGAGGGGTTGGTGGCCGCTACGGGGGGTTGGGAGCCATCTGGGGGGAGTTGGTAGCCACCTAGAGGGGGTTGGGAGCCACCTGGCAGGGGCTGGAGCCACTTAGAGGGGGCATGGTAGCCATCTCGAGGGGGTTGGTAGCCACCTAGAGGGGGTTGGGAGTCATCTGGGGGGAGTTGGTAGCCACCTAGAGGGGGTTGGGAGCCATTTGGGGGGGGGGTAGCCACCTAGAGGGGGTTGGGAGCCACCTGGCAGGGGCTGGAGCCACTTAGAGGGGGCATGGTAGCCATCTCGAGGGGGTTGGTAGCCACCAGAGGGGGTTGGGAGTCATCTGGGGGGAGTTGGTAGCCACCTAGAGGGGGTTGGGAGCCATTTGGGGGGGGGTAGCCACCTAGAGGGGGTTGGGAGCCACCTGGCAGGGGCTGGAGCCACTTAGAGGGGGCATGGTAGCCATCTCGAGGGGGTTGGTAGCCACCTAGAGGGGGTTGGGAGTCATCTGGGGGGAGTTGGTAGCCACCTAGAGGGGGTTGGGAGCCATTTGGGGGGGGGGTAGCCACCTCGGGGGAGTTGGTAGCCACCTGGCAGGGGCTGGAGCCACTTGGAGGGGGGGATGGTGGCCACTTGGGGGGGGTTGGGGGCTACTTGGGGGGTGGGTAGCCACCTGGCAGGGGCTGGAGCCACTTGGAGGGGGGATGGTGGCCACTTGGGGGGGGTTCGTGGCCACTTGGGGGGATTGGGAGCCACCTAGGAGGGGGGTTGGTGGCCACTTGGGGAGGTCAGTTGTCACTTGGAGGGAGCTGGTTGCCCACGGAGGGGGGTCGGTGGCCACCGGGGAGGGGCTGGGAGCCACTTGGAGCAGGTTGGTGGCCACCTAGGGGGACTTGGGAGCCACTGGGAGGGGATGGTGGCCACCTAGGGGGACTTGGGAGCCACTGGGAGGGGATGGTGGCCACCTAGGGGGTGTTTGGTAGCCACCCGGTCGGGTGTTAGCCACCCAGGAGGGGTCACGGACACCCAGGGTTGGCGAGACACAGCCACTGAGAGAGGTTTGGTAGCCGGGGGCTAGCGGGACATGGGGTGGGGGCCACCTAAAGGGGGGCTGGTAGCCGCCTGGGATGTTTGGTAGCCACCTGGGGCTAGCAAGACACGCCATGTGGCCGCTGAGAGGTCTAGTAGCCCACGGCTGGTCAACACAGGGTGATGGCCACCTGGGGGGGGGGTTGGTAGCCACCCAGGGCTAGTGGGACATGCCACGTGGCTGCTCAAAGTGGTTTGGTAGCCCAGGGCTAGTGGGACATGGGGTGGGGGGCCACCAACAAGGGTCGGTAGCCAGCCCAGGGCTAGTGAGACATGCCACATGGCCACTGAAAAAGGTCTGGTAGCCCAGCACTAGCAGGACATGGGATGGTGGCCACCTAGGGAGGTTGGTAGCCACCTGGGGCGTTTGCTAGCCACCTAGCGAGGTTGGTAGCCCAGGGCTTGTCAGACACGACCCAGTGGCCACCTGGGGGGGGGGGGGTTGTTATTTGGTAGCCCAGGGCTATGCAGAGCAACAGAGCACAACCGGGGGCCTGTAGCCGCATGGGGGGGTTCAGTAGCCACCCAGGGAGGGTTTGGTAGCCGCCCAGGGCCAGCAGAGCCATGAAGGGTGGCGACGTGGCAGAGACACCAAGCAGAGCGACGGAGCGTGTCGGGGGGGCCGGGGGGGGGGGCAGTAGCCACCTGGGGGAGTCAGTAGCCACCTGGGGGAGTCAGTAGCCACCTGGGGGGGGCGTCAGCAGAGCCATGAAAGGTGGCGACGCAGCAGAGACGCCAAGCGGAGCGACGCAGCGTGTCGGGGGCGCCCGTAGCCGCGTGGGGGGGCCAGTAGCCACCCACGGGAGTCAGTAGCCACCCACGGGAGTCAGTAGCCACATGAGGGGGGGGTCAGTAGCCACATGAGGGGGGGGTCAGTAGCCACATGAGGGGGGGTCAGTAGCCACATGAGGGGGGGTCAGCAGAGCCATGAAGGGGGGTGACGGGACAGAGACGCCAAGCGGAGCGAGGCAGCGTGTCAGGGGGCCGGGGGGGGGGTCGGTAGCCACCTATGGGAGTCAGTAGCCACCTATGGGAGTCAGTAGCCACCTATGGGAGTCAGTAGCCACATGGGGGGGCGTCAGCAGAGCCATGAAAGGTGGCGACGCAGCAGAGACGCCAAGCGGAGCGACGCAGCGTGTCAGGGGCGCCCGTAGCCGCGTGGGGGGGCCAGTAGCCACCCACGGGAGTCAGTAGCCACCCACGGGAGTCAGTAGCCACATGAGGGGGGGTCAGTAGCCACATGAGGGGGGGTCAGTAGCCACACGAGGGGGGGTCAGCAGAGCCATGAAGGGGGGTGACGGGACAGAGACGCCAAGCGGAGCGAGGCAGCGTGTCAGGGGGCCCGGGGGGGGGTCGGTAGCCACCGGGGGGGGGGTCGGTAGCCACCCAGGGGTGTCGGTAGCCACCCGGGGGGGGGGCGGTAGCCCCGGCACCTTCTCCACGTTGCTCCAGAAGTGCTTGACCTCGCGGGCGATGGAGGCGGCGACGCGGCGCAGCTTGGCCTGCTCCTCCCGCTTGGCCCGCTCCTCGCGCTGCCGCTGCTCCTCGTGGTGCCGCAGCACCATGCGCACCACCTGCCGGCCCGGGGGGGGGGGGCACCCATGGGTGGGGGGCACCTATGGGTGGGGGGCACCCCCCCCAAGCGCCCGCTGCCGCTCCCCGGCACCCGCTGCCGCCCCTCTCCCCCTGCCGGCGCCCCTCAGCACCGCCTAGCACCCCAGTTTGGTGCCCCCACTTGGCACCCACGTTTGCCCCCCCCCCCCAGCACCCAAATCTAGCCCCCCCCCACAGCATCCAAACTTGCCCTCTGACACCCCCACGCGCCCTCCTGACACCCCTCAGCACCCAAACCTGCCCCCCCGGCACCCCAATCTGGCCTCCCCAGCACCCAAACGCGCCCTCTGACACCCCCCAGCACCCAAACCCACCCCCCGGCACCCAAACTCACCCTCCTGACATCTCCCAGCACCCACACCTGGCCTCCCCAGCACCCAAACGCGCCCTCCAACACCCCCATTCACCCTCCTCACACCCCCCAGCACCCAAACCTGCCCCTCCAGCACCCAAACGCACCCTCCAACACCCCCAATCTCCCTCCTGACACCTCTCAGCACCCAGACTCAGTCCCCCAGCACCCAGACTCGCCCTCCTGACACCCCCCAGCACCCAAACCTGCCCCTCCAGCACCCAAACGCACCCTCCAACACCCCCAATCTCCCTCCTGACACCTCTCAGCACCCAGACTCAGTCCCCCAGCACCCAAACTCCCCCTCCTGACACCCCCCAGCACCCAAACCTGCCCCCCAGCACCCAAACGTGCCCTCCAACACCCCCATTCACCCTCCTCACACCCCCCAGCACCCAAACCTGCCCCCCCAGCACCCAAACGCGCCCTCCAACACCCCCAATCTCCCTCCTGACACCTCTCAGCACCCAGACTCAGTCCCCCAGCACCCAAACTCCCCCTCCTGACACCCCCCAGCACCCAAACCTGCCCCTCCAGCACCCAAACGTGCCCTCCAACACCCCCATTCACCCTCCTCACACCCTCCAGCACCCAAACCTGCCCCTCCAGCACCCAAACTCACCCTCCTGACACCCCCCAGCACCCAAACGCGCCAACACCCCCATTCACCCTCCTCACACCCCCCAAACTCCCCCTCCTGACACCCCCCAGCACCCAAACCCACCCCCCGGCACCCAAACTCACCCTCCTGACACCCCCCAGCACCCACACCTGGCCTCCCCAGCACCCAAATGCACCCTCCAACACCCCCATTCACCCTCCTCACACCCCCCAGCACCCAAACCTGCCCCTCCAGCACCCAAACACACCCTCCAACACCCCCAATCTCCCTCCTGACACCTCTCAGCACCCAGACTCAGTCCCCCAGCACCCAGACTCGCCCTCCTGACACCCCCCAGCACCCAAACCTGCCCCTCCAGCACCCAAACGCACCCTCCAACACCCCCAATCTCCCTCCTGACACCTCTCAGCACCCAGACTCAGTCCCCCAGCACCCAAACTCCCCCTCCTGACACCCCCCAGCACCCAAACCTGCCCCCCAGCACCCAAACGTGCCCTCCAACACCCCCATTCACCCTCCTCACACCCCCCAGCACCCAAACCTGCCCCCCCAGCACCCAAACGCGCCCTCCAACACCCCCAATCTCCCTCCTGACACCTCTCAGCACCCAGACTCAGTCCCCCAGCACCCAAACTCCCCCTCCTGACACCCCCCAGCACCCAAACCTGCCCCTCCAGCACCCAAACGTGCCCTCCAACACCCCCATTCACCCTCCTCACACCCTCCAGCACCCAAACCTGCCCCTCCAGCACCCAAACGTGCCCTCCAACACCCCCATTCACCCTCCTCACACCCCCCAGCACCCAAACCTGCCCCCCCAGCACCCAAACGCGCCCTCCAACACCCCCAATCTCCCTCCTGACACCTCTCAGCACCCAGACTCAGTCCCCCAGCACCCAAACTCCCCCTCCTGACACCCCCCAGCACCCAAACCTGCCCCTCCAGCACCCAAACGTGCCCTCCAACACCCCCATTCACCCTCCTCACACCCTCCAGCACCCAAACCTGCCCCCCAGCACCCAAACGTGCCCTCCAACACCCCCATTCACCCTCCTCACACCCCCCAGCACCCAAACCTGCCCCCCCAGCACCCAAACGCGCCCTCCAACACCCCCAATCTCCCTCCTGACACCTCTCAGCACCCAGACTCAGTCCCCCAGCACCCAAACTCCCCCTCCTGACACCCCCCAGCACCCAAACCTGCCCCTCCAGCACCCAAACGTGCCCTCCAACACCCCCATTCACCCTCCTCACACCCTCCAGCACCCAAACCTGCCCCTCCAGCACCCAAACTCACCCTCCTGACACCCCCCAGCACCCAAACGCGCCAACACCCCCATTCACCCTCCTCACACCCCCCAAACTCCCCCTCCTGACACCCCCCAGCACCCAAACCCACCCCCCGGCACCCAAACTCACCCTCCTGACACCCCCCAGCACCCACACCTGGCCTCCCCAGCACCCAAATGCACCCTCCAACACCCCCATTCACCCTCCTCACACCCCCCAGCACCCAAACCTGCCCCTCCAACACCCCCATTCACCCTCCTGACAACCCCCCAGCACCCAAACCTGCCCCTCCAGCACCCAAACGCGCCCTCCAACACCCCCAATCTCCCTCCTGACACCTCTCAGCACCCAGACTCAGTCCCCCAGCACCCAAACTCCCCCTCCTGACACCCTCCAGCACCCAAACCTGCCCCTCCAGCACCCAAACGCGCCCTCCAACACCCCCATTCACCCTCCTCACACCCCCCAGCACCCAAACCTGCCCCTCCAGCACCCAAACGCACCCTCCAACACCCCCAATCTCCCTCCTGACACCTCTCAGCACCCAGACTCAGTCCCCCAGCACCCAAACTCCCCCTCCTGACACCCCCAATCTCCCTCCTGACAACCCCCAGCACCCAAACCTGCCCCTCCAGCACCCAAACGCGCCCTCCAACACCCCCAATCTCCCTCCTGACACCCCCCAGCACCCAAACCTGCCCCTCCAACACCCCCATTCACCCTCCTCACACCCCCCAGCACCCAAACCTGCCCCTCCAGCACCCAAACGCGCCCTCCAACACCCCCAATCTCCCTCCTGACACCCTCCAGCACTCACACCCGGTCCCCCAGCACCCCGGCGGCACCCAAAGGCGCCCCCCCACACACACCTTGCGGGCGACGCCGCGCTTCCAGCGGCGCTCCTGGGCGAAGTCGGCGGCCAGCCACTGCATCTCCTCGCACAGGTAGTCCCAGTGCACCTTGGGGCGCGCCGGCTCGGGCACCTTGGCCAACCGCTTGAGCGACCAGAAGCCCTCCTTCTTCATCTCGGCCACGCGGTGCTCCACCTGCGCCTCCTGCCCGGCCAGGCGAGGCGTCGCGGCGGGCCCGAAACCGCCCGGCTTCGCCCCCAAAACCGGCCCCGTCGCCCGCTCGCCCGCCCGCCCGGGGAGCTCGGCTCCGGCCGCAAGGGGAGAAGGGCCGAAGCGCCGCGAGACGCCTCCCGGCGTCGCCACGCTTCGGGCTGCCCTCGGCGGTCGCCGGGCTCCGCGGCGGACCCGAAACCGCCCCGATTCGCCCCAGAACACTGCCCTGAGCCCACACGCACGGGCTCACCAATC
Organism: Struthio camelus; assembly: GCF_040807025.1. NCBI lineage: Eukaryota > Metazoa > Chordata > Aves > Struthioniformes > Struthionidae > Struthio > Struthio camelus. Next base: position 1,022,590 of record NC_090973.1, on the reverse strand, counting down.
TTGGTGTGAGTTTGAGTTCTCGAGAGGGACCCAAAACCACCTCGATTCGCCCCAAATCACCTCCCCGCCTGCACTCACGTCCTTGGCCTCCTCGGCGATCTCAGCACAGGTTTTGGTTCTCGAGAGGGACCCAAAACCACCTCGAATCACCCCAAAACACTGCTCTGACCCCACACGCACGGGCTCAGCGATCTCAACGCGGCCCGATTATCAAGAGGGACCCAAAACCACCTCGATTCACCCCAAAAGCTGCACGTCCCCCCCCCTCCCCCCCCGCCGGGGAGCTCGGCTCCGGCCGCAAGGGGAGAAGGGCCGAAGCGCCGCGAGACGCCTCCCGGCGTCGCCACGCTTCGGGCTGCCCTCGGCGGTCGCCGGGCTCCGCGGCAGACCCGAAACCGCCCCGATTCGCCCCAGAACACTGCCCTGAGCCCACACGCACGGGCTCGGCGACCTTGGCGGGAGTTTGGGTTCTCGAGAGGGACCCAAAACCACCTCGATTCACCCCAAAACACCTCCCTGCCTGCACTCACGTCCTTGGCCTCCTCAGCGATCTCAGCGCAGGCTTTGATTCCCAAGAGAAACCCAAAACCACCCCGATTCGCCCCAAAACACTGCTCTGAGCCCACACGCACGGGCTCAGCGATCTTGGTGTGAGTTTGGGTTCTCGAGAGGGGCCCAAAACTGTCCTGATTCGCCCCAAATCGCCTCCCCGCCTGCACTCACATCCTTGGCCTCCTCAACGATGTCCACGCGGGTTTTTGATTCCCAAGAGAAACCCAAAACCGCCCCGATTCGCCCCAAAACACTGCTCTGACCCCACACGCACGGGCTCGGCGACCTTGGTGGGAGTTTGGGTTCTCGAGAGGGACCAAAAACTGCCTCAATTTGCCCCAAAACGCCTCCCTGCCTGCATCCACACGCTTGGCCTCCTCAGCAATCTTGGTGTGGGTTTTGGTTCTTGAGAGAAACCCAAAACCACCCCGATTCACCCCAAAACATCTCCCCACCTGCGCTCACATGCTTGGACTCCTCAGGGATCTCCGCGCACGTTTTGATTCTCAAGAGAAACCCAAAACCACCCCAATTCGCCCCAAAACACTGCTCTGACCCCACACGCACGGGCTCAGAGATCTCAGCGTGGGTTTTGATTCTTAAGAAGGACCCAAAATCGTCCCAAATCACCCCAAATCACCTCCCCATCAGCACTCATGCTTGGTCTGCTCAGTGACCTCGGCGCGGGTTTGGATCATCGAGAGGGACCCAAAACCACCTCAAATCACCCCAAAACACCTCCCCGCCTGCACTCACGTCCTTGGCCTCCTCAGCGATCTCGGCGCACGTTTTGATTCTCAAGAGAAACCCAAAACCACCCCGATTCGCCCCAAAACACTGCTCTGACCCCACACGCACAGGCTCAGCGATCTTGGCAGGAGTTTGGGTTCTCGAGAGCGACCCAAAACTGCCCCGATTCGCCCCAAAACACTGCTCTGAGCCCACACGCACGGGCTCACCAATCTTGGTGTGAGTTTGGGTTCTCGAGAGGGACCCAAAACTGTCCTGATTCACCCCAAATCGCCTCCCCGCCTGCACTCACGTCCTTGGCCTCCTCAGCGATCTCAGCGCAGGCTTTGATTCCCAAGAGAAACCCAAAACCACCCCGATTCGCCCCAAAACACTGCTCTGACCCCACACGCAGGGGCTCACCAATCTCGGCACGGGCTTCAATTATCGAGAGGGACCCAAAATCACCCTGATTCACCCCAAAACACTGCTCTGACCCCAGACGCGTGCGCTCGGCTTGCTCGGCGATCCCGGCATGGGTTTTGATTCTGGAGAGGAACCCAAAACCACCCCAAATCGCCCCAAAACACTTCTCCGACCCCACGTGCTTGTGCTCAGCGATCTCAGCACGTGATTCAATTATTGAGAGGGACCCAAAACCGCCCCGATTCACCCCAAAACACCTCCCTGCCTGCGCTCATGTGCTTGGCCTGCTCGGCGATACCTGAGCGGGTTCTGATCATCAAGAAGGACCCAAAACCGCCCCAATTCGCCCCAAAACACTGCTCTGAGCCCACACACACATGCTCGGCCATCTCAGCACGGGCTTCAATTATCAAGAGGGACCTGAAACCGCCCCGATTCGCCCCAAAACGCCTCCCTGCCCGCACTCTCGTCCTCGGCCTGCTCGGCGAGGGTTCCAATTATCGAGAGGGACCCGAAACCGCCCCGATTCGCCCCAAAACACTTCTGCGTCCCCACACGCATATGCTCAGGGATCTCAGCGTGGGTTTGAGCATCGAGTGGGACCCAAAACCGCCTCAAATTGCCCCAAAACTCCTCCCCGCCTGCACTCACGTCCTTGGCCTCCTCGGCGATCTCAGCACGGGTTTTGGTTCTTGAGAGGGACCCAAAACCACCCCAAATCACCCCAAAACACTGCTCTGACCCCACACACACGTGCTCAGCAACCTCAGCACGGGTTTGATTCTCGAGTGGGACCCAAAACCGCCCCAAAGCACCCTAAAACGCTTCTCCGTCCCCACACACATGGGCTCAGTGATGCCAGCACAGGTTTAATCCTCCAGTGGGACCCAAAACCGCCCCAAATTGCCCCAAAACGCCTCCCTGCCTGCACTCACGTCCTTGGCCTCCTCAGCGATCTTGGCGTGGGTTTTGATTCTCAAGAGAAAGCCAAAACCGCCCCGATTCGCCCCAAAGCACTGCTCTGACCCCACACGCACGGGCTCAGAGATCTCAGCATAGGTTTGATTCTCAAGCAGGACCCAAAACCGCCCCGAATCGCCCCAAAACGCCTCCCCACCTGCACTCACGTCCTTGGCCTCCTCGGCGATCTCGGCGTGGGTTCCAACTATCGAGAGGGACCCAAAACCGCCCCAAATCGCCCCAAAACACTTCTGCGTCCCCACACGCACGGGCTCAGAGATCTCAGCATAGGTTTGATTCTCAAGCGGGACCCAAAACCGCCTCAAATTGCCCCAAAACACCTCCCCGCCTACACTCACATCCTTGGCCTCCTCGGCGATCTCGGCGTGGGTTTTGATTCTCAAGCGGGACCCAAAACCGCCCCGAATCGCCCCAAAACGCCTCCCCACCTGCACTCACGTCCTTGGCCTCCTCGGCGATCTCGGCGTGGGTTCCACTTATCGAGAGGGACCCAAAACCACCCCAAATCACCCCAAAACACTGCTCTGACCCCACACACACGTGCTCAGCGATCTCAGCACGGGTTTGATTCTCAAGTGGGCCCCAAAACCGCCTCAAATTGCCCCAAAACACCTCCCCACCTACACTCACATCCTTGGCCTCCTCAGCGATCTTGGCGTGGGTTTTGATTCTCAAACGGGACCCAAAACCGCCCCGATTCACCCCAAAACGCCTCCCCGCCTGCACTCACGGCCTTGGCCTCCTCGGCGATCTTGGCGTGGGTTCCAATTGTCGAGAGGGACCCAAAACCACCCTGATTCGCCCCAAAACACTGCTCTGACCCCACACACACGTGCTGAGAGACCTCAGCGTGGGTTTGATTCTCAAGAGGGACCCAAAACCACCCCAAATCACCCCAAAACACTGCTCTGACCCCACACACACGTGCTCAGCGATCTCAGCACGGGTTTGATTCTCAAGCGGGCCCCAAAACCACCCCAATTTGCCCCAAAACACCTCCCCACCTGCACTCACGTGCTTGGCCTGCTCGGCGATCTCGGCGTGGGTTACAATTGTCGAGAGGGACCCAAAACCACCCTGATTCGCCCCAAAACACTTCTCTGACCCCACACACACGTGCTGAGAGACCTCAGCACGGATTTGATTCTCAAGCGGGCCCCAAAACCACCCCAAATCACCCCAAAACACTGCTCTGACCCCACACACACGTGCTCAGCGATCTCAGCACGGGTTTGATTCTCAAGCGGGCCCCAAAACCGCCTCAAATTGCCCCAAAACACCTCCCCACCTACACTCACATCCTTGGCCTCCTCAGCGATCTTGGCGTGGGTTTTGATTCTCAAACGGGACCCAAAACCGCCCCGATTCACCCCAAAACGCCTCCCCGCCTGCACTCACGGCCTTGGCCTCCTCGGCGATCTTGGCGTGGGTTCCAATTGTCGAGAGGGACCCAAAACCACCCTGATTCGCCCCAAAACACTGCTCTGACCCCACACACACGTGCTGAGAGACCTCAGCGTGGGTTTGATTCTCAAGAGGGACCCAAAACCACCCCAAAACACTGCTCTGACCCCACACACACGTGCTCAGCGATCTCAGCACGGGTTTGATTCTCAAGCGGGCCCCAAAACCACCCCAATTTGCCCCAAAACACCTCCCCGCCTGCACTCACGTGCTTGGCCTGCTCGGCGATCTCGGCGTGGGTCTTGTCCCAGAGGCTGGGGGGGTCCGGGGGGGCGGCGGCGGCGGCGTCGAGGCGGGCGTTGGCGGGGGGCGAGCCGCCGGCGGCGGCGCCGGAAGCGGGCGAGCCGGCCGAGGCGGGCGACACGGGCTCGCTGCCGGGGGCGCTGGGGGGTGGGGGCGGCGGGGGAGAGGGCGAGGGGCGCAACGCGCCGCCCCCGCCGCCCGGGGGGGCGGCCGTCACCTCGGGGCGCGGCGGCAGGGGGGGGGCGGCGGCGGGGGGGGCCGGCGGCGGCGCCGGCTGGGCGCGGGGCGCCGCGGGCTGCCCCAGGGCGTGCTGCGAGGCGGCCTCATCCTGCTCAGGCGGCCGCCGGGACGAGCCGTCCAGCTCCTGGGTGCCCTGGCGGCCCAGCCTGCGCTCTGGGCCGCCGGTCGCCGAACTGCCTGCAGAAGGAGGGGGGGGGGGACATGGGGGGGGGGCTCAGCACCCTTGGGTGCTCGGCACCCCCTCCTCCCGCCGCCCAGCACCCTCCCCGCCGCCCCACCTGCGTGCGCTGGGCCCTCCTCGTCTTCCTCGCACTCCACTTCCACGGTGCCGGTGGGGCGGCGAGGGGCGCAGCTGTGGGGAGACGAGGGGGAGGGGGGTGGGTGGGGGGCACCCGTGGGTGCTGCCGGCGCCCGCCCCCCCCCCCCCCCCAAACACTGCCACAACAGCTCCCAGGTGCCACCTTTGACCTCGCGGTGCCCTCTGACCCGGTGCCCCCCCCAACCCCAAATTGCCCCCATGCTGAGGGCACCCGCAGCCCCCCCCAAGGACCCCCCTGACCCCCACGCTGGCGGCACCCTGAGCTCCACGCTGGGACCCCCTGACCCCTACACTGGGGGCACCCTGAGCCCTCCTTGACCCCCACGCTGGGGGCACCCTGAGCCCCACCCTAGGACCCCCCCCTCAGCCACATTGGGGGCACCCTGAGCCCTCCTTGACCCACATGCTGGGTCCCCCCGGCCCCCACACTGAGCCCCCCCCCCCAGCCACATTGGGAGCACCCTGAGCCCCCCTGACCCCCACACTGGGGACACCCCAAAGCCCCACTGAGACCCTGGCCCAGACCCCTCCGTGGGGGCACCTTGACCCCCCTCTGTCCTCCCCAGGCTCCCCTGCCCCCGGTACTGGGGCCCCTCGCCCCACATCGGGGCTCCTCTCATTGAGCACCCCCTCACCCCACACCAGGACCCCTCACTGGGGCGCCTGGCTGCCCCATACTGGGACCCCCTCACCGGGGAGCCCCTCACCCCACACTGGGACCCCCTCACCCCACACCAGGGCCCCTCACTGGGGCTCCTGGCTGCCCCATACTGGGACCCCCTCACCGGGGAGCCCCTCACCCCACACCAGGACCCCTCACTGGGGCGCCTGGCTGCCCCATACTGGGACCCCCTCACCAGGGAGCCCCTCACCCCACACCAGGACCCCTCACTGGGGCGCCTGGCTGCCCCATACTGGGACCCCCTCACCGGGGACCCCCTCACCCCACACCAGGGCCCCTCACTGGGGCTCCTGGCTGCCCCATACTGGGACCCCCTCACCGGGGAGCCCCTCACCCCACACCCAGGCCCCCTCACCCCACACCAGGGCCCCTCACTGGGGCGCCTGGCTGCCCCATACTGGGACCCCCTCACCAGGGAGCCCCTCACCCCACACTCAGGCCCCCTCACCCCCCACTAGGACCCCTCACTGGGGCTCCTGGCTGCCCCATACTGGGACCCCCTCACCAGGGAGCCCCTCACCCCACACCAGGACCCCTCACTGGGGCTCCTGGCTGCCCCATACTGGGACCCCCTCACCGGGGACCCCCTCACCCCACACCAGGACCCCTCACTGGGGCACCTGGCTGCCCCATACTGGGACCCCCTCACTGGGGACCCCCTCGCCCCCCACCAGGGCCCCTCACTGGGGCACCTGGCTGCCCCGTACTGGGACCCCCCTCACTGCACACTGGGGCTCCCCTCACCGAGCACCCCCTCACCCCACACCAGAGCCCCCTTTGCCCCACACCGGGGCTCCTGGCTACCCCACATTGCGGTTCCCCACATTGAGGCTCCCCTCACCCTACACCGGGGCTCCCCTCACTGACCTCCCCTCACCGGGGCCCCCTTTGCCCCACACCGGGGCTCCTAGCTGCCCCACACCGGAGATCCCCCACACCGGGGCCCCCCTCACCCCACACTGGGGCCCCCTTTGCCCCACACCGGAGCTCCTAGCTGCCCCATACCGGGGCTCCCCACACCGCAGCCCCCCCCCCCCCACCCCACACCGGAGCTCCCCACACCTAGGCCCCCCTCCCACCCCACACCTAGGCCTCCCTCACCCCACACCGGGGCTCCTAGCTGCCCCACACCAGAGCTCCCCACACCGGGGCCCCCTTCACCCCACACCGGAGCCCCCCTCACCCCACACCGGGGCTCCCCACACCGGGGCCCCCCTCTCACCCCACACCGGGGCTCCTAGCTGCCCCACACCAGAGCTCCCCACACCGGGGCCCCCCTCACCCCACACCGGAGCTCCTAGCTGCCCCACACCAGAGCTCCCCACACCGGGGCCCCCTTCACCCCACACCGGAGCCCCCCTCACCCCACACCGGGGCTCCCCACACCGGGGCCCCCCTCTCACCCCACACCGGGGCTCCTAGCTGCCCCACACCAGAGCTCCCCACACCGGGGCCCCCCTCACCCCACACCGGGGCTCCTAGCTGCCCCACACCGGGGCTCCCCACACCGGGGCCCCCCTCTCACCCCACACCGGGGCTCCTAGCTGCCCCACACCAGAGCTCCCCACACCGGGGCCCCCCTCACCCCACACCAGAGCTCCTAGCTGCCCCACACCAGAGCTCCCCACACCGGGGCCCCCCTCACCCCACACCGGGGCTCCTAGCTGCCCCACACCAGAGCTCCCCACACCTAGGCCCCCCTCACCCCACACCGGAGCTCCTAGCTGCCCCACACCAGAGCTCCCCACACCTGGGCCCCCCTCACCCCACACCGGGGCTCCTAGCTGCCCCACACCGGAGCTCCCCCACACCTGGGCCCCCTTCACCCCACACCAGGGCTCCCCACACCGGGGCCTCCCTCACCCCACACCGGAGCTCCCCCACACCTGGGCCCCCTTCACCCCACACCAGGGCTCCCCACACCGGGGCCTCCCTCACCCCACACCGGAGCTCCCCCACACCTGGGCCCCCTTCACCCCACACCGGGGCTCATAGCTGCCCCACACCGGGGCTCCCCACACCGGGGCCTCCCTCACCCCACACCAGAGCTCCTAACTGCCCCACACCGGGGCTCCCCACACCGGGGCCTCCCTCACCCCACACCTGGGCCTCCCTCACCCCACACCGGAGCTCCTAGCTGCCCCACACCAGAGCTCCCCACACCGGGGCCCCCCTCACCCCACACCGGGGCTCCTAGCTGCCCCACACCGGGGCTCCCCACACCTAGGCTCCCCTCACCCCACACCAGAGCTCCTAGCTGCCCCACACCAGAGCTCCCCACACCGGGGCCCCCTTCACCCCACACTGGAGCTCCCCACACCGGGGCCTCCCTCACCCCACACCGGTCCCCCCCCCTCACCCCACACCGGAGCTCCCCACACCGGGGCCCCCTTCACCTCACACCGGTCCCCCCCCCCCAACCCACACCGGAGCTCCCCACACCGGGGCCCCCCTCACCCCACACCGGTCCCCCCCCCTCTCACCCCACACCGGAGCTCCCCACACCGGTCCCCCCCCCCCCGCCCCACACCGGTCCCGTAACCCGGGAGTGTGTGTGTGGACGGGGGGGGGGGGGGAAGGGAAGGAGGCGCCTCACGCGCGCGGCCGCTGCCGTTACCGGCCGCCGGCAGGGGGGTGGGGGGAGGGGGCGGCGCGCGGCCGTTTCCCGCCGTTTCCCGCGGGCGGGAGGAGGAGGAGGAGGAGGGGGGGGGGGGAAGAGCGCGCGGGGCCGCGTCCGCGCCGCCATCTTACCTGGGCGGGAGGGGAGGGGGGGGGCGGCGAAGGCGGGAGACGGGGGGGGGGGGGAGGCGGGGGAGAGGGGAGGCGCCTGCCCGCTCCCGCCTACCGCCGCCGCCGCCGCCGCCTCAGCCCGGGCCGATCCGCCGCCATCCGCGCCCGCCCCCCCTCCCCCGCCACCACCAACTACCGCCGCGGCAAAATGGCGGACGCCGCTACCTCGCTTCACTCCCCCGCCGCCCACCACCACCACCACCACCACTTCCTCCCCTTCCCCTTCCTCCCGCCGCCTCCGAGCGGCCGCCGCCGCCTCCTCCTCCTCCTCCCGCTCCCGCCGCCGCCGCCCCCCCCCCCGCGCCAGGCCCCGCCGCCGAGAGGGGCTCACGGGAAATGGAGTCCGCGGCGCCAGGGCGAGCAACAAAATGGCGGCGGCCCGGCGCGGCCCGGCGGCTCTCGCGAGAAAAGAAAGCGGGGGGGGGGGGAGCACCCGAGGGGAGGGGGGAGAGGAAGTCTCGCGAGAGGAGAGGGGGTGGCGACCTCGTAGCCTGTGGGGGGGCGGAAGTCTCGCGAGAGTGCGGCGCGGAGGGGGATGGGAAATGGAGGCGCGGCGAAGGGGGGGAAGTCTCGCGAGAAGATGGAGGAAAACGCGCGGGGGGGTGTGGTGGCGGCGTGAGCGCGAAGCCTCGCGAGGTTTGCGGGGTGGTGTTGGGGGAGGAGGGGGGAAGTCTCGCGAGAGCAGAGAGGAGCCGGGGGGGGCGCCGCGGGGTATGCCGGGAGCGGGCGCTCCCGCGCGGGAACGGCGTGGGGAGGGGAGAGGGGGAGGGAAGGAAGATGGCGGCGGGAGGCGCGTGGCGCCGGGCCCCGCCCCCTCGCCCAGGTCTCGCGAGAGCTGCGGGGAAGGGCCGCGGTAGTCTCGCGAGACTTCCCGAGCGGAGAGCCCTCATGGGAAGTGGAGGCCCGGGCGCGGAGCGCGCTGGGAGTTGTAGTCCCGCCCCCAACGGCCTCCCCGCCCCGGGTCCTAAAGCCCCTCCCTCCCCCACCATGGCTCCCATAGGTGCCGCAGGAACCCGTGTCATCACAGCCCCGCCAGTGACCTCATCGCCCCCCCAGTGACATCACGGCTCAGGCAGCAAGTCATCCAGTAAAGCTTTACTGGGACCCCGGCTGACCCCAGAGGCTCATGGGAAGCTCCGGTTGACACCAGCCTCAGAGGCTCATGGGAGGCTCCAGTTGACACCAGCCCTGGAGGCTCATGGGAGGCTCCAGTTGACACTAGCCCCAGAGGCTCATGGGAGGCACAGGTTGATGTCAGCCCCACCAGCCCCAGAGGCTCATGGGGGTTTTGGGAGACTCTGACCCCAGAGGCTCATGGGAGGTTCCAGTTGACACCAGCCCCAGAGGCTCATGGGAGGTTCCGGTTGACACCAGCCCCAGAGGCTCATGGGAGGCACAGGTTGATGTCAGCCCCACCAGCCCCAGAGGCTCACGGGAGGTTTTGGGAGACTCTGACCCCAGAGGCTCATGGGAGGTTCCGGTTGACACCAGCCCCAGAGGCTCATGGGAGGCTCTGGTTGACACCAGCCCCAGAGGTTCATGGGAGGCTCCGGTTGACACTAGCCCCAGAGGCTCATAGGAGGCTCTGGTTGACTCTGACCCCAGAGGCCCATGGGAGGCTCCGATTGACACCAGCCCCAGAGGTTCAAGGGAGGCTCCGATTGACACCAGCCCCAGAGGCTCACGGGAGGGTCTGGTTGACATCAGCCCCAGAGGCTCATGGGAGGCTCTGGTTGACACCAGCCCCAGAGACTCATGGGAAGCTCTGGCTGACACTAGCCCCGGACGCTCATGGCAGGCTCTGGTTGATGTCAGCCCCATCAGCCCCAGGGACTCATGGGAGGCTCCGCTTGACACGGGCCCCAGAGGCTGGTGGGAGGCTCTGGTTGACATCAACCCGAGAGGCTCATGGGAGGCTCTGGTTGACACCAGCCCCAGAGACTCATGGGAAGCTCTGGCTGACACTAGCCCCGGACGCTCATGGCAGGCTCTGGTTGATGTCAGCCCCATCAGCCCCAGGGACTCATGGGAGGCTCCGCTTGACACGGGCCCCAGAGGCTGGTGGGAAGCTCTGGTTGACATCAACCCGAGAGGCTCATGGGAGGTTCCAGTTGACATCAGCCCTGTCAGCCCTAGAGGCTCATGGGAGGCTCTGGCTGACACAAGCCCCAGAGGCTCATGGGAGGCTCTGGTTGACGTCAGCCTTGTAAGACCAAGAGGCTCATGGGAGGCTCCAGCTGACACCACCTCCCAAGCCCCTAATGGGCCCTCCTAGACTCCTACAGCCCCCCGACCCCAAAATACCCCCCCAATGTACCTGCAGCCCAACTGCCCCCCAACAACTGCCCCCAGCTCCCCTCTCCCACCCCCGCCCCCAACTGCCCCCACTCCCAACTGCCCCCACATCTGCCCCCTTTAACTGCCCCCAATTGCTCCTACTGCCCCATACCTGCCCCCCAACTGCCGCCCCAGGCCCACCGCTGCCCCCACCTCTGCCCCTCCACACCAACTGCCCCCCAGCCCCACAACTGCCCCCAATCATCCCCCAGCCCAACTGCCCCACACCTGCTCCCCAGCCCCACAACGGCCCCGCACCTGCCTCCCAACTACCGCCCCAGCCCCATCGCTGCCCCCACTTCTGCCCCCCACCCCAACTGCCCCCCAGCCCCACAACTGCCCCAATTCCTCCAATCATCCCTCAGCCCCACAACTACCCCCTCAACTGCCCCCCAGCCCCACAACGGCCCCTTAGTCATTCTCCAGCCCAACTGCCCCCTCAACTGCCTCCCCAGCCCCACAACTGCCCCAACTGCTCCCAATCATCCCCCAGCCCCACAACTGTCCCCTCAACTGCCCCCCAGCCCCACAACTGCAACTGCCCCCTAATCATCCCCCAGCACAACTGCCCCCTCAACTGCCTCCACTGCCCCACAACTGCCTCAACTTCCCCCTAATTATCCCCCAGCCCCACAACTGCCCCCTCAACTGCCCCCACTGCCCCACAACTGCCCCCAATCATCCCCCAGCCCCACAAATGCCCCCTCAACTGCCCCCACTGCCCCACAACTGCCCCCAATCATCCCCCAGCCCCACAAATGCCCCCTCAACTGCCCCCACTGCCCCACAACTGCCCCAACCATCCCCCAGCCCCACAACTGCCCCCTCAACTGCCCCCACTGCCCCAACTGCCCCAATCATCCCCCAGCCCCACAACTGCCCCCTCAACTGCCCCCTCAACTGCCCCCACTGCCCCACAACTGCTCCAACTGCCCCCAATCATCCCCCAGCCCCCTCAACTGCCCCCTCAACTGCCCCCCCAGCCCCACAACTGCCCCCAAATTGCCCCCACTGCCTCACATTTGCCCCCACCGCCCCACAACTACCCCCATGGCCGCCCCCAGCCCCCTCAACCGCCCCCCAGGCCCACAACTGGCCCCCCGCCCCCGCCTCCCACCTCCCGCTGCGGCCCCGCCAATGGGCGCGCGCCTTGCTGCCGGCCGCCGCCGGCGCGGGCCAATGGGCGCGCGGCTTGCTGGGGGGGGGGCGGGGGGCGGAGGAAGGGCAGGGGGAGGCGGGCGCCGCCGCGGCGAAGGGCAGGAGGCGGGGCCGCCGAAGCCGCCGCCGCCATCTTGGGTGAGGGCGGGAGGGGGGGTGCCCTTAAAGGGACCGCCCGGCTAGCACGCGGCGCCTTAGCAACAGCCCCTAGCAACGGCCCCTAGCAACCAGCCCCCTAGCAACCAGCCACCAGAGCAACTGTGCCCTAGCAACCAGCCCTAGCAACCATACATCCTGTGGCCCCTATTAACCCCCAATCCCTCCTGCTGCCCCCGTGTGGTCCTGGGGCTCTATACAACCCCCTATGGACCCCCATAGCGACCCCCTACGGACCCCCTATAACGCCCATAGGGGCTCTATAACCCCCTGCAGCCCCCCCCCGCCATTCCATAACCCCCCTATAGGCTCCCAATAACTCCTAGAGGAGCTCAATAACTCCTATAGGACCTCAATCGCTTCCCTATAGGCTCCTGACAATGCTATATGCGTTCCCGTAACCCCCCTACATGCCCTGCAGGCCACCCTACAGCCCCTATATATCCCTTTACAGCCCCCCCTCCATCAGCCCCTACAGATCGGCTCTAACCCCCTAGCGCTCTCCTACCCCCGCTATACAGTCTGCTCTCCTACAGACCCCCTATAGGCTTCTACCACCCTCTATAGGCCCCGTAACCCCCAGCAGTTTCTATAGACTTTCCATAATCTCTTATAGACCCTACACAGTTCTTACGAGCCCCAAGTCTCCACGGCCACGCTATATAGCTCCTATATAGCCTCTCCTATATCTTCTATGCCTCCTATAGGGCCATAAAGCACACTTTTTTCCTCCGTTTACCCATCTATGGCCCCTATGCCCCCCCATAACTTCCTATATAGCCCCCTATATCTCCCTATAGCCCCCGTAGAGCCCCTACACACCCCGTTTCCCCCCCCCGTGACCCCCGGGACCCCCCATACATCCCCCCCCCCGGAACCCCTATAGATCCCCTATAGCCCCTCCCCCACACGCCTCCTCCAACCCCCTAGAGCCCCTGGGCGCCCCCTATAGGCGCCCCCTCCCCAGCCCCTCTACAGCCCCCCCCCGCCCCTCGAGGGCCACGGCGGTGGGCGGGGCCACAGCCACCACCAGCCCCCTCGCCTTCCCATTGGTTCCCGCCGCCCACCAATGGGGGAAGCACGGGGCGGGGCCAAGGAGCTGGGGGCGGGGCCCGAGGGGGAGGACAGGCCTAAGGGGGGGGGGAGCAGGCCCCAGGGGCGGGGCTTGGGGAAAGGGGCGGGGCCTGAAGGGCCAGGGGCGGGGCCTGAAGGGCTGGGGGCGGGGTCACGGCCACCCAAACACCGCGGGGGGGGGATGGGATCACCAACTCCTTTTTTTTTTTTGCTTTTTTTCCTGTTTTTATTACAATTTTGCATTTTTACCTTTTTTCTCTTTTTTTTCTCTTTTTTTTATCTAAAAGGAGCAGAAAGAACGTCCAGAAAAAAAAATATATAACCCCAAAACCCCCGGTTTCACCCCAAAACGCACACGGGGGGGGAAGGGGGGGCTCACGGGTGTCCCCTGGCGTCATGGGAGGGGACACGCGTGTCCCTGGGGGTCAAAGGGGTCCCCAGGGCTCATAGGAGGGGACACGCATGTCCCTGGGGGGTCACAGGTGTCCCCAGGGGCCAGGGGAGGGGACACGCGTGTCCCTGGGGGGGGGTCACAGGGGTCCCCAGGGGCCGGGGATCTGGGAGGGGACACGGGTGGGGGTCACAGGCGTCCCCAGGGGTCACGGGCGCCCCAAGGGGACACAGGGAAAGGGAAACCCTTGACCCCAGGGACGCGGGATGGGACACGCGTGTCCCCTAGGACGACACAGGACAGGACCTGCCTGGGACAGGACGTGCATGTCCCCTGGGACGCCGCGTGTCCCCCGGAATGACACAAGATGGGACACACATGTCCCCCGCGATGGGACACACGTGCCCCAGGATGACACACGACGCGACACGCGTGTCCTCCGGGACGGGACGCGTGTCCCCCGGGTCGGGACACGCGTGTCCCCCGGAATGACACGGGACGGGACACGCACGTCCCCTGAGACAAGACACACGTGCCCCAGGACGACACATGACACGTGTGTCCCGCAGGACGACACGGGACGGGACACGTGTCCCCCGGGACAGGACATGCGTGTGCCAGGACGATACAGGATGGGACACGCGTGTCCCCGGGAATGACACGGGATGGGACCCGCCTGCCCCAGGATGATACACTACGCAACACGCGTGTCCCCTGGAATGACGTGGCCCCTGGGACAGGACACACGTGGCCCCCGGGACGACACGGGACGGGACGCGTGGCCCCCGGGACGGGCCACGCGTGCGCCGGGACAGGACACGGGACGGGCCACGGGCGTCCCCGTACCCTCAGGAGAACCCAGCCGCGTCCCCGTGTCCCCGGGAGGGCTCAGCCGCGTCCCCGGGAGGGCACAGGCCGAGGCGCCGCCAGGTCACGCGTGTGCGGGCGGGGGGCTCACAGGAAGTAGTCGGCCACGGGCTTCTTGGAGGGGATGCCGCGGGTCTCCTGCGGCGCCGCCTCGAAGATGATGAACTCCTTCTGCAGGTGCTCGTCCAGCTCCAAGATGGCCGCCACGTTGCCACACCTGCGGGGACGGGGACGTCACCCGACGCCTGCGGACGTCTCGGAGCCCCCACACGCGTGTCCCTTCACCTCGGTTACCGGCCGTGACTGCCCGGCCTCGGTCATGTCACCTCGTCCCTCATCATGTTCACCCATCCCTGGTCACGTTCCCCCCGTCCTCGGTCACGTCACCTCGGCCCTGGTCATGTCACCTCGTCCCTGGTCACGTTCCCCCCGTCCTCGGTCATGTCACCTCGGCCCTGATCATGTCACCTCGGCCCTGGACATGTTCACCCATCCCCGGTCACGTTCCCCCCGTCCTCGGTCACGTCACCTCGGCCCTGATCATGTTCACCCATACCCGGTCACGTTCCCCCCGTCCTCGGTCATGTCACCTCGGCCCTGCTCATGTTCACCCCATCCCTGGTCATGTCACCTCGTCCCCGGTCACGTTCCCCCTGTTCCCGTCCTCGGTCACGTTCCCCTTGTCCTCATTCTCCTCGTCCTCGGTCACATCTCCTCCGTCCCTGTCCCCAGTCGCGTCCCGCTGTCCCCGTCCTCGGTCATGTCCCCCTCGACCTGTCCCTAGCCATGTCCTCCTGTCCCCAGTCGCGTCCCGCTGTCCCCGTCCTCGGTCATGTCCCCTCTGTCCCATCCCTGGTCGCCTCCTCCTGTCCCCGGTCACGCTCCCTCATCCTCGCCCTTGGTCATGTCCCCCTTGTCCCCATCCCCGGTCATGTGTCCTCCGTCCCCATCCCTGGTCACCTCCCCCTCTCCCCGTCCCCAGTCATGTCCCCTCCGTCCTGTCCCCGGTCACCTCCTCCCGTCCCCAGTCACGTCCCCCCGTCCCCATCCTTAGTCACGTTCCCCCTCGTCCCACCCCCAGTCGCGTCCTTCTGTCCTCGTCCTCGGTCATGTTCCCCCCATCCCCGGTGACGTCCCCTCCGTCCCGTCCCCGGTCACCACCCGCATCCCCGCGTCCCTGTCCCCGGTCACCACCCGCCCCCATCCTCACTCAAGTCTCCCCATGTCCCCATCCCGTCCTCGGTCATGTCACCCCGTCCCCATCCCGTCCTCGGTCATGTCCCCCCATGTCCCCATCCCGTCCTTGGTCATGTCCCCTCGTCCCATCCCCAGTCGCGTCCTTCTGTCCTCGTCCTCGGTCACGTTCCCCCCATCCCCGGTGACGTCTCCTCCGTCCCGTCCCCGGTCACCACCTGTCCCCATCCTCACTCAAGTCTCCCCATGTCCCCATCCCGTCCTTGGTCACGTCCCCCCATGTCCCCATCCCGTCCTTGGTCACGTCCCCTCATCCCCATCCCGTCCTCGGTCATGTCACCTCGTCCCACCCCCAGTCGCGTCCTTCTGTCCTCGTCCTCGGTCACGTTCCCCCCATCCCCGGTGACGTCTCCTCCGTCCCGTCCCCGGTCACCACCCGCCCCCATCCTCAGTCAACTCCCCCCCCGTCCCCATCCCGTTCTCGGTCATGTCCCCTCATCCCCATCCCGTCCTCGGTCATGTCCCCCCATGTCCCCATCCCGTCCTTGGTCATGTCCCCTCATCCCCTTCCCGTCCTCGGTCATGTCCCCTCGTCCCACCCCCAGTCGCGTCCTTCTGTCCTCGTCCTCGGTCACGTTCCCCCCATCCCCGGTGACGTCTCCTCCGTCCCGTCCCCGGTCACCACCTGTCCCCATCCTCACTCAAGTCTCCCCATGTCCCCATCCCATCCTCGGTCATGTCACCCCGTCCCCATCCCGTCCTCGGTCATGTCCCCCCATGTCCCCATCCCGTCCTTGGTCATGTCCCCCCATGTCCCCATCCCGTCCTTGGTCACGTCCCCTCATCCCCATCCCGTCCTCGGTCATGTCCCCTCATCCCCATCCCGTCCTCGGTCACGTCCCCCCATGTCCCCATCCCGTCCTTGGTCATGTCCCCCCATGTCCCCATCCCATCCTCGGTCATGTCCCCCCATGTCCCCATCCCGTCCTCGGTCATGTCCCCTCATCCCCATCCCGTCCTCGGTCACGTCCCCCCATGTCCCCATCCCCAGTCGCGTCCTTCTGTCCTCGTCCTCGGTCACGTTCCCCCCATCCCCGGTGACGTCCCCTCCGTCCCGTCCCCGGTCACCACCCGCCCCCATCCTCACTCAAGTCTCCCCATGTCCCCATCCCGTCCTCGGTCATGTCCCCCCATGTCCCCATCCCGTCCTTGGTCACGTCCCCTCGTCCCCATCCCGTCCTCGGTCATGTCCCCTCGTCCCACCCCCAGTCGTGTCCTTCTGTCCTCGTCCTCGGTCATGTTCCCCCCATCCCCGGTGACGTCCCCTCCGTCCCGTCCCCGGTCACCACCCGCATCCCCGCGTCCCTGTCCCCGGTCACCACCCGCCCCCATCCTCACTCAAGTCTCCCCATGTCCCCATCCCGTCCTCGGTCATGTCCCCCCATGTCCCCATCCCGTCCTCGGTCATGTCCCCTCATCCCCATCCCGTCCTCGGTCATGTTCCCTCGTCCCATCCCCAGTCGTGTCCTTCTGTCCTCGTCCTCGGTCATGTTCCCCCCATCCCCGGTGACGTCCCCTCCGTCCCGTCCCCGGTCACCACCCGCATCCCCGCGTCCCTGTCCCCGGTCACCACCCGCCCCCATCCTCACTCAAGTCTCCCCATGTCCCCATCCCGTCCTCGGTCATGTCACCCCGTCCCCATCCCGTCCTCGGTCATGTCCCCCCATGTCCCCATCCCATCCTCGGTCATGTCCCCCCATGTCCCCATCCCGTCCTTGGTCACGTCCCCTCATCCCCATCCCGTCCTCGGTCATGTCCCCTCGTCCCACCCCCAGTCGCGTCCTTCTGTCCTCGTCCTCGGTCACGTTCCCCCCATCCCCGGTGACGTCCCCTCCGTCCCGTCCCCGGTCACCACCCGCATCCCCGCGTCCCTGTCCCCGGTCACCACCCGCCCCCATCCTCACTCAAGTCTCCCCATGTCCCCATCCCGTCCTCGGTCATGTCACCCCGTCCCCATCCCGTCCTCGGTCATGTCCCCCCATGTCCCCATCCCATCCTCGGTCATGTCCCCCCATGTCCCCATCCCGTCCTTGGTCACGTCCCCTCATCCCCATCCCGTCCTCGGTCATGTCCCCTCGTCCCACCCCCAGTCGCGTCCTTCTGTCCTCGTCCTCGGTCACGTTCCCCCCATCCCCGGTGACGTCTCCTCCGTCCCGTCCCCGGTCACCACCTGTCCCCATCCTCACTCAAGTCTCCCCATGTCCCCATCCCGTCCTTGGTCATGTCCCCCCATGTCCCCATCCCGTCCTCGGTCATGTCCCCCCATGTCCCCATCCCGTCCTCGGTCATGTCCCCCCATGTCCCCATCCCGTCCTTGGTCACGTCCCCTCATCCCCATCCCAACCTCGGTCATGTCCCCCCCCGTCCCCATCCCGTCCTCGGTCACGTCCCCCCATCTCCATCCCCGGTCACGTTCTCCGTCGTCGGGGACGTGTTAGAGCACCACGCTTGTCCCCGTGTCCCCGCGGGCGTCCCCCTCACCGGTAGCAGTAGTTGGGGGCGGACCAGACGGTGAGGACGGTCTCGCCGAAGTGCCACTTGTAGCCCTCCATGACGAGCTGGTGGGCCCGGCAGATCATGTCGATGTCGTTGGCCGCGTTGAACTGGGCCACCACGTCGCTGCCGAAGAGGTAGCCGGCGCCGCGCGGGGACACGCCCCAGCCCGTGGTGTCTGCCGCGCGTGGGGGGGGGACACACGCGTGTCGGCCACGGGGGGTCAGCCACGCACGGGGCACACGCGTGTCGGCCCCATGGGGGGACGTAGCCCAGCCTACGGGGTCGGCCACACGCATGGCACACGCGTGTCGGCCCCATGGGGGGACGTGGGCCAGCCTACGGGGTCGGCCACACGCATGGCACACGCGTGTCGGCCCCATGGGGGGACGTGGGCCAGCCTACGGGGTCGGCCACACGCATGGCACACGCGTGTCGGCCCCGCACGGGGACGTGGCCCAGCCTACGGGGTCGGCCACACGCATGGCACACGCGTGTCGGCCCCATGGGGGGACGTGGGCCAGCCTACGGGGTCGGCCACACGCATGGCACACGCGTGTCGGCCCCATGGGGGGACGTAGCCCAGCCTACGGGGTCGGCCACACGCATGGCACACGCGTGTCGGCCCCATGGGGGGACGTGGGCCAGCCTACGGGGTCGGCCACACGCATGGCACACGCGTGTCGGCCCCGCACGGGGACGTGGCCCAGCCTACGGGGTCGGCCACACGCATGGCACACGCGTGTCGGCCCCGCACGGGGACGTGGCCCAGCCTACGGGGTCGGCCACACGCATGGCACACGCGTGTCGGCCCCATGGGGGGACGTGGGCCAGCCTACGGGGTCGGCCACACGCATGGCACACGCGTGTCAGCCCCATGGGGGGACGTGGGCCAGCCTACGGGGTCGGCCACACGCATGGCACACGCGTGTCGGCCCAATGGGGGGACGTGGGCCAGCCCGTGGGGTCGGCCACACGCATGGCACACGTGTGTCGGCCCCATGGGGGGACGTGGCCCAGCCCGTGGGGTCGGCCACACGCATGGCACACGCGTGTCGGCCCCGCGCGGGGACGTGGGCCAGCCCATGGGGTCGGCCACACGCATGGCACACGCGTGTCGGCCCCGCGTAGGGACACGGGCCGGCCCGGGGGGGTCGGGCACACGCGTGTCGGCCCCGTGCGGGGACGTGGGCCAGCCCGTGGGGTCGGCCACACGCGTGGCACACGCGTGTCGGCCCCGCGCAGGGGGGACGCCGCCCAGTGCGTTGCGCCTCCAACACGCTTGCTACGTGTCAGCACCCCGCACAGACACCACCCGCCTGCACAGCCGGCAGCAGGCCTCGCGTGGGCTTAGCGTGCGCCTCGCGTGGGCTTAGCGTGCGCCTCGCGTGGGCTTAGCGTGCGCCTCGCGTGGGCTGCCTACCTTCGGGGTCGGACCAGAGCAGGTCGCACATGGGGCCGTCGTGGGGCACCTCCTGCTTGCGGTCGATGGTGCGGATCTGGTCCAGCGTCTGGATGGAGGGCGACAGGCCCCCGTGCACGCAGAAAATCTGCACGGCACACGCGTGTGCTTAGCGTGGGCCGTGCCGCCGGCCCCCCGCCGGCCTTCCCCCCCACCCCGCCGGGCTTTCCCGTGTCACCGCAGGGCGCCCCCGGCCCGCTGCCCAGCCCTTAGGCTCTGCGGCAGTGTAAGTTGGGCATGCAACACGCGTGTGCTTAGCATGTGCTTAGTATGTGCTGCACACTCGGCCTGCAAGAAGGAAGAGGGGCCTACGCTGTACCTCAGAACGACGTGGCCACGCGTAGGGACACGCAAGGTGCACAGTAAGGTGCCTAACATGCGTGTGCTTAGCGTGTGCTTAGCGTGTGCGGCACAGCCCCCCCGCAGGAGCGCCGCGGGGCTACCCAAGCACCCTGGGGCAGCACGGATGGACACGGGCAGGTCCCGGGTGAGCACAGCACAGCGTGCGACACCCATGTGCTTAGCGTGTGCTTAGCGTGTGCGGCATAGCCACCCCACAGGAGCGCCACGGGGCTACCCAAGCACCCTGGGGCAGCACGGATGGACACGGGCAGGTCCCGGGTGAGCACAGCACAGCGTGCGACACCCATGTGCTTAGCGTGTGCTTAGCGTGTGCGGCATAGCCACCCCACAGGAGCGCCACGGGGCTACCCAAGCACCCTGGGGCAGCACGGAGGGACACGGGCAGGTCCCGGGTGAGCAGAACGTGCAACACAACATGCATGTTTTTAGCGTGTGCTTAGCATGTGCGGCACAGCCACCCCGCAGGAGCGCTGCGGGGCTACCCAAGCACCCTGGGGCAGCACGGATGGACACGGGCAGGTCCCAGGTGAGCACAGCACAGCGTGCGACACCCATGTGCTTAGCGTGTGCTTAGCGTGTGCGGCACAGCCACCCCGCAGGAGCGCCGCGGGGCTACCCAAGCACCCTGGGGCAGCACGGATGGACACAGGCAGGTCCCAGGTGAGCACAGCACAGCGTGCGACACCCATGTGCTTAGCGTGTGCTTAGCGTGTGCGGCATAGCCACCCCGCAGGAGCGCCACGGGGCTACCCAAGCATCCTGGGGCAGCACGGATGGACACAGGGAGGTCCCGGGTGAGCACAGCACAGCGTGCGACACCCATGTGCTTAGCGTGTGCTTAGCGTGTGCGGCACAGCCACCCCGCAGGAGCGCCGCGGGGCTACCCAAGCACCCTGGGGCAGCACGGAGGGACACGGGCAGGTCCCGGGTGAGCAGAACGTGCGACACAACATGCATGTTTTTAGCGTGTGCTTAGCGTGTGCGGCACAGCCCCCCCACAGGAGCGCCACGGGGCTACCCAAGCACCCTGGGGCAGCACGGAGGGACACGGGCAGGTCCCGGGTGAGCAGAACGTGCGACACAACATGCATGTTTTTAGCGTGTGCTTAGCGTGTGCGGCACAGCCACCCCGCAGGAGCGCCGCGGTGCTACCCAAGCACCCTGGGGCAGCACGGAGGGACACGGGCAGGTCCCGGGTGAGCACAGCACAGCGTGCGACACCCATGTGCTTAGCGTGTGCTTAGCGTGTGCGGCATAGCCACCCCGCAGGAGCGCCACGGGGCTACCCAAGCACCCTGGGGCAGCACGGAGGGACACGGGCAGGTCCCGGGTGAGCAGAACGTGCAACACAACATGCATGTTTTTAGCGTGTGCTTAGCGTGTGCGGCACAGCCCCCCCCACAGGAGCGCCGCGGGGCTACCCAAGCACCCTGGGGCAGCACGGATGGACACGGGCAGGTCCCGGGTGAGCACAGCACAGTGTGCGACACCCATGTGCTTAGTGTGTGCTTAGCGTGTGCGGCACAGCCACCCCGCAGGAGCGCCGCGGGGCTACCCAAGCACCCTGGGGCAGCACGGATGGACATGGGCAGGTCCCAGGTGAGCAGAACGTGCGACACAACATGCATGTTTTTAGTGTGTGCTTAGCATGTGCAGCACAGCCACCCCGCAGGAGCGCTGCGGGGCTACCCAAGCACCCTGGGGCAGCACGGATGGACACGGGCAGGTCCCAGGTGAGCACAGCACAGCGTGCGACACCCATGTGCTTAGCGTGTGCTTAGCGTGTGCGGCACAGCCACCCCGCAGGAGCGCCGCGGGGCTACCCAAGCACCCTGGGGCAGCACGGAGGGACACAGGGAGGTCCCAGGTGAGCACAGCACAGCGTGCGACACCCATGTGCTTAGCGTGTGCTTAGCGTGTGCGGCATAGCCACCCCGCAGGAGCGCCACGGGGCTACCCAAGCACCCTGGGGCAGCACGGAGGGACACGGGCAGGTCCCGGGTGAGCACAGCACAGCGTGCGACACCCATGTGCTTAGCGTGTGCTTAGCGTGTGCGGCATAGCCACCCCGCAGGAGCGCCGCGGGGCTACCCAAGCACCCTGGGGCAGCACGGATGGACACAGGGAGGTCCCGGGTGAGCAGAACGTGCGACACAACATGCATGTTCTTAGCGTGTGCTTAGCGTGTGCAGCACAGCCACCCCGCAGGAGCGCCGCGGGGCTACCCGCAGGCCCCGGGGGGGCGCTCACCTTGCCGTCGATGATGGCGGAGAGGCTGAGGTAGTCGAAGATCTCGGTGCAGTAGCGCCAGACGGTGACGGAGCCGTACTTGCGCAGGCACTCGTCGTAGAAGCCGTAGACCTGCGTGATCTGCCGGCTCTCGTGGTTGCCCCGGATCAGCGTGATGCGGTCGGGGTAGCGCACCTGCGGCGCCCGCACGTCTGGGTCCTCCCGGACGCCTGGGTCCTTCCCCCCCGCCCCGGACGCCTGGGTCCCCTCTGGTCCCAGGCACCTGGAAGCCTCCTGGACACTTGGGTCCCCGTCCCCCAACCCCGGACACCTGGGACCCCTCCCCGGATGCCTGGATCCCTTCTCACTCCAGACGCTTGAATGTCACCAGGACGCCTGGGTCCCTCCCCGGACGCCTGGGCCCCTTCTTGCTCCAGACACCCTCCCCCCCCCCCACCAGACATTTGGTTTGCACACAAAGGGGCCTGGCTCCTCCCGGACACCTGGGCCCCTCTTTCCTACCCTCCTGTCCCCCCCCCCGGCCCGGACACCTGGGTCCCTCCTCATCCCTCCCGGACGCCTGGGCCCCACCTTGAGGGCGAGGAGCAGCAGGAAGGTCTCGACGCTGTAGAAGCCCCGGTCCACGAAGTCGCCCATGAACAGGTAGTTGGTCTCGGGGACGTCACCCCCCACCTGCGGGGGGGGGGTAATTAGGGAGGAAAGCAATTAGGGACTGAGCAGAGCAATTAGGCAGGTAATTACGGCCCACAGAGCAATTAAGGAAGCTACCAAGCCCCCCCCCCCACCCCAAGCAAACAAAACACCTAATTAATAATTAGGGAAAGCTGTCTGGGGCTGGGGGGGGTAATTAAGGGGGTGATTAGCAGCTACGGGGCAATTACAGCAGCAAATAGGTCTAAGGGAAGCAGTTAGGGGCCGGGGGGGGTAATTAAGACAGTAATTAAGGGCTACGGGGCAATTACGGGGGCAAAAAAGGCTGAAAGGAGCAGCTAGGAGCTCGGGGGCAATTCGGGGGGATATTTGGGACCGGGGGGCAATTAAGGGAGTAATTAGGGCCTGGGAGGAGTTGGGGGGGGCAATTAGGGCTAGCGGGGGCAAGTAGGGGCTGGGGGAGGCAATTAAGAGGATAATTAGCAACTGAGAGATAATCGGGGAAGCTATTTGCGGCTGGGAGGGGCAATTAGTGATGGGGCAATTAGGGAGATAATTAGCTCCAGGGGAGCCAAAAAGGTGCTGAAGGGGCAATTCAAGGCTGGGGGGGCAATTTGGGGGGGGGCTGTTGGGCATGGGGGGGGGCAATTAGGGGCTCTAGAGCAATTAGGAGTGGGTGGGGGAAACCCAGGGGAGCAATTAGGGACTGAGAAGAGCAATTAACACGTAATCAGGGGCAACTACAGAGGCAACTAGGGCTTGTGGGGCAATTAGCAGGGGCAATTAGGCAGCCATTAGGGGCAATTAGGCCTCAAACTAGCAAACTAACGAGGCAAAGGAGCAATTAGGAGCCAGGGCTAATTGAGGACCACATAAATAACTCATAATCAGAGAGCAATTAGCAGTGGGGGGGGGCAATTAAGCCCAGAAAAGATAATTAACAGGAACAACTAAAGATAAGAAACAACAACAGGGACAAATAGCCTGGGGGGCAATTAACAACCATGGGAATAATTAGCAACCAGGGCAGCAATTAGGGGGGGCAATGAGCGGTTGGGGGGCAGTCAAGCCTGAACTGGGGGCAATTAAGGGGGTGCAATTAAAAAGGGAGGTCAATTAAGGGGGTAATTAAGCGAGAAGAGTTAAAAAGCGGAGTGATAATCGCACATCAGGCACTAATTAAGCAGATAACAAACAATCAGAGATAATCGGCTACTGAAAAAGGGTAATTAAACACCGATAGGACTAACTAAGCGTGGGGGGGTCTACTGGGGGGTAATTAAGTCGGGGCGGGGGGCAATTAGCAGGGCGACTCACCCGGAAGAGCTCCTTGAGGTCGTAAAACTGCCCATGGATGTCGCCGCACACCTGGGCGGGGGGGCAAAACGGGGGGGTGAGGGGGGCAAATCCGCCCCCTAATTACCCCCTCCAAGCCCTAATTACCCCCTCCGAGGCCTAATTAGCCCCGCTAATCGCCCCGCTCACCGTCACGGGCGAGTCCACCCGCTGCACGTTGCTCTCCTCCACCAGGATCTCCCTGCGGGACGGCCCTTCGTCAGCGGCCCGCCGGCGGGTTAATTGCCCCGCCGAGGGGCTAACGAGCCCGGTGGGGGTTAATTACCCCCGTGCGGGGGTTAATTGCCCCCCCCCCCGGGGTACCTGGCCTTGGCGCAGAGGGCCTTCACCTCGCTCTCCTTGATGAGCTCGCAGCGCCGCAGCTGCTCGATCTGCCGGTCCAGGTCGCTCGGCTCCCCCATGGCCCTGCCCCCCTAATTAACTGTTAATTAGCCCCCCCTAATTACCCCCATGACTTAATTTTGCCCCCTTTTCCCCAACGGCAGCTAGGCTCGTCCCCCCCCCATCGGTGCTGGCTCGTCAATCCCAGGTGACGTGAAATGGCCACTTGGGGGGGGGACGGTAATTGCCCCCCCCATCAGGGCTAATTAACCCCCCCCACAACCCCTAATTGCCCCCCCCGGACACCACAGCCCCCCTCCTCGTTGCCCCCCACCCCTAATTGCCCCCCGACTCCCTACCTGCTCAATAGCCCCCCCAATGCCCTAACTGCCCCCCAGCACCCCCAATTGCCCCCCAAATGCCCCTAACAGCCCCCCCTCAAGCCCCTAACTGCCCCCGACACCCCCAAGTGCCCCCAACAGCCCCTAATTACCCCCCCCGAGCCCCTAATCGCTCCCCGGACCCCTCAGTTGCCCTCCACCCCCCCAAAAGCCCCCCCCAGCCCCCCCTGAACTGCCCCTCCGTTGCCTTCAATTGCCCCCAGACCCCCCCAACTCCGCTTGCACCCCCCAAATGCCCCCCCAGGCCCCAACGGCCCCCCCAACCCCCCGACGACCCCCAAATGCCCCCCCAAGGCCCCAACGGCCCCCCCAACCCCCCGACGACCCCCAAATGCCCCCCCCAAGGCCCCAACGGCCCCCCCGACCCCCCGACGACCCCCAAAGTGACCCAAAAATCCCCAAGTGCCCCTAAAGACCCCCAAAGTGACCCCCCCCCACCGCTCCCAAAAAAAACCCCCAGCCTGACCCCAAATCGCGCCAGCGCTCTGCAAAACATCCCAACGGGCCCCCATTGCCCCCCCAACTCCCCCCAACTGTCCCCTAAATCCCCTCAATTGCCCCCCAAATCCAAAACGTCCCCCCCAAACCTGCCCACCCCCCTCGCCAACGGAGCCAAAACCCTCCCAACTGCCCCCGAAATCCCTCCGGCTCCCCCAAACTCCCCCAACAGCCCCTGAATCCCTTCAAGTCTCCCCAAACCCCTCAAACCGCCCCCCGAAACCCCTCAAACTGCCCCAAACTGCCCCCAAACCGCAAGTGGCCCCCAAAATCCCTCAAACTGCCCCCAAATATCCCCCCAGCTGTCCCCAAACTGCCCCCAAACTGTCACCTACGCCAACAGCCTCCAAACCCCCCCAAACTGTCCCAAAACCCCCAAACTGCCCCAAAACCTCAACCGCCTCCAAAGACCCCCAAAACCGCCCCCAAACACCCCCCAAACTGCTCCCACCCCCTCAAACTGTCACCAAAGCCCCCAAACTGCCCCCACAACACCCCAACTACCCCCAAACTGCCCCCAAACCCTCCAAACTACCCCCAAAGACCCTCCAACACCCCCAAAACCACCCCCAACCCCCCCAAACCGTCCCAACACCCCATCTACCCCCAAACTGCCCCCCAAACTGCCCCCAAAGACCCTCCAAAATGTCCCAAACTCCCCCAAACTGCCCCAAAACCCCAACTGCCCCCAAAGACCCCCAAAACCACCCCCAAACACCCCCCAAACTGTCCCCAAACCCCCCAAACTGCCCCCACAACACCCCAACTACCCCAAACCTGCCCCCAAACCCCTCAAACTGTCCCCAAAACCCAAACTGCCCCCAAACTGTCCCAAAAGACCCCCAAACCCCCAACCTGTCCCCAAACACCCCCAAACTGCTCCTAACCCCCTCAAACTGCCCCCACAACACCCCAACTACCCCCAAACTGCCCCCAAAGACCCCCAAAACCTCCAAACTGTCCCCAAACCGCTCCCAACCCCCTCAAACTACCCCCACAACACCCCAACTACCCCCAACTGCCCCCCAAAACCCCCAACCTGCCCCCAAACACCCCCAACCCCCTCAAACTGTCCCCAAAACCCCTCAAACTGCCCCAATACCCCAACTACCCCCAAAGACCCCCAAAACCCCCCAACCTGCCCCCAAACAACCCCCCAAACCGCCCCAACACCCCAACTACCCCCGAACTGCCCCAAAACACCCAACCTGTCCCCAAACACCCCGAAACCACCCCCAACCCCCTCAAACTGCCCCCACAACACCCCAACTACCCCCAGCTGCCCCCCAAACTGCCCCCAAACCCCCAACTGCACCCAAACACCCCCAAAACCCCCCAACTGCCCCCAAACACCCCCAAAACCCCCCAACCTGCCCCCAAACACCCCCAAACCGCCCCCAACCCCCTCCACCTGTACCCAAAACCCCCCAAACCGCCCCCGCAACACCCCAACTACCCCCAAACTGCCCCCAAACACCCCCGAAACCCCCCAACCTGCCCCCAAACAACCCCCCTAACCGCCCCAACACCCCAACTACCCCCGAACTGCCCCAAAACACCCAACCTGTCCCCAAACACCCCGAAACCGCCCCCAACCCCCTCAAACTGCCCCAACACCCCAACTACCCCCAACTACCCCCCAAACTGCCCCCAAACCCCCAACTGCCCCCAAACACCCCCGAAACCCCCCAACCTGCCCCCAAACACCCCCAAACCGCCCCCAACCCCCTCCACCTGTACCCAAAACCCCCCAAACCGCCCCCGCAACACCCCAACTACCCCCCAACTGCCCCCAAACACCCCCAAAACCCCCAAACTGCCCCCAAACACCCCCAAAACACCCCCAAAACCCCCCAACCTGCCCCCAACCCCCCCCAAACCGCCCCCGCAACACCCCAACTACCCCCCCAACCCCCCCACACCGCCCCTAGAACCCCCCAGCCGCCCCCAAAAACCAACCGGCCCCCAACCGGCCCCCCCCGAACCCCCCCGGCGACCCCCGAACCCGCCGCGGGTCGCACCCGGCCGCCGCCGCCGCCGCGCGTCACTTCCGGCCCCGGCCCCGCCCACCGGCGGGACGGAAGTGACGTGCGGGAGGGCCGCCCCGCAGGGCGTGACGTCACGGGGCGCGAGCCAGTGGGCGGGGAGAGCTCGCCGGGGGCTCCCCGGACGCCTGGGCCCTTCCCCAGGGCGCCTGGGCCCTCCAGGACACCTGGGCCCCTCCCCGGACGCCTGGGCCCCTCCCCGGACGCCTGGGCCCCTCCCCGGACGCCTGGGTCCTTCCCCGGACTCCTGGGTCCCTCCCGGACTCCTGGGTCCTTCCCGGACACCTGGGTCCTTCCCCGGACTCCTGGGCCCCTCCCGGACTCCTGGGCCCCTCCCCGGACGCCTGGGCCCCTCCCCGGACGCCTGGGTCCCTCCCAGATGCCTGGGCCCCTCCCGGACACCTGGGTCCCTCCCAGATGCCTGGGCCCCTCCCGGACACCTGGGTCCTTCCCTGGACTCCTGGGCCCCTCCCTGGATGCCTGGGCCCCTCCCTGGATGCCTGGGCCCCTCCCGGACGCCTGGGCCCCTCCTGGACACCTGGGCCCCTCCCAGACACCTGGGTCCCTCCCAGATGCCTGGGTCCTTCCCTGGACTCCTGGGCCCCTCCCGGATGCCTGGGCCCCTCCCGAACTCCTGGGTCCCTCCCCAGATGCCTGGGTCCCTCCCCGGACACCTGGGTCCCCCCGGACGCCTGGGCCCCTCCCGGACACCTGGGCCCCTCCCCGGACTCCTGGGTCCTTGTCAGGACACCTGGGTCCTTCCCGGACGCCTGGGCCCCTCCCCGGATGCCTGGGCCCTCCCCAGACACCTCGGTCCCTCCCCGGACGCCTGGGCCCCTTCCTGGACACCTAGGCCCTCCCGAACACCTGGGCCCTCCTGGACTCCTGGGCCCCTTCCTGCCCGGACACCTGGGCCCCTCCCGGACGCCTGGGCCCCTCCCAGACACCTGGACCCCTCCCCGGATGCCTGGGCCCTCCCAGCCGCCTGGGTCCCTCCCGGATGCCAGGGCCCCTCCCAGACACCTAGGTCCCTCCCCAGACACCTCGGCCCTTCCCTGGGCCCTTCCCCAGACGCCTGGGCCCCTCCCCGGACACCTGGGTCCCTCCCCGGACACCTGGGCCCATTACAGACGCTTGGTTCCCTCTGGGACGCCTGGGCCCCTCTCCGGACATCTCTGCCCTTCCCCGGACTCCTGGGCCCCCTCCCCAGACGCCTGGGTCCTTCCAGGACACCTGGGCCCTTCCCGGATGCCTGGGCCCCTCTCAGACGCCTGGGTCCCTCCCCGGATGCCTGGGCCCCTCCCCGGACCCCTGGGCCCCTCCCCGGACAGCTGGGTCCCTCCCCGGACACCTGGGCCCATTACAGACACTTGGTTCCCTCCGGGACGCCAGGGCCCCTCCCCGGATGCCTGGGTCCCTCCCCGGATGCCTGGGCCCCTCCCTGGACTCCTGGGCCCCCTCCCTGGACACCTGGGTCCCTCCAGGACGCCTGGGCCCCTTCCTGGACACCTGGGTCCCTCCAGGACGCCTGGGCCGCTCCCCGGACACCTGGGCCCATTACAGACGCTTGGTTCCCTCCCGGACACCTGGGCCCCTCCCGGACACCTGGGCCCCTCCCCGGACACCTGGGCCCCTTCCCCGGACACCTGGGCCCATTACAGACGCTTGCTTCCCTCCGGGACACCTGGGCCCCTTCCCGGATGCCCTGGTCCTTCCCAGACTCCTGGGCCTCCTCCCCGGACGCCTGGGCCCTCCCGGACACCTGGGCCCTCCCCGGATGCCCTGGTCCTTCCCGGACGCTTGGGCCCCCGTCCCCGGACGCCTGGGCCCCCTCCCCCGGACACCTGGGCCCTTCCCGGACGCCTGGGCCCCTCTCAGACGCCTGGGCCCCTCCCCGGACACCTGGGCCCCTCCCCGGACACCTGGGTCCCCCCGGACACCTGGGCCCATTACAGACACTTGGTTCCCTCCGGGACGCCAGGGCCCCTCCCTGGACACCTGGGTCCCTCCCCGGATGCCTGGGCCCCTCCCTGGACTCCTGGGTCCCTCCAGGACGCCTGGGTCCCTCCAGGACGCCTGGGCCCCTTCCTGGACACCTGGGTCCCTCCAGGACGCCTGGGCCCCTCCCAGACGCCTGGGCCCCTCCCCCGGACACCTGGGTCCCTCCCAGATGCCTGGGCCCATTACAGACGCTTGGTTCCCTCCGGGACGCCTGGGCCCCTCTCCGGACATCTCTGCCCTTCCCTGGACTCCTGGGCCCCCTCCCCAGACGCCTGGGTCCTTCCAGGACACCTGGGCCCTTCCCGGATGCCTGGGCCCCTCTCAGACGCCTGGGTCCCTCCCCGGACAGCTGGGTCCCTCCCCGGACAGCTGGGCCCATTACAGACACTTGGTTCCCTCCCGGACGCCAGGGCCCCTCCCTGGACACCTGGGTCCCTCCCCGGATGCCTGGGCCCCTCCCTGGACTCCTGGGCCCCCTCCCTGGACACCTGGGTCCCTCCAGGACGCCTGGGCCCCTTCCTGGACACCTGGGTCCCTCCAGGACGCCTGGGCCGCTCCCCGGACACCTGGGCCCATTACAGACGCTTGGTTCCCTCCGGGACACCTGGGCCCCTCCCGGACACCTGGGCCCCTCCCCGGACACCTGGGCCCCTCCCCGGACACCTGGGTCCCCTCCCCCGGCCGCCCGGGCCCCCCAAGACGCGGGTGCGGAGGCAGATGCCGTTTATTGCCGGAGCGGGAGAGGCGGCGGCGGCGGGGGGGGGGCGGGGCGGCCCCGGACGCCGGGGCCCCTCAGTAGGCGTGGTTGGAGATGAAGAGGGACTCGCTGGCGGCGGCCCCCGCCGGCCCGCTGGGCGCGTACTTGCCCTGGCACGCCAGCGAGTTGGCCTGCGGGCGCAGGGAGCCGCGCGTCACGCCGCGGACGCCCGCGCTCCCCCCGTCCCCCCGTCCCACCAGGACCCCCGTCCCCATGTCACCACGTCCCACCAGGACCTCCATCTCCACGTTCTCATGTCCCACCACAACCCCCATCACCACGTCACCACGTCCCACCAGGACCTCCATCTCCACGTCCTCACGTCCCACCACAACCCCCATCACCACGTCACCACGTCCCACCAGGACCTCCATCTCCACGTTCTCATGTCCCACCACAACCCCCATCACCACATCACCACGTCCCACCAGGACCTCCATCTCCACGTCCTCGTGTCCCACCACGACCCCCGTCCCCATGTCCCCATGTCCCACCAGGACCCACATCCCCATGTCCCACCACGACCCACGTCCCCATGTTCTCATGTCCCACCAGGACCTTCATCTCCACGTCCTCATGTCCCACCACGACCCCCGTCACCACGTCCCCATGTCCCCATGTCCCACCACGACCCACGTCCCCATGTCCTTATGTCCCACCAGGACCTTCATCTCCATGCCCCCACGTCCCACCACAACCCCCGTCCCCACGTCCCACCAGGACCTCCATCTCCACGTCCTCGTGTCCCACCACGACCCCCGTCCCCACGTCCCACCAGGACCTCCATCTCCACGTCCTCATGTCCCACCACGACCCCCGTCCCCCCGTCCCACCAGGACCTCCGTCTCCACGTCCTCATGTCCCACCATGACCCCCGTCACCACGTCCCACCAGGACCTCCATCTCCACGTCCCCACGTCCCACCAGGACCTCCATCTCCATGTCCTCATGTCCCACCACGACCCCCGTCACCACCTCCCACCAGGACCTCCATCTCCATGTTCTCATGTCCCACCACAACCCCCATCACCACGTCACCACGTCCCACCAGGACCTCCATCTCCACGTCCCCACGTCCCACCAGGACCTTCATCTCCACGTCCTCATGTCCCACCACGACCCCCGTCACCACGTCCCCACATCCCACCAGGACCTCCATCTCCACGTCCCCACCTCCCACCAGGACCTCCATCTCCACGTCCTCATGTCCCACCACGACCCCCGTCCCCACCTCCCACCAGGACCTCCATCTCCACGTCCTCATGTCCCACCATGACCCCCGTCCCCACCTCCCACCAGGACCTCCATCTCCACGTCCTCATGTCCCACCACGACCCCCGTCCCCACGTCCCACCAGGACCTCCGTCTCCACGTCCTCATGTCCCACCATGACCCCCGTCACCACGTCACCACGTCCCACCAGGACCTCCATCTCCATGTCCCCACGTCCCACCACGACCCCCATCCCCACGTCCCCACGTCCCACCAGGACCTCCATCTCCATGTCCCCACGTCCCACCAGCACCCCCGTCCCCACGTCCCACCAGCACCCCCGTCCCCACGTCCCACCACAATCCACATCCCCATGTCCTCACGTCCCACCACGACGCACATCCCCATGTCACCATGTCCCACCAGCACCCACGTCCTCACGTTCCACCAGCACCCCCGTCCCCATGTCCTCATGCCCCACCACGACCCCTGTCCCAATGTCCCCACGTCCCACCAGCACCCCCGTCCCCACCTCCCACCAGGACCTCCGTCCCCACGTCCCACCACGACCCCCGTCCCCACGTCACCACGTCCCACCAGGACCCCCGTCCCCACGTCCCACCAGGACCTCCATCCCCACGTCACCACGTCCCACGTCACCACATCCCACCAGGACCCCCGTCCCAATGTCCCCACATCCCACCAGGACCTCCATCTCCATGTCCCCACGTCCCACCAGCACCCCATCCCCATGTCACCACGTTCCACCAGGACCTCCATCTCTATGTCCCCACGTCCCACCACGACCCCCGTCCCCATGTCCCCACGTCCCACCAGGACCTCCATGTCCCCATGTCCCACCAGGATCCCCGTCCCCACATCACCACGTCCCACCAGCACCCCCATCCCCATGTCACCACATCCCACCAGGACCTTCATCTCCATGTCCTCATGTCCCACCAGCACCCCTGTCCTCATGTCTCCACGCCCCACCATGACCCCCGTCCCCATATCACCCTGTCCCACCAGCACCCCTGTCCCCATGTCACCACATCCCACCAGGAGCCCTGTCCCCATGCCCCACCACAGCCGCTATCCTCATGTCAACCACGTCCCACCAGCACCCCGTCCTCCTGCCTCCACCTCCCACCACGACACCCATCCCCACGTCCCACCACAATCCATGTCACCACGTCCCACCAGAACCCACGTCCCACCACGACCCCCATCCCCACGTCCCCGCCGCGTCCCCCCACCTACCAGGGCGCGCTTGACGTACTCCTCCTGGGCGGCCTTGGTGTTGTCGCGCTTGCCGGCCCAGGCGCGCAGGGCCGAGGCCTGCAGCGCCCGCCCGTAGGAGAAGGTCAGGGCCCAGGGCCGCGCCAGCGGGCACCGGTTGATGGCGTTGAGGTTCAGCGACGCCTCCTCCTCGCTCTGGCCCCCGGACAGGAACGTGATGCCTGCGCGGGGACGGGGACGTCAGCCGCGGCGCGACGCGGCCGTAGGGGATGGGGCCAACCCAGGGCCACGCCGGTGCCACCGAGGCTCACCGGGGACGGCGGGTGGCACGGTGCGCCGCAGGGCAGTGACGGTGGCCATGGCGATCTCCTCGGGGCTGTACTTCTTGGGACAGGCGTGACCCGCCGTCACCATGTTGGGCTTGAGCAGGGTCCCCTCCAGGTAGACGTGGTGGTCGCTCAGCGCCTTGTAGACGGCCGCCAGCACCTGGGGACGCGGCGGGGACACGTTGCGGACGCGGCGGGGACAGGGAGGCGGTTGGGGACGCGGCGGGGAACGCGGGGACACCCACCTTCTCCGTGACGTACTGGCAGCGCTTGAGGTCGTGGTCGCCGTCAGGGAGGATCTCGGGCTCCACGATGGGGACGATGCCGTTCTGGGGGGACAGGGCACGAGTTGGGGGACGTGCGAGGACACCTGGGGGCAGCCGGCCACCCTGGGGCGACACAAGGGCACACGGACCCACAGCCAGGAGGTGCCCAGCCCCCTCGGGGTGACAATAGGTGACACAAGGGCCCCGCCAAGGCCGCGTCCCGGCATCACGGCACAACCAGGAGGCCCCCAGCCACCCCGGGGGTGACAGCAAGTGACGCAGAGATGCTACCAAAGCCACGTCTGGGTGTCACAGCGCAGCCAGGAGCTCCCCAGCCACCCCATGGTGACAGGAGGGGACACTAGGCGACACAGGGACACTGCCAAGGCCATCTCCTGGCACCACGACACAACCAGGAAGTCCCCAGCCATCCCGAGGTGACACAGGAACGCCACCAAAACCACGTCCCAGCACCACGGTGGAACCAGCATGTCCCCAGCCACCCCGAGGTGGCAGCAGGTGGCACAGGGACGTGGCCGAAGCCACGTCCCAGTGCCACAGCGCAGCCAGGAGATCCCCAGCCACCTCGGGGTGGCAGCAGGTGACGCGGGAAGGCCGCCAAGGCCACATCCCGGCGCTACGACACCGCCGGGACATCTCCGGCCATCCCAGAGCGCCAAGAGGCGACGCAAGGACACCACCGACGTCGCGTCCCGGCGCCGCGCCGCGGCCAGGAGACCCCCGGCCACCCCGGGGTGACGAGAGGGAACGCAGGGACACGCCACCGCATCGCGTCCCGGCGCGACAGCCCAGCCGGGAGGTCCCCAGCCACCCCCGGGAGGGGGTGACACACCGACGCCGGGAGCTCTCCAACCCCTCCCAGGTGACAAAAGGAGGCGGGGACCCGCCGGCACCCCACGCCACGTCTGGGGCGGGGGTGACAGACCTGCTGGCAGATGCTGGCGTAGCGGGCGAGGACGTTGGCGTTCTCCATGATGGCGAGGCGCGAGGGCGTGTGCTCCGAGATCTTGAGCACGCAGCGCCACTTGGCGAAGTCGGCCCCGTCCTTCTTGTACTGGGCGCAGCGCTCCATCAGCCCGTCCAGGCCTGGGCGCGCGGGGACACCGTGGGGACGCGGGTGGGGATGGGGGGGGGAGGGGGACACGGCCACGAGGACGACGGCGGGGGGCAGCATTGGGGACGCAGAGATGGCCGTAGGGACGTGGAGATGGCCTCGGGGACCATGGAGAACCGTGGAGATGGGGTTGGTTATGGGCTTGGGGACGCAGAGATGGCCGTAGGGATGTGGAGATGGCCTCGGGGACATGGGGTGGCAGTTGGGGACGGCCTTGGGGACACCAGCAGGGACTGAACCACGGAGATGGGGTCAGTCATGGGTTTGGGGACGCAGAGATGGCCGTAGGGGACATGGGGATGGCCTTGGGGCACGGCCTTGGGGACACCAGTGGGGACTGAACCACGGAGATGGGGTCAGTCATGGGCTTGGGGACGCAGAGATGGCCGTAGGGATGTGGAGATGGCCTCGGGGACATGGGGTGGCAGTTGGGGACGGCCTCGGGGACACCAGTGGGGACTGAACCACGGAGATGCGGTTGGTCATGGGCTTGGGGACGCAGAGATGGCCGTAGGGACGTGGGAGATGGCCTCGGGGACATGGGGTGGCATTGGGGGATGGCCTCGGGGACACCAGCAGGGACTGAACCACGGAGTTGGGGTTGGTCATGGGCTTGGGGACGCAGAGATGGCCGTAGGGATGTGGAGATGGCCTCGGGGACATGGGGTGGCATTGGGGGATGGCCTCGGGGACACCAGTGGGGACTGAACCACGGAGATGCGGTTGGTCATGGGCTTGGGGACGCAGAGATGGCCGTAGGGGACATGGGGTGGCATTTGGGGACGGCCTCGGGGACACCAGCGGGGACTGAACCACAGAGATGGGGTCAGTCATGGGTTTGGGGACGCAGAGATGGCCGTAGGGACGTGGAGATGGCCTCGGGGACATGGGGTGGCATTGGGGGATGGCCTCGGGGACACCAGCAGGGACCGCGCAGGGAGAGGCATGGAGATGGTGATGGCAATGGCCTTGGGGACACTGGGACGGCCTTGGGGACACCGGCGAGGAGGTGGGGATGGTGGCAGGGAACGCGTGGGGAGAGCCACGGGGATGGCGTCGGGGACACAGATGGCCTTGGGGACAGCGTTGGAGAGACAGAGATGACATAGGGAACACGGGGACAGCCTTGGGAAGGTGGAGAAGGCAGAGAGGACTTGGGGACAGCTTCGGGGACACGGGGACAGCCTTGGGGACACGCAGACACAGCCAGGGACACTGGGATGCCGATGAGGACACAGGAACAATGTTGGGCACCGCTTGGGGACACAGGGACCCCCTTGGGGACACCCTTGGGGACCTGGGGACACCGAAATACCCTAGAGAACCTCTTGGGGACACGAGGACCCCTTTGGGGACACAGGGAAGCCCTCAGGGACGCCCTTGGGGACCTGGGGACGCCCTTGGGGACCCGAGAAGCCCTTGAGGACATCTTTGGGGACTTCCTAAGGACCTAGGAATACCCTTGGGGACATGGGGACACCCTCGGGGCCACCCTTGGAGACCTTGCAGGGACATGAGGCCACCCTCGGGGACGGTCACTCACCCTGGGTGGTGGTCTCGCCATTGGTGCCAGCCAGGGGCACAACCCCCTTGTCCACCTGGGGGGGGGGGGGACGCGGGGACACGGTCACTGGGAGCTGGCCTGGCTCCATGGCCACCCCGTCCCCACGTCCCCCACATCCCCCCAACGTCCCTGTCTCCCCCAACGTCCCCTCGATGTCCCCACTCTGAGACTACGTTCCCCCACCATCCCCGTGTCCCTCAACGTCCCCAATGTCCCCTTGTGCCCCATCGTCCCTACGTCCCCTTCATGTCTCCACGTCCCCCGACGTCCCCTCAACGTCTCCTTGTCTCCCAACATCCCCACGTCCCCTCCACATCTCTACGTCCCCCAGTGTCCCCTCCACGTCCCCCCCCCAACGTCTCCACGTCGCATCCACGTCTCCGTGTCCCCCAACGTCCTCTAATCGGCTCTGCATCTCCCCGACGTCCTTGCGTCCCCTTTGTGTCCCCGTGTCCAACATCCGCACATCCTGTCACCTCCATGTCCCCCAACGTCCCCTCGACGTCTCCGCATCTCCCCAACGTCCTTGCATCCCATCAACATCACCGTCCCCCAACGCTCCCTCAACGGCTCCACGTCCCCCCAACGTCCCTGCGTCCCCTCAACCTCTGTGTCCACCAACGTCCGCCAACGCTCCCTCAACATCTCCACGCCTCCCCAACGTCCCTGCGTCCCCTCAACCTCTCTGTGCCCACCACCATGCCCCAACGTTCCCTCAACGTCTCCACGCCTCCCCAATGTTCCCTCAACATCTCTGCGTCCACCACCGTCCCCCAACGGCTCCACGTCTCCCCAACGTCCTTACGTCCCCCTCAACCTCTCCGTGTCCACCACTGTCCCCTAACGTTCCTTCAACATCTCCACGCCTCCCTAATATCCCTGCGTCCCCTCAACATCTCTGCATCCACCACCGTCCCCCAACGTTCCCTCAACGGCTCCGTGTCTCCCCAACGTCCCTGCGTCCCCTCAACACCTGTGTGTCCACCACCGTCCCCCAACGCTCCCTCAACATCTCCACACCTCCCCAATGTCCATGCGTCCCCTCAACTTCTGTGCCCACCACCGTGCCCCAACGTTCCCTCAACGTCTCCACGCCTCCCCAATGTCCCCTCAACATCTCTGCGTCCACCACCGTCCCCCAACGTTCCCTCAACGGCTCCACATCTCCCCAACGTCCCTGCGTCCCCTCAACCTCTCTGCGTCCACCACCGTGCCCCAACGTTCCCTCAACATCTCCACATCTCCCCAACGTCCCTGCGTCCCCTCAACGTCTCTGCGCCCACCACCGTGCCCCAACGTTCCCTCAACATCTCCACGCCTCCCCAACGCCCCTGCGTCCCCTCAACCTCTCTGCGCCCACCACCGTGCCCCAACGTTCCCTCAACATCTCCACGCCTCCCCAACGTCCCTGCATCCCCTCAACATCTCTGTGTCCACCACCGTCCCTCAACGTTCCCTCAACTTCCCCCCATCTCCCCAACGCCTCCGCCTCCCCCCGACGTCCCCACCTTGATGCCGACGAGGCCGCCCTTGGCGCGGATGACGGCGGGGAAGGGGCGCCCGTCGTCGGCCTTCTGGTAGAGGGTCTCGTGGAAGAGGATGACGCCGCCGATGCAGGGGTCGACGCGCTGGTCGGCCGTGAAGAGCAGCTGGCGGTACCAGCGGCGGTTCTCCTCCGTGTTCTCCGCCCCCACCGAGCTCAGCCGCTTGGCGATGCTGCCTGCGCCGGGGCCGCCCGCGTCACCCGCCGGGGCCGCCCGCGGCACCCACGCCACCCCAGGCGGCTGGGCTTTGCGGGGCTCCCGGTGCTCCCAAGGCCTCCCGGTCTCACCTGGGGCCACCTGGTGGCCACCTGGGGCCACCTAGAAACCCCCAGTAGCACCCTGGGGTCACCCAGCGTCACCTGCAGTCACCCATGGGCACCCTGGTGGCACCCACGCTCCCGTTGCACCAGGGTTGCCAGGGGTTGTGGGGCTCCCAGCGCTCTCAGGGCCTCCCGGTCTCACCTGGGGCCATCTGGTGGCCACCTGCGGCCACCTAGAAACCCCCAGTGGCACCTGGGCTCTCCCACTGTCGCCTGCAGTCACCCATGGGCACCCTGGTGGCACCCACGCTCCTGTTGCACCAGGGTTGCCAGGGGTTGTGGGGCTCCCAGGGCCTCCTGATTTCACCTGGGGCCACCCTGTAACCCCCAGTGGCACCCTGGGGTCACCCAGCGTCACCTGCAGTCACCCATGGGCACCCTGGTGGCACCCACGCTCCCGTTGCACCAGGGTTGCCAGGGGTTGTGGGGCTCCCAGCGCTCTCAGGGCCTCCCGGTCTCACCTGGGGCCACCTGGTGGCCACCTGCGGCCACCTAGAAACCCCCAGTGGCACCTGGGCTCTCCCACTGTCGCCTGTAGTCACCCATGGGCACCCTGGTGGCACCCACGCTCCTGTTGCACCAGGGTTGCCAGGGGTTGTGGGGCTCCCAGGGCCTCCTGATTTCACCTGGGGCCACCCTGTAACCCCCAGTGGCACCCTGGGGTCACCCAGCGTCACCTGCAGTCACCCATGGGCACCCTGGTGGCACCCACGCTCCCGTTGCACCAGGGTTGCCAGGGGTTGTGGGGCTCCCAGTGCTCCCAGGGCCTCCCAGTCTCACCTGGGGTCACCCTGTAACCCCCAGTGGCACCCTGGGGTCACCCAGCGTCACCTGCGGTCACCCATGGGCACCCTGGTGGCACCCACGCTCCCGTTGCACCAGGGATGCCAGGGGTTGTGGGGCTCCCAGTGCTCCCAGACTCACCTGGGGCCACCTGGGCTCCTCCTGGTCTCACCTGGGGTCACCCAGTGCCCTCCCAGCGTCACCCAGTGCCTCCTAATGCTTTTGTAGTTCTCCCCAGTAACCTCCTAGTCTTCCACCAGCAACTTCCAGTCCCACCCAGTGCCCCCAATCCCCTCCCAAGACCTCCCAGTCCTCCCCAGTATCACCTAATGTCACCCCATTCCCTCCCAGCATCACCCACTGCCTCCCGATCCCTCCCAGTGCCCCGATCTCCTCCCAGTGCTCCCAGTCCCTCCCCCAGTGTCACCCACTGCCTCCCGATCCCCTCCCAATGCCCCAACTCCTCTCCCAGTGTCACCTAGTGCCCCCCAATCCCTTTCCAGTGTCACCCAGTGCCCCTCAATTCACTCCCACAGCCTCCCTGCTCTTTTCCCAGTGCTCCCCAGTGCCCCTGATCTCACCCTAGTGCCCCCCAGTGCCACCTGAGAGCCCCCAGTCCCCTCCCAGTGCCTCCCAGTCCCCTCCCAGCACCACCTAGTGCCCCCTAATCTTCTCCCAGTGCTCCCTAGTGCCCCTGATCTCACCCTAGTGCCCCCCAGTGCCACCTGAGAGCCCCCAGTCCCCTCCCAGCACCTCCCAGTCCCCTCCCAGCACCACCTAGTGCCCCCCAATCTTCTCCCAGTGCTCCCCAGTGCCCCTGATCTCACCCTAGTGCCCCCCAGTGCCACCTGGGAACCCCCCAGTCCCCTCCCAGTGCCTCCCAGCGCCACCTGGTGCCCCCCAATCCCCTCCCAGTGCCCCCCGCTCCCCTCCCAGTGCTCCCAGCGCCGCACCGGTGGACTCATCGGCGGCGAGGATGCCCTTGCCGGGGGCGACGATGCGCAGGGCGATGTCGGCGAGCTCCTTCTTCTGCTCGGGCGTCAGCGCCGGGTACTGGTGCGGCATGGTGGCGGCGGCTGCGGGGAAAGGGGGGGGGGGCTCAGCGGGGACCCCGGCGTCCGGGCACGGGGCCCAGGCGTCCGGGGAATCACACCCCGCATCACCCCACGGGCCCAGGCGTCCGGGGAAACGCCCCACACTCCCCTGCCCATGGGGTCCGGGGAGGGGTTAAAGGGACCCAGGCGTCCGGGTTAGGGGGGGGAAGGGAAGAGGGACCCAGGCGTCCGGGTTGGGGGGGGAAGGGGAGAGGGACCCAGGCGTCCGGGTTTGGGGGGGGGGAGAGGGACCCAGGCGTCCGGGTTTGGGGGGGGAAGGGGAGAGGGACCCAGGCGTCCGGGTTTGGGGGGGGAAGGGGAGAGGGACCCAGGCGTCCGGGTTTGGGGGGGGAAGGGGAGAGGGACCCAGGCGTCCGGGTTTGGGGGGGGAAGGGGAGAGGGACCCAGGCGTCCGGGTTTGGGGGGGGGCGGGGAGAGGGACCCAGGCGTCCGGGTTTGGGGGGGGGCGGGGAGAGGGACCCAGGCGTCCGGGTTTGGGGGGGGGCGGGGAGAGGGACCCAGGCGTCCGGGTTTGGGGGGGGGCGGGGAGAGGGACCCAGGCGTCCGGGTTGGGGGGGAAGGGGAGAGGGACCCAGGCGTCCGGGTTGGGGGGGGAAGGGGAGAGGGACCCAGGCGTCCGGGTTGGGGGGGGAAGGGGAGAGGGACCCAGGCGTCCGGGTTGGGGGGGAAGGGGAGAGGGACCCAGGCGTCCGGGTTTGGGGGGGGGCGGGGAGAGGGACCCAGGCGTCCGGGTTTGGGGGGGGGCGGGGAGAGGGACCCAGGCGTCCGGGTTGGGGGGGGAAGGGGAGAGGGACCCAGGCGTCCGGGTTGGGGGGGAAGGGGAGAGGGACCCAGGCGTCCGGGTTGGGGGGGGAAGGGGAGAGGGACCCAGGCGTCCGGGTTGGGGGGGGAAGGGGAGAGGGACCCAGGCGTCCGGGTTGGGGGGGAAGGGGAGAGGGACCCAGGCGTCCGGGTTTGGGGGGGAAGGGGAGAGGGACCCAGGCGTCCGGGTTTGGGGGGGGGAAGGGGAGAGGGACCCAGGCGTCCGGGTTTGGGGGGGGGGGGGGAAGAGGGACCCAGGCGTCCGGGTTTGGGGGGGGGGGGGGAAGAGGGACCCAGGCGTCCGGGTTTGGGGGGGGGGGGGAAGAGGGACCCAGGCGTCCGGGTTTGGGGGGGGGGGGGAAGAGGGACCCAGGCGTCCGGGTTTGGGGGGGGGGGGAAGAGGGACCCAGGCGTCTGGGTTTGGGGGGGGGGAAGGGGAGAGGGACCCAGGCGTCCAGGTTGGGGGGGAAGGGGAGAGGGACCCAGGCGTCCGGGTTTGGGGGGGCGGGGAGAGGGACCCAGGCGTCCGGGTTGGGGGGGGGGGGAGAGGGACCCAGGCGTCCGGGTTGGGGGGGGGGGGGGAGAGGGACCCAGGCGTCCGGGTTGGGGGGGGGGGGGAGAGGGACCCAGGCGTCCGGGTTGGGGGGGGAAGGGGAGAGGGACCCAGGCGTCCGGGTTGGGGGGGGAAGGGGAGAGGGACCCAGGCGTCCGGGTTGGGGGGGGAAGGGGAGAGGGACCCAGGCGTCCGGGTTTGGGGGGGGGGGGGGGAAGAGGGACCCAGGCGTCTGGGTTTGGGGGGGGGGGGAAAGAGGGACCCAGGCGTCCGGGTTGGGGGGGGGGGGAAAGAGGGACCCAGGCGTCTGGGGTTGGGGGGGGGGGGAAAGAGGGACCCAGGCGTCTGGGGTTGG
Source organism: Struthio camelus (assembly GCF_040807025.1). Taxonomy (NCBI): domain Eukaryota; kingdom Metazoa; phylum Chordata; class Aves; order Struthioniformes; family Struthionidae; genus Struthio; species Struthio camelus. The sequence goes on along the minus strand of NC_090973.1, from coordinate 981,116 downwards.
GGGGGGGGGAAGAGGGACCCAGGCGTCCGGGGTTGGGGGGGGGGGGAAGAGGGACCCAGGCGTCCGGGGTTGGGGGGGGGGGGAAGAGGGACCCAGGCGTCTGGGGTTGGGGGGGAAGAGGGACCCAGGCGTCCGGGTTTGGGGGGGGGGGGGGAAGAGGGACCCAGGCGTCCGGGTTTGGGGGGGGGGGGGAAGAGGGACCCAGGCGTCCGGGTTTGGGGGGGGGGGGGAAGAGGGACCCAGGCGTCCGGGTTTGGGGGGGGGGGGGGGAAGAGCGACCCAGGCGTCCGGGTTTGGGGGGGGGGGAAGAGGGACCCAGGCGTCCGGGTTTGGGGGGGGGGGAAGAGGGACCCAGGCGCCCGGATTTGGGGGGGGGGGGGGTAGACGGACCCAGGCGCCCGGATTTGGGGGGGAAGGGGAGAGGGACCCAGGCGTCCGGGTTTGGGGGGGGCGGGGAGAGGGACCCAGGCGTCCGGGTTTGGGGGGGGGGGAGAGGGACCCAGGCGTCCGGGGTTGGGGGGGGGGGGGAAGAGGGACCCAGGCGTCCGGGTTTGGGGGGGGGGGGGGAAGAGGGACCCAGGCGTCTGGGGTTGGGGGGGGGGGGAAGAGGGACCCAGGCGTCCGGGTTTGGGGGGGGGGGGGAAGAGGGACCCAGGCGTCCGGGTTTGGGGGGGGGGGGAAGAGGGACCCAGGTGTCCGGGTTTGGGGGGGGGGGAAGAGGGACCCAGGCGCCCGGATTTGGGGGGGGGGGGGTAGACGGACCCAGGCGTCCGGGCGGCAGCGGCTGCGAAGGGGAAATGGGACCCAGGCGTCCGGGTTGGGGAAGTCACCGCGGGCGGGGAGGGGACCCAGGCGTCCGGGTAGGGCTCTGGGTGCAGTCAGGGGCGGGACCCAGGCGTCCGAGTTGGGGGGGGGGAATTGGGGGGGGGGAAGGGACCAAGGTGTCCCAGGCATCCGGGTTGGGGGGGGGGAATTTGGGGGGAGGGGAGGGACCCAGGCGTCCGGGACGGAGCCCCAAGGGCGTCTCAAGGGCAGCAGGAAGGGCCCAGGCGTCCGGGCAGGGCCCCCCTTCCTCCTCCCCCTGCATGAGGCAGAGCGGGGCCTCCCTCAATCTGCTCCCCACAGCCCCAAAATCTGCCTTTCCAGCCCCAAAACCTGCTCTTCCCCCCCTAAATCTGCCCCCCCACCCCAAAATCTGCCATGCTAGCCCCAAAAATCTGCTCCTGCACCCCAAAATCTACCCCCACAGCCCCAAAAATCTGCTCCTTCATCCCAAAATGTGCCCCCACAGCCCCAAAATCTGCTCCCCCACCCCAAAAATCTGCTCCTCCACCCCAAAATCTCTTTCCAGCCCCAAAATCTGCCCCCACAGTCCCCTATTTGCCCCCCAGCCCCCTAAAGCTACCTTTTCAGCCCCAAATCTGCCCCCAGCCCCCAAATCTGCCCTCAAGTCTTCCCCCAAGCCCAAAATCTACATTTTCTGCCCCAAAACCCACCCACCTCCCCCAATCTCCACACTTTTAGCCCCAAAACCCGCCCCCAGCCCCCAATCTCCACACGTTTAGCCCCAAAATCCACCCCCCAGCCCCCAATCTCCACACGTTTAGCCCCAAAACCCGCCCCCAGCCCCCAATCTCCACACGTTTGGCCCCAAAACCCACCCCCTCCCCCAATCTCCACACGTTTGGCCCCAAAACCCGACTTTTTCGCCCCAAAACCTGCCGCCCCCCCCCCCGGGCCCCACCTGGTCTCGCGCCGAGGCTGCGGCGCGCGCGTGCGGTGCGGGGGGGGGGCTGTGACGTCAGAGGAAGCGGCGGGAGGGGCGAGGGGGGCGCTTAAAGGGGCCGCGCCGCCGAGCGCTGAGTCACCGCGCGGGGGGGGGGGACGGGGGGGATTGGGGTCCCGGGGGGGAATTGGGGGGGGTCCCGGGGGTTATTTGGGGGTTTAGGGGGGTCCTAGGTGGGTATTTGGGGTCCTGGGGGGGATTTGGGGGTCCCAGGGGTTATTTGGGGGGGTTTAAGGGGGGTCCTAGGTGGGTATTTGGGGTCCTGGGGGGGATTTGGGGGCCCCAGGGGTTATTTGGGGGTTTAGGGGGGTCCTAGGTGGGTATTTGGGGTCCTGGGGGGGATTTGGGGGTCTCGGGGGTTATTTGGGGGGAGTCTGGGGGTAATAGGGGGTCCTGGGTGGGTATTTGGGGGTCCCAGGGGTTATTTGGGAGGTCTGGGGGGCATTTGGGGTCCTCGGTGGGTATTTGGGGGGTCCTGGGGGTTATTTGGGGGGGTCTAAGGGGGTATTTGGGGTCCTGGATGGGTATTTGGGGTCCTGGGGGGGATTTGGGGGTCCTGGGGTTATTTGGGGGGGGTCTAGGGGTGTATTTGGGGTCCTGGGGGGGAATTTGGGGGGTCTAGGGGGGTTATTTGGGGATATTTGGGGTCCTGGGTGGGTATTTGGGGGGGTCCTGGGGGTTATTTGGGGGGGGTCTACAGGAGCGTATGGGGTCCTGGGTGAGTATTTGGGGTCCTGGGTGGGTATTTGGGGGGTCACAGGGGGTTATTTGAGGGGGTCTAGGGGAGTATATGGGGTCCTGGGTGGTAGTTGGCATTCCAGAGGGGAATTTGGGGGTCTCAGGGGATATTTGGGGGGGTCAGGGAGGGTATTTGGGGTGCTGAGGGAGTATTTGGGGGGTCTAGGAGGACATATAGGGTCCTGGGTGGGTATTTAGGGGGTCCCACGGAGTATTTGCGGGGGGTCTAGGGGGGTATATGTGATCCTGGGTGGGCATTTGGGGGAGCCCTGGAGGGTATTTGGGGTGCCGGGGGGGGTGTCAGGGGGGTATTTGGGGTGCCAGGGGGGTATAGGACTGCCCAGGGGGGTGTCGGGGGGGGTATTTGGGGGTGCTGAGAGAGGTGCCGGGGGGGCATTTGGGGTGCCAGGGGGGGTATAGGGCTGCCGGGGGGGGTGCCAGGGGGGCATTTGGGGTGCCAGGGGGGTATTTGGGGTGTTGAGGGGGATATGGGGGTGCCAGGGGGGGTATTTAGGGTGCTGGGGGGGTATAGAGCTGCCCAGGGGGGTGTCAGGGGGGTATTTGGGGTGTCAGGGGGGTATTTGGGGTGTTGAGGGGGATATGGGGGTGCCGGGGGGGTATTTAGGGTGCTGGGGGGGGTTATAGAGCTGCCCAGGGGGGTGTCAGGGGGGTATTTGGGGTGTCAGGGGGGTTATTTAGGGCACGGGGGGGTATCCCCCCCACCCCAGGGGGCCGCAGGGACCCCCCGACTCACCGTGGGGCAGCGCCGGGTCCCGCTGCCCCCCGGCCCCCCAGCGCCGCCCCTTATCTAGGGCCTCCCCCCCCCCCGGCGACCTTTCCGCCGACCCCTGGCCTTTTCGGGGGCTAAAAATAGCCCCCCCCGCCCCCGCCGGCCCCTGGCCTGGGCGCCGGGGAGGGGCCTGGCCCCCCCCAAACTGCCGGCAGGCTCCGGGTAACCGTGGAAACGGGCCAGGCCGCGAGGGCCTGGTTTTGAGGGGGGGGGGAGGCGGTCGCCGTGGCGACCTGGGGGGGGTAGGTGCACGGTGGTGGTTGCCATGGCAACCAGGTAGGTGGGGGGAGCCCTCCCCAATGTGTGTGGCGATGGTGGGGGGGGGTAGGTCCCGGTTTCCATGGCAACGGGGGTAGGCCTCAGACCACTGTGACAGTCGCCACGGCGACAGGGTAGTGCCCCCCCAGCAGACTGACAGTTTCCATGGCAACCAGGAAGGTTGTGGTTTCCATGGTGATGGCAGTAGGACACCCCCCCAACCACTGTAACAGTCGCCATGGTGACAGGGTAGAACCCCCCCCCCGAGCTGACTGACAATCTCCATGGCGACAGGACAGCTCCTCCCCCCCCTGGGCTGACAGTCTCCATGGCAACCGAATAGGCCTCAGTTTCCATGGCAATGGGAGGGGCTATTTCCCACAGTCACGTGGGAGAAGAGCTGCATCTCCCTCATTAATAATTTATGACATGTCCTCATCAATATTCATGAGCCCTGCACCCACCCTTCCGCATGAAGGGCTGTTGTATGCAAATCACCCTGTCCGGGAGCCCCGCCCACCCCGCCACTCAGCAAGGCCCCGCCTTCCTCATAAATATTCATGTAGTCGCGGTGCCCTTCATGAATACTAATGACCCTCTGACGCGCATGCGCGGTTGCTGCGGCAACACCTCCCCCCCCCCACCCGGCGCGCGCTCCAGCGAGGCGGTGCTGAGGTAGCCACCCGGAAGCGGGAGGCGGTGCGGGTGCCATGGAAACGCCGCCTCGCGCCTTCCTATTGGCCGGGGGTGGAGAGGGGCGTTGCCCACAGAGTGGGGACACTCCCGGCGGGGCCAATCAGCGAGGCGCGCGGCGCGGTGGCGCCTTCGCCTCAGGCGCTGGCCCCGGCGCCAATCGGAGCCGCCCTTTCAGCGCGGCGCGCCGAGACTCTGCCTGGCAACGCGCCGCGTCCCGCCGCCTCCCATTGGCTGCCGGCCGCGGCCAATAGGGAGGGGCGCTGGCGGGTGGCGGGCGGCGCATGCGCCGAGCGCCACCCGGCTCGGCGGCGGCCGTTGCTCGGACAACGCGCGGCGCCCTCGAGGGGGAGGGGCGCGCACAAATGTAGGCAAATGTACACAAATGTATGCAAATGTTTGCAAATTTATGCAAATATGTGCAAATACGTCTAGGTGCGATGGCGTGCTGGCTGCATGCACGCAGAGGGTCTGGCTCAGCTCCTCCCCCCAACCTGCCCCCTCCCAGTGGGGAGGGGCCTACAAGTGATATGCAAATATATGCAAATGAGGGTTTCCCGTGGGGAGGGGCGGGGGCGGGGCCTGGGAACGCTGTTGGGGGGGAGTGGCAGGACGCCCGGGTCCCTTCTCCTTGCCATTTTGGAAGGGGGGAGTGGGAAGCAGGGCACCCCCCCTCCTTTCCCTTTAGCCCCGCCCCACATCCCTCCCCCTGGAGGCCCCGCCCCTCAACACTTTCCCCCAAGGCCCGCCCCCACTTCGCTCCTCCCACCGTAGCCCCACCCCCACATCCCTCCCAGTGGGGCTAGCTCCCCCCCCCCACCAGAATGGTGCCCCCTCCCTGGGCTGCCCTCACGCCCCGCCCCCTTTAGGCCCCGCCCCCTTTAGGCCCCGCCCCCAGGGTCACCCCCAAGGCAGGGCCGGGCCGGGCCAGGTAGCCCCCCGCCCCCTTAGGCCCCACCCCCTGTGACCCCGCCCCATGGCCCCGCCGCCAGCATCACTCCCGGCAGGGCCAGGCAGGTCCCTGCATCCCCCTGTGACTCCGCCCCCCTCAGGCCCCGCCCCCATTCAGACCCCCCCCAGCATTGCTTCCGGCAGGGCGGAGCCGGGCCGGGCAGGTCCCTGTGCCCCCCTTCAGACCCCGCCCCCTTCAGACCCCGCCCCCCTCAGGCCCCGCCCCCAGCGTCGCTCCCGGCGGGCCGGGCCGGGCCGGGCAGGTCCCTGTGCCCCCCCTCAGGCCCCGCCCCCCTCAGGCCCCGCCCCCAGCATCGCTCCCGGCGGGGTCGGCGGGCCGGGCAGGTCCCTGTGCCCCCCCCTCAGGCCCCACCCCCCTCAGGCCCCGCCCCCACCATCGCTCCCGGCGGGGCCGGCGGGCCGGGCAGGTCCCTGTGCCCCCCCCCTCAGGCCCCGCCCCCTCAGGCCCCGCCCCCCTCAGGCCCCGCCCCCAGCGTCGCTCCCGGCGGGGCCGGCGGGCCGGGCAGGTCCCTGTGCCCCCCTCAGACCCCGCCCCCTCAGACCCCGCCCCCCTCAGGCCCCGCCCCCAGCGTCGCTCCCGGCGGGGCCGGCGGGCCGGGCAGGTCCCTGTGCCCCCCCTCAGACCCCGCCCCCTTCAGACCCCGCCCCCCTCAGGCCCCGCCCCCAGCGTCGCTCCCGGCGGGGCCGGCGGGCCGGGCCGAGCCGGGCAGGTCCCTGTGCCCCCCTCAGACCCCACCCCCCTCAGACCCCGCCCCCCTCAGGCCCCGCCCCCCTCAGGCCCCGCCCCCACCATCGCTCCCGGCGGGGCCGGCGGGCCGGGCAGGTCCCTGTGCCCCTCCTCAGACCCCGCCCCCTCAGACCCCGCCCCCCTCAGGCCCCGCCCCCAGCGTCGCTCCCGGCGGGGCCGGCGGGCCGGGCCGGGCCGGGCAGGTCCCTGTGCCCCCCTCAGACCCCGCCCCCTCAAGCCCCGCCCCCCTCAGGCCCCGCCCCCAGCGTCGCTCCCGGCGGGGCCGGCGGGCCGGGCCGGGCCGGGCAGGTCCCTGTGCCCCCCCTCAGACCCCGCCCCCTCAAGCCCCGCCCCCCTCAGGCCCCGCCCCCAGCGTCGCTCCCGGCGGGGCCGGCGGGCCGGGCAGGTCCCTGTGCCCCCCTCAGACCCCGCCCCCTCTGTTGCCCCGCCCCCCTCAGGCCCCGCCCCCAGCGTCGCTCCCGGCGGGGCCGGCGGGCCGGGCCGGGCCGGGCAGGTCCCTGTGCCCCCCCCCGCCCCCCGCCCCCCCCCGCTCATGGCGGCCCCCCCGGGTGCCCTGCTGGCCGGCGGCTTCGTCTTCTTCCCCGGGCTCTTCCTGGCGGCCCGGGCCGGGCTGCGGCGGCTGCCGGGGCTGCGCTGGCCCGAGCCCGACGCCGTCATCGTCGCCGCCCGGTACCGGGGTGGGGGGGGGGCGAGGAGGGGACGGGGGGGCACTGAGGGGAGGGGGGGAGGGGGACACTGAGGGGATGGGGGAGGGGGACACTGAGGGGACACTGAGGGGACACTGAGGGGAGGGGGGAGGGGGACACTGAGGGGACACTGAGGGGATGGGGGGAGGGGGAGGGGGACACTGAGGGGACACTGAGGGGATGGGGGGAGGGGGAGGGGGACACTGAGGGGACACTGAGGGGACGGGGGAGGGGATGGGGACACTGAGGGGACACTGAGGGGGGGAGGGGATGGGGACACTGAGGGGACACTGAGGGGATGGGGGAGGGGGACACTGAGGGGATGGGGGGACACTGAGGGGACGGGGGAGGGGATGGGGACACTGAGGGGACACTGAGGGGAGGGGGGAGGGGATGGGGGACACTGAGGGGACACTGAGGGGAGGGGGGAGGGGGACACTGAGGGGACACTGAGGGGGGGAGGGGATGGGGACACTGAGGGGACACTGAGGGGAGGGGGGAGGGGATGGGGACACTGAGGGGACAACGGGGGGAGGGGGGGACTGAGGGGACGGGGGAGGGGATGGGGGGACTGAGGGGACACTGAGGGGACACTGAGGGGACGGGGGAGGGGGACACTGAGGGGACAACGGGGCGATTGGGTCACTGAGGGGACGAGGACAGTGTGGGGACACTGGGGGGGGATGGGGACAGTGTGGGGATGGGGGAGGGGATGGGGACACTGAGGGGACACTGAGGGGGGATGGGGACACTGAGGGGACAACGGGGCGATTGGGACACTGAGGGGGCGATTGGGACACTGAGGGGACGGGGACAGTGTGGGGACACTGGGGGGGGATGGGAACAGTGTGGGGATGGGGGAGGGGATGGGGACACTGAGGGGACACTGAGGGGACACTGAGGGGACACTGATGGGACGGGGGAGGGGGACACTGAGGGGACACTGCGGGGAGGGGAGGGGGGACGGGGACAGTGTGGGGACACTGAGGGCATGGGGGGGACGCTGAGGGGACAACAGGGGGATGGGGACACTGAGAGGACACTGAGGGGACAGGGACGGTGTGGGGACCCTGAGGGGACGGGGTGGGGATGGGGGAAGGGATGGGGACACTGGGGGGACGGGGAGGGGATGGGAGATGAGGACAGTGTGGGGACACTGAGGGGACAACGGGGGGGTGGAGGGATGGGGACACGGGCGGACACTGAGGGGACACTGAGGGGGCAACAGGGTGATGGGGACAATGTGAGGACATTGAGGGGACACTGAGGGGACGGGGAGGGCGGGGAGGGGATGGGGACAGTGAGGGGAGACTGAGGGGATGGGGACAGTGTGGGGACACTGAGGGGACAGGGGGGACAATGAGGGCAGGGGGAGAGGGTGGGGACACTGAGGGGACACTGAGGAGACGGGGACGGTGTGGGGACACTGAGGAGATGGGGAGGGGACACAGGGGACACTGAGGGGGTGGGGGGACACTGAGGGCAGGGACACTGAGGGGACAGGGACAACAGTGGGATGGGGAGGGGATGGGGACAAGGAGAGGACACTGGGGGGACAGTGAGGGGACGGGGACAACAAGGGGACACTGAGGGGACGGGGACAGGGACACACACGGCATGGGGACAACAAGGGGACAAGGAGGGGACAGAAACAACAAGGGGACGGGGACAGCGTGGGGACAACAAGGGGACAGGGACAGGGGCACCGTGGGGACGGAGACAACGAGAGGACAATGAGGGGATGGGGATGGGGACAATGAGGGGTTGGGGACACTATGGGGACGGGGACGTCGTGGGGACGGTGACGGGACAGCGACCGGGATGGGGACACTGGGGAGGGGGACGGTGTGGGGACAATGAGGGGACGGGGACAGGGCTGGGGACACTGTGGGGACGGGGACAATGAGGGAACAAGGACAATGAGGGGACAGTGACAGGGATGGGGACACGGGGGAATGGGGACAGCGAGGGGACAGGGACAGGGATGGCATGGGGACAACATGGAGACAGCCGGGGACATTGTGGAGACAACGTGGGGACGGGGACACCGCGAGGACCGTGGGGACAGGGATGGCAGCAGCTTGGGGACAGGGCTGGGGACAAGTGGCAGCGGGGGGTGGCCGCAGGGGTGGCTGCCACCCGCTCAGGGCCCCGTCCCCTCATGTCCCCAACGTCCCCGTCCCTCGATGTCCCTTGACGTCCCCGTGTCCCCCCCCCCCCCAGGCTGGTGTCCTCGGTGCAGGCCATCATGGCCACCACGGCCGGATACATCATCTCCAGCTCCTGCCACCATGTCATCGATGACCAGTGAGTACGGCCTGGCCTGGGCACCCGTGGGTGCCATCATGACCCATGGGTGCCACCACGACCCGTGGGTGTCACCATGGCCCATAGGTGCCACTGTGACTCATAGGTGCCACCACAACCCGTGGGTGTCACCATAGCCTGTGGGTGCCACCATGCCCCGTGGGTGGCATCATGACCAACGGGTGCCACCGTGGCCCATGGATGCCACCACAAGCCATGGGTGCCACCATGACGCATGGATGTCACCTCGAACTGTGGGTGCCACCATGGCCCATGGGTGCCACCGTGACCCATAGGTGCCACCCCAAACTGTGGGTATCGCCATGGCCCATGGGTGCCACCGTGACCCATGGGGATCACCACAACTCGTGGGTGCCACCATGACCCATAGGTGCCACCATGGCCCATGGGCGCCACCGTGACCCATGGGGATCACCACAACTCGTGGGTGCCACCATGACCCATAGGTGCCACCATGACTCATGGGTGCCACCGTGACCCATGGGGGTCACCCCAAACTGTGGGTGTCACCATGGCCCATGGGTGCCACCGTGGTCCATGGGGGTCACCACAACTCGTGGGTGCCACCATGACCCATAGGTGCCACCATGACTCATGGGTGCCACCGTGACCCATGGGGGTCACCCCAAACTGTGGGTGTCACCATGGCCCATGGGTGCCACCGTGGCCCATGGGGGTCACCACAACTCGTGGGTGCCACCATGACCCATAGGTGCTACCCCAAACTGTGGGTGCCACCGTGACCCGTGGGTGCCACCCTGCCCCACGGTGCCCCTACACCCACCCCACAGCACCCACATGGCCCCTGGGGACCCCCAAGGGCACCCACAGGGTCCCCGTCCCCTCCCTTCCCGGCGCCGGCCGCCCTTCAGCACTGGACAGCGCCCGGACGCCTGGGCCCTTTTCTGAGCAGGGTGGGGGAGGGGCAGCACCCGGATGCCTGGGCCCTTCTGAGCCCGAGGTTGGGGGGGGGAGAGGCAGCGCCCGGACGCCTGGGCCCTCTCGGCTCTGCCCTTGGCGGGGATTAGCCACTGAGCAGATGGGGATTAGCCTGGCGCGCCCGGACGCCTGGGCCCTTCTGAGCCCGAGGTTGGGGGGGGAGGGAGGAGGGCAGCGCCTGGACGCCTGGGCCCTTCCGAGCGAAGCGGGGGGGGGGGGGGCGGAGGAGGGCAGCGCCCGGACGCCTGGGTCCCTTGGGGCTGGGGGAGGGGAGAGCCGGACGCCTGGGCCCTCTCTCTAGGCTTTGCCCTTGGCGGGCGGGGTGGGGGTGGGGGATTAGCCCGGCGCGCCTGGACGCCTGGGCCCCTTGGGGTGGGGGTGGGGGGGAAGGGGCAGCGCCCGGACATCTGGGCCCCTTGGGGTGGGGGTGGGGGGCAAGGGGCAGCGCCCGGATGCCTGGGCCCCTTTGGAGAGCTCCAATGGGTTGAGTAAAACCAGGGTAGTGGATGCGGATGCCTCAGTCCTGCCCGGACACCTGGGTCCCTGCCCGGACTCCTGGGTCCTTCCCGGATGCCTGGGTCCCTCCCGGACGCCTGGGTCCCTCCCCGGACACCTGGGTCCCTCCCCGGACACCTGGGTCCCTCTCCCGGCGCAGGCACTGGCTGGCGGGCGCCTACCCGGAGTTCGCGGTGCCCTACTTCATCTACGACGTCTACGCCATGTTCCTCTGCCACTGGCACCGGGGTCGCGTCAAGGGCCACGAGGCCGGGCCACCGCCCTCGCTGCGGGCCGCCACCGCCGCCTACCTCCGCAAGGACCTGCTCATGGTGCTCCACCACGCCGCCATGGTGCTCGTCTGCTTCCCCGTGGCCGCCGTGAGTGAGGACGGGGCGCGGGGACAGGCATGGGGATGGGGGGGTGGCTCAGGGGTGGAGGAACCTCGTGGGGACGTGGCATGGGGGGCCACCACCTTGGCAGGGATGTTCTCATGGTGGCCACCATGGTGCTCGTCTGCTTGCCCGTGGCCGCCGTGAGTGGGGACGGGGCGCGGGGACAGGCATGGGGATGGGGGGGTGGCTCAGGGGTGGAGGAACCTCGTGGGGACGTGGCATGGGGGGCCACCACCTTGGCAGGGATGTTCTCATGGTGGCCACCATGGTGCTCGTCTGCTTCCCCGTGGCCGCCGTGAGTGGGGACGGGGCGCGGGGACAGACATGGGGATGGGGAGGTGGCTCAGGGGTGGAGGAACCTCATGGGGACGTGGCATGGGGGGCCACCACCTTGGCAGGGATGTTCTCATGGTGGCCACCATGGTGCTCGTCTGCTTCCCCGTGGCCGCCGTGAGTGGGGACGGGGCGCGGGGACAGGCATGGGGATGGGGGGGTGGCTCAGGGGTGGAGGAACCTCGTGGGGACGTGGCATGGGGGGCCACCACCTTGGCAGGGATGTTCTCATGGTGGCCACCATGGTGCTCGTCTGCTTCCCCGTGGCCGCCGTGAGTGAGGACGGGGCGCGGGGACAGGCATGGGGATGGGGGGGTGGCTCAGGGGTGGAGGAACCTCGTGGGGACGTGGCATGGGGGGCCACCACCTTGGCAGGGATGTTCTCATGGTGGCCACCATGGTGCTCGTCTGCTTCCCTGTGGCCGCCGTGAGTGGGGACGGGGCGCGGGGACAGGCATGGGGATGGGGAGGTGGCTCAGGGGTGGAGGAACCTCGTGGGGACGTGGCATGGGGGGCCACCACCTTGGCAGGGATGTTCTCATGGTGGCCACCATGGTGCTCGTCTGCTTGCCCGTGGCCGCCGTGAGTGGGGACGGGGCGCGGGGACAGGCATGGGGATGGGGGGGGTGGCTCAGGGGTGGAGGAACCTCGTGGGGACGTGGCATGGGGGGCCACCACCTTGGCAGGGATGTTCTCATGGTGGCCACCATGGTGCTCGTCTGCTTCCCCGTGGCCACTATGAGTGTGGACAGGGGTTGGGGACACCAACCCCTGGGGGACCCCTGGTCTTGGGGATGGGGGGCCACCACCATGGCAAGGACGTGCTCACGGTGGCCACCATGGTGCTTGTCTGCGTCCTTTTGGCTGCCATGAGTGGGGACAGGGGTTGGGGACATCTTGGGGACCCAACGATGGCTCAGGGATGGAAGAATCTCTTGGGGACGTGGGGATGGGGGGCCACCACCACGGCAAGGACGTGCTCACGGTGGCCACCACGGTGCTCGTCCGCTTCCCTGTGGCCACCATGACTGCGGGTGGGTGGGGACATCTTGGGGACACCAAGACGGTTTGGGGACACGGGGACATCTTGAGGATGTGGGACGGCGGAGGGCCACCACCGTGGCAAGCACGTGCTCATGGTGGCCACCGTGGCGCTCATCGGCTTCCCCATGGCCTCCGTGAGTTGGGACGGGCTTGGGGACACCTTGGGGACACCTTGGGGGTCGGGAGCAACGCAGGTAGGACACCCATGTCCTCGTGTCCTCCATGTCACCGCGTGACCCGTGTCCCCATGTGACCCGTGTCCCCGTCCCCAGCTGTGGCGCCAGGGCAAGGGTGACTTCTTCCTGGGCTGCCTCCTCATGGCGGAGCTGAGCACCCCCTTCGTCTGCCTGGGCAAGGTGCTCATCCTGGTGAGCCCCGGACGCCTGGGCCCCTCGGGAGGACATCGGGGTAGATTGGGGCCCCTAGACACCCGGACGCCTGGGCCCCTTGGGAGGACATCGGGGTAGATCGGGGCCCTCTAGACACCCGGACGCCTGGGCCCCTCGGGAGGACATCGGGGTAGATCGGGGTCCTCTAGACACCCGGGTCCCCGGACGCCTGGGCCCCTCGGGAGGACATCGGGGTAGATCGGGGCCCTCTAGACACCCGGACGCCTGGGCCCCTCGGGAGGACATCGGGGTAGATCGGGGCCCTCTAGACACCCGGACGCCTGGGCCCCTCGGGAGGACATCGGGGTAGATCGGGGCCCCTAGACACCCGGACGCCTGGGCCCCTCGGGAGGACATCGGGGTAGATCGGGGCCCACCCAGACACCCGGACACCTGGGTCCCCGGACGCCTGGGCCCCTCGGGAGGACATCGGGGTAGATCGGGGCCCTCTAGACACCCGGACGCCTGGGCCCCTCGGGAGGACATCGGGGCCCACCCAGACACCCGGACACCTGGGTCCCCGGACGCCTGGGCCCCTCGGGAGGACATCGGGGTAGATCGGGGCCCTCTAGACACCCGGGTTCCCGGACGCCTGGGCCCCTCGGGGTAGATCGGGGCCCCTAGACACCTGGGTCCCCGGACGCCTGGGCCCCTCGGGAGGACATCGGGGTAGATCGGGGCCCTCTAGACACCCGGGTCCCCGGACGCCTGGGCCCCTCGGGAGGACATCGGGGTAGATCGGGGCCCCTAGACACCCGGACGCCTGGGCCCCTCGGGAGGACATCGGGGTAGATCGGGGCCCTCTAGACACCCGGACGCCTGGGCCCCTCGGGAGGACATCGGGGCCCACCCAGACACCCGGACACCTGGGTCCCCGGACGCCTGGGCCCCTCGGGAGGACATCGGGGTAGATCGGGGTCCTCTAGACACCCGGGTCCCCGGACGCCTGGGCCCCTCGGGGTAGATCGGGGCCCACGCGGACACCCGGACGCCTGGGTCGCCGGTGAGCTGACAACAGTCGCCCCGGCAGTACAAGCGGCAGCACACGGCGCTGCACAAGCTCAACGGCCTGGCCATGCTGGTGACCTTCTTCGGGTGCCGGGTGCTGCTGTTCCCCTACCTGTACTGGGCCTACGGGCGCCACGCGGGGCTGCCGCTGCTGCGGGTGCCGGCGGCGCTGCCGGCCGCCTACAACGCCGCCGCCGCCGCCCTCCTCGCCCCCCAGCTCTACTGGTTCGGCCTCATCTGCCGCGGCGCCTGGCGCCTCTTCCGGCCCCCGGCGCCCCCCTGACGCCGCCCGGCACCCCGGGGTGCTGCCGCCCGCTCGCTGGGCCGCCCGGGGGTGCTCGACGCTTGGGAGGGAGAAAAGGAGGTACGAGGAGCTCCTGGGGTGGGGGGGGGGGGTGTGGCGGGATCCTCAGGAGCACCCTTGGGTGTCCCCAGGGTGCCCAGGACCCACCATGGGATGTCCTCAGGGCAGTGACTGGCTTCTAAGAGCACCCTTGGGTGTCACCTGGGTGATGCTCATCTAGAAGCACCTTTGGGTGTCTCCAGGGTCCCTCCGGAGCACCCATGGGTGTCACCTGGGAGGTGGTCATCTAGAAGCACCCAAGGGTGTCTTCAAGGTCCATCCGGAGCACCCATGGGTGTCACCAGAGTGGTGGCTGTCTCCTAAGAGTACTCTTGGGTGTCCCCAGGGTGCCCAGGAACCACTGTAGAGTGTCTCCAGGGTGGTGGCCATCTCCTAGGAGCACCCAAGGGTGTCTCCAGTGTCCCCTAAGAGCACCCATAGCTGTCACAAGGGTGGTGACCATCTACTGGGAGCATCCTTGGGTGTTCCCAGAGTCAGGGGCATCCCCGAAAAATGCTCCTGGGGGTCACCAGGGTCTGCCGGGACCACCCTTGGGTGCCCCCAAGGTGCCCGGGACCCACCTTAGGGTGTCCTGCAGGTGGTGACCATCCCCCAGGAGCCCCCTTGGGTGCCCCCAAGGTGCCCGGGACCCACCTTGGGGCGTCCTGCAGGTGGTGACCATCCCCCAGGAGCCCCCTCGGGTGCCCCCAGGGTGCACGGGAGCCACCTTGGGGCGTCCTGCAGGTGGTGACCATCCCCCAGCACCCACCCTTGGGTGCCCCCAAGGTGCCCGGGACCCACCTTAGGGCGTCCTGCAGGTGGTGACCATCCCCCAGGAGCCCCCTCGGGTGCCCCCAAGGTGCCCGGCACCCACCTTGGGGCGTCCTGCAGGTGGTGACCATCCCCCAGGAGCCCCCTCGGGTGCCCCCAAGGTGCCCAGGACCCACCTTGGGGCGTCCTGCAGGTGGTGACCATCCCCCAGCACCCACCCTTGGGTGCCCCCAGGGTGCCCGGCACCCACCTTGGGGCGTCCTGCAGGTGGTGACCATCCCCCAGGAGCCCCCTTGGGTGCCCCCAGGGTGCCTGGGACCCAGCTTAGGGTGTCCTGCAGGTGGTGACCATCCCCCAGGAGCCCCCTCGGGTGCCCCCAGGGTGCCCGGGACCCACCTTGGGGCGTCCTGCAGGTGGTGACCATCCCCCAGGAGCCCCCTCGGGTGCCCCCAGGGTGCCTGGGACCCAGCTTAGGGTGTCCTGCAGGTGGTGACCATCCCCCAGGAGCCCCCTCGGGTGCCCCCAGGGTGCCCGGGACCCACCTTGGGGCGTCCTGCAGGTGGTGACCATCCCCCAGGAGCCCCCTCGGGTGCCCCCAGGGTGCCTGGGACCCAGCTTAGGGTGTCCTGCAGGTGGTGACCATCCCCCAGGAGCCCCCTCGGGTGCCCCCAGGGTGCCCGGGAGCCACCTTGGGGCGTCCTGCAGGTGGTGACCATCCCCCAGCACCCACCCTTGGGTGCCCCCAGGGTGCCCGGCACCCACCTTGGGGCATCCTGCAGGTGGTGACCATCCCCCAGCACCCACCCTTGGGTGCCCCCAGGGTGCCTGGGACCCACCTTGGGACGTCCTGCAGGTGGTGACCATCCCCCAGGACCACCCTTGGGTGCCCCCAAGGTGCCTGGGACCCACCTTAGGGCGTCCTGCAGGTGGTGACCATCCCCCAGGACCACCCTTGGGTGCCCCCAGGGTGCCTGGGACCCACCTTAGGGCGTCCTGCAGGTGGTGACCATCCCCCAGCACCCACCCTCGGGTGCCCCCAGCACAGTAGCAGCCCCGTCCCCGTCCCCGGGTCCCCACGAGCCCCCTCGGGTGTCCCCGGGGGTCCCCAGGACCGTAGCAGCCCCCCGGCCCCGGGGACGCCTGGGCCCCCGGGGTGCCCCCGCGCAGCAGCAATAACCTCAGTATTAAAAGAGCCTTCGGGAGCTCCGGCCCCGCCTCCTGCTTGGGGACCCAGGCGTCCGGGGCCCCCGCGCCGCCCCCCCCCCCGCCCCATGAGGTCACACCTCGGCCCCGTGACATCACGCCCGGCCCGACTAGGTCACATCCGGGCCCAATAACGTCATGCCCAGGCGCCATGAGCTCACGCTCTGGCTCGATGACATCACACCTGGCCCCACTGATGTCACACTCGGCCCGATGATGTCACGCCCCAGCCCCACGGCACGCTGCTGCACCTCGATGGCATCGCGCCCGGACCGGATGACGTCACACCTAGCCCGATGACGTCACACCCCGGCCCCACGACGCCACGCCCCGGCCCGATGACGTCACACCTGGGCCTGACGACATCACTCCCCAGCCTGACATCGCTCCGCTCTGTGACATCACAGCCCCACCCCCCCAGCCCAATGATGTCACACCCGAGCGTCCCGCCCCAACCCTCTCGGGCCCCCGGAGCTGTGACATCATAGCCAGCAGCCCGCCCACCCCCCCCGTGACATCACAGCCCTGCCAGCCCACCCACTGAGTGCACAAGCCCCGCCCCCCGGGACTATGACATCACAGCTGCCGTGTCCCCAGCGTGGTGACATCACAGCCCCTTCCCCCCCCCCCCCACAAAGCTAGGACACCACCGCCATGACGTCACGGCCGCCTTTATTGCGCTCGGGGGGCGGGGCCGCTCAGGGGGCGGGGCCGGGGGCGGGGCCGGGGGGCGGGACCAGCCCCAGCAGCCCCCGGGCGGTGGCGAAGAGGTTGAGGGGGGCGGCGCCGTCGGTGATGAGCGTCGACTGCAGCCCCAGGCCCTGCAGCAGCTTCACCTGCGGGACACGCCCCCTCAGGCCCCGCCCCCTCCGGCCCCGCCCCCTCTTGACACGCCCCCCTCAGGCCCCGCCCCCCTCGCAGACCACGCCCTCCGCCCGTCCTGCCCCACCGGCCTCCCCCACCCTCCCAGAGAGCATGGCTCCTGGCCCCGCCCCCTAAGCACAAGCCACGCCCCCTTCTGATGCCACGCCCACTCGGAGGCCCCCACCCAAGCGAGCCTTGCCCCCCCCCTCGAGGCTCCGCCCAACCCCAATGGGGCCCCGCCCCCGTCTGGCGCCACCACGGCGGACCCCGCCCCCTTTGGGCGCCCGCCCCCCTCCTCGAGGCCCCGCCCACCCCGTATAGACTCCGCCCCTTTCGGCCCCGCCGGGGACTCGATTCGCCTCCCGCCTAGGCCCCGCCCCCCCGCCCCCCCCGAACGCTCACCCCCCGCCCCCTCCCGCCGCGGATGCCCCCCGCCCCCTCCCGCCGCGGAGGCCCCGCCCACCTGGAGCTCGGGCCCGGCGCGGGCGATGTCGCGGATGACGTCGGGGCCGAGGGCGGTGGCCACGTCGCGCACGCGCGCGCCCTCCACCTCGGCCATGGCCTGCGCATGCGCCGCCTCCGCCTCCGCCCGCGCCCGCTGCACCCGCAGCTCCTGCGCCTGCGCGCGCTCCAGCCGCGCCAGCTCCGCCTCCTGCGCGACGGGGGCGGAGCCGCCGTCAGCCGCGCCCCCGGCCCCCTTCGCGCCGACTGCGCCTGCGCGCCGCGTCCCCCCCCCCCCCGGCCCGACCTACCGCGCCTGCGCGCTCCCTGTCCCCCCCCCCCGCTTCCCGCGGCTATTGCGCCTGCGCGTCCCCTGCGACACCGCCCCTCTCCCGCCGAACCGCGCCTGCGCGCTCCTCCCCTCTCCCCCGGGGCTACTGCGCCTGCGCGCCCCCGTCCCCCCCCACACCCCCTCACTGATACTACTGCGCCTGCGCACTCCCCCCTTCTCCCTCCTGCGGTACTGCGCCTGCGCGTCCTTTGCGACACCCCCCCCACTGAACCGCGCCTGCGCCGTCCCCCTTCCCCAGGCTACTGCGCCTGCGCAGCCCCCCGCTACAGCGCATGCGCATTCTCCCCTTTCTCGAGCTACTGCGCCTGCCCGCCCCTCCCTCGAGTAATCGCGCCTGCGCGGCCCCCCGGGCTACAGCGCCTGCGCTCTCCCGCCCCTCCCTCGGGCTACTGCGCCTGCGCTGTCCCCCCCACCTCAGGCTACTGCGCCTGCGCGCTCCCGCCTCTCCCTCGGGCTACTGCGCCTGCGCGTTTAATCCCTCCCTCGGGCTACTGCGCCTGCGCGCTCCGGTGCCCTCCCCTACTGCGCTTGCGCGGCCGCCGCTCCCCGCCGCGGACTCCCCCCGCCCACCGCCCCTACCGCGCCTGCGCGCTCCCACCATCCCCCGCGGCACCTGCGCCGGCTCCGCCCCCCCCCCGGCGGCCCCACGCACCGCCTCGATGGCGGCGGCCTCGGCCTTGAGCTTGGCCTGCAGGATGGCGGCCTCGCCCTCGATGCGGGCGGCCTCGGCCCGCGCCTGCGCCTCGGCCCGCGCCGCCCCCGCGCTCTCCACCGCCGCGCTGCCGGGGGGGGCGGGGTCAGCGCGCGGCCACGCCCCCCCGCCCAAAGCCACGCCCCCGCCTCCGGGTTCCGTTCGCCCCGCCGGGGGGGGGGGGCGCGGCGGGAGGGGGGTTGCCGCCCGCCAGGCCCCGCCCCCGAGCCCTGGAGCCACGCCCACCCTCCCCCTCGCGGCCTCCAGCCACGCCCCCGCGCCAAGGGACCGCCCCACCTGGCCCCGCCCCCCCCGAGCAACCCCGGGGCAGGATGGGATAGCGGAGGAGCCCCGGGGCAGGATGGGAAGGTGGTGACACCCCCCCCGGGGCATGCTGGGAAGGGGTGACCCCAGGGCATGCTGGGAAGGTGGTGACCCCCCCCCCCCCGGGGCATGCTGGGAAGGTGGTGACCCCGGGGCATGCTGGGAAGGTGGTGACCCCCCCCCCGGGGCATGCTGGGAAGGTGGTGACCCCGGGGCATGCTGGGAAGGTGGTGACCCCCCCCCCCGGGGCATGCTGGGGAGGTGGTGACCCCCCCCCCGGGGCATGCTGGGAAGGGGTGACCCCAGGGCATGCTGGGAAGGTGGTGACCCCCCCCCAGGGCATGCTGGGAAGGTGGTGACCCCCCCGGGGCATGCTGGGAAGGGGGTGCCCCCCCCAGGGCATGCTGGGAAGGCAGGGACCCCGGGGCATGCTGGGAAGGTGGTGACCCCCCCCCGGGGCATGCTGGGAAGGGGTGACCCCAGGGCATGCTGGGACGGGGGTGGCCCTGGGGCATGCTGGGACAGGGGTGGGCCCAGGGCATGCTGGGACAGAGGTGGCCCCAGGGCATGCTGGGAAGGGGTGGGCCCAGGGCATGCTGGGAAGGGGTGACCCCAGGGCATGCTGGGTCAGAGGTGGCCCCAGGGCATGTTGGGAAGGGGTGACCCCAGGGCATGCTGGGAAGGGGTGGCCCCAGGGCATGCTGGGTCGGAGGTGACCCCAGGGCATGCTGGGAAGGGGTGACCCCAGGGCATGCTGGGAAGGGGTGACCCCAGGGCATGTTGGGACGGGGGTGGCCCCATGGCATGCTGGGACGGGGGTGGCCCTGGGGCATGCTAGGGACAGAGGTGGCCCCAGGGCATGCTGGGAAGGTGGTGGCCCCAGGGCATGCTGGGACGGAGGTGACCCCAGGGCATGCTGGGAAGGGGTGACCCCAGGGCATGCTGGGACGGGGGTGGCCCCAGGGCATGCTGGGAAGGGGTGACCCCAGGGCATGCTGGGACGGGGGTGGCCCCAGGGCATGCTGGGAAGGGGTGACCCCAGGGCATGCTGGGAAGGGGTGACCCCGGGGCATGCTGGGAAGGGGTGACCCCAGGGCATGCTGCGACGGAGGTGGCCCCAGGGCATGCTGGGACGGGGGTGGCCCCAGGGCATGCTGGGAAGGGGTGACCCCAGGGCATGCTGGGAAGGGGTGGCCCCAGGGCATGTTGGGAAGGGGTCCCCCCCGGGGCATGCTGGGAGGACGGGCTCACCTGAGGGCCTCGAGCTCGAGCAGCGCCCGGCGCGCCCGCTCGGCCTCGGCCTGGTCGAGGAGGCGCTGGCGCTCGAGGCGGCCGCGGGCCTCCTGCGCCAGCCGCTCCGCCTCCTGCCTGGGGGACGCGGGGACGTGGGACGCGGGGGGCAGGCGGCGGGGGGAGGCCAGGCCCGCGCTGGGGCACGGGGGGGGGGCGCGTGGGGGGACGTGGAGGGGGCGTGAGGACACGGGGGGACAGGGAGGATGTGGGAGGACATGGGACAACCTGGGGGGGGACCCGTGGGGACACGTTGTGACCTGCGGGGACACCCAGGGGACACGGTGGGACAGGAGGACACGCGGGAGGACGCGGGGATGCTGGGCTATGGGTGACGCGGAGCGTATGGGGTGACACGGGGCAACACAAGAGGGACCCTTGGGGACCCATGGTGACATGGGGGGGACACGGGGGGACACGAGGAGATACATGAGGACACGGGACCACCGGGATATGGGCAAAGTGGGGGATACAGAAGGATACAGGACAACATGGGAGGGACCCATGGTGACATGGAGGTGACATGGGGGACCCGGGGGACACCGGGGGACATGAGGAGATACATGAGGACACGGGACCACCGGGATATGGGCAAGGTGGGGGATACAGGAGGATACGGGACAACATGGGAGGGACCCATGGTGACATGGAGGTGACATGGGGGACCCGGGGGACACCGGGGGACATGAGGAGATACATGAGGACACGGGACCACCGGGATATGGGCAAAGTGGGGGATACAGGAGGATACGGGACAACATGGGAGGGACCTGGAGTGACATGGAGGTGACATGGGGGACATGGAGGACACGGGTGACACGGAGGACATGAGGAGATACATGAGGACAC
Source organism: Struthio camelus (assembly GCF_040807025.1). NCBI lineage: Eukaryota > Metazoa > Chordata > Aves > Struthioniformes > Struthionidae > Struthio > Struthio camelus. The sequence goes on along the minus strand of NC_090973.1, from coordinate 960,386 downwards.
GGGACCACCAGGATATGGGCAAGGTGGGGGATACGGGAGGATACGGGACAACATGGGAGGGACCTATGGTGACATGGAGGTGACATGGGGGACATGGAGGACACTGGGGGACACGAGGAGATACATGAGGACACGGGACCACCGGGATATGGGCAAAGTGGGGGATACAGGAGGATACGGGACAACATGGGAGGGACCTGGAGTGACATGGAGGTGACATGGGGGACACGGGGGATACTGGGGGACACGAGGAGATACATGAGGACACGGGACCACCGGGATATGGGCAAGGTGGGGGATACGGGAGGATACGGGACAACATGGGAGGGACCCATGGTGACATGGAGGTGACATGGGGGACATGGAGGACACGGGTGACACGGAGGACATGAGGAGATACATGAGGACACGGGACCACCGGGATATGGGCAAGGTGGGGGATACGGGAGGATACGGGACAACATGGGAGGGACCTTGGGCGACATGGAGGTGACATGGGGGACACAGAGGACCTGGGGGACACCTGGGGGACACGAGGAGATACATGAGGACACGGGACCACTGTATACGTGGGACAACATGGGAGGGGACCCATGGGGACGGGGGGGGGGGACGCAGGACCTGGCGGCGGCCTCCTGGGAGTTGGTGGCGATCTCGATGGCGAGCTGGACGCTGCGCTGGAGGGCGTCGCGCGTGCGCTGGTCCACGGGCTCCACGCTCTGGATGTCGACGCTGGTCACCACCAGCCCGTTGGGGGCGAAGCGGAGGCGCTCGCGCAGGCGCCCGCCCTCGTCGAAGCCGAACACGGCCGAGCAGATCACCCGGTTCGAGTTCTGGGGACGGCAGGGGGACGTTACGGCACGTTGGGGACCGCGGCTGACGCGGTCGGAGCGCTGGGGGTGTTGGGGACGCCAGGGATGTTAGGGGACATGGGGGACCCTGAAGATGGCGGCATCGAGCAGATCAGGGACGTTGGAGATGTTGGGGGCGCCGAGGACATCGGGGATGTCAGGGGACATGGGGGACCCTGAAGATGTCGGCGGCATCGAGCAGATCAGGGACGTTGGAGATGTTGGGGGCGCCGAGGACATCGGGGATGTCAGGGGACATGGGGGACCCTGAAGATGTCGGCGGCATTGAGCAGATCAGGGACGTTGGAGATGTTGGGGGCGCCGAGGACATCGGGGATGTCAGGGGACATGGGGGACCCTGAAGATGTCGGCGGCATCGAGCAGATCAGGGACGTTGGAGATGTTGGGGGCGCTGAGGACATCGGGGATGTCAGGGGACATGGGGGACCCTGAAGATGTCGGCGGCATCGAGCAGATCAGGGACGTTGGAGATGTTGGGGGCGCTGAGGACATCGGGGGTGTCGGGACATGGGGGACCCTGAAGATGTCGGCGGCATCGAGCAGATCAGGGACGTTGGAGATGTTGGGGGCGCCGAGGACATCGGGGATGTCAGGGGACATGGGGGACCCTGAAGATGTCGGCGGCATCGAGCAGATCAGGGACGTTGGAGATGTTGGGGGCGCCGAGGACATCGGGGATGTCAGGGGACATGGGGGACCCTGAAGATGTCGGCGGCATCGAGCAGATCAGGGACGTTGGAGATGTTGGGGGCGCTGAGGACATCGGGGGTGTCGGGACATGGGGGCCGTTGAAAATGGGGCATTGGGGACACTGGGGACATTGGGGACATCAGCAACACTGGAGATGCTGGGGGCATTGAGGACATCGGGGATGTTAGGGGACATCAGGGACGTTAGGGGACATCGGGCCTATTGAAAACATTGGGGGTGTTGGGGACACTGGGGACATCAGGGGACATCGAGGACATTGCAGATGGCATTGGGCAACCTCAGGGACGTCGGGGACATGGGGCACACAGGGAGCTCAGGGGACACAAGGACAGAGGGACGTTGGGGGGCAGCGGGGGCACGGGGACGGGCAGGAATGACGTGGGCTGGCGCGAGGTGTCACCAGGGGGGTGACGCGGGGATGACAGGTAGTGACATAGGAGGACGTGGGACAACGCGGGGTGGCCTGGGGTGAGCCGGGACGAGGTGGGGGACGTGGGATGACGTGGGGTGACCCAGGATGACACAGGGTGACCCGGGAGGACAAGGGGTGACCCAGGATGACACGGGGTGACACGGGGTGGCCTGGGGTGACCCAGGACGAGGTGGGGATGTGGGATGACGCAGGATGACCCAGGATGACACGGGGTGACACGGGGTGAACCGGGAGGACACGGGGTGACCCAGGATGACACGGGGTGACACGGGGTGGCCTGGGGTGACCCAGGACGAGGTGGGGACGTGGGATGACGCGGGATGACCCAGGATGACACGGGGTGAGCCGGGAGGACATGGGGTGACCTGGGAGGACACGGGGTGACATGGGAGGACACGGGGTGACCCAGGACGAGGTGGGGACATGGGATGATGCGGGATGACCCAGGATGACACGGGGTGAGCCGGGAGGACAAGGGGTGACCCAGGATGAGACGGGGTGACACGGGGTGGCCTGGGGTGACCCAGGACGAGGTGGGGATGTGGGATGACGCGGGATGACCCAGGATGACACGGGGTGAGCCGGGAGGACACGGCGTGACCCAGGATGACACGGGGTGACACGGGGTGGCCTGGGGTGACCCAGGATGAGGTGGGGACGTGGGATGATGCGGGATGACCCAGGATGACACGGGGTGACCCGGGATGAGGTGGGGGACGTGGGATGACGTGGGGTGACCCAGGATGACACGGGGTGACCCAGGACGAGGTGGGGACGTGGGATGACGCGGGATGACCCGGGATGACGCGGGATGACCCAGGATGACACGGGGTGAGCCGGGAGGACACGGGGTGACACGGGGTGGCCTGGGGTGACCCAGGACGAGGTGGGGACGTGGGATGACGCGGGATGACCCAGGATGACACGGGGTGACCCGGGAGGACACGGGGTGACCTGGGAGGACGCGGGGTGACGCGGGGTGACGCGGGGTGACGCGGGACGGGCGCCACCTTGTGGAAGTCGTCGAAGGAGACGGCGGCGACGGCGCCGCGCACGCGGGAGGCCAGGGCCTTGCAGGCGTCGCCCACGAAGTCGGGGACGCTGAAGAGCCGCCCCAGCTCCGCCGGCGACTCCGGCACCTCAAAGTGCCTGGGGAGGGGGCGGGGCCGCTCAGGCCACGCCCCCTCCCCGCTTGGCCACGCCCCCGCCGCCACCCGGTCACGCCCCCTTCCCACCCCTCTACCAGCCTTGGCCCCTTGGCAGCAACCACAGCCTCCGGCCACGCCCCCTCCACCGCCAGGCCACGCCCCCAAAGGCCAGGCCACGCCCCCCAAAGGACAGGCCACGCCCTCCCCTCCATCACCTGGCCACGCCCCCTTCCCGCCCTCCCCTCCCAGCCTCGGCCCCTTGGTAGGAACCGCAGCCCCAGCCCCTCCCCTGGCCACGCCCCCCATCGCCTTGGCCACGCCCCCATCACCTTGGCCACGCCCCCGAGCACCCCAAGCGGGAGCTCCGCCCCCTTGCACCACGCCCCTTCCCTGGTGCACCACCCCTCCCCCCACACACCCCTGCAGCAAATCCACCCCCCATGCAGACCCCGCCCCCTCCCTCCAAGCCACGCCCCTCCTGTAAAGCCACGCCCACCCCGCTCCCCAGCCAGGGGGGGCGGCCCAGCCCCACTGCCCCAATCCCCCACCGTGATAAGCCCCCACCGTGATAAGCTCCGCCCCCGGCTCCGCCATGGGTCCACCCCCAAGCCCCACCCACCACAAGCCCCGCCCCACCTCAAGCCCCACCCCACCCCGCCCTGCTCCCTTGGCTCCACCTCCCCTAGAAGACCCCGCCCCGTCCCTGAAGCCCCGCCCACCAGTTGTAGGCCAGCTGGAGCTGGAGGCGGGCGTGGTCGGCCGTCTCGATGGCCACCAGGTCGGCGCAGAAGTCGGGGCCCAGCAGGAGGCAGAGGGCGCGGCGGGCGTGCGGGCGCTTGGGCCGGCCACCCGACAGCGACAGCACCGTGGGCTGCTCGCCCGGCGCCAGCAGGGCCAGCTCGGGGCCCAGCACCACCCTGCCGGCCCGCCGGCGCCGTCACGGGGGGCCCCGGACGTCCCCCCGGGGTGCCACCACCTCCAGCATCTCTCATGGCTTCCACGGCCCTGCTCTTCCCCACGTCCATGACGTCCCCCCGGGGTCCCACCACCTCCACCATCTCCCATGGCTTCCACGGCCCTGCTCTTCCCCACGTCCATGACGTCCCCCCGGGGTCCCACCACCTCCAGCATCTCCCATGGCTTCCACGGCCCTGTTCTTCCCCACGTCCATGACGTCCCCCCGGGGTCCCACCACCTCCACCATCTCCCATGGCTTCCACGGCCCTGCTCTTCCCCACGTCCATGACGTCCCCCCGGGGTCCCACCACCTCCACCATCTCCCATGGCTTCCACAGCCCTGCTCTTCCCCACATCCACGACGTCCCCCCAGGGTCCCACCACCTCCAGCATCTCCCATGGCTTCCACGGCCCTGCTCTTCCCCACATCCACGACGTCCCCCTGGGGTCCCACCACCTCCAGCATCTCCCATGGCTTCCACGGCCCTGCTCTTCCCCACATCCACGACGTCCCCTGTGGTCCCACCACCTCCAGCATCTCCCATGGCTTCCACGGCCCTGCTCTTCCCCACGTCCACGACGTCCCCCTGGGGTCCCACCACCTCCAGCATCTCCCATGGCTTCCACGGCCCTGCTCTTCCCCACATCCACGACGTCCCCCCAGGGTCCCACCACCTCCAGCATCTCCCATGGCTTCCACGGCCCTGCTCTTTCCCACATCCACAACGTCCCCCCGGGGTCCCACCACCTCCACCATCTCCCATGGCTTCCATGGCCCTGCTCTTCCCCACGTCCACGACGTCCCCCTGGGGTCCCACCACCTCCAGCATCTCCCATGGCTTCCACGGCCCTGCTCTTCCCTGTGTCCCTGATGTCTCCCATGGTCCCAACACCTTCAACATCCTCCATGGCCTCCACAGCCCTGATGGCCCCCATGTCCCCCACATCCCTCATGTCCCCAATGTCCCAATTGTCCCCCATATGCCCAACATCCTCACTGTCCACAATATCCCCTAGGCCCCCAATGTCCCCAACATCCTCAGTGTCCCCAAAATCCTTGATGTCCTCCATGTGCCCAACATCCCCGATGTCCCTCATCCCCAGTATCCTCAGTGTCCCCAACGTCCCTGATAGCCTCAACGTCTCCAACATCCTCAATATCTCCAACGTCCGTGACATCCCTGATGTCCTCAATGTCCCCAATACCCCCCATGTCCCCAATATCCTCAGTGTCCCCAATACCCCCATCTTCAGCGTGCCCAATGACCCAACATCCCCGATGTCCCTGAAGTCTCCAACATCCTCATGCCCTCAACATCACTGATGTCCTCAACGTCTCCAGCATCCCCAATGTCCCCCGTGTCCCAAATGTCCCCTTTCTCCCCAACATCCTCAGGGTTCCCAGCATCCTCCATGTGCCCAATGTCCCCAACACCCCTGGTGTCCTCAACATGCCCCCAACGTCCCCAATATCCCCCACATCCCCCATGTCCTCAACGTCCCCAACGTCTCCAGCGTCCCCAACGTCCCCCAGGCCCCCAACGTCCTGTCTCCCCAATGTCCCCCACGCCCCCAATGTCCCCAATATCCCCCACATCCCCCATGTCCTCACCGTCCCCAACGTCTCCAGCTTCCCCAATGTCCCCCACGCCCCCAACGTCCCCAATATCCCCCACATCCCCCATGTCCTCAACGTCCCCAATGTCTCCAGCGTCCCCAATGTCCCCCACGCCCCCAACGTCCCCAATATCCCCAACATCCCCCATGTCCTCAACGTCCCCAACGTCTCCAGCATCCCCAATGTCCCCCACGCCCCCAACGTCCCCAATATCCCCAACATCCTCCATGTCCTCAACGTCCCCAACATCTCCAGCATCCCCAACGTCCCCCAGGCCCCCAACGTCCTGTCTCCCCAATGTCCCCAATATCCCCAACATCCTCCATGTCCTCAACGTCCCCAATGTCTCCAGCGTCCCCAACGTCCCCCAGGCCCCCAACGTCCTGTCTCCCCAATGTCCCCCACGCCCCCAATGTCCCCAATATCCCCCACATCCCCCATGTCCTCAACGTCCCCAACGTCTCCAGCTTCCCCAATGTCCCCCACGCCCCCAACGTCCCCAATATCCCCCACATCCCCCATGTCCTCAACGTCCCCAATGTCTCCAGCGTCCCCAATGTCCCCCACGCCCCCAACGTCCCCAATATCCCCAACATCCCCCATGTCCTCAACGTCCCCAACGTCTCCAGCATCCCCAATGTCCCCCACGCCCCCAACGTCCCCAATATCCCCAACATCCTCCATGTCCTCAACGTCCCCAACGTCTCCAGCATCCCCCAGGCCCCCCACGCCCCCCACGTCCCCGCGCTCACCGGGCGCGCCGCTCGCGGTAGTCGTAGAGCTGCATGGCGGCGTTGTGGGGCACGCGGAAGGTGACGGCCCGCGTGCGGTCACGCGGCCCCGCCGGGGCGCCGTCCCCTTCGCCGTCCCCGCGCTGGACCAGGGGGTCGCGGGAGGCCGCCAGCAGCGCCTCCACGCCGGGCGCCAGCTCCTTCTCCCACAGCTCCTCCGTCGCCGTCAGCATGTAGGTCTGGCCCACCACCGCCCGCACCTGCGCCGGGGGGGGGCACTGGGAGGGGACTGGGGGCACTGGGAGCGCTGGGGAGGGGGCTGGGAGGGACTGGGAGGGCACTGGGAGGGAACTGGAGGTACGGAGAGCACTGGGAGGGGGCTGGGAGGGACTAGGTGGGGAATGGGAGGGTACTGGGAGCACTGGGAGGGAACTGGGGGCATGGGAAGGGGGGCTGGGAGGGACTGGGAGGGACTGGGAGCACTGGGAGGGGAGCTGAAAGGAACTGCAAGGGAACTGGAGGTACAGGGAGCACTGGGAGGGAACTGGGAGGGACTAGGGGCACTGGGAGCACTGGGAGGGGGGCTGAGAGGAACTGGGAGTGCTGAAAGGGACTAGGAGGGGACTGGGAGCACTGGGAGGGAACTGGAGGCACTGGGAGGAGGGCTGGGAGGGACTGGGGGCACTGGGAGGGAACTGGGGGCACTGGGAGCACTGGGAGGGACTGGGGGCACTGGGAGGGAACTGGGAAGGACTGGTGGTACTGGGAGCACGGGGAGGGGAGCTGGGGGGCCTGGGAGGGGCCTGGGAGGGACTGGGAAGGGGACTGGGAACACTGGGAGGGAATTGCTGGGGGGCTGGGAGAGGACTGGGAGGGACCAGGAACATTGGGAGGGGACTGGGAGGCACTGGGAGCACTGGGAGGGGTTTGGGGGCCCTGGGAGGGGGGCTGAGAGCGCTATAGGGGGGCACTGGGACTGAGGGCGCTGCAGGGGGTCACTGGGGGGTTTGGAGCTCTGCAGGGGTCTAGGAGGGGTTACGGGGCTCTATAGGGGCTCGGGGGCTCTCTACGGGTTTGGGTGGGGGTCTGTAGAGGGTTAACGGAGATCTATAAGAGCTCTAGAGAGCCTATAGGGGCTCGAGGGGGGTCTATAGGAGCTTAAGGGGGTCTCTAGGGGCTCTGGGGGGGTCTCTAAGGGCTCTAGGAGATTTGGGGTGTCTATAGGGGGTTTGGGGGGTCTCTAGGGGCTCTAGGAGGCTTTGAGGGGTCTGTAGGGGGTCAAGGAAGGTCTCCAGGGGCTCTAGGGAGTTCGGGGGGGGCTCTATACGGGGTTAAGGGAGTCTCTAGGGGCTCTGGGGGGTCTCTAGGGAGTTGGGGGGGGTCCCTAAGGGCTCTCTAGGGAGTTTGGGGGGGTCTGTAGAGGGTTAACAGGAGTCTTTGGGGTATCTGGGGGTCTCTAGGGGCTCTAGAGGGTTTGGGGGCATCTGTAGGGGGTTAAGGGGTCTCTAGGGGCTCTGAGGAGTCTATAGGGGCTCTGGGGGGTCTCTAGGGGCTCTAGAGGGTTTGGGGGGTCTATAGGGGGTTAAGAGGAGTCTCTAAGGGCTCTGGGGGGCTCTAGGGGCTTTACATAGATTGGGGGGTCTATAGGAGGTTAAGGGGGTCTCTAGAGGCTCTGGTGAGTCTCTAGGGGCTCCAAGGAGTTTGGGGGGGTCTCTAGGAGATTAAGGGGAGCTCTAGGGGGTTAAAGGGGTCCCTAGGGGGTCTGGGGGTCTCTAGGGGCTCTAGGGAGTTTGGGGATCTCTAGGGGGTTAAGGAGGATCCCTAGGGTCTCTGGGGGTCTCTAGGGGCTCTAGGGAGTTTGGGGATCTCTAGGGGGTTAAGGGGGGTCTCTAGGGGGTTAAGGGGGTCTGTAGGGGCTCTGGGGGGTCTCTAAGGGCTCTAAGGAGTTTGGGGGTCTATAGGAGGTTAGTGGGGTCTCTAGGGGGTTAAGGGGGGTCTGCAGGGTCTCTGGGGGTCTCTAGGGGCTCTATGGAGTTCGGGGGGTCTGTAGGGGGTTAAGGGGTCTGTAGGGGCTCTGAGGGGTCTCTAGGGGCTCTGGGGGGTCTCTAGGGGCTCTAGAGGGTTTGGGGGCATCTGTAGGTGGTTAAGGGGGGTCTGCAGGGTCTCTGGGGGGTCTCTAGGGGCTCTATGGAGTTCGGGGGGTCTGTAGGGGGTTAAGGGGGTCTCTAGGGTCTCTGAGGGGTCTCTAGGGGCTCTAGAGGGTTTGGGGGCATCTGTAGGGGGTTAAGGGGGGTCTGCAGGGTCTCTGGGGGTCTCTAGGGGCTCTACGGAGTTTGGGGGGCTCTGTTGGGGGTTAAGGGGTCTCTAGGGGCTCTGAGGGGTCTATAGGGTCTCTGGGGGGTCTCTAGGGGCTCTAGAGGGTTTGGGGGCAACTATAGGGGATTAAGGGGGGTCTGCAGGGTCTCTGAGGGGTCTCTAGGGGCTCTAGAGGGTTTGGGGGCAACTGTAGGGGGTTAAGGGGGGGTCTGCAGGGTCTCTGGGGGTCTCTAGGGGCTCTATGGAGTTCGGGGGGTCTGTAGGGGGTTAAGGGGGTCTCTAGGGGCTCTTGGGGGTCTCTAAGGACTCTAAGGAGTTTGGGGGTCTATAGGAGGTTAATGGGGTCTGTAGGGGGTTAAGGGGGGTCTCTAGGAGCTCTGGGGGTCTCTAGGGGCTCTACGGAGTTTGGGGGGCTCTGTTGGGGGTTAAGGGGTCTCTAGGGCTCTGGGGGGTCTCTAGGGGCTCTAGAGGGTTTGGGGGCATCTGTAGGGGGTTAAGGGGGGTCTGCAGGGTCTCTGGGGGGTCTCTAGGGGCTCTATGGAGTTCGGGGGGTCTGTAGGGGGTTAAGGGGGTCTCTAGGGGCTCTGAGGGGTCTATAGGGTCTCTGGGGGGTCTCTAGGGGCTCTAGAGGGTTTGGGGGCAACTGTAGGGGGTTAAGGGGGGTCTGCAGGGTCTCTGGGGGTCTCTAGGGTCTCCGGGGGGGAGCGGCGCAGGGTCTGACCTTGCCGGTGCGGACGTCGCGCACGTAGATGCCCTCGCCCTCGCCCAGGGCCACGGCGCGGCGCCGCTCCAGCACGGCCACCTCGGCCGGCGGCACGTACTCGAGGGGGCCGCGGGCCAGCCAGCGCTCGCCCGCCCGCCGCCGCACCTCCGTCCCCTCCTGGGCACCGCGCCGCCGCGTCACCGTCCGTCCCGTCCTCCCCGGCCCGGGACCCCCACCACCCCCCGGGTCACCCGCTGGGGACGGGGCGGTGGTGCCCTGTTACCCGTCCCTGCCACCCCCTTGGGGACATGGGGATGGGGCTGCCACCCCCTTGGGGACATGAGGATCCTCCTGCCACCCCCCTGGGGACACAGGGATGGGGCTGCCACCCCCTTGGGGACATGGGGATCCTCCTGCCACCCCCTTGGGGACATGTGGACAGGGCTGCCACCCCCTTGGGGACATGAGGATCCTCCTGCCACCCCCTTGGGGACACAGGGATGGGGCTGCCACCCCCTTGGGGACATGAGGATCCTCCTGCCACCCCCTTGGGGACATGTGGACAGGGCTGCCACCCCCTTGGGGACATGAGGATCCTCCCTACCACCCCCTTGGGGACATGTGGACAGGGCTGCCACCCCCTTGGGGACATGAGGATCCTCCTGCCACCCCCTTGGGGACACAGGGATGGGGCTGCCACCCCCTTGGGGACATGAGGATCCTCCCTACCACCCCCTTGGGGACATGTGGACAGGGCTGCCACCCCCTTGGGGACATGAGGATCCTCCCTACCACCCCCTTGGGGACATGTGGACAGGGCTGCCACCCCTTTTGGGGACACAGGGCCCTGCCACCCCTCGGGTTGGGGACATAATTGCCCCCCACGCACCACCAGATGTTCCAACTGGCTCGGCCACCCCTGGGTCCCCCAGGTCCCCTGTGTCCCCCAGGGGCCCCCATTGCCCCCAAGGTCTCTGTTGCCCTCCCTAGGGTCCCAGTTGCACCCCCACAAGGTCCCAGTTGCCCCCCCCAGGGTCCCAGTTGCCCCCCAGAGACCCCAGTTGCCCCCAAAGGTCTCAATTGCCTCCCCAAGGTCCCAGTCGCCCCCAGGGCTCCCAGTTGCCCCCCCCCACCCCGGAGCCCCAGTTGCCCCCGGGCACCTCGTCGGGGTGGGTGAGGGTCTGCAGCGCCTGCAGCAGCAGCCCCTCGTCCTCAGCCAGCACATAGACGTCCTGGATGCCCGCCTGGAGCCGCTCGCCCGGCTGCAGGAAGAAGGACTTCTCGCCCTGGGGACGAGGGGACACGGTGGGGACACGTCACTGGCACAGCGGGGACTCCATGGAGACGTGCCACCAGCATGGTGGAGTCATGGGGATGCCGTGGGGACATGTCAATGGCTTGACAGGGACATGGGGACTCCATGGGGACATGCCACCAGCATGGTGGAGTCATGAGAATGCCGTGGGGACACGTCAGTGGCTTGACGGGGACACGGGGACACCATGGGGATGTGCCACCAGCATGGTGGAGTCATGGGAATGCCATGGGGACACATCAGTGACTTGGGGGGGGATATGGAGACACCATGGGGACGTGCCACCAGCATGGTGGAGTCATGGACATGCCGTGGGGACACATCAGTGGCTTGACAGGGACATGGGGACACTATAGGGATGTGCCACCAGCATGGTGGAGTCATGAGAATGCCGTGGGGACACGTCAATGGCTTGACGGGGACACGGGGACACCATGTGGACGTGCCACCAGCATGGTGGAGTCATGGGAATGCCGTGGGGACACATCAGTGGCTTGACGGGGACATGGGGACACCATGGGGACGTGCCACCAGCATGGCGGGGACATGGGGATGCCACAGGCACATGTCAATGGCTTGGTGCGGACATGGGGACACCATGGGAACACATCACTGGCATGGTGGGGTCCCTTGTGACCCCCCCTTAGCATCTCTCGGGGCCACCCCGACCCCCTCAGGGGCACCTTAGAGATTGAGGACATTCAAGGCCATCTGAGCTCCCTCAGGGCCACCTCAGTTTCTCTCAGTGCCACCCTGAGCCCCTCAGGGCCACCTTAGGGGTCCATTGAGGGCCTCTGGTGCCACCCTGAACCTCTTGGGGCCACCTTAGTGTCCCTCAGGGCCACCCTGACCCCCCCTCAGGGCTCTTGAAAACCTTGAAGGCCACCTCAGCCCCCTCAGGGCCACCTTAGCATGCCTCAGCGTCACCCTGAGCCCCTCAGGAGCCCATTGAGGTCCCTCAAGGCCACCCGCGGCCACCTCCTCGGTGGTCCATCCCCCAGGGTGGACCCAGGAGGGCCACCCTCGGGCGGGCGGCACCCACCTTGACGACGCGCTGCTGGCCCAGCTGGGGCTTGCCGTCAGGCCCCACGGGGTCGAGGACGACGCAGTACTGCCGGGGCCCCAGGGTGGTGACGGCCACCTCGGCCACCACCTCCTCAAAGACGTCGGGGATGTAGGCCTCGCTCTGCGCCTGCGTCACCAGCCACTCCTCGCCCGTGCGCCGCACCATGCCCTGGGCGTCCCGGAAGGTCCTCGTGGCCCGAAGGTGCAGGGCTTTCTGCGGGTGACAGGGACGGGTGAGGGCGGGCGGGCGGGTGACACCGGCCCGGCGAGGCGTCACCCGTGGGTGCCGGCCGTACCTTCTCAGTGAGGACGAAGGCGTCCACCACGTCGAGCACCTCTTCGTAGACGCCGGGCAGGTAGGCGCCCACCCGCTTCACCAGCCACTCTTCGCCTGGTGGGGGCACGGGGCGCTCGGTGTGGGGGCCCCAGGGGTGCTGGGGGGGGTCCTAGGGGTGCCGGGGGGGCCCCAGGGGTGCTGGGGGAGATCTTATGGGTGCTGGAGGCCTGGAGGTCTTATGGGTATTGGGGGCTTTGTGGGCATTGGGGTCTTTTGGGTGCTGGAGGGAGGGGACAAGGGGGTCTTAGGGGTGCTGGAGGAAGGATGGGGGTCCCATGGCTGCTGGGGGGGGTGCCATGAGGTCCCAACGGTGCTGGGGGGCACTGAGGGGGGTCCCAAGTGTGCTGGGGGGAGGATGAGAGTCCCAGGGGTGTTGGGTGGGGAAGGGGGGGGTCCCGGAGTGCCGGGGACAGGACAAAGGTCCCATGGGTGTTGGGTGGTGCCATGGGTGTTGAGGGGGTCCCATGGGTGCTGGGAGGTCCCGGGGTGCCGGGAACAGGATGAAGGTCTCATGGGTGTTGGGTGGTGCCATGGGTGTTGGGGGGGGTCCCATGGGTGCTGGGGGTCCCATGGGCACTGGGGGGTCCCAGGGGTGCTGGGGACAGGATAAAGGTCCCATGGGTGTTGGATGGTGCCATGGGTGTTGGGGGGTCCCAGGAGTGCTGGGGACAGGATGAAGGTCCCATGGGTGTTGGGTGGTGCCGTGGGTGTTGAGGGGGTCCCATGGGTGCTGGGGGGTCCCGGGGTGCCGGGAACAGGATGAAGGTTCCATGGGTGTTGGGTGGTGCCATGGGTGCTGGGGGGTCCCAGGGGTGCCAGGGACAGGATGAAGGTCTCATGGGCGTTGGGTGGTGCCATGGGTGTTGAGGGGGTCCCATGGGTGTTGGGTGGTGCCATGGGTGTTGGGGGGGTCCCAGGGGTGTTGGGGGGTTCCCAGGGGCACCAGGGACAGGATAAAGGTCTCATAGGTGTTGGGTGGTGCCATGGGTGTTGAGGGGGTCCCATGGGTGTTGGGGGGTCCCATGGGTGCTGGGGACAGGATGAAGGTCCCATGGGTGTTGGATGGTGCCATGGGTGTTGAGGGGGTCCCATGGGTGCCGGGGGGTCCCCGGAGGGTCCCAGGGGCGGCGGGGGGCACCTGTGACGCGGCGGGCGCCCTCGCGGTCGGCGCACTCCTTGCGCGCCCGCAGCCGCACGGCCTGGTTGGGGCCGATGATGGTGGCCTGCAGCGTCTCGGCCACCTCCACCTCCTTGCGCGGGATGTAGGTGCCTGCGGAGGAGGGACGGCGGGGGGGTCACGCCGGGCTGGTGGCACCCACCCCCGCCCTCCCGGCCCGGGTGCCCCCCGCCACTCACCGGGGCCCTCGAAGAGCCACTCGTCGCCGGCCACGAAGCGGGTGCCGTCGTCGGCCTCGAAGTCGAGCAGGGCGCGGAGGCGCAGCGCCGTGTCGGCCGGCACCACCCGCAGCGGCGTCACGTCCTGTTGGCAAGGCGGGTGACGCCCGGGGTTCAGGCGGACGCCCAGGGGACAGTGGGGGACACCAGGGATGGAGATGACACCCAGGGGACAGGTGGACACCCAGGGGATGGTGGGGGACACCAGGGATGGAGATGACACCCACGGGACAGGTGGACACCCAGGAGGCGGTGGGGGACACCAGGGATGGAGATGACACCCAGGGGACGGTGGGGGACACTGGGGATGGAGATGACACCCACGGGACAGGTGGACACCCAGGGGACAGTGGGGGACTCTGGGGATGGAGATGACACCCAGGGGACGGTGGGGGACACCAGGGATGGAGATGACACCCACGGGACAGGTGGACACCCAGGGGACACCAGATGACATCGGGGATGGAGATGACACCCAGGGGACGGTGGGGGACACTGGGGATGGAGATGACACCCATAGGACAGGTGGACACCCAGGGGACACCAGATGACATCGGGGATGGAGATGACACCCAGGGGACGGTGGGGGACACTGGGGATGGAGATGACACCCACGGGACAGGTGGACACCCAGGGGATGGTGGGGGACACCGGGGATGGAGATGACACCCAGGGGACGGTGGGGGACACCGGGGATGGAGATGACACCCATAGGACAGGTGGACACTCAGGGGATGGTGGGGGACACCAGGGATGGAGATGACACCCAGGGGATGGTGGGGGACACCGGGGATGGAGATGACACCCATAGGACAGGTGGACACTCAGGGGACAGTGGGTGACACCGGGGATGGAGATGACACCCACGGGACAGGTGGACACCCAGGGGATGGTGGGGGACACGGGGGATGGAGATGACGCCCAGGGGACAGTGGGTGACACCAGGGATGGGGATGACACCCGGGGACAGCAGGTGACACCGGGGGACAGGTGGACACCCAGGGGACAGTGGGGGACACCAGGCATGGGGGTGACACCCAGGGGGGCAGGTGGACACCCAGGGGACAGTGGGGGACACCAGGCATGGGGGTGACACCCAGGGGACAGCGGGTGACACCAGGGGCAGAGGGTCATGCAGGGACACCCAGGGGACAAGGGTGGCTGGGGGCGGCTACAGGTGCCGCGGAGCTTATAGCAGCTATAGGAGCCCATGGGGTGGCTACAGCGGCTATAGGGGAACACAGAGCCTATAGGAAGCCATGAGGAGGCCATAGGAGCTATAGGGAATGGGGGGGGTTGTGGAGCCTGGGGGGGGGCCATAGGAGCCCATCAAGTGGTTAGAAGAGCTATAGGGGGTTACGGAGCCTATAGGAGACCGCGAGAGACCCATAGTGCCTATAGGAAACCGGGCAGGGGGAGGTTGTGGAGCCCGGAGGAGCTATAGGAGCCCATTGAGTGGCCAGAGGAGCTATAGGGGGCAATAGGGCCTAGAGGAGCTGTAAGAGCCCGTGGGGTTGCTGAAGGAGCTATAGTGGTTCATGGAGCCTATAGAAACGACAGCACGACCGGGGTTAACTGCAGCAGTTATGGCAGGCTACGAGAAGATGTATAGGGGCCGTAGGTACCTGCTGGAGCTGCTCGCCGGGGGAGAGAGGGAAGGGCTCCTGGGCCAGGCGCACCTCCAGGTCGCCGTGCCGCAGCCGGACCGGGGACGGAGGGGTCGCGGGGAGGGCTATAGGGGGTCTATAGGTCTATAGGGGGTCTATAGGGGCCGTAGGTACCTGCTGGAGCTGCTCGCCGGGGTAGAGCGGGAAGGGCTCCTGGGCCAGGCGCACCTCCAGGTCGCCGTGCCGCAGCCGGACCGGGGACGGAGGGGTCGCGGGGAGGGCTATAGGGGCTATAGGGGGTGTATAGGGGCCATAGGTACCTGCTGGAGCTGCTCGCCGGGGTAGAGAGGGAAGGGCTCCTGGGCCAGGCGCACCTCCAGGTCGCCGTGCCGCAGCTGGACCGGGGACGGAGGGGTCGCGGGGAGGGCTATAGGGGCTATAGGGGCTATAGGGGGTCTATAGGGGCTATAGGGGGTCTATAGGGGCCGTAGGTACCTGCTGGAGCTGCTCGCCGGGGGAGAGAGGGAAGGGCTCCTGGGCCAGGCGCACCTCCAGGTCGCCGAGCCGCAGCCGGACCGGGGACGGAGGGGTCGCGGGGAGGGCTATAGGGGCTATAGGGGGCTATAGGGGGTCTATAGGGGCTATAGGGGGTCTATAGGGGCCGTAGGTACCTGCTGGAGCTGCTCGCCGGGGGAGAGAGGGAAGGGCTCCTGGGCCAGGCGCACCTCCAGGTCGCCAAGCCGCAGCCGGACCGGGGACGGAGGGGTCACGGGGAGGGCTATAGGGGCTATAGGGGGTGTATAGGGGCCATAGGTACCTGCTGGAGCTGCTCGCCGGGGGAGAGAGGGAAGGGCTCCTGGGCCAGGCGCACCTCCAGGTCGCCGAGCCGCAGCCGGACCGGGGACGGAGGGGTCGTGGGGAGGGCTATAGGGACTATAGGGGCTATAGGGGGTCTATAGGGGCTATCGGGGGTGTATAGGGGCCGTAGGTACCTGCTGGAGCTGCTCGCCGGGGGAGAGAGGGAAGGGCTCCTGGGCCAGGCACACCTCCAGGTCGCCAAGCCCCAGCCGGACCGGGGACGGAGGGGTCGCGGGGAGGGCTATAGGGGCTATAGGGGGTGTATAGGGGCTATAGGGGGTGTATAGGGGCCATAGGTACCTGCTGGAGCTGCTCGCCGGGGGAGAGAGGGAAGGGCTCCTGGGCCAGGCGCACCTCCAGGTCGCCAAGCCCCAGCCGGACCGGGGACGGAGGGGTCGCGGGGAGGGCTATAGGGGCTATAGGGGCTATAGGGGCTATAGGGGGTGTATAGGGGCCATAGGTACCTGCTGGAGCTGCTCGCCGGGGTAGAGAGGGAAGGGCTCCTGGGCCAGGCGCACCTCCAGGTCGCCGTGCCGCAGCCGGACCGGGGACGGAGGGGTCGCGGGGAGGGCTATAGGGGCTATAGGGGCTATAGGGGCTATAGGGGGTCTATAGGGGCCGTAGGTACCTGCTGGAGCTGCTCGCCGGGGGAGAGAGGGAAGGGCTCCTGGGCCAGGCGCACCTCCAGGTCGCCGTGCCGCAGCCGGACCGGGGACGGAGGGGTCGCGGGGAGGGCTATAGGGGCTATAGGGGCTATAGGGGGTGTATAGGGGCCATAGGTACCTGCTGGAGCTGCTCGCCGGGGTAGAGAGGGAAGGGCTCCTGGGCCAGGCGCACCTCCAGGTCGCCGTGCCGCAGCCGGACCGGGGACGGAGGGGTCGCGGGGAGGGCTATAGGGTCTATAGGGGCTATAGGGGCTATAGGGGGTGTATAGGGGCCATAGGTACCTGCTGGAGCTGCTCGCCGGGGTAGAGAGGGAAGGGCTCCTGGGCCAGGCGCACCTCCAGGTCGCCGAGCCGCAGCCGGACCGGGGACGGAGGGGTCGCGGGGAGGGCTATAGGGTCTATAGGGGCTATAGGGGCTATAGGGGGTGTATAGGGGCCGTAGGTACCTGCTGGAGCTGCTCGCCGGGGTAGAGAGGGAAGGGCTCCTGGGCCAGGCGCACCTCCAGGTCGCCAAGCCCCAGCCGGACCGGGGACGGAGGGGTCGCGGGGAGGGCTATAGGGGCTATAGGGGCTATAGGGGGTGTATAGGGGCCGTAGGTACCTGCTGGAGCTGCTCACCGGGGTAGAGAGGGAAGGGCTCCTGGGCCAGGCGCACCTCCAGGTCGCCGAGCCGCAGCCGGACCGGGGACGGAGGGGTCGCGGGGAGGGCTATAGGGACTATAGGGGGTCTATAGGGGCTATAGGGGGTGTATAGGGGCCATAGGTACCTGCTGGAGCTGCTCGCCGGGGGAGAGAGGGAAGGGCTCCTGGGCCAGGCGCACCTCCAGGTCGCCGAGCCCCAGCCGGACCGGGGACGGAGGGGTCGCGGGGAGGGCTATAGGGGCTATAGGGGCTATAGGGGGTCTATAGGGGCCATAGGTACCTGCTGGAGCTGCTCGCCGGGGTAGAGAGGGAAGGGCTCCTGGGCCAGGCGCACCTCCAGGTCGCCGAGCCGCAGCCGGACCGGGGACGGAGGGGTCGCGGGGAGGGCTATAGGGTCTATAGGGGCTATAGGGGGTGTATAGGGGCCATAGGTACCTGCTGGAGCTGCTCGCCGGGGTAGAGAGGGAAGGGCTCCTGGGCCAGGCGCACCTCCAGGTCGCCGAGCCGCAGCCGGACCGGGGACGGAGGGGTCGCGGGGAGGGCTATAGGGGCTATAGGGGCTATAGGGGGTGTATAGGGGCCGTAGGTACCTGCTGGAGCTGCTCGCCGGGGGAGAGAGGGAAGGGCTCCTGGGCCAGGCGCACCTCCAGGTCGCCGAGCCGCAGCTGGACCGGGGACGGAGGGGTCGCGGGGAGGGCTATAGGGGCTATAGGGGCTATAGGGGCTATAGGGGGTGTATGGGGGCCATAGGTACCTGCTGGAGCTGCTCGCCGGGGGAGAGAGGGAAGGGCTCCTGGGCCAGGCGCACCTCCAGGTCGCCGTGCCGCAGCCGGACCGGGGACGGAGGGGTCGCGGGGAGGGCTATAGGGGCTATAGGGGCTATAGGGGGTGTATAGGGGCCATAGGTACCTGCTGGAGCTGCTCGCCGGGGTAGAGCGGGAAGGGCTCCTGGGCCAGGCGCACCTCCAGGTCGCCGAGCCGCAGCCGGACCGGGGACGGAGGGGTCGCGGGGAGGGCTATAGGGGCTATAGGGGGTCTATAGGGGCCGTAGGTACCTGCTGGAGCTGCTCGCCGGGGTAGAGAGGGAAGGGCTCCTGGGCCAGGCGCACCTCCAGGTCGCCGTGCCGCAGCCGGACCGGGGACGGAGGGGTCGCGGGGAGGGCTATAGGGTCTATAGGGGCTATAGGGGGTGTATAGGGGCTATAGGTACCTGCTGGAGCTGCTCGCCGGGGTAGAGCGGGAAGGGCTCCTGGGCCAGGCGCACCTCCAGGTCGCCGTGCCGCAGCCGGACCGGGGACGGAGGGGTCGCGGGGAGGGCTATAGGGGCTATAGGGGGTCTATAGGGGGTGTATAGGGGCCATAGGTACCTGCTGGAGCTGCTCGCCGGGGTAGAGCGGGAAGGGCTCCTGGGCCAGGCGCACCTCCAGGTCGCCGTGCCGCAGCCGGACCGGGGACGGAGGGGTCGCGGGGAGGGCTATAGGGGCTATAGGGGGTGTATAGGGGCCATAGGTACCTGCTGGAGCTGCTCGCCGGGGGAGAGAGGGAAGGGCTCCTGGGCCAGGCGCACCTCCAGGTCGCCGTGCCGCAGCCGGACCGGGGACGGAGGGGTCGCGGGGAGGGCTATAGGGTCTATAGGGGCTATAGGGGGTGTATAGGGGCCATAGGTACCTGCTGGAGCTGCTCGCCGGGGTAGAGAGGGAAGGGCTCCTGGGCCAGGCGCACCTCCAGGTCGCCGAGCCCCAGCCGGACCGGGGACGGAGGGGTCGCGGGGAGGGCTATAGGGTCTATAGGGGGTCTATAGGGGCCATAGGTACCTGCTGGAGCTGCTCGCCGGGGTAGAGAGGGAAGGGCTCCTGGGCCAGGCGCACCTCCAGGTCGCCGTGCCGCAGCCGGACCTGCCCGGTGCCGTCCAGCAGGGCCTCCCCGCCGGGCGCCCGGGCCACGGGGTGCAGCACCGTGCAGTAGTGCCGCGCCGGCACCGTCACCATGCGCACGGGGGCGAAGGCCACCCTGGGGTGCGGGGGGACGGACACCACGCAGGTGCCTACGCTGCACCCCCCCTCCCCTTCCCCGGGGGGCCCTAGGGAACCCCCCCCCCGCAGCGCCACCCGCCGCCCTGGAGCCCCTCGGAGACCCCCCCAGCCCCCCTAGGAGCCCTATAGGAGCCCCCCAGACCCCTTAGCACCCTAGAGACCCCCCCAGCCCTATAGGAGTCCCCCAGACCCCTTAGCACCCTAGAGACCCCCCCCAGCCCTATAGGAGTCCCCCAGCCCCCCTAGGAGCCCTATAGGAGCCCCCCAGACCCCTTAGCACCCTAGAGACCCCCCAGCCCTATAGGAGGCCCCAGCCCCCCTAGGAGCCCTATAGGAGCCCCCCAGACCCCTTAGCACCCTAGAGACCCCCCAGCCCTATAGGAGCCCCCAGCCCCCCTAGGAGCCCTATAGGAGTCCCCCAGACCCCTTAGCACCCTAGAGACCCCCCCAGCCCTATAGGAGTCCCCCAGCCCCCCTAGGAGCCCTATAGGAGCCCCCCAGACCCCTTAGCACCCTAGAGACCCCCCCAGCCCTATAGGAGCCCCCAGCCCCCCTAGGAGCCCTATAGGAGCCCCCCAGACCCCTTAGCACCCTAGAGACCCCCCCAGCCCTATAGGAGCCCCCAGCCCCCCTAGGAGCCCTATAGGAGCCCCCCAGAGCCCTTAGCACCCTAGAGACCCCCCCAGCCCTATAGGAGCCCCCAGCCCCCCTAGGAGCCCTGTAGAAGTCCCCCAGACCCCTTAGCACCCTAGAGACCCCCCCAGCCCTATAGGAGCCCCCAGCCCCCCCAGGAGCCCTATAGGAGCCCCCCAGACCCCTTAGCACCCTAGAGACCCCCCCAGCCCTATAGGAGCCCCCAGCCCCCCTAGGAGCCCTATAGGAGCCCCCCAGACCCCTTAGCACCCTAGAGACCCCCCCAGCCCTATAGGAGTCCCCCAGCCCCCCTAGGAGCCCTATAGGAGCCCCCCAGACCCCTTAGCACCCTAGAGACCCCCCCAGCCCTATAGGAGTCCCCCAGCCCCCCTAGGAGCCCTATAGGAGCCCCCCAGAGCCCTTAGGACCCTAGAGATCCCCCCAGCCCTATAGGAGCCCCCAGCCCCCCTAGGAGCCCTATAGGAGCCCCCCAGACCCCTTAGCACCCTAGAGACCCCCCCAGCCCTATAGGAGTCCCCCAGCCCCCCTAGGAGCCCTATAGGAGCCCCCCAGAGCCCTTAGGACCCTAGAGACCCCCCCAGCCCTATAGGAGCCCCCAGCCCCCCTAGGAGCCCTGTAGGAGCCCCCCAGACCCCTTAGCACCCTAGAGACCCCCCCAGCCCTATAGGAGCCCCCAGCCCCCCTAGGAGCCCTATAGGAGCCCCCCCAGACCCCTTAGCACCCTAGAGACCCCCCAGCCCTATAGGAGCCCCCAGCCCCCCTAGGAGCCCTATAGGAGCCCCCCCAGACCCCTTAGCACCCTAGAGACCCCCCCAGCCCTATAGGAGTCCCCCAGCCCCCCTAGGAGCCCTATAGGAGCCCCCCAGACCCCTTAGGACCCTAGAGACCCCCCCAGCCCTATAGGAGTCCCCCAGCCCCCCTAGGAGCCCTATAGGAGCCCCCCCAGACCCCTTAGCACCCTAGAGACCCCCCCAGCCCTATAGGAGTCCCCCAGCCCCCCTAGGAGCCCTATAGGAGCCCCCCAGACCTCTTAGCACCCTAGAGACCCCCCCAGCCCTATAGGAGTCCCCCAGCCCCCCTAGGAGCCCTATAGGAGCCCCCCAGACCCCTTAGCACCCTAGAGACCCCCCAGCCCTATAGGAGCCCCCAGCCCCCCTAGGAGCCCTATAGGAGCCCCCCAGTCCCCTTAGCACCCTAGAGCCCCCCCAGCCCTATAGGAGTCCCCCAGCCCCCCTAGGAGCCCTATAGGAGCCCCCCAGACCCCTTAGCACCCTAGAGACTCCCCCAGCCCTATAGGAGTCCCCAGCCCCCCTAGGAGCCCTATAGGAGCCCCCCAGACCCTTTAGCCCCCTAGAGACCCCCCCAGCCCTATAGGAGTCCCCCAGCCCCCCTAGGAGCCCTATAGGAGCCCCCCAGAGCCCTTAGCACCCTAGAGACCCCCCAGCCCTATAGGAGTCCCCCAGACCCCTTAGCACCCTAGAGACTCCCCCAGCTCTATAGGAGTCCCCAGCCCCCCTAGGAGCCCTATAGGAGCCCCCCAGACCCTTTAGCCCCCTAGAGACCCCCCCAGCCCTATAGGAGCCCCCAGACCCCTTAGGAGCCCTATAGGAGCCCCCCAGAGCCCTTAGCACCCTAGAGACCCCCCAGCCCTATAGGAGTCCCCCAGACCCCTTAGCACCCTAGAGACCCCCCCAGCCCTATAGGAGTCCCCAGCCCCCCTAGGAGCCCTATAGGAGTCCCCCAGACCCCTTAGCACCCTAGAGACCCCCCCAGCCCTATAGGAGTCCCCCACACCCCTTAGTGCCCCATAGAGCCCCCCCAGCCCTATAGGAGTCCCCCAGACCCCTTAGCACCCTAGAGACTCCCCCAGCCCTATAGGAGTCCCCCACACCCCTTAGTGCCCCATAGAGCCCCCCCAGCCCTATGGGAGTCTCCCACACCCCTTAGTGCCCTATAGAGCCCCCCCAGCCCTATAGGAGTCTCCCACACCCCTTAGCACCCCATAGAGCCCCCCCAGCCCCTATAGGAGTCCCCCAGACCCCTTAGCACCCTAGAGACCCCCCCAGCCCTATAGGAGTCCCCCAGCCCCCCTAGGAGCCCTATAGGAGCCCCCCAGACCCCTTAGCACCCTAGAGACCCCCCCAGCCCTATAGGAGTCCCCCAGCCCCCCTAGGAGCCCTATAGGAGCCCCCCAGACCCTTTAGCCCCCTAGAGACCCCCCCAGCCCTATAGGAGTCCCCCAGCCCCCCTAGGAGCCCTATAGGAGCCCCCCCAGACCCCTTAGCACCCTAGAGACCCCCCCAGCCCTATAGGAGTCCCCCAGCCCCCCTAGGAGCCCTATAGGAGCCCCCCAGACCTCTTAGCACCCTAGAGACCCCCCCAGCCCTATAGGAGTCCCCCAGCCCCCCTAGGAGCCCTATAGGAGCCCCCCAGACCCCTTAGCACCCTAGAGACCCCCCAGCCCTATAGGAGTCCCCCAGACCCCTTAGCACCCTAGAGACTCCCCCAGCCCTATAGGAGTCTCCCAGACCCCTTAGTGCCCCATAGAGCCCCCCCAGCCCTATGGGAGTCTCCCACACCCCTTAGTGCCCTATAGAGCCCCCCCAGCCCTATAGGAGTCTCCCACACCCCTTAGTGCCCTATAGAGCCCCCCCAGCCCTATAGGAGTCTCCCACACCCCTTAGCACCCCATAGAGCCCCCCCAGCCCCTATAGGAGTCCCCCACACCCCTTAGCACCCTATAGAACCCCCCCAGCCCCCCCAGCCCTATAGGAGTCCCCAATACACCTTAGCACCCTAGAGAGGCCCCCACACCCCCTACCAGCCCTATAGGAGTCCCCCACCCCCCTTAGTGCCCTATAGAGCCCCCCAGACCCCCTACAACCCTATAGGAGCCCCTGATGCCCCTCAGCACCCTATAGAGCCCCCCAGCACCCACCCCCCACAACCTATAGAGCCCTCTGACACCCCCTGGCCCTATACGGGCCCCACAGCCCTACAGGACCCCCCCCCAGCACCCCCCACGACTCTATAGAGCCCCCACAGCCCTAGAGGGCCCCCAACACCCCCTCCAGCCCTGGAGGGGCCCCACAGCCCTACAGAGCCCCCCAACACCTCTTCCAGGCTCTATAGAGCCCTCCAGCATCCCCATAACCCTATAGAAACCCCGCTAGGCACCTCGCTTCCCTATAAAGACCTCAACATACTGCCAGGCCCTATAGGAACACCATAGTTTCATAAAGCCCCCCCAACCCCCACAGCCCTGTAGAAGTACTTACGGCCCTATAGAGCTCCCTAACACCCACCGTAGCCCTATGGACCCCCCCCAACCCTATAGAGCCCCTCAAACTCCTTATGGCCCTATAGGGACCCCCCCCACACACCCCTAGAGAGCCCCTCAACACCCCTTACAGCCCTAGAGGGTCCCCGGAGCCCTATAGAGCCCCCTCAGCCCCACAGAGACCCCCCCCACCTCCCCATGGATCCTATAGGGACCCCGCAGCCCTATAGAGTCCCTCCATACCCCCCCCACATCCTATAGCCCCCCCCCCAGCCCTAAAGAACCCTTCAACACTCCCCATAGCCCTGAAGGAAGCCCAGAGCCCTATAGAGGCTCCTTAACTCTGGAGAGTCCCTTATATACCCCCCCCATGGCCTTATAGAGTCCTATAGATACCACAACGTCCTATAGATACATCATATTATCTATATAATTTATTGTAAAGCCTGTCAGAGCCATGCAGGACTCTATAGGAACCGCAGAGCCCTATAGACGTCCCGAAGCCCTAAAGAACCCCCTATAGGGTCTCACACAGCCTTAAAAAGCCCTATAGGAACCCCACAACCCCACAGAGCCCCCGTAGGCCCATAAAGCGCCCTATAGAGGCCCCCCCCAGACGCCCCTCAGAGACGTCGGCGGGGGGGGGGCTCCCCGTCCCCTATAGCCCCCGCCGGGCCCCCCAGCACCCACCTCTCATGGTCCTGGCGGATGTAGGTGAGGGGCCCGACCTCGACGCGGGTGACGTTGGAGTTGAGGTCGAGCACGTGGATGTAGTGGTAGGGCGGGATGCGGATCACGGGGTCCTCCATGGGGCGGCCGGGGGGCGGGCGGGCTCCCGGGGGGCAGGTGAGGTTGCTGTGGGGTGGGTGAGGTCGCCGGAGGGGGGGGGGACAGAGGAGGTCACCGGGGGGTGGAGGAGGTCGCCGAGGGGGCAAAACATCTCCTCAGGGGACATTGGGACTCACCGTGGGGCAGATGAGCTCATCACGGGGGCGGGTGAGGTCGCCGGGGGGCAGGTGAGGTCTCTGGGGGGCGGGTGAGCTTGCTGTGGGGCGGATGAGGTCACTAGGGGGCAAAACATCTCCTCAGGGGACATCTCAACCCATCGTGGGGCAGATGAACTCATCATGGGGATGGGTGAGGTCACCGGGGGCCAGAGGAGGTTACTAGGGGGCAAAACATCTCCTCAGGGGACATTGGGACCCACCATGGGGCAGATGAGCTCATCACGGGGGCAGGTGAGGTCACCGGGGGGACAGATGAGGTCACTGGAGGGCAGATGAGGTCATCAGGAGGCAAAACATCTCCTCAGGGGACATCGGGACCCACCATGGGGCAGATGAGCTCCTCACTGGGGTGGGTGAGGTCACCGGGGGGACAGATGAGGTCACCGAGGGGCAGAGGAGGTCGCCGGGGGGCAAAACATCTCCTCAGGGGACATCGGGACCCACCATGGGGCAGACAAACTCATCACGGGGGCAGGTGAGGTCACCGAGGGGCAGAGGAGGTCACTAGGGGGCAAAACATCTCCTCGGGGGACTTCAGGACCCACCATGGGGCAAATGAGCTCCTCACTGGGGCGGGTGAGGTCACCGGGGGGCAGGTGAGGTCTCTGGGGGTTGGGTGAGCTTGCTGCGGGGCAGGTGAGGTCATCAGGAGGCAAAACATCTCCTCAGGGGACATCGGGACCCACCATGGGGCAGACGAACTCATCACGGGGGCAGGTGAGGTCACCGAGGGGCAGAGGAGGTCACTAGGGGGCAAAACATCTCCTCGGGGGACTTCAGGACCCACCATGGGGCAAATGAGCTCCTCACTGGGGCGGGTGAGGTCACCGGGGGGCAGGTGAGGTCTCTGGGGGTTGGGTGAGCTTGCTGTGGGGCAGGTGAGGTCACTAGGGGGCAAAACATCTCCTCAGGGGACATCGGGACCCACCATGG